>NC_080086.1:171650298-172900298 GCF_950005125.1 Chionomys nivalis | reverse complement strand
TTTAACTGTGAGTGTATGAATCCCTATGAGTAAAAACGTCACTTTAATGTTACACATATGCCCACATAAACACTCTCAGAAAACAGACAATTCAAAACCAAGGTTCTGCTTTCTAAAGTAGGCATTTAAAATATACTTAGGGGTTAAGAATACAGCTTGGTGGTGGAGCTGGTGCTTATTAAGTATGAAGCCTGGTGCTTATTTAAGTATGAAGCCTCGGTTCAATTCCTGGTACCGAAAGGCCTTTGCCCTTCTTTCCTTGCCACGCACACAGAAACACAAAACTAAAAGGCATCTTTTCCTGTACTGCCTGTCTCAGGATATACATTTTTATAGTCTTAGCTTCAGTCTCCGCTCCGACACTCGGGTTGGAGTGGCCCAGCTGCATGCACTGTGTCGGGGCAGCAGACTGTCACAGCGGCCTTCCCTACAGGAGAGACGGAGCTGGGCTCTGTTCAGGTGAGGAATCAAGCGAGGAGCTCACTCTCAAAGTCCTGTGTTAGAGAAACTTCTGAACTGAGGCTCAGTTTCTGGCAATCATAACTTATCGAGGGTCCTCTCTTCTGCTTCTGTCTTTTTCTCTGCTAATTTGGAATCTGAGGACTGGGTGGGTAAGAAAAGTGCATTTATAACTAAGCAAAGGTGAAAGGTCACCCTTCAACAGTACTTCTCTTCTACCAAACTAGTAAGTCACCAAAACCTTTAGCCTACCTGCTGATTGTCTCATCCTTATCTCTCAGTGTCTGCTCATTCGTCTGGTCACACTGTGAGATCTGGAAGGATTTTCACAGCAGCAGGAAGACAGTACAGAATTTCCAAGTTTCTAAACTTTTTTAAAGACATGTCTCACACTGTGTAACTCTTACTAGTCCGGAACTTGCTATGAAGACCAGGCTGGCCTCAAACTCAAAAGAGATCTGCCTGCCAATGTCTCCTAACACTGGGATTTTGAAGGTATACACTACCACATCTGTTCTGTCTCTAACAATCAAAGCTTTTAACAATGGTTAAAAGCTTAGACTCATATCAAACTGTCTAACAAGGGAGCTCCTTATTCTCAAGACTAGATTAAGTAATGTCATCCACACACTAGAGGGATGTCAGGAACATGAAACAACTTAGCCTAAGTATAGCACCCTTGCAATAACTGGCATACTGTAAGCACGCAGTAATGACAATTTTGGCCACTAAGAATGGTGGTACATAGAACCAAGAACAGGAGACAGTGCAAATTAGAGGTCAGCCTCGTCTACAAAGTATAGAGCTTAATCCTGCCTCAAGATAACAAAAAACCCAAAGACGGGGTATACACCTCAGTGTTAAGAGGACCTAGAATGCGCCAGGCCCTGAGTTCAATCTCCAGCATCCTTAGTAAAGAAAACAACGAAAAAAGGAACTTAATTTCATTGTATTGAGCTTAAGTAAGTTACCTCGCACCCCCCATCTTTCTTTTTTGAAATAAGGTCTCAGTATGGAGACCAGGCTAGCCTCAAAATTAGAACCTTCTTGCCCCAACCTCTGAAGTGCTGGGGTTACAGGTGTCCCCTATCATGTCTAGCCAAATAATTTCTTGCTATTGTTTGCATCCTAGAAATGAAACTTTCCATCATACACAAACATCACTTTAAAAAATTTTTATCTTTTTTTTTTTTTTGAGAAAGGGTTTCTTTGTGCAGCCCTGGCTGTCCTGGAACCTGCTCTATAGACCAGGCTGACCTTGAAATCACAAAGATTTACCTGCCTCTGCCTCTCAAGGGATTAAAGGCGTGCACCACCACCATGAAGGTTTGAATTTAAATTTATGTGTATGAATGTGTTCACAGAGGCCCAAGTAGGCTAGAAGAGGACACTGGGATGCCCTGAAGCTGCAGTTACAGGCTGTCCAATATGGGGATGGGGTACCAAAGTCTATTTAGTCTTCTGCAAGAATAGTAAGAGCTTTTAACCACTGATCCATCTCTCTATCCCCCCACAACCATTTTTTTATAGAAAATGTCAAAGTGTGTCTGTGATTCTGATGTTGATACTACATTTCATATAATCACATCACAATGGACATATAATCTACAATACTCCAATAGTAATTAAACAGTATTCTGACAGAATAAAAACAAAACAATCAAAAAAAACCCACCAGAATGTAGCAAACTCCATAGACTTGGCAACTCGTTATGGTGTTACTTCTCGGCCTTGAGACAACTGCATGATACCATCTCTAAAGTGCTTGTCACCAACACCAGAAACATAAATTTTAAGTGGTGTGAACATGCTTTTCAAAGGGAACGAAGACATAATCTACCCTCTGCCAAGACAGGGTTTCTCTGTGTAGCCCTGGTTGTCCTGGAACTTGCTTTGTAGACAAGGTAGGCCTTGAACTCATAAAAGATCTACTGCCTCTGCCCACTAAGTGCTGGGACTAAAGGTGTGCGCCACCATGCCCACTTCATATTCCCAGGACACACCAAGAACTGTCATATCTACAACAATGCCTCTGGGTCATGTTTCCTCTCCTATACAGTCTCTTTTCCTAACCAAGGATTTTCTGATATTCAGCTTCTTCCTACTTGCCAGCCCTTATTCAACTTGAGACCGGGAAGCTACCACCACCACCATTCGGCAGCAGACCTCTGCACACCCCATGGCCCTCCCACAGAAATGGCTGTCTGCCTACCCAGCTATTCCTCTGCATCCCTTCCTGGAGCTGCTCCAGCAGCACGACCACTACTGCCCAAAGCCCCACAAAAGCTCACGTGCTCCACATGCACAGGAGTGTTCTGTGACTGACACAATCCTTCCATGTATTGCAATTATCACTGGATTGCCTATAACTGAGACAATGCAAACACTATGCGATTAGTTACATTTTATCATTCAGGGAATGCTGTACACATTCCTTAATAGATAAACTGTTGTTTTTGGTGTGTAGTGGGTGGGTCCAGTCAGTGATACAGAATCCTTGAGTTTAAAGGGCAAGTTGTAGGGTGACATTAAATAGAAATCCATCCATTCAATGCCAAAAGCCCTGAGTAGCTGGGTATGAGGGTTGCTAGTAAAATAGAGCATTATTGGAGTTTCCAACTATATACTGAGGTTTTTGTGTTTAGAGAAAGGGTTTCTCTGTGTAACAGTCCTGGCTGTCCTGGAACTGACTTTGCAGACCAGGCTGGCCTTGAACTCACAAGGATCCACAGGTCTCTGAGTGCTGGGATTAAAGGTGTGCTCACACCTCATTTCTTAACCAGCCTCCCAGCCTGGGACACTAGTACTTTTGAATTCTTCTTGTTGGCATACTCTTTCCCTGATCTAGGATGATGAGGGCTGTCTTTCAGTATTAAATGTACTTGATTAGAGAGGCTTAGAATTTTTTTTTTTTTTTTTGGTTTTTCGAGACAGGGTTTCTCTGTGGTTTTGGAGCCTGTCCTGGAACTAGCTCTGTAGACCAGGCTGGTCTCAAACTCACAGAGATCCGCCTGCCTCTGCCTCCCGAGTGCTGGGATTAAAGGCATAGAGCCAACCATATTTTAATGTACTCTCCAACCGTTCATTTTCAGAGCACCTGTGACAGAAAAATTTCACAGCTGCATTCTCATAGTAACGACTTTAAATGTTTCATAAAATCTTCCTACTACGTTTCTCTACTGAAATTCAAAACACAGCTATTTGAGATAGGAACTGCATTCAAATCATCGAAGTATGGAGGGACGCAAGTGATCTAAATGGAACGTTGTTGTCTTAGTTCAAAATTTCACTTATTTATACAAATATTGTGGTAGCCCAAGTAAGCCTTTGTTAAAAGTGACTAACCCCAAATCTCTCATGATTGACACACTCCTCTCCATTCTGAAACTTCACCACTTACCTCAGCTATGCACATTAGTTCTGGGGGAAACTATAGACTGTTTCCATCCAGGAGCATATGAAATAGAACCAACTAAGCATATAAGTTCTAGAGTTACTCATACTATATTACAAAACTTCATTCCTAAAATAGTGAGGTAACTTCTTATTTTTTTGTTTTGCAAGATAGGGTTTCTCTGTAGCTTTGGAGCCTGTCCTGGAACTAGCTCTTGTAGACCAGGCTGGCCTCGAACTCACAGAGATCTCCCTGACTCTGCCTCTTGAGTGCTGGGATTAAAGGTGTGCGCCACCACCAACCAGTTTGTGAGGTAACTTCTGACCATAGTGAAATGTACTACCTTTCATTACTAGCACAAGCATAAAAATGTGGTTACTAGAGTAGCTTTCAACTAAAAATTTAAGACGGATTTTGATTAGTCTGACAACCTAAACTATCCTGCTTAGATGACAGGCTGGTCTGGTCTAAAGGTCTACGCTACAGGGCAGGACAGTTCACTACATAGTCAAGAAGCACCTTAACTCCTGGTCCCTCTGCTTCTGCGGCCAGGTGCTGGGATTATGTGTGTGCCACCATGCCTGGTTTACTTTTTATTTTTAATTTATAAAATAAAAAGATTTCAAAGGACCTAAGACCAACCATATGCACTATTAGACTGGCTATATAAAAAAAAAAAAAAAAAAAAAATCACAGCCGGCGGTGGTGGCGCACGCCTTTAATCCAGCACTCGGGAGGCAGAGGCAGGCGGATCTCTGTGAGTTCGAGGCCAGCCTGGTCTACAAGAGCTAGTTCCAGGACAGGAACCAAAAGCTACGGAAAAACCCTGTCTCAAAAAATCAAAAAAATCAATAAATCAATAAATAAATAAATAAAAATCACAAACTCTGTAGCTCAACCAATTATAACTTCATCTAAAAAAAATCATTACTCTTTTTGGCTACACATAAAACAATTTGTTGTTGTTTGGGGGACTTACAATGTAGTTCTGTAGAACATGCTGAAACCACAGTAACATCCACCTGTCTCTAAAGCGATGTGCTACCATGCCCAGGACACACCAAGCACTTAGACAATGGTGGTGGTGCCCTTTTCCAATACGTACTCAGCTGTGCAGCTGCCGCACATCTTGCACTGATGGAAGCTTTCTCTAGCTAACACACAGAATCTGGAGAACAACAGAATGAGAGCTGGTGCAGCAGAGTCTCCATGGACTAAGGACTATTTGGGATTCTGAATGTTTCTAAAATTCCCATTTGCCCTCACATCTCCAACGCTTTGTAATGATAGCAAAATATGTCTTTTTTAATAAAAACTCTTCTTACACTCTCTTTTCTAGAGGCACGGCTTTATATATCTCCTAAGGAATATTTGGTACTTTATGTCCATCTATTCTTACCAACCTTCCTAATGTCAAGAAATGTGGCCACACACTTGAGTACTTAATGAGTCAATTAACAAGCACATAGAATTCTCCTAATTCTAATAGGGCCCCATATAGTCCCTTAAATCCTTGACCCTCTTGACTCCACCTCCTCATAGTGCTGACACTTCAAGTAATTACCACTTCAAGTAGTGTTCATTTTTCCTGTTTTGTGTTTATATAAATACAATTTAGGTGAGGTCGTGATATGTTGCAAGGCTGATTTCCAACTCCTAGCCCCGAGCAATCCTCCTACCTCAACTACCTGATTATTGGGACTATAGAGGCCTGAAGCACCAGGTCCAACTTCCTATCTTTTAAAGAGATTGGGAGGGGGTGTCAATATATTGTTCAACTGGCCCAAACTTGTAGGCTCAAGCAATCCTCCTATCTCAGCCCACTGAATAGCTAGCTACAAGTACAGATGAGCACCACATAAGATCCTGGTCAGTATCTTGTTTTCTAGAAAGGAAATCACACATCAGGTGAATATCAGTTTTATGAAAAAATGAGAACCTGATAACCAGCATGCCTAACTATAACTATATATCATCACTGGTAGTTAGCTGCAGTGCTAACAGACATACCAGATATGCCCTGTCTCTCGCTGGGCATTGGTGGAACACGCCTTTAATTCCAGCACTTGGAAGGCAGAGGCAGGCAGATCTCTGTGAGTTCGAGGCCAGCCTGGTCTACAGAGCAAGTTCTAGGACTGGCTCCCTAGCTACTGAGAAACCCTTTCTTAAAAAAACGGGAAAAAATAAAAAAGAAAGTCTGTCGACAAATGGGGAAAAAAAAACCCTAGAATTATTGTATGCAGTGGCACCTGTCTTTAATCCCAGTGCTGGAGGCAGAGACAGGCTGGAGCTCACTGGCCAGGCAACCTAGCCTAACTGTGAGACCTAGGTCCCAGCAAGAAAGACTGTCTCAAAAACCAAGTATATAGTTCCTAAAGAACACCACCTGAGGTTGACGTCTGACTTCCATACACCAACAAGTACATTAACTCATACACACAAATTATATGCTCATAAGTATCTTAAAATCCAAGCTAAGGTTGGTGGTATACAATTGAGAACAGGAGGCTGAGGCAAAAGGACAAACCGAAGGCCTATCTGAGTCTACATAGAGGCGGGTGGGCGTGGGTGCACGCATGCAGGCGCACAGTGCTAACATAAAAGATGTTTTATTTATTACTTAAGGGCTAGGGCTGAACTCAGGGCCTCATACATGCCAGGCAAGCACTCTGCCACCAAGCTATACCTCCCAATTCCACATCTTTATATTTAAGAGCTTAAGTTAAACTCAGGAACTGTAGATACTGGGACAGTATTTATATATATGAACATTAGTTACTACTGTTTTATATATTCTTAGCTCATCTAAAGCCACATATACTGTAAATGTGCTCATCTTATGAATGGTAAATAATAACTGAAAAAAAAAAGAACTGTAGATACACCAGACACTATGTGAGAAAGATTTTATACAAGTAAGTTGAGTTTATCTCATTTTCTTTCTCTTCTGTTTAATTCCATGTCTCTACAACTCAAAAACTAAGCCTTGCCTTTTATAAATGAGCTACTGCCTCTCAAAATGCTTAAAGCACAGCTTAACAGTATTACGTTGTTGATGACTTGAAAATGGGTCAACTCACAAACTGATTAACTCTTATGTAATTCTCCTTTGAAGGAAAGAACAGCTTGTGTAAGTATTTCAACTAAATCAACTTCCTCAAAGGAAGATGACATTCATTTGTAAAGTATCAAATTCTGAAAAGCATAGAGAATGGCAAATTGAAACTTATGAATGTTAAATTAACTTGGTCAAAACCAACTGTATACCATGTCATTAACTTGGGAATTTGGGTCATTAGTTAGCAGATAAGGAATACTTTTAAGTTTAGGTATTTTAGAGCAGCAGACGCATGCAGCTACATGGTGGACTGCCTGCCTAGAATGTGCCAGATCCAGAGTCTGACCCCAGCAATGGAGCAGAAAAAGGTCTTTTAGGATAAAGTTTAGACAGTTATAGTGAAATGTACCCTTTGCCCAAGACAACAGGTTAAAGTTTAAGGAAGAGCTGCATTTCTACAGCACAGGCTGCATTCCCATAGTATACACTTGGCTTCTATAAGCCCTGTTTCCTGTAAGCAGTAATGCAAAATAACAAAACTATACTTGGAATGCCCATTTTCTGTCTTTAAATAGATGTTTACGACACATTTTAAAGTTTATATTTGAAATATTACAATAGAACAAGACACTAAAGTTAGGAGACACATGAATAAACCAGGCATGGGAAACCACAGCAGAAAAGCCCTCTGAAGAGATTGACACCCACTCCTCGTCGCTGTGGAATGAAGTTGGGGAAAGGCTTTGATCGGCAGCCACGGCAGGCTGCTGTCCAGCATGCCCATGAGCTGCTGCCACCCCTATGGCTACAGCTCAGAGGCCCCTGCTGCACTGAAGCTATCTCTCATCTATTGATCCATAAGTATCTCGGGGGTGGCTGCAGGGTTAGAGAACCTACCTAAAGACCTGAAGGGAAAGAACACTAAGAATTCCCCAGCTTAGGAAAGAATCACAGATGCTCTTAAGTACTTTAGGACATAAAACTCTACAGGAAGTGAAGTGGTTTAAGACCGTGGCAAGGCTGCAACTCCTGCATCATCCTTACTACATACATCCTCCTAACACACTATTTGCTCTACACAGAAACTTGAAAGCCTGAGAGCAAATCAAAACTTCAGAAAAAAAGGTTTTTGCTGGAGTAGGAGTTAGTCTAAACTGCAGGAGACTAGGCATTAGTTCTTCAGATAGCTCATAACTGTAGACCCATGGGACCCCATGCCCTCTTTCAGTGTGTATACATGTATACAAAAGATCCACATACATAATAAGTACATAAATCTTTTTTTTTAAGCCAAGAAAGGAGAAATTCAGTTCAGTAAGTTGGGACTTAATCATCTCTCACAAAATATAAGATTTTTATGTTCCTCTTAGATTTCAGAATGTCTTGTAGAAACCAAGTCATTACATACCTATAGATGGAGATTTGAAAGGGTATTTATCAGGAAGATCCACTCTAACTTTCCACACGCCACCTTCATATGGTGCTGGAACAGAAATAAAACATGTTATCCATTAGGACAGGACTGTGTTTTCAAATTAGAAAATAAATACAAGTGTAAATGAACATCAAATCCCTTTCTCTCCTGAAAAAGGCCTCAAACTAATTGTTCAAAGAGTCAGGAACTATCTGGACATGGTGACATAGGCTATAATGCAGGCAATCAGGAGATAAGGAGGCTTCCAGGCTAGCTTGGTTTACAGAGTGAGATCCTGTCTCAAAGGGGAAAAAAAGTTCAGGACCAAACTATAATCAGCAGAGTAGATAACTCTATGTTCAGATTAATTCGCTTTTTCTTTAGTCTGTGTCTAACAGAACAGCTTGTTCTATTAGAACGATCCTGTTCTAATTAGAATCTATCATCACTTATTTAGTTAGGGAGCTAAGGCACTGAGGACCCAAAGTTCAAGGGCTGACTGGAGAATAACTTCAAGCTAGCTTGAACGATTTCGTGAGAACCTGCTTAAAAGCAAAAAGATGGGGGGAGGGGGGGGGCGCAAAAAGAGCACTTGTTACTCTTGCAGAGGACCCAGGTTAAAGTTCTAGTACTCACACTGTGGCTCACAGCGACCCATAACTCCAATTCCAGGGGAGCTAATGACCTCTTCTGGCCTCTCAGGGAATCAAGGACACACATGGTACACACACACACACATATATATAGGCAAAATACTCATATGCATAGAAAATAAAATGCTTTTATAAGTAAACAAAGAAAGGGCTGGGGAATGTAACTCAGTGGTAGAGCATTTCCCCAGCACGCACAAGCACGGGGTCAACCACCAGTACCAGAAAACAGTTAAAGACAAAACACACCACACACATTTTCTTTTATCCAGAGTCAAGCAAATATTCACTCTCTTACATGATACTGTTAAACACCACTAATTATTTAGTAAGAGATAGTCATGTTCCTTATTTTTCCTACTTCAACCAATCATCCCCCAAACAAAACAGAACAGAATATACAGAATATATACTTGATATACACCTAAACAGAAACTTAACCTGGATCCTATTCAAAGAACACTTGTTTGCCTATCTACAACAAAACCCAAAATTTGTGAGAGAATAAATGCATGAATAACAAAGATTTCTTCACTCGCTGGCTCCAAAGCCTATCAACCTGTTGACAGTCCTACTGTCTAGTAAAGATTATAAAAAAAAAAAAAAAAAGAAAAAAAGAACACATACCCACACATGTACTTACTTCCTTGTGGTCCATAAAACTTGACAACAAATTCATTGAGTCCTCCTAGAATTGTAACCTCATGTTTGCTTTCGATGCTGAAGTAGAAAGTAAAGGAAATTACACAGGTTTTATAGCACATGAAAGAGCTATAGGTAACATCTCAGGCTTGCCAATTTACAAATGTTACCAGTCTTGACACATTGCTGTAAATGTAAAATATACAAAACAACTCTAGTAGTTTAAAGTCAGGACCAGGGAGACATGTTACTTGGCAATGAGCGTGCCATGCAAGCATGAGGAGCTGAGTTTGATCCCCAGCACCTACACCAAAAGCTAGGCATGGTGGTGTGCAGCTACAACCCTAACAAACACCAAGGATGCAAAGACGGGCAGATCCCAGGGGCTCCATGACCAGTCAGCATAACCATAAGTCTTAGGTCCCGGTGAGAAACCCTGCCTCAAAACCATGGTAGGCCAAGCATGGTGGCATATGCCTTCAATTCTAGCACTCAAAAGGCAGAGGTAGATGGATCCCAGTCTTTTAAAACTAGCCTGATGTACACAGCATGTGCCAGGGCAGTCAGGACTACATAGTAAGACCTTGCTACAAACCAACCAACCAATCCCCACTGCTCAAAACAAAGATGGCTCCTAAGACAACACCTGAGGCTGACCTTACACACACACACACACACACACACACACACACACGAATACATGTGTACCACACATATACACATACAGACCTCTGGCCTCCACACGTTCACACATATGAATACATGTGTACACACACACAGACCTCTGACCTCCACACACACACACACATATGAATGCGTATGTGTGCATATACATACACAATATACAGACCTCTGGCCTCCACGTACACACACTTCTAGCCCCCAAATGCACACACACACATGAATGCATATGTGTACAAGTTTACACACAAAGAATAGTATGAGTCATTTACAAGATACTAAATTAATCCACATTAGTAAAAAAGCAGGCTACTGCTGTAAAGTCCTGTTTCTGCTTTGTGGCCTAACCCATTAATGACTCCACAACAGAAATTTTAGGTGGTAAAGGCCTTGATCTTCCTGTAACAATAAGGAAAAATGTATTCAAAAAGTTTGGACATAGGAAAACTGGCATAATTTCTTGTTGGTCAAGTCATGTGTGTCTGTTTTAGAGTAATGTCTTTTCCTGAGTGAACCACCCCAGCATCTTCGAAGCACTCCAAAACTAAACACATTTAAAACATTTTAAAGCTTTTTCAAAAAGCACCTATGTCATGAGGGGAAAGCAACACCAGTGATAATGAAACTCAATGTAAGTAATGAAGACCTTTCTATAGAAACAAAATCTCTTTACAAGTGAGACCCAGAAGCTGGGTGGTGGTGACACATGCCTGTAATCCCAGCACTAAGGACACAGACAGGTGCCTACTCTATGAGCGAGTTTCAGGATAGGCTCCAAAGCTACAGAGAGACCCTGTCTCGGAAAACCAAACAACCAACAGACGAGACTCAGACCAGAAACCACAAATGATTAGTGGATATAAGCAGAACACTAATGGCCAGGCGGTGGTGGCGCATGCCTTTAATCCCAGCACTTGGGAGGCAGAGGCAGATGGATCTCTGTGAGTTCGAGACCAGCCTGGTCTACAAGAGCTAGTTCCAGGACAGGCTCCAAAGCTACAGAGAAACCCTGTCTCGGAAAAAAAAAAAAAAAAAAAAGCAGAACACTCATGGACACCCATATGTGTACACACACACAACCTCTATACTGTAGAAGCCAAGGCCAAATGTGAAGCTGGTGAGAAAAAATATAAAGCATATGACAAGGGTGGGGAGGGGTCTTGGGAGGCTGAGGAATGGGGACCATGAGTTCAAGGACAGTCTTGGCTAAACCAGGAGCTGAGAGTCAGCGTGGACGACATAAGGAGACAACACAGGAAAGAAGACAAAGTGATCTGGATCGGGGCACAGACAGCCCAGTTATAGAGCATGTGTTCAACATGTGTGAAAACCCTGGTTCAATTTCCAACATTCTCCCTCAAAGTTAATTTAAAAAAATAAGATGTTATTAGAAAAGTAAGGGGGAAGACATCATGACAAAGAAAAGGTCCAAACAGTTAAGGCAGAGAGAGAGAGAGAACAAACGAACCAGAAAGGCTAAAAAGATGGCTCAGTGAGATTAAGCACACAGTGTTCTTGCAGGTGACCCAAGTCAATACCCAGCACCATGGTACGTGGCTCACAAACACCCCGAACTCCAGCTCCAGGGGATTTGACTGGATGACCACTGGCCTCCTCTGTAGTCACATACACGTTACCCCACCCTCCCCACTCCCACAATTAAAAGAAAATGTAAAGGATAAGATATAAAGGATTCAACTTAATTTAAAGTTTAAAAATGAGATACCCCAAGCTGCAAACTGATAAATATGAAACAGAAAAAAGCCCATGCTGAGTGGAACATGGCCCTGTGCTTTGGAGAATAGATTCTACCACCAGTATAAAACCTAAAATGAAGCTTTCTTTTATTCAAATTTTACATCAGTGATTTTTTGTTTGTTTGTTTGACACAGGGTTTCTCTGTGTAACCCTGGCTCTCCTAGAACTTGCTATGTAGATCAGGCTGGCCTCTGCCTCCTGAGTGCTGGGATTTATGGCATGCAGCACTATGGGCCAGCTGTTTGTTTTTTAAATCCAGTCCTCGCTGGTAGGATGGGATCTGACTTCATTCCTTTGAAAACTGATGGGCTGGAGAGATGGAGAAACCGCTGCTCTTCAGAGGGCACCGGCTGGACTCTTAGTACTCACAAGGTGCTTACAATCATCCAGTTCCAGGGGGTTGGACTCCCTCTTCTGGCCTCCTTGGGCACCACACATATACACACAGGCAAAATACTACGTTTAGAAAAGTTCCTCCCAAGTACATGTCAACATACACACAGCTATCTTCACCAAAACTCCTATCTGTAATAGGTGTTAACATTCATAACAGAAACAACTTAAATGTTCACTAAGAGAAAAAAGGGCCAACAGCAGCAGTCACACAACAGAATCACATCATACTTGAAAAGAGGGAAAAGAGCTAGGGATGGCAACATGTATAAAGGTTCAATCCCAGAACTACAGCCTCCTCGCCTCAAAAGAAACCTTAAATATTTATAATTGTGACTTATACTAAAGACATCTTTTCTGTTCTTTATCAAAAGGCTGCAATAAAACAGCACTTAATCTGCTCGGATCTACTTGACAAAGATTCTCTTTCCTAAATCATGTTAAAACAAGATTAGATCAATGCTGCTCTGTCTTTAGTACAGCCCACATGCCAGATACAACAGGTCTTTAATTACACACTGAATCATACATGGGAGTCCTTAGCATGGTTCATTCTGTATGAGAATCTAAAGGACAATTGAATAAAAAATGTAAAAAATACAAATTGATAAGTTTATGTCTTGGTGGGACTATACAGATGCTGAATCAGATGGAAAGGGATGCGCAGAAGCCACAAGTGTCCTCTCTGCTGCGGAGTCGGGGACAGGGGAAGGCAGTCATCTGCCGAGACAGGCTGGTTAGACTAGCCAACATGGACACGTAGTACAAACTCCTTTATCATCTGGGGTGTTACAAAAGACTTCTTTTACTACATTAAAAAAAAAAAGTCTACAAGTTCTTCAGGTGCTGCTGCTAAAAAACCTGTCAAACCCACAAATCACCTTTTATTCATTTCTATGTTATTCACAAAATAGTAGTTCCTACCTACTTAGTGTTTCACCTTAAGTCCATTTCACTCTTAAAATACCAGCCACCCACAACCTTATTTCCCTGAATGGCATTATGGTTACACAATCTAATATTTAAAGGTGAATACCAAACTGTTGAGAGATAACTGACATGCTTGGCAAAATGTGTCTATCAGGATTTTAAGTGCTTTTTTTTTAAAGATTTATTTATTTATTATGTGTACAACATTCCTTCCATGTGTGCCTGAATGCCAGAAGGGGGCGCTGGGTCTCATTATAGATGGCTGTGAGCCACCATGTGGTTGCTGGAAATTGAACTCAGGACCTCTGGAAGAGCAGTCAGTGCTCTTAACCACTGAGCCATTTCTCCAGCCCAATGTGTAGCCCAGGCTGGCCTCGAACTCGTGATCCTCCTGCCTCTGCCTCCTTCAGCAAATCCTACCAGCGTGCGCCACCACAACCGGCTTAAGTGATTTTTATATAGTGCAGAAATCTTCCAAAAAGTGAGACGGGCTAACTAAGCTTCTGCCATATGAATAGCACGGACAGGTCAAGGACCTAGGATTCAAAGACACCAGGGTGTCCTCAGTTCATGAATAACACCTTCATCAAGGAAGTGGGTTCCAGAGCTGTCCAGGGAGGACGAGGGTAAAGAATGTGCTTTTGTTTAGAAGCAGACACTTCATGGCCACTTCCCTCCACATTGAGACCGATCTGTTTCCAATGCTCCTTAAGAAGTGACCACAGAGGGAAGCTGAGAAACTGAGCAGCTGTCAAATACCTGTCTGTCAAGGTGAAAATTATCACATGGAGTAATACTCAAAGAATCTTCTTATAGACGGACATGCATGGCGGTACTTAGTATTTAAGATGTATGATATTTAGGATTGGTCTCCTAACAGCCCAGTGTGGGGCACAAGACTTGAACTGTGGGGTCTCAGTGATACTGCCTGCTGTAAGCAGCCTGCTACGGGTTCTGGGAAACAAACCCAGGTCCTCTTGCTTTAAATGCAATATAGGTGTTCTGCCTGTGTGTATTTCTGCATCGTTTGTGTTTAGTGTCCACAGAGGATGGAAGGGCATCAGATCCCCTGGAACTGGAATAAAGATGGTTTTGTTTAGCCATGTGGGTGCTGCGAATCGAACCAAGTCCTCCCTTGAAGAGCAGCAAGTATTCTTGCTTGAACTGCTGAGCCATCTTCTTAGACACCTTATTTTTCTTTTTTTTTTTTTTTTTGGTTTTTCGAGACAGGGTTTCTCTGTAGCTTTGGAGCCTGTCCTGGAACTAGCTCTTGTAGACTAGGGTGGCCTCGAACTCCCAGAGATCCGCCTGCTTCTGCCTCCCGAGTGCTGGGATTAAAGGCGTGCGCCACCACCACGCGGCGACACCTTATTTTTCTTTCATTCTTTCTTTCCTTTTTTTTTTTGAGGGGGTGGGAGGGAGTGTTTTAGGATGGAGTTTCTCAGTATAGTCCTGGCTGTCCTAGGAACTCGGACCAGGTGAGCCCCAAACTCAGAACTCAAAGAGACCCACTTGCCTGCGAGCCACCACTGTTGAGCTATCTGCACACCATGTGAAAATGTATTGCTGTGATAGTGTAATAAAAAGCTGAATGGCCGATAGCTACATAGGAAGTATAGGCAGGACTTACGGGCAGAGAAAGAACTCTGGAAAAAAGTGGAGTTGCCAGCCAAACACGGAGGAAGGAGCAGCATTGACAATACAGAAAGATGAAATTAACGAGCCACTCAACAGAAAGGAGATTAAAATCAATGGGTTAATTTAAGTTATAAGAGATAGTGGGACAAGCTGGGCGGTGGTGGCACACGCCTTTAATCCCAGCACTCGGGAGGCAGAGACAGGTGGATCTCTATGAGTTCGGGCCAGCTTGGTCTACAAGAGCTAGTTCCGGGACAAGCACCAAAGCTACAGAGAAACCTTGTCTCAAAAAAAACCCAAAAGGATAGTAGGACAAGCCTAATCTAAGGTCGAACTTTCATAATTAATAATAACTCTGTGTCATTATTTTGGAGCTGGCTGCAATACTATTCCATTTTTGTTTGATTTCAAACTTTCTCTCATAGGCTCTGTAAGAAATAATAACATAGTTATGAAGAGAACTTTAGCTTCAATAAGCAAAATAGTTAAGATCTTAGCCTTAAAAGTTTAGAAATAGACAATTAGGGGAAAAAAAGAGTTTAGGAATTGCTGGGCCGTGGTAGCAAACTCTTTAACTCCCGCACTTGGTGGGCAGAAGCGTGCAGATCTATGTGCGTCAAGGCCAGTCTGGTCTACAACACTTGAAATGTATAGATTGGATGAAAAGTTCAATGCCAACCTTGGAACATAGTAAATTTGAGGCTCATCTTAGCAACAACAGAATCTTTCTCAAAAATGGAAGGGGGAAAAAACCTCCAAAATCTATAAAATGACCTTATTTTCCTAAGGCACAATACTTGGTCTGGGGAAAGGAAACTATTAAGTGATACAGATTTTAAGAAAACAAACTTCACATCAAGAAGATGGCTCTGTCAAGATGAAAAATCAACAGTTAACACTGCAGTTAAGCTTAAGTGGTTTGGGGCTGGGAACAACGGAAACAGGAAAGAGGGAAGAGGGGAAGAAGAGGTAAGAAGTCGCAGAATAAAAAATGGCTTCGTCAGGATGTCTATGACCAATCCAATCACAGTGAAAAGAGAAATATATGACTTTTATGAACCCATGACAAACAGCCTCTGGACAGAACAACAACCTAGAATTGGTGACTGTAAGTTGCACAAAAGCATAGTGCTGGCTAGAATGAGGTACTTGGACTGCACTGGCTGGGCAGTGGTGGCGCACGCCTTTAACCTCAGCACTCGGAAGGCATAGGCAGGCGGATCTCTAAGTTTAAGACCAGCCTGATCTACAGAGCAAGTTTCAGGACTGGCTCCATAGCTACTGAGAAACCCTGTCTCAAAAAACCAAACCAAGCAAACAAACAAACAAAAAAAAAAAAAAGATTAGGCCCTGAACATGACTGAGGTAGAACTCCTCAAACTTGAGTGTAACCAGGGCTACAAAGCAAGCTCCAGGCCAACCTGAACTACAAACTGAGAGCCTTTCTCTAAAAAAGAAAAAAAAAAGTGTGTGTGTTCTCCTTATGAAGAGTAGAACCCTTATTCAAAAAAAAAAAATAAAAACAAATCCAAGATATTAAAAAATAAAGCAATACTTAGAGGCAGAGGCAGACATGGGTTGATCGCTGTGAGTTTCAGGCCAGCCTGGTCTGCAGAGTGAGTTCTAGAACAGTCAGAGCTACATAAACACTGCCTCAAAAATACAAAAACTAAAAAAAAAAAAAAAAAAAAAAAAAAAGGCAAATAAGCAGGGATCTGTGGAGATAGCTCACTGTTCTTCCAGAGAACTGGTTACAGCCACCTGTAACTCCTCTTTCAGGCTCCACAGGCACTGTACGTAGATGGTGCAGACACAGACATTCACACAGACCAAACACACATACATGTAAAATAAGAGGGTCCAAGTTTGGTTCCCAGAATCCATATCATGTGGCTTACAACTGTGAAAAAGTCAAAAGTGAAACCTGTAACTTCACTTACATAAGACACAATCACATTCACAAAGAAAAATAACAAAAGAATCCTAAAGAAAATAAGCACAAAGAAAAGTGAAAAAGAGAGTGTATGTATGTGTGTGAAGGGTTCTAGTTATGAAACCCAAGGGTAAAGAACTAGGGCAAATCATTATTTTGTTTCTCTGAACCTGAAAGGAAACACTACAGGGCAATCAACAAATAGGTAAGTATCATTATCTTTTGAGGTCAAGAAATTTTATGCTCTGTATTTCCCCAAAACCATTGTTAAGCTTTCTATATGAAATAATAGGAACTCCTTAAACTGTCCACAAAAGAGCACAGACTTCATTTCTACCAGAGCTTGTTTACTAAATAAAATTCCACACATCTTCCACATAAGCACCAGATGCCAAACAAAAATCACTCTTAAACAGTGTCTGCTTACGGGGAAGCCTAAAAATATACTATGGGAAGGTAAGATATACGGATTTAAGTAAGAAATACAATCCAGGCACGGTGACTCGTGTCTGTACTCTTGTACTCCAGAAGGTAAAGCAGGAGGATGGACGAAAATTTGAGGCTACCTTAGACTACAGTGTGAGTTCCAGAAGGCAGACTTGGACTAAAATGTGGTACCCCATTTCAAAGATCAAGCTTTAAACCCCAACAAAATAGAAATAATAAAGCAAAAACACAACTAGAATTTGGAGTCAGAATTCTTCCAAGGCCAGCAAGATGGCTTTGCATGTAATGGTGCTTGTCACTACCTTGGTGGCTTTCAGTTCAATCCCTGAGACCTAAATGAAGAGAATGGATTCCTGCGAGCTAGTCTGTGACTTTCATACAAATACCATGGCAGGTACAAAGACTATCATACATGTAACAGAACAGTAACATCAAACTTAAGCCTACACAGTATCTTAAAATCAATGTTATTTGGACACACAGGGATAGGAATAAGCTTAAGACAGAGGTAGTAGGATAACCCATAACCCCAGGCTTAAGAGATCCCCAGGCAGAAGGATCAGGCGTGTAAGGTGGTCCTCAGCTACACAGTGAGTTGGAAATTCTGTCTCATAAAAACAAAACATTAAGATAAAATAAAAAAACAGCAAAGACTTAAGATAGGTCCAGAGAACATTAAGAATTTACTTTGATGAAGGAATGCTAGAACGTAAAGTAAGAAAGGGCTGGGAAGTACTGATAGTGGAGCCTCGGGGTACCTGACCCAGTCAGGGCTCCAGTATTCCATGCATAGTTCGTGTCACTGTGCTTTCAGGGATGGTCAAGTTGTGGTGTGCAGAACAGGGAAAAGCCAGGGCCAGCAAAGAGGAGGACATTCTACTTCTACAAAGACGAGGTCACAGACTCCAGTTGACTGACACGGCACAAGCATTACGAAGCTCTAAAGTTGCTAAAATGTTGGCTTCATTTAAATAAAAAAAAAAGAGAGCTTTACTACGTAGTCCTGGTTGGTCTGGTGCTTGCTATGAAGTCCAGGTTGGCCTTGAGAGCTGCCTGCCTCTCCCTTCCAAATGCTGGCATTGTTTGGTTTTGGTTTTTTTGAGACAGGTTTCATGTAGCCCAGGCTGGACGCAAACTCATACAATCAAGGAAGATCAAAAACTAAGTACCCCAGTTACAGGTGCGCACTACCACATCCAGCTAGTAAGTGTGGGTGTCCAGAGATCAACAGTTCCCCACCTTACTTGTATGACTTCAATAACAAGGAATGTTTCTTAAAACAAGCTTTTAAAATTTTAAATGTTTGTAACCCAGAGAAAGAAAGAAAATAGAAGACACATCTACATAAACTAGTTAGTTTACCCTTACGAAGAGGTGAGAAATTGCTCTGTAAAGATCTGATGCAGACAGCTTTGCTCCCTTTCCAGCTGCCCGACCTTTCTGACATTGCCGTGTCTGCTGTCATCTGCAGAGATTGTGGGCCACATTCATAGCTGTCTTAGGGTTCTTGTGACCCACATGCAGGTTAAACACGCCTGCATTTCCAGAGTATGAGTGGCTGACACCTGCTGTTCCCTTTACTGCTCCACGTTCACTAGGCACAGCAGGCGTCAATTACTAAGTGGCATTCAATTTTGATTTCATACAAATTTAAAAGGACCAGAAAACAGCACACACTCAGTCCTCTTTAAAGCAACATGCACAAAGGAGTAAGAAGTTCAAGTTTACTCACTGTCGAGATTTTAAGATGAAGAAAGCAAAGTACAAATAAATACAGCAGCAGCAGCTGCCTTCAAGCCCAGCACTTGGGGAGGCAGAGGCAGGTGCATCTCTGAGTTCAAGGCCAGCCTGGGCTACAGAGTGAGTTTTCTAGGACAGCCAGAACTGCAGAGAAACCCTGTCTCAAAAAAAAACAAAAACCAAAAAATAAACTAGCGGGTACGCTAAGTGATCCACTAAATAGGGAACTGTTTTAAGATGAGCTGGTACGCCTTTAATCAGTCGGGCCCATTTTCTACCATCCATCTGGAAGACTTATAAGAAATAGTAATTACTATCATAAGTTTATTTTTAAAAAGTAGTCTAAAGTAATGTGGAAAACAACAGCTTCTTCTTGAATGAAAGTCTGCTTAAAACCCACTAGACCCAGGCCTGGCGATGCAGACATTATCCTGATTACTTTAGAGGCTAAGGTTTCCCAATTCAAACCTACCTGGGCAACTTAGTGAGGCCCTGTCTTAAAACAAAAACTAGGAAGATGACCAACCAGTGAGATCAGATTTGCCGCCAAAACTGATGGCCTGAGTTCAATCCAGGAACCCATACTGTGGAATGACAGAACTGAATCTTGCAGGTTGTCCTCTGACCTACATACACTGGCCACAGCATGCAAAAACACAAATAAATCACTATTTGAAACTGTCTTATTTATGCTTATGATTAGGATGGAAAAAGGGAAGAAAACTCAACTATATCACTGATTTTATTTTAAAAATCCACAGAAAACAAGCAAAAGAGAAGAATTTTTTATGGGGATGGACAAAGTAGCTTGGCCAGTAACAGTACTTGTTTAGGATGCTTGAACTCTAAGTTCAATCCCCAAAACCACGAGACACAGTGATACATATCCGTAATCACAACACTGAAGCAGAAACAGAGTACTAGGCCATCCTGGCCCGTGTGAGTTCGTGCCCTCACTACTGTTCCAAGTATCCCAGCTCAGTTCCCAGCACCTGTACATGCCTTCAACTCTAGTTCCCAAGGATCTGATTCCCTCTTCTGTCTTATGAGGGCATCCAAATAAACATGGCATTCACTTAGACAGAGACACACGCACACACCGAGAAATGCCTGCACTGGTGAGATGGTATAAGCAGTTACATGTGTGCAGCACAGCACAGAGGTCTGAGTTCAGTCTCCAGAAACTATATAAACATGCATGGAGAAAACCAAGTCCACAAAGTAGTCTTGTGACTGTTCTTACCCGCGGTAATAAATAAAAAAAGAAATACTTTTACCACAGGCAAATCAATCTAATAAAAGCACACAAAACCCTGGAAAGTCAAGAGCAGGGACAGGAAAGGGCACTGTAACTGGATCGGCAATGTGATACACGGGTGCTGGAGAGCTATTTCCGGCACCATGTAAGTAACAGGTGGTGGCGGCGGGGCTCTGCCATTTGAACAGGACTGGCTGCTCCCGACCAGCAGAGGTGATTGATACAGCAACAAACAGGCTCCTGCCTGGTACAAAAACAATATGAAAGTGGCTGTTCTTCTGGGACAGGGATTCTGTGTAGCTTTGGTGCCTGTCCTAGAACTAGCTCTTATAGACCAACCTGGTCTCAAACTCACAGAGATTTGCCTACCTCTGCCTCCCAAGTGCTGGGATTAAAGGCGTTTCCCACAAGCCCCTGGCTTTTTTGTTGTTTTGTTTGGAAAGTGGCTATGTTTTATGGAAAATGACCTAATAAGAGACAGATGTTTGAGATTTAAATAAACACAAACAGTAAAAGTTGAACTTAAATATGGTTGGGTACAGGCAAGAAACAAAGTAAGTTGCTCACAGGAATACTTCTGAATAATTTGAGGTGGGGGGGCACACCAAAATCATGTAGTAAATGAGGAGAAAACCTAGACACAGACACAAGTGGGTATGTATATAGTAGGGAGTGCGGACGAAACTCCTGGGTTCCTCTCTCCTGTGTGTAGCTCAGGTGTCACTGAGACAATCAATCAGAAATCAGCACAAATGGCTCAGTCATGATGTCACAGCAGTCACAGATATAGGGTGGGAGACAGGAGACAGTACAACTCCAACTTTCTCAAGATAGATCTGAGGAAAAGTTTAAGTAAACAACCTCATTACTAAGCATTTTCAGGCTTCATCTTAATTCTTTTCCATGATTTTCCTGCAAAAATACATATCTCGTGTAAGAAACAACTCCAGTTTTCCTTCTTTCTTTTTTTTGACAGGTTTCTATGTGTAGCCTTGGCTGCCTAGAATTTGCTCTGTAGAAGAAATCGACCTGCCTCTGCCTCCTGAGTACTGGAGTTAAAAGCCACCCCCTTAACCCCTGGTACAACTATAGTCTTCAATCTTATTTCTGATCACTCACAAATGATCAGAAAAGCAAATGCCAAACGTACACTTAGAATCCCAAATTCAAACTGGGAGGTGATTGTAGACACCTTTAATCCCAGCACTCGGGAGGCAGGGGCAGGCGATCTCTAAGCTTGAGGTCAGCCTGGTCTATGAGAGCTAGTTCCAGGACGGTCAAGGCTGTATACAGAGAAACCCTGTCTTGGGGCGGGGGGATCACAAAATAACAAGAATCCCAAGTTCTAACACTAACAGTTCCAATTAGATTTTAACCTATACAAGTCCTGTCTAGATTCATTCGTCCAACTCACAGAGGGACTGACACAAAAGGCCTCTATCAGCTGTGCTGTCTTTCGTTTCCAGAAATACAACGAACATCAACGAACTTTGCTGTCTGTTTCTTCTGTGTAGCTAGCCCTAACTTTCCGTTTCTACAGACAGCTGCTTCTTGGGCTGGACAGAGAGCTCCGAAGTTGAAAGCACTGGCCGTTCTTCCAGACTTGGGTTCAATTCCCAGCACCCACATAGCAGTTCACAGCTGCCTGTAATTCCAAGATCTGGCACCCTCACACAGACACACATTGCGGGCAAAACACAAATGCAAAAAATAAATAAAACTAAATTATTTTAAAAAGAGAAAGAATGTATTGAGAACAGTTGTGCGTTTTGCTAGACAGTGGGAAATGGGAGTGTCTTTAGCCACCTCCCGGTTCCTTCCAGCTGTTATCGGGAAGGAAGGTAAGTGATGTGGTAGGCACACACACTCAGCCTAGCCTAGGAAGCAGAAGTTTTCAACAGGTGCCGATACTAAGTGACCTGACATTCCTGACATGAAGATGACACTTGAAAATCAACTCTGAGGTGAAGACAGATGTAAACAGAATAGTACTGACAATGAGCCCAGCAGGAAGCATGGGCAGGGCTACCATCCGAAAGAAAAATCTTGGTCTCTTACAAAGCACGGCTCCACTAGAGCCAGACTAAGCACATTCACACACATCAAGAAACAAGCCGACTGCTGGAAAAGGGGAACTCTATGAGCACCAAAACAAAGTCCACAAAGATGCTGGCAGGGACCACTGAGACTCCAGAGAGAAAGACCGAGTGCTGGTCACAGCAGCAAATTAATAAGGCCACTGCACGCAGCTTCTGTACCAGCTTTTCTCAAACATCCTTCTTTTCGTGGCACCTGACTCCTTGTTATGTCCACCCACACAGAGACAAGACACTTGTCCACACTGACAAATACTGGCTTTCCAGTTTTAACTTTCAGATTTGTGAGTTTAGTTCATCTGGGCCCAAGAAATTACCTTGCTTTAATTACATACTTAGGCAAGAGAAAAGGGCAACAAAGGGGAGTTAGCCAAGCTCAGGAAATATGAACAATGTTTGAGGATAACAGCAACACTTTGACTTACTTGGGAATCATAAAATCCACCAAGAGTGTGGGACACAGATTCCAGTTAGGGCAATAAAACTGGAAGGTCAGGATCAGTAAAGACGTCTAGTAGACATCTGACCATCCAAGACTGGGGCTTGGAATGGGGTGTCCTGTCACCTACTTTTAATTCTGGAAACATATTTATTCAAATATTGCTCCCACCCCTGCAAAAAAAAAAAATCTGTCAACCAGTAAGAGACAAGGATCTACTATAAAACTCTGAGTCCAACATTTAAAAAATAGGCAGGTAAGATGACCCACATGGTATTTAAAGAGAGAGGATGGACTGCACAAGCTGTCCTTTGAACTTCAAATGATGCGCGCGTACACACGCACGCACGCGCGCGCGCGCGCACACACACACACACACACACGCACGTGCGCGCACACTCATGCATGCACGCAGTGAGGGAGAGAAAAGGGCTTAAGAATTAAACTGTAAAATATACATCATGGCTAGCTGAGGTTAATTCAAGTCATGTATTCACCTCATCCCAAAGTCACACTGTAGACAGGCCTGCCCCAGAATAGTATTTACACCTCAAATCCACAAACACTATAAACCAGGGTTTCACTTGCCCAAGGACAGCTGATCAATATCTATACATAGCCCATGTTACTGCGGTACAAAGTCTAGCGTGAAAACAGCACACAAGAGTCCTTTGGTATTTTCTTCTAACTCCGGCTAATGAGACAGTCCGGAAGTACCATTTTCTTACCGTCAGTAGATGGTCAACAAAAACGTGTGAGATGGAGACTGGAAAGACGGCTGCTCTTCCAGTGGATCCTGCTCCAGTTCCTAGCCCACATGGCAGCTCACCACAGTCTTTCACTTGGTCCCAGTGGACAGATAACAAATGCCCTTGTTTATAGTCTTCTCAGGCACCAAACAGCTGAGTGGTGCACAGACAAATATATGCTGGCAAGACACTCATACACATAAAGAATTAAATTTTTAAGATTTAAGAATTTAACACCTTATTATTTCCAGAACTAAAGAAGTATGGTAACATGTCTTTAATCCTAGCACTCAGGAGGTAGATGTAGGCAGATCTGTGAGTTTAAGGCCAGCCTGGTCTACAAGGCAAGTTTCAGGTCAGTCAGGTAATATACAGGAGACCCTGTTTCAAAATTAAAAAAAAAAAAAAAAAAAAAAAAAGCCAATGAATAAGATAGAAATCTTTATATCTCTCAATCAAGGCTTCTACCTATCATATCACTTTTCTAGAATTAATACCAATCAATGAGGATTATATCCAAAAATTTCTATTGTTTCTCCATTAAAGTAAATTGCATAAAGGCCAGGCGTGATAGCACACAGCTTTAATCCCAGCACTGGGGATGCAGGGGCAGGTAGTTCAGAATTTAAGGCCAGTTCTGGGAGAGCTAGGAGCTATGTAAATCCTGTCTCGGAAAAACGAAAAACAACAAAACAAAACCAGGAAATTACATGGGATGGGTCTATTACTGAAATATGCTTCCTTATTTCAAACAGATGCATTCCAGCGAGTCCAGAAGGTTCTTCTGGAGGAACCCTACTGTGAAAAGATCAACCCTGTCTTAACATCTTCAATTCCAGAACTACTTCACAGTTTTGTTTTTCCACATTTCTGAAGCCAAGTAGCTGATTTGTTATGTAGATTAGACGTGATCACTGCCTTTGCAGGCACAGCTAACTCTCTGCACAGGCTCTGCCTCCGATCAAGGACTGCCGCAAAGGCCTCTGGTACATTTCCACTTTTCAGCCCACTTTCCAGAGCCAATGTGTTCCTCCCGGGGTGTTGGTTACCATTGGTCTGACCCCAACAGCCCTTCCCTGTTGCAGAATATTATTTTCAGGCGTATGACTTTTGTTTACACTGCATGTGTTTAACTCTGTGAAGCTGTGTTACTGTGCCTGTCTAAACACCTGATGGGCCTAATAAAGAGATGAACAGCCAATAAGGAGGCAGGGACAAGGATAGGCGGGGCTAGCAGGCAGAGAGTATAAATAAAAGGAGAACCAAGAATGAGGAAAAAGCCTCAGAGAACAAGGAAAGGAGGACACCAGGGGCCAGCCACCCAGTTACAGAGCAAGACACAAAGAAGTAAAGAAAGGTACACAGAAATAGAGAAAGGTAAAAGCCCAGAGGCGAAAGGTAGTCAGGATAATTTAAGATAAGGAAAGAAATTAGCCACGCTAAGGCCTGACATTCATAACTGGGAACAAGCCTCCGTGTGTGATATATCTGGGAGCCAAAAGTCAATGGAGTAAAACATCACAACACTTCCCTAACAATCTCATTTCAGAAGTTCCTACGCTCCTTACTCAGAAATCAAGATGCAATTTTTCCAGAATAAAAGTCAACGAACTTGTATCTGACATTCCCCATTTTAAAATATAATCCTTATTCATCAATCTTTCTGTTAAAAAACCAATGTATAGAGTTCTAAACTGAGACACCAATGCCTCTATTAATAGAACCCTGTTGCAAATAAAGCCCTTCTCTCTCAGAAGAAAAAAAGACAAAGAAAATATCAAAACTACAATATAAGGAGCAAGGAGAAAAAGTCAGAGGCAAATGACTGAAAATGGGAGGAGCTATGTGAGAACAAAAATAATTGGGGAACTGACATGAGGTCTGCACGCCTGGTACTTGCCAAGTGGAGACAGCAGGATCAAGAGTTCAAGGTCATCTTCAGGAGTCACCAGGGGCTACACTAGAACCTGCCTCAAAAAGGAAGGTGGGGTTGGGGCTGGAGAGATGGCTCAGTCAGTAAACTGGAGGATCACAGGGCACCCACAGAATAAAAGAGCCTGACAAATCTCTAATTCCAGTGCTGAGGAGGCACAAGCTTAATTTGGGGGTAAAAAATAAATTTTGGGGAGAAGCTAATTGATAAGCCTTGTATAAAGTTTAGTTCCAAACCAGGCGTGGTAGTACATGCCTCTAATCCTACCACTGGGGAGGTTGATACATGGGTTTCACTGATTTGACACCAGCATACAACTCATACCAAGTTCTAGTGGGACGTCTTAAAGAGAAAAAAAAAAAAAAAAAAAAAAAACACCACTGTGGTGGTACACATATGCAATCTCAGCATTCCAGAGACTGAGACAGAGGACTGCTCATGAGTTAAGGCCAAAGTTAAACTTTAAACAGGATTGCCCTGGTAGCAAAAAGGAGGAACCAGACAGGTACAAAGGGACCTCAAGCTGTGAAGCTACTGTAGATGGAGCATGGAGGAGAGGAAAGAGGACAGAATAATGCTTGCCACAAAGTCTGGCTACCTGCCTTTAATGGCTGGAGTCCATAAAGTGGAAAGAGAACCAACTTCACAATGTAATCTTTCTTCTGACCTCCACATGTGCACAGGGGCACATGCACCACCCACCGCACACGTCGTAGCACACACAAGCAATTTTTAAAAGATTGCTCAGTACAAACCAAGTATACTTCCTTTTTTAAAAAAAAAAATTATATTTATTATATATACAATATTCTGTTTGTGTGTATGCCTGCAGGCCAGAAGAGGGCCCCAGACCTCTTTACAGATGGTTGTGAGCCACCATGTGGTTGCCGGGAATTGAACTCAGGACCTTTGGAAGAGCAGGCAATGCTCTTAACCACTGAGCCATCTCTCCAGCCCCCCAAGTACACTTCCAAGTAAAGCTTTTAAAAACTGGAAAACACAAGACCAAGCACAGTGGCATATGCATTTAATCTCAGTAGGAAGGCAAAGCCAGGCAGAACTCTTGGGTTTGAGGTCAGCCTGATCCCAGGACAGTCAGGGCTATATAGTGAGACCCTATGTCAACACCGCCCCCCCCCCCCCCGCAAAGGATTGGAAAACACAATCTATAAGTCAGAAGACAATTTATTGACATGATTATAAAATAAAGAGAAGCCTAAATTTTTATTTTGTATATAAAATTCTGCTTTGGGCCAAAACAAACCACTGCCCTCATTTCCTACCACCAATGTCCAGATGCCATTCTCAGCACCTGTGGCCTGTGTGTCCCACGAGGACACCTTGGGGTCTGACTTCTCTGGCTCTGTACTTACCTACACTCCCATAACATCTGAAAACACAAGGAACGGAATCTGGTAACTAGTAGGAACACATGGCTGCTTGTCTGTCTCCCTCTGAGTCCAGTGCAGACCTTAGCACCCAGGCGGGTCACTGACTGAGCACCCATCTTAGAACTCCTACAGGATCGGCACTAGTAAGGCACTACTGTCAGGCAACAATGGATTCCTAGCGAGAAATACTAGTTCACAAATCACCTTTTTAAACCACCCTTCTGTGAACAAGATCTCTGTAAATCAGATGTTGCATTAATGTACTCTATGAGGTTACATGATACACTTTGAGGAAAAAGCATACACTCTCACTAACAGAGTCAGGCTTCAAGGAGCCTTATGAAGTTAACTTATCTTCTGAGACACTCCCTGGTAACAGAGGCCTCACCCCTTGCCACCCAGGCCAGGGAGTATCTGTCATACAGACTTTAGTAGCTCAGAGTGAAAACTCCAGACTTGGGCAGCCTACGCTGATTGCAATTTTACTTAACCTAAGCCTTACTCTCTTCTGTGGAACACCACTAGCTATCTCTTACAGTCACTCTAAGGACTGAGGAAGCCACACAAAGTGCAAAAAAAAGAAAAGCATGCCTGGCACAGAACACACTGCCATGTCAGCTGCAATTGCTACTGATAATATGTCTGGCTTAGAGGAGGCATTCACGGAGCCTCTGGCCACTAGTGTGAGCTACAGGATAATGACAACCCACCTCCTCCACCACCACTAGGCATAGTCTTTAGGGGAAGCTACGTATAACTTTTATAGATCTACAGAAGTGAAGGAAACACAGTTCATAAAACTAAAACCGCCGGCTTGCCTCCCTTTTGTTAAATGGTAGGATGTGTCTTCATCTGCTGCTTCAGTCTAAACTACTCACTAAGCTCCACTGCTGGTGCTCGCAGGCACATACATTTCATGTCAAGTTCAATTATTAAAGACAAAACAAAGCTCATAAAGCCTTTAGTCTCTGAGCTTTCTCAGATGCATTTTAAACTTTCAAGTGGCTCATGTTTTCCCACCTGTTTTTTCTTCAAATAATTCTGGATTCTTTTTCCCTAAGCAGATATTATATTTATTCCAGGAATCTAAAGACAAAGTTTTAATGTGCAGTATAACTGCTTAATCTTCCATTAAAGGTATTCAATTCACCTGGACATAGTGGCTCGTGCCTATAATCCTAACACCTCAGAGGCTGAGGCAGGGGACTGCCATGAGTTTGTGGGCCAGCAGGGTTATGACAACGAGATCTTGTCACACAAACACATTACCATTCCCCAAAAAGATACTCAATTTGAGGAACAGCCAAGAAGACACGGGAAAATAATCTGCCAGCAGCTTTATTCACCCCAAAAACCAGCACACTTGGCTTCCAGTTTTGCCTTAACCTTTTCAGTTCTTTGAAACAGTATACACACAAGGTTAGTAATTTTTGTTTCCTTTTCACTTAACTATTTCTCAAGACACTTACTCAGGTAGACGGGTGATGTGCAGGAGAGGAGTGTGGGGACAGCGTGGGGGAGCAGTCTTCTCCCTCTCCCATGTGGGTCATGAGGATCTAACTCAGGTTACCAGACCCAGCAGCAAGCCTCCACCCACTGGGCCACCTTCCAGCCACAACTTCTCACTTTAAAAACAAAACATGTACCTATGCTCAACTTCTAAGTAAATTTAAAAAAAGAAAAGAACTGCCCACCCCCATACTTCACATTTACAAGTCACACTTTGTCTTGAATGCTTAGAGGAAGAAAACAGCTTTTCCACTTTAGACTCCATTTCTGAAAATGAAAGTAGAAGGCTTCAAGGTTACACAGTACACAGAACATCCTGTCCACTTGCTTAATACACACTGCTCATGGTCACAGCTAATGGGCAAACCACCTGCAAGAGACCAATTTCTTTAGCCTCTCATGCTACCTACAAATTCAGGATTATGCTGCTTTCTTTTAGTGTGGTCACCTTCTACCCAACTGCTCCGACCCCCCTTTCACTGCAAAGGTGTTCACAAGCATTTAACAAGTGCTAAATGCAGGAAGTAAATCAGAAGCCCCAGCCCAGAGCATCCTTCGACTGTCAAACTATGTGTGCAGACTATCTGTGCATAAGGGTGAACAGCTGGAGATGGACACAGAACCTGCCTGTCCCTGGAGGTTCTGAGAAAGCCAGGGTGGGGACATTTTTCTTCTTCAGCACTTTTCTTCTCAAGCATGGTTCCCTCAGAAAACTCTCCCCAAATTAAATACAAACTAGTTTAAAAGAAAAAAGTATTTTATAGATAGCACGAAGGAAAATATTTAATCTAGGAAGTATTAGTAAAAATTGAACTAACTGTAAGATCCAGAAAAGTGGTTCTACATGCATAGGATTCTCCTCAATGAAACATGGCAACCAAGCCAGGGCTGGCAGTGTACATCTCAGGAGGCAAGGGAGTGTGGCACCAGTTCAGACAGGCTGATCTACATACCCTGTCTCCAAAGACCACAGTAGGAGCTAGAAAGAAGGCTCAGCGGTTAGCAGCACTGGCTGTTTACAGAGGATGAGTTTGAGTCCCAGCACCCACATGGTGGTTCGCAAGCTTAACTTCAGTTCCAGGGGGATCAACACCCTCTTCTGGCTTCTGCAGGCATACATGCAGGCAAAATATACTAAAAAATTATTAAAATTTTAGAAAAAGAACCAGTGTTTACTCAAAACAGTGAAAATAGCCTTATGAAAGACTCTTCTCAAAAATACAAATTCTTAAAAATTACCAACCCAAATTGGCTGTTAAAAGCACTGTCTGCTCTTCCAGAGAACCCAGGTTCAATTCCCAACAGCCACACAGCAGCTCACAACTGTCTGCAACTCCTGTTCCAGGGTACCCAACTCCCTCATACAGACAAGTACACAGGCAAAACACAAATGCACACACACACACACAAAAAAAAAAAATTTACCAACCCAAGTCGGGAGATGGTGGCACACACCTTTAATCCCAACACTTGACAGAGACAAGTGGAACTCTGAGTTCAAGGTCAAACTACTACAAAGTGAGTTCCAGAACAGCCAGGGCTACACAGAACAACCCTGCCTCAAAAACAAAAATAAAAACAACAATACCCTACACAAAGCTATACCCATTCCTCTTTGACAACAGAGAAAACACCTGTGAAGTTGATCTGTTGAACCAATTAAAAGAAAGCCTGGATAGGACCAAATACATTGTGTACTAGGCTATAAATATTTTCCCACTAGGATAGCCAATTACCAAGCTAAGTTCCGCTTAAAGCAAAAACAATTTCTACTATTTACCTGTTTCAAAAAGGTAAAAGACAGATGCCTGCAATCTTAAAACTAAAGTTGAAAACTCTGAGCAGCATGCAGGACACATGCCAATAACACTGTCATCGGGGAATTAAACAGGGTGATCACAAGTTCCGGGCCACTGTGTGCAACACAGCAAGGCCCTGTCTCAGAACAAAACCAAGTGGGATGGATGTTAACAGTTTGTTCTGAGCGTCCAATGTGATTGCCCAGACTGCCCTCACCTCTAACTCAGTCCCTTGATGCATGCCCAGCCACAGTGAGCATGGTTCTTACTTTATTTTTTTTTTTTTACATTTTTACATTAATGTGTTTATTCAGTGTATATCAGATATTTCCTTTTTTATTATTTATTTATTTTTATTGAAAAAAAAATTTTTCCCGCTTCCTCCCCGCTGGTTCTTACTTTAAATACTATAATTTCTAGGGAAAAAAACATCACTCCAATTAATATCCTGCCTCTTAGTGTCTGCAGCATAAACCACATTTTATAGAAAAAGAGAAATTTATATATTGAGGTCTTTGTTTCATCTACTAATCATCCTAATTCTTGAGATGTCCCTGAAAAGCAGAACTGAGACAAGGGACCTCCTACTCCTAAAATATGAAGTAACAGATGCACTTGCTGCCCAGGACAAAATGAAAAGAGGGTCTAGACGGACTTGCTTTCCACCAGACAAGGACTACTCAGCTTAATTTACCACCTGTAATACCAGTCCTGCGGTCGGCAAGTTTGACCTAAACTTGAAAAACGAAGCAAAGAAATGCTCTGGTAAGCAGGTGGTGCACTAAGACCGGCCAGCACTACATACACAGCCTCTCACAGCACTTTACCTGATTCCAGGGGATCCACTTCCAGAAAAGGCAACAGCTCACCACGGGCTTAATCTTTCAGCTACTTAGCCATATTGACACAAGCTTCTAGATATGCAGCCACATCTTACTGCCATATTTTAAAGCCAGAAATGAATGAGTCAATGGTTTTCCACTTTGGATTTCTAAAGTTGACTAAGAATTTATGCCAAAAATAAATTATATTAAATAATTGTAAGATCTATCTATAAAAATTTAAAATAAGTACAGAGCGAGTTCCAAGACACCCAAGGCTGCTACTCAGTGAGATCCTGTCTCAAAAAAACAAAAAACAAAACAAAAACTCAAAACAAGCTTTTAAATTTAAGTTACAACTTTTTTCTCAATTCTCTTTTCCATAGAAGCCAATACCAGGTACATATGTCTGAAAATCACATATGCTCATGTACATAGACATAAATATATTCATATGCAAAATATCTACAAATAAAAACAGACTACTGAGATAGTTAAGACAAAATTACAGAGACAATTCCTTCTCTGACACAAGGGCACAGATGCCCAAGAGTAAGAGGCAGTCCAAGACCAAGGGTAGACTTCTATGCAGACGGCCTTCTTCCCCATCAACACACCTCTCCTCTACCAATCCTCAGTAGTAACACCTGACTGAAACATATGCTCTGGATTAAAGTGTCAAGATACTAATTTAAAGGAGGTCAACTTTAATGGTCTAATTTAATGGTGGCACATGCCTTCAGTTCCAGCACTTGGAAGTGCTGTGAGATTCTTGGGAGATCTATGAGTTCAAGGCTAGCTTGGTCTATACAGTGAGTTCCAAAACTGGCTATGTAGAGACCCTGTCACAACAAAACAAAAAAAATAATTAAAAAAATTAAAACTGCCATTAATACCTTAACAAGTACTAAACCTGCTCCTCAGGGGAATAAGGAAGGCAACTTAAAGAGAAAGGTGAGAGATAGCAGAGTGGTGCCTGCTGTCCGTCACTCACCGACCTTAAGTGCAAGAATGACTCCCTGACCAACAACCTCATGGATACATACTTCTCCAACAGTCCTCCTTTGATGAGAAACACCAAAAAAGTATGATGTGAAATCCTACAGAGATCCCAGAGTTTTCCCAGATCAGAAGAAAAGCACCAAACAGGAGCCCACACTCTTGGTCAGACGCGATGCACTCTAGTACATATAGATCTAGAGTGACTCGCTTATAGCCTCAGATCTTTTAATAAACCACTAACCACCTTCCAGCCTTCCTCATTTGTCTCGTCATCTGGCTTCTTTAAGGAAGCATCCTCTGGGTGTGGTACCTCCATGCCTGTAATCCCAGCACTGGGGGAACTGAAACAGGACTGCTGTCGGTCAAGACCATTCTGGGCTACAAAGGGAGTTCCATTAAATTACAGGATAAGACTGTCTTTAAAGAAACAAAGAATCAACTCCGAATTTTTCCAAGACTTGATCCCCACTTATGTCTAAAGTACAGTAAAGAATTGGATGATGGCACACACCTTTAAATTCAGTATTAGAAGGCAAGAGGTACACAGCCTGGTCAACACAGCAGCCAGAGCTAAATAGTAATAAAACAAAATAATAGAATGGCAGCATATAAGCTACTAAAGTGTGCACAATATTAATAACTCAATGAATTAACTTTGCTTTAAAAATTTATTATTTGAGCCGGGCGGTGGTGGCACACGCCTTTAATCCCAGCACTCGGGAGGCAGAGGCAGGCGGTTCTCTGTGAGTTCGTTGGTCTAGAAGAGCTAGTTCCAGGACAGGAACCAAAAAGCTAAGGAAAAACCCTGTCTCGGAAAAAAAAATAATAATAATAATTAAAAAAATAATTTATTATTTGTGCCAGGCAGTGGTGGCGCACGCCTTTAATCCCAGCACTAGGGAGGTTGAGGCAAGTGGATCTCTGTGAGTTTGTGGCCATCCAGGACAGTAAAGCTACAATGAGAAGCCCTGTCTCAAAAAAAGCCATAAATAAACAAACAAATAAACAAATGTAATTTATTATCTGTATATGTGTGGTCTTGTGCTCATGTGTGCAGGCACCTGCAGAGGTCAAAAAAGGATATCAGATCCCCTTGAGGTGGAGTCACAGGCAATTGTAAGCTATCGGATATGGGAGCTGAGAACTGAACTTGGGTTCTCGCCAAGAGCATCAAGTGTTCTTAACCACTGAGCCATCTCTCCAACACCATCCACCCTCCTATGAGACAGGGTCTCACTATACAGCCCAGACTAGAACATTCGGGTTCAAAGTGATTCCCACCTCCCCCATCCCAATCCTCCTGAGGAGCAGGGACTAAAGGCAAAGACCACAGTGCCTGGTTTTATTCTTTTTGGCTTCATTTTTTTCATTTTGAAGTAAAGTCTCACTATATAACCCAGGCTGACCCTTTTACTCCCTAACCTCTTTCGGTCTTCCAAGCACTATGAATTAGAGGCATCAGCTGGATCAAAATCATCTTTAAATAGATATAACTAAGATCTCAAGAAGGGGAAAAAAGATGCATATATTACTGTCTGAATGTGAAATGCCCCTCACAAGCTCACATGTTTTAAAAACTTGGTCCCTAGCTGGTAGCACTGTTCCAGGAAGCTGTGAAAGTTTTAGATGAGGCCTAGCTAGAGGAAGTAGGTCAGTGGAGGGCAGGCCTTGAGGTTTATAGCTAGGCCATGTGTGGAGGCCTCGCTCCACTTCCTGGTTCAATAGAAGCAAGAGTAGTACTTAAACTCTCCTGCCAGGAGCTGTCCACCACCAGGCCTTCCCTGCCATGAAGGCCACAATCCCCTCAAACCATAAGTCAGTTAACCTCATGGAAATGAGAAAAATAAGTAATACATTGTGTGTATTAGCACACACCTATAATACCAGCATACTCAAGGGAAGTGGAGGACCAAGAATTCATGACTACAGAGCAAAACCACACTGAAATAAATAAGCAAGCACACGCCTTTAATTCAAGCATTCATGAGTCAGACAGATCTCTGGACCAGGAAGGCCTCAGTGGGGGAACCTGTCTCAAAAAAAAGAAAATAGACAGAAAAGACACAAAACAATAAAGTGGGAGAAAATGATGAGAAACAAAAAGCCAACGGCTTTGCACATAAAAAATAAATATTTACTAATCAGGCGGTGGTGGCGCATGCCTTTAATCCCAGCACTTGGAGGCAGAGACCAGGCCAACCTTGTCTACGGAGAGTGAATTCCAGGACAGTAAGGGTGACAAAAAATCCTGCCTCAAAAAAGCAAACCAAGGGCTGGAGAGATGGCTCTGTGGTTAAGAGCATTGCTTGCTCTTCCAAAGGTCCTGAGTTCAATTCCCAGCAACCACATGATGGCTCACAACCATCTGTAATGAGGTCTGGTGCCCTCTTCTGGCCTGCAGACAGAACATTGTATACATAATAAATAAATATTTAAAAAAAAAAAAAGGCCAGGCGATGGTGGCGCACGCCTTTAATCCCAGCACTCGGGAGGCAGAGGCAGGCGGATCTCTGTGAGTTCGAGACCAGCCTGGTCTACAAGAGCTAGTTCCAGGACAGGCTCCAAAGCCACAGAGAAAGCCTGTCTCGAAAAACCAAAAAAAAAAAAAAAAAAAAAAAAAAAGCAAACCAAACAAAAAAAACAAGATGTACACGATTTTACATGGTATGCTTATTTGTGCAGCCCAAGGAATCAAACTCAGGTTTTCCTGCACGTTAGGAAAGTACCCTAGCACTCAGCTACATCCATAGCCCCCTGAAATGTTTTAAGACAGTGTCTCACTCCATACACAGGCTGGTACTCACTACATAGCCCAGGCCAGCCTCAAACTTTTGACTCTCCTGCCTCAGGCTTTACAATGCTAGGATTATAGGTACGAGCTGTACACCTGCCTCCCGTCCGTGACTTATTTGTTAAAGCTTGCATTCTAAAACTGAAGTCTACTCTTTTTTTTTTTTTTTTGGTTTTTTTCGAGACAGGGTTTCTCTGTGGTTTTGGAGCCTGTCCTGGAACTAGCTCTTGTAGACCAGGCTGGTCTCGAACTCAGAGATCCGCCTGCCTCTGCCTCCCAAGTGCTGGGATTAAAGGTGTGCGCCACCACCGCCCGGCTGAAGTCTACTCTTCTGACGTGGACTGCTATTTAGTAAGTGAAACTGCGACAAAGGAACACTATCAACTGCCCCGAGTCAACTTACGGCCTGAGAAGACCATCTAATGCAGTAAAACCTGTATCTCAGGGACTAAACTGCAATCCTATGCTGCTCTCCACACACAAAGATGCTGCCATATTTCATCACACATACAACACATCATTATGTTATGACACACCAAGAAAGAAAGAAGCAGCACCGAAGTGACTCACCACCAATTTTAAGACATCTCAATTTCAACGATGTTGAGATGTAGAAAAAACTGACTTAGAATTTAGAAAATATGATGTAAACCTGACATTGTTTACTAACATAAAATCGCTTGCCATCTTCACACACCAATTTTCCTTCTGGGCTCAATGTGTATTTTTACAACTTGCTGTATAATTAAATTCAGTATGATTCATACATTTTATAAAGAACCTACTAATCTGCCTGGCGCGGTGCTGTATACAATTAAAGCACGCCCTAGACATTATCGCAAAGTGACAACTTCTCTTTCAACATATGTTTGTTAGAGTATTAGTTCTCAAACTTTGTGATTTCAGCATTCCTTACAAAATATTTGTTTTTTGGTGTTTTTTTTTTTGTTTTTGGTTTTTCAAGACTGGGTTTCTCTGTGGTTTTGGAGCCTGTCCTGGAACTAGCTCTTGTAGACCAGGCTGGTCTCGAACTCACAGAGATCCGCCTGCCTCTGCCTCCCGAGTGCTGGGATTAAAGGCGTGTGCCACCACCACCCGGCCACAAAATATTTTACAGATTTATTTAATTTTATGTGTATGAGTATTTTATCAGCATATATTTATGTGCCTGATGCCTAAGGTTAGTTGTGAGCCACCACGTGGGTGCTAGGAACAGAACACAGGTCCTCTGAAAGAGTAGTCAGCTCTTACCTGCTGAGTCATTACTCCAGCTCCACTCTTAATTCTTGGGAGGTCTGGAGAGATGACTCCATTGAAAAAGTGATTACCAAACAACCATGAATGAGGTTTTGAGCTAGATCCCCAGAGACTGCCTTTAAAAAGGCCAGTACTGCAGAGCACATCTATAATCCTAGCTATGGAGAGGCAGGACTAGGTGGATCCCAGGACATTGATTATCAGTGAGCTCCAGACTCAGCAGGGGACCTTGTCTTCAAAAATAAGGTAGCCAGTTGGAGAAATGACTTAACAAGGAAAAAGTCTGCCACCCAGTCTAGAACCTGAGGTAAATCTCTGGAACCCATGGTGGATGGAAGGAGAAAGCTGACTCCCAAAAGTTGTCCTCTACCGCCATGTGTGCCCATATTCTCTCTCATACCCCCCCACACACACATGACACACACACACAAGCACACACTAGGCGAACAGAGATGTACTTCAGCTGGTACTGTCCTTGCCTAGATCCCAATACGACATAAACAAGTCATGGTCCTATGGTATGTCAATTCCACATCACTAGGGAAAGTGAAGGCAGGAAGATCAAAAATCCATCCTTAGCTACACAGTAAGTTAGTTTGAGGCAGCCTGCAATACAGGATTGTCATGTCTTTAAAAAATAAATAAATAAAGTAAGGACCTCCAAGTATCCTTTACATGTAAGTTCTATCTATCAAGTCACCTTTTTACATTTTGGAAATATTAATAGACTTTAGAGCAGTGAGTCTTATCCTGTTAACATAGAGCACTTTTATAAAAGCTTTAATTTCCAAAACAAAACTTAGTCAGAATGTATGTTAAATGTTGATGTGTATTATGTGCTTTGCCTGCATACTTGTATGTGTGTGTGTGTGACCTCAGAAGAGGTCACTGGACTCCCTAAAACTGGAGTTATGGACGGTTATGAGCCACCATGTGGGTGCTGGGAATCAAACCTGGGTCCTCTGCAAGAGCAGCCAATGCTCTTAAACTGCTGAGCTATAATCAGACCCCAGAATGACATTTTTAAACAACTTCACAAATCTCTTTAGCGTCTGGCTCATAGAAGGGTAGGTAGATTCTCAGCTGTGCTTACACAATCTGACAAAATATGTTTTGAATGTAGTTGAAAAAAGATTAATATTTTCCAGATATTTTTGGACATAGTTCATTGACATCACACTAAAACAATACATGTAGGAAACCTCCCAAAAGCTGAACATAACATGCGATCGGAATACTCCTAACACTCTACCTTATTCTTTGTGAGTCTTTTATCCAAGTCTGATTTCCTAGTACGCACAGAACATTGTAAAAATAATAGTTCTGACTTATATACAGATCTTCCTCACAGGGCATCAAAACACTGTCAGGAATGTAAGTATTAGAAAACTAAACATGCTTAGTAACTGACAGACGCTCTCAAATGCTCCACTTTAAAGTTTTGGTTTTATCACCGGCAACATATGGCATTAGTTTGCCTAGAAATTAAGCCTTAGCTTCATTTCTGACAAAATACTGACAAATACTTAAGTCTAAAGAGTTTGTCAGTCACTTTCAAATAGAAATGGCATCCCCAAAAAGCAGCCAGTTCAGACAGCAACTCAACCACCCAGAGGCTAGAAGACTGGGACCTGAGTTACAGATGGTTTTGAGCTGCCATTTGAGCTGGGAACTGAACTTGGGCACTCTGGGAAAACAAGCTAGTGTTCTAACTGCTGAGCCACCTTTAATCCTATCCTATGCAAGGGCAAGCTTTCAGGGAAGCACTCATTCTTTTCAGCAGAAGATGTTGTTCTACACTAGGCTATCCTCTATGGATGGAGACAGGCTGTAGGCCAATGGAAGCACACAAAGACCCACCTGTCTTCACTTCCTGAGCAGCTGTGATTGCAAACCTGTACTCCAGACCCAGCCAAACTGCCCACTAAACCTGCAGCACATGTGAAAGCGCACAACTGTTAACATGATCTGGGCACACCATTGGTTTTGCACCCTTGGTATAAATGTAAATAAAGCACAAAGGGCAATCAATGAATTAACATTACTATCAAGTTCTGGATTGTGGATAAAATGCCTTGGGGATCCCCAAAGCAACTTCAGGAAATGTGTGTAATGGAACCTTACAAGGGTCAACTGATTAAACATTTAGCAATATAATCCCAGTTCTTAGAAAATGGAGACAGGAGGATCAGAAGCTAAAAGCTAGTTTTGGCCAGAGCAAAGTGTGCGTGCGTGCGTGCACACACACACACACACACCAAAATAGAACTGAATTATTAATGACCTAAGGAGCACAACTGTGTTTTCCTTTAACTGAGCACGCACGGACATATAGAGCCAGGAAAGGCACTGTACTTATGGGCAAGAACATACCTCTGTGGTACAGAAATCATCAGTTAGCATGTGCAAGGCTGTAGGTTAACTGCCAATACCAAAACAAATACCTAGCAATAAATCTTAAAACAGAAACCACTATCTAAAGTATTAGAATTCAGGGGTAGTTCATACACAAATGCATTCATTACACGTAGATAGTCACGAATGCTGTGCATAAAGTAGCAATGGGGCTAAGCAGAGTAGCTCACGCCCTTAATCCCAGAAGTCAGGGGAAGAGGCAGGTGGATCCTGAGTTCAAAGTCAGCCTGGTCTACATAGTGAGTTCCAGGATAGCCAGGACTACACAGAGAAACCCTACCTCGAAAAACCAAAAATAAAATAAAGGTAGCCTGACCTGCATAGTAAGTTTCATACCAGCCAGGGTTACACAATGAGGAACCCTGTCTCAAAAGAGAAACCCTAGTAGTAACTCTGAAGCTAACAAGAATGACCTTAGCTCTTTGAAGAAACTAAAGAAGTCTGGGTTTTTAATGCACAAAAAGTATACCCTAACATCTAAAAAGCAATGACGCTACAAGAATGAAGGGAGGGGTAGAGAGATGGTCAGTGGTTGAGAACACTTGTTGCTCTTGCACAGGTTCAATTCCCAGCATATCACATGGTAGTTCACAACCATCTGTTATCTCCAGCCCCACAAGATCCAACACCCTCTTCTGGTCTGTGGGCACTGCAAGCACAGACACACGCTAGCAAAACACTTAAGACACTTAAAAAAAAAAAAACTTAAAAAAAGGCAAAACATAATACTAAGTAAAATACTGTAATACACAATAAGGATAAGGAAATTAAGGACCAATTAAAGACAGCATGGGTCAACAGTGGAGCATTTAATCACTTGCTCTAGAAACATAACTTATGCAGGTATGACGACACACCTACAACACCAGCATTCAGGAAGACCCAACGCAGATTTTTTTTTTTTTTTTTTTTTTTTTTTGGTTTTTTGAGACAGGGTTTCTCTGTGGTTTTGGAGCCTGTCCTGGAACTAGCTCTTGTAGACCAGGCTGGTCTCGAACTCACAGAGATCCGCCTGCCTCTGCCTCCCGAGTGCTGGGATTAAAGGCGTGTGCCACCACCGCCCGGCCCAGCGCAGATTTTTGAGGTCAAGGGCAGGCTTCATGGTACATAGTCATCTCAGCACTTAAGAGGCAGAAGCAAGAGAATCTCAGCCTCAATATTCAAGGCTAACCTCAGCTGTAAAGAAATCCAGCCAGGCAGTAGTGGCACAGAGGCAGAGGCAGGCGGATCTCTGTGAGTTGAAGGACAGCACAGTCTGCAAGAACTAGTTCCAGGACAGGCTCCAAAGCTACAGAGAAGCCCTGTCTCGAGGGAGGGGGGAAAGAGTTCCAGGTCAGCTACATGAGACCCTGTCTCAAAAAAACTACATCAACAACAAAGCAAATATGAAAAATTAAAAGCATGTATGTTTGGCTGGAAAGATGGCTTAGTGATTAAGAGTACCGACCCTCTTCCAGAGGACCTGGGTTCAATCCCAGTATCCACATGGCAGCTCACAACTATCTCTAACTCCAATTCCAGGGGATTTGACACCCATAAGAAAAATCAAAAAAAAAGAAAAAAGAAAAAAGAAATAGGAAAGAAAAAAAATAGGAAAAAAGAGGGAGGGAGGGTGGGAGGGAAAGGAAGAAGAAAGGAAGGGAGGGCGGGAGGGGAGGGAGTGGAAGAAGGAAGGGTACTTTCACATTTAATACTTTTGTCAGTCATGGTGACTTGAGCTATAATCCAGCACTCATGAAGTTCCGGCAGACAGATCAAAAGGTTGAAGTCATTTTGTTCTATATAAAGAAACAAGGAGGACCTAGCAGTGGTGGTGCATGCCTTTAATCCCAGCACTCAGGAGGTAGATACAGATGGATCTCTGTGAGTTGGGGCTAGCCTGGTCTATAGGAGCTAGTTCCAGGACAGCCAGAGCTATACAGAGAAACCCTGTCTCAAAAAGCCAAGATAACAATGAGGACCCTAAGAGAGACATACATCGATCTAATCTACATGGGAAGTAGAAAAAGACAAGATCTCCTGAGTAAATTGGGAGCATGGGGACCATGAGAGGGGGTTGAAGGAGAGGGGAGAAGAGAAAAATGTGGAGCTCAATTAAAATCAGTAATTAAAAAAAAAAAAATCTAACCAAAAAAGAAGGAAAACAAGGAGCCTACATAGTAAAGTTCCAAGACAACCTAGGCTATAGGAAACAATAAGAGTACTAGTTCTGTTTACCCAAAGTGGACATAGTTTACAGCACTCAAATCTAAGGTGCGGAAAGGAAGCAGAGGTGCAAAAAAACAAGCTGAATGCCAGCCCAGTGTCAACAAGCCAGCAAGACGACCTAAAATGTCACACAGCTGACACTCAGCACCTATGTGACAGCCAGGTGTGTGTATTTTTAAATACAAAGACCTAAAAATACACCGGCAGAGTTACTGAGCCAGTGAGCTGCTGGTTACACTTCTGACCCACAGGCTGCACAGAAACACAGGTGTCCTAAAGAGTTCTGAGCATTTTAGTCTCAAATTCGAGCATTTGTCCTACACTCAAAACTAGTGAGGTGCTGCTACAATATTCCATTTCTACCCCTCTTTAAGAATGGCGGGCAAAAGATAAACTCAGCATTTCAGACAAGAAACCAAATGGATATGACCACATTATAATATCTTACTTTTCCGCCGGGCGGTGGTGGCGCACGCCTTTAATCCCAGCACTTGGGAGGCAGAGGCAGGCGGATCTCTGTGAGTTCGAGACCAGCCTGGTCTACAAGAGCTAGTTCCAGGACAGGCTCCAAAAACCACAGAGAAACCCTGTCTCGAAAAACCAAAAAAAAAAAAAAAAAAAAAAAAAAAAAATCTTACTTTTCCAACAACTATACTTATCCAATAGTTTCAATAATAAATACAGTCCGCTCAACAATGTATATACATTAAGACTTACATCATGTAACAAAACCATCTACTTCCCAGAAGGAACAAAACAAAAGCATCAGCAAAATAAAAAAGAAAACACCCAAATGATAGGCACAGTGGCGCAAACTGTTCTAAATGTATCTTTTCACATTATCTATCTAAAAAACAGATAAACAAAAGTGGAATCGGTCATAATAATGGCTAAACAAATCCCCCGAAGCTGTGTTCTTAGATCACATTCTTTTATTTGTATCTTGGTTATCTAAAGAGTACTAATTTGCTCTTAATTCCAAGTTCAAATGTAGGCCAGGTAGGTGGTGGTGGCACAGGCTTTTAATCCCAGCACTCAGGAGGCAGAGACAAGCAGATCTGTGAGTTCAAGGCCAGTCTAGTTCCAGGACAGTTGGGCTGTTACAAGGAGAAACCATGTCTAATAAATAAATAAAAAATAAAAAGTCGCTGGACGGTGGTGGTACACTCCTTTAATCCCAGCACTCGGGAGGCAGAGGCAGGCGGATCTCTGGGAGTTTGAGGCCAGCCTGGTCTACAAGAGCTAATTCCAGGACAGACTCCAAAGCTACAGAGAAACCCTGTCTCAACAAAACCAAAAAAATTTCAAATAAACTAAAAAATAAAAAGTCAAATGTGCCAAGTGGATGGTTCACATATTTGACCCCAGCACTTGGGAGGCAGAGGCAGGTGTATCTCTATGAGGTTAGCTTGGTCTACTCAATATCCTGGGCCAACAAGTTCCAGAATAGCCACAGCTGTTACAGAGAAACCCTGTCTCAAAAACAAAACAAAACAACACACTAACAGAAACAAAAAGCATAGAGGCTTATTATAATTGTAATCTTAGTTCTGGGACAGCTGAGGTAGGAGATTGCAGTTTCAGGGTCAGCCTGGACTACATAGGAACCTCCCCCCCCCCTTTTTCTTCTTTTTTTTGGATTTTCGAGACAGGGTTTCTCTGTAGCTTTGGAGCCTTTCTGGCTCAGGAAAACCTTTCTAAGCAGAAGCGGTGGAACAGACCTATTACTCCACCAATCAGGAGACTTAGGAAAAATATTTCTTTATGTTCAAAGTGAGCCTGTTCTACAGTTCAGGGCCAGTCAGAGCTACCTAGGTTGACTGTCTCAGTACAACAACTTATTTCTTACTATGAAAGCATATATCAAAGCATTAGTACTTCCTTAAACTGCTACTTCAGGCCAAAGTAGCATTGCCTAGAGGATATAATTATTAATGTCTACTCAAAAATCCTTATTTGCAGAAAGGACAAGTGTTTTATAATGTCCTTGTATATAGTGCAGGTTTCCCCAAATACAAAATCATGCGTAACTATGTGAGTATAATTAGCTGCTGAAACAGATGTAAACAGAACTTCATCAGAGCTGACAAAACACTTGAATAACACTGAAAAAATAAAATAGCCATAACTGGCAGAATAAAACCATTGTATATCCAATTCACTCAGCCGCAAAATAGGCTCCTATTTTAAAGCATACAAGTCATACACTACTAATTTGTTTCTATAAAAATAAAACTTCTAATTCTACTTCCCTTTAAGCAAGCAGAACATTCAAGCTTTTAAATTAACATAAACTAGTTCAAAGGCTTCAGCATAATACACTAGGTCACTAAAATAGTGGAGAGGAAGGGCTGGGATGCAGCTTGTGGAATCACCAAGGCCCTGGGCTGAATCCCCAGCACGGGGAAGAGAAAGAATAAGCACAAGTAGATAGTTCTCTTTATTTGTAATGCTAAGAATTGTATTAAGGGCCCAGAGATTACATCCTCATCCTTGTTTGGCATTGTACTGGGTATTATATTAGAGATCTCAAGACCTCCTTCATTGAAGAGCTAAAAGAAAACTGGTCTTCAGCTTCTGAATATCAAACACATGAATCATACTATAAAAATTAACTTTTAAAGGTTTCTTCACCAAAGACAAAAAAAACAAAACAAAACAAAACAAAAAACCCTAAGGCAGTAATTCTCAGCCCATGAGTCACAATCCCTTTGGAGATTGAATGACCCTTTTACAGGGGTTGTATATCAGATATCCTGCACATCAGGTATCTACACTACGATTCATAACAGCAACAAAATTACACTTGTGAAGTAGCAATGAAAATAATTTTTTTTCTTTTTTGGTTTTTCGAGACAGGGTTGCTTGCAATGAAAATAATTTTATGGTGGGGAGTCACTACATGAGGACTGTATTAAAGGGCAGAAGCATTAGGAAGAAGGTTGAGAACCACTGCTCTAAGGAATAACTAACAATACCGTTGGGCTTGAACCCATAAATTCCAGCACTTTGAAACGCTGAAGAGGAAGAAGACTGAAGTCAAGGCCAGGCCAGCAGAGAGCAAGTTCCAGGTCAGTCTGGACTAACATGAGACTCTGATTCAAAATGATAGAGTCAGAATCAGCAGCAGCAGCCTGATAGAACAGCTCAGATTTGTAATCCAAGCACTCACATGTCTGAGGCAAAAGGATCACTAAAAGCTAGAAACCAGTCTGAACCACACAGTTCCAGGCCAGGATGGGCTACATTGTTTCAACTCTCAATACTGGATCTCAACAATACACACAAAATTAAGGTGTCAAGGTGCAATCCACTGACTTTAATGTAGTTAAGGAAACTGAAGGTTTCCCTGATGTTTCTCTCCTTCAAAAGATAAATACCAAAGTTGTAAACTACTATGTTGTTGGGGTTTCTGTCCTGCCTGGTTCCCGCAGTCATTAAGTTCCAAAGAAATCACACAGAGGTCTACAACAACTATAAACTGATTGGCCCATTAGGTCAGGCTTCTTATTAACTCTTACGTTAGCCCATTATTCTTATCTGTGTTAGCCACATGGCTCGGTATCTTTTTCAGCGAAGCAGTCACATCTTTCTTCTTCTGTGTCTGGGCCCACAACTCCGTCCTCTTCCCAGAATTCTCCTGTTCTCTTTGACCTGCCTCTACTTCCTGTCTGGTCGTCCCGCCTATACTTCCTGCCTGGCTACTGGCCAATCAGCATTTATTTAAAATATAATTGACAGAATACAGACCATGGTCCCACACCACTACTATATACTGTTAGTAAAACTTTGAGTCTCACATGTCATTTCTAACTGCATAAAGTGAAATGGACCAAGCTACTTCTCAGCTCTAAGAAAATTATTAGAGTGGGTTAGCAAGATGGCTCAGTAGGTAATGGTGTTTGCTGTCAAGTGACCTGAGTTTGATCCGTAGGGCCAACACAGAAGGAAAGCAGCCTTTAATCCCAGCACCCAGGAGGCAGAAGCAGGCGGATCTGTGATTTGGAGGCCAGCCTGGTCTACTACAAGAGCTAGCTCCAGTACAGGCTCCAAAGCTACAGAGAAACCTTGTTGGGGGGGGGGAGGACAAAGGGAGGTGGGATTTAGACATGGCTGAATAGTTAAGAGTACTTCCAGAGGACCAGGGTTTAAATCCCAACATCCATATGAAGGCTCACCCCATATGACGGCTCACCTGTAACTCCAGATTCGGGGATTGAACGCCATATTCTAACCTCTGTGGGTTCTGCAAGCCATGTGGTACACAGACACATAAGCAGACAAACCCCATATAGACAGAGATCGCCAGGCGTGGTGGAACAAGCATTTAATCCCAGCGCTCAGGTGACAGAATTAGACAACATCCTTACAGGGGCAACCAACCATTTATAACTTCAGTTTTAGAGGATCCAAAACCTTCTTTTGACTTCCACAGGGCCCATGCCCACATTCAGTAAGTACACAGACATACATATAGGCAAAACATTCATACACATAAAATAAAAATAAGGAGTACATATGCTATGATTCACATAGTATCTTTACTACACTTCCATGTTCTGAACAGGAACAGTATTTTTAAAACATTCCTTCATAAATATATACTAAGTATATTACCAATTTAAAACTAAAACTCATAAAATTACATTTTCCTATGTTCATCCACCTTAGTATAAATCTAATTTAATATAAATTTAATTTATAGAGATATAGACTGAACAAAATCTGCATTATGGGATGATTTCTGATGGAATTCTCTACTTTGGATTAGTGATCTATCAATTCACAGCAGTGAGAACCTAAGACCATGCAAACAAACGTAAAGCCATGCAAAAAATGGCCACTGATTAATGAAAAAAAACAAATCTAGTTTTTTTTCCTTTGCAAATTTTATTTTCCAAGCACTGTTACCAAGGAGACTTACTAATTCGTTTATAGTTCTGGACTCAAAGATTGGGGGCGAGGGGGCGCCATGCTGGAAAGACGGCTCATACAGAAGACCTGGGTTGGGTTCCCAGACTCAGAGAGGCTCACACCTATCTGTAACTCCAGTTCCAGGTGATGCAACACCCTCTTCTGACCTCTCTTTGGGCACCAGGCACGTAATTAATACCTGTTACATACACACAAGGTAATTTGTAAAAGACTGGCTGAAAGATCCTAAACATTCAGCAATATAAAACCATAAGATAATATATCTTAAACCGGACAGTGGTGGCAATTTTAATCCCAGCACTTGGGAGGTAGCAGGTGGACCTCTGTGAGTTCAAGGCCAGCCTGGTCTACAAGAACTAGTTCCAGGACAGATTCCAAAGCCACAGAGAAACACCTTTTCTCAAAAAACAAAAACAAAACAAGATAATATATCTTAACCATATTGCACTTATTGATCTCTATGTAGTCCTGGCTTGCCCTGGATCTCACTTTGTGGACCAGGCTGGCCTCGAACTCATAGAGACCATCCTGCCTCTGCCTCCCAGTGCTGGATTAAAGGTGTGCACCATCCACTGCCTGGTGTGCCGACCTTGTAAATGTCTCATCAGCAAGTGCAAAAGTTATGACCATAAAAAAAAAAATTTCATTCACTTTCCTTTTTTCAATCTTCATGTGAACAAGAGTATATAGTGTATAAGTATGCATGTATGTGAGTGTGCACGTATGTGACTCTGCATGTATGTGAGTGTGGGTGGACACACAAGAGGACAACCTAAGCTACTGGCCTTTGCCTTCTATTTTGAGTCAGGGGTGTTATACACCAGGCTACCGGGCAGTAATGGTGCACACCTTTAATCCCAGCATTCCAGTCTGGTCTACATGGTCTACAGAACAGCCAGGGCTGCTACACAGGGAACCCTGCCTCAAAAAAAGGAAGGAAGGAAGGAAGGAAGGAAGGAAGGAAGGAAGGAAGGAAGGAAGGAAGGAAGGAAGGAAGGAAGGAAGGAAGGAAGGAAACCACAAAAGATTAATGGATATAAGATATAAGAACAAAATACTCATGGACATCCTATATGCATATATATGCACACACTTCCTTCTACACTGTAAAAGCCAAGGCCAAACGTGAAGCTGGTAAGGAAAACTAAAAAGCATATGACAAGGGTGGGGAGGGAGCACAACCATGAATGACACAGCACAATACAGAAGCTATGCATTATGTCTACTCTTTCCCCTTTTTGGATGCTTTTGGTTTCTAGATCACAAGCAGGAGCTTGTATGTGTGCTGGTCAACAATCTATCATCTGCAGCCTCAGATATTGCTTTTCTCTGCCCCACCCCACAGCCCCAGAGAGGGTTGAGATTGGGATATGATCTTACTATCATTTTATTTTTTTTATTTTATTTATTTATTTTTTTTTTTTTTTGGTTTTTTGAGACAGGGTTTCTCTGTGGTTTTGGAGCCTGTCCTGGAACTAGCTCTTGTAGACCAGGCTGGTCTCGAACTCACAGAGATCCGCCTGCCTCTGCCTCCCGAGTGCTGGGATTAAAGGCGTGCGCCACCACCGCCCGGCTCTTACTATCATTTTATATAGCCCAGACTGGCCTCAAATTTCTGAGAATCACCTGCCTTTATGTCTGGAATCCTGGGATTATAGGTGTGTTTCAATACACCAGCTATTTCCAGTATTTTTAACAGGAGAAAGCATTTACAAAAATATGAAGCAAAAACAAAGCAGGTAAGTATAATATGGCCAATAAATCCTGGGGAGAATAACACGCTACAGGGAAGCACCAACAGGCTAGCATTTAAGGATGATTTCTATGCCACAGTCACTGGAGCATCATCTCTCATTCCTGGACCCTTTTCTGGACCTCCTAAAGCAGGAAGTACAGGGGCAGGATCCAGAACCAGTTTTAACAAACCCTCCAAGTAATTAAGATCACACTCAAGTTTGAGAACTATTATTTAAAGGATAAGATTATGAGTGGCTGTTTTCTTTTCTTTTTTTGTAACCTGTATTTTCCCCAATTACTTTATTATAACACTTTCAAAACCCAACTAAGTCTTTCATTAAAGTATTTTATTAAAACACAGTCTCTCTGGATCTTCAGGGAAAAAGCTACTACACTGTAAGCATTGTAAGATCTGAATTGCATGTCTAAAAACCATGTTTCTTGGAACCATCAATCTGTTAACACAGAACAGGATACCAACTGCATGTATGTATAAACACCATCCAAGGTACTGGGTAAGTTGCACTACCCCAACCAACAAACCTAGGTCGTCTTAATGTTTGCACACAGAGAAAGGTCTCTTACAGATCACACCTACACAAGATTTTTCCCTTCTAAAAGTTGAACTTTGCCAGACAGTGGTGGCGCATGCCTTTAATCCCAGCACTCAGGAGGATCTCTGTGAGTTCGAGGCTAACCTGGTCTGCAGAGCAAGTTCCAGAATAGGCTCCAAAGCTAGCGAAAAAACAAAACAAAAAAAACAAACAAAAAAAAAAACTTACCTTTTAGGCCTGTTCCACTACACCTTCACTGCAAAAATCACACAAATTTCTGCTTTACCAAAGTGTTATTATAATGATCTATTTGCCACCAAAATCTACACAAGGAAGAGAAATTCAAAAATCTGGGAATTGACAAATCTTTAACTTTTAACTTTAAGACCATGAAACTGTTCTAACTTTAATCTTACCAACTCACTGAGAGGCCACAGGAAATAAGAGGTCAACCACAGGTTGCCAATGGACACTGGGGCTAGTTAAAAGATTGTCCACACTTTGAACACAAATTAAACAGTAACAATGCCTAACTTGGGGATAGAATAACTGCTGATTAACAGCAAAACATCAAAATTAAAGTCAATGATAAATGCCTTCACATTTCATGCTTGCTTTTGTTCTAATGTCTACTTTTAAAAAAAATAAAGGCATATATATATGAGAGAGAAATACTTTTCAACGTCTTAAAAAAGAACACCAGGTTTGGTTATTTGAGACAAAGTCTTTATGAAGGCCTAACTATCCTTGACCTCAAAGACACCCACCTGCCTTTGCCTCCCGATTACTGGGATTAAAGGTGTGAGACACCACCATGCGTGGCAACGAAAAAAAAAAGGAAGGAAAAAAAGTCAATTTTGAAAATACAAAATATTCTAAAAAGCAAGATGCTAACACACAATGCTGATCTGACATGCTGTCCTTCCTGGCTTAAAGGAACAATTTAATAACTAATACCATAAACACTATGTCCACCACACTCATCTTTTCACTATTTCTCCACGGACACACAGTGCCTGACACAAATATTTAAGGGTTCAAACTTATTACAAAAAATTTCTGGGTACTCTCAGGGCTGCAAACCCTCCAGGCTTTCAGCTTTGGAGGTCTATTTCCACAACACCTTTATTTAAAACAGCATAACCTGTCTTGTTACCAAAATCCTTCTGGAAAAGACAGTCTCTGAAAACTCAGTATTCTTTAATTTCCAAATATTACAGCAATAGCAGGGTGAGCCAAGTATCCATTATGATAAGATCCCGTTTTCTGGTTTAATTTTCTTGAATCTTAAGAGTACAAGGTTTTTTTTCTCCTTGAAAATACACTTGGTCTCGTGAGCAGCTCACAAGGCCTCCCCAGCCCCCACCTCTTTTGTATGTAAACACACTCTTGTCACACACTCCCATCAGCTGTTTGGTAGCTCCACCCCTCCTCCTTTTCCGGGTAGTAACAGAGCAGCCAATGAGCTGCAAGGAGCTGTGCCTACGGCCTTTTGCCTGCATATGCTTTTCCAAAACAAGCAGCTCTAGCCTTCAGCAGGGGCACTGGTTCACAGATAAAAGGCTCACCAGGGCTGTGCAACAGGGCGAGACAGTCACCCCCACCAACAAGGAAACCCGTGTAACCTGAGCTGTTTGTTCCTCCACCGGGGAGAACTTCTACCAATATTCCTTTAGGGCAAATCACGCTTAAGGTCACCAGAGTCCCAGGTCTCAGACAATCTAAATAATCAGTGGTTGCCGAGGGAAACCTCAAAGGTTGGTGATCCTGGGCTGCTCTCAGGCTGGCAATCTCCCTGACTCTGGCAAGCAAATGGCTGCACTATCCACGACCATTCCACCGGACCGAGGCTAAGGACAAGGGCTTTGATTCCACAGCGCCCAAAAGTCATGTAAATCAGTTTCTCTGCTCCTGTGGAGGTTTGCACAACTCTCAGCTGAGGCTCAGAAGAGAAACAATGAATGAGTCAGAGTTTCAGAGCATAATCGCCCAGCAGATTAAGTGCACTGGTGCAAAACACTCACTCCCTGCAAAACTTGGGAGTCAGCTCTCTTACCAACCAGTCACAAAAGAAAAATCAGACTCCGGAGAGACGGTATCTAGCTAGGTGGTGGAAAGCAGAGACCAATTAGTCACACGTCCTCTTCCCTCCCTACCCCCACACCGCTACTTTCCTACTATATAGGTTCCCTGCCAGGCAGTAAATCCTTGTGGTATAATTACGCCCAGGGACAGCCAAAAATGGGCTGAAACAGGAGACTTCGATGAAACCGGCTATTAGCCTCCACACCAAAGAAATCATCCAGGGACAAGGGACAAGAAGTGCTATACATTCCTTTAGACCTCCTTCCACTTCCTTACCACCATCTTCGTGTTTAACCCTCGCACTGACAAGCAATTGCACTCATCTCAGCAGGAGGCTGGGGAATCTGCTCTTGAATTTTTCACTAAGTATACCTTACCCCAAAACTGTAAACTCCACTTGGGCCTACTGATGGGAATTCAACTGAGAAAGGAGGCCATAAAATCCTCCACGACACACACCAACACACAAAAGGAAATTCGAAATTTTTTAACTTCCAAACTACATGAAACCAGAAAATAGACGAGGCAGAGATAACCTCTAGCTTTCAAATCAAAACTGCTACCCTCTTATCTCGGAGAGCGACAATTTTAAAGAGCCCTGCTTTCTTTTGTCAGCAAAGGGAAGGTGGGGGAAGCACAGAAGCCAAGGCATCTTTGCCTTTCTTCATCTTCTACTAAAAATAAGCTATGAAATAAGCCACTTAGGGAGAGGGGCAAAGAGACACCCTGCTGTTCTTTGTCTGCTTCCCTCTCCCTCACCACCCCCCACACCCGCCACCCCACACACACACACCCGGACTCCTAAATGCGGTAATCATTCTAGATGCCACAACTACTACATGAACAAAAGGCACTGTATGGCAAAGGCATCAGGTCAAGCTAGGCCTCGATCTTTATCCTCAGTCTTTAGGAAATCTATGTATGAGCATAATTCGAGGAACTGACATCGATCAAAAACAGCTGGATTTCTCCCCCATCCCAATTATATATTAGGGTGAAATTCACATTAGGTGTGACAGTCAACTCTCAATTCAAGCCAATAATAACTTCTGAGTCTGCCACCCTGTCATTTCCTAGTTTCTAAACAAAAATAAAGCCTCAAACTGCTTTGTGTAAAATGTACACACAGCCATAGTTACAAGTTTTCCTGTGGTCTTAGGAAAAGTCAACATTCCTGGTATCATTCACAGATTTAAAAAGCAATCAGCCACAAACGGCTCATAAAGAGTTGATTTCACTTGTGCCTAGGTGTATCTGGCATATTACCCTTTATTACTGGCTGCTCTGATTCCTCCTACTACCCTTTCCCCCAACCCTCAAATTTCAGACTTTACCCAGTATTAAGTATTCTTAATGTCTAGCCCCTGGCAAAGGAGAAAAACACGGTCTTATTACTGAAAAGATGGATTGGACAGAAAAAAAAAAAGATTAAAAAAAATAAAACAACTCTTGCCTAGGCAACTTCCTCTCCCATCCCCCCAATTAAAATCCTATGCAAAAACTACTTTTTAAAAAACTTCAGCAAATTCCATAACTGAGTTTCTGCCAACCACCACTGATCGCTAGAAAAGGTAAAACAATCAAAAACAGTAACAAATAAAAGAAGGAATTCACCTGAAGAATCTAGCCAAACAACTTGAGTTATATAAACAAAATCCTGCAACAGGGGGAAACGGTGGGGGATGGGGGCGAGGCAGAAAGAGAAACAGGAGACAGGACTCTTTTTAACAGCCTTTCACCTTCCCCCAAGGGATTAGCTATTTAGAACACCAGCTTCTCGCCCCCCCCCCATTGGCCCTCAAAAAATATAAAACATTTCTTAAATACTCGATTTGTCTCAGGAACCTTCGCGAATTTCTCTAGCTAGTCATGAAATAATCAGTCTGGATTCCAACCAAAACCACTGCCTGCAAGACAGTTACAGTTCTCCCACTGCAACCTCGGGTGCACATATAAAGTTGGGGGAAGGGGATAGAAAATAAAAGATGTCACTCGGCCCAGATCAGGGCAAGCAGTCCCCAAGAACCGTACTCTCAGAGGGAGTTTTGCTCAAGTGGTAGACGGGGGCTATTTTGTTCAGGAGCTCCCCTTTCTCTCCTTCCTCCCAGCTGTCAGATCCACAATATGGAGGAGGGTGGCCTGCCTGCTAAGAGGGCCTGGGGGTCCTCACTGCACGCACTACGGGTGGGATAGGCTTTGTCAGTCGAGAGAAAAACAGGGACGTTCTCCAGACCAGAAGGCTTAACAAGAGTGTCTGATTTAAAACACACGGAGCTCTTTATTACAAGAGGGGCCTGAGCAGACTACTCTCTTCCTAATATAGAAAGGAATTAGGGATAAAGAAGGTCGATTGAGTTACCCCAGTTTAAACAGCACTGTGAGTGGAAGGAACCCGGACACCTCAGGAAAAAAAAAAAAAAAAGAATAAGAAGAAAGGTTTCCCTCTCAGGAAATTTCTATCATGAGTCCATAAATCCAAAGCTAGCAAACAGGAAGCAAAGACCCTGAAGATGAGCTCCCGGTGACGAAGGAGGTGGCTAGTTACCCACCCCACCCCCCAAGAAGGGCCGTCTTAGGAATCCAAACGTCGTGGGGAAAAGTCACGGGCTCCGGGGGGTGCAGGGAGAGCGAGGAGCAACGCATATCTCGGGGGGGATGCAGATAATGGGGACCTGAAAAAGCCCTCGGCTCCGGGGAGGTGCTAAGGGGCCGCCGTAGGCACAGGGGGAAGGAGGGGAGGTGCGGCCAGTGGCCTGGAGTGCCCCGAAGCCCTCGCCTGGGCACCCCCACCCGCCCCAAACGCAGTCCGAATTCCCCTCCATGAAGGATACAGCTTGACTACGTCCGTGTCCATCCGCCTCTTGCCGGGACTGGGGGATGACATGTTGTCGCCGCCGCCGCTGCCTCCCCGTCGCCTGCGCCGCCGCCGCCTCTCTCCCCTCCTTGGCCCGTCTGTCACGGGCCCCGGGCCCAGCTCGCAGGGTCCCGCGGCCGCGCCGGCTCCTCGGCCGAGGTGGCAACACCCGCGCGGTCCCGTGGGGTCCGCTCAGCCGCCGCCGCCGACCCCCGCACGGGGGAACACCGGGCACTGCCCCGCCGAGTGGGGGCGGGGACCCAGGCGCCCGCTCGGACTGCCCTCCGACTGAGGCTCCGCCGCGGCCCGGGCAGGCGCTGCTCCGCGCCGTGCGCCGCTCCCCCCAGCCTGGGTTCGCTCGCTCGTCCGCCTGCCCGCCCGCTCACGCTCTCGCCAGCTCCCAGCTGCTTCCTCCACAAGCCGACGACTCCAGCACGGTCGGCCTCTCTACCCGAGCCTCGCTCAAGGCGCCGTGATGTCACCTCTGTGACGTCATCTGAAGGGCGGGGCTCCGGGGAAGGGGCGGGGCGTCGTCGCGGGGTAGATTTCTCCAGGGAGTTCTGGGAGATGTAGTTCCTCTTTCTCCTGCCTGCCTGCATCCCTCTGTCCCCTCCCCCAACCCCCCCTCACACTTCATGGCTCAACTGCCAGTGTCGTTACCATCAACATAAACGATGGTAGTAAATAATGGCAGTATGATTGCATTCATGTGCTTTATGAGCCACCCTCACACACAATGTTACAAAGGGCTGTTTGGATATGGAAGAGGCCAAAGTGGCAATTACTCAGACTGGCGTCCAAATCTGGAAATTCCTATACCAGCATGTTCTCTGCACTCTACTTCCTTTTCAGATGGAAAGAATTCGTTTGCAGGAATTGTAGACTACAGCAAGGCTTCCTCAGAGCTTGCAAACCAGGCTTCATTAATCCTCAACACAAGGCCAGCAATTCCTGGAGTGCAGTAGAAGCAGCAAGGTGGCAAGAACAGAAATAATTGGGTACCAACATACTTGTTGTACAGAATTTGAGGTAAGTTTTAAACTCACAATGTGTGGTACTGATAGACGGACCCTAAATATGCCCTAATTCAGAACAAAGATGATTCTGCCCTCCAAACTCCCATTTCAACCATGTGTATTCGCTTATTCATTTAATGAACATTAAGTGCCACTGAGTTCTTATGGCTCTGAGTTCATGAGGATATAGTGGGAATGAAGATAAAATTTACATTACACAGCCCTCCCAGAATGACCTGAGTGTCAGCATCACTTGGGAGCTAGTTAGAAACACCGCTAAAGCAGGGCCTGTCTTGAAAAACAAACAAACAAACAAACAAAAGCCCCTAGAAGGGCCTTCGGCCTACTCAGTTAGCGTAGGCAGTTGAACAAAGTTCTCAGGTGTTTCCCTCACAGTGAAGTTTGAGAGATACTGCTCTACAGGGCTCCAAAGCTTTAGCTATTGTCTTTCCCCTGGGACTACACTTGTACTTTGACAAGTCAGGTGTTGTGAGCTGGATCCCCTTTAAAAGCCTTACACACACACACACACACACACACACACACACACACACTTCTGGGACCAGAGCAATGGGCTAAAGTTGAGCATTCTTTGCTCCTATCATTCTAGCCCTCAATATGCCAGCTATTTTTTTAGTTGCAACAACCATATTTAAATATCCAATGCAACAGCACGAAACAGCCTTAGCTATTGTGCAACCATCACTACTGTTCATTTCCAGAAACTTCTCATCCATCCCAATAGAAACTGTGTACCTGTCTAGTAATAACTAATAACTCCTCACCGCCATTCACAGCAGCCCCTGTAACCTCTATTCTCTGTTCTGAGGAGAAAAATCATGATTCATTGCCTTCTCCTTCAACACATGCACCAGCAGACATGTGGAGGGACTTCTAGCCCCCTTTATCTGATCACTTTTTTGAAGGAAAGAAAAACCAAGGGTTGCCGGGCAGTGGTGGCACATGCCTTTAATCCCAGCACTCGGGAGGCAGAGGCAGGCGGATCTCTGTGAGTTCGAGACCAGCCTGGTCTACAAGAGCTAGTTCCAGGACAGGAACCAAAACCACAGAGAAACCCTGTCTCGAAAAACCAAAAAAAAGAAAAGAAAAGAAAAGAAAAACCAAGGGTTGTCTTTCTCACTGTCCACACCGGACTCCCTAGGCTGTTACTGCTGCTACCTGCTCTCCTAGAGTGGCCCCCGACCCTTCTTGGCCTGATGAACTCCCACCCCTCTACTAAGACAGTGGCTCTCACGCGTGGCTCAATGCTTCAGAATCATCTAGAGAGCTTTGTAAGCTCACAGGTGTCCAGGAACTGCCCCTGGGGACTGATTCAGAAGGTCCAGGGTGAGTCCTCAATGTCCTTGTCTTTAACAGGCAACCTCAGATGGTTTTGATGCTGGCCAAAGTTGGAGAGCCTCTGCCTTCAGTATTCCAATAGGCGTCTCAATTTCAGAACACATATCTGACCACCCCTTGCCTCTTAGTACATTTATAAAGTCCTATGCCAAGAAGGCAGAAACTGTGTACCCTCTGCTCCCCCCACACCCAGTGGCACTTAGAGGACCCATGGTTATTGTCTCTAAAACCACAGCATATGTACAGAACAAACAGGAAATGGGGGGTCAAGGAAGAGAGGCCTGGAGTGGGGGCCTAGGAATTCTACCTGGTGTTTTCCTCCTCACCGACAGAACTGCTGTGAGCTAAGAACTTGGCAAAAGAATCACAGAAGTGTTTCATAATGGAAACGTGCAGGCCACACTGATGGTGGCAAGGCTGCTCTCTCCCCATTGTTAACCCTTCAAGTCGTCTCAGCAGCCAGGTCCTAAAGGAGACTCCTGGTGTTGCTAGGAACTTTTTTTTCTTTCTTTCTTTTTTTTTTTTTTTTTTTTTTTGGTTTTTCGAGACAGGGTTTCTCTGTTCTGGAACTACAGCCTGGTCTCGAACTCACGGAGATCCGCCTGCCTCTGCCTCCCGAGTGCTGGGATTAAAGGCATGTGCCACCCCGGCCAGCTGTTTTCTTTCTTAAAGATCTATTTATTTCCCTTTGACGCGTATGAGTCTTTGCTCACAGGAATGAAAGTACACCCCGAGCCGGGTGTTGGTGGCGCACGCCTTTAATCCCAGCACTCAGGAGGCAGAGGCAGGAGGATCTCTGAGTTCGAGGCCAGTCTGGTCTACAAGAGCTAGTTCCAGGACTGGCTCCAAAGCCACAGAGAAACCCTGTCTAGAAAAACCAAAAAAAAAAAAAAAAATAGAAAAAAAAAAGAAAGAAAGAGAGAGAGAGAGAGAGAGAGAGGGAGGGAGGGAGGGAGGGAGGGAGGGAGGGAGGGAGGGAGGGAGGGAGGGAGGAAGAAAGAAAGGAAGGAAGAAAAGAAAGTGGTGCACCCTGTGCCTGGTGCCCTTGGAGGCCATAAAAGGAAATCAGATGCCCTGGAACTAGTGTTACAGGCAGCCGTGAGCCACTGGGAAACAAACTTAGATCCTGCTCAAGAGCTGCACCTTTTTTTAACTGTGGAGCCATCTCCCCAGCCCTAGGAAGGACTTTAACTCTCTTGGTTACTTAGGACAAATCCACCCCTTCCTGCTTTTTTGTTTGTTTGTTTGTTTTTGTTTTTCGAGACAGGGTTTCTCCGTGGTTTTGGAGCCTGTCCTGGAACTAGCTTTTGTAGACCAGGCTGGCCTTGAACTCACAGAGATCCCCGCCCCCTGCCTCCCGAGTGCTGGGATTAAGGGCGTGCGCCACCACCGCCTGGCCCCTCCCTGCTTTTAATTATGCCTCAGGAAGTTGTTTGTATCCTCCCTGAGTCTCAAATTTTCTCATCTCTAAAATATGGACTCTGATGCTCTTACTCTGCTTGAGTCGGTTGGTGGAGTCGATGGAAAAGATTGATGTGAGAGCCCTAGATGCGAGGGCTAGAGCCTGTGAGCGGCTTCCGTAGAGGGCACGGGAGATCCTGATGACCAGGTTTGCTGTGTACTGGTGCTGGCCTGATCTATAGCCCCATTTTCCCCACGACTTACACACCATCTATAGGAGGAAGTTCTTCGCTTTGGGGAAATTGATTTTGTTTACTTGTTCTTGAGGATGCTACCACATCCATTTTCCCTCTCTGTCTCAAAAGTAGGCACACATTTCTCTCTGGGTATTTTGCCAGTTGTTCTTTGGTGAATGCACCTCCTAGTCTGACCTTCCTTCCTACTTCCGGAGCTTTAGGCAACTCCTGAGCCTGCCCTTGACTGTGTAGGTTCAAAAACTCTCCCTGTGGTTTAGCTAAAGAAAACCGAAGTTACCACTGAATCTGTTAGATTTGCTTTCGCCTTTTCCCCCTGTTTCAGCCGCTCAGAATGTCAATAATTTACTCTAAGACAACACCAGGGCCTGGGAGTGTCTGTTTATACTTGTGTACTCGAAGACGGTGCTCTGGAATGAACGATGTGCTTCCTTATCAGGTACAGCCAAGGGGCGCCTGGGAGGGAGCAGCTGTCCGACCCCGCCTGACTCACCGGTGTTGCAATCTGAGAAATGGATTCTGGGCCTGTTTATCTCTGCCCAGGGCTAGGCTAAACTTGACCAGCGGGGCCTCTGAGCTCAGAAGCAGCTTCTGAGAGGCAGGAAAATGAGCTTGGAGAGATTTATAACGCTTCTAGCAAGACACTGAGATGAGACCAGTTATTTGGCAGAGTGAGTGGAAGAGGGCAATGAGAACCCAAACAGCTTCTGAAATGACCTGTTAATCCTTAAGGAGAATTTATGGCTGTCCCTTCCTTCCCAGTGTGAAAGTCCCCCCAATACAGTCTCCTGTTTCCATGGAGCTGTTGCTCAGAGAAAACAGTTCCCAGGGAAGGTCTGGATCCCTTCAGGGGTTCATTATATCAGCAACTCTACTCCTGGGAACAAAAAAGCTGTAAAACTCTGCCCTGGGGCCTTGGTTGTGTGGGTAGAGTGCTTGCCACATGAGCACAGGACCTGAGTTCGGATCCCCATGTATTACCCTGTAATCTCAGTGTCTTCCCAGGGGGATGGGAAGCAGAAAGCCCGAGAATCTGCGGGAGATCCTGGGCCAGGTAGCCAGTGGCCAGTCAACAAAGTGGAAGGCAAGGACCGGTGTCCATGGTTGTCCCCTGACCTCCACATGCATGCCTGAACATGCACGTACACACATACACATGCACACACACACAAATTAAACACTAAACTTAAAGCTCACTTCAAGTCATCTCTATGCACCCAGTCATAGTGTGTCCTCAGGAACAGTGAGAGCTAAGCATGACTCAGTAGGAGCTTAGAGACCCGGATCCCTTCTTCTGCCAGTCCCACCTGTCGCTAAGAGAACCTCGGATTTTCTCATCTGAAAACAAGAGGAGAGCCTCTGTCAGGCTCACGGAGGAGGTGCCGCCTCCTCTATGGCACCAGTCATGTGTGACATCTAACGTCGGCTCATGTGTGCACACGCAACTTCACATACACTTCTCAGCATCCAACTCGAGGAAGAAGCCTGGGAAATTACTCACACCTACATCTAGGGAGCTCCCACTTGCCTTGCGCCAGGTGTCCTGGCTAGAGCCCTTGTTTCCACAGGTGGTATCCTGCCTTTTCTTTTCCACAGTTATCTCCCTGTTCTGGAGATATGGATGCCTCAGATCTCCGGGCTGCCTAGTCCCCACGTGACCTCATTCAGAGCTTTAACTGCTATCCCTACTGACTCCTGTGAAGACATCCCTGATACAGGCCTTCACCCTTCAACTTCAGCATCTCCTCAGGATCCAGAATGCATTTCAGATGCCACACCCTTTCCTCTTCCTCACAGGTTTCTTCATCTTTGTAAACATCAACATAGTTAGAAAGAGATGAAATTACTAAGGTTAAGAACCGTCTTTTAAACCGGGCGGTGGTGGTGCACGCCTTTAATCCCAGCACTTGGGAGGCAGAGGCAGGTGAGTCTCTGTGAGTTGGAGGCCAACCTGGTCTACAAAGAGAGATCCAGGACAGCCAAGGCAACACTAAGAAACACTGTCTCAAAACAAAACAACAAAAAGAACCATTGTTTAACCTAATGTGTCCGAAGACCATGTCATCGTTTAAAATCTTTCTCTAAATCTTATTTACATCAGAAGATCTGTAGCCTCTACCATCCAAATAAATCCAGACTCTTTATCTTATCTGCTCTATCAAGACTCAACTACTCCATTTGGATCTCTCTCTCTCTCTCTCTCAACCTTGAATATCTATCTACCTTGTTTTTTTTTTTTTTTTGGTTTTTTTTTTTGTTTTTTTTTTTTTTTTTTGGTTTTTCGAGACAGGGTTTCTCTGTGGTTTTGGAGCCTGTCCTGGAACTAGCTCTGTAGACCAGGCTGGTCTCGAACTCACAGAGATCCGCCTGCCTCTGCCTCCCAAGTGCTGGGATTAAAGGCGTGCGCCACCACCGCCCGGCTCTACCTTGTTTTTTGAGGCAGGGTCTCTCATTGGCCTGTAGCTTGCCATGTAGGCTAGTTTGGCTGGCCCCTGAGCCTGGGATCCATCTACCTTTGCCTCCCCAGCCTCCCTAGTGCTAGGGTTGTGAGTGGGGCCAGCAAAGACACTTTGGTGCCACCATGTTTTATGTGACTTCTGGGGATCAAATTCAGGTTCCCTTGCTTACAAGGTAAGCACTTTAACAACTGAGCTGTCTCCCCAGCCCCTTGTTTGTTTTGGGAGACAAAGTCTTACATCACCCAGGCTGACCTAGAATTATGGTATCGATCAGGCTAGCTTCTAACATGTGATAATGCTCTTGCCTCTGCATCCTAAGGCCTGGGACTATAGGCATGTATCGTTATTATCCAGTCTACAAACCATGTATTTTTAAAACCATGAGCCAGCTTACTGTTCAAAACCCTTCTAAGGTTTCCTGTTTCAAACCGTAAAAAAACCAAAGTCATCGCGGGTTCCGAGGCCCGGCAGAAGGAAGTTCCACCACGTTTCCTTATTTATCTCCAAAGGTGCAGGACTGGTTGCTCTTCACATATATGAAGCATGTTCCTAGGCCTTTGAACTTGACCATCTCTTAGCCTGAAATTATTTTCCCTCTAGAGAATTAGCACTGTCTAGCCTCACTTAGGTCTTAGCTGAAACCCCCTAACCCCCCTGCCCCCCATGAACACCGTATTTCAGTCCCCAGTCTACCTTAGCACAGTCTTCCACTTCCTTCTTCCATAGCACTTCCTATCCCCTGGTTCCTACTACCAGAATATAGGCTTCACGGAGAGAGAGGTTTTGTCTGTCTCACTTGCATGGAGTGCCTAGATCAATATGTGGAATACAAATTGGCCATATTAAACAGGCCTTGTAGGGCCCGGGTCTACCCTTGTTCCTAGGGTGCATCTTGAGGACAGTTTCTATTTTTTTTGTTTTGTTATTTTGTTTTTTGTTTTTTTTCTTTTGTTTTTTTGTTTTTGTTTTTGTTTTTCGAGACAGGGTTTCTCTGTGGCTTTGGAGCCTGTCTGGAACTAGCTCTGTAGACCAGGCTGGTCTCGAACTCACAGAGATCCGCCTGCCTCTGCCTCCCAAGTGCTGGGATTAAAGGCGTGTGCCACCACTGCCCGGCTTTCTGGGGTTTTTGTTTGTTTTGTTTCTCTGTAGCTTTGGAGGCTGTCATAGAACTCCTTCCGCAGACCAGGCTGGCCTTGAACTCACAGATACCTATAGGCCTCTGCCTCCAGCCTACTGGGAGTAAAGGTGCCTCCCGGCCTCTGTTATTTTTGAATCATTCCGAAAGTCATAACTTTCCCTTTTCTCCCTTATCTCTTTTTCTAGACTCCTTTCCTTAACACTTTGGACTTTCCCCTCACCATTTGAATAAGCCTCCCTTCCCACTGTGTGGCTACTTGTCTATGTCTATGGTATGTCTGACCTCCTTGCTAGTTTAAATGGCATTCCCCCCCCCCTTCTTTCTGCCATTGTCCTCCTCTGGACCGGCCCTGAGGTTTATGTCTGGCCTACAGTTAGGCTTTTCTTTAAAATTCTAATAAAATTGTCCTTGAGCTTCTGTTTGATTAATGAGACAGCAAGAGGTATCTGTGACAGTCAGGATACAACTTCCAAGTTGTGAGTTATGAGTGCTGGGATTCAAACACAGCAGGTCATCAGGTTTGTGTGGCAAGTGCTTTTATCCCATGAGCCATCTCACCAGCCCAGAAGCAACTTTTGGGAGAAGCGACTAATTGAAGCTGTTAGTTTTTTTTTTTTTTTTTGGTTTTTCGAGACAGGGTTTCTCTGTGGTTTTGGAGCCTGTCCTGGAACTAGCTCTTGTAGACCAGGCTGGTCTCGAACTCACAGAGATCCGCCTGCCTCTGCCTCCCGAGTGCTGGGATTAAAGACGTGCGCCACCACCGCCCGGCTTGAAGCTGTTAGTTTTTTGTAGCCTTTTTAGCCAGTTCTCTTCCCCCAAGTCGTGTATGTGTGTGTGTGTGTGTGTGTTTGTGTGTAGGGGCACATGTGTGCGCAGGCATATAGAGACTAGCAGACAGTCTTTTTTTTTTTTTTTTTTTTTTTGGTTTTTCGAGACAGGGTTTCTCTGTGGCTTTGGAGCCTGTCCTGGAACTAGCTCTGTAGACCAGTCTGGTCTTGAACTCACAGAGATCCGCCTGCCTCTGCCTCCCGAGTGCTGGGATTAAAGGCGTGCGCCATCATCACCCGGCTAGCAGACAGTCTTAAGTGTTATTCCTCCCTGGGTGCCATCCCCCTTATTTTTTGAGATGGAGCCCAGAGCCCACTGATTAGCGACCATTCTGTCTCTGGCTCCTCAGCACTGTGTTACAAACTTGTGCCACTATGCCCGGATCTTCTGTATGGGTTCAGAGGGTCAAGCTCACATCCTGACATAATCCCAGCACTTGGGAGGCAGAGGCAGGTGAATCTCTGTGAGTTCGAGACCAGCCTGGTCTACAAGAGCTAGTTCCAGGACAGGCTCCAAAACCACAGAGAAACCCTGTCTCAAAAAAAAAAAACCAAACACTCGACCAAATAAACGAGCTAGCTCTCCAGCCCCTGTTTGGAAACCGGGCTCAAGCAGCTGATGGTAACTTTGAGCTACCATTCTCCTGCTTCCCAAGGGCTGGGTTCACAGGGGTGTGCCATCCTTCGGAGTTAGGGTATGATATTTATTTATTTGTTTGTTTGTTTGTTTATATATTATTTTACCCAGATTGTCTCAGAACTCTTGACAATTTCCCTGTCTCAACCTCATGAGAGCTGGCATGGGATTATAGGTATGAGCCACTAGGCCTTGTAACACCCGATTCTGTGTTACACCCTTGGTACAGTTCGCATGCCACTGTACCTTACGCGAGTCGGGCAAGGGCCTGGAGATTGAAAGAACACACAAAGAGACCTAGGCCATTCGAAAGGAGATCAGCAGAATGCCATTTATTCAACCTTGGGGAAATCCTTATATACCTAGCTGCTGCACAAGGATTTCCGCCCAGGCAGGTGGGAAATTACCATACCAACGATGGAGTCAATGCCCTACAGCTAATCACCAGGCGGGGCAGGGGGAGCACAGAAACAAACACAATGCTTTAGTTAGCTGACCAGAAACTGTCCTCAGCTGGGCGATGGTGGCGTACACCTTTAATCCCAGCACTCGGGAGGCAGAGGCAGGCGGATCTCTGTGAGTTGGAGAGCAAGAGCTAGTTCCAGGACAGGCTCCAAAACCACGGAGAAACCCTGTCTCAAAAAAAACCAAAAAAGGGGCTGGAGAGATGGCTCAGAGGTTAAGAGCATTGCCTGCTCTTCCAAAGGTCCTGAGTTCAATTCCCAGCAACCACATGGTGGCTCACAACCATCTGTAATAAAGTCTGGTGCCCTCTTCTGGCCTTCGGCATACACACAGACTATTGTATACATAATAAATAATAAATAAATATTTTTAAAAAAAAAAAACAACCAAAAAAACAAAAAAACCCCAGAAATAACAGAGAAGTGTACACGCCACGTGCCTGTGGCACCGCAGCCCTTGCAGCCTTAGTCTATACAACTAGGAGTGAGACTAGGGAGAGGAACAGTAGAGAACATCTTTAAAGTACTAATTACTCTACTTATCTCTTTAGCATGACTTAGAGTGAGCCCACCTCCTAGGGGTAGGCCCTGGGCCATCTGGAGTGTTAGGCCAGAGATTCGTTCTCTCTCTCTCTCTTCTCTCATATATTATTAGATTTATTCATTTTATATTGCGTGTGAGGTTTTTTTTTTTTGTTGTTTGTTTGTTTGTTTTGCCTGAATGTATGTAGGTATACCACATATACTGTGCTTAGTGCCCTCGAAGGTCAGAGGCGGCATTGCAATCCCGGGACTGCAGTTGTGGGTGGCTGTGAGCCACCGTGTGGGTGCTGGGAATCAAATCTGGATCCTCTGGAAGAGTAGTATGTGCTCTTAACAACTGAGTCATCTTTCCAGCCCCTCTATTCTTTTGGCCAGAATTTTTTTTTTTACTCTAACAACATGTGCACCAGGCACATATGCTCCTACTGTATCGTACATGTGCAAACACACACACAATACCAATAACATTTAAAAAGAGATGACTCAGGGAACAAAGGCACTCACAGCCAAACCTGAGTTCACTCAGGAGAGCAAGAGGCTGGAAGGGCAACACCAACTCCCATAGTTGTCGCCTGACACACATATATCATAGAGGCATCTGCAGCAGCCACACACACACAAATTAATTAAAATAGTTTTTAAATGTTGCTGGGTGGCGGTGGCACACGCCTTAAATCCCAGCAGAGGCAGAGGCAGGAGGATCTCTGTGAGTTCAAGGCCAGCCTGGTCTACAGCACTAGTTCCAGGACAGGTTCTTTTTTTTTTGGTTTTTCGAGACAGGGTTTCTCTGTGGCTTTGGAGCCTGTCCTGGAACTAGCTCTTGTAGACCAGGCTGGTCTCGAACTCACAGAGATCCGCCTGCCTCTGCCTCCCGAGTGCTGGGATTAAAGGCGTGCGCCACCACCACCCGGCAAGGACAGGTTTCAAAACTACAGAGAAACCCTGTCTGGTAAAACCAAACCAAACCAAACCAAACCAAAGCAAAACAAAAACAAACAAACAAAAATGTTTAAGTAGTTCTTCCTAAAGTTCTCTTTGGAGTAGCAGGAAGGCTTATGTACTGAGCCTCCCCGAATCAGGCACTGGGCCAGGGTGTGACATTTACAACCTAACCATCTGCAGGACAGAAGAGGGCTCCAAAAAGTTAAGGACTTGCCCAGGGTCACACAGATAGGCAGTGGAAACATCGGGATTCATCCATTCATTTGGTTTGGCTCTGGAGATGCAACCTCATTTGTTAACTCCAGGGGAAAACTTCATTTGTAGATGTTGATGGATATTTTTTCTGTTTCCTTTTCCAAATTCCACTTCTTTCATAACCTTGGAGGTGCCTGGCCCCAGCTGGGGCTGAGGAGAAGGCTAGTGGCTAAGAGGGCTCACTGTTCTTCCAGAGGATGAGAGCTTCCACACACACATGCCCATCCGTGAAAATAATTGAAACAAGCAAAGGCTTCCAGACTCTGCGGAAGAGAAAGCGTCTCCTCTGTGCTCCCCGTGCAGTAAGGTGACAGTTCCCGCAGTTGCTCTAAGGCCTTGGAGCAGCTCTTGACCTTTTATTCACACCAGTACGCTGTCCACCAGCCAGGCCGACATCTATCACCTCTGCCGTAAAGTCCACCAGCCTTTCTGGACTCTTGCCCACCTTCACCCCACAGTCCCTTCTTCACCCATGTATTAGGTTTAAGAGATTCCAGGACCCCTGCAGATACCTGAATCCATAGATGCTCAGGTCACTGATATAATTAATACACTGGCCAGTGGGTGATGGCACATGTCTTTAATCCCAGCACTCGGGAGGCAGAGGCAGGTGGATCTCTGTGAGTTCGAGACCAGCCTGGTCTGCAAGAGCTAGTTCCAGGACAGGCTCCAAAGCTACAGAGAAATGCTGTCTCAAAAAACCAATAATAATAACAACAACAACAACAACAACAACAACAACAATACACTGCTTGCATAACCACCTCCAAATCTATCTTTCTGTTTACTTATTTCTTTGGCTTTTTGAGACAGAATTTTTCTTTGTATAGCCCTGGCTGTTGCTATGTAGACCAGGCTGGTCTCAAACTCAGAGATCCACCTGCCTCTGCCTCCCAAGAGCTGGGATTAAAGACATGAACCACAACAACCAGAAATTTCTTTCTTTTTTTTTTTTTTTTGGTTTTTCGAGACAGGGTTTCTCTGTGGTTTTGGAGCCTATCCTGGAACTAGCTCTTGTAGACCAGGCTGGTCGAACTCACAGAGATCCGTCTGCCTCTGCCTCCCAAGTGCTGGGATTAAAGGCGTGCGCCACCACCGCCCGGCAACCAGAAATTTCTTTATTTCTTTAAATCTGGGGCTTGTGGGCCAGGCAGTGGTGGCACAGGCCTTTAATCCCAACACTTGGGAGGCAGAGGCAGGTGGATCTCTGAGTTCAAGGCCTGCCTGGTTCCAGGACAGCCAGGGCTTCAGAGAAACCCTGCGTCAAAAAAAACAAAACAAAACAAACAAAAGTGGAATTTGCTATACTGGTCAGCCTTAACTTTCTGAGTTGCTGGTACCCTAGGCCCAATGATGCCTCACCTTCCCAAACATTGAGTCATCTCCAGATTAGTTTAATATCCCACACATGCATTCAGTGTTAAGTTAGGACTCACCATAGTGTGTTGTTAGGGAGTAATGAAAAACAATGAAAAAGAAATTTGTACATATTCATATAGACATGATGTATTTAGGTTTTAAATTATTTATTTGGGTTTTTGAGACAGGGTTTCTCTGTGTATCTCTGTAAAATACTTGTTTTTATTATTATTATTATTTGTGTGTGCGCATGCGCACTTGCATGTGAGAGACCACAACTTAAGTGTCAGTGTCAGAGGACAAGTTTTGGGAATCTATTCTCTCATGCTAGTGTGGGGTCTGGGGCGCAAGCTCAGGTTATCAGGCTTTTGCAGGACCTGATGAGCCACCTCCAGGTTATGTCAGATTTATGTCAGATTACATCTAGTGTGGTGGCACAAACCTTTAAACCCAACGCAGCAGAGGCAGGAGAATCTCTGAAAGTTTGAGGCCAACCCCGTCTACATAGTGAGCTCCAAAACACCCAGGGCTACATAGTGAGACCCTGTTTCAAAAAAAAAATAGTAAATAAATTACAGTGTATGTGTACGCATGTGTGTGTGTGTGTGCGTGTGTGTGTATATATGTCTTTTGACTTTTGTGCAAGCCTTTTTTCCATTTCTTTCTTGTTTTATATGTGGCATATGCCTTTTTGTTATTTCTTGCTTTTAATTGATTTATAATTAGCTTAATTAGTTAATTTTGATGTCAGCCCCAACTATATGTAAAGTTCCAGGCCAATTTGAGCCTTTGGGATAAGTGATATGAATCCTGGCTCACTCCCTCATTAACTGTGTGACTTCCTTCAGTTTCCTTTGCACAGGAGGGCTGATCCACTGTGACCTGATTTTCAGAATTAAGTACTCAAAAGTGAATGGTTGTTATTAATTTAAATATTTTTTAAAGGCCGGGCAGTGGTGGCGCACGCCTTTAATCCCAGCACTCGGGAGGCAGAGGCAAGCGGATCTCTGTGAGTTCGAGGCCAGCCTGGTCTACAAGAGCTAGTTCCAGAACAGGCACCAAAAACTTCAGAGAAACCCTGTCTCGAAAAATAAAATATATATATATATATATATATATATATATATATATATATATATATTTTAAAAAACACAGTATGGGCCGGGCAGTGGTGGCCCGTGCCTTTAATTCCAATACTTGGGAGGCAGAGGCGGGTGGATCTCTGTGAGTTCAAGGCCAGCCTGGTCTGCAAGACCTAGTTCCAGGACAGGCTCCAAAGCTACAGAGAAACCCTGTCTCGGGAAAAAAATAAATAAATTAAAAAAAACAAAACAAACAAAAAAAAAAACACACAGACTGATCTCCCCAACCAGTCACGGGACAGAGACTACATTTTTTGTTTGTTTTGTTCTGTTCTGTTTTGTTCATCAGAGAGGGTTTCTTAGCTGTCCTGGAACTAGCTCTTGTAAACCAGGCTAGCCTCAAACTCACAGAGATCCACCTGCCTTTTCTTGCCGACTGCTGGGATTAAAGGCCATCACCGCCCGGCACATTTTTTAAAGTAATTTATTTATTTTTATTTTGTGTGCATTGGTGTCTGTGTAGAGGTGTCAGGTCCTCCGGAACTGGAGCTGCCATGTGGATGCTGGGAATTGAACCTGGGTCCTCTGCAAGAGCAGTCAGTGCTCTTAACTACTGCTACTGAGCCATCGCTCCAGCCCCCAGTGATTTTATACTCATAGATCCTTGGGGTCTCTGCCTTTCTACATTTCTTCCTTCAGCTTCCCGTTGACCCCGTGCTATGTGCACAGCAGGCCGTTAATAAATGCTTGTTAATAATTAACTGAAAAGCTCTACCGGTCCACACAAAAGCAGCACTATTCAGACCAGCCACACAGCAGAAAAACCCAAACGTCCAAATGGATGAATAAATTAAACACTGACTTATTATTATTATTATTACTATTATTACTCAGCAATAGAAATGTCCAAACAGAGCCGGGCGATGGTGGCACACGCCTTTAATCCCAGCACTCAGGAGGCAGAGGCAGGCGGATCTCTGTGAGTTCGAGACCAGCCTGGTCTACAAGAGCTAGTTCCAGGACAGGCTCCAAAGCCACAGAGAAACCCTGTCTCGAAAAAAAAAAAAAAAGAAATGTCCAAACATATGCTACATCACAGGTGATGGCTGAAACATTATGTAAACTGAAAGAAGCCAGTCATAGACTGCCCGCATGGTGTGTGCAAGAGGTTTTGTTATGATTATTGTTGCTTTTTTATTTTCTTCTTTCTTTCTTTCTTTTTTTTTTTTTGTTTGCTTATTTGTTTTTAAGATAGGGTTTCTCTATATAACAGTTCTAGCTGTCCTGGAACTCACTCTGTAGATCAGGCTGGCCTCGAACTCAAAGAGATCCACCTGCCTCCACATCCAGAGTGCTGAGATTAGAGGCATGTGCCACCATGCCCGGCTTACTGTTTTTTTGTTTTTAATTATTCTGTTTTTAGTCATTTATTCCGTGTGTGAGGAAGTTGTGAGTGCTGAGGCACGCCTGTGGAGGTCAGATGATAATCTGTAGGAGTTGGTCTTCTGCCATGTGGGACCTAGGCATGGGACTCAGGTCATCAGGCTTAGCCGAAGTACCTTGACCCACTGAGCCATCTGGCCGACTTCTCTGGGGTCCAATCCAGTCCCTTTGACTACTGAGTTACATCACCCTTCTTTAAAGAGTTGTTTTGTACTGGTGAGATTGCTCAGCGGGTAAAAAGACCTGCCTTATGAGCAACTTGTCAACGCGAGTTTAATCCCAGGGACTGAGGGTGGAAAGCTAGAACTCACTCTGTTCAGTTGTCCTCCAGGGACCAGGGAGATGGTTTCGCAGTTAAGAGTACTTCCTGTAATCAGGTGTGCATGATGCAAGCCTTTAATCTCAGCACTTGGGAGGCAGAGGCAGGTGGATCTCTATATAACAGGAGTGTTATATAGAGAAACCCTGTCTCAGAAAACTAAAAAAGGAGTACTTCCTGTGCTTGCAGAGGATCTGGTTCAGTTCTCAGCAGCTGCCTGTGACTCCAGCTCCGTGGGATCCAGCTCCTCCTTCTGGACTCTTAGGGCACCTAAACACACAAGTGCACATCCCCCACACAGACACGCACTTGTATACGGAATTAAAGTAAAATAAACTTAAAAATGAGAGAGCTGGGGACATAGCTAACTCTGTGGAAAAGTATTTGCCTGACCCAGGTTGAAATCTTCAGTAACACACACACACACACACACCCATACATACACACACACACGCACACACAAAGAAAAAAAAACTGTCTGAAGCAGGGTCTCACTATATTGTCCAGACTGACCTTCAACTTCTGGGCTCAAATGATGGTTCCACCTCAGACTCTGAAGCAGACAAAACTCCAGGCACCCATCACCATGCTTAAAGATTTTTGCTATTGTTATTTTTGTCAGTTTGTTTTTGAGACAGGGTTCCCCTGTGTAGCCCTGGCTGTCCTGAACTCACTCTGTAGACCAGCCTGGCCTTGAACTTACAGTGGTCCACTTGCCTCTGCCTCCCAAGTGCTGGAAATAAAGGCGTGCACTCCCACTGTCCAGCTAACTTTTTTCTTTTTGTAATGCTCCTCCATGGTATAGTGTCTGCCTGGCATGCATGAGGCTATCAGTTCAGATCAGAAGCCAGGCATGGCAGAGCACTCTTGGTACTCAGGAGGCAGAGGCAGGAGGATTGCCTCAAGGCCTGTCCAGGTCAGTACTTCACAGTGAGACTCTGTTCACTCTACAAAGTAATAATGATAATAAAGAAAAGGCAAATAAGAAAGGAAGGAAGGAGAAAGAAAGGAAAAAAAACAAATCAGGCAGCTTATGCCTATAATGTCAACTAGCAAGGCTACGGCAGGAAGGTTATCAAAAATGTGATGTCATTATGAACATAGTGAGTTCCAGACTAGCCTGAGTACAGAGTGGGCGCTTGTTGCAATAAGCAAGCAAGTAAGCAAACAAAATAAATAAATAAAAACCCAACTTCTTCTTCCTTGCTCCATCAGCGACTGACAGAGGCTGACAGAACATTCTCTCCTGGGGGCCGGGGAGAGGCAGCTGTAGGGAGGACGAAGAAAGCTTCCTCATAGGGCGGCTTCACCTGTTGCCTCAGAGGGCTTTTATCTCGTCATCTTCTGAGAAGAACCACAGCTTTTCTCTCGGTGAGCACACCGCTGTGCCTTTTCTGCTGCTATCTCCCACCAAGTGTGCTTCTAGCCCTTTCCTCCCAGCCCGTAGCAACTGCAGGTCAAGGTGAAGGTCCCATCTGCGGCCACCCACTGCAGCCAAAGGGGCCTTGCCTTGTACACGCGCATGCATAGCATCTCTGTCTTCCTAGTGCTGAGGGCAGCTGAAACGATTCCGGAGCCCCATTTCCCCTTGGGCCGGATTGGTGTACCCCCTCCATGTGATTTGCATTGGAAGCAGTCGTCTGTGCTTAAAAGACAGTATGTGGAATCTGGGCTTCCGCCTCACCTTCCATACTGGCTGAACTCTAGGAAGAGGAATAAATGGGGTCTGTGACCCCCAAATCCCAGTCCCAGCTCCTTCTCTGAGCATACAGGGAATCTACCTGTTCACTTCCTACGAGCAGACTACAGGGACTGGACAGTTTAACTTGGGATCCTTTACAGTGAGTTAAACCTCCATGAAAAAGAAGTCAGCCAAGAACCAGACAGAGCGGCTGGTGTTGCACAACTGTGAACCCATCTTTGGGAGGTAGAGGCTCAGAGGCTCGAGGACCAGAGAATTCAAGGCCAGCCTCTGCTACATAGTGAGTTCAAAGTCAGCCTGGGCCACATAGTACTCTGTCTCAAAAAAAAAAAAAAAAAAAAAAAAAAAGAGCCAGGTGTGGGTGTGACATTCCAAACTTTGTAGGAGTTTAGGATGGAAGATTTCAAATTCAAGGTCGGCCTGGGTTACTGAGTGAGGTCCAAGCCAGCTTGGGCAAGTTAGTGACACCCTATCTCAAAACAAAAAGTGAAGACTGGGCTGGAGATATTGCTCAGTAGTCAAGAACTTCCTAATATGCAAGGAATTCTGGGTTCAAATAGGAGCACTGGCGCGCAAGCACACACACACACACACACACACAACTCTTTGCCAGGAAGGAGGGTGTGTTTATTAGTCTGAAGGAGAAATGGGTGGGGTTACGTAAGGGGAAAGTGAAAAGTACAAGTCTTCCTTGACTGAGGAACAGGAAAGCCGAACCCAGGGCCAGGGCGGGGGATAATGTAGTTCAGGTAATAGACTATCAGGCTCTGGATTTCATCCCTAGTACAGTGTAAACCAGTATGGTGGCATGTATCTGTCATGCCAGCCCTTGGGAAATAGACACAGGATGATCAGAAGTTCAAGGCCAGCCACAAACATAGAGGAGTCTGAGGCCAGCCTGGGCTACAAGAGGGAGGAGGAAAGGAAAAGGAGGGGGAGAGGGAAAGAGAAAACCTGAAGTCTGACTACTGATATTGCTGGAGCCGTGTCCCCAGGGTGCTCTGGCAACCGCGGTATGGGAAGGCCTTTGGCCTCCTTCAGATGACGACACAGCTTCCACTGAAACCGGCAATGATAGGTGGGGAAGAGAAGAGGGAAGAGCAATATAATTTTTGCCAAACAGTGTGATGACTGACTTGATTCTGATTGCTTGGTAAAAACATAAAAATTGCTGCTATTGCAGCGTTTCGGCTACCTGGTCCGTGGCTGGGCCAGGATCTAAGCCTTGTGCGTAGTTGCAGGCCCAGACCCAGCGTGCAGAGCTCGGGGTCCTCGCGGACCTGCTTTGTCACGTCACAAGGAGGGAACATGAGAAGCCTCTCCAGCCACAGGCTTTTCTTCCTTTTTTTCTCCTCCTCCTCCTCCTCCTCCTCCTCCTCCTCCTCCTCCTCCTCCTCCTCCTCCTCCTCCTCCTCCTCCTCCTCCTCCTCCTCCTCCTCCTCCTCGTCTTTTCTTCGTACCTAGAGCGTACCGAAGTTGTTGAGTCCACTCGCACATAGGTTCCAGTCAGAAAGCACAGGTTCACCTGGGCGGTCCGATCGCGTGCCTGGCTCTCATCTGCTTCAGCACCGGTCATGGCTGGGAATATCCTGTTTGATTACGACGATGACAGCCTACCTTCCCCTCAGGCTGGAAGAGGTCTCTAGAGAGACCACCAGACATTCCCAGCAGGCCACTGCTGGCCAAAGGTTCTCAATCGCAGAACTCAGCATTACTAAGGTTTCTGATAGAGATAAGAACATCACATTCATATTTTGCTTTGGGCTTAAAGCCTCGTCTACACTATCTGAGATTTATATTTCATCTCATCTCTGTGTCAGAGGCAGATGCGCTGTTTATTAGTTTCAGGTGACTGCTTTATTTTATTCTATTGTTTCGGGGATCCAATGGCTAGACTTCTGCTGTGCTTTGAATCTGAAATGTCCTGCACAGAGTCATATCTTGCCTGTTTGCTCCCAGCTCCTGCCATTGTTTTGGAGACTTTTGAACCATGAGGAGGTAGAGCCTGGCTTCGGGAAGGTGGCCACTAGGAGCTGTCCTTTAATGGTTATAAAATGATCCCTGGGCAGCCGGGCGATGGTGGCGCACGCCTTTAATCCCAGTACTTGGGAGGCAGAGGCAGGCGGATCTCTGTGAGTTCGAGACCAGCCTGGTCTACAGAGCTAGTTCCAGGACAGGCTCCAAAGCCACAGAGAAACCCTGTCTCGAAAAACCAAAAAAAAAAAAAAAAAAAAAAAAAAAAAAAAAAAAATGATCCCTGGGTCCAGCTGCTCTCCACTCCCTCACCTGCTGTGATGTGAGGAGTCCCTGCCACATGCAATCGATCAGCCTTTTTTCCCTAACTTTGTTTCTGCCCAGGCATTTTGTTTACAGTGGATGTGATAGATACAGAGGCCTGCGTGAGATGTGAGAGACACAGATGCCTGTGTGAGATGTGATAGATACAGATGCTTGCATGAGACATGAGATGTGGCTTCCCAAAGTCATGTCAAGAAGTGAATTATCGGGGCTGGTGAGATGGCTCAGTGGTTAAGAGCACTGATTGCTCCTCCAGAGGACCCAGGTTCAATTCCCAGCACCCACATGGAAGCTCACAGCTGTCTGTAACTCCAGTGCACATGAAATAAAGTTAAATAGAAGAAGAAGAAGAAGAAGAAGAAGAAGAAGAAGAAGAAGAAGAAGAAGAAGAAGAAGAAGAAGAAGAAGAGTTATAGATGCTGTGTGGGAGTTGGGGTGACCAAGAATTTCTGATCCTCCTGCCTCTACCTCCCTAGTTCAGAGATTACAGACAAGCACCACCACACCCATCTAATGCTGTGTTGGAGATCAGTTGGGTTTCAACCAACTGAGATAGATCTCTCATCCCATATACTTCATTATAACCAGGAAAGGCTGAAGGTTCCCAACACGTAGAGCTGATCAAGAGCTGAGTGTAGCCGGGCGGTGGTGGCGCACGCCTTTAATCCCAGCACTTGGGAGGCAGAGGCAGGCGGATCTCTGTGAGTTCAAGACCAGCCTGGTCTAGAAGAGCTAGTTCCAGGACAGGCTCCAAAACCACAGAGAAACCCTGTCTTGAAAAACCAAAAAAAAAAAAAAGAGCTGAGTGTAGTGGTATGGGCCTGTAATTGCAGCACTTGGGAAGCTGAGGCAGGAAGATTTTTGAGTTCAGCATGAATTACATACCAAGATCCAGGCGAGCCTGGGCCATGTAATATCCTGCTTTAAAAGCATAGAAAAGAGACTCCTCAAGTTGTCTTCTGTTTTTTGTTTGTTTGTTTGTTTTGTTTTGTTTTTTTTCGAGACAGCGTTTCTCTGTGGCTTTGGAGCCTGTCCTGGAACTAGCTCTGTAGACCAGGCTGGTCTCGAACTCACAGAGATCCGCCTGCCTCTGCCTCCCGAGTGCTGGGATTAAAGGCGTGCGCCACCACCGCCCGGCTCAAGTAGTCTTCTTACCTCCGCCCATGTGTAGTGGTTCGCATGCCCCAGCACTCTCAAGTACGTAATAAACAAGCAAATAAATAAAACAGTCTGATAGTGGAATCACAGGCCTGTAATCCCAGCATTTAGGAGATGTAGGGGAGGGCAGGAGGATTGGGAGTTCAAGGTCATCCTCAGTCATATAGCTAACATGGGCTACATGAGACACCCTATCTTAAAAAAATAATAGATAAAAACAAAACCCCCAAAATGAAAATAAATAATAAGTAAGCAAAATAAAAACCTTTGAGGAGATGGAAATGGCGATCCCCCTAAGCTGATCAATACACGTTGAATGTGTTTAAAGAATCATTGTACCATACCCCACAAATATGTACAAATATTGTGAACCAGATAAAAACAAATCCCAGCTCTTTCCCTTTCTCCCTTTGGTTCGCATCTCTTTGCCGCAGAAGCAGCTTAGAGGCTGGCACAGGCCTTCCCTAAATTACCGCCTCACTTTTTGGTTCCTTGAGGCTGATCCCCTGCTGCCTCCAACCCCCAGACAGTCCTTGTTTTCTGGAAGACGCCCCTGTCCCCCAGGCCTCGCTGCTGCCTCCTCCCCTGGGATGCTGGCTTTCAGCACCCTGTGATTCACTCCTGTGCCTCCCCCCTTTGCTGGAGGCTTGGATTTTGAGTTCCCGAGAGGGAACTCTTCAGGGATGGAGGGATTTTACAGTGTGGAAGGATTCCAGCACAGGGCTGGGTGTCCTGAGCTGCATTTTCGCCCAGAGTGAAGCTCAGAACCTCTGATCAGACCTCCTCTTCCTCCTGCCAAGGCCGGCATTGGTTCCCCATAGTTATCAGCCAGGTAGCATCCGGCCCACCCATGGTCGCTCAAGGTTGTCTATCATGTTCGTGGTTCTGATTTCTAAGTTACCCCCAATCCTTGTAGGGAAGAAAAGGGGGTGCAGCGGCTGCTGGGAAGGCCTGTCTCCAGGGCAGAGAGATAAGATGAGGTCTCCAGGGCATTCCTGCCCAAGTCTCAGTTTCCCCTTGGCACCTTTCACTGTTCTCAGAGCAATTTGCTTCCTCCTGAGGTCCCGGAATGGCACGCCTCCTTACCTAGCCTTGGCTGTGAAGTTCACCTGCACACCTGCCGCACCCTTCTAATGTGGCTGCGACTGGAGGAGGTAGACTGGTCTAGGTAGAAGCTGTTTCAGGGCGGCACCAGGATCTTCCACGCTTAAAAGACCAAGGGCTGGGCCCTACCTCATGGCCCTTTACCCTTCCTTCCTAAACCGGGGACAGAGAAAAGAGGACTGCTGGGAAAAACTAGACTTCTAAAGAAAACACATCTGACTGTGGTACTTCTACCTGTAATCTCAACACTTGAGCCAAGGCAGGAGGATCACCATGAGTTCAAGGCCAGCCTAGGCTACGTACTGAATTCCAAGCCAGTTTGGACTATAGAATGAGACCCTGTCTCAAAAACAAAACTCAGGCCGGGTGGGTGGTGGTGGCGCACGCCTTTAATCCCAGCACTCGGGAGGCAGAGGCAGGCGGATCTCTGTGAGTTCGAGACCAGCCTGGTCTAGAAGAGCTAGTTCCAGGACAGGCTCCAAAACCACAGAGAAACTCTGTCTCGAAAAACCAAAAAAAAAAAAAAAAAAAAAAAAGTAAATCACTGGACTCCCTCAAAATATTTAACTCTGTGTGTGTGTGCGCATGCGGCCGGGGTCTGAACCCAGGCCCTCCATGTCCTCTACAACTGAACTCCATGCACTGCTGTCCTGTAACTTAATCCTACAAAGTCATGGCGGACTGCCTCTCTGCCCGGAGAGGAGAGGAGAGCAATCCCACCGGAACAGGATCTTTCTTCGACGGCAGGGAAAGAACACTGTGTGTGGCTGAGGCAATGCTCTGGCCAGAAGCAGGAAGCAGCTGAAGTCTGAAGACTGCTGGAGTTCACAGTTGTCTGTGTGTGGTCCACTGATGGATGTCTGTGTCTCTGGATGTTCTAGAAGCTCACTGGGGGTCAAGGCCCAGATCTCTCTTAAGGGACCCACCAGTGCCAAGCAGAGTCCCTGGGGGTTATAGGCCAAAGCTCAGTGATGGTTTGAACATAAATGGTGTCCCTCACCTCCTTTTCCACTGAGTTAGAAGCTCTTTTCAGACTTCTATCTCTGGGGGACATTGTGTAGGCTTAGGTACAGACTTTTCCCCCAGCTTCCCTTGTCCTCTATGGAGAGCTGGAGTTTTCTGTGCTGTAGGAATTCAACTCAGCAGCTTTTTTTCTCACTCCTGCTCAGTCCCCTCACGCTAGACTCTGCCTTTGACAGATAAATGCATTTCCCTCTCTGAGGAGTCTGCCCCTGCCTGGGTGATAGTCCTCCCCTCCAGGAAACTCCTGCAGGAAGGACCACGTTATGTCTGCACACTGTGTCTTTGTTTAGCATTGATAGGAATGCTTTCCCCGTTCAGGGGTTTGCTTCCCACTGGGTTTCAACTATGATCAATAAGCAAGTCCAGGAGGGCTGGGGGTATGGCTCACTTGGTGGAGTGTTTGCCTATCGTGGTCAAAGCCTTGGATTTTATGCCAGGTGTGGTGACAAATACTTGACATTGAAGCACTCTAGAGGTAGAAGCAAGAGGATCCAAAGTTCAAGGTCATTCTCGGCTTTGTAATGATTTGGGGGCTAACCTGGGCTACATGAGACACTGTCTCAAAAATGATAATAAGGCAAGGGTGGGCGAGAATTCGTATCCTTATTGGTAGGACCTGTTTTCAGAAATGCATGTTGGTTATTAGGACCTTTTCTCAACCCCTACCGGGTTTGGTTGGCATCCCTCGAGCTTGCCCACACAGCTGACTGGAATTAAATTTCTCTCACTCAAGAGCATACTCCATTGTCTGTTCTGAGATCACCGAGTGCATAATTAAGCACCCATCTGTGTCCTAGGGAAGGGAAGGAGAACTCAGTTCCCAGTCCTAAAAGAAATCTGGCTGAGGAGCCCTCCTCTGGCTATGTCCTGCTGAGAAGGAGCAACCCATCACCTGGGCAAAGCAGGCTCATTTGTAGCTTAGATGGAGACATTGCATCAAAAGGCACCTGGGACTCAGGAGCTGAGGTATTCCGCTGGTCATATTTGGTCAGTCTTATTAACATGCTAAAGGCAGGGGCTGACGGAGGAAACACAAAACCAAACCAAAAGATACCCCCAGCAAGACAAACAAACAAAGCACCACATACTTACAAGCGGAAGAACCAGCAAACAATAAGCCTGCCTAGCCACACGCAATCTTTCAATGTTTTCCTTGGGAACTATGTATCTGTGAAATTAATTTTTTTTTTTTTTTTTTTTTTTTTTTTTTTTTTTGGTTTTTCGAGACAGGGTTTCTCTGTGGCTGTGGAGCCTGTCCTGGAACTAGCTCTGTAGACCAGGCTGGTCTCGAACTCACAGAGATCCGCCTGCCTCTGCCTCCCAAGTGCTGGGATTAAAGGCATGCGCCACCACCGCCTGGCCGAAATTAATTTTTTTTGAAACAGAGTCTTTGTGCAGCCCAGGCTGGCCTCAAACTCACGTGTATTTGAGAATGACCCTGACATTATAACTCCCTCACTTCTGCTTCCATAGTGCTTGGGTTCACCATACCTGGCTTGTGCAGCACTGGGGTCAGGTCCAGGGCTAGGCAAGCACTCTGCTAAAAATGTCTGGCCTCTGATCATCAACTTCTAACTGCCCAGAGTCAGAAAGGTCCCATTGATATATTTGACCAGGGGATTGATCTTCACAGGTAGCCAAGATTTGATGGCATGTAAGAGAAAATTCCAGTACCACACATGCTACCTTACAGAAGCATGTTCTGTAAGACCGCCTGTGAGGATGAGCCTCTATCGTGCTTCAGAAACTGGAAGCTCTCTGCCAGTACAACGGGATGCTAGAGGTCCTGGGATTTAAGCCTCCTGATGCCGGCAGTAAGTACAATATTTAGGAAGAGTTCTGAATTCCTTGAGCAATTCATTCATTCATCCAGCATTTATTAAGCATCTGTATTGAAACACAAAACTTTTTAATCTGGGGGCTGGAGAGATGGCTCAGAGTTTGGGAGCACTGCCTGCTCTTCCAAAGGTCCTGAGTTCAATTCCCAGCAACCACATGGTGGCTCACAACCATCTGTAATGGGGTCTGGTGCCCTCTTCTGGCCTGCAGGAATACATACAGACAGAATATTGTATACATAATAAATAAATAAATTTTTTTGATGAGTATTTGTGTGCCAGGTACCACATCTTTTTTTTTTTAAATATTTATTTATTTAGTATACAAATTCTGTCTGTAGGCCAGAAGAGGGCACCAGACCTCATTACAGATGGTTGTGAGCCACCATGTGGTTGCCGGGAATTGAACTCAGGACCTTTGGAAGAGCAGGCAATGCTCTTAACCGCTGAGCCATCTCTCCAGCCCTAAATAAATATTAAAAAACAAAAAACAACAACAACAAAAAAACCTTTTTAATCTGGGCTATCTTGTGACTATCAGGGAGACGGCAACACCTACGATTACAATACAGGTAAAACCTTCGCTCTGCCCTCTTCTTTCTTCTCTGGTGAAGGGAACAATGCATAGGATGGTAGCAGAGGAACTGGCTGAGAATCAAATCCCATTTGGTTTTGCTGCTGTGGATGCCTTAGGAGGAATAAAGGGCACTTTTCCCCTCCAGGAGGGGTAAGCAGGTCTCTGTTTGGGGACATCTTCTCTCCGAGAGCTTATAATATGAAGAGATGAGGGACTTCCGTGTGCTCTGTCAGTGAGATTGGTCTTTTTGGGGGGGGGGGGTTTGAGACAGGGTTTCTCTGTGGTTTTGGAGCCTGTCCTGGAACTAGCTCTTGTAGACCAGGCTGGTCTCGAACTCACAGAGATCCGCCTGCCTCTGCCTCCCAAGTGCTGGGATTAAAGGCGTGCGCCACCACCGCCCGGCCAGTGAGATTGGTTTTATGATTCTGAGAAAGAGAAAGATACTTGCCTACCTGGGTTCAATTTTTGTACCCACATAGCAGAGGAAAAGAAGTGACTCCTTTGACCTCCACAAGCATGCTGTGGCGCGCGCGCACACACACACACACACACACACACACACACTTCAGGGATTGGGGGAGATGTTTCCGTGGTTAAGAGCATTTGCTGCTCTGTCAGAGGGCCAGGTGTGGTTCCTAGCATCCTCGCAATGTAGCTCACAGCCATGTAACTCCAGCTCCTGCCGGGGGAATCTGACCTCACACTGGACACATACTTCTACATACAATATCTTTAAATAGCTCCTCACTTCCCTTTACAGAAAAGGCGGGTGAGAAATCTGGGTGACTGAGGGCTGGGGTAGGGACGCTAAAGAGCCAGGCCCATGGAGCTTAGTCCTGAGTTCCAGCAGGGAGCTGGAACAGGAAGCTGCAGAGGTTTCTGGGTAGGGATCGTTACGGAGTAGCTGCACAGGCCTTGGAGCAGAATCAGAGAGGTAAGGTCTCCTGCTGAAACTCTGGGAGCCTGGGGGACCCCTTCACGTGCCCAGGATGAACAATGACCCATAGTAACAGACCTACCCCCCGGAAAGACTGACATCAGACCATCCTCCACAAAGGCAGGTGGACCTAAAGTTGTTCCTGAGGACAGCCAAGATTATTGCAAGAGGAATATGATTAACATACCACAAGACTTTCTGTCTGATTGTATGCCTGAAGGCCAGAAGAGGGCACCAGACCTCATTACAGATGGTTGTGAGCCACCATGTGGTTGCTGGGAATTGAACTCAGGACCTTTGGAAGAGCAGGCAGTGCTCTTAACCGCTGAGCCATCTCTCCAGCCCACTACAAGACTTTCTTATAAGGACACATTAATAGTCCCATTTCTACTTAATCACCTTTTTAAGGGTATCTTCAAATAAGGCTGTGAATGGCAGGTGGGGCATAGGCCCCTCCATACAGCTGCTATAGTGACCCCAACAGCAACTCCCTTGCATCTCCTTACTGTGAGGCTCATCTAGCAAAAGTCTCTCTGGCTCATATCCCCTTGACAAGGGTCGAGCTGTGTCCCTCTGAAAGATATGTTGAGCTGGGTCTGGTGACCCAGGCCTGTAATCCCATCCTCTCTGGAGACTGAGGCAAGAGAATCAAAAATTTAAAGTATGTGTCAGGCGGTAAAGACTGCCTTTAATCCCAGTAGTCTGAAGGCAGAGGCAGGCAGATCTACAGAACAAGTTCCAGGACAGCCAGGGCTACACAGAGAAACCCTGTCCTGAAAAACCAAACCAAAAAAAAAAAAAAAAAAGTTGAAAAGCAGGTTGCTTGGAGATATAGAGTGTGTTCAAGGTTAGCCTGAGTAGCTGAGGGAGACTTTATCTCAAATAAAAAGGAACAAAAGAGCTGAGGATGTGAGTCCACAGTGGGATACTTCACCTAGTATACAGGAGGCCCTGGGTTCGACACCCAGAACTGAAATTAGTATTGTTTTGTTTTTGTTTTCTGAGACAGTGTTTCTCTGTAGCTTGGGAACCCATCCTGGAACTAGCTCTTGTAGACCAGGCTGGCCTCGAACTCTACTCCACAGAGATCTGCCTGCCTCTGCCTCCCGAGTGCTGGGATTAAAGAAAAATAGTATTGTTAATAGGAGCTAAAGAAGTCACTTGCCGGGCGGTGGTGGCGCACGCCTTTAATCCCAGCACTCGGGAGGCAGAGGCAGGAGGATCTCTGTGAGTTCGAGACCAGCCTGGTCTACAGAACTAGTTCCAGGACAGGCTCCAAAAAACCACAGAGAAACCCTGTCTCGAAAAACCAAAAAAAAAAAAAAAAAAAAAAAAAAAAACAAACAAAGCCACAGAGAAACCCTGTCTCGAAAAACAAAAAAAAAAAAAAAAAAAAAAAAAAAAAAAGAAGTCACTCATCAGTTTAGAGCACTTGTTACTCTTGCAGAGGACCCAGGTTCAATTTCCAGAACTCCCATGATGGCTTGTGACCACCCCGAACTCCATTTTCTGGGGATCAAACACCCTCTTCTGACTTTGATGGATACAAGGGACACACATACAGTGCAAGTACACATATATGCAGACAACACACACACACACGCGTGTGTGTGTGTGTCCAGTGGTGGTGGTGCACACCTTAATCCCAACACTTGTAAGGCAGAGGTAGGGGGATCTCTCTGAGTTTGAGGACAGTCCGGTCTACAAAAAGAGTTCCAGAACAGCCAGGGCTGTTACACAGAGAAAAATCTGTCTCAAAACAAACAAATAACAACAACAAAAAGATAATCATAAGACAATGAAGTAAATATAGAATTATTTGGAGTAAAGGTCTTTGCAGAGGTCCTCAAATTTAGGTCTTACTGGATCAAGATGACTTTGAATGAATGACTGGGGTCCTCATAAGAACTGGGACAGCAGGGCGGTGGTGGCACACGCCTCTAATCACAGCACGGAGGAGGCAGAGACAGGTGGATCTCTGTTAATTCGAGGCCAGCCTGGTCTACAGAGAGAGTTCCTGTACAGGCTCCAAAGCTACAGAGAAACCCTGTATCGAAAAACCAAAAATAAATAAAGAAAATAAAGAACTGGGACATCAGAGCTGAGTGGGATGGTGCATACCTTCAATCTCAGCACTCAAGAGGACATCAGAGCTGAGTGGGATGGTGCACACCTTCAATCTCAGCACTCAAGAGGACATCAGAGCTGAGTGGGATGGTGCACACCTTCAATCTCAGCACTCAAGAGGACATCAGAGCTGAGTGGGATGGTGCACACCTTCAATCTCAGCACTCAGGGGGCAGATGAATCTCTGTACATGGTCTAAAAGTTTCAGGCCTGCCAGGCCTACATAGTGATACCCTGCCTCAAAAAAGAAAAAATAAATAAATAAAGGAAAACCATTGGGGGTTGGTGGACGTGGGTAGTACTAGGTAGGAATGGCTCAGTAAAGTGCTTCTGGGGTGAGCATGAGGGCCTGAACTAAGTAACCCCCAAACAAGAAAAAACAAAACAATCGACAAAGGTGAGCACAATTGAGGAACACCTGTGCACATACATAATACCACACACACACACACAGAAAAAAAAGGGGAAATTGGGACACACATGCTGGGAAGGACTCTGTGTGACAGCAGAAGCAGAGGTGGTAGCAGGAAGAGGCCATCCTGTTACCTTACGCCACCCCCTTCTGTGCAAGTTGATTACAACAGCACAGGAAACCTTCTCAGCCATTTGGTGGTGGACTAGGGAAAGGCAGAGCCCGCTGCCGTGGCCGCTTTTCCAGTTGCAGTGATGGAGATTCTGACAAGAGCACATTGAAGGCGAAGGGGGTGGTTTTGGCTGCAGACTGAGGGCTCTGTCCCTTGTGGTGGGGACATCAAGGAGCTTAAACTAAACTGTCTTGGGAGAGGCCACTAGTTCTCTTCCCAATGGCCCAGACCCGAAATAATCACGCGGAAACTATATTATTTAAATCACTGCTTGGCCAATCACTTAAACATATTGCTATCTAGCTCTTATATCTCAAATTAACCCATTTCTAATATTTTTTATTTTACCACAAGGTTCATGACCTACTGGCAAGGTTCTGGCTGGCAGCTTGTGTCTTTCTCCTCTGGTAGCTACATGGCTTCTCCCTGACTCCGCCTACTCACTCTCTCTCTCTATTTTTTTCAGCCTGGCTATATTCTGTTAAGTCCTTGGCCAAAGGTAGCTTCTTTATTCATTAACCAATAAAAGCAACACATATACAGAAGGACTTCCCACACCATTTCCCCTTTTCTGTTTAACTAAAAAGGAAGGTTTTGACTTTAACATAGTAAAATTACACATAACAAAAGAGGTATCAAGCAAGAATTACAGTTACAATATATCTGCTTTTTTTTTTTTTTTTTTTGGTTTTTTCGAGACAGGGTTTCTCTGTGGTTTTGGAGCCTGTCCTGGAACTAGCTCTTGTAGACCAGGCTGGTCTCGAACTCACAGAGATCCACCTGCCTCTGCCTCCTGAGTGCTGGGATTAAAGGCGTGCGCCACCACCGCCCGGCTATCTGCTTTATTTTTATCACAACTAAGGAAAACTATAACTAGCTATTCTTCAACTCCATCAAAGACAACAGAAGGATATAATATTACCTAAGCTAACAGGAAGTGCATTATAAGCAACTTCTAAAACTCTAGAATTGACAGAGACATCTTGCTGCCTGAACAGTCACCCAAAGTTCTTCTGTATCATTGAAGCATTCATCTTCAGCCTACAGGCCCATAGTATCCAACAGACTTTTCCATGAAGCAGAAAATTTGAAGATCTGTTCTGCCTTGTAATGGCAAAGTCCATCAGCTGCTTTCTTCTGTGTCCTTCAGAATGTCTGGCAGACTCTCATGCAGTAGGAACCCTGAAGGACCATCTCACCTTTAGGCAAGTTCAGCAGTCATTTTTATGTGGGTCCTGCATGTCCAGTTCATACAGCACAACATCAAGCAGTCCAGGCAAGAGCAGTTTCTTTCCCAAATGGCTAGCAAACTCCATAAAGAGCCTTTTTGATGCCCATCATCCTCTTGAAGTACATTGGTGCTGCCAGGAGCAGATGTGCCTCACTGTTATGAAAGTCCTAAATTCAGACAAGATCTCCTGAGTAAATTGGGAGCATGGGGACCTTGGGGGAGGTTTGAAGGGGGGAGAGAAGAGGCAGGGAGGGGAGCAGAGAAAAATGTAGAGCTCAAATAAATATCATGAAAAAAATTTAAAAAGGCAAAAAAAGTCCTAAATTCTAAAACATTTTAAATGCCATATTCTGGATGTCTCTGAAAGATTTGAAGAATACCTATCTAATTGAATATATATATTATATATATGTAATATGTATAACCTAACAAACATGACTATAAGCTTGACTTTTATAGATGATTATCTACTAACATATTTCTTAATTATACATTACATTTTAAATGAGCTGCACAAACACAATACCTTAATCAAGAGCATTATATATATATAACAAATTGATATTAAATTTGTATCAATAAACCAAGATCCATACCAATGCAAAGTATCCATCTCTATAGCATATCCCCCTTTAAATGTAAAGAAACTTTCATGAACAATTGATGGAGGAAGGTCATTGGCTAATAAAGAAAACTGCTTGGCCCTCATAGGTTAGAACATAGGTGGGTGGAGTAAACAGAACAGAAAGCTGGGAGGAAGAGGAAGTGAGCTCAGATGTAGGGCAGCTCCTCTCAGAGGCAGATGGGATGCAGCCAGCCGCCAGGGCAGACATGCTGAATCTTTCTCGGTAAGACTGGTGCTACACAGATTATTTGAGATGGATTGATCGGGATATGAGAATTAGCCAGTAAGGGCTAGAGTTAATGGGCCAAGCAGTGTTTAAAAGAATACAGTTTTGTGTGTTGTTATTTCGGGGTATAAGCTAGCCAGGCGACCGGGAACTGAGTGGCAGGAACACAGCCCGCAGCTTCCACTACAGAATGGCGCCCAACGTGGGGCTCGAACCCACGACCCTGAGATTAAGAGTCTCATGCTCTACCGACTGAGCTAGGCAGGCAACCGGGAGCTGAGTGGCAGGAACGCAGCCAGCAGCTCCCACTACAGAATGGCTCCCAGACATGGGGCACTGAATCTACAGAAAGCCTGAGAAAGCTTGGGAAAGAATAGAGTAAAGCATGTTTTCTTGGTAGCAGCAATTTCTCGGGTCTGCTCTGCCTGCTAGAGGCAAGCAAGCGCTCTCATCTAAGAGAGGCTTCCTGACTCAGCTTCAGCTTCAAAACCCTGCAGCTCATTAAGAGGTCTTGCCACGAAACACTTAAATGGTATTGATAAAAGCTGACTGCATGCTTGTTTGTTTTCAGCCGTAGCAGGAAAAAAGCTGCACCATTTAAAAATGCCAGTTTTCTGGGCCGTCCAGCCAGGGCAAACTCTGACTTTCAAGCAGGTGGTCCTGACTAGGGAGCTTTTGAGTGTTGCTTAGTACTGTTGCAGCTTGCTTGCTGGCAAGGACCTTGAAACATTGTAGAGTTGTGGTGATGAACAGTGCTCTGGCGGGTACTTCAGCCAGAAGGCTGGAATGGCTGGAAAGCTAAGGAATGGGCTGGATCTAGCTGGCAAAGCCATGGCTTTAATCCTACCCATATTGCTCAGTAATTTAAAGGCTTGTGTGGTCAGAAAAAGAGAGATATACAGTAAAGAGAGATTCAAAGACAAAGAAAACCTTTAAATGATTTACAGTGTGTTTAAAAATATATGCAAGTGGAGCCGGGCGATGGTGGCGCACGCCTTTAATCCCAGCACTCGGGAGGCAGAGGCAGGCAGATCTCTGTGAGTTCAAGACCAGCCTGGTCTGCAGAGCTAGTTCCAGGACAGGCTCCAAAGCCACAGAGAAACTCTGTCTCGAAAAAACCAAAAAAAAAAAAAAAATAAATAAATAAATAAAAAAAAAAAATAAAAATATATGCAAGCTAAAAGTTAAAGTTCTTAAAAGTAAAAAAAAAGAAGAAAGTAGTTGGGTGTGGTAGTACACACCTTTAATCCTAACACTTGGGAGGCAGAGGTAAATTGACCTCTGTGACTTCAAGGTGTGGTAGCACACGCCTTTAATCCCAGTGCCTAAAAGGCAGAGACAAACAGATCTCTGTGAGTTCAAGGTGTAGTAGCATAAAGCTTTAATCCCAGTGCCTGGGAGGCAGAGACATGTGGATCTCTGAGAGTTCAAGGACAGCCTGGTCTACAGAGTTATTCCAGGTCAAAGATACAGAGAACCTGTCTCAAAAAGCAAAAAATAAAAGTAAAAATAAACAAAATAGAGGTTAAAATAAAGCACACAAAGATGGAAAACACATAGAGAATCTTGATAGTATATGTTATTATGCTCTGTTTGAATTGTTTGAATGCTGAGGAAGGAGCAACAGATGCTAAAAGATATTTGTTTATAAATGCTGCTGAACTAATCCAAGATAGATATTTTCAAAATACCTTGACTTCAGAACTTGGATCTAAGGATATGATACTTTGGAAAAGAGTTTCTTCTTTTGTTTTCACAGAGGATGAGACACTGTGGATTGCTTTTATCCCAATATTGTATGATAGACCACGCCCTCCTGAAAGGTTGCTGTGAACACCCTCAAAAACTTACTTTGCTCAACTGCCGACTGAGATGAACCTAGCAACAGGTTAAACCATAAAAGACCTAAATAACAGCACCCCCATTCAGCAGGAAGCAGTTTGGAGAGAAATAACTGTACCCATGTTCCCATATATTGTTTGTAAATGTTCTTTTACATTTAAAGGGGGAGATGATATAGATGTGAATAATTTGCATTGATATGAATCTTGGTTTACTGATATTAATTTAAGGTCACTTTTGTTATATGTATGTATTTCTGATCTTGATTAAGGTATTGTGATTGTGTAGTTCATTTAAAAATGTAACGTATATAGGTTGTTAATAGATAATCATAATAGTCAAGTTTGTAGTCATGTTAGTTAGATTTTCTAGATGTGCATAGATATATTTCAGATAGGCATTCTTCATATCTTTCAAAGACTGCAGAATATGGCATTAATGTTTTAATAACTTAGGGTTTTTCATGACAATGAGACACTCTGCTCCTGGCAGCACCAATCTACTTCAAGAAGAAAGAAGATGGGCATCGAAGAGGCACCTTATGGAGTTTGATAGCCATTTGGGCAAGAAACTGCTCTTGCCTGGACTATTGCATAAACTGGACACAGAGAACCCGCAGAGAAAGGACTGCTGAACTTGCCTAAAGGTGAGATGATCTTTCGGGGTTCCTGATTCATGAAAGAGTCTGCGAGACATTCTGCAGGACACAGCAGATAGTGACTGACTGCCTTTGAAATTTCCTGTTTCATGGAAATGTCTGCTGGAAACTGTGGGCCTGTAGGCCGAAGATGGAAGTCCCAATGGTACAGAGAAACTTGGGTGACTGTCCAGGCAGCAAGATGTCTCTGTCATTGATGGAGTTGAAGAATAGTTAGTTATAGTCATAGTTTTCCTTAGTTATGATAAAGATAAAATAGATGTAAATATTGTAATTTTTACTTGATAACTGTTTTTTTTTGTTTGTTTGTTTGTTTGTTTTTTTTTTGGTTTTTCGAGACAGGGTTTCTCTGTGGTTTTGGAGCCTGTCCTGGAACTAGCTCTTGTAGACCAGGCTGGTCTTGAACTCACAGAGATCCGCCTGCCTCTGCCTCGCGAGTGCTGGGATTAAAGTCGTGCGCCACCACCGCCTGGCCGATAACTGTTTTGTTATATGTAATTTTGCTATGTTAAAGTGAAAGCCTTTCCTTTTTGTTTAAACAGAAAAAGGGGAAATGATGGAGGAAGGTCATTGGCTAATAAAGAAAACTGCTTGGCCCTCATAGGTTAGAACATAGGTGGGTGGAGTAAACAGAACAGAAAGCTGGGAGGAAGAGGAAGTGAGCTCAGATGCAGGGCAGCTCCTCTCAGAGGCAGACACAATGCAGCCAGCCGCCAGGTCAGACATGCTGAATCTTTCCCGGTAAGACTGGTGCTACACAGATTATTTGAGATGGGTTGATCGGGATATGAGAATTAGCCAGTAAGGGCTAGAGCTCATGGGCCAAGTAGTGTTTAAAAGAATACAGTTTTGTGTGATGCTATTTTGGGGTATAAGCTAGCCAGGCGACCAGGAGCTGACTGGCAGGAACGCAGCCCGCAGCTCCCACTACAAACAATATTTGGGAATTTGGACATAGTTCTTTCCAAACTGCTTCCTGAAGGCGTAAGTCATAAACAATCCCACACCAGTCTGGAATTATGATTAATAGGGTGGTATTTATTTAAAGGGGAAAAAACTTACAGATCACCGTCCCAGACAACAGCCCTCTGCGCAATTAGGAAGAAGTCTAGTCGCCGTAACTGGAGCAGGAAGTAAAGTGAGCGAGGAGGGAAGTAGCCGCTTTTTTAAAGGGAAAGAGACCACATCCCAATGGGCTGGTATCTCAGCGGCTATTGACTGGAGGAGCGGAAGGACCTCCCGCAACAGCTTCCTGCTTTTTGTTGGGCAAAGTAATTTTGGGGATGTTTACGGTGATCTTCAGGGGGTCTTGGTCCATCAAACCACATTAGTCTGGAAGGAATCTACAGATTCTCATCCTCTGTGGAAACAAAAGAAGAATGTTTTTTCCTAAACAGCAAATCCTTTGACTCAAATTTTGAAGTCAAGATACCTTTAAAATATATGTGTTCGCTTAGCTTAGCAGCATGTACAATGAAATGTCTCTCTGTACTTAGCTCCTTCACAGTCAAAAAATTCAAAGAAAACACAATAATATACATAATTCAGACTCTCTGTGTATTTTCCATCTTTACATGGCTTATTTGTCTGTACTCCTTTAATCTATGACTTTCTGTACTCTGTCTTTTTAAAGACTTTACCATGCTGGGTGATGGTGTCCCACACCTTTAATTCCAGCACTAAGGAGGCAGAGGCTGGTAGAGCTCCATGAGTTCAAGGCTAGCCTGGTCTACAAGAGCTAGTTCTAGGACAGCAAGGACTGTTCCACAGAGAAACCTCATCTCAAAAAACCAAACCAAAACAAAACCCTTATCTTTCTTTTTTAAAACCATTTACTTTTTTAGAATGGTCTGTATTCTTTTTCTTCTCTCCCTCTCTCTCAAGCCTATGTACATTTATCCAACACTGTGATCCATTTAGAGGTCATTTTTTAAAAATCTGAATCTGTCTATATTGCATATCTATAACTGAACAGGAGAGCCTTTTTTTTATGCTAAGCAGGTGTGGCTAGGACTAGGGCTGATTTGTCTTTTGACTCCCCCCAGTCCAACATAGCAGAGGCATGCACACTGCCCCAACTCTAAGTATGCAGCAGGTCTATGTCATGCCATCAAGCAATTTGTAACATGCTGCTCACAAACCCCATTTAAGTGTTCTGTCTCCTGAAAGATCCAAAGCTGTTTGTGTAACTAGCAGGAATTAGGAAGCCCTCTTAAAGGAGCTGCATGGTTTTTGCTGCTATTGCTGAGTCAGGAAGACCTCTCTTAAACTCACCGCCAGCAGAGTCCATCCAAAACAAAAAATTGCCAGCTACCAAGAAGCCATGCTTTTGTGTCTAGAATTCCTTTCCAGGCTCTCTCGGGTTTTATATGGATTTAACTAGCACACATTGTCATGCCAATTTGTTGATGGAGGCTGTTAGTTCATTTCCCGACTGTCCTGACTCGAAATAATCACACAGAAACTATATTATTTAAATTACTGCTTGGGCCAGGTGATGGTGGCGCATGCCTTTAATCCCAGCACTCGGGAGGCAGAGACAGGTGGATCTCTGTGAGTTTAAGACCAGTCTGGTCTACAAGAGCTAATTCCAGGACAGGCTCCAAAGCCACAGCGAAACCCTGTCTCGAAAAACCATAAAAAAAAAAAAAAAAAAAAAAAAAATTACTGCTTGGTCAATCACTTAAGCATATTTCTAGCTAGCTCTTACATCTTAAATTAACCCATTTCTATTATTTTATATTTTACCATAAGATTTGTAGCCTACCGGCAAGGTCCCAACTAACAACTTGCATCTTTCTCCTCTGACAATTCCATGGCTTCTCCCTGACTCTGCCTACTCTCTCTATATATATCTTTTCCACCCTGGCTATATTCTGTTAAGTCATTGGCAAAAAGCATCTTCTTTATTCATTAACCAATAAAAGCAACACATATACAGAGGGACCTCCCACACCAAAGCTGGTCACTGGACACCCACAAATAGGAAGCACAAATAAGAGAACTTGACTGCTTGAGGCCAGTTAGCTGTCTCCTCTTCATGCAGTTCAGGACCCACGTTCAGGGAGGATTCTTTTAGTATAGGTTTTCCAGCCAGCAATTAGCCACCTCACCATCATTCCTCACAGGCATGCCCAGAGGTTAAATAATCCCTCGCGTGTATCCAGAAGGTTGTTGTTAAGGTGTTCCCAGATCACATCATGCAGACAGTATTGGGCAGCACTAGCTGTCCATTTCAGTGGGTTATCTCCACTGTCCAGACAGAACAGTGGTTCTCCTACTGTCTCCCACATCCCTCTCATCTTTACCATGGACACCGTTGCTGTTTAACCCCACATTTGGAGACTCAAAGCCCCCCAAATGTTTTTACTCCCTGGGCTTTCTCCTTCCCTCTTCCCTCCCTTCCTCTCTTTCTTTTAGTCAGGGTTTTATGACAAAGCCCAACCTGGCTTCCAGTTGGTGATTTCTTCCTACCTTCAGTTGCCTAGTACTTGGGTTATGAACCTGGCTATTGAAACAGCTTCAACTTTATGTCTCTAACCCTGCCTCTTTTCCAGGCTCCATACTCGTCTATGGAAGGGATTGCTATCTTTCTAACACTGTGTTATGAGCATAGAGTCTGGGGGTCAAAAGTTCACACAGACCTTAGTGAGAATGGCTTGTTTCTGCTACACAATGTCTGGGGACTCAGACAGAAAGACTGACACTAGCTGTGAACAAACAGCCAGAATCATCTTCTGCACGCCTGTACCTAGGCTAAGATGACTTAAAGGTCTAACTGTGCCCAGAGTGCTGACATGGGACTTCTTCACGCATGCTCTGCTGTATGGTTTGTGCAATATATGTCATCTTTGCATAGATATATGGTGTGCTCTTTTTTTGTTGTTATTGTTGTTTGTTTGTTTGTTTGTTTTTTCAAGACAGGGTTTCTCTGTGGTTTTGGAGCCTGTCCTGGAACTAGTTCTTGTAGACTAGGCTGGCCTCAAACTCACAGAGATCCGCCTGCCTCTGTCTCCTGAGTGCTGGGATTAAAGGCGTGCGCCACCACCACTTGGCTTCTGTTCTTTTAGAGGGCATTTTTTTTTTTTTTTAGATTTGACTTAGGTGTATAAGTGTTTTTACCCACATGTATGTCTTTGCATCATAGGCATTCTTAGTGCCTAATGGGATTAAAAAAGGGACTTGAATCTCCTGGAACTGGAGTTATGGAGCCGCTGTTTGGGTCCTGGGAACTGAACCTGGGTCTGCTGTAACATGGACAAGTGCTCTTAACTGCTGAGTCATCTCTCTAGCATGGTACATTCTTTTTGAGGGGTAGAAGACTCCTAAGAATGTGGTTTTGCCAAAAAAAAAAAAAAAAAAAAAAAAAAAAAAAAAAGCCGGGCGGTGGTGGCGCACGCCTTTAATCCCAGCACTTGGGAGGCAGAGGCAGGCGGATCTCTGTGAGTTCGAGACCAGCCTGGTCTACAAGAGCTAGTTCAAGGACAGGCTCCAAAACCACAGAGAAACCCTGTCTCGAAAAACCAAAAAAAAAAAAAAAAAAAAGAATGTGGTTTTGCCATATAACTCAGATTGGGCTGGCACCAGCTTATAGCCCAGGCTGGCACTGAATTCATAATAATCCTCCTGCCTCAGTCTCCTGAGTGATGGGAATGCAGCCTTCTTTGGTATGTTTGGTAACTGTTGGGAAATTAGTCTCTCTCTCTCTCTCTCTCTCTCTTTCTCTCTCGATCACACACCCACACACACACACACACTCTCTTTCTGTCACACACACACACACACTGTCACACGTGCACACACACACACACAAACTGGCAGTGCACTGGATCACTAACCAATGAAGAAAATGAAGATTTTCCCCCCCTTGTTTTGAAAGCATACAGCACCACTGCTCAGCAGGAATTTTCAGTTTAGTAAGAGAAAAACAAAATCAGGTCAATAAATGGTTTTATTTATTTGTTTATTTATTTAAATTTGTGAGACAAGGTCCATAGCCCAGGCTTACCTCAAACTAATGATGGTTTTTCTGCCTCAGACTCTTCAAATATAGGCAGAAATTACAGATATGGGCCCCCACATATTAAATGATTTTAGAAACACATAAAGATGCTAACATTAAGTTCTGAAATAGAGAGGGACAATGATAGATATATCTAAACCAGTGTTTCTATCCTCACTATCCTCCCAAGATCAACCCAGGGTTAGAGTCTCTGTGGAATCGTTTTATGGGCAAAAAGCTTTGAGAAGTCATGAGATCCCAGGGGCTACATCTCTCATGAGGAACTAGGGATAACATGCTCAGAGATTAGCAGCTAGCCTGGGCAGGGCTAGGAATACTGCCCATGTCCTCCTCTCCAAGTTAGCTGGAGAATGTGGTTTAAGGACTGCGGAACCGCCTTCCACATCCCAAGTAACTCCTGGAGCTCAGGAAAGAGAACTCCTCAGGACAGAGAGGCGGCAGAGCTAGCTTCTGCACTCCTGCCCCCAAATCTGGAGGTCAGAGGACGAGGAGAGCCTAGCACAGGTTTCAAGGTCAGCCAGGAGGAAGTGCTGCTTTTCCTTATTTTTTCATTTAGGCCGAAAGGAAAATGCCTGCTGGGTGGTGGTGGCATGTGCCTTTAATCCTAGCACTTGAGACAGGTGGAGGCAGGTGGATCTCTGCGAGTTGGAGGCCAGCCTGGTCTACAGAGCAAGTTCTAGGACACCCAGGGTTACACAGAGAAACCCCGTCTCAGAAAAAAAAAAGGGGTAAAGAAAGGAAAAAGAAACATTACTACATAAATCTATATGATAGGCCACAGAAATGGGAGTCCCGTAGGTAATTTGGGGTGCTGTGAATATTACGAGTCGATTGCACGGAAGAGACTTGAAAATGGAGGTGCCTGTTAAAAAGATGCATACAGAATTTGTTGGGAATTGTGTGTATGCCTGTAATCCCAGTGCTTAGGAGACAGAGGCAAGAGATTGAGAGTTCAAGACCAGCTGGGACTGTCCAAGAAATCCCAAATCAGCCTGGAATGACATAGTGAAGCATTGTCTCCAAACAAAAACGAAGGTAGCCAAGCACCTGGACAGACAGTGCGCCCCAGCTGGAGTACACACGGGAAGCGCAGTCAGCCCCTGTGAAGAGCCGAGGTGGCCAACCATGATTACGTGTAAAGAACAAAAGTGTTCTGGCAGCTCTGGTGACCTAGAAGAAGAACCTGAATGGTTGAGGGACAGCAGGGTCAGAGTAAAGGGTTTTGCTGAGTTCCAAGTCCCTGTTAGAAATGTCCAAACTCTAAACACTAAAACCTCTAGTCCAGGGGTTGGGGAGAGATGGATCAGTAGTTAAAACACTGGCCGTGCAAACCTGAGGAGGGAGTTTTGATCCTCCATCTTACCTGCCCAGTGGGTGTAATTCCAGCCTTGGAAGGCAGAGACAAGGTCTACAGAGCAAGCTGGCTGGTAAGAGTAGCTACATCAGTGAGTTCTGGGTTTGATTAACACTGCCTCAGTGAAGAAAGAGGAAGAGCTATCAAAGACAGTTCCAGACAACCCCTTCAGGTGTCCACATGCGTAGGCGTATGCACCTACACAAACACAAGCCTACATACACACACACACTACACACGTGACAATGAGAAAAAAAAAACAAAGTCTCCAGCCTACGTCTTCCTGCCAGGCCTGCTCCTGCTCCTGAGGCCTTCTGCATGCTTTGACTCACTTGGGTTACAAGCTTCTGCCTTGCCTTCATCCAAATCACTTCTCGAGTACCATAGGTAACCCTGAAGAAAATCTCTTACCCCTTGCTCTTGATAGTCTGGTCAAGGTTCTCTTTATCACTGGCTCACATCTCATCTCTCTAGGAACTGCCTAGCTGACCCTTCCTTCCAAGGCCTCTTCCAATTTAACATTCATACAGCTACCAATCTTCCTGCCTTCCTAGACCTGGAGTACCCATCTCTCAGCTCAAAACCCCTGGGTATGGTGCATCTGCAGCTGGAGATGTGTAAATATTTATGGTGGGCTTAAAATGGGAACAAAAGGTCCCCATGTACAAAAAGAGAGATCATTCTCTTTTTTTGTTTTTTTTGAGAGACAGGGTTTCTCTGTAGCTTTGGAGCCTGTCCTGGAACTGGCTCTTGTAGACTAGGTTGGCCTTGAACTCAAGGAGATTCGCCTGCCTCCCCGAGTGCTGGGATTAAAGGCATGCACCACCACTGCCCAGCAAGTGATCATTCTCTAATGGGGATAAAAAGCTGAGCACACGGGCTGGAGCGATGGCTCTGTAGTTAAGAACCCTAGCTGCTCATCTAGAGGACTGGAGTTTGATTCCTAACACATACAGTACCAAGGGATCAGATGCCTGCCTTCTTCTGGTCTCCTTGGACTCTGCATGCACACGGTGCACAGACATACATTCATGCACATAAAATAAAATGGAAACAGATTAAAGCACAGCACAATAGCGGGGATATCCTACCCTGCCCTGCCAAGGTAGGAAGTGTGATTCTATGTACACTATACCTCCTGGCTCCAGAAATCATCAGATCATGCTCTTTAATAAATGCAAACTGGTCCCTCATTGCCCGTGGGATAAAACCCTAACTCCTCAGACAACATGGCCATTTGCAATCTGAGCTCACCTTATCTTCCACCCCTCTCCACCGCCCCTGTTCTCCGGCTCCAGGATCCTTGAACTTCTCTGTTCTGAACTGACCGTGACCTGTTGCGTTACGGTCATCTGTTCCCACATTTCTCCTCCTGAACTGCCCTCCTACCCATAGTTCCCAGCAAACAACTGTTCTCCTTAAGGCTGCCTTCCCTTGGACATTCCTAAGTCCTCCAGGGTTAGAATTATTGTCTGGTATTAACTATATTCTGCTATAATTTATTTATTTATTTATTTATTTATTTATTTATTTATTTATTTATTTATTGGTTTTTCGAGACAAGGTTTCTCTGTGGTTTTGGAGCCTGTCCTGGAACTAGCTCTTGTAGACCAGGCTGGTCTCAAACTCACAGAGATCCGCCTGCCTCTGCCTCCCAAGTGCTGGGATTAAAGGCGTGCGCCACCACCGCCCGGCTTCTGCTATAATTTATATGCTTGCCTTTTTCCTCTCTCTATTTGGTATATTTCAGGGACCAGCCCCTTTCCTGTCTCCTCTGAGGAAAACACCCGTTCTCTTGCATTGAAGAAAAAGACCCTATTCTGCCCATAAGTGGCTGGGCCAGAGCTGGACAGTGAACTCATTCAGCCATCCACAGACAGCTGCCAAGCTACCTGTTTGACACCAAGATAAACAGAATGTGACAGCTAATCTGGGTTGTCAGTTTGACACACCTGAGAAGAGGGAACGGCAGCTAAAGGCCTGCCTCTATCAGACTGGCCTGCGGGCATCTCTAGAGGGGTATTTTCTTGATTGTTGATTGATAGAGGGGGGTCCAGCCTACTGTGGGTAGTACCACCCACAGGCAGGTGGTCCTAGGCTGTACCACAAAGGCAGCAGAACATAAAAGTGGGAGCAAGCCACAGTCTCTGCTTCAGGTTTCTGCCCTGAGTTCCTCTGGCTCCCTTGACAAGGAACTAGAACCTGCAAGCTGAGGAAATCCGCCCCCACCAAGTTGGTTTTGTTCAGTGTTTTGTCACAGCAACAGACGCCAAAGAGCCAGTCCGACTTCTCTGCTGGGAATGTGAAACTGGAAAACTGAGGGATGGAGCCAATTAGCAGCGGGGAGCAGAAACTGAAAGATTGACTCAGGAATTCGAATAGCTGGGCATGATAGGGCACACCTGTAATCCCAGCACATAAACAAATTGAGGGCAGAGAACAGGTGTGCAATACTAGTCTCAGCCACATAGCAAGTTTGAAACCACCCTGAACCAAACTACCCCAGTCTCAAAAAAAAAACAAAAAAAAACTGGTGGTGGTGCACTCAAGGCAAAGGAAGGTGGATCTCTGTGAGGCCAGCCTGGTCTACAGAGGGAGTTCTCGGACAGCCAGGGCTACACAGAGAAACCCTGTCTTGACAACAAATGACAACAAAAATATCAATAAAAGAGTTGCCGTTTGAGCCAACCCTGGCAGTACATGTCTTCAATCCCAGAGTGAGAGGCTATGAGGCTAAATGATTGAGTTCTATAGTGTAAGATCTGTCTCAAAAAAGCCAAATAAAAATAAGGAGAGTGAGGCCAATAGATGTGGTGGAGGCAGGAGGATCAGGATTTCAAGATCACCCTTAGCTACACATTGAGTTGAAAGACCCTGCCTCAAAATAAGTAAATAAACAATAAATAATTAAAAACGGGCTGGAGAGATGACTCAGGGGCTAAGAGCGAGCTCTTCCAGAGGACCTGGGTTCAGTTCCCAGCATCCATCTGGTGACTCACCGCCACAAGTAACACAGTTCCAGAGGATCTGCAGCTATTTTTATGCTGTGGGAACTCCTTCAGCCAATGGTCTTTGAGATGCTGGACCACTTTGGGTGTGATCTTGGGTACTATAAAAACAGATGTAGAAACATGCAGATACTGCATGCAAGGAAGGTGAGACAGTCCTTCAGGGTTCCTGCTTCATGAAAGAGTCTGCCAGACATCCTGCAGGACACAGAAGATACTATGGGCCTGTAGACTAAAGACAGATGCCCCAATGTTGCAGAAGAACTTTGGGTGACTGTCCAGGCAGCAAGATGTTTCTGCCAATTCTAGAGTTTTGGAAGTTGATTACAATGTACTCCCTGTGTACTTAGGTTATATCCTTCTTGGGTCTTTGATGGAGTTAAAGACCAGACAGTTAGTTACAGTTATAGTTTTCCTTAGTTATGATAAAAGATAAATTAGATATAAAACTTTAGATTCACAAAGATTGGATAGATGATAGATTAATTTGCCATATATAAATGGACTAAATATTATAATTCTTGTTTTATAACTGTTTTGTATAAGTAATTTTACTGTGTTAAAGTTAAAGCTTTCTTTTTTATTTAGACAGAAAAGGGAAGTGATGTGGGAGATCCCTCTGTGTATGTGTTGCTTTTATTGGTTGATGAATAAAACTGTTTGGGCCAGCCGGGCGGTGGTGGCGCACACCTTTAATCCCAGCACCTGGGAGGCAGAGGCAGGTGGATCTCTGGGAGTTCGAGGCCAGCCTGGTCTACAAGAGCTAGTTCCGGGACGGGCACCAAAACTACAGAGAAACTCTGTCTTGAAAAAAAAAAAAAAAACCTGTTTGGGCCAATGGCTTAGCAGAATAAAGCCAGGCAGGAAATCAGAACAGAGAGAGAGAGAGTAGGCAGAGTCATGAAGGCACTATGTAGCTGCTGAAGGAGAAAGATGTTGCCACCAGAACCTTTCCAGTAAGCCACAGCCTCATGGCGATACACAGATTAATAGAAATGGGTTAATTTAAGATGTAAGAGCTAGCTAGAAATATGCCTGAGTCATTGGTCAAGAAGTATTGTAATTAATACAGTTTCTGTATGATTATTTGGGTCTGGTCAGTTGAGAAATGAAACGCAACCTCCACTTACAAATCTCTGAGTTCATCCAGGTGGAGGTGTCACACGCCTTTAATCCCAGCACTCAGGAGGCAGAGGCAGGAGGATTTCCGTGAGTTTGAGGCCATCCTGGTCTACAAGAGCTAGTTCCAGGACAGGGTCCAAAGCTACAGAGAAACCCTGTCTCGAAAAACCAAAAACAAACAAACAAACAAACAAACAAACAAAAAACCCCGAAAAACAAAAAACAAAAACAAACAAAAAAAACAAGCAAAAAAACCCAACAAATCTCTGAGTTCAAGGTTAACCTGGTCTACAGGATAGCCAGGGCTACACAGAAAACTGTCTCCAAAACAAACAAAGCTAAAGAAAGAGAAAGCCTCCTTGGTTTCTACCTTATTGATGCTCGGCTGGTTTCTCTTCTAAGAGATTCACTTTTCCTTCTCTCAAGGACTCTCTGTGCCTTGCCACAAGGAGACTGAATAAGTTCCCCCAGACCCCCTCACATTTCCTGCCTGATGGTTTGCTCCGGGCCACCCCAGGAATAGATAAGGAAGAAGAAAATGCACGGACTATACCACTGTGTTATTCTTTGGGACCCGGGGTCCCTAACTGACTGGTTTTCTGTTTCCTACCTTTCAAATCTTAGTTTTGTTTTTATAAAGAATGCCCAGGGTCTTTAGCTTGTGTTGTCAGGAGGGAGGTGTGTATGCTAGCTCTAGTTTAAATGGTTTTCTTCCTTCTGAAATTCCTGCTGCGACTGGATTCCCCTGAGTGGTGCTGCCTGGGGTCCTACTGAGAAGTGGTTAAGTGATGAGGGTTCTGCCCTCCTAGGTGTATCAATGCCTCCCTGACAAGGCTGGTGAGCTAGCTGTCCTTTGCTCCGCTGGTACCTGAGGGTGTAATGTTTTGTCCCTCTTGTCCTGCCTCCCACTGCTTGAAGAAACAGCTGAAGGCCTGAAGTGGACACCAGAGCCAGCACCCTGACCTTGGACTTCCCAGCTTCCAGGACCTTGAGAAAGAAGTACCCGGTGCTGGAGGGTTTGTTTTTGCAGCAGAGTGGATCAAAACAATTACCTGTGTACCCTCTACCCTGAGAGAGAACACAATACAAAACTTTGTATTTTTTTTTTTTAAAGATTTATTTATTAAGCATACAATGTACTGCTGGCAAGGAAGGCACCAGATGTCATTACAGATGGTTGTGAGCCACCACGTGGTTGCTGGGAATCGAACTCGGGACCTCTGGAAGAGCAACCAGTGCTCTTACCCTCTGAGCCATCTCTCCAGCCCCAAAAACTTTGTATTTTTGAGCCAGGGCTTGGAACTCTTTTGTAGAAGCCTGACCTCAAGGTCACAGAGATCTGCCTATCTCTGCATTAAATGCCTGTACCACCGCACCCAGACAGCCCCAGTACCGTTTGGCATTCCTGGGTGCTCCTTAATCCAGGCATTCTTTTTTCCTCAACCTTGTGACTCTGTGGGAATGTCTTCCCTCCACTTTCTCTTCTTTCTTACTTTCTTTTCTCTCTCTTTTTGGTGAGAAAGGGCCTCCTATTTACCTCAGACTGACTTCAAATTTATGGCAGTTTCCACCTTCCCGAAGTGCTGGGCTACAAGCATGTACCACCACCCTTGGCTCCATAGACTTTCTTTATACTTCCGACATATGCATGCATTTGGATATATTCATATGTGTGACGCTGGAGATTGACTCCAGAACCTTGTGCCTGCTAGGGAAGTGCTCTACCGCTGAGCTACATCTCCAGCCATCTTAGTTTTTGTTTATGTAGTTAGTTAATATGAACCAGGTTTTCACTGCACAGTCCTGGATGTCCTACAGCTCGCTTATGTAAGCCAAGACTGGCATGGAGCCTCCTGCTTCAGTCTTCCAAGTGCAGGAATTACAGGCATATGTCATCACCTCTGGTTTGAGACCTCCCCACCTCCCAGGATCTTGCCGTACAACCCAGTCTGGCTTTGAATTTGGGATTCCCTTGCCTTGGCTTCCTGGGTGCTGGAATTATAGGCGGGGCTAAAGAGCTATTTTCCAATAATAAATATAAATAGGGCTGCTGATTTAAGCTGAGTGGTGACGTTAGCCTAGCGTGAAGCCCTTGGGTTCAATCCTAACCAGTACTGCCCACCATTCAGTGAAAGAAAGCAAGGAGGGATGAAGCTAAGGAAGGGGAGAAAGAAAGGAAGTACACAGCTGATTGCCACCAACTCATCTCTTCTCTGGTGCCCTCAGTTGTACCAAGAGACTGGTATCGGCTTCCACTACATCCCTTTCTCATTGTCCAGGAGAAGAAGGGGTGGACAGCCTGCACGCTCAGTGGCCCTTCCTAGAGGGCCCAGATACGTGCTTCTCTGAGTTCCTGGATTGTGGGTCTCTGGAGCATTTTCGGCGCCAGATGAAGGAGAAGAAAATAAATAAAAGGAGACCATGACAGCTCCTAAGGGGTTGAGGTTTTTATTATAGATGTAAGGGAGAAAACAGACAGAGGCAGAGACACCTGGGAGAGCTGAGTGAGCATGACCTTGAGCCAGGTCACCCGTGGTAAGGGGAGATGGGAGAGAGGAACCCGGAGCAGCAGCCAAGAGGCCCAAAGATCCAAAAGGGGCCTGTGTAGCCAAAATAGTCGGATTATATGGAAGAGCAGTTGGGGGAGGGACATCCCAGCTTCTGGGCTGGAGAGTTCAGAGGGCAGGGTGTGCCAGCCAGGAGGACCCTGTAGTAGGTGGGGACTGAGGGAAGCTGGCAGAACCTGGCAGCCAGCATCCACACTGGTGTGTTAATAGGCACTTCAGTTAGCCAGTTTGTCCTGGGTTTGAGACTTGGCTTTCTTCTTCAAGCTCTGTGGGTTGTCTCTCGTTGGAAAGCCCGATGCTTTTGGTGCTTGCTCACTAGGATACCTGGACAGGCTTCATCTGGGGTTTCCCCATTGTTCAGGGAGCAGAAGGCCTGCCCCACTGTCCCAGAGGTTCCTAGACTTGTTGGCACGCTTGTAATAGCAGACAGAGTGGCATCACCCTTGGTATGACTCAGGTACTAGGAGAGACATAATTCCCCCATTTTTCAGGTGGGCAGACTGAGGCAGAGAAGGAGGGACAGGAATCGTTGGTGACAGAGTGCTCAGAGCTGCTTACTCCCTTCTGAGGCTGACATCCCTATGCTTGTTGCTACTTCAGGATCTCTGTATCTGGAGTGCTTTGCACCTCAGTTTTTTTTTTTTTTTTTTTTGGTTTTTCAAGACAGGGTTTCTCTGTGGTTTTGGAGCCTGTCCTGGAACTAGCTCTTGTAGACCAGGCTGGTCTTGAACTCACAGAGATCCGCCTGCCTCTGCCTCCTGAGTGCTGGGATTAAAGGCGTGCACCACCACCACCCGGCCTGCACCTCAGTTTTGCCTGCTGACTCTTCGACTTCAGTTGGGTAGCAGCCCCAACTTCATTTTCCCAGAGGCTTTCCTCACCTCTCTAACAGCGGCCCCTTAGTGTCACCCCCCCCCCCCATGTTGTCACATCCGTCTGTTTTGGTTCTCGCAGGGCACTATGTAGCACACGCTGTTGGCTGCCTTCCCGGCAGCCACTTCCCCTTCCTCCAGCCCATACAACTCCGAGTTTGTTTGGGTTACTCTTCCCAGTCCCACTCAGCCTGGGAATAAATCCTGACTGGTGTTAGTGGTTGAGCATATATGAGAATTACTCTGAACAACATGTGAGCTGACTCTGTTGGGAGATTTTTTTTTTTTTTCTGAAAAGGAAATACAGAGCAGGACGCCCTTCTTGCCTTTTTTTTTTTTTTTTTTTTTTTTGGTTTTTCGAGACAGGGTTTCTCTGTGGTTTTGGAGCCTGTCCTGGAACTAGCTCTTGTAGACCAGGCTGGTCTCGAACTCACAGAGATCCGCCTGCCTCTGCCTCCCGAGTGCTGGGATTAAAGGCGTGCACCACCACCGCCCGGCCCCTTCTTGCCTTTAAAATGTTCACTTCCTGGTGTGTTTGTGTGAAAGGGCATATACGTGCCGTGGCGTGTGCGTGTAGGGGCATATACCATGTAGGGGTCGCTGCTCTGCGACTGTATCGTGGCCTGGAGTGGGGGAAGGGAAAGCTAACAGGCTTTTACACTTCCTGAGCTCCGGTAACTAACTTGCTCGCAAAGGCTGGGAAAGATGGAGCTTGCGCCCCCTCTGTGCCGGGGCGGGGGCAAAATAGCCCGACGTTGGACGCCAAAGGTGTGTGTGTGTGTGTGTAAGGGCATATACATGCCTTGGCGTGTGTGCGAAGGTCAGAGGACACACCAGACCCTCACATTCATCTTGTTTGAGGTCTTTTTTTTGTTTGTTTGCCCCTTCACTCCAAACTGCAGCCTAGCTGGCCTGAGCTTTGTTGTGCTTCTCCTGCCGCTGTCTGCATCTTGCTTAGGAACGCCAGGCCGACACACACAAGCCACGTCTCCTGGCTTTTATATGGGCTCTGGGGATCCAAATTCAGGTGGCAGGCTTATGTGTCAAGCATTTTTATCTGCTGAGCCATCACCCCAGACTGCCTTCTTTCCCTGCCCCTCCCTCCCCTTCCCTTCTTTTCCTCCCCCACACCTCCCCTCCCCTCCCCTCCCCTTCCTCCCCCACACCTCCCCTCGCTTTCTGTGCTTGTGTAGCCCACAATGACCTTAAACTTAAAGTGTAGCTGAGGATTAGCAGTGACCTTGAGCTGATTTTCCTGCTTCTAACTTGCAAGCGCTGGGATCACAGGTGTGTTTCACCACACTTGGTTTATGCTGTGCTGGGGGTTGAGTTCAGAGCTTCATGGATGCTAAGTAAGCAGCCCTACTCCAAGTATAGCTATGTCTTAGCTCCTAGGGGTCAGCAGCCCTACTCCAAGTATAGCTGTGTCTTAGGTTCTAGGGGTTAGATTTTTTTTTTTTTTTTTTTCTGAGACAGGGTTTCTCTGTAGCTTTGGAGCCTGTCCTGGAACTAGCTCTTGTAGACCAGGCTGGCCTCGAACTCAGAGATCCGTCTGCCTCTGCAGCCTGAGTGCTGGGATTAAAGGTGTGCACCACCACCGCCCGGCTAAGAATTTCAGCATATGAATATCGAAGGCACATGATCACTTTACAAAAGGGTAGAAAAATTGCCCTTACCTTCAGTCAGTCCACTTGTTATTTTCTGTTACTTGTGATAAACAACATGAGTTCATCAGTTCAGTTCCTGGCCGAAAGGCGTTTATTTACTTATATATTCACTTCCTAACTCTATCTCTCATCAAGACATCAACCTCATGAGGGCAGGAACAGTCTGGTCCGTGCCTAAAAATAGACCCTTCCATAAGCAACAATGCCAGCAGGCTGCCTCTGACCCCTCCCACTCTTGCTGATATTGATCATAATTTATATTTAAAAAGCAGAATCTGATAAGACAAGAATTTCTAGTCCCTGGATAAATGAGAAGCCAGTTCTTCATTTTGAAGCTCTAGAGGCCAGTGTGTGTATGTGTGTGTATGTGTGTGTATGTGTGTTCTAGAATCTGTTTTATAGAGAGGCACACATAATGTTGGCCCCAGCCTGAGCCTCTGGGGTTTCCGGTTTCAATCAAACAAGGAAGTGAGAACCAAAGAGAACACCACTGATTAGGACAGGACTCTAGAGTTTGGAGTGAATCAGAATCACCTAGAACCCTGTTTAAAAAGTTCAGATGCCTGGTTCCACCCCACAGACTCTAATGGAACGGGCCCAGGCTCTTTTGATTTTAACAAGTCACCAGGTGGTTCTGAAAGCCACCAGGACCTGCTGGAGGAAGAGTCGAACCTGAGGAAGGATGAGGGTGGGAAGGATGGTGTTGTTGCTCCTGTGTGGGCAGACGGTGATCCCCTCTGTGTGGGCAGAGCTTCACTGTGGGGCTCTTGGGACCAGACTGCCAGATCATGGTAGGTTGTTGGCTCAGGATGGGATGAGAGCTGTTTTGGGGTTATGTGTGTGTGTGTGTGTGTGTGTGTGTGGTGTGTACATAGTGTGCATAGTATATGTGAAGTATCTGGTATATTTGTACTATGTGTAGTGAGTGAATGGCATGTGTGGTACATGTGCCTGCTGCAGTGGGTTTGTGTGCATGGGAGTATACACTTGTAGAAGCCAGAAGTTGATGTCATGTCTTCCTCGGACATCTCATTTTTGGAGACAGGAGGTTCATCTATTCTGCTAGGTTGGCAGGTCAGGAAGCTCCAAGGATCCACCGCCTTGGCCCTCCCACCTCCCCTGACACAGGGATTACACACTAAGCAGTTACATAATTTTTTTTATTATTATTATTTTTATATCTGCTGTGTTTTTCCTGAATGTATGTCTATGCACCAGGCCAGAAGAGGATGTTGGATTACCTGGTGTGGAGTCAAATATGGTTGTGAGCCAGCATATGGGAGATCAGGATCGAATCCTGGCCCTTTGAAGGAGATACCAGTGCTTTTAACTGCTAAGCCATCTCTCCAGTCCCCTGTTTTGTTTTTTGTTTGTTTTGTGTGGGTACTTTTTTTTTTCCCTTGAGACATGGTTTCTCTACATAGCCCTGGTTGTCTTGGAACTTGTTCTGTAGATCAGGCTAGCCTCGAACTCAAATATATCTGCTCACCCCTGCTTCTCAGTGCTGGGATTAAAGGTGTGCACCACCACTGCCCAGGGTTCCCCTCGCTTTTTCTTTATTTTTGTTTAAATATGTTTCTTTGTTTATTTAAATTTTTTGTTTATTCTTTGTGCTTTTCACATCGTGCCTCCTAATCCCACCTCCCCAATAAAACAAAAGTTAAGACAAAGAAAAGAAAAAAAAAGGAATGGGGACAATCTCGTCATGGAAGCTGCAGTGACACACAGTGAGTCATGCAGCAAACCCCTTTATCCATACATCTTTACATGCAAGCATTTATCATGAAATTTCATAGGTCTGGCCCGAGGCCCCTGGTCTCTACTGCACCATTGGCGCTGGGCCTTCACAGGACTCTTCCTGGACATTCTACTGCTGCCCTGTGTCCTGGAGATCCTGCATCCCTGAGTCCAGCCGATCACAGATGGGGTGGATGTTGGGGTGGGCTCACACATAACCCTGGTTCTAGGCCTGGGTACTTGCAGGGTTGGCAGTCCGCCAGCTCTCCCCTGTCTTTGCTTCCAGGTGAGCTCTCCAGCACTGCCCTGGCAAGTTCACCCCTTGTAGCCACGAGCAAGGGCTTTCACATCCCCAGGTTCGTTCCTCCCACACCTACATCTTCAGGGCCAGCTCTACTGTGTTGTCCAGGCAAGAAGTAGGGGCCGCTCTCCTGAGTTGCAGCTGATGAGGGGCGGGGACAGCTCTCCTGCTCTTATGACCTCAGGACCAGCTCTCCCACTTGCTTCAGGCATTGCTGGGCACACGGAGTGTGTGCGCAAGGGCGCCTGCGCCTCCCCCCCCCCCCCCCCGCGCCCATGCCGCCACGTGACAGATGAGTAATGCTCCCCTCGCTTTTTTTTTGTTTTGTTTTGTTTTGTTTTGTTTTTTTGTTTTTGTTTTTCGAGACAGGGTTTCTCTGTGGTTTTGGAGCCTGTCCTGGAACTAGCTCTTGTAGACCAGGCTGGTCTCAAACTCACAGAGATTCGCCTGCCTCCGCCTCCCGAGTGCTGGGATTAAAGGCGTGCGCCACCACTGCCCGGCCTCCCCTCGCTTTTGTGTGGACCTTAGAGAGCAGAACTCAAGTTCTAGTGCTCACTCAGCAGATACTCACCAGCTGAGCTATCTGCCCAGGTCAAGATTTGCTCTTTGGAGAAACAGCTGGGGCTGGGTCCCTAACCTTTATCGTGCCTTGTTTTCTGCTCTCCCAGCGGTTCTGAGGAGGAGGCAGACACGGCTGTATCACTGAAAGTCTTCCTGGCCACTTGGGGGTATGTTGAGGACAGAAACAAGTCAGTCTACCACATGGCCTAAAAATAGGCCCAAGCCAGCAAAAAGCTAGCTGCTCAGGGTGTGGAGGCTCTTGCCAGTGATGGAGAGACCTCTGAGGTACTACCACCCTCAGGGAACCGCAGTCCTTCTGAAGACCACCATCAGAGTTCCTACCCTCAGACAGCCCCTACTGTGACCCCACAACAAGGCCACTGCTGCCCTTACACCACTCAGGGTTTGGTCATTCAGGCCCCATTGGGTTTGCTAGCTTGCCCTGGTCACCAGAAGGTTCTATCTATTTTAAATCCCTAGTGTACAGTCTTAAAGGAACAGCTGAAGCAAGTGCTTAAAATAGAGGGCCCTCTGTGTTCTGCACTCACCCCACCCCTCACCCTGCTGCCCACACCCCCTGCTGTCTCCGTGCCAGGGAGCAGAGAACTTCTGAGTCTCAGAGCTGTGAGGAACCAAGGCAAAAGGGCGGACATTATTACAGGGAGTGTACCCACAGGGAAGAACTATTGTCTACTTAACGTGTGTGTGTGTGTGTGTGTGTGTGTGTGAGAGAGAGAGAGAGGCGGGGGGGGGACAGAGAGAGAGAGAGAGAGGGACACAGAGAGAGAGACTTCCAACATATGGCTTTATTCAAGAATGAATCTTTTTGTGTGTTTTAAAAGACATTCTTAGCTGGGCGGTGGTGGCGCACGCCTTTAATCCCAGCACTTGGGAGGCAGAGGCAGGCAGATCTCTGTGAGTTCGAGACCAGCCTGGTCTACAAGAGCTAGTTCCAGGAAGGAACCAAAACCACAGTGAAATCCTGTCTCGAAAAACCAGAAAAAAAAAAAAAAAAAAAAAAAGACATTCTTGCTATGTAGCCCAGACTGGCCTTGAACTCACTATGTTGTCCCCTACCTCAGCCAGGACTATGGCTCAATAGGTAAAGGTGCTTCCCATACAAGCCTGACACGTGTGCACCCACACACAAATAACGCACAATAAGAAAAACAATAGCATTAACAATAATTATAAAACAAGATAGTACCAGAAGAACAGCTGCAGCTGGGATTCTAATTGGTCTTCATAATAAAATCCCAGAGTCAGATATAGAGGTGAAAGCTGAGAGATCAGAGAAGCAGAGCAGCCAGCCACTAGTTCTTACCTCTACAAAATTCTCAGACTGCACAGATAACCTGTCTCTACTAGCCTTCAGATTGAGCCGTTTCTATGAAACCTCTCAGGAGAGAGCTCCTGTCTCCCCCTGCCTTAAATTCCTCTCTCAGCCCGGCCATATCCCTTCCCGCCCATCTCCACCTCCCTAGTACTGAGATTAACAATGTGAGCCACCACTGCTTGGCTCTGTTTCTTTTTCAGACTGATTCAATCTCTTGCAGCCCAGAGATTGAACTCACAGAGATCCATCTGCCTCTGTCTCCTGAGTGCCGGGATTAAAGGTGTGCGCCACTACTGCCTGTCCTCTATGGCTAACAAGTGTGGCTAGCCCCGCACTCTGATCTTCAGACAAGCTTTATTGGTTACAGCACAAACAAAATATCATCACTACAAACAGCACCCAAGGTTGAACTCTGACCTCCAGTCACAAGCAAATTCCATAAACCTGCATGCAAAGAGACTAAGTCACCAGTATTTGGTTGGCTACTGAGGGACAGAAGTTAGATCTGGATCCAGACGTGGGCACCCAAAACTGGGCTGACTGACACCTGGCCCCACGCCATCCTTAAATGTGGTTTGCACATGCAGCCAAGAATTTGCAGCCAGGGGCTCTTTTCTCCTCCTGGGAGTTCCTAGCTCCAAAGGATGAGATTGTTTTGTAGACAAAAATAGGATCACATGCTCTCAAGTTTAAAGGAAGTCCCTGGCTGCGGCCCACGACCAGTCAGCTATGCCTCCCATGCCCTCAGTGCTTCTCTTCCCCACTCTGGCTAGCTGCACAGCATGCTGGTGTGCCCCCAAAGGCTCTCGACAGTTCTCGACGCTCCAGAGTGGCCATCGCCTCCACAAACAGGTTTTGCACAAGACAATAAGCAGCCCCCAGAGAGGGGTGCGTATTTATTATTCATTCCCCACAGTGCTATTGTCCAGCTTTCTCACACAGATTGTTTACCAGACCTTTTGGCTATGTCTGCAGGTCAGAGCTGAAGTCAATCAGTCAGTTTTGCCACCTCTCAGGACACTCAAAAGGCTCTTGAAGCTATTTCAGGTCAGGGAGGGCTATAAAAGCAAATAAAGCCTTCTGAGCAGAGGGAGTCTTCTTAGGGGGTGGGACAGGTTTTAGCTCACGTAACTTTTTTTTTTTTTTTTTTACTTGTTTGTTTTTCGAGACAGGGTTTCTCTGTGGTTTTGGAGCCTGTCCTGGAACTAGCTCTTGTAGACCAGGCTGGTCTCGAACCCACAGAGATCCGCCTGCCTCTGCCTCCCAAGTGCTGGGATTAAAGGCGTGCGCCACCACCGCCCGGCTCACGTAACTTTTTTTGTATGTGTTTGTGTCTGTGTTCTGTGGGGAGGAACATGTCTGTCGGCAGGTGCATGTGTATGAGCATGAAGGTCAAAGGTCAACCCAGGTGTCATTTCTCAGGAGTTGCCCATCTTGTTTTCTCAGACGGAATCTCTTTTTTGGCCTAGAGCTCAACTAGTAGGCAAGGCTGGCCAGCTAGTGAGCGCAGAGATCCTCCTGCCTCCACTTCTCCAGTGCTGTAAATGTGGGCTGTAAATGTGGGCCACTCTACCCAGCACTTTTACGTAGGGGCCAAGGATCAAACTCATTTGAAGCACTGTGTTCACCTCTTCCAGTCCTCCTGTAATATTAATAAAGACAGAATCTCACGTAGCCAGGACTGGCCTCACACTTGAAGTTTCTGGTCCTCCTGCCTCCTTCTTCCAATTGCTGGGATTACAGGCACGTACATACAAGCACACCTCTTTATAGCTCGCTGGGGTTCTGGACTCAGGCCTTTCACTGAATAAAGGAAAGAAACAAAAAAGGAAAGGACATGACTGCTCCTAGGTACTGTGGAGGAGAAAGTTTATTATATGTAGGGATAAGCCCCGCCCATTGGGGGGGCGTGTTCGCCTCGGGCTAATGTTTACTGATAAATCTGCCGGGCTGGGCGTGATCCCAGCAGCCCCTTTTTCTGCTTTCCTGTTCTCCGCAGGAACCTGTGGTCCTGTAAGTCTATTTCCCCATTAAAGCTGTATATATTTTTATAATCTGTCTGCATTCATTTACATCGTTACAATGATAGATATTGTGGGAGAGAAAGACAAGAAAATCAACTGAGTAAATTGGGAGTGTGGGAGGTCACAGGAAAGGGTAGAGGGGGAGGGGAGGAAGGGAGGGGAGAAAAAATGTATAGCACATTAAAAACAATTTTTAAAAAAGGTATGTGAGAGAGCATAACCAGAGAGAGGGACAGGAACATCTAGGAGAGTCCAAAGCAGACAGGACCAGACTGAGAGATCGGGAGGGGAGGGAAGAGGGGGTAAGAAAGAAGAGTGGAGGGGAATAAGGGGAGAAAGAGAAACCAGGCGCAGCAACCAAGAGGCCCAAAGAGAAAAGATGAAAAGACCAGGTGAAGCCGGGCGGTGGTGGCGCACGCCTTTAATCCCAGCACTCGGGAGGCAGAGGCAGGCGAATCTCTGTGAGTTCAAGTCCAGCCTGGTCTACAAGAGCTAGTTCCAGGACAGGCTCCAAAACCAGAGAAACCCTGTCTCGAAAAACCAAAAAAAAAAAAAAAAAAAAAAGAAAAGAAAAGACCAGGTGACGAAAATGGTTCAGTTTATATAGGGAAGGACAGCCCATCCCCTAGGCTGGAGAAGTTTAGGGTAGGGGTCAGGGTATGCCAGCCAGGAGGACACTCTAACAAGTAGGGTCTGAGGGATGAGTAGAGTCTGGCAGCCAGGTCTACTTTGACGTGTTAAGTAGGTACCCCTGGTGTGGGAAATCCTTCTGTCTATGTGTTGCTTTTATTGGTTAATGAATAAAGGAACTGCTTTGAGCCTCTAGCAGGGCAGAACAGAGCTAGGTGAGGAAAACTGAACTGAATGCTTGGAGAAAGAAGGCAGATTAGCCTTGAGGCCACTGCCAGGGACAGAGGATCCCGAACCTTGCCAGCAAGCCACAGCCATGTGGCAATACACAGATTAATAGAAATGGGTTAAACAAAGATGTAAGAGCTAGCCAATAAGAAGCTAGAGCTAATAGGCCAAGCAGTGATTTAATTAGTACAGTTTCTGTGTGGTTATTTCGGGGCTGAGCCGCCCAGAACAAACAAGCGGCCTCCCACAACAAACCTCAGCTGTTTGTCCAGGATTTGGAACCTACTACCAGGTAGGCAGTCTACCAGCTGGATGACAGCTGCCACCCTGCAGTGTTGAGTTCTCCTTCTAGCCATCTTGTCCACTCAGTTATACACTACGCTCTGAAGACAGAAGATCTGCCTGGTCCTCTGCCGGATCCTTAACACATGATTAGTCCAGAGTAGCAGCTGAACTAAGGCTTGTTGAATGAATGAAGGACAGGACACAATAAGTGATATTAGGATTGGTAAGCGGTAAGGGGACACTGTAGCCAGCACTGAGCTGTAGGGCTCCTCACAACTCAGACATGGTTACCTACCTAGATAGAGAAAGTTAAGGCCTGTGGGCATAGATTCACCCCTGAAATCAGCCAATCATTGTACTGCCGAAGACTTGGAAAATCTTTTGGGATTCCAAGGAGGAGAGCTAGCTAGATCTAGACTAGAGAGGGCTTAGAACTGAATAGTAGTTTTAGGATTTGGTTAAGTAATGTCCTAGCAAAGCTTGTTGGTGAATGCCTGTAACCCCAGGACTTCGGAAGCTGAGGCAGGAAGATTCTGAGTTCTATGCTAGCCCGGGCTACAAATGAGACCCTGTCTCAAAAAACAAAACAGCAAAAATTCAGAACAAATGAATGAAGTGTTGACTGAGGTTTCTGCCCTGCCTCGTCCCACAGTTGTTCAGTCCCAAAGAAACACACAAGAGGCCTACATCAATTATAAACTGGTTGGCCTATTAGCTCAGGCTTCTTATTAACTAATTCTTACATCTTACATTAACCCATTATTTTTGTCTGTGTTAGCTATGTAGCTTGATACCTTTGTCAGCGAGGGATTCTCATCTTGCTTCCTCTGTGACTGGGTGAGGACTGCAGACTGACATTTCTTCTTCCCAGAATTCTCCTGTTCTCGTTGCCCCCACCTCTACTTCCTACCTGGATACTGGCCAATCAGTGTTTTATTAAAAATAATACAAGTGACAGGGTACAAGGCTATTGTCCCACAGCACACAAGGATAAAGGCCTAAGGGTGGGAGACCAGGGATTACAGATCAGGGGTAGAGCACTTTGGGCTAGCATATGTACCAGGGTTTGATTCCCAGGACTGGAAATGCTTAAATAGATAAGGGTTTGAGAAGATCTATCCTGCAATGTGGAAAGCCAATGCTAGCCAATATGGATTCCAGGGTTAGATCTGTAGGGTTGGGGCCCTGAACAGTGCACACTCCTGCATTCTTACAGAGGGCAAGGGAACCCAGAGTTCCAGCTCAGCCCTACCAGTGGCCAGAGTTCCCTTATGCCTGCCCTCTGCCACTCTTTAGACCACAGTTGTTTTTCCATGAAGCTTTCCAAGAATGAACATCTGGAGAACTGGCTGACCACCGAGGGAATTGGGCTTGTATGAGTCACTTCCCGTGGGACTGGTCCCCGAAGCTGCTCACACAGGCTCATGCCTCTGGATCTGGAGGTCTAGGCCTTGATTCCATGTGTCATCAACCAAGCTTGGGCCACGACAACAGTGTCCCAAGTGGTCGTGTGGTCCTTGCTGACTTGTCCTCTCTCACACTGCTGAGCCACTTCTTTCTTGGGGGAAGGGACTGCTAAATTGTAGTAGAATATGCATAAGTAAATCTTGCCAACTTAGCCATTTTACTTGCAGGTAAATGTTAAGGTCTACACAGTGTCGTTCAACCACTGCCATCATCATTGTCCATTTCTAGAAGTTTCATCCCTGACAGAAACCCCTTATTCACTTTCTTTGCTTCCTCTTCCCTTGCACTCCAGGAGTTTCCAGTCTCTCTCTCTTTCGTTCTTGCTCTCTCTTCCCCTCTCTCTTTGTTCTCTCTTTCTGCCTGATCAGTGGAATCATGAATCATAGTCATACATCTTAACATTTGTTGGGGACTGCCCATGGTGTCTCATACCTTTAATTCTAGTACTCGGAAGCCAGAGACAAGCTGATCCCTCTTGGTTTGAGGGGTAGCCACAGTGAGACACACACACACGGCTTATTTTGTATGGTATGTTTTCCAGGTCTGCATCAGACTTCCATTTTGTTCTTTGTTTCATTTCTTACTGGGTGGTTTTGAGCAGGTTCTCTCAGAACACAGAGAACACAGGATGGTCTCTAACTTGCTGTATAGCTGAAGATGATCTTGGACTCCTCTTGCCTCAACTTCCTGAGTTCTGAGAGTTGTCGAAGTGTGCCACCATGCTTGGAGTGTTCCTAAGACACAAGGTCTCTTTCTGTAGAGTAGGCTGGCCTAGAACTCTCTATGCCAGTCAGGTTGTCCTAAAACTTCTAGCGACCATCTGGACTCAGCCTCCTTCAAGAACTAGGACTACAGGCACATGCCATCACCCCCAGTCCTATGTTTAATTCTTTTGGGCACATACTTGGAAACAGAATTTCTGGGTCATGGTAGGTGTTGTAAGCTTATAGATAGCCCGAGTGCTGGGATTAAAGGCATACACCACCACTGCCCAGCAATACCTTGGTTTTTGAATCATTTAATCATCACATCAAATTCTAAAAGATGAACAGTATTAATCCTCATTTTTATGGATGAAGTACAGAAAATTTTAGTAATTCTCTGAAGGTCACAAAGTAACAAATAGCAAAGCCAAAATTTCATGTCAGGGACTCTGGCTTCAGAGCCCACATTTTAATTTTTTTTTTAAAGGAAAGGTCTTGGCTAGCCTGATACTTACTATGTAGCTCAGGCTGGCCCTAAACTCATGGCAATTCTCTTGACTCAGCCTCCCGAGTACTGGGATCATAGACACACACTATATTGCCCAGCCCCAGAGCCCACATTTTTTGACCATTGTGGTAGAACCAAGTAGTCAGACGATGAGGTGAGGAAAAAATAATTGTGTATGTGTCATTGACAGTAAATTCTATGGCGTTCACGGCTGTGAGCTGGTTTGCAGTCGGGAGTGGAGGAGAGTCCTGAGGGAGGGACTTGAGTGAGGTAGGGAATAGGACACACGGAGGCGTTTTTTTTTTTTTTTTTTTTTTTTTTTTTTTTGGTTTTTCGAGACAGGGTTTCTCTGTAGCTTTGGTGCCTGTCCTGGAACTAGCTCTTGTAGACCAGGCTGGCCTCGAACTCACAGAGATTCGCCTGCCTCTGCCTCCCGAGTGCTGGGATTAAAGGCGTGCGCCACCACTGCCCGGTTCACGGAGGCGTTTAAAGGCACTGGGTAGAGGGTCTACTGAGCGTGGTCGCTTTGGGGAGACCAGATGCAGATTTGTCGTCTCACAAAAGCCGTGCAAACCAGACAGGTAATCTCAGGGCTAGAGAACGCTGAGGCAGGAGAATTGAGAGTTTATGGCCGGGCACACCCACACAGGGAGAGCCTGCTGAAGGAATGAAGAGGGTTCAAGAGAAGGCTCCCTGCGGAACAGAGTTGTCCCCGAGGCTTCCGACCTTTGTGTCTGGATTAACTGTGACAATGTTGACCAAAAATGGGCTGTGACTTCTGCTAAGTTTGAGGTGAGGACGGGACATCCAGGTGGAGACATCCAGGAATCTGTGAGAAAGGGTGGTGAGCTAGACAGGTCTGGACTGGTCAAAGGGCAATGGATAGACTTCTTTGGAAGAAAACAAAGAATAGCTTGTTAGAGGGTGGCAGGGTCCCCAGAATCCCCACCCACACTGGGAAGATCCAGTGCGTTCTGGTCCTGTGGGTCAGCACGTCCTGGGCCCTCAGCCAGCAAGAAACCGACAGCTAAGGCTGCCACCCAGGTGGAGGTCCAACCCCCTGAGGGCCAGACTTAAGAAGCAAAAACATCCTTTAGGCTCTGCTTTAAAAGGACCAGGCTGCATATTTTTCATACCGAACATTTTTTTAAGATTTATTTATTTATTTATTTATTTATTTATTTTTTGGTTTTTTTTATTTTGGTTTTTCGAGACAGGGTTTCTCTGTGGTTTTGGAGCCTGTCCTGGAACTAGCTCTTGTAGACCAGGCTGGTCTCGAACTCACAGAGATCCGCCTGCCTCTGCCTCCCGAGTGCTGGGATTAAAGGCGTGCGCCACCACCGCCCGGCGATTCATTTATTTATTATGTAGATAGAATTATTTCATATGTGCCTGCATGCCAGAAGGGGACACCAGGTCTCACTATAGATGACTGTGAGCCACCATGTGGTTGCTGGGAATTGAACTCAGGACCTCTGGAAGAGCAGTCAGTGCTCTTAACCACTGAGCCATCTCTCCAGCCCTCATACTGAACATTTTATAAGGGATACTGGTATAAAAGTTTTGGGTCACAGCTGACAGAAGCAACAAAGACCCATCTTAGTAGAAATTGATCCAGGCCCGTGATGCTGAGTCAGGGAGGGGGCATTGAGGAGAAATGGGGCTCACGTAGTCTCAATCTGTTCTATTAGTTAGTCATTAATCACGGCAGGACAGATAACAGAGAGAAGAGATTAGGCATCTTTTGTTGTTGTTTTTGGGACAGGTGTAGCCCTGGCTGCCCCAGAACTTACTCTGTAGACCAGGCTGGCCTTGAACTCACAGAGATTCACCAGCCTCTACCTCCAGAGTACTGGAATTAAAGGCAGGCATGTGCCACCATGCACAGCTGGGATTTGGCATTTTAACTGAGTTAGCAAAACGCCCATCTAAGCACTAAACAAGGTATACCATTGCTTACTTCCAAGGTCAGACCGGATTGGGTGTGAACAGGGTAACGTGGTAACAGACCAAAGTAACTCATCTACAAATACCGTGTCCTTTTAGTGATTTGAAAGAAAATGGCCCCCAAAGGGAGTGGCACTATTAGGAGGTGTGGCCTTGTTGGAGTAGGTGTGTCACTGTGGTAGGGCTTTAAGGCCAACAAAGTACTCAAGCTACACCCAGTGAGACAGATCACTTCCTGTTGCCTGTGAGTCCGGATGTAAGAACTCTCAGCTCCTTCCCCAGCATCATGTCTGCCTGCATGGTGCCTTGCTTCCCATCATAACGATAATGGACTAAGCCTCTGGGCTGTGAGCCACCACAATTAAATGTTTTCCTATAGAGGAGTTGCCATAGGCCAGGCGGTAGTGGCACACATCTTTAGTCCCAGCACATGAAGGATACGTTGTCACTTCTTGAGTAGTCCAGTCAAACAATGAAATCTAACTGGGCATGGGGTTCACACCTGTAATCCCAACGAGAGAGGCAGAGGCAGGTAGGTTCCTGGCTAGAAAGGGCTGTACAGCAACACCCTGTCTCAAAACCAAAACCAAACAAAAGCACCAGTGGGCTGGCTCAGTGGGTAAAGGGGCTTGGGGCCCAGCCTGACAACCTAAGTTCCATTCCTGGAACTCACATAGAAGAAGGAAGGAGAGGACCAACTCTTGTAAACTGCTCCAGATCTTCACACGCACACAGTGGCGTGCACACAGAAAGAATTTTGTTTGTTTTTTTCAAGACAGGGTTTCTCTGTGTAACAGTCCTGGCTGTCCTGGAACTTGCTTTGTAGACCAGGCTGTTTTTGAACTCACAGATCCACCTGCCTCTGCCTCCCAAGTGCTGGGATTAAAGGTGTGCGGCGCTACCACCCAGTTTAGAAAGAATTTTTTAATTGATAAAAACAATAACAACAACAAGAATGAGCCAGAGATTATGCGCCTGTAACCCCAGCACTTGGGAAGTGAGGGTAAGTAAGGAGTGAGCTCAGGGTTAGGCCCTGAGTTCTGTTCTCAGCACCCACAGCACCCACGTTCAACAGCTCCCGACTGCCTGGAGCTCTAGCTCCAGGAGATCTGATCCCTTCTTCAGGCCTCCTTGGGTACCCAAATCTAGGTGAGCATACACACCCATATACATAAACAATTAAAATAAAATTAGAATATAATATAATTAGAATATAATAATCAGAAAACACCATACGTATCCAAACTGGGGACATTCTTCAAAACAACCAGAGCCAGGTGGTGGCAGTGCAGGCCTTTAATCACAGCACCCAGCACTCAGGGAGGCAGAGGCAGGAGAATCTCTGTGAGTCCAAAATCAGCCTGACGTACAGAGCAAGTTCCAGGACAGCCAGAGATACACAGAGAAACCCTGTCTCAAGAAAACAAAACAAACAAAAGATCTCATCAGACTCCTGTTCTGGTATAAACTGTCATTTACCTCTGGGAAGCCAAGTTCCTTTGTTCCAAGGCAAAAATACTGAAATTGAGCCGAAGCTGGGCGGTGGTGGCGCACGCCTTTAATCCCAGCACTTGGGAGGCAGAGGCAGGCGGATCTCTGTGAGTTCGAGACGAGCCTGGTCTACAAGAACTAGTTCCAGGACAGGCTCCAAAACCACAGAGAAACCCTGTCTCGAAAAAAACAAAATAAATAAATAAATAAATAAATAAATAAATAAATAAATAAATAAATAAAATTGAGCCGGGTGGTGGTGGCGCACACCTTTAATCCCAGCACTCGGGAGGCAGAGGCAGGCGGATATCTGGGAGTTTGAGGCCAGCCTGGTCTACAAGAGCTAGTTCCAGGCCAGGTCAGGCTCCAAAGCTACAGAGAAACCCTGTCTCGAAAAACCAAAAAAAGAAAAAAAAAAAAAAAAAAAAAAAAACTAAAATTGATGTTGCTGATGAGCAAACATGAAGGAGCAGAAAACTGACTGGGTAGGTGTCTCCTTCCTCTCCAGATCCTTGGTCTCAGTTCAGTGGACAGATATTCCAGTGTTTTGACATTATGATATGACAATGCCATCTACAAAGTTCATGTTCATGAATCAGAAAGTTGAGTTGCAATTTTTAAAAATCTCTTAATGTTTTACATAATTTTATGATTCTCTGTTGGGTCTCATTCATAGCTATCCTGCAGTACTTGAGACCCTTGGCTGTGGATTGGACGTGTCTTGTAGTGTAAGCGTCAGAAGCTAGCCCAACTAGCCGGGCAGTGGTGGTGCAGGCCTTTAATCCCAGCACTCTGTGAGTTCAAGTCCAGCCTGGTCTATAGAGTGAGTTCCAGGATAGTCAGGGCTATTACACAGACAAACCTTGTCTCAAAAAACCAAACAAACAAAAAGCTAACCCAATTGCTCATAGTTTTTTGTTTTTGTTTTGTTTTTTGTTTGTTTTTTCGAGACAGGGTTTCTCTATGGCTTTGGAGCCTGTCCTGGAACTAGCTCTGTAGACCAGGCTGGTCTCGAACTCACAGAGATCCGCCTGCCTCTGCCTCCCGAGTGCTGGGATTAAAGGCGTGCGCCACCATCACCCGGCAAAAAACCAAACAAACAAAAAGCTAACCCAATTGCTCATAGTGGATTTGAGGCAATGGACAAGCTTGGCACTAAATTGCAGAGGGAGTTATCCCCATACAGACAGGAAGCATTGCTTCTTGGATCCTCTGGAAACACTTCAGCCTCGACTTCCCTCCAGTGGCTAGGGGTGTGCAAGGTCAGCCGGTAGGAACTAAAAGAAGAGCAAGGGAGGCCGGTATAAGTTGCTCCATGATGACGGGCCCTGACAGACTGGTCTATCTGAGAACACAAGGAAAACATTTGGGATTGTTCACAGTATTCAAGGGCTGGTGGCTCTTACTGTAACCTCAGCACTTCCAATGCTGAGGAGGAGGATCAGGAGTTTGAAACCAACCTGGGCTACATAGTGAAACCTTGTCTCGACAAACAATTGTAGGCCATTCCCACCCTCACCTCTAATGGCACTAAATTCCTGCTTGGGTGGATTTCTCAAAGGCTTGTCTTTCTTGCCTTGGATTGATTACTGTTCAGCAGAGTTATTGACAGTTCTGACATTTGTGACAATCAGCAGTCTCTTCTGCTTGCTGCTAGTTCAGGGGTCCAAAGATGGGGCACAGTCCCAGGAGATTGGAGTCCCTGATCCGAGTGAAAAGGACATCTGCCTGCATCACCTCCTGGTCCACGGCTTGCTTCTCAGCCTGATTTCTGGGGACTTTTTCTCTATTTTTTTTTCAAGGCAGGGTTTCTCTGTGTGGCCCTGGCTGTCCTGGAACTCACCCTGTAGACCAGGCTGGTCTCGAACTCACAGAGATCCGCCTGCCCCTGCCTCCTGAGTGCTGGGATTGAAGGCGTGCGCCACCACCGCCCGGCTTCTCGGAGCTTTCTTCCTGGGGTCTTTATTTTCCCACACCCACTCTTGGTCTTCCGCCCTTGACCTGGTCTTTCATTTAGCTTGTGGTTTTGCGAGGACAGCGTGGTGGCTAATCTTGCTCGTCAGCTTGACACATCTGGGAGGAAGAACTCTCAACTGAGGAAGTGACTCGGTCGGACTTGCCTGCGGGCGCATCTGTGGAGGGATTTTCTTATTAGCTAATTGATGGAGGGCCCAGCCCACTGTGAATGGTGCCATCCCCGGCAGGTGGGATTAGGTTGTACAATAAAAGCAGCCGAGCAAGCCAGGGAGGGCAAGCCAGTCAGCAGTGTTCCTCCACAGTCTTCTTTGCTCCTGTCCCGAGCTCCTGCCTGATTTCCCTCAGTGATGGAGTTGTAAGAGGAAATAAACCCTTTCCTCCCCCAAGTTGCTTTCAGTCAGAATGGTTCATCATAGAAGACTAGATCAAAAGGAACTAGGCGAAAGACGGTGTTCTGCGACCCTTATTGTGTTTCAGGGATTGAACAGAACTCCTGATCACGTTTTGTTCACATTGTTCCTGAGTGCTGGGATTGCAAGTGTGGACCACCACACCCTGCCAGTCCCAGTTTTTTTTTTTTTTTTTTTTTTTGGTTTTTCGAGACAGGGTTTCCCTGTGGTTTTGGTTCCTGTCCTGGAACTAGCTCTTGTAGACCAGGCTGGTCTCGAACTCACAGAGATCCACCTGCCTCTGCCTCCCGAGTGCTGGGATTAAAGGCGTGCGCCACCGCCGCCCGGCCTCCAGTCCCAGGTTTAAATTGCCATATTGTTTTCATGTACACAGTCACGCTTGTACTCAGTGCCCTGATTTTCTTGTCAGGTTGTATAGTGATAAAAGTCTCCTTGAGGTACAGGTTCCAGGTTCTGTCCTGGGGAGTTCCACCAGGAGCCCTGCCCTGTGGCGTCTACTGAGGCTGGCACCTCTCTTGACAGGCACCTGCTACAGGAGTCTAGCTGCTGCCTGCCAATCATTACAACATCCTGTGTGAAGCCATCTGAGAGGCCAGGGTTGGGAGGCACCCCAGGTTGGCAGCGTAGCCGGAAAGCCAGTCATTATGACTCTGAGGTCACCTTTTCAGTCAGCAAGGCCAGAGCTAGGTCTCCCTCTACCCTCGGCCTCTCCCTCCCCGCAGGGGACAGTCGGTAGTCAGGCTCACTTTAGGACCAAGTAGAAAGCACGGGGGTCTGTGGGCGGCAACGGGAGTGCTGGGCTTGGATGGCAGAGGCTGTCACCACCTCCTTTCTTTCTTTCTTTCTTTCTTTTTTTTTTTTTTTTTTTTTGATTTTCGAGTCAGGGTTTCTCTGTGGCTTTGGTTCCTGTCCTGGAACTAGCTCTTGTAGACCAGGCTGGCCTCTCGAACTCACAGAGATCCGCCTGCCTCTGCCTCCCGAGTGCTGGGATTAAAGACTTGCGCCATCGCCCGGCTGTCACCACCTCCTTTAGTGACGTGGGAGCCACAGGGAGAGAAGGATACCAGGGAAGGCAGTGTTCACTTCAGCACTGGCTCTTGGCTCTCCACTCTCCTGGGGAGCAGCGAGCTCATTCTTAGTTCTGCAAGATGGCTCCCTTAAAACACTGCTTCCGTCCAGCACAATGGAACACACCTGTAGTCTCAGCACTTGCAAGGTAGAGGCAGGAGGATCGAGAGTTTAAAACCATCCTGAGCTACAAGAGAACCTGTCTCAAAAATTAAAAAACGCAAAGCAGGATGTGGTGGCCCAGGCCTAACCCCAGCACTTGGGAGGTGCAGCAGGCGGAATCTCTGTGAGTTTGAGTCTAGCCTGGTCTACGCAGCAAGTTGCAGGCCAGCCAAAGTTACATAGTGAGACCCCCACAAAAACAAAATCAAAAACAAACAAATAGCCGAGCGGTGGTGGCACACGCCTTTAATCCCAGCACTTGGGAGGCAGAGGCAGGCGGATCTCTGTGAGTTCGAGACCAGCCTGGTCTACAAGAGCTAGTTCCAGGACAGGCTCCAAAACCACAGAGAAACCCTGTCTCGGAAAAAAACAAAAAACAAAAACAAAACAAAAAACAAATAAAAAACAAAACAAACAAACAAACCAGGGTTGAGTCCGGTGGTGGTGGCGTATGCCTTTAATCCCAATACTCGGGAGGCAGAGGCAGGCGGTGTTATTCCCCAGAAGGCCCCTGAGCGTGGCTCGCCTGGGGAACTACATTTCCCAGGAGCCCCTAGCGTTCCACGCAAAGGCTGCGCCGAGTTTTGTTGTGTCTTGCGTCCTCCTTTCCCTTCTTTCGCGCGAAGAAGACTGAGAAGACTAAGAAGAACAGAACAAGGCGATGGAAGAGAAGAACAGGCGGATCTCTGTGAGTTCGAGGCCAGCCTAGTCCCCAAGAGCTAGTTCCAGGACAGGCTTCAAAGCTACAGAGAAAGCCCGTCTCGAAAAGCCAAAGGGGAAAAAAAAAAAAAAAAAAAGAAAAACAGAAACAGTGTTGGTCAGACAGCTCCTGCCATGAAAGCCTGCAAACCCGAATCTGAATCTGGGGACCCACCTAAGTGGACAGAGTCAACCCAAAGCTGTTCTCTGATCCCCACACTTATACTACGATAGACCCCTCCAACACATACACTAAAAAGACATACAAGTTTGTTTTTTAAATTAAAAATCAGGAGCTGGAAGATGACTTAGTAGTTAAGAACAAGTATAACTCTTCCAGAAGACCTGAGTTCAATTCCCAGCCCCCATGCCAAACAACTCTGCCTGTGACTTCTGCTCCAGGAGACCCATGGCTTCCTCAGGTACCCACATATGGAACACACACACCTTAGAAATAAAAACAGAAAGAAAACAAACAACAACCACATTGTCTCCCATGTGTCTTGTCCTATCCGACTCATGGACTCCTTTTGGCTTACTATAATTATTATTGTTGTTATTATTATTTTTAAATGTGTAGCCCAGGCTGGCCTCGAACTCGTGATCCTTCAGCCTCTGCCTCCTTCAGCAAATCCTACCGGCGTGTGCCACCACAACCGGCTGGCTTATTTTCTAAGCAGAATCTCATGGAACCCATGCCTGCCTTAAACTCACCATTTTGCCAAAGCTGACCTTGAACTCCTGATCTCCCAGCTTCCGCCTCTAGAAGTCAGGGGTTACAGCTTCCCATTTTGGTTTTCCAAGGTTTCCCTTGCCAAGAGCATGCAGATGGTGCTGTCATGGATGTCCCCTCAGGTTTAAACATTGTCCTTCCAGACTCACAGAGGATGCCTCCATCATTCTTTGCTTGTTTGTTTGTTTGTTTGTCAAGACAGAGTTTCTTTGCAGCTTTGGAGCCTGTTCTGGAACTTGCTCTGTAGACCAGGCTGGCCTTGAACTCACAGAGATCCTCCTGCCTTGGCCTCCTGAGTGCTGGGATTAAAGGCGTGCGCCACCACTGCCCAGCTCATTCTCAGATTTAATGCCTTTTGAAAAAGTATTTTCTATCCCTATTGTGATTTTAAGGCTGATTTTTGAAACAGTACCCATATCTGTCCTTGTTTTACTTTGGAAAACCCCTGGGCTAAGCTTACAGGAACTGAGCCCAGATCACAGCTGACCAGACAGAGTTTGGCAAGAGAGCCTGGGCCCCTGGAGGGCCAGTGGGGTTCAGGGAGTAGATGGGTGGTGTGTGGAGGGCGTGGTAGGAGGAAGAAGCATTGCCTTGTTCATTCTCTGCCTTTCAGTTTGCTCTGTGAAGTGATTTCCCATAGGCTATGGGCCCTGAGCTCCTGTAAGGATCTCACGGTGGGCCCTGGGCCTTTTAGCCTCTCATCAGGCCCCCTGTCAGGCTCTTTGCTATGTTGGACGCTTCATCTGCACTGCTAATCTGCCTCCACTGACTTTCTGAGGGGTAAACAGGCAGGAAGTGCTGCCACCAAGCAGGCTGAACACCCCCAGAAAGGTGCTCGAGACTCCCTGTGGCCTGCTGGTCCAGCTCCAGGCTCAGGTGGCCTCAGGATAGATGACTCAGGTAAGCTGTGCTGGTCAAACAAGCAGTACCCAGAGCTCAGCGGGATGAGCCTATAATTAGTCCTCTTGTTGTCAAACCACCGTCTCCTAAGGGTGGCCCCCCTTGCTGGGCCCCGAGCCAGGCCTGGAGGAGGCTGGCAAGAATGTGCTTATCTCAGTTTGTGCTTTGTTGCCCAAGGTGCTTCCTGAGGCTTCTATAGCTGGGCACGGAGCTGAACCACTGGCACCTGTGCTGACGGTGGAGCGCTGCTGGGCTAAAAGGACTCAGCGGAGAGCAAGGATGAACAAGGAGGAAATTGTGGGATGCTTTTCCTGAGCCCAACACCCATCCCTTTTCTCGGCAGAACCGGAAGCCTGGACGGACAGACTGGAGACATTTGACTGGGGAGGTGACTGACCTCAGCCAACTTGGTGGCCAGGTGTTTAGATAAGGATTGCTTAGCAACCCGTAACACACATTAGCTCCCTGAATTCGCCACTAACTACTTTGTCCTTTTACATATAAAGAAACAGAGGCTCTGAGGAGCCGGCTCAGAAGCACAGACTCATGACAAGTACATCCAGGTTTTGAGTCCAGATGGCCAGATCTAGAATGACTCCAGGCTGGCTTGGCCACAACCTCTGTGTGATCTTGGCTGTCACTTCCCACTCTGGCCCTCGAGTTTCTCAGCATGGAATGCCGGGGAATTAGGCCATAGCCTTTGCAACTCTTTCTCTAGTTCCCTGGCTCTACAGGTACGGAGCCGGTGCTTCATGGAGGTTCCCCGCCCCCCTTCTCCGCCCCTGGACAGCCTTGTTTACTTCTGATGGTCGGGAGCAGTTTAAGAGGCATCCGACCGGTGCCAATGAACTCGCAACCCAGTACGGCTGACTAATGGGGCAAAGCTGCTTCCCCACTCCATTCCTCAGCTTCCCCCGACTCCATCAAGGGGCAGTAACGACCTCTTTGAGTTCAGGGCAGCCGTGAATCAGAGTTAATGAGCATTCGTCACGAGTTCTGGAATTCTCACAAGCAAAGGGTCATCTGCCGGCCCGGAGCCTCACAGGGGTGGCGGTGACGCACTGCTCCGGCCCGTGCCCATGTCCTCCAGGTTTTGTTACTGGTTTAACTTTGCGGGTTGGCCTTGGGGTGACTCAGCCCAAGTGTTGATGACACCTTGGGAGGATTGGCTTCGGTGCTGCCGTGTGCCAATGACTTATTTCCTCTTGGGTTTTCTTCTTCAGGCTTCCCAGTCAAACTGGTTTTTATCCTTCTCTTGATGTCTCTAATGCCGGATGCAAGGGGTTAGTTAGTGCTAAGGATCCTCCACTTCTCTGGCTCTTCATTAAATGAGGTCTCTCTCTCCTTCTCTCTGACAGCTTCCAGGAGGATGCATTGAACTCGGAAAGACAAAGTCAGAATGACGCTGAGAGGCTGGTGAGGTGGTGCCTGCCTTCCAGACCAGCGTTGGGGAGACATACGGAGGGGGATCCTGTGAGTCGAGGCTAACCCCCTTCGGGGCAGAATGACCCTTTCACAGATATTTACGATTCATAACAGTAGCAAAATTACAGTTATGAAGGAGCAATGAAATAACTTTATGGTTGGGGTCACCGGAACATGAGGAACTGTACTAAAGGGTCGCAGCGGTAGGGAAGCTGCGAACGACTGACATTGTTCCAGACCAGTCAAGACTACACAGTGAGACGCTGTCTCAAAACAAAAACCAAAACCAAAAGAATGATACAGAAATGAGGGTAAGCCGGGCGGTGGTGGCTGGTCGGGCGGAGGTGGCGAGCTGGGCGGTAGTGGCGCATGCCTTTAATCATGCCTTTAATCCCAGCACTCGAGGGGCAGGTTAGCCTGGTCTGCCAAGTGAGTTCCAGAACAGACTCCAAAGATAGAGAAACTTTGTCTTGAAAAAACAAAAACAAACAAACAAACAAAAAACAAAACAAAACAGAAATGAGGGTGAGCCATTGGAAAAGGGAGTGGGACCCAGGACCTGTCTGCCAGGGACTGGTAGAAGGCTAGTGTGTGGGTGTGCGCATGCGCGCGTGTGCTTTGTTTGAAAGTCACGCTGAGAGAGTCCATTATGCTTTGGTGGCACCTAGTGGCTCTACTGGGTATTGTCAGTATTAAAGAGCTACGTCACTGCTGCCTGGCTTCAAGTAGTGATCTTGTATATTAAAAAGTTGAGGGGCCTGGAGAGATGGCTCAACGGTTAAGAGTACTGACTGCTCTTCCGGAGGACCTGGGTTCAATTCCCAGCACATGGCAGCTCACAACTGCCTGTAGCTTCAGCTCCCTGGAAGCTGACACCTTTACACCAATGTACATAAAATAAAAAGTTAAAATATTGCCGGGCGGTGGTGGCGCACGCCTTTAATCCCAGCACTCGGGAGGCAGAGGCAGGCGGATCTCTGTGAGTTCGAGACCAGCCTGGTCTACAAGAGCTAGTTCCAGGACAGGCTCCAAAACCACAGAGAAACCCTGTCTCGAAAAACCAAAAAAAAAAAAAAAAAAAGTTGAGGGGTTGAGCCGGGCGGTGGTGGCGCACGCCTTTAATCCCAGCACTTGGGAGGCAGAGGCAGGTGGATCTCTGTGAGTTCGAGACCAGCCTGGTCTACAAGAGCTAGTTCCAGGGCAGGCTCCAAAACCACAGAGAAACCCTGTCTCGAAAAACCAAAAAAAAAAAAAAAAAGTTGAGGGGTTGTGCCAGCCTGTTACACAGAGAAACCCTATGTGAAAAAAAAAAAGTTGAGGACCATGTGTGGTGGCACACACCTTTAATTCCAGCACTTGAGAGGCAGAGGCAGGTGGATTTCTATGAGTTCCAGGCCAGCCAGGGCCACACAGTGAGAGCATGTCTCAAAACAACAGCAACAGTACAAAAACTGGAGTCAATAGAAATGACTATCGGATTTTTCTCTTGTTTCTCTTTTGTTTTGTTCCATGTTTCTTCTTTTTTTTTTTTTTGGTTTTTTGAGACAGGGTTTCTCTGTGGTTTTGGAGCCTGTCCTGGAACTAGCTCTTGTAGACCAGGCTGGTCTCGAACTCACAGAGATCCGCCTGCCTCTGCCTCCCAAGTGCTGGGATTAAAGGCGTGCGCCACCACCGCCCGGCTCCATGTTTCTTTTTTTAAATTTTTTTGTTTTGTTTTTTTTCAGGGGTTTCTCTGTGTAGCCCTGGCTGTCCTGGAACTCATTCTGTAGACCTGGCTGACCTCAAACTCAGAGATCCACCTGCCTCTGCCTCCTGAGTGCTGGGATTAAGGATATGGGCCACCACCACCCAGCAGCAAAGACAAATAACAAAAATTTCCATCTTAGTCACTTTTACAGTAGGGTTATCCACACACATATAAATGTGTAACAGATCTCTAAAACTCTCCAGAGTTCATCTTTCAAAACTAAACTGCACACACAGGAACTATCTCCTCATGCAGGCTATGACCGACTGGCTTATCCCACTAAGCAGCACATTCTCAAGACTCATCCATGCTATAGGCTACAACCAGATTTCCTCCTAAGGCCAGATATTATTTCACCATCTGAGTATACTACATAAAATAATCCTTTAGTTTTTTTGTGACAGGATGTAATGATGGAGCCACGGCCAGCCTGGAACTCACTGTGTCGATCACACTGGCTTCAACACATATAGCTCTGTTGTTGGAGGTTTCTGTCCTGCCCGGTTTCTGAAGTCGTTAAGTCCCAAAGAAATCACACAGATGTTACATTAGTTATAAACTGATTGGCCCATTAGCTCAGGCTTCTTATTAATTAATTCTTATAACTTACATTAGCCCATAATTCTTGTCTGAGTTAGCCACGTGGCTTGGTACCTTTTTCAGCAGGGCAGTCACATCTTACTTCCTCTGAGGCTGGGTCATGACTACAGATTTAAACTTCTCTCTTCCCAGAATTCTCGTTGCCCCACCTCTACTTCTTGCCTGGTTACCCACCTATACTTCCTGCCTAGCTACCAGCCAATCAGCATTTTACTAAAAATAACACAAGTAACAGGGTAAAAGACCATTGTCCCACAGCACAGCTCTACCTGACTCCACCTCCTGAGTGTTGAGATTAAATTCATGTGCTATTATTATTATTTTATTATTTCGAGACAGGGTTTCCCTGTAGCTTTGGAGCCAGTCCTGGAACTCACTCTGTAGACCAGGCTGGCCTCAAACTCACTGAGATCACTGAGATCCGCCTGCCTCTGCCTCCCAAGTGCTGGGATTAAAGGCGTGCGCTACCACCGTCCGTCTTATTTCTTTTAATTTTCTGTGTATGAGTGTTTCTCCTCATGTATGTTTATGTTCCATGTGCATGCCTGATGTGAGGTCAGAAGAAAGGGTCAGTTCCTTTAGAACTGGGGTTAAGGACCATGTGGGTGCTGGAAACTAAACTTGGGTCGGTCTTGAGATCAAAAAATGCTCTTAACCACTGAACCATTTCTCCAGGTCTTACAATAATCACTTTAATAGTATAGTTTACCAAGTTATACTCTGAAATCAATTACTAAATGTTTAAGGTTTTTTTCAACTTATTTCAAGTAATTATATACATACATACACATATATATGTATGTATATATGTATATTTGTTTTGGTTTTTTGTTAGAGCCCGTGGGCGCCAACATAGATAACTGTTTTCCCTAACTGGACTGGTACGGAGGTGCAATGAATAACTAGACATGGCTTACACGGTCATCACGGAAGGGCATCTAAGGTTTCTTCTCTCCTGAAGATCTCTCCACGTTTATTATCCAAACAGCTTTTATACCAACACATAAACTGAGCGGGAAAATACACCAGACCTGTCTCCTAGGTAACCAGGTGAATGGTGTTTTGTCACGTCCACATCTACCTGTCTGCTGTGTATGCTAGCTGTCACGTAGGCTTGAATCAGCATCTCTATAAGGCATCCTCCAAATTACAGAGAAAGGAGCAACATCCTGACCCTTTGTTAGGCAGAGACAGCCTGTCTGCAGGGCTACGTGACCACCTCGGATGGGGCCTGTGGCTTTAGTGCCTGGCCGCCACACCATATAGAAATATGGGCCTACAGTTTTTGAGACAAGGTTTTTCTGTGTAACGGTTTTGACTGTCCTGGAAGGCAGCAATATATTAAACATTGTCATGCATATGTCTTTTCTTCAGCTGAACCTTGGTTGGGAAGCAGACAGTTGGTAGGCTTGGGAAACAAACTTGAAAGCTGGCCCTCATTTACTGCCTAGTGACCCTGAGCAAAGTACTAACTTAGGTTTAGCATCCTCATTTGTAAAAGAGGGGCAGTGACTGTACTCACAGGACTGTGGTAGGGCTTAAATAATGGAAAATAAGACTAGTGTTTAGGTAAGTGTCTGAAAAAGTGTGGTAAGGTCAGTTTTCAGAGTTCTTCCTGCCCATGTCCCTCATACCGCATGAGAGGGGAGACTCCAGCCACGACCTTTGCCCTGTCATCACTCAAAATGGCTCTAGACAAGCCTTACAGTAGTGGGGACCGCAATGCACCCGTCCTTTCTATTGGCTCTTATTGGGCTGGACAGGACTGGCCTGGAAGCGCACACAGTATGAAAAGGAGACTTTTGTCTCATCTTGGCTTCTTCGTGAGCACAGTTGAAGACCTTCCGTGGAGATGAATCTTGAGTTCCTTCTAGGTATTCTATTTTGGGGTCCCTGGCTACTGCTGCCCACCACAGGAGGCAGTAGACTGCTCTGACTCTCCAGCTCTACGACCTAACCGCCCTACAGAGCAGGCTGTGCATGCTCTGTCCTCTGTTGGCTTTAGCCATGTGCATCGATTTACCCCAGGGAGGCACTGGAAAGAGAAGAGGGTCAAAGATGGAAAGAACGGTCTCCTGAAGGGCTCGAGTGTGGCCTTCTCTCCTGAGGGCGTGGGTCAGCCGATCCAGAGGATGGCTATATAAAGCCAAAGAAAACCCAGAATAGGCAGAGAACTAAAAATAGGCAGGAAAACTTGAGGAGGAGGAAGCGCCTGCGCTCTTGGTGGTGGTCAAGCTGCACAAGCAGCTGCTTTTGTTGCTAAGACGGAACTGGGTGGAAAAAATTCAAGAGTCAGTTAGGACGGGCTTACAACTGTCTGTGGGTGCAATGAGCAAATGTAGAAGGCCCCCCAAAACAATCTCCCACTTGGTGAGTCTTTAAAAGTAGGCTAAAGTGTAAAAAGAGCTAGGAAAATGGTATTCTATGAACGGTTGCAACATGATCTTCCTTTCTAGCACGAGAGGCAGAGCTTGGTTTAGGGCTTGGGAAAGGAAAATCACAGAATCATGAGGCCTGCAATTCCCAGCTGCATCGCAATGGAAAGAAGAGAAGGCTGGGAGGGCGGAGCGAGGTTTCACTCCGCCACATCCAGCTAGGACAGAGCTACTTAGAGAATATCTTTGAGCTTCAGTCTTCCTCCTGTAAAAGCAAACCAACTCCCATGAGAAATCCAACCTCTGTCAAACAGAGGATGTCCCAGTGACAAGTCATGACAGGACAGCTGCAGGTGGGGGGAATGAGCAAACAGAAGGGACTGGATAACCACGGCTCTCAACCGTCCTGATCGCTAGGACTGTGGACTTTGGGAGAAGGGGTACACCTGGGAGGCTGGGAGGAGGGTGTCAAGGGCTGTTTCCAAGGAGAAAGCAGACAGAGGCTAGGCAGCAGATCATAAAATTACCCAGTATAGTTAACAAAGTGGGAATCTTATGCTATTTTTATTTGTATCTTTGGTTTTTTGAGACAAGGTTTCCTTGTGCATCCCTGACTGTCCTGGAACTCACTCTATAGACCAAGCTGGCTTTGAATTTAAGAGATCTACCTGCCCCTGCCACTCAAGTGCTGGGATTAAAGGTGTGTGCCACCACTGCCCAACTTGTAATGCTACTTCTGTGGTTAATAATTAGTCTGTTTTGTGTTGCTGTAACAAAATACCCAAGACTGGGTACTTAACAGGAGGATTTAGAGCTCATGGTTCTGGGGGCTCAGAGCAGGTGAGCCTGGGCATCTGGAGATGACATCATGTGTCAGTGAGAGGCAGCAGGAGCGATCCCCAAAAATGTAACTTTCTTGTTTTGCTTTCCTTTTTTTTGTTAAAAATTATTTTATTTTGTGTACACGCCTGTGGGTGTGTATATACCTCGGTGCGTGTGTGGTGGACAGAGAACAACGTGAATAAATCAGTTTTTTCCTCCTGCCACGTGGTGACTGATCTGTAGACCAGACTGACCTCAAACTCAAGAGAGCCACCTGACTCTGCCACCCGAGTGCTGAGACTAAAGATGTGTGCCACCACTACCCAGCCCAGCGAGGCAGATCTTGAAGTTAAGGTTACAAGAGCAAGAGCCTGTTCTCAAAAAAAGTGAAAGGGTCTGAGTCAGAGGCAAAGTGTGTATGTGATCAGCATAAGGACTTGAACTTGATTCCCAGTCCACTGCTGGGTACAGGGTGTGTGTCTGTAATCCTAGTCCTGGGGAGGTGGGCAGAGGATCCCTGGAGCTGGCTAGCAGCTAGTCTAGCCTTAGTGAGTACCTAGACCCAGGATCAAAGGAGAAGCGGACTGAGTTCCTGAAGGTAACAGCCAGGGTTGTCCTATGTCCTCTACATATATATGTGTGGGCACATACATACCCAAAAACTATTTAAAAAAATCAAATCAGCCAGGTGTGGTGGTACATGTAATCCTAGCACTTGGGATGCTGAAGTGAAGGTCATCCTCACATCCATAGTGAAACCAGCCTAGGCTATATGAGGCTCAATTTCAAGTAAACAAAACAACAAAAAAACAGGGACAGAGGACCTGGAGGGATGGCTCAGTTGTTCCTACCACTCACACTGCAGCTCAGTTGCAGGGTCTCAGGTGCCCTGTTCTGGCCTACACACGTACTGCATGCATATGGTACCTAGACATAGACACAAAGCACCCATATACAGAACTGGTGAAAACCCAGAAAAAGCAAGCAAACAAACAAAAAAGCAGGACCAGTATCCACATGGCAGCTAACAACTGTCTGTAACTCCAAGATCTCACACCCTCATACATACATGCAGACAAAACACCAATGCAAATAAAATGAAAATAATTTTCTCCTTGGGGTGCAACTCAGCAATATCTACACTGGTTCTAAGGTCTCAATGTAAACCAAAGTTAAATTCTATGAACGACCCCCCCCCAACCCCCGGAGCCAGGGAGGGAGAAAACAATTCTCCAGCGGCAGAAATCTTAGCCAGTGCTTTATTAACACACACCGTCGCCACATTGCCGGGCGAGACTCTCAGAACACTGTGCCCGCAGCCGAGCCACCGATGCGGAGCTCTCGCCCTCGGTCTTGAGGCTGGTTTTGGAACGCTGTTTCTTACCCTGTCCTCATCCCGCATGGCATGGGTCTCCTCTTCATGTAGATGGCAAGTCTGTACTTGCGATTAACCAGAATGAAGAAAAGCAACATCAGTTAACCAAAAAGAGAAGTCAGGCTTTTTTTTTTAAAGTCACCTTCATCAGCTCTGTCTGGAACATTTTCATGAAGAGCATACAGACTCCCACTGCCGGAATATCCGGAACACTCTCCTTGATTTTTCAGAGAGACTCTGTAGATTTAAAAAAAAAGCTTATTATCAGAATTTACACCCCGTCATAGAGACAAAAGATAGGCATAGCATTAGGGTTGTCTTGGTAAATTTCTTCTTAGATATGATCAAGGCATATGTAAGATTGAATAAAAACTCATTTTATGTTATGTGATATACATAATGCAGAAGCCTGTGTTCTACCGTCAGCCCACTGCTAACCCTCTGTGCATCGACACCTGTCCTCATCCTCGTTTGTGACGATGGCACTCCTGACCCACCCTGAGTGCAGCACACATCCTGCACTGGCTTTTATCCAGGTCGTTTAATTGGACGGACCTAGCTATTTCCAAGAACAATGATTTGTGTGGCACCCAGCTGGGGTTAACTGTATCATCAAAGTTTGAGAAGTAAAACTTAATGACCCCCAAAGAGTTTAAACTCAACCTTGGCTTTCTCAGCTTCATGTTTTAGTCAACAGAACTAAACTAGCACGGCCCTCTCACTGCGTCTCGATCATACTAGGAAACGTCCTGAGATTTTCTGAGAAGCGGTTACAGGGAGACAAAGCAACTCACTGAAAAGTTCTCAGTCACAACACTTGGTTCCACCTGCCTGTGAGGGGCAATAAGAGCAGATATTCAGCCGGGCGGTGGTGGCGCACGCCTTTAATCCCAGCACTTGGGAGGCAGAGGCAGGTGAATCTCTGTGAGTTCGAGACCAGCCTGGTCTACAAGAGCTAGTTCCAGGACAGGCTCCAAAGCCACAGAGAAACCCTGTCTCGAAAAACCAAAAAAAAAAAAAAAAAAAAAAAAAAAAAAAGAAAAAGAGCAGATATTCTGCCTGGCAAGGGTCCCAGTGACAATGCAAAGGGCATTAGCAAGCTATCCCTCACTTTATGAAACATGCCATTTCCATTGTCTCCTTACCCTCCTTAAATTTATCTATTTATTGGTTTTTCAAGAAAGGGTCTCACTATGTAGCTCTGGCTGTCCTGAAATTCACTATGTAGACCAGGCTGGCCTTGAACTCACAGATATTCACCAGTTTCTGCCTCCCAAGTATTGTGTGCCACCATGCCTGGCTCCTCCTTAAGTTTTTTTTTTAGATTTATTTATTTATTTATTATGTATACAACATTCCTTTCCTGTATGCTTGCATGCCAGAAGAGGGCACCAGATCTCATTACAGATGGCTGTGAGCCACCATGTGGTTGCTGGGAATTGAACTCAGGACCTCTGGAAGAACAGTCAGTGCTCCTAACCTCTGAGCCATCTCTCCAGCCCCTCCTCCTTAAATTTTTTTTCCTTTTTTCTTTTCTTTTTTTTTAAAAAGTATTTATTTATTTATTTATTATGTATACAATATTTTGTCTGTGTGTATGTCTGCAGGCCAGAAGAGGGCACCAGACCTCATTACAGATGGTTGTGAGCCACCATGTGGTTGCTGGGAATTGAACTCAAGACCTTTGGAAGAGCAGGCAAAGCTCTTAACTACTGAGCCATCTCTCCAGTCCCCCTCCTTAAATTTTTTAAAGAAACATTTACTTATTTCTTTGTATGTGTAAGCATGTACATGCCACAGTGTGTGTGGAAATCACAGAATAACTTACAGAAGTTGGTTCTCTCCTTCTACCATGTGGGTGCTGGGATCAAACTCTGGTCATCAGGTTTGGTGGTTAAGTGTCTTTACCAGTCTTAAAAAACAAAACAAGCCGGGCGGTGGTGGTGCATGCCTTTAATCCCAGCACTCGGGAGGCAGAGACAGGCGCAGGCAGATTTCTGGGAGTTCGAGGCCAGCCTGGTCTACAAGAGCTAGTTCTGGGACAAGGCACTAAAGCTACAGAGAAACCCTGTCTCGAAAAACCAAAAAAAAAAAAAAAAAAAAAATTTCTTACCTTTTTCTAAAAAAAGCAAAAGAAAACAGAAGCTGGAGAGATGACTCAGTAGTTAAGAGCACTTATCTACACTTCCAGGACCCAAGCTTGGTTCCCAGCACACATACCAGGTGACTAACAACCATGTGTAACCTCAAATTCAGCAATGTGCACACACACACACACAGAGAACCCTATATGTAATAAAAATAAATCTTTAAAATGAAACAAAAAAATGGGGCTGGAGAACTGAGACAATGGTTAAGATCACTTGCTCCTCCTGCAAAGGACCTGAATTCAATTCCCAGCATCCACACGGTGGCTCACTGGTATAATTCTCAGATATTCACATGGTACATATTTATACACATAAATCTTTTTTGAGACAGGATTTCTCTGTGTAGCCCTGGCTGTATGGAAACTACTCAATAGATCAGACTAGCCTTGAACTCAGAGATCTGCTTGCCTCTGCCTCCCAAGTTCTAGAATTACAGGTGTGCTCATGCTCAGATTAAATAAATCTTAAAACAAACACATAATCAAAAAAAAAAGTATCTTTTTTTTTCAGGAGTGGGAGCACTTCAATAAAGTACAGTTCCAGAAGGAGTTCTTCCTGGGACTCAGAGGACGGAGGGTTTACTGACTTTACTGACAAAGCTGAACTAAGCTGAGAACCAGTGTAAGCTCTCCGTCCCTTCCACAGCCCCACTAAGCCCTCTGCTATCCAGTCACAGCAGCCATGACTAACAGACAAACTGCCTAAGAGGAATTGAAAAGCCCAAGCCAGGGCCAATTATGCGTTAACTCTACACACTGAACCCACAGGAGGTTTCTTTGTAGTACTTTAGTGTGACGGTGACAGACAGAAAGCTTCTGCTGTTGTTTGCGACAGCTCTCACAATGTCACCCCAGCTGTGCTGGAACTCACACTGTAGACCAGGCTGGCCTCCGACTCACAGAGATCCGCCTGCCTCTGCCTCCCGAGTGCTGGGATCAAAGGTTCATGCTACCATGACTGGCACTGGAGAAATATCTTTAAAAACAAAACAAAAACCAGCCAAAATATTATTTCTTGAATCTGAGGACAGAAACAGATTTAGCATCTCCAGTTTGAGTGGTGGGTCAAATAGCTATCTTTCTATACTTTCATATTCCCAAATCCCCGTTTCTATTGTAGTATTTTGGAATCAGGTCTCCTATAGATCAGGCTGGCTTCCAGCATGTGATCTCTCTAAGCCTACTGAGTGTGGGCATTACTGGTGTGTACTGACATGTCTGACCTAAACATAAAACATTTTTATTACATTTATGCATATATGCATTTATTTATTGAGTGTGTGCACATGCATGTGCAAGCATACCACGATAGACCACGTGGAGGAGAACTTCCTAGAGTTCTCTCTTTTTACTGCATGGGTTCTGAATACTGAACTTAGGTCTTCAGGCTTAGCAGCAAGTTCCCTTACTGAGCCATTTTGCTAGGCCCCTGACCTAAGTTTTTTTTTTTTTTTTTTTTTTTTTTTTGGTTTTTCGAGACAGGGTTTCTCTGTGGCTTTGGAGCCTGTCCTGGAACTAGCTCTTGTAGACCAGGCTGGTCTCGAACTCACAGAGATCCGCCTGCCTCTGCCTCCCGAGTGCTGGGATTAAAGGCGTGCGCCACCATCGCCCGGCCTGACCTAAGTATTTTTTTTTTTTTTTTTTTGGTTTTTTTTCGAGACAGGGTTTCTCTGTGGTTTTGGAGCCTTTCCTGGAACTAGCTCTTGTAGACCAGGCTGGTCTCGAACTCACAGAGATCCACCTGCCTCTGCCTCCCAAGTGCTGGGATTAAAGGCGTGCGCCACCACCGCCCGGCTTGACCTAAGTATTTTTAAATTCAAAAAAGGACAGACAGATTTTGGAAACCCTTCCTCTACTTACTTATTGAGGGACTAATGATATACTTTGTTGGACTTTGGTATAATTATAGTTCCCTCTGGTGGAAATCCTTTGAGACTACCATGAAATTGGGAACCATGACAGGCAAGTATTTTTTAAGGCATAAAGTCAGAAATGGTTACATTTATGCCAGGCTATGAGGCAAATTTAGAACTGGGCCTGGAAAGAACCCAAAACCAGTTCCCTGGACTCTCCCTTTCACTCTTCAGCTCTGCCTGTTCTCAGGTCTGCAGCGGCAGCAGTCCTGGCTGTGAGAGCTAACGCTGGTCCAGAGCAAGTGCCCAGCTGTGGAGAGCAAAGTAAGATGCTGAAATGGGAGAGTAAACCATGGTTTGGTACCCAGATCCAGAGCTCCAAACAGTTAACTGGCCAGACTCCAAATGCAAGCCACGGCGACCGGCAGCGAGCAGCCATGCCGAGCGTGAGGCCGGGCAGCACCAGGCCAGGCAGCGGTGCCGCGGTGCCAGGCTGGGCGGCTGCCATCCGTCTACTTTGCTGCTGTACCCCTTTCCTACCGGGAGTCATTGCAGCTGCAGGAACAAAGACTTTACCATGAAGTCATGGAATGCCATATGCTAAGCAAATGAGAAACATGGAACCACTTCTGGGCTTTGCTCCTGACGCCAGAAGGAACCTAAGCTGACTTCGGAGAGCTGAAAGCAGGCAGGTACTAACTACGGGGCCAGCCTCTTCTGCTCATCCCACAAACAACAGCGCTACACACACGCTGGGCAACGGCATCTTACCATGGGGTCTATCTCAGGTGGCTGGTTAGAATGCTTGTGGGCCAGCAGGATGGCCAGCACTGCCTTCCAGCCTGGCTCCGCTGGGGTGCTGGCATCCACCTCCGCTGTCCCATTCTCTTTGGTTTCCTTGGCAAGTGTGATATTCACCCAAGGGCACCAATCTCTATGCTGAGAAGTGGGATCAAAGAAGCTTCGGGGAGAGGTATCCTGGGGGAGAAAGAAGAGGCACAGTCTTATTAGAATAGATGATAGTTCTGGTCAAGGAGGAGCTGTAGCCACTTAAATTCAGAATCACACAACTGCCCACATTTCTGTTTCTTCTTGATTACTATCTCACCTTTGTCATTTTGAGATAAAATGCAGGCTACATAGGTGAGCTGGTCACTGTACCGCCCTAGCCTCCCACGTATGCTCTGTAAACTGTTGTTTCAATTCCCTCTCATTCTTTAGATCTCTAGCCCTGGCCCTTTTCTGTTGAGATGAGGTTGCTGTCAGTGTGTAGCCCAGGATGGCTTTCAATTTGCCTCCATCCTCAGCCTCTGGAGTTCTGGGATTACAGGTGTGACCACACTAGACTACTGAACCTTCTTAAGCATAGATAAGAACATTTGGAAAATCACTGTGACAGCCCAGGAAATAACCCCAAGAACTAAAAGAATTCCATGGTATTAAAAAGTTTCTGTAGAACAAAGCAAAATATCAGAGGGGAGAAAGTCTAAGAACAGGAGAGTCTGTGCCAGTGACAATTCAGACAGGGTATACCTAGAATACATAGACTTCAGACAGGGTATACCTAGAATACATAGATTTCAGACAGGGTATACCTAGAACACATAGACTTCAGACAGGGTATACCTAGAACACATAGACTTCAGACAGGGTATACCTAGAACACATAAAGACTTCAGAGAGCATACCTAGAATATATAAAGACTTCAGAAGGTTTACCTAGAATATATAAAGAACTGCAAAAAAGTCAGGGGTAGCCAGGCGGTGGTGGTGCACGCCTTTAATCCCAGCACTCGGGAGGCAGAGACAGGCGGATCTCTGTGAGTTCAAGGCCAGCCTGGTCTACCAGAGCTAGTTCCAGGACAGGAACCAAAAAGCTATGGAGAAACCTTGTCTCGAAAAATAAAAAGTCAGGGGTAGGGGAGGTATATGCCTTTAATCCCAGCACTTGGGAGACAGAGGCAGGTGGATATCTGCAAGTTTGAGGCCACCCTGCCTCAAAAAATAAAAACAAACTAAACAGCAAAACAAACAAACGAACAAAAAACTACCTACAGGTGTGGTGGCTCAGGTTTATAACCCCAGCACTGTGGCAAGAGGACTGACATAAATCCAAGGCCAGCCTACGTCCAAGGCCAGGTCCCTAGTGAGTTCTAGGGCAGCCTGAGTTACCGTGTGAGAGCGGGTAGGGAGGGAGAATCCCAAAGTCTCCTTCATCAGGTCTGCTGCCCTACTATACAGCTGTCTTGTTAGTCTAAGTGTGTGTGACTCTCTATGTCCATTCCAAACCTTCGATCAACCAACTGTCCCCCTCCCCCAAATGTTCATTTTGTGTGTGTGGTGGGGGGGGATGCATGTCAGGCTTGGCAGCAAGCATCCTTACCCTCTGGGTTCTCACCAGCCTGTGTTTTGTCTGAGACAAGGCCCGTGCAGCACAAACTGCTCTTGAACTCAGAAGCAGAGGATGGCCTCTGCACTGTGGGTCCCGTCTCCCCCTCTCAAGGGCTGGGATTACAGGTTATGAACTGTCCCATCTTTAAACTCACTAAATGTACTTTTGGTCAGAATCCAGGGAGGGCTCGTGTCTGCTTCTCCCCGATGCATATAAAGGCACTGTCTTCTGCATGTGCTCTCATGGCTATCTACAGAGATGGACTCACTGAGCTGCCAGAAGAGCAGAGGCGAGCCCGCTTGGCTTTCCGGAGAGGGCTCGAGGGAACTTCCAAGCCAGCAGAATCTCCGGTTCCCATGCTTCGGGTCACTGGCCGGCTTCTAGTGGTGGGGCTGGCTGCCTCTGGCTCAGGCCGGTCAACAGGACTGGAAGAGTCCCAGCTCCGGGTTCGGGAGACAATGGGACCTGGACTCTTTTCAGACTGAAGAAAAAAGAAAGGCAATGGAAGTATATGAATGATGTAATAGCTTTAGCCTGCGTACTCCTAGAAGCATGTGAAACACAGTATTTTAGAATTTGCTATATAAATTTCAATTGCCTACATAACTAAATTCCTCCGAGACTATTGTATTTCTGTACTTAGTTAGATTCTATAACAAATTTAGCTTCTCCATCTGTGAAGTGCGATACACAGGCTTACACAGGGTTAAAGCGAAGCCTACCACCAAGTTCCAGCCCGCTGTGACAGCTGCACCCTGAAGAAGCTAATACCTGCTCGGAGCCGGGAGAAACGGTAGAGTCTTGGCTTCGGGTCATCATCCGCCTAGGAGACTCAGGCACCAGAGGGAAGTGCTCAGGCCGACCCTCCACACCTGGAATGGGGGAGCTAGTCAAACCACAGGAAGCCTCCAGATCTGTCAGGGATGATTCAATCTGCTGGAAGCCCCAGAGACCGACCTTCCTCATACACTGGGAACATGATATCAGGGAGAGCTGTGTGGGTTCCAAAGAACTAGGAAGGAATGGGAGAGAAAGGGGTGTTTCTAAAGGTGTTACTTCCATGAGACTATGTATTTGATTTCTGTTTTATCTCAGCAAACAGTCTCTACAGTGGGCTAGTGGACTAAGAACCACGAACTCTTAAGAACCCTGATCTGAGGACCTGACATTCACTAACTCCTACATTACCTTCTCAAAGGGTCTTAGGGTCTTGGTATGTTCTAGTTGGCAAAAATATTGTGAAGTATGTTTTATCAACTCCTGTCCTCTTAAAACACTTCCCTTAATCTACCAAAAAAACAAAACAAAACAAAACAAAAAAAACACGCAGAGTTATTTACTTATCCAAGCACTGTGATCACAGGCACACACCCACCACCACTCCCAAACTCAGTAAGTAAATGGTGGTAGTGGTGGGGCAAGGTCACTTGATGCTCTTCCAAAGAACACAAATTTGGAATCCAGTAGCCACACTGGGCTGCTCAAAACCACCTGTAACACCGAGGCCCTCTTCTGGTCTTTGAGGGCACGTGCACACGTATGGCATGTACTTCACACAAACACAGATACATATTCATAAATAAAAATACGTTTTTTGTTCTTTTTGGTTTTTTGAGACAGGGTTTCTCTGTTCTCTGTGTACCCTTGACTGTCCTAGAACTAGCTCTGTAGAACAGGCTGGCCTCGAACTCAGAGATCTGCCTTTGTGCTGCTTGCCACCAAGCCTGGTAACACGAGTTCAGTCCCCAGAACCCCTGTGGCAGGTAGAGAACTGACTCGTCTAGTTCTCCTCTGACCTCCCACTCGTGCCACGGCCACGCACGGTAATGGCCACTCCACGCACACACAAAATAACTGTAGAAAGCAAATGTCCAAGTAAAGCACTGGCTCTGGCACTCTTCTTTCTGAAGGAGTCAACACCAAACTAAGCTGGAGTGGAAATGCCAGTGTGGGGCTCGGGGCTCCAGATGGCGTCTCCTCTGGTAATTTTTGTCAATTAAACTTGATTGTCTTCCCTTCTAAAAATAGGACACTATGTTCCTTTTACAAAGAGCTGTACTGGGGGCTGGAGAGATGGCTCAGAGGTTAAGAACATTGCCTGCTCTTCCAAAGGTCCTGAGTTCAATTCCCAGCAACCACATGGTGGCTCACAACCATCTGTAATGAGGTCTGGTGCCCTCTTCTGGCCTTTGGGCATACACACAGACAGAATATTGTATACATAATAAATAAATATTAAAAAAAAAAAAAAAAGAGCTGTACTGTTTATGGGAGCATAAGTTCCCAGCTATGAGGAGGCTGCACAAGGAAAGATTCAGGTGTGAACCCCAAGAATGCCTTAGCATTTATTCTGTTTTAGTTGCTGATTCTTTTTTTTTTTTTTTTTTTTTTTTGGTTTTTCGAGACAGGGTTTCTCTGTGGTTTTGGAGCCTGTCCTGGAACTAGCTCTTGTAGACCAGGCTAGTCTCGAACTCACAGAGATCCGCCTGCCTCTGCCTCCCAAGTGCTGGGATTAAAGGCGTGCGCCACCACCGCCCGGCTTAGTTGCTGATTCTTACCCACTCCTCTATCCCTCCTCCATTTTAATTTCTCTCTCTCCTTTTAAAGATTTGCTTATTCATGGTATTTTTATGTATATGAGTGTTCTGTCTTCATGCACATCAGAAGAAGGCACCAGATCTCACTACAGATGGTTGTGAGCCACCATGTGGTTGCTCGGAATTGAACTCAGAACCTCTGGAAGAGAACTCAAGTGCTCTTACCTGCTGAGCCATCTCTCTAGCCCCCTGATTTCTCTTTGTGTTCTCTCATAGGAAACATGTGGTTTCTAAATAGTAACAGTGACTGCTGTCATAGCTCGTGTTCCCAGGTAACACTCACTAACCTACACGCCCAGCCACACAGAGAAAGAACACAGGCAGTGACATGGACTTGCATGTCTGAGCCCAATTTGCTTGGAGTTTTCCTGTCGTCAGTTTGGTAATCAAGCTCATCCTCCAGCAGGTGCAGCAGCACACTGATCTTGTCTTCTGTCAAGCACTGCAAAAGAACCAGGGTTAAAAAGCAACTCAAGAGGAAAAAAAAAACACTCACAACAACACACATGGTCTGGGAAACGCCATGACTTGGAGACAGATCTTCACAGGAGACACACTCTAGGGCAGGACTGCGCTGTCACAGAGTTTAGCTTCCTAAATTGCAGCTTTTCTTTCTTTCTTTCTTTCTTTCTTTCTTTCTTTCTTTCTTTCTTTCTTTCTTTCTTTCTTTCTTTCTTCCTTCCTTCCTTCCTTCCTTCCTTCCTTCCTTTTTTTTCTAAATATTTATTTATTTATTATGTATACAATATTCTGTCTGTGTGTATGCCTGCAGGTCAGAAGAGGGCACCAGACCCCATTACAGATGGTTGTGAGCCACCATGTGGTTGCTGGGAATTGAACTCAGGACCTTTGGAAGAGCAGGCAGTGCTCTTAACCTCTGAGCCATCTCTCCAGCCCGCAGCTTTTCTTCTAAGCACTAAATGGTTCTCAACTTACCAACTGTAGATTTTATCTAGAACTTGTGACTTCAAATCCAAATAATAAAATCATTTATGTCTTGACCTACCACTGAATTTACTTTTGACAGCCTTGATTTTTGGCCTGTGCATAATAAGGCACTATGATGGGGTGGGGCTGCCTTAGTGAAAATCAGGCTGACTTTGTTTGTTTGTTTGTTTGTTTGAGACAGGATTTCTCTAACAGCCCTAGCTGTCCTGGAACTAGCTCTTGTGGACCAGGCTGGCCTTTGACTCACAGAGATCCACCTGCCTCTGCCTCCAGAGTGCTGGCATTAAAGGTATTCGTCACCACAACCCAGCTCAGGCTGATGTTTCTAAAAGCAAACAGAGGTTAACTACTTAGTGCTAGAAGCCCTAACAGAGGGTCAACTTGAGCAAATGACCAGTTTTTACTGCCTACAATATAGCGTGTCTTCACAGCAGACAAGGGCAGGATAAACGCAGCATAGAGAGAGTGCTGCTACAGTTCTAGCTGCAACATATAAGAAGGGAATCTTGTCCTATAGCGTCAGAAAACAGTATGCAGTAAGTAGTTTAAGTCAATCAAGACAAAGTTGAATTTGCAGGGCTGGATGTGGGGCACAGGCCTTTGAACCCAGCACTCCGGAGGTAGAGCGGAGGTTGGTGGATCTCTGAGTCCTACGGCAGTCATTTCAAGATCCCTATCTAACTGTCTGCTCACACCCTCAGTTACTGCATTTCCAGCAGAAACTGGATCCTCTTCACAATATTCCATCCTCTTGTCAGTCAAATAAAGCAACTGGTAACCACTGTACACGAGCCAAGAAAAACTCACCATAGTTTTCAAGTCCTCTGGCCTCAGGGAAGGAAGCTGGAGCTCTAAATGGCAAAGGCTTTGGAACCGGTCCAGGAATTCATTGGCAAGAACAGCAGGCTCACCCAATGGCAACATCCCAAATCTATCTGTGGGCAAAGTAAACTGGGAGATTAGATGGGAGTGGAAATAAAGAAATGTAAAATGGATAGTTGATGATATTAAACTACTGTTTTACACGTGAGCCCACAGAGACCTGCACAGGTTCAAACCAGACAAAATCCCAGCATTAAAAGTGGACACAAAGTCCCACCCTAACCAAAAAGCTATCTGCAATTGATACCTGCCTGGAGAGAAAAGGGCGGGGCGAGAGAAAAATATTCAAAGTCCTATAAGTAGGACTGAACTTTCTTTTAAATTTATTTTTATGTATATGCGTGCTCTATCTGTGTGTACAACCTTATGCCAAAAGAAAGCATCAGATCCCACTATAGATGATTGTGAGCCACCATGAGATTGAGGGGAATTGAACTCAGGACCTCTGTAAAAGCAGCCAGCGCTCTTAACCACTGAGCCATCTTTTCAGCCCTCAGGACTGGACTTCTAAATAATGCAGAGAGTGTTGAGGCTGTGAGGAACACCAAAGAATCAAGATTGTCTAGAAGTAGAGTTCAGCGTGCGGCTCAGTGGCAGAGCACTGGCCTCGGAGCCACCTATGGGCAAGGATCTGGGTTCCATTTCAAGCACTACCAGAAAAAAAAAAATGGGCTAAAAATTGATAATTGATGAAGTTGGTGGCAGGAGAAAAGCATTTAATTATGAAGTATTCTCTGTATTCCTGTGTATGCATGAAATTGTTACCTTTAGGAAGTCAAGGAAGAATCAAAACAGTTACTGAGGTAGAAGGTAGGATTCACCAGACAGAAATTAAAGAAACAATATTTTATAACAATTATCAAATTGCAGATATTTCACCATGAGTTGAAGTAGAAGGTAAATTCTTATTGAGAGGTGGCAAGACGGGTACGTGGGAAAGGAGCAAATGTCACAACACTGTGGACTACGAAGACACCTCAGCTAGTAAGAGGCCTGCTGTGACAGCATGAGGGCCTGAACTTGGATGTCTGGTATCCGGGCATGGGGGCTGGAGAGATGGCTTGAGAGTAAAGAGCACCTGTACTTACAGGAGCCACATGGAGGCTCATAACTGTCTCTAACTCCAGTTCCAGAGGAGCCAATGCCCTCTTTTGGCCTCTTCAGGCACCAGGCAAACACATGATACACAGACATGCATGCAGACGAAACACCCACACACATAAAATTTCAAAACTTAATTAATTAAAAAAAATTAAGAAAGAAAAGAACAGTACAAGCCTGGCAGGGTGGTGCACTTGTACTTTTTGTGCTTAGGCTGAGGCAGGAGGACTGCTCAAGTTTAAAGACAGTCTGAGCTACATAAGACTTTCTTAAAAACAAAAAGAATGAAAATACAGCAGGGCAGAGGGATGCATACCTGCAATCCCCAAACTTGCACTGTGGCAAGTTCAAGAAGACAGCCTGGTCCACACAGTAAGGTCTAGGCCAACCATCTAGAACTACCTGTCAAGACTGTCTCTAAAAAACCCAAAATGAGCCGGGCGGTGGTGGCGCACGCCTTTAATCCCAGCACTTGGGAGGCAGAGGCAGGCGGATCTCTGTGAGTTCGAGACCAGCCTGGTCTACAAGAGCTAGTTCCAGGACAGGCTCCAAAACCACAGAGAAACCCTGTCTCGAAAAACCAAAAAAAAAAAAAAAAACCCAAAATGAGCAGGAAGCATTTTAGTTACTTCCCAGAGCCCTGTTCCCTTATAGGGAATTCAATAAGTTATTCTTCAAAACAAAAACAAAACACAGAAAAACATATGTAGTATTGTTTTGAAGTAGGTTTTCATACTGTAGAGCTCAGAGTGGCCCCAAACGTACAACAATTCTCTTGTGCTTCCAAGTGCTGGGAAAATCTTAGAAAGTGAGAGATTACATAGGAGAGATGAAGAAAGAAACGGGCCTAAGCAGGTTAATTAAAAAGCAGGGTGCAGCAGGCACTGGGGAGGCAGAGAAAGTGGATCTCTGTGAGTTGGAGGACGGGCTCCAAACGACATAGAATAACTGTGTCTTAAAAAACTAAAAAACAGCCGGGTGATGGTGGCGCACGCCTTTAATCCCAGCACTCGGAGGCAGAGGCAGGTGGATCTCTGTGAGTTCGAGACCAGCCTGGTCTACAGAGCAAGTTCCAGGACAGGCTCCAAAGCCACAGAGAAACCCTGTCTCGAAAAACAAAAACAAAAACAAAAACAAAAACAAAACAAAACAAAAAAAAAAAACCTAAAAAACAAAAACAAAACAAAACAAAACAAAAAACTAAAAAAACAGGGCTGGAGAGATGGCTCAGCGGTTAAGAGCATTGCCTGCTCTTCCAAAGGTCCTGAGTTCAATTCCCAGCAACCACATGGTGGCTCACAACCATCTGGAATGAGGTCTGGTGCCCTCTTCTGGCCTGCAGACATACACACAGACAGAATATTGTACACATAATAAATAAATAAATAAATAAATATTTTAAAAAAAAAAAAAAAACCTAAAAAACAAAAACAAAACAAAAAAAAAGAGCTATTTCCAGGACAGGCTCCAAAGCTACAGAGAAACCCTGTCTTGAAAAAAACAAAACAAAAAAGCATTTTTTTAGTTTGATGTGTTTTATTTTTATGTATATGGGTGTTTTGCCCACAAGTCTGTTATGTTCTCCATGTTCATGACTGGCGCCAGAAGAGAATGAAAGACCTCCTGGAATTGGAGTTACAGATGGTTGTGAGCCACCACGTGGGTGCCAGGAGTCGAACTCAGGTCCTCTGTAAGAGCATCAAGTGCTCTTAACCACTGAGCCATCTCTCCAGCCCTGGCACACACTTTTGATTACAGGTCTTGGGAGGCAGAGGGAGAGGCAGATCAAGATAGATCACTGAGTTCAAGGCCAGCTTGGTCTACACATTAAGTTTCAGCCCATGTAGGGGGACACAGTGAGACCCTGTCTGAAACAAAACAAACATACAAAAAGAGGGGCTGGAGAGATGGCTTACTGGTTAAGAGCAATGGCTGCTCTTCCAGAGGCCCCGGGTTTGAATCTTAGCATTCATAAGGCATTGAACAATTGTCTGTAACTCTAGTCCCAGAAGATCCAACACCCTCCTCTGGCCTCTGAGTAGAGAATGTATAGACAAACATGTAAACAAAACAACCATATGTGCAAATAAGTATTTTTTTTTTTAAAAGCATATAATAAAATGGACTTTCAGATTTCTGGCACAAAAACTGGATGGGAAGGTCGGGGCAAACTTTTAGGAACTGGACTCTTCCAGCTTTGCACCGCCGAGTGCCAGGTACCTATACTATTAAGCAGAAACGTTAATGAGGAGGCTGAAAATGAGTCAAGATCAAAGAGCTCTAGATAGGAATTAGGAGTTCTTCAATGAGAGTCCAGTTGTGAGTGGAGCTGGAGTTCCAGGGCAGTCAGGACTACACAGAGAAACCCTGTCTCGAAAAACAAAACAGAACAAAAAGTTATAAGAGCTAGCTAAAAACAAGCTATCAGCCAAACATTTATAAGCATTTATAGCTTGTAATGAGCCTCTGTGCGGTTACTTGGGAGCAACTACCGGGACACAGAAAACTCCACCTACAACACCTTCCAATGGAAGCCAAGGCAGAACATGGGGCTGCTTAATACAGTGGAAAAGCAGAGTTTGGAATCAGGTAAATCATAGTTAATAGTTAATCATAGTCTAATTCATGTTATGACCTCTGGAACTCACTATGTATGTAGACCAGGCTGGACTCCAACTTACAGAAATCTACCTGCCTCTGCCTCCTGATCTAATTCTTAAATCTCTTGCCTAAAACAATTGAGTTCTTATTTTTTTAAATATGTATTTTTTAAATATGTATACAATATTCTGTCTGCATGTATGCCTGCAGGCCAGAAGAGGGCACCAGACTTCATTATAGATGGTTGTGAGCCACCATGTGGTTGCTGGGAATTGAACTCAGGACCTTTGGAAGAGCAGGCAATACTCTTAACCACTGAGCCATCTCTCCAGCCCAATTGAGTTCTTATTACCTACCTTGAAGGACCCCTTGTGAAGATTCAAAAGGCTACACATACACACACACACACACACACACACACACACACACACACACACACGGCTGGTAGGATAATCTGGGAAGGTTAAGTGATAAATAAATGCAAGGTCTTGGGGCTGGAGAGATGGCTCAGAGGTTAAGAGCATTGCCTGTTCTTCCAAAGGTCCTGAGTTCAATTCTCAGCAACCACCTTTGTAATGAGGTCTGGTGCCCTCTTCTGGCCTTCAGACATACACACAGACAGAATATTGTATAATAAATAAATAAATAAATAAATAAATAAATAAATAAATATTTTAAAAAAATAAATAAATGCAAGGTCTTGAAAAGCATAAACAGAAGAAAAAAAGCAACTTCCAAGAGCAGGTTTGCACAAGAAACTGGGCACTGTTAGAGACTGACGACCTAGGAGAAATGGTAACGGGGCTCCTTTAAATGTGTACCTGGGCAGGGGCTATCTGGCCAAAAGCAGAACTTCTCATGGGCACTGCACAAGGATTTCCTGAGTTCAGCACATCGTTCCTTGTCTGAAAGTCACAAGAGGTAGCAATTATTATACACTATACAGATCAAAATCTGAAGAGCCAAGAGTCTTTTAGAAAAAAAACCTAACAACACATACATTTAAATAACTTACGATACCTTTAAAGTTATTTTTAAAAAAGGCAAGTATATCCTCTTAAAACTTATCACAAAAAAAGTTCCTTTGTTGGTACAAAGAATGTATGTTGCGTAACTTGGTAGGGAAGGCTCCTTGCTCTGAAAGGCTAAACTGGGATTAAAAGGTAAACAAACTGCTGTTTGTCCAGAAAGCACAAAAACAAGGCTACTCCACAGTAGAACAACTGAGGCTAACAGGGTGAAGGCCATGGCAGCTTCACCTTGTCATTTGCGATATGGCACATTCTTCACTCAGATAGATGCCGGTCCAGCACCTCGTACACGCTAAGTTAGTGCCCTACCACCAGCGTGTGTCAGAATGTGGAGAGAAAGATCTGAACATTGCACTTACATCGGCTGAAGTCAAAGGCTGGCTGTAGGCTGGCACAGAGGAAGGCCTGGCAGCTGGAGCACTTGAGCATATCGCATTCCACTGTGACCCAGCCATATCTGGCGCAGATGAGTGGGGACAGCTCAGGGGGCTTCCCTGCCCACTTCAAAGAGTACTCGCGTTAAGAAAAACCATGTATATGAAAACCACGCACAATTAAACTTGAACACATTTTTAATAAATTTACTTTAAATGTATACACTCATTAAAAGTAGACAGTAAAAGCTGGGTGATGGTGGCACAGACCTTTTTAAGCCTAGCACTTGGGAGGCAGAGGCAGGTGGATCTCTGTGAGTTCGAGGCCAGCCTGGTCTACAGAGGGAGTTCCAGGACAGGCTCCAAAGCTACACAGAGAAACCCTGCCTTGAAAAACAAACAAAAAAGTAGACAGTAAAGAAAATGGCCTATACAATTCCCAGCACTGGGGAGGCAGAAGCAGGTATATCTGAGCTCAAGACTAGCCTGGTATACAGAAGGAGTTCCAGGACAACCAGGGCTACAGAGAAACCCTGTCTGAAATGAGAAAGAAAAAATAAAGAAAACAATAGAGTGTATGTGTGTTTTAAAGCTGAGCATGGTGGTGCACACCCTTAATCCCTCCCCTGGAAGGCAGAGGCAGGAAGATCTCTGAGTTTGAGGTCAGCCTGATCTATAAAAGAAGATCCAGGATAATTGGGGCTACATAATAGAGACCCTATTTCAAATAAACAAACAAAATATTTATTTAGTTTTTTTAATTATGTGTTTGTGTGGGTTACTATATGGGTTTGTATATACAAGAGTGCTAGTGCCTTGGAGGTCAGACGAATTGGGGTGAATCCCTGGCGTTGGAGTTACAGGCAGCTGAGCTGCACGAGTGGCAAGTATTCAACCACTGAGAGCCAATTCTCCATCTCGCTGTATCTGTTCAGCCTCTGAGAATCCATCTTTAAAATACACAACACAAAACTGTCTTTCTTACTGCCTGGGGGCAGAATACAGATACTGACTGCTTCATTTTATCTGAAGCCCTGGGGCCTGCGAGTGCTGCCAAAAGCCCTAGCAACGATGGACCTAAGCAGAAGGGATCCTAAAGGTCAGGAAGGCCGGAATAGTTCTGCCATCATTTGCCTGTATTATCCTAATGTCCCACCACCACCTGGCAGCAGACAGCATCTTTAATTATGTATCTGGGAAAGTGTCCTGAAGCATTTATTGATTCTGAATAGTAAAAATCTCATTGCTTGTATTTTACCCCAAGAGATTTTATTTTGGGGGCTGGAGAGATGGCTCAGTGATTAAGAGCACTGCCTGCTTTTCCAAAGGTTCTGAGTTCAATTCCCAGCAACCACATGGTGGCTCACAACCATCTGTAATGGGGTCTGGTGTCCTCTTCTGGCCTACAGGCATACACACAGACAGAATACTGTATACGTAATAAATAAATAAATAAATAAATAAATAAATAAATAAATAAATATTTTAAAAAAAGATATTTTATTTTTCTGGGCGTGGTGGTGCACACCACCTCTCTGAAGGCAGAGGTGGGTGAATTTCTAAGTATGAGGCCAGCCTGACCTACAAAACAGGTTCCAGGACAGTCAGAGCTACATGGAGAAACCCTGTCTTGAAAAACCACAAAAAGAAAGGGGGGCTTTATTTTAGGGGTTGAAGAGAGAACTCAGCAGTTAAGAGTGTGCTCCTCTTACAGAGGTCTAGAGTCTGATTCCCAACAACCACATGGCAGCTCACAACAGACTGTAACTCCAGCTCCAGACACTCACACTCATGTGTACATACCCAAACACACACAGAGATATGCAAAATTTAAAACAACAACAACAAAAACCACCACCAACAAAAAAACCTAGGCACTGGTGGCGCACACCTTTAATCCCAGCACTCGGGAGGCAGAGGCAGGCGGATCTCTGTGAGTTCAAGGCCAGCCTGGTCTACAAGAGCTAGTTCCAGGACAGGCTCCAAAGCTACGGAGAAACCCTGTCTCAAAAATACAAAAAACGAAAACAACAACAAAAAGCAAGCTAGAGTTACTAAAGACTTCTGCAAGAGCAGAGTAGGCAACTTTAAGGCAGCTCTAGTCCCTGCTTTCTGGTACTCACCCCTTGGGTGATCCTGTCCTGAGTCTCAGCTGGCCTGGTAACTTGTCATAATAATCAGAACATGGTAAAAGTAAGTGATGAAATGTCTTCTGAGATTAGGTTACAAGAATGAGTCTGGGACCAGAGAGATGGCTCAGTGGATAAAAGTGCTAAGCCTTGTCTCCGGGATCCACGTGATGGAAGGAGAGAAGAGACTCCCACAGCTGTCTCCTGACCTCCACATGTACACCATGCACATATACACTCACATACATACAGACATGCCTACACACACTAAATAAGTACACATAGTCAAAAGTTAATTTTAAAAAGAACGTTTAGCCAGGTGATGGTGTCTCATGCTTTTAATCCCAGCACTCAGGAGGCAAGTGATCTCCATGAGTTCAAGGTCAGCCTGGTCTACAAAGTGAGTTCCAGGACAGCTGGAGCTACATAGTGACAAGTATGTTCCCATGTAACAAGGAACCAAGGGAGGTTCTGACCATTCGATATCACAGACCTGAAGCCCTCAGTGGGATAGTAACAAGAAAATGAACCCACAGGCTAGAGAGATGGTTCAGTGGCTAAGAGCACTGTCTGCTCTTCCAAAGATCTTGAGTTCAATTCCCAGCAACCACATAGTGGCCCTCTTCTGGCCTGCAGACATGTATGCAGGCAGAACACTGTATTTAAATAAATCTTTAAAAAAGAAAAGAAAAAAGTGAACTTGCTGCTAATAATTAATGTGCAAAGTCCTTCTGTATATGTGTTGCTTTTATTGGTTAATGAATAAAGAAGCTGCTTTCGGCCAATGGCTAAACAGAATATAGCCAGGCTTGAAAAGATACATACAGAGAGTAGGCGGCGCCAGAGACACTATGGAGCCGCCAGAGAAAGACGCAAGCCATCAGTTGGAACCTTGCTGGTAGGCCACAAACCTCATGGTAAAATATAAATTAATGGAAATGGGTTAATTCTAGATGTAAGAGCTAGCTAGCAATACGCTTAAGCTATTGGCCAAACATTTTAATTAGTTTTAATTAGTATAGTTTCTGAGTGAGTCTGGGTGGCTGGGAACAAATAATCATACAAGAGAGTTTGGAGCAGGAGCCTCCTGTCTATGCACTGGATGCCCTTCATGACTCCCTCTAAGGGAACCTGAACCTCTGCTACACTACTGAGTATAGTGGCACACATTTGTAACCCCCACACCAGGAAGATCATGTGTTCAAAGCCAGCCAGGGCTATGTAACTAGTTCCCTGTCCACCTGGGCCATATAGTTAAGACCCTGCCTAGAAAAAAGCAAACTGGGCTAGAGAGCTGACTCAGTGGCTAAGAACACCTGCAGCTGTTCTGCCAGGAGACGCAAGTTATATCTCAGCACATATATCAGGTGTTCACGACTGTCTGCAACTCCTGCTCGAGATCTGAAACATCCCCCCTCCTTCACACACACACACACACACACACACACACACACACACACACACACACACTTGCATACATGAGCAGATACATAAATTTAAAAACAAGCAAACAAAGAAAAACAAATAAAACTAAAACAACTCTATGTCTGAATTCACAGTCCACAGAGTTTGTGGAATAGCTGTTGGGATAATAAGCATTGGAGAGTTTGTCATGCAACAGTGACTCATACAAAAGGGAACTAGAAACTGTTAAGACAGCAGTGCACTTTCAATGAGATCCCAGTCCTGGCTCTTCTACTTGCTAGCAGGATGTCTTGTTAGTCAGGTAACCACCTACTCTCACGACTACTCTTCTGGCTTTTTTTTTCCCGGTTTTTCGAGACAGCATTTCTCAGTGTAAGTGCCTCTGTCTACCGAGTGCTGGGATTAAAATCCGTGTTCTTCTGGCTTTTGTTGTTGCTGTTTGTTCTTTTGCTGTCATCTGTAAAATGAGTATAACAGGACTGGGAATACAGCTCAGTGGGAAAGTGTTTGCCTGGCATACATGAGGACTAGTCTGATTCCCAGCACTGCCTTCCACCAAAAAACAAACAAAAACCAGGATGGCAGTAAAGGTAACTTATTTTCACAGGAATGAGTTAAAGATCAAAGGTGAGAACGCATGTGAAAATCTACTACACAGAAGCACCAGTAACTATTCCTTCTCTCACGACTCGTTTTGGTTTATTTTCTGTAAAGACAAAAGCTTAGCTGGGTATGGTGGCTCCCATTTACCATCCCAGCATTGGGACCAAGGCAGAAGAACTATGAAGCTGATCTTGAGATACAGGTTACAGACCCTGCTCAAAACAAACAAACCAAAAGATCTGATCTGTCCCTCAATTGATCCTTAGGGATAACATACTAAGGTCTAATTTCCCTTGAAAAGTTCTTACCAACACTGATTCTTTGGTTTAAAAGATCAGAATAACAGGCTGGATGGATGGCTCAGGAGGTAAGAGCACTGGCAGCTCTTCCAGAGGACTCCAGCTCAATTCCTAGCACCCATATCGAGGGTGACAACCATCTGCAACTCCATTCCAGGGGATGTGAAGCCCTCTTTTGGATTCTGTGGACACTGCACACATGTGGTTCACATACAGGCAACACACTCACACACATAAAGTAAAAGCTGAAGATCAGAGTACGCGGTATAGGACTCTAGAGTGACAATTCTGCAGCAGGCTACCCCTTACGTGAACTGAAAAAGGATATAGAAAAGGTCTCCACTCTGTGGAAAAAGGCTTCTTTGCTTGTAGATTCCAGTGGGGACTGCTCTGCCTGAGGCGATCCACTGACTGGCTGCAATGTGGCGGATGTGTCCTTACTGAAACAAGGAGCAGGAGAGTTAGTGATCTTTTCTCTGTATTGCTCTGCTGAAATCTTCCAAGCCTAGCTACTCTACATGTATCCAACCCAAATGAGATTTTAAGTCTCTGAAACTCATTTCAACAGTCACTGTTCCAGTCAAGCTATTCCTCTGCTTCATAAATCCTTTACCTTCCTCATACTTATGAAATGGACTCTAAAGTCTTCCATCTGACAGTCACAACTCTTTATAGTTCAATCACGCTCCTAGGTCATTCACAGTTCTCCAATAATATTCTGAATAATTTTAGTAAATACAAAATAAGGCCTTCAAGGATTCAGGTATTAAATAATAAAACTTAAAAGGAATTTCTTTTTCTTGTTTGGAGACAGAGTCTCACTCTATAACCCAGGCTGGCCTGGAATTCACAGCAATCCCCCTGCTTCAGCCTCTCAAGTGTTGATATTACTACTGTGTATATACACACACACAGACACACGTGTGTGTGTCTGTGTGTGTGATATATGTGAGTGAATGTTGCTGAGCACATGTATGGAGGTCAAGTGCTTTATCTACTGAGACATCTTGACTGTCTCTGTTTTTGTTTGTTTGGTTTTTGGGGAGATAGGGCTTGGTTTTTCAAGATAGGGTTTCTCTATGTATCAGCCCTAGCTGTTCTGGAACTCGCTCTGTAGACCAGACTGGCCTCAAACTCAGAGATTGCTGGCCTCCGTCTCCTGAGGGCTGGGATTAAAGGTGTAAGCCACCACCACCTGGCTTGGTTTTTTGTTTGTTTGTTTGTTTTTAAAGAAACAGGGTCTCATTTTGTAATATATGCTGGTCCTGGAACTCACTACCTAACAAGCTGACCCAGAATTTTTTTTTTTTTTTTTTTTTTTGGTTTTTCGAGACAGGGTTTCTCTGTGGTTTTGGAGCCTGTCCTGGAACTAGCTCTTGTAGACCAGGCTGGCCTCGAACTCACAGAGATCCGCCTGCCTCTGCCTCCCAAGTGCTGGGATGAAAGGCGTGCGCCACCACCGCCCGGCGCTGACCCAGAATTTACATCAATACTCTTGCTTCAGACTTTCAGTCACTGGTATTACAAGTGTAAGCCACTATGCTCAGCTAAAATCCTCTTTAGAAATAAGAAAACACCAATAACTATGACTTGAAAGAAAAAAAATTATTCCAGCCAGTGGTGGTGGCACACGCCTTTAATACCCAGCACTCAGAAGGCAGAGACAGGCAGATGTCTGTGAGTTCGAGGCCACCTGGTCTACAGAATGAGTTCCAGGACAGGCTCCAAAGTTACAGAGAAACCCTGTTTCAAAAAACAAAACAGCCGGGCGGTGGTGGCGCACGCCTTTAATCCCAGCACTTGGGAGGCAGAGGCAGGCGGATCTCTGTGAGTTCGAGACCAGCCTGGTCTACAGAGCTAGTTCCAGGACAGGCTCCAAAGCCACAGAGAAACCCTGTCTCGAAAAACCAAAAAAAAAAAAAAACAAAAAACAAAAAAAAAAGCCAAACTCATTGTAGTCTAAGTAGTATCTGTGAATTTGTCTCCAATAGAAAAAAATTTAAATTTACTCACTTTAACTCTCTCTTTTCTCACTTCCTCCTCCCCATACCTCTTTCTCTGATGGGGCCTCAGGTTGGCCTGAAACTTCAGAACCTCTGCCTCCACCTCCCCCAAGCGCTTAGAGTTGTGTGCCACCACTACTGGTTTAATGTAGTACTAGGATCAAATCCTTGGCTTAGTGCACACTAGGCTAGCTATATTCCCGTCCCAACATTAACTGTTTAATTAAGGAAAAAAGGACGGGGGGGGGGGAGAAAAGTCACCACACAACTTCCCTTTACTATCTTGATAACTACTGTAACCGTGTAATTGGTTTCATTTATGATCCTGTGTACATCTGCTTTATGCATTTAAGAGTGTTCTTCGGAAAAGGGGTTCCTAAACTTCCCCAGACTATGAGAATCCACCGCATGAACCTTGGTTAGTATTCATCTTATTCAGCTAACATTCTTCTCCCTCAAAAATGGATTGTAACAAAATTTCGCTAGTGATGCGGCGTCAGGTACATCCAGAAGCTACTGAAGCCAAGCAATCAGGGGCGCTTTCAGATCCTATAAAGAATTCAACCCCAGCCACCAAGTCACCGATAGAAGTTACCGTACGCCGCGCTCCCGCCCCTGCTCCAGGCCCCCGTTCCCAAAGCCCCTCGAAAATTAAGCGCCCAAACCACAGCTTGGGGAACTCACGCTTCTGTGCTTCCATCTTCCGGGACGATTCCCTCATCTATCAGCTGCCGAACTTTCTGGGGTGTCCCTTCAGGGGAACGAACAACTGCACCCCAAGTCTTTTCAATACCAGCGGCAAACAGCTGCCCCTCACTGGGAGCCGCCATCTTGGTCCGTTCCTGACTTGTGTCCCCACGAGTCTGTAGGCTCAGGAACTTCCGTTCTGGGTTAAGACCCGCCCCTCTAGCCAAGCGGTGGAGGTGCACGCCTTTAAGCCCAGCAGCACTCGGGAGGCAGAGGCAAGCGGATCTCTGAGTGCGAGGCCAGCCTGATCTACAGAGTGAGTTCCAGAACTGGCTCCATAGCTACTGAGAAACCCTGTCTCGAAAAACCAAGGGGGAAAAAAAGACTCGCCCCTCTGGCCTTAGGTTCCACTTTTCCTGGTTTTTAAAAATGATTTAAAGAGTGATTATAATGTTTAAGACTGAACTATTTCTCTGATAAACTAGCATATTTAGGTTAATAAAAAAAAAACAACTCTGCACAGGGTATCTCTGTGCAGCCTTGACTGGCCTGAAACTCGCTTTATAGACCAGGCTGACGTCGAATTTATAGAGGTCCACCTGTCTCTGCCTCTGAATACTGGGATTAAAGGCGTGTGCCACCACCACCCGGCTGAGATTTTTCTTTTTAAATATAGGGTCTTACGCAGTCCTGCAATTCAAGAAATCTACTTGCCTCTGCCTCACAAGTGCTGGAATTAAAGGCGTGTACCACCACAATAAAGGATTTTAAAAGCAACGTCTCTCCAGATTCAGCGGGACTGAAGGACTCCGTTGCAGCCAGCAAATAAAGATCATACTGACTCTTCTAAATTGCATTGCTTTCCAGGTAAGGAAATGGCAATCCTTAGTCGAGAACAAATAACTTGAAACCCTTCTTAGGAACTGTTATGCATGGAAGAAGCCTGTGGCTTTAACACCATCCTCTTTTGCTTAGGAAACATCTATCTATCTATCTATCTATCTATCTATCTATCTATCTATCTATCTATCTATCTATCTATCTATCTATCTATGCATCTATCTATTTATTTTGGTTTTTCAAGACAGGGTTTCTCTGTAGCTTTGGAGCCTGTTCTGGCACTCGCTCTGTAGACCAGGTGATTTACAGAGATCCACCTCCCAAGTACTGAGATTAAAGGTGTGTGCCACCACTGCCCAGTTTAGCAAACATTTATTAACTATTGCTTTGATATAGTAGGAACTGTTGATAAAATAGTGAACAAGAGAGCCGGGCAGTGGTGGCATACTCCTTTAATCCCAGCACTCAGGAGGCAGAGGCAGGTGGATCTCTGTGAGTTCTAGGCCAACCTGGTCTACAAGAGCTAGTTCCAGGACAAGCTTCAGAGAAATCCTGTCCCCACCCCCCAAAAAAATAAAAAACAAACAAACAAAAACCCCTCAAATTAAAAAAAAACTCTAGGCCAAGCTTACCTACAAAGTTCAGGGCAGCCTAGGCTACATTTTAAAAGGGAGTGGGTCTGGAGAGACAACTCAGCAGTTGGCATTTGTTGTTCTTGCAGAGGACCTGGATTCAGTCACCAGTATCTCCATGGTGGTTCATAAAGATTTATTTATTTATTTATTTATTTATTTATTTAGTTAGTTAGTTAGTTAGTTAGTTATGGGAAGGTGGCAGCTGGACAGGTGACTTGGTGGTAAGAGCATTGTCAGTTTGTCTGCTCTTGCAGAGGACCTGGGTTTCCTTCCTGGCACCCATTGTGGGCTGCCCACAGCCTCCTATAATTCCATTTCCAGGGAATCCGATGCCCTCTTTGGCTTCCCAGGCACCTGCATGAACATGGTGTACATACACACTTATATACACACAATATAGACAAATCTTTTTTTTTAAAGAATACTTTTTAAAAAAATATTTATTTATTTATTTATTATGTATACAATATTTTGTCTGTGTGTATGCCTGCTGGCCAGAAGAGGACACCAGACCTCATTACAGATGGTTGTGAGCCACCATGTGGTTGCTGGGAATTGAACTCAGGACCTTTGGAAGAGGAGGCAGTGCTCTTAACCACTGAGCCTTTAATCCCAGCACTTAGGAGGCAGAGGCAGGCGGATCTTTGTGAGTTCGAGGCCAGCCTGGTCTACAAGAGCAAGTTCCAGGACAGACTCCAAAGCTACAGAGAAACCCTGTCTCGAAAAACCAAAAAAAGAAAAAAGAAAAAGAAAGAAAAGAACGGGACAATGGGATGGGCTCCTGACTTCATCACTGTTCTCAAACACCAGATCCTGAAACCTATGGATCTAGCACTTGGGAGGCAGAAGCAGGCAGATCTCTGCAAGTTTGAGGCCAGCTGGTCTGCATAGTTCCAGGCCAGCCAGAGCCCCATAATGAGGCCTTGTTTCCAAAAAAGGAGAGGACAAAGGAATTCTTACTCCAGAATTTGGTTATAAACCCTGCTGGATGCCGGGCGGTGGTGGCGCACGCCTTTAATCCCAGCACTCCGGAGGCAGAGGTAGGCAGATCTCTGTGAGTTCGAGGCCAGCCTGGTCTAGTTCCAGCTAGTTCCAGGACAGGAACCAAAAGCTACGGAGAAACCCTGTCTCGAAAATCCAAAATGAATGAATAAATAAATAAATAAATAAATAAATAAATAAAATAAACCCTTCTGGCCAAGAGCCAGAAATTTCAGCAAAACTGAAGATAGCTTCCAGAGATAATGCTGATTTTTCTGTAAACATCCATCTTGTTTTCCTCAAATAAGAATATTTGCATTATTTGTTTTGTTTTGTTTTTGAGACAAGATTTCCCTGTGTAACAGAATGATTTAATAAATAAACTACTTATATGGAGCTGGAATGCCTGCAGCCTTGAGCTTGAGCTTCCTTTGTATCAAATGTGTGACCACTCCTCTCCCATCCCAACCTAAATAGTGCAGCTCAAAAACTCACCTAAAAGTGCCATTTATTGGGGCAGTGCTGGCACACACTTTTAATCACAGCACTCAGAGACAGGAGAATCTCTGTGAGCTTGAGGCCAGCCTGGCGTACAGAGCTAGTTCCAGGACAACCAGGGCTACACAAAGAAACCCTGTCTTGAAAACAAAAAAACAAAACCAAAAGAAAGATAAAGAAAAAAAGAGAGCCGGGTGGTGGTGGCACACGCCTTTAATTCCAGCACTCGGGAGGCAGAGGCAGGTGGATCTCTGTGAGTTTGAGGCCAGCCTGGTCTAGAAGAGCTAGTTCCAGGACAGGAACCAAAAGCTACGGAGAAACCCTGTCTCGAAAATCCAAAAAAAAAAAAAAAAAAAAAAAAGAGGAAAAAAATCCCATTCCCAAAAGGAGATCCTTTGAGAAAAATAAAAAAAAAAAAATTGTATTTTTTACTTAATTTTAAATCTTTAATACTTAAGCTTTGCTTAATCTTTATTTTTAACTCCTTCCTTCCTTTCCAGACAGGGTCTCACTATGTAGCCACAACTGTCCTGGAACTCACTTTATAGAACAGGTTGTGTAATGGTCTGCTCTGTCCCTTTAAGAGACAAGCCATGCCAGGTGGTGGTGGCACACGCCTTTAATCCCAGCACTCGGGAGGCAGAGGCAGGCAGATCCTCTGTGAGTTCGAGGACAGCCTGGTCTACAAGAGCTAGTTCCATGACAGGCTCCAAAGCCACAGAGAAACCCTGTGTTGAAAAACCAAAAAAACCAAAAAAGAAAAAAAAAAGGGACAAGCCACACAAGCCACACTCCCTCCCTTGTCTGCTGAGGCAAGTTGATCTTCAGCGTCCAGCCTGAGCCCCTCCTTTTCAGTCTCTCTCGAGAAGCAGTTTCTGTCTCTCCCTTCTCTCCACTTCTCCCCTTCCCCCTCTCTGTTTCTCTCTCTGCCTCTCTGCCCCTCTCTCTGATCTTCTCCCTTTCTCCTCTTTCCCCTCCATAGCCCACTAAATAAATATCCAATGTCACTCTGCATGGCATGCCTATCCATGTCTCTGTCTCTCACCCCTAGCATGGCTCCCTGCCCATGACCAGTGCCTTCGGAGACCTGCAGTGTGGTCTTGTGGTGTTTCCTTCGTCTGTCTCTCCTTGTGGGACTGGCTGCCCCATCGAGGTCTCTCACCCACCACACAGCTCCCTGCCTGGGACTCATGGCCCACTGCAGCCACTCAGGGGACTGTGCCATCCCTATCTGGGACTGGCTGCTCTCGAACCTGCGCCCGCTGTGTGTGGTCTCGTGTGGTATCGGGACCCACTGCCCACTGCCTGCCATCACTTCGGGGATCTGCTGCATGATCTAGGGACTCACTGCCCACTGCAGTCATTAGGGGACCTACAGCATTTTGCCTAAACCGTAACAGGTTGGGCTTGAACTCATGGAGATCTACCTGCCTTAGTCTCTCGACTGCTGGGATTAAATATATGCACTACCACTGCCAAACTGAATCTTTTCTTTTGCTACATACTGTTATGCCCAGATCTATGAAGCAGCCCAGAAAACCAACAAGGAGACTGAGTCCTGTATGTAAAAGCAAAGAGCCTTTAGTTTATACAAGTTCGCAAACTCAGTCTCTACATGTGCTCAATGTATTGGAATAATCGGAGAGCCCCGAGCTCAGTTAGAGTTGGGTTTTTATAGTAGTAAAGTTGGGGTGAGGGATTTCTAAAGGTCAGGACCCCTGATTGGCTGACATTTGTCTAGGGGTGTCCTGGTGAGTGTGTACTGGAAGGTGATCTTATCTACAGCGGTTGAAACGTTAGGCATTTCCTTTGATTGGTCTGTTCTTGGGTGGTGCTCGGGTAATCTCAGTTTGTGGTTCTTCCTGCAACCAGGTATTACTTTAGGGTAAACTACTGAGACTCAGGCCTCCATTAAACTTATTGATGGCTGAGTCCTACACTGACAGGTGGTAATGATTGGAAGTAAAGAACTTCCTTTGGGGCTGGAGAGATGGCTCAGAGATTAAGAGCACTGGATGTTCTTCCTGTGGTCCTAAATTCAATTTCCAGCAACCACATGGTGGCATCACAACCATGAAATCTGGCACCCTTTTCTGGCATCCAAGCATACATGCAGACAGAACACTGTGTACATAATAAATATATAATAAAGCTTAAAAAAATAAAGAACTTCCTTTGGGTGGTCTGTTTCTTTTTAGCTTATCATGCCTGGCTCCTACACATATCTATTCCTATTATTTTTTCTTTTATGTGTGTGATGTATGTGTGTATATGTTGTGTATATATATATATATATACACACATATATATATATATGCACTCATGTGCATATGGCAATGTATGTAGGTCAGAGTTTGATGTCAGCTTCTTTCTCAGTTACTCTCCACCTTATTTGTTTGAGGCAAGGTCTCTCACTTCACTGATTTGTCTTCAACACAACATACACTCATACACACACACACACACACACACCCGCCGGAACAATGGATGGGCCTAGAGAGAACAGTCAAGCTTGACAACTTAAGTTCAATCTCTTGAACCCACATGGCTCATTTCTAGAAGTTTTGTGTGTGTGCAAATGTATAAACATGTGTATGGGGGCTGGAGAGATGGCTCAGAGGTTAAGAGCGCTGGCTGCTCTTCCAGAGGTCCTGAGTTCAATTCCCAGCAACCACATGGTGGCTCACAGCCATCTGTAATGAGATCTGGTGCCCTCTTCTGGCCTGTAAGCGTATAGAACATTGTATACATAATAAATAAATACATCTTTAAAAAAAAAAAAGTGTATGAAGGCCAGAGGTTAACCTTGAATATCTACCTTCATTTTTTGTTTCTTTGTTTTGTTTTATTTACCTATGCTTTTTTTTTCGAGTCAGGGTTTTTCTGTAGCTTTGGAGCCTGTCCTAGAACTAGCTCTTGTAGACCAGTGTAGTAAGAGCGGTGGGCCACCTCCCGCCGCCCGGCTAGCTTTACCTGAAATAATTACACAGAAACTGTATTCTTTTAAACACTGCCTGGCCCATTAGTTATAATCTCTCTTTTTTTTTTTTTTTTTTTTTTTTTTTTTTTTTTTTTTTTGGTTTTTCGAGACAGGGATTCTCTGTGGTTTTGGAGCCTGTCCTGGAACTAGCTTTTGTAGACCAGTCTGGTCTCGAACTCACAGAGATCCGCCTGCCTCTGCCTCCCGAGTGCTGGGATTAAAGGCGTGCGCCACCACTGCCCGGCTAGTTATAATCTCTTATTGGCTAGCTCTTACATATTGATCTAACCCATTTCTAATAATGTGTATAGCACCACGAGGTGGCTTACCAGGGAAGATCTTAACCTGCATCTGTGTTGGGTGGGAGAATCATGGCAACTGCCTGACTCGGCTTCTTTTTCCCAGCATTCTGTTCTGTCTACTCTGCCTACCTAATTTTCTGTCCTATTAAAGGGCCAAGGCAGTCTCTTTATTTAACCAATGAAATTAACACAAAACAGAAGACTCTCCCCATCAGACCAGGCTGGCCTCGAACTCACAGAGAACTGCCTGCCTCTGCCTCCCAAACCTATGCATTTTGAGACAAGGTTTTTCTGTGTATCCCTGACTGTCCTGCAACTCACTCTGAAGACTGGGCTGGCCTGGAATTCACAAAGAACCTCCTGAGTGCTGGAATTAAAGGCGTGCACCACCATAACCCGACTATGACTCATGGTTAAGATCAATGCTTGCTACTCTTGCAGAAGACCTGGGTTTGGTTCCCAGCACCCACATGGAGGTTTATAGTGCCTGGAACTCCAGTTCTAAGGAAATCTGAGGCCATCTTACCTCCACGGGCGCTGCATGCACATGGTGCTGAAATTAAAGGCATTTGCCACCAGGGCCCAGAGAAAATTTTTTTCAAAGTCAAAATTAAAAATAAATAAATAAACAAGTAAACAAATTCTAGATCTATATCTTGGATACAACTCGAATTACTGGGCTTTTGGAAATCTAGTTTTGCTGAACATACCCTTTTGTGCTCTAATAGTGATCAAATGCCTGTCTGAGCATGAAGAGAGGTTTAAAGGCTCTGAGGGAGGGGGATGTAGTTCAGGTGGGATTGTGCTTGTCTAACATACGCCATATAAACTGGGCATAATGGTCCTTGGGAAGTGGAGGATAAGAAGTTCAAGATTTTCTATTCTTTGCTACATCCTTTGCTCAAGGTTAGCCTGAACTACATCAGTCTGTCTGTCTGTCTGTCTTTCTTTCTCTCTCTCTTTCTCTCTTTGGTTTTTCAAGACAGGGTTTCTTTGTGTAACACCTCTTGCTGCCCTGGAATTAGCTCTTATAGACCAGGCTGGCCTTGAACCCACAGAGATCTGCCTACCTCTGCCTCCTGAGTGCTGGGATTAAAGGTGTGCACCACCACTGCCGGATTGCCTCTCTCTCTCTTAAATAAACAAAGGGTTCTGTGGTTCATCCTATCCTTCACAGGAGAGCTGTCTATTTGGCTATCTCCAGGGAAGATTTTTCTAGTATTTTCTATTCCCTGGGCAGGGTTTTCCACAAATCTTACTTTTAATCAAATGGCTTTTTCCCCCCAGAGTGATTTTCAGTTCACAGCAAATTAAAGAGAAAGCACAGAGAGTTCACAGCCGCCCTGTCCCTGCTGTGCACTCTCCCCATCCATCAACACACTGCGCGGGCGTGTGGCTCATTTGTTAGAATCGATGAACCAGTGTTGACACATCATTATCAGCCAAAGTTCAGAGTCTGCATGAGTGTAATCTAGAAGTGTTCCTTCAGGAACTATTTTTAAAAGCCTTTCTAGGCAAGGGGAAGAAAAAAATCAAATCTACTTTTTAAAAACTAGAGTGAGAATACAGTGAACTCTGAGGATGCGTCGTCGAGGATGCGTCATCGAGGTACAGCTGGCATCAATTCTTAGCCATCCTAATCTGAATTATCATCTTTCTCCGGTGCCCTCCATCCCACCCTGCCACATCCTTGCCCTACTCACATCTTTCGTTATTCTAAATGGCACACTAAATATTAATATCATAGGGCTTTAATTTTATTTATTTATTTATTTATTTATTTATTTATTTATTTATGCTTGTGTGTGTAGGTGTTTTGCCTGCATGTTTGTCTGTGCGCCTGGGGAGACCAAAAGAGGCCTTCAGATCTGGAACTGGGGTTACAAAGGGTTATGAATTAGCATGTGTGCTCTGAGAATTAAACCTGAGTCTTCTGAAAGAGCAGCCAGTACTCTTAACCACTGAGTCATTTTATCTCTATCATAGGGGCTTAGCTATAAACATAAATATTTCTGCCTAGTTTTTTTTGTTTTTGTTTTTTGTTTTTGTTTTTCGAGACAGGGTTTCTCTGTGGCTTTGGAGCCTGTCCTAGCTCTGTAGACCAGGCTGGTCTTGAACTCACAGAGATCCGCCTGCCTCTGCCTCCCAAGTGCTGGGATTAAAGGCGTGCGCCACCATCACCCGGCTTCTAGTTTTCTTTTTTTATTAAATTTGTTTGTTTGTTTCTGCTTTTCAAGACAGGATTTCTCTGTGTAACAGTCCTGGCTGTCCTGAAACTCACTTCATAAACCAGGCTGGCCTGGAACTCACAGAGATCCGTCTGCCTCTGCCTCTTGACTGCTTGGATTAAAGGTGTGCACCACCACCACCTATCCCAAGATTTGTTTTCTTAATGTATGTGTGTCAGTGTTTGCAGATATGACTGTGAACCATGTTCTTGTCTGCTAGCCACAGAGGTCAGAAGAGGGTGTTGTATTTCCTGGAACTGGTTGTGAGCCACCATGTGGGTGCTGCGAATAGTTCCTCTGGAAGAACAGCCAGTGCTCTTAACTGCTAAGCCATCTCTCCAGCTTCTCCCTCTTTCGGAGACAGTATCTCACTATGTAGCGCTGGCCGGTCTGGAACTATGTAGACCAGGTTAGCCTCCAATTCATAGAGATCCACCCCTTGAGTGGCCGAAATTAAAGGTGTGTATCGCCATGTCCAGCAGCTTTTTAAAGGTTTATTTATCTTTATTTATGTGTATGTATGTGTGCCTGTAGAAAGGTACATGTGCTATAGATGTGCAGGAGGAACCAAACGACAGGCAGTTGTGAACTACCTGATGTAGGTGCAATAACTACTCTTAACTGCCGAACTAAAGCTCTAGAAAACTATTTTTTAAAAATAAACACTTAGTCCAGTTAGTATACCCTGCAAGTGTGTGGGTGTGGGGCCCTACACTGGAGCACGGGCGACTAACAGTAGCCACACCCTTGAAGAAACACGATAGTCTTCCAGTAGCGGTCAGTCGTCCCTAGTTCCTCAGCTGGACGGAGAGCTTGTGACCGACCACTCCCCTCCTCCACGTACCCACGCTGGAATGCTGATCAGCTTGCTCCTGTGCAGGCAACCATGACCACTGTTAGTTCCAAGCACAGCGAGCAGCATTTCACAGCACCTCTTCCTATCTTTCAGCTCCTACATCCCCTCTGCCTTTACCCACTGAGCCGTTACTGCCCTCACTGGCTCTTACTCTTTGTTGTTTGTTCTTCTTCCCTTAAACCTATAACATAATCGTGTTGTGTTCTGAAGGTGCATTCTGTCATGTGATGCTAGCGGGGGCTGGCATTCGAGGGGACGACCTCTTAATTATTAAAGGTGGCAAAATGGTGGTATTCTACCATATCTTGTTTATATAGAATACTCCTCTTGTAAAGAGAAAATTTTTCAGCTGGGTGGTGGTGGTGCATACCTTTAATTGGATCTCTGTGAATTCAAGGACAGCCTGGTCTACACAGTGAGTTCCAGGACACCAAGGCTGAGAAACCCTGTCTCAAAAAACCCACCCCCCCCAAAAAAAAGAAAAAAAGAAAGAAAGAAAGAAAGAAAGAAAGAAGAAAGAAAATTTCTTTACAGTAGCATTGGTTTATTCAGTTGGTACAAATCTTTTTTTTATAAAAAAAAAACCCATGTGTATGGGTCTTTTGTGTGCATGTATGTGTGCATTGGGTCATGGAGGCCAGAAGAGGAAATTACATTCAATGGGACTGGAGTTACAGATGTTTGTAAGCTGCCATGTAGGTACTGGGAATTAAATCCAACTCCTCTGGAAGAGCAATCAGCGCTCTTTTACCGCTGAGTTGTCTCTCCAGTGTGGTGGTACAGTTCTTTACAGAAATTAACACCGGAGCTAGCGAGATGGCTCAGAGGTTAAGAGCACTGGCTACTTTTCCAGAGGTTCTGAGTTCAGTTCTTGACAGCCACATGAAGGTTTACAACCATCTGTAGTGAGATCTGGTGCCCTCTTCTGGCAGGCAGGGATACGTGCAGAGAGAACACTGTAAACATAATAAATAAACAAAAAAAAAATTTTTTTTTTAAAGGAAAGATGCCAGGTGGTGGTAGCGCAGCACGTCTTTAATCCCAGCGCTTGGAAGGCAGAAACAGGCAGATCTCTGTGAGTTCAAGACTAGCTTGGTCTACAGAGGGAGTCAGGACAGCCAGGACTGTTACACCCTGTCTCGAAAAAGGAGGCCGACAACTTAACACTCCTTAATTTTGTTTTCATAGTTTGGAACCACAGACTTTGTTTTGGGGGGTTGGTTGAGGGAGTCTCATGTATCGCAGTCTGGCTTTAAACTCACTACACAGCCAAGGAACTTGAATTTATGAGCCTTTTGCTTTGATCAGTGAAGTGCTGGGCTAGAGTTACAGGCAAGCACCATCACATTGGAGTTCTGTTTGGTCTTGTCCTTTTTTTTCTTTTTTCTTTTCTTATTTACTGAAATTCTATGTGTGCGGGTGTCCGGGTGTTTTGCCTCACGTCTGTCGGTCTGTGCATCACTTGCCTGTCCTGCACCTGGAGGAGGTCTGAAGAGAGTGTTTGGTTCTGGATTTGGAATTACAAAAGGATGTGAACTACTATTTGGGTACTAGGAATCGAACCCATGTCCTTTGGAAGACAAGCCAGTGCTATGCACTTATTCTTCTAGCCCTGGTCCTGTTTTTTTTTTTTTTTTTTTTTTTGAGACAGGAGTTTATTCAGCTAAGGTTGGCCTTGAACTTGCTATGTCTCTGAGGCTGGACTTGAACACCTGATCTTCCTGCTACTGTTTCCTTAGTGCTGAGATTACAAGGGTGCCACCATGCTGTTTTAGACCATGGTAAGGACAGCATCCAGGGCTTGGTGTATGCTAGACAAGCACTTTAAGCAACTGAGCTGTCTACATACCCTAGCACTGCAGGCTTCCCTTTTCTTAAGATGTCAAACGTTTATATACACTGCTTTTTAATGCATAGTGGATAAAATACTTCCTTTCCTACAGAAACTGGGTGTGGGGAAACAATGCATAGCACAAGGCTCGTGGTTACATGAGATTTGCTCCCTGGGATCAAAGGATGCTTCTCATTCCTTCACTTTCTCCTCCCCTACTCCCAATCCTTAAAAACAAAATCCAACGTGTGAGGTTCTCCTGTGTGAAACATCAAGGAGGTGCAGCAGTCCATCAGAGCAGATCTCAGAACCTTGAAACGTTTTATTTCCTTTTTCCTAATTTGGAAACAGCAGTGTGTGTCTTCATTTTCCCACTTCGCACTGCAACCCCCTCCCCCAGAAGTTCAAGCCACATTTTCTGTTTACTTTTGGAACAGTGGAATTTCTGAGATTATACATTTGATTTTTTTAAATCATATCATCCGTTCCATTTGCTGTCATTTAATTTTACATGTCTTTCGTTGTGTATATTGTAAAGGGATAGAGTTTGTGTGGCCCCTCCCTCCCAGCAAAAAACGTTCACAAGGCCATCGGTCATCTATGAGAGTATCTTTTTCTTGGCACAGCACACACAAGCCGTGTGTTATTTAAAGATCTTCACTGATGTATGTGGAGGCGCTTGAAAAAGGTTTTCTCACTGGAGTTTTCATTTGTGTTTCTATGATTACTCTTAAGATTGAATGGCCATCGGTATTTGCTAACAAGGTTTAAAGCTATTTGCTCGGGCCGTGGCTTATACCGGGGAAGGGTCCTGACAATGCCACTAAGAGACAAAACAAATGATGAAACCCAGGAATATCTCATTTTTAGACTTCATCTCTGACTCCGCCTCCCACCCCCACCCCGGTGAGCCCTTTGTGTGTGCCAACGATTCGCAGACGGGTTCTCTGTCTGCAGGACTGCAGAGAGATTTACTGACACCAAAGACACGCATTGTGTACATATGATACTTCTGAATACAGTGCTTATGGGACAGAGTTCTGGAGTAGCGACTATGCCCTGGTAGCCGCCCTGTCTGGGAGTCTCTTCAGGCGTAGCCTTCCCGCTCGGTTTTCGACTGGCTGGTCTGAGGACCCCGGAGAAGCGGGCAAACTCCGGGAGGTCGATGCGCTCTATCATCGGCTGCTTTTGCCTCCCCTCCCCCGCCCTCTTTTAGCTATAGCTATGGTTACCACGTCTCTCCCCGCCTCCCTTCACCTGCCAAGAAAGAGAGTGCTCATTGGTTCTCCGTCACTAAGGTGGCCAGCCATTGGTTGCTGGCGAGTCCGGCGCTCCCCCGGCCCCTGTCTCCCCGGTCTCTTGGGGAGCCCCGGGAAGGAGGCTCGGCTCGCGTTGCCTGGACCGGGCTGCGGCAGTCGTTAACGGGCCATGTCGGCTGCCCAGGGCTGGGACCGAAACCGCCGGCGGGGAGGAGGCGCGGCCGGCGGGGCTAGCGGGGCCGGCGCGGCCGGCGGGGGTCGGGGCACCGGCCAGCTCAACCGATTCGTGCAGCTCTCCGGACGGCCGCACCTGCCAGGTGAGTTGGTGCGGCTGCCGGCGTGAAGGTGGCGGCCGCCGGGCTCTGCTCCTCGAACACACAGCCGAGGACAGGGAGGCAGAGCGCCGGGAAGGTGGCGTTGAGGTCAGGAGGTGGACCGGAGCACGCCTGAAGAAAAGTCTCTGCTGTGTGGACAGCTCGGTGATGAGAGTTGTGTTTTCCACTCGAAGGAGAGGCCACTGTCTCTTTGACATTCCCAAATGTTTTGCTTGCCCGGTTCCTAATCTTTTCCCCTTCCGCAGTTTGATGTTGTGAAAGAAAGACATTGGTGGAAAATTATTTGGAAAAGAGTGCCAAATTAAGGAGAGGAGACAAGAGGAATGCTGGAGTGATTTTGTTTAAAATAAAAAAAAAAAAAGCCACCTAACTGTGTAAGAGTCGGGTATTTTGAAAAGGAATGAGCGTGTGAAAGTGTGTGTGTGTGTATGTGTATGTGTGCGCGCGCGTGCCCGCGTGTGTGTGTGTGTGTGTGTGTGCGAGCGCGTGCGTGTATGTATGTGAATGTAAATGTTGACTGGGGAGTGTATGGGAAAGAAAACCAAAAAGATTGAGGGAAACGGTTGAATCATTAATATTTGGGGATGTTCAGAGACAGAATGGATAATGGTGTCTAGATTTCCGAAGGGGGAAATGAAGATCAAGAATATAAAGAAAAATGATGCTGTGACTCCGGTGTCAGAACTGGAAATTGGAAAAATATACCTATTGCTATAATTTCATGTTTTGGTCTTTGAGTTCCCATGCCTTAAAAAGAAAAAGGAAAAGCCCAAAGTCAAAATGATATGTGTGTCAACAGTTTTAAACGAATACATTTATAAATGAAATTTCAACTTGTTAAAAGGAAGGTAGAGAATTAAATCCTGCACAGAATGCCAATCATTCTATTGGGCAATCGTGTTTTCTTACCATGAAGAGAACTGTCAGGAATGATGTATTAGACCTTCGCCATGTTTTTTTGTGTTATGTGTGACTGGTGTTAAGTTGATTGTATCAGTGATATATTTGTTTAGATCAGTTCTGAGAACCTGATAGTTTTTGAATTGTGTTTACTACTGTGTTCTTTTAGGTAGTGAAAAATCAGTTGATTAATTTGAAGATAACAAAGGGAATTTTTCTTGCTCATGAGATATTTACTAACATTTGTGATGTGGTTTTAACGTGTGCCAAAAATGTTCATGAATCTGTTTGTATGTGCCACTAAAATAAGACTGAGACATTCGTAAATAGCCAAATATGCAATTAATTGGATTTGAAATGACAGTATCAGACTGGGTATCCTGGAATTACTAAATATGTGCTTTTTAAAATTAAAAAAAGAAAAAAAACCGAGACATCTTTTTTGTTATCTTCAGTCAACAGCAGAACCATAGATTTTCGTGTATTGCTAGCCTAGAAGATAAATCCCTTAGCAAGCACTATTCCCACTGTGCCACTGAAATCTTAAGTCTTTGGTCATGGATTAATTATTATACCATGAATTTCATGTGGGCATTCTCAGGGTTCTGTAACCTGTTGGTGTAGTTCCTCACTGCTACCACATGAGGGTGGTGGAAGCCATGATTTCAAATAAGGGCCTGAAGTATGGCAAGTATGGCAGTATTTCTGCATTCCCTTAGCACACGAGGACAAGAACAGCCATTTGTCCCGAGGTGAAGATAAAACGTGCTTAAACTGTGAGAACTGGAGAAGGAGTCATCAGCCTTCGCCCTCCTTCCTTTCTTCCCGGCCGGCACTCGTTCCTCCTTCCTCCACAGGCATTCTCCATCTTTTCCTCGTTGTCAACATTGGAAATTTTCTGATCTCTCGATGATATATTTTGAAATTCTTTCATACTGATCTTTTGTTCTCCCAGGTATTACATATTAAATCTTTTAACTCTATTTTGAAATAATCCTAAAGGTTGTAAGTGGTAGGAGGAATAGGAATGTATAGGTCAGTTTTATGGCTGACCCTGCAGGGATAGCTACTTCTTTTCCCCATTCGATGTATTGATTTCCCATCTCTTTTGACCTCTGCTAGTTTCCACACACTGGAAGAACCTTTCTTCCTTTTAGCATCTCTGCCTTGTTCCCAGTCCCTTTGAAACAAAGCCGCATGACTTGGTACTCTTTGTAGAACGCTTCCACTGTCTTTCAGGGATAGTATCGTTTGAAAACAATTTAAAGACAAGGTCTCACTATATATCCCAGCTATTCTGGAACTTCCTGTGTAGACCAGGGTGGTTTGGACCCACAGAGATCCTCCAACCTCTACCTCCTGTGTGCTGGCATTAAACGCATCCACTACTATGCCTGGCTTGGTGCTAGCATTTTTACCCATCTTATGGGAACCTGAAATCAGGGTGATCTCCTTAAGCTCCCCACCAACTTCAGTTGTAATCAGCTACCTAGTCTTGTTTCTTTTGCTTCTGTGGTAACTAATTCTTGATGTCAGGTTTATTGCAGCAGCTCCTGAGTAGTCTTCCTCCTTCTGCTAGTACCATCCATTCTTATGGTGCTGGTCTTTCATCACCTCTGCTTATAGCCTTTTTCTAGTTCTTTGTCCAGACTGGCCTTGAACTGTCCGTCCTCCTGCTTCAGCTTCTGGAGTAGCGGGATGCAGGCATGTGCCACTGTACCCAATCTTCTTCTTTTTTTTTTTTTTTTTTTTTTTTTTTGGTTTTTCGAGACAGGGTTTCTCTGTGGTTTTGGAGCCTGTCCTGGAACTAGCTCTTGTAGACCAGGCTGGCCTCGAACTCACAGAGATCCGCCTACCTCTGCCTCCCAAGTGCTGGGATTAAAGGCGTGCGCCACCACCGCCCGGCTAGTACCCAGTCTTCTATTTCATTGTTTTCGAGTAGGGTAAACATCCTGAACGTGTCCTAGCCCTCCATTTTGTTCTCTGCCCTCTGCTCTTTTTCTCTCAGCACCGGAAGCCACTGCGTGTGTTCTTCTCTCCCGCAGTAGCCTCTTGTGCCTCAGTCTCTCAGTTAGTTTCTGTTTCATTGAATCTCAGTTGTATTTTTTCCCATAGAGGTCTTCTCTTACCTTCTTTCTGGACCCTCCTTAGGTATACAGTACATAGCATACCATATTCCTGTTTGTATACACACGTACACACTCATGCACACATATACATATACCACAATGTAATGTCTTAACATTTTTTTAAATGAAACTCAACTTCTTTATTTTTAAGATTTATTTATTTATTTATTATGTATGCAATGTTCCTCCTGCCTGTACACTTCCATGCCAGACGAGGGCACCAGATCTCATTACAAATGTGGTTGCTGGGAATTGAACTTAGGACCTCTGGAAGAACAGCCAGTGTTCTTAACCTCTGAGCCATCTCTCCAGCCCCCAGTCTTAACATTTTTTTAACTAAGAGCTGTAGAGAGAGCTTTGATGTTAAGAGTATTGGTTGCTCTTTCAGAGATTCAGGGCTCAATTCCCAGCATCCACATAGTGACTTAAAACCAACCATCTTTAACCACAGTTCTAGGGAATCTGATGTCCTCTGTGGTCTCCATAGGCACCAGGCGGCCTCCAAAGACACCAGGCATACAAGTGTTCCACAGACATACATGCAGGTAAAACACCTGTGCACATAAAATTAAAATATTTTTTAAATTATAAAATAAATTAATGCACTGACATCATGTGTAAGATATTAATGTGCAATGGTTTGATGATTGTGGTTTAACTCTTCATAGCCCCAGTGGCTCCAGACAAACAGGTAATAGTGAGTTCTTAGAGTATCGGACCTAGTGTTGGCATAGTGTTTTGTAATTTTGAATATTGTCTTTCTGCTATCTTTTTTATTCTTAAAATATTTAAAAGCAGAATTGCTTATTGTGTGTGTGCACTCACACACTTATGAGCACGCCACAATGTGCATTTGGAAGTCAGAGGACAATTTTAGGACTAGAACTCAGGTTGTCAGACTTGGCAGCAAGTTCATTTACCTTCTGTGCCATCTTGCTAACCCCTTTCTACTATTTTCTAAGATATAGCAGTGATGATGTGTTTACCCCACAGGCTAAGACATTCATAGGTTTTAATCTTTGATTTTTCAAGAAAGGGTTTATCTGTAGCTTTGGAGCCTGTCCTGGAACTAGCTCTGTAGACCAGGCTAGTCTTGAGCTCACAGAGATCCTGTCTGCCTTCCAAGTGCTGGGATTAGTATTTATATACCTAGGGAAAAATAGGAAACGATGCTGCTATTTTGTAGATGAAGCAATTAGAGATACAGCAAGGGGACTGTGAAACAGAACACAAGTCAGTGTTATGTTTTAGCATGAATTTAATGAAGTGTCTGTTAGTAGAGAAAGCAGTCAAACAGCATTGCTAACGTGGGGACTGAGAGAGAAAGAAACACTTAACAGTTGCTAGTGCTGGGTCAAAAATAGTCTGGAAATCTTAATTTAAAGGTCTTAAATAAGAAATGTGGCTGGGTAGTGGTGCATACTTTTAATCCTACGATTTGGGAGGCAGAGGCAGGCTGATCTCTGTGATTCGAGGTCAGCTCTCTGAGATAGCAAGTTCCAGGACAGGCAAACCTACACAAAGAAACCCTGTCTCAAACAGACAAACAAACAAACAAACAGAAATATGTAAAATTCAAATAGTAGAAATAGCATATGATAGCCACACATGGTAGCACATGCCTGTGATCCCAGCCTCAGGAAGAAGAGGCAGGAAGTCCTGGTCTCCTCCACTACAGAGCTGCATTTTAGTTGGAGGCCATCTTAAGCAACATAAAACCTGTCTCAAAAGCAAGAAAGCCAAACAAAACAACATATATCAGAAGGCAAGTTTTCTATCTTTGACCCTGCCTATTGGCTTCTCTCCCTAGTAACAAACAATGATGCGTTTTCTCGGGGTGTGTACCATTTGCCTGGTCTGGGTGTGTTGTATGCTTAGATATGCTAGACAGTGCAGTCTCCTACCACAGTGACACAGTGAGATTCCCTGTTGTATGAGGATATTTATCTTGCAGGTTAATTCCTAGGAGCATTATTTAAACCTTGATAAACTGTCAAATCGCCCTAACAGAGGAAGCGTCACTTGGTGGCCTGCTGAGAGTGTTGGAGTGCTGGTGACTTCTTGATGCCTTCGTAATGAAGTGCTTTATTAGGACACACCCCTCATTTTTCTAATGCTAGGGATGGGACCCACGGTTTGTGGGCAGTTTCCCTAGGCCAGAGATTGGGGTTTTTGTTTGTTTTTGAGATTGGGTCTCTCTCACTCAGCACTGGCTGACCTGGAACTCCCTATGTAGGACCAGTATAACCTCAAACTCAGAGACCTTCCTGCTTCTGCTTCCTGAGTGCTGGGTTTAAAACCTTGTGCTACCATGCCCTGCAAGCCTCCTGTTTTTTGAAAAAGGGTTTTACTATGTAGCCCAGGTTGGCCTGGAGTGTGTAGAAATCATCCTGCTTCTGCCTTTCAAATGCTAGGATTACAGGCATGTACCGTTATGCCTGGCTCAACCTTTATTATTCTTATTGTTCAAATAATATTTTATTATTCTTATTTTATGAATGTTTTGCTTGCATGTATGTCTTGTGTACCATGTGTGTGCCGGGTGCCCTCAGAGGTCAGAAGACGACATCAGATACCCTGGAATTGGTATTACAGATGTTTGGGAGCTACCATGTGGGTGCTGAAAATTGAATCTGGGTCCTCAGGAAGAACAATGGATGATGCCCTTAACTACTGAGCCATCTGTCTTTAGCCCTAAACCACATATTGCCAGTTTAATAGGAATATTTTCTTAAGCTTCTTTTCAGCATATGAAATAAGCATATTTGTTTTATTTACTTACAGTCTCTGTATAGATTTTGTTCATTTTTCTTTTTGTTTCTTTTTTTAAAGATTTATTTATTTGTTTATTATGTATACAACATTCTGCCTCTGTGTATGCCTGAACACCAGAAGAGGGCACCAGATCTCATTATAGATAGTTGTGAGCCACCATGTGGTTGCTGCGAATTGAATTCAGGACCTCTAGAAGAGCAGCCAGTGCTCTTAACCACTGAGCCATCTCTCCAGTCCCCTTTTTTTTGGGGGGGGGGTTCATGACAGAGTTTGGCCTCAAACTCACAGAGATCCACCTGCCTCTGCCTTCCAAGTGCTGGGATTAAAGGCGTGCACCACCACCGCCCGGCTCCTTATTTTTCCATAAACTAGGGAATCAACTAATTCATGAGTCAGGCTCTCACGTGTAACCGGTTGACTTTAACTTTACTATGAAGCTGAGGCTGGCTTTGAACTCATGCTTTTTCTGCCTTCTTCCTGAGTACTAGGATTACAGATGTGCACTACCATGCCTGATTTATTTCCTTTTTTTTTTTTTTTTTTTGATATGAGAGTCTTACTGTGTTTCCTAGGGTGATCTTGTTGTCTATTCTTGTGCTCAGGTGGGCTCGAGAGCTGCCTTGGTGCTTCAGAGTGGGCACTACTTTTTTTTTTTTTTTTAAATATTTATTTATTTATTATGGATACAATAATAAATATGTGTGTATGTCTGCAGGCCAGAAGAGGGCACCAGACCCCATTACAGATGGTTGTGAGCCACCATGTGGTTGCTGGGAATTGAACTCAGGACCTTTGGAAGAGGAGGCAGTGCTCTTAACCTCTGAGCCATCTCTCCAGCCCCATGGACACTACTTTTGTAGAGGACTGGTGTTCAGTTCCCAACATCACACAGTGGTGCACAGCTGCCCGCAACTCCAGCTCCAGGGGATCTGGCAGGTGTGTGTATAGACTTATGCACACAAGCTCCTGCACGTGCGTGCCTATATACACAACACACACACACATCAAGCAAATCCTTAAAAAAATATGGGGATGAAGAGACAGGGTCCTGGGTTCAATTCCCACCACCCACAGGTCAGCTTGCAACTGTCTGTAACTATAGTCCCATGGGCTCTGATGCCCTTTTCTGGTATGAAGACATATATACAGACAAAACACACACACATATATAAAGTAAATACATTTTAAAAATTAAATATTTAAAATAAATAAAAAAGAAATGGCTGCTTTCTTTTGAGGGTAGGCCGACCTTTGTTGTTGTTGTCTTGGAACTCACTCTGTAGACCGACCAGGCTGGCCTTGAATTCAGGTTTGCCTGCCTCTGCCTCCCAAGTGCTAGGATTAGAGGGATGTTACATTCATTTCTCGTGTTCACATTTTCTGTCACACTCCACCACTCTTCACATTTGCCCAGTTTTATATGTGTTTGATCACGAGTGTGCCATGGCACACAGCCAAGGGGAGAAGACGACTTTCAGACTTGGTGCTTTCCTTCCACCATGTGTATTCCGGGGATGGAACTTAGGTCATCAGGCTTCAAGTGCCTTGAGTCACCAAGCCATCTTGCTAGTACCTTTTATGTCTTTTTAAAAAAAGTTAGATATACATACAGGAGAAAACATGTCTTATTTGAGTCCATTGCTTAACCTCTTTTTCCTTTTTTAAAAAAATATTTTTGTATTTATTTTCTTAACTTATGAGTGTTCTGAGCTGGGCGGTGGTGGCGCACGCCTTTAGTCCCAGCATTCGGGAGGCAGAGGCACGGGGTCTCTGTGAGTTCCAGGCCAGCCTGATCTACAAGGAACTAGTTCCAGGACAGGCTCCAAAGCTAAATAGAAACCCTGTCTCAAAGGCCAAAATAAACACAAACAAACATGAATGTTCTCTCTGCATGTACGCTTGCAAGCCAGAAGAGGGCATCACATCCCATTATAGATGGTTGTGAGCCACCTTGTGGTTGCTGGGATTGAACTCAGGACCTCTGGAGGAGCAGTCATCTCCCCAGTCCATATTCCTTATTTTTAAAAGATGTACTTAACTGTATTCATGTGGAACATATGCATACATGAAGATAAAACACACATGTACATAGTTTTTGCTTACCTGAGTGTAGTCTATTTTACCTATGTGATCTCAGTTCTGTTGATTTTCTTGGTAATGACACAATTTTATTTTTTAGGGCTAAATAATACTCCAGTATGTGTGTGTGTGAGAGTTCCAGATTGAATTCAGGTCCTCATGCTTGCCTTGCAGACATTTGCCAGCTGAACTATCTCCTCAGCCCCTTCAGTCCTTGTTTCGGTTTGGTTTCTGTTTGTTTTTACTTTTTTGTTGTTGTTATTGTTGTTGTTGAGACAAGGTCTGTCTTGATGTGTAGCTCTGGCTGCCCTGGAACTTGCTATGTAGACCAGGCTGGTCTTGAACTCACAGAGATGCATCTGCCTCTGCCCCCTGCATGTTTTAAAGGTATGCACCTTTAAGGGTATTATTGTGTAGACCTGGTTATTTTGAAACTCTCTGCATTGATCAGATTGACCTAAAGGCATGTACTACCACCCCCTTCCCAAGACTGAGTTTCTCTGGCCTGGAACTCACAGAGAACTGCCTGTCTCTGCCTCCCCGAGTGCTAGGATTAAAGATGTGCACCACCACACCTCTGGCTTGGTCTTTTATGATTTATGAAGCAAGTGTTCTTACCCACTGAGTCACCTCTCTGACTCTGACTTCACTTATTTATTTATTTGTGTAGGCACACAAATGCCGACATGCACATGTAGAGGTCAAAGGACAACTCTTTTGGGAGTTAGTTCTCGTTCCACTACTGGGTTCCAGGGATCAGACTCAGGTTGTCATGTTAGGCAGCAAATAAGCAACTTTACCAGCTGAGCCATCTCACCCACTATGTTTTATTTTCATTTTTTCTCATATTAATTTACCAAGCCATCTGTTGATAGGTACTTAGGTTGTTTGTAGCTTTTGACTGTTAAGCATAATGCTGCTATGTATATCTGTGTGCAGATGTGTGGATATGCCTTTCCCTTAGGTAAATGCCTGGAGTACAATTGTTGAATCATATAGTAACTCTGTGAAATATATTTAGCCATTTGAGGAATTGCCAGACAGTTTTCAAAAGCAACTGGAATTTTACATTCCCACCAACGCTGTGTACATCTTCCCAAACACTTGTCATCTCACTGTTTTAATATGTCGAAGGAGAAGCTCATGTTCCTGTTTTTTAGACTAGGTCTTCATGTTGTTCTGGCTTGTCTCAGACTCCTGGGCTCCAGCAGCCTCACTAAGTAGCTGGGTTGTAGGCGTTGTACCTGCATACCTTCATGTGGTTTTTGATCTGTTTTCCTTGATGCCTAACAATGCCTAGCCCCTTTTTATGTGCTTGGTGACCATTGTGTCTGTTTCCCTGTAGGGAGCTGTATATCACATGCTTCATCTTCTTTTTAATTGAGTTGTCTTTTTATTGTTGTTTATAAGAGTTCCTTATATATTCTAGGTATAATTCCTTTGTTATTTGTGGGATTTAACATTATATGTGCATTTCCTCCCATTTATGTTTTCTTAGTTGTATTGCTTGAAGCACAGTGTTTTTTTTTTTTTAATTTTGATATTGTCTAATTAGTTGCCCTTTTTCTTTTGTTGTTATTTGTTTTTGGTGTGCTCTGCAAGGATCCTTATGCTTTCCTCTGGTGCTCTGTGGTTTTGCCTTTGTCTCAGTGCTTGGTGTCAGGTCTTCCGACTCCTGTCCGCTCATCCCAGTGCCGTTGGTTTCCCGCACTTTCCTTTCACTTTTGAATGGTCTTGTCACCTTGTCAAGAGTCAGTTGATCTCTCCATCCTGTCTGTTCATATGCCAGCACCATACCACTTCATTTCCTGGTGCTTTGAAATAAAGAATTATGAGTCTTCCTATTTTAGTCTTCTTTCAAAGGTTCATTTTGGCTATTCTGGGTCCCTTCCAGTTCCACAGACATTTGGGAATCAGTTTGTCTTTTAGCACAAAGCAATCAGCTAAGATGGCGTAGTAGTTAAGAATACTCACTATGTAAGAAGAGCAGAGTTTAGATCCCAACACCCACATACTGAACCATGCCCCCTACACACATCCTTATCTCTGTTCTGAGGAAGGAAAGGAGAAGCTCTGTGCTTTGCCAATTTTTTAGCCCACTGAGGAAATGGGAGCCTCAGGTTGATCTCTGACCTGCACATGTTCATCATGACACACACAAATGTACACACACACACACAGAGAGACATAAAATGCATGTAATTTTAAAAAAGCTATATTCTCTGCCATCTTCTATAGAGACCCAGATACGTCACGGCTCATAATAGAGTGTCATGTAACCGAGGCTAAAATCTCCCCATGTAGCAGGATGATTTTGATTTTTCGCCTCAGCTTCACAAGTGATGACATTGCAAGCACATTCCACCATGCCCAGCTTTTATGAAATGTGGATTGATTGTCAGTATTCATAGTTATTTTTGCAGGAGGATGAAACTCAAGGCTATTTTGCATTGAATAAATTATTATTATTATTATTTTGTTTTTGTTTTTCGAGACAGGGTTTATCTGTGTAGCTTTGGAGTCTGTCCTGAAACTCGCTCTGTAGACCAGGCTGGCCTCAAACTCACAGAGATCTGCTTTCCTCTGCCTCCCAAGTGCTGGGATTAAGGCATGCGCCACCACCGCCTTGCTCAGTCTTTTTTCTAATCTACCTTACGTATTGAAGTAGGATTAATCTTGCTAAAGCACAACTGTGTTTTTATTGCTTCCTAGATCATAGTTCTTCATTGACTTCCTGCCACATGTAGAATCCAGCCTGGACTTCTGCTGTCTAAGATGTGATCACTGAATGAAAACCTGGGTAGTGAAGTGAAAAGTGTGATGAGCAGTAAGGAAATGAGATGATCAAATAATTTGGAGTTGAATGATGCCTTTTCTTTGAGTTGCTTCCTTTTTTATCCACGTTAGCTTCTTGCCATATGGTTTCATTATCAACTGTCAACTCCGTTAGTTTGGATCAGATGTATAATTGATTAAATACTAACTATACATATCTTGGTATCACATGAAACAAATTCCTTTAAAAATAGGCACACATACCTCATGCAGGGCTATGGAGTTTCTAGTGTGCACTCTGAATTTGGTAATTTCAAAAGAAGCAAAATATATTTAGTTTTAAATACATATACTTTTTTGTTTGTTTGTTTGTTTTTTTTTTTTTTGGTTTCTCGAGACAGGGTTTCTCTGTGGCTTTGGAGCCTGTCCTGGAACTAGCTCTTCTAGACCAGGCTGGACTCGAACTCACAGAGATCCGCCTGCCTCTGCCTCCCGAGTGCTGGGATTAAAGGCGTGCGCCACCACCACCCGGCTTGTTTGTTTGTTTTTTGAGACAGAGTTTCTCTGTGGCTTTGGTTCCTGTTCTGGAACTAGCTCTTGTAGACCAGGCTGGCCTCAAACTCACGGAGATCCGCCTGCCTCTGTCTCCCGAGTGCTGGGATTAAAGATGTGCGCCACCACTGCCCAGCAGTAAATACATATACATATTTAAACTACTCAGGAAAATAACTTCTTAAAGCTATATTTAGAAATTTAGGGATTTGAGACAGCCATGGTGGCACATGCCTTTAATTCCAGCACTTAGGAGGTACAGGCAAGTGGATCTCTGTGAGTTCAAGGTCAGCCTGGTTTATATAGAGAGGTCCATGTCAGCCAGAGAGACGCATAGTGAGACCCTGTCATGGGAAAAAAATAGGGGCCTAAATTATGATTTTAAGTGAAACTTATCTGCCCTTATAGGAAAAATACTTGACTGCATGTGAAATGTTATGGAATGTCTTTTAATATTCTACTTTCTGGGAAAAGAATAGGCTTACTTTCCTGAGATGGCCTCCAATTTGATAGTCTAGGCAGATCTCTAACTCATGATCCTCCTGCCTCAGAGTCCTATGTAACGTGGATTAGGGTTGTGCATACTGTGCTATTCTTAAAAGTCGGTATTTCTGGGTGTAGTTCTTCATACAGAAGTCATGCTAGGTATTATGCCTACTTTGGCCATATTCATGGTTCATATTTTTTTTTTTTTGACAGAATCTCATATATTTCACTGTGTAGCTGAGAATGACCTTGAACTTCTGATTCTCCTTGGTTGTGTTAGTAACTTTTCTGTTGTTGTTCCTGGAGCCCATGGAAGTCAGAAGAAACTGTCAGATCCCTGAGAATTTGAGTTATGGATGGTTGAGCCATATGGGTTCTGGGAACTGAACCTGGGTCCTCTGCAAGAGCATCAATTGTTCTTAACTACTGAGCCATCTCTCCAGCCCCACCCATTTTTTTTTAAACAGATTTTACTGGAGATGGAAAGAAAAGAGTGGAGGTGATACTGAATTAAGAATCAGGAGCTGGAGGTATAACTATAAAGTAGAGCATTTGCTTATTGTGTACGAGATCCTAGAGCCAGAGTGACAAAATCAGCCAAACAAAACCACCACCTCCAACAAAAAAGAAGCAAGCAAAATGGAGTTTGTAGCTGTATATATTTATTTTTATATTTCATTTTATAGGCACATTGTAGACACATTTAGACTATAAATGAAGGCAGAGGTTTTGTTTTTAAATCTTGAAACACAGAAATCATAACAAAGGTTTTAGGATGAAATTTTTTTCTCTCCTTTGAAACATCATTGAATCATAAATGAAGTTGAAAAGACCTTAGAAATCTTTGTTGTTGTTATTTTGAGAGTGTTTCTCTGTGAGGTCCTGGCTGTCCTAGAACTCACTCTATAGACCAGGTTGACCTCAAACTCACAGAGATTCACCTGCTTCTGCCTCCTAAGTGCTGAGATTAAAGGCATATGCTACCACTGCCCAGCTAAGAATTACTTATTTTTATTTTGTGTATATGAATGTTTATCTGCCTGCATGTCTGTGCACCGTGTGCATGCAGTGCCCACAAAGGCCAAAATTGGACAATGGACCCCCCCCCCCGGAGCTGGAGTTACAGGTGGTTGTGAGCCATCATGTGGGTGCTGAGAATTGAACCCAGGTCCTCTGCAAGAACAGCCAGTGCTCTCACCACTGAACCATCCTTCCAGCCTTACTGCGGGAAGGCTGGCAATCTGCTTTATTGTTTTGTTTTTTCTAGTCTAGTGTCGTGGTAACTGTTGCAATGGGTGGTTATAAGGATCTTGAAATATTTGCAATTCTTCTAAGAATTGTATGATTTGGGGGCTTGAGAGACTATCCAGTATGCATATTATATGAAGTATTTAAAGCTAATTCTTCCTATCAAAATATTAAACTGGGCCCAAAGGGTGGAGGTTTTTTTTTTGTTGTTTTTGTTTTTTTAATTTGTGTGTTTGATGTGTGTTTTGCTTACATGTTTGCTTACATGTCTACTTGGTGCCCGATGAAGCCAGAAGAGGGCCTCAGATCCCCTTGAACTGGAGTTAAAATAGGACCCAGGTCTTCTGGAAGAGCAGAAAGTAGTCTTAGTCACTGAGCCATGTCTCTAGCTCTGGGTAGAGTTTTTATGTTGAAGTCTTGGCAGACATTCATAAACATTAAGAATATGATGATATTATTTTAAACCAGAGTGTTCCTAGGAATTTTATGTTCACTAGATTCAGATGTAATATTTCAATCTAGCAGATTTATGAATTATAATACTTTTTGATTAATATATGTAAATATGTAAATTTTAGCTAATCTCTAAGAATCAGTCATTTCTGTAGATGAGTGAATTCAGTGTCACATCTATTTGTGCCCTTTCTCTCCCCCAAAGACAAAACCCCTCATCTAATGAGCCTACTTCTTTCAGAAAAGGGATACTTGAATAACAAAACCAAAATGACAAAGACCAGCTCAAGATTAGAAGCTGTTCTTCAGTATGCTGTAGTTACTTCATATTTTTGTTTGTTTGTTTGTTTTTTGAGACAGGGTTTCTCTGTGTAGTTTTGGAGCCTGTCCTGGAACTAGCTCTTTTAGACCAGTCTGGCCTCAAACTCACAGAAATCTGCCTGCCTCTGCCTCCCGAGTGCTGGGATTAAAGGCGTGTGCCACCACCGCCCGGCAGTTCCTTTATATTTATAGAAGAAAGTTCTATGATAGCCTGCCCTGTTCTCTAAAAACTAAGAATAACGGAGGAGGAGGAAGAAATGAAGGAACGTCACTGCAGCATGACAAGAGAAAGCAAGGCCCACCAGCCTCTCCAGAAGGGACGGCCAGAACTAGCCATCTCTGCCCACTTAGCTGTTTGGTCTCCTCCTAGTCCCCAAAAGTTGAGATGGTTTATAAGTGAACATGTATGAAAATACAGTGCTTAGTATAAATGCTTAAGGTACAGTTAAGCTTGGGAGAGGTAGCATGTCTGATGTCTCAGGGCAGATAGTTGCTTTGCTTTGGTATACTCTTTACGATCTGTCTGCTGTTGGTATTATGGAAGTACAGCAGAGAAGTAGCCAGCAGCTCTTCATACCCTGGCTAGAAAGTCTGTAAGAGGAGTGTCAGAGTGCATGTGCAGGCTAGCAGCAGTTTGTCTGCTTTGAACAAGGACTTAGGCAGCCTAGGTGGCCTCAAACTCAAAATGCGTTGGGGACTGTCTTCCAGCTCTCATCTCACATTTGTTCCTGATTAAGAGTTTGTGTTTCGTTTAACTCCTATGACTTTGGTGTGATATAAAACATTACCATATTCTTTTTTTTTTTTTGGCTTCAGTTTTGAGTTTTTTTTTTTTAAATTTTATTTATTTATTATGTATACAATATTCTGTCTGTATGTATGCCTGCAGGCCAGAAGAGGGCACCAGACCCCATTACAGATGGTTGTGAGCCACCATGTGGTTGCTGGGAATTGAACTCAGGACCTCTGGAAGAGCACACAGTGCTCTTAACCGCTGAGCCATCTCTCCAGCCCCAGTTTTGAGTTTTCAAGACAGGGTTTTTCTGTGTAGCCCTGGCTGTTCCGAAATTCACTCCGTAGATCAGGCTGGCCTCAAACTCAGAGATCCGCCTGCCTCTGCCTCCTGAGTGCTGGGTTTAAGGCATGCACAACTACTGCCTGGCTTAACATTACCATATTCTGTTAGTCACAATGACCTACTCTGGTTTTGTTTTTTAATGAGATTTGGCAATGTGGCAGTATAATGAAGATATTATCTGAGTCTTGGAACAGTAACTCCTTTGGGGGATTAGAAGACTTTTTTTCTTTTTATTGAGAATCAGTGTCCTTCCTAGTCTTCATTCAACACATATTAATTAAATGCCTTTGTTAGACATACTTGCTTAAGTGCTAAATTGAATTATGATCAAGAGCATGATTGTATAGTAGTTAAGAAAGATTTAGATTCAAATGCATTGGTTTAGCTGTGTTTGGTGATGAATAATGCCTGTAATCCCAGAACTTGTACTCTTGTGAGGCTGAGGCAGAAAGAGTTTAAGGCCAGCTTGGACTGTATAATAGCAGATTCCAGGTAAACTATAGCTTCATGCAGAGACCTGTCTCGACAAACAAAGAAACAAGCAAAAACATGATTTTAAATTCTAGACTTTTTATCTGAAGCTTAAGTGCTCTGTACAAATTGCTTAGTCTCACTATTCTTAATGTCCTCATCTGTAAATTGGGAATCATGGTAGTATCAATCTCATAGAGTTATGGAGAGGCTTACTGAGTTCTTTTAGTAGTGCTAGTAATGTGTGCAGTTGTTTCCATGTATGTATGTATGTATGTACAATGCTGTGGCCAGGCAAACTAGAACATAGTACGACATGACATTATAAGTTATATTTTAGTTTGCTGTTTATTTACGCTTTCTTTCAAAAAGTTTTTGAAATGGGACTGAAGCTCCTCCCTAAGGAGTACTTCATGAAAGAAGAGCTAAGACATGGGTCAGATCTCTTCTCTCTCTCTCTCTCTCTCTCTCACACACACACACACACACACACACACACACACAATGTACATGTTGTCTCATTGTGTAGCCTTAGCTGGGTTGGAGCTTACTATGTAGACCAGGCTGGTCTCGAACTCACAGAGATCCGCCTCTGCCTCCCAAGTGCTGGGATTAAAGGTATGTGCCACCACCGCCTGGCCCATCAAAGACTCTTTAATGGCTATTCTATTTTACAAATATACTGGAGACCCACGCAGTGCTGCCTGCATTGGTCGAAGCCCTGGGCCACAAGTCTGTACACTTTTGTGGCTGAGCTGTGAGGGTGAAACCTTTCATCGTCCCTTTGTCTACTATGACCTCTGCGTTATCTTCAGTGAAGCAGCAGCCATCATTTCTGTATGACTCTTGTCAAATTACAAAGTGTCCCTTGAGTCCCTTCATAGAGACAATGTACAGATTTTTTGATTCCTCTGTTGTCTTTACAGTTGATCACAGCTCTTTGGGGAAATCCAGGGAAACGAGGAATTTCACACTCTTCTTCAACATCTTGGACACCCAGAAAGCATCAGGATTCTTTAGCCTGGTTCTATTTACATTTTAGATGTATCATTTAAAAAGTATGCCCTACATTATAATTTTTTAGTTTGTTTTTTATAATTTTTACTTAGAGATAATGCTTGTTCACATGAAATTTTAAGAAATAACATGCAGCTGGGCATTTGTGGCACACACCTTTAATGCCAGTACTCAAGAGGCAGGCAGACCTCTGTGAGTTTGAGGCCAGCCTGGTCAACAGAGTGAGTTCCAGGACAGCCAAGGCTGTTAGAGAAGCCCTGTCTCAAAAAAAAAAAAAAAAAAAAAAAAAAAAGAAAGAAAGAAAACATGCAGCAGTGGGGGGTGGTGACTGCCAGCACTTGGGAAATAGACATCTGGGTTTCTGTGGGTTCATAGCCGGTCTGACCCAGGGCTGCACAGTGAGGCCTTGTCTCAAAACCAAGCCAAATAAACCAATAATATGTAAAGATCCACATATCCTCTACCCATTTTCCTAGAACGAGGATACTGTGTTATTATTGTTTTCCCCAGTCCATTGTCCTCAGATTTCATCAGTTTCATTGTGTGTGTTGAGTTCTGATAGTGTTGTTATATGTGTAGATTTATGTGATTATTACAGCCCAGATAAAAGCAATTTACTACAGTGCTCCCCAAGGGTATCCTCTAGATATAGATTCTTCCCTTGACAAAATACTGGTGATTATTAATTTGTCTTTTGTTTCTCTACTTTTGCCATGGCTAGGATAATACATTGGTATCAAATTTTAGGCACTCCTTTTGCCACCCCCATTCAGGGCGGTCTTCCTACCTGCTTAGTTGTCTCTGGGAGTGTGTTCACAGAAACCCTCAGAGGTGTGCCTTACTGTCTAGTGCTTTTCTCTCTCCATTGCTTTTTTAGATTTATTATTTTGTATATATGAGTATTTTGCACTCAGGAGGCAGAGGCAGGGGATATCTGTGAGTTCGAGACCAGCCTGGTCTACAAGAGCTAGTTCCAGGACAGGCTCCAAAGCTACAGAGAAACTCTGTCTCGAAAAACCAAAAAACAAACAAACAAAAAAAGATTAAGCATCACAAATCCAAGCACCACCCCCCATGTCAGCTTGTCATCAAATACATTTTAAACTTGTCATTTCAACCGCTGGCCCCCTACTCCCAGGTTCATGCCTATTTCATAATGCAAAATGCATTTAGCACATCTCCAGGAGTCCCCATAGTCCTACTGTTTTCAGCATTGCTAACAAACCCAAGTTCAAAATCTTATGTGAGGGCCTAAAGAGATGACTCAGTAGTTACGAGCACATCCAGAGGACCCAGCACCTATATCAGGTGACAACTCACATCTACCTATAATGCCAGCCCCAAGGGTTGCAATGTCTCTGGCCTCTGCAGGCACACCTATACTGACATGCACATATCCACACACACCTACACGTAATTTGAAACAATAAAATCTTAAAAAAACAAAAACAAGAGGAAAGTGGTGCGTGAATGTCTTGTCGAGGCATTTGGAGGAACAGCAGTTGTGGAACTAACTGCATGCCAGGAATCTTGCTGTCACCCAGACATCGATCTTTGCCTGTCCTTCTAAAAATTAAAAAATATATATAGTGTCCTGCGATGACTCCAAGGTCTGCCAGTACTTTGAGGAGTAGTCAGTCAGTCTTCACTGTCCTGGGCTGCTGACCCCAGAGAAACCCTTGCCTAGGCACTCTGGTGTGGGGCAGAGAGCTCTAGAGCTCTTTAAGTATACTATCGAGCCAGTCACAGGTGGGTCCCGAGTGTGGCCCCAGCCAATGCTGAGACCAGGCTGGCCTCAAACTCACAGAGATCCGCCTGCCTCTGCCTCCCGAGTGCTGGGATTAAAGGCGATTTTTTTTTTCTATTTTGCTCAACTTTTATCCCCAGTGCTCACTGCAAACCCAGTTAAAACCAGTCAGCAATGTCCATGCTATCATAGTCTGTCTGAAGGCTGGGCTGTCCTGAAAATTCTTCTACTAGATCTAGTCTACTACCCTTAAGCCATGGACAAAATATAGATAAATTCTTTGCCATAGCGAGACACAAATGGCCCCTAGTCCAATTTCAAGAGTCTTCATTTCTACTGGTTTGAAGCCCCTGGAGCACAGTCTCTACGCTATCCACTCTTGACCCCTCATCTTCTGCCCCCCACCGGAACACCCATTTAGCCAGCTTACAGCAAACCAGATACAAAGGCTTTGGAACCAAATGGTCAGGTTCAATCATGGCAATAGCCCTACTTTTCTGGAAGCAGCTTTCTTGGTGTGTGTTAATTTTTCATTGCTGTGATGAACACCCAAGAGAAACAACTTAAAGGAGAAAGGTTATCTTGAGATAACTTAGGACTTGAGAGGTTTCTGTTTGCACTTCTTGGTTCCAGGGTTTCTGGGGCCATACTAAGGTGGATATTGTTGTGGAAGCATTTGGGGTTGGCTGTTTACTCATGGTAGGCTGGAGGCAATAAGGGAGAATGCCAGTGTCTTAGTCACTGTTCTGTTACTGTGAAACGACCATGATCAAGACCTAGGCAGTTCTTGTAAAAGAAAGCATTTAACTGAGGGCTCTCTTACAGTTTCAGAGGTTAGTCCATTATTATCATGCTGGGGAGCATGGCAGCATGCAGGGAGGAATGGCTCTGGTTACGTCCTGCTCCACAGGCAGCAGGGGGTGAGAAAAAGATGATGGAGCTGGATGGGCCTGGTGTTAGCTTTTGAAACCTCAAAGCCAGTGACACATCTCCCCCCACACCTCCTAATCCTCCCTAACAGTTCTTCAACTGGGAACCAGGCGTGCTATGGGGGCCATTGTTCATACCACCACAGCCTGTTCACCACAACTCTGTAGGCCAGGCTGGCCTCGAACTCACAGAGATCAGACTGCCTCTGCCCAAAGTGCTGGGATTTAAGGCGTGCATTACTACACCTGGGAGTGTTTACATGACCTAGTTTCTATGTATGCTCACCAGTATTCAGTGCTACTACTTTTTAAATTGTCTCTGTTCTGATAGATGTATGATATGCAGTTTCTATTTTGTTTTGTTTTTTGAGACAGAGTTTGCACTTATTCCTGGCTGTCCTGGAACTTACTCTGTAGACCAGACTGGCCTTAAACTCAGAGATTCCCCTGCTTCTGCCTTCCAAGTGCTGGAGCTTAAACACATGGGCCACCACTGCCCAGAGATACATAGTTTATAAAAAAATATTTTTTAAAGATTTATTTATTTTTATGTGTATGGTTGTTTATCTGCTGTCTTTGTTAGATTTTCTGTTGCTGTGATGAAACACTATGACCAAAAGCAACTTGGGGAGAAAGGGTTATTCACATTTCCACAGCACAGTCCATCATCAAGTGCAGTCTTGGCAGGAGCTCAGAAAGAGAAGGAACCTGGAGAAGGAGCTGATACAGAGCTTGCTCAGTCTGCTTTCTTGCTTTTTTGTTTGTTTTGAGATATGGTTTCTCTGTGTAGCCTCAGCAGTCCTGGAATTCACTCTGTAGACTAGGCTAGCCTCACTGAGATCTGCTTGCCTCTGCCTCCTGAGTGCTGGGATTAGAGGCATCTCTCTCTCTCTCTCTCTCTCTCTCTCTCTCTCTCTCTCTCTCTCTCTCTCTCTCTCTCTCTCTCTCTCTCTCTCTCCATCTCTCTCTTTCAGCCTCTCTCTCTCTCTCTCTCTCTCTCTCTCTCTCTCTCTCACACACACACACACACACACACACACACAAAATGGACCATTGCCACATCAATAATTACAAATGCCTTACAGGCTTGTCTACAGCTGGATCTTATAAAAGCGTTTTTTCAGTTGAGGTTCTATCATGTGGGTGCTGGTAACTGAAGGTAACATGAAGGGTGCTTAAACATTGAGCAATCCTCCCCACCCCTACCCCCCATCAGTTTGGAGAGAAACCAAAATCAAGGACTTGGCAAAAGATATACCTAGTCGTGTGTGTGTGTGTGTGTGTGTGTGTTTTCTTTCTTTGTTTCTTTTGTTGAGATGAGGGGTGACAATGTAGCCTTGGCTGGCCTAGTACTCACTAAGTGGACCAGGCTAGCCTCAAACTCAGAGATCTGCCTGTTGAGGGCTGGAATTTAAGGCATGCTTCACCATGCCTGACTTTTTATGTGTGTATTTTTGAGACAGTCTTACTCTAGCTCAAGCTGATTGTAGTTCTAAATGTTAGTAAGGCTTGGGTTGTGTGTTATTTCCCCGCCAGCCCGTACTCATTGACACTTGAGACTTTGTTGCTTACTTTTTTTTTTTTTTTTTTTTTTTTTTTGAGACAGGGTTTCTCTGTAGCTTTGGAGCCTGTCCTGGAACTCCCTTTGTAGACCAGTCTGGCCTCGAACTCACAGAGATCCGCCTGCCTCTGCCTCCCGAGTGGCTTACTTTTTTCTTATGCCCATTATTATTTTCTGTTTATATGTATAATTTTGAGTAATTCTATTACCAGACTTCTAAGGGAGCAATGTTTTGTGTGCATACTTACACTTCCAAAAATGCCCTCTTCATACATGAATAAGAGACAAGTATAGAATTCTAGGTTTAAAGGTAGAACTGGGGTGCATGGCTATGATCCCAGCCCTCAGGAAGCAGAGAAAGAAGAATCCTAAACAACTTAAAGTCTACCTGGTCACAGAGTAATAATCCCATCTCAAAATATAAAACTACACCCGCCCCCCCAAATAATTCTTGACAAAAGTATATACGTTTGTCCTGGGAACATGTGTCTAAAAGATAATTATTGTTACTCTTAAGGCTTAATCAATTTCCTTGTGACTTTTCAAAAATTAATGGAACAGCCGGGCGGTGGTGGCGCACGCCTTTAATCCCAGCACTTGGGAGGCAGAGGCAGGCGGATCTCTGTGAGTTCGAGACCAGCCTGGTCTACAAGAGCTAGTTCCAGGACAGGCTCTAAAACCACAGAGAAACCCTGTCTCGAAAACAAACAAACAAAAAAAAAAAACCCAAAAAAAACAAAACACAAAAATTAATGGATCATAGATGTTTGGGTTTATCTTTAAATTCTCACATTTATTTACTTAAATTATTTTTAGTTTGTTGAGACAGTGTCTGACTATGTAGTCCTGGCTGCTCTACAACTTTCATGTAGACCAGGCTAGCCTCAAAGCCCTGGTCAGCCTTCTGGTTCTGCCCTTGAGTGCTGGGATAACAGGCATGTCCTGTCCCACCATACATACCTACTCTGAGTTCTCACTGGAAAACCTTTATTTATAAGTGTTCTTCCTTATGCCAGTACCTGCTACTTTCAATGCTGTACTGATGTAGTAAGTTTGGGAATAGAATGTGTTAGTCTTCCAGTTTCTTTTCCAGATTGTTGTGTTCTGAGCTCCTTCCATTTCCATATGAAGCCTAAGATTCATTGGTTCATTTCTTTAAGCAACAACAACAACAACAAAAAACCCAGTACTTCAAATTTTGGTAGAGATAATTTACTTCTCTTTGGTATCTTAACTTTAATCCTCTGACTTTTCTCATGTTTGGGCCTTGGTTTTGTGCTGGTTCATCCTGCTTTGAGAGTCTTTGCTAGCCTTCCTGTGACTGTCAGTGTATTGATTGTGGTAGGGATGAGAGAGGCTGAACGATGAGGCCGGGTATACCTGCTGTCTGCCGTTCTCTAGTGCAGCTGCCTCCTCGTCTGCCAGGATGCCGGGATCCACACAGCTGCTGTCTCCATCCAACTGCTCATTTGTGCTACCTGGGGAGCACATTCTTACTCATTGCCTCCATTTCTGTCTGGGAGACATAGCTGGGAGGGGTTGGTCTGTAATTTAACTTCTGTGCATCACCAACCAGCTATGTGGCCAGTTTACAGACCGTCTGCTCTTTCTGTGCATCACCAACCAGCTATGTGGTCCGTTTACAGACCGTCTGCTCTTTCTGCTGTCTCCCCTGTGGCCTTAGTTCACTTGTTTGAACCAATAAAGCCACCACTCAGCCACTCCTTCTCTTGGGTGTCTGGGACTGGTTTCTTGGTCTGTTCCCTAAGTTTTTTCTTTCTTCTTTTCATCTCTCATTGATTCCTCATAGTTTCAATCTCTTAGGGCATTTTTAAAAATTTCTTTCTATTGTAGTGTTTTTGTTTGTTTTGTTTTTCAAGACAGGATTTCTCCATGTGGCCCTGGCTATCCTGGAACTCACTCTATGGACCAGGCTGGCCTTGAACTCACTCCTGCCTCTGTCTCCCAAGTGCTAGGATTAAAGGCATGCGCCACCACATCCAACTTCTATTGTAGATTTATAAAAAGATGGCATTATTTATGATTTGGGTAGACAGTGAGTTAGCTGTGTCTTTCTAAGCCTTTATTTTTAGTCAGTGTCTATGGTGAAGTAAATATTATAAAAAAACATTTAAGCTAGCAGATGAAAAAATATTGATTTAATCATTGAGGACATTATGTTTTTCTTTGTGAAGATTTCTTTTAAAATAAACACTAATGGAGATCAGGAGTTTAATTTTCACCATAAACAGCTTGATGTTTGTGTAAACTTTAATGAATAGAGGTATAGGTCAGGAATTTATATGAAATTTTAAAAGTGCATGTTTTCTTAAAATAACAAAAGTGCATGTGCGCGTTACTGTTGCTATGCTACTGTGCACACCCTGTCTGCTCCTTGAGTGACTGAGAGAGCACATGAGTCCTGAAGTCAGCACCCACTTCGATTGAATGACTTTCATGGAGTTAGCACTAGCTTCTCCTGAAACAGAAACACTATGTTGGTTGCTGTGAGAGAAACATGCCAAAGATGTTTAACAGAGGTTCTAATAAAACAAAAAGGGGTGGGGCCTAGGGTCAAGCCCAGGGTCTTGTGCATGCTGGTCAAGTGTACTCTGTGCTGAGCTACACTCCCAGCCCTCCAAATGTCTTTGGTTACAGCTCCGAGTCACTCATTTTTAGTTTCATTTCAGTATTATTCTAAAGTAGTTTTATATTTCACGTGGCAGCAGGTATGGTGGAGCACACCTTTAACACAAGTAAGAAAGAGGCAGCGGATCTCTGTGAGTGAGTTTCAGACCAGCCACGGCTGTACAGTGAGACCTATTTAAAAAATCTAAAAAAAATTTTCATATGACTATATTATTTCATATAAATAATATGCCATATAATTTTCATAGCTACACTGTTAACAGTTTGGTATGTTTCTTTCCAATATTTTTTAAGTTATATTTTCAAAAATTAAAGTAATATATTTTTTTCCAGTCTAAAAGTAATGTGTACTCAGTGAGAAAGCTTGGAAAATAAAGAGTACAAAGGGGAAAAACCAAAAATCACTCATAAATTCCATCCAAAGATAATCATGATTAAATCTTGTTTTATATATTTTTTATATTTTTCATGAACATATTCTTTATTTACTAAAATTATATACTATACTACACTTTGTAACTGGATTGTTTACAATATAATGTGAATGTTAATGTTAATAGTCTTATATAAGCTTTTAAGTGTTATGTACCATATGAGCATATTTAAGTATGTTTAGCTAACATACTTAACCATATCGCTATTGTTGGACATTGAAAGTGTTTCTAATTTTTTTACTGTTATCAGTATTGCCATAGTTAATATCTTTGTCCATACATCTTTCCACGCATCTATAATTGTTTCTTTAGGAATAGTCCTAGAAGTGGAATAGCTGGGTCAAAGGGTATGTACACTTTAACGCTTTTGATACATGAAATGTCAAATTTAAGCTAACCACTGTTATATTCTGTTTTGTATTGCTATTCAATTGTTTTGTGTATCTGTCTTGTCTTTCTAATTGGAACATACATGAGAGTAAGGGAAGTTACTTAATATGTTGTTACCTTTGGCAATATGGCTTCCTGTGTTGGACTCATGATCATCAATGTATATCATTGTTGATTCAAAGCGGTGGTTCTCCAGGGTTTTGATGTCATGGTCTGTATATTTAAAAATATGTGTGTGTATATATATGTGTGTGTGTGTGTGTGTGTATGTGTGCGTATACACACACACACATTTATATATTAGAGTAAATGTAGGCCTGCAAATTTTCTATTTTTTAGGCAGAGACATTTTAGAAATAAGACCAAATAAAAATTTCTATCATCATCCTCTTAGGAATAAAGATTATTTAGCAATAAAAAAGGATAGAGCTCTGAAGAGAACATTTTAGCTTTTTGTTCATATGTTTATCATTTTATATTGGGCTGGAATTTTCACCTTAACCTAGAAGTGAACTAGAGACCATCATTTGGTTAACACAGACTTAAAAGATTTTAGAGTATTAAAAGTAAAACCCCTTTGCAATAATATAATTTCCCCATGTCTCTTTCTCCACAGTATTGTGAAGGTCGTGCATTAAACAGAATTTGTGTTTCTCCATGTCAGTGTTTGAATTATCAAGCTAGACCTGCTGATGAGCACCTGAATATATTTCCAATCACTTAAAACAACACCCATTTTTCTTTCTAGGGGATTGGAGCCAGGGTAGGTGTGATGTAGTGGAAAGACGGGATGTTTAGGCCGGCTCCTCACTTTCCATCAGTCACTCTTCCTTCCGCTTCCTTCCTGACATGGCGATGGTGATCAGATCTGTGAGGGATTTTCTAGCCCTTGCTCCACTTACTTCACTGTGATGTGACTGTTGTTTCTACAAATTCTTTGCTTACCTGACACGAGTTCTTCCAGGTAGAATGAGTCATATCCTTCTTTTGCAGCTCAAGGTGCTAACACAGGGATTCAGGCATAGCAGGTGCCTGATGACGCGGGTGCTGAGCCAGTTCTGGATGTTGAGGGAACTGTGTGACATAATGTATGTGGAAGCACACAGAAACTTTGTGTGTTATACAAACAATGGTAATTTTGTTTTTGACAAGTCTCAAAACTTTGTGAAGAGAGAAAATTGCCCTGTGAACAGTTTTATAAGTGCATTATGTTTTTCTTCTATTTATGCAAGAAAACAAGTTGTAATTGGGGCTAGTGTGGAGCTAATTTCCTTCCTAGGAAGGCACATGTACTCCTCCTGCCTGTGTTGCATGGAGGTCCCAGATAGCAAATATTTGTTTGACTTGGTTGTCATCTAATTTTAATTTTAATGAGAATAGCGGCTTTCTTAATAAAAGCCAGTATCCATTGCTTCCTAACCAGTAAAGAAAGGTACCAAGTCTTGAGCAGAGAAGCCTGTGTTGTGCCTGATGCCTTTGGGTAGAGCTCCTTTTGGCTTCATTGGCTTTAAAAGACTTCTTTCTAATCGTTTCTAAAACTCCTGGTAAATTTTTGCCACAAGATGGCATTGGTGATTATTTGAGTGTCCATGCTATTGAAGCAGCTCTAAGGAGGTGTGCATGATTGCATTGTGTGGGGAATAAGAGCGGATGACTTTCACCGCTGCTTATGTACTGTTGCATTTTAACTCCAGAGTTAAATGATACTTAAGTCACTTTCCTTCTGTATTCAAGTATTGTTTTGTTTCCTGTTTTTCTGTCTTTATAATACAGTAACTATGTATTATTTGCCATGTGTTGTATGTGTCTGACTTACTGCTGATAATTGTGGTGACAGGTAAGAAGAAAATACGATGGGACCCAGTTAGGAGACGCTTCATTCAGTCCTGTCCCATCATAAGGATCCCTAACAGGTTCTTGAGAGGTGGGTGATAACTAGCAAGAGGTCTGTGCTTCCTGTGGGCTAAAGGGAATTTTGAATGGATTTTCTAAATTTAAAACTGTTTTCTTTAAGTTGTCTAACAGTCAACATTGAAATAAAAGAGTATAGGCCTCAGTTTTAAACTTATATTTTATACTGACCACTGTTGGATTTGTAATGACAAGTTTGGGGAAAGTTAGACTCTCTTAATGTGTCCTTGTTGTTAGAGCAGATTACTTTATGAATACCACTAGCAATCCATATAGTCTTCAAGTGTAGGATGTGATTCTAAGGAAGAAATAAAATATGATGTGATAGTCTAAATGAAAAAAAACCTTTGTGTTAAATATCGTAAATAAAAAGCTGTGGAAAGAATTTGTAACAGGTCTTTAATATGAATATAAAGAGATCCTAGAAACAATCTGTATTTACTAGAAAAATAAGTAAATGCATATAAATAGTCAATACATAAAGAAATGCTAATTGAGGAGCCCAAAAGGCTCAGGGGGTAAAAGTGCTTGCTGCCAAGCCCCACATAGTAGAAGGAAGAAATTACTCCCATTAGTTGTGCTCTGACTTCCGCACACGTGCTGTGGCACAATGTATATGCATACACACACAACACATACAATTATAAATAAATAATACATAAAGTATTTAAAAATATATGCCAGTAAATATAAACCTCATTTAGTTCACTACTGTGAAATAAACATAATAATTAAAAGATTAAAATAAAACTACCCATGTTGGCAAGGGTGTGGGAAAAGAAAGTTTAAATGTTGACCTTTTATGCAGACCTTTTGTATGTAACTGACAAAATGTATCAACTTTAAAGCTGTGGTGCTTTGACTGGCAGCTCTTCTGTTAGAAAGATCACATTGTTTCTACTTCCCACTTTCCCATCAGCTCTAGACGGTACTGAGTGAGAAATTGCTCAGAAGAGGATTGAAAACTCTAGTTTACTGTTTTTTTTTTCTTTTATCTATAGCAAATTATCAGACAAGTATGCTTGATGTTGTAATTTAAACCTTATTAAATTACTTGCAATTCATTTCATCTCATTTTAATTGAAGAGATTCAGTTAAAAACCTAAGCTGGGTGTAGTGTAGTTGCAATACACCTTTAAGGCAGACAGATTAGTGAGTTCCAAGCCAGCTTGGTCTACATAGCAAATTCCAGACCAGCCAGGATTACACAGGGAGACCCTTTCTCAAATAATAAACGACAACAAAAAATTACGTAAGGGAAAATTCTACAGCCGCTATAGATGTTTATCTAGTGTGTACCATATTTTTAGCAGCCAAACCCTAGAGCATGAAAAAAACTAAAACCAGTACTAAATAGATCAAGATAAGAAGTTCAGTGATAGCCACCTTTCACCATCCCAAAAGAAAAATAATTAGGATATAGAGTTTAATGAAAACCAGTTGTGTGAGGCTGGGGAGATGGCTCAGAGCTCAGAGCACTTGTGCTCCCGCAGAAGATGCGGTCGGTTGCCAGCACCCTCGTGGTGGCTCCTGAGCATACGCACCATTGCAGAGGATCTCATGCTCCCCTTTGGCTCAGCCAGCGTCAGGTCCTCGTGTGCTGCACACGCTTGCAGGCAGACACTCAAGCACACTTAAAACATCTTTAAAAATTGTCTAAAATTTTATAAAAATGTAAAATGACCAGAAAAGCCCTTGGTTATTTCTGCATGGTAGGATTTTTGTTTTTTACATAGCCTCCATTAAAAAGAAAAATTAATCCTGGGGAAAAACACTGCACAGGTAAGTTTTATACCACTGGATGTTTGTAAGTCCTAAATTCAAAATGGCTGAGAAAGTTGGTGATAGTTAATTCTGAAAAGAGGGGCAGGCTTAGCATTGGGGGTATAAAGATCACCACAAACCTCCTTGAAGCAGTGGCCTTGTCTGTCTTCTCCCCTTTGACCAGTTTGAGTGTTTGATGCCATTGGCCACCTGCATTTTCTCTTCCTTTGGGTCATAGTACTAGATGACCCTAGATGTTTCCTTCTTACTCTTTGTCCGTTTTGTCCCCTTCCCTAGTTTCTGATTTCCACCCATTAAAGGTGGGAATTCGGTGTTCTGTCCTTTTCCATGATCTCTGAGTGTTCCATCAGCTTTCTTAGGTTTAACTCTCTGTTCATCATTCATCCCTTCATTTGGTATTTCTGGATTATTTCCTATGTAGCAGTTACTGTACTTCCTAGACTGATAATACAGATCTTAGAGAACCAGGTAGACAGACAATTGCAGAGGAATTGGGATGAAATTATTTGTGAGAAGTGTCCTAATAAGGTGGTATGCATGGGGCACGCCAAAGAGGTTTCTTACCAGCAAATGGAGAAGAGGACGACAGAATAGTGTCATTTGATTTTTTTTTTTTTTTTTTTAGAAAAGTTGCTTAAATCTGAGTGGGATTTTGCAAGGGAAGGGTAGAACTGCAAGCCGCAGGTAGCTTGAATATGGTGTTTATGCAGACCCAGGCATGGTACTCTCAGAGATTTATAGCGAGTTTTGCATACTGGCAGTAAGAAGCTGGAAAGGGCCAAATAGGAGCGCTGTTGAGGGATAATTTTCAGGATCAGACTTGGTTTTGTAGCTAGTAAAGGGATCGTGATCACAAGATGAAGAACGCCGAAGTGTGAAATGAGGGCAGCTGTGGTAGGAATTAGAGGGCAGTGATCCGAACCGTGCTAAATTATGACACCTGATCTCTAATTGAAAAATAGAGGGCTGGAGAGATGCCAGAGGTTAAGAGCACTGGCTGCTCTTCCAGAGGTCTTGAGTTCAATTCCCAGCAACCACATGGTGGCTCACAACCATCTGTTATGAGATCTGGTGCCTCTTCTGGTGTATATATGTTAACAGAACATTGTATGCATAATAAATAAATAAATCTTAAAAAAAAAAGAAAACTAGGAGGGAAAAACAAGCAGTGGCTTCCATGGACTGGAGAGATGGCTCACTGGCTGCTCTTGCAGAGGATGCCCTCCTTTGGCCTCTGTGGGCATCAGACACACACCCAAGGCATATACATAGTGAAGGGAAAATACTCATACACACAGAATAAAAATAAATCTTTTAAAACATGGCTTTCAGATTTTCTTTGTGACTTGTACTGCTATTCTCTAGGGGCATGGCATGGATAATCACAGGGCAGGTTTTAGGAATAGGTGATACACTCCCATTCATTAATCTGCAATCCAGTAGTAGATTATCCCTTAACTAAGAAGTATTTACAGAAAAACCTCTATTCTTTCTTATTTATTTAATTTTGAGACAGTTTGTCTTGTGTAGTAATGGCTATTCTGGAACTAGCTTTGTAGATCAGGCTGGTCTCAAACTGATCGAGATACTCCTGCCTCTGCCTCCCTAGTGCTGGGATTAAAGGTGTGGACCACCACCTGGCTAAGTCTCTGATTCTTTAACACTAAATTTATTTCCCGGAAAACTTGGAAGGCCTGTCGCCTCTCTGTTCTGAAGTCACCTTCCGGGTGCTGCCTGTATCAGCACGGCTCACACGGATCATCATCTGTTCACTGTGTGTGCTCCCTGAGCTCAGGCTGTACGCTCTGAAAACGGGGCAGTAGGACAGCTGCTCTGACTGCTTCATCTCCATGTGGTGGCACAGTGCGTGTGAGCGGGTAGATTGTGAGATCTAATTATAAGCTGCTGTCAGGGAAGAGCATGGGCGTAGATCTTAGTATGTCCTCAGCTGTTCTCAGTCATGGTGGTAAGTTAATGAATTGTTGAGAACGTGAACATACTTGTTCAGTGGTTCATTAGGTGTTTTCTTAAAAAAAACCACAACTTTATTTATACTTTAGTAATTGCCTTTTGAAACACTTTCAAGCCTTCATTTTGGAAACCCTTTACCTTGACTGAAAACAGTTTCATGGGTCTCTTTTCTGTAGCTAGATTCTACATCTTCTTAAAAGAGATTTCTGCCAATTAACAGTGTGATGTGGTAAAAATAGTTCTGATATAATAAACACTGTTTCCATCATGAAGTAGTAAACTGAAAGCATCCACTTACCGTCTTCAGTTCTCCAATACCATTGAAGATGAAAAAAAATTGATAGATGATGTTATGTCATAATTGTATTGAAAATAAAAGAAAAAGGAAGTTTGGAGTCAGATATCTGTTTCTGAATCCAGGCTCTGCCATTTGCCAACTGTGTGACCCTGGGCAAATCATTGCTTATTTATTTCTTTATTTGCCTCAGTTTCCTTAATTTGTAAAGTTAGAATGGTGATAATAGAAATATCGAGAATGTTTGCAAAGTTTCTAATTATGTCTAGGAATGTTTAGTTAATGTTAGCTGCTAATTTTTATGAATTTTGAGGAATTTCAGGGTAATTAAAAACAAGCGGATGGTGGGGGGTGAAGTCTAATGGTAGAGCACTTGCCTACATGAATTCAGTTCTCAATACTGCAAAACTAACTAAAAACGAGGCATGGAGGCAGAGGCAGGCGGATATCTGTGAGTTCCGGCCAGCTAGGACTGTTACATAGAGGAACCCTGTCTTGGGGAAAAAGAAAACTAGGTATGGTATCACACACTGGTATCTTAGAATGTGGAAGGTAAAGGCAGGAGGATCTGGAGTTCAGGTCAACATCAGCTATGTAGTAAGTTCCAGAATGGCCTGGGCTACGTGAGGCTGCCTTAAAAAATGGAATTATGTCGAATGAGAAACCAACACTGAATATAATGTAGTCCAAAACCAAGCGTTCTTGATATATGATAGATATTAGAGACTAATTTTATTTATTTTAATTTGGGGGGGGCAAGGTCTCACTATGCAGTACTAGCTCACTTGTAATTTACTGTCTAGACCAGCCTGGCCTTGAACTCACAGAGATCTGCCTGCCTCTGCCTCTGCCTCTTGAGTACTAGGATTAAAGATGTGCACCCCCATCACTGGCTCATGGCCATTTTCAGCATTTAGTGTTTTTTTTAAAGACACAATCTATCTATCTGTCTATAATCTATCTATCTATCTATCTATCTATCTATCTATCTATCTATCTATCTATCTATCTATCTACTTACCTATCTATCTATCTACCTACCTACCTACCTACCTTCTATCTAATCCCTTGCTGGCCTGGAAGTCACTCTACAGACCAGGCTAGCTCTGAATTCATAGATCATCTGTCTCTGCCTTCTGGGTGCTGTAATTAAAGGCATGAGCCACTATGCCTGGTTTGCCTTTTTTTTTTAACTAGTGTTTATTTTTTATATTTAAGACAGGGTTCTTACTAAGTGGCCCTGGCTTGACTGAGACTTCATGGCATCAACTCACAGAGATTGCTAGATTAAAAATGTGTACAATTATATCTGGTCTTGAGGAAACCCTGTGGAGCGTTAGGAAGCTCTCATCATGAGCAGTACCCTCACAGAGTGATAGCGAATTGTTTGCTCAGCAAGACTCAAGACTGACCCTGAATGTGTAAAAGTCTGGAATAGGCATTTACTGAAAAGAAAATTCCAAATGGCCAGTTTACATAAAGAACACTCAACTTGTTTGGGCATGGGGGCACATGCCTTTAATTTCAGCACTTGGGAGGCAGATGCAGAGATCTCTGTGAGTTCGAGACATGCTTTTTCTACAGAGCTAGTTCCAGGACATCCAGGACAGCTACACAGAGAAACCCTATCTTCAAAAAAAAAAAAAAAAAAAAAAAAAAAAGGAAGGAAGGAAGACACTCAGCTTGATAAGCAATGAGAAATGTGAGTACAGCATGAGATGGGTTTGTGGACTGAAAGGAATTGTTCAAACGACAGCAGTGACTGCCGAGTATTGGAGGAACAACATGGCTCTACAGTAGTTTTCTCTATGAACATTCAAACATGTGTTCCCATGACCCAAAAGTTCTATTTCTAGAAATATTCATATATTTTCATATGAACATGTAGAAGAAACTTTATTCCAATATTTTTTGTTATAATCAGAGCATTGGGAATGACCTAATCATCAGTTGTATAATCTCCGACAGGTACTTGGTTTCTGCTACAAATTCAAACACTTCCCTAGTCACCATGGCTCCTGTTGACTCTGAGTTAGAGTAAATGGTTGATCCGGGAAATCCAGGTCCATGGTCTTACAGGCATGTGTCTCTTCTGGTTGTTAGATCACCTTAGCATGTAGGTTCATTTTCCATTTTTTACTTCTACATTTGCCTTTGTATTAAAAGTTTTTACATTTTGTGAGTGTATGCATGCATGCATGCGTGTGTGAGATGAGAGTTCAGCTTTCAGGAGTGAGTTCTCTCCTCCATGTCCATCCGAGGAGTCTTCAGGCTTGGGGGCGAGCACCTTTACTGCTGAGCTCACTGAAATCCTGCTCCCATGATTTCTAGTGAGAATTCTGGAACCGGGTAACCCAAACTTAGGGGTGATTAGCTGAAAACTTCATTGAAGATTCAGAGACTTGCCGGGCGGTGGTGGCGCACGCCTTTAATCCCAGCACTCGGGAGGCAGAGGCAGGCGGATCTCTGTGAGTTTGAGGCCAGCCTGGTCTACAAGAGCTAGTTCCAGGACAGGCTCCAAAGCCACAGAGAAACCCTGTCTCGAAAAACCAAAAAAAAAAAAAAAAAAAAAAAAAAGAGAGAGAGAGAAGATTCAGAGACTTTAGACTAAAACCCAATCTCATTTTGTCCAAGTCGAGGAGCCTGTGCTGTATGCTATCTGATAAAAATTAATGCTTGGTTCCTATGGCATTGCGCTGACAAATTCCTGTGATTAAAAACGAAACGGGTTTCTGATATGTGAGTTAAATCTGTGGGAAGGAGTGAGTTACTCAGTACAGCTGCAAAGGCTCCTTGACAGAATGTCTAGCATTTATCAAGCTCTGATCAGATGCTCTTGATGCGGTCATTTTATTTGAATAGATCATGAGGTACGTAGAAGTTAGCTGTTAGATTAGCCCAGCACTGTCTGATAGAAATATGAGCTATGAACTTAAGTTTTATAGCAGCCACATGAAAAACAAGGCATGATGTTAATATTTTTATTTAATCCATATCATCTTAACATTACCATCTATGTTAATAGAACTAGTAATTTTACATTCTTTTTAGGGATCCCAGTTTGGCCCAGCCACATTTCAGGTGTGGCCAGGAACTATTGTGCTGTGCAGGGCAGAGTGGACTGTAAGCCCCAGAGACAGTGTCTCTGGCCCAGCACCTGTCACGAGAACACTTCACAGCTGTTGTCCAGTAATATTTGGACTTAGAGTGGATGAATGGATACATTTTATGTCAAATCATCTTTTCATTTTGCCTCAGTGTTTACTCCAAATGAGTTGTTTATCACAATGATATTTTTGGTAAACTTGGAACACATTCTGTGCTTCGTGTCCCCTGAGAGAGAGTCCTAGAATGTTACTGTATTCTTTTCACATTTGCCTAAAACGTAAAAACCTAAAAGTTATCTAATGGCTTCTGGAAATGAAAAAATCATAGCATTCTAGAGATTCTTAGTTCCCGTCTATTGAGTGTAGCAACTGTTTAAGTTTATCTTGCTAATTCCTAGATGTATTTATAACTTGCAAAGATCATTCCACAGCCCAACACCTGTCACCTAGATCACACCCTCCCCCTCTTCCCCTTTCTTCCTTCGCTGTTGGGAATTGAAGCCAGGGCCATGCACATGCTAAGCGCCTGCTCTTTTATTGAGCTCCATGCCATGTATCTTGGAAAAACCGTGTCAGAGTCCACAGAGCTGCACATGGTTTTGATTGTCCTTGCCACTGTTTACTCTGGCCTAAAGTTAAACTCAGGGAAGCTTTAGGACGGGGTGTGTTTTCCCAGCGGTGTCAGGTGTTGTGGGTGATGCAGGATAAGTGTGCGCTGTTTGCCTTTGAGGCACTTTTACCCTGTTTGCATTAGAAAAACAAACATGAGATGAGCCGAGAAGAGTTAACTAGTTCGTTCTCAACATTGGTCAGTGTTTTCTGTTAGCCTTACTTAGGCTTGGTTATAGAAAAGTGAGTGCACATACATTTCTCTTCCCTCAGATAGCTCACCGCCACCTGGAAAGATACACACATAAACCAGTGAACATTTAAAAACAGCAAATCTGTGGGGTACAGTGATACTATCCCCAGCTCGATGTGAGGATTCAGTGAAGGTCAGTGGCTTGCACAAGGTACTGGTTGAAAGAACCTAGATTCAACCTAGATGTCAAGGGAGCCCTTGCTCACTCTTGTACACTCACTCTCCTGTGTTTCCAGTGTGCCAGAAGGAAACTCAGTTCTTCACTCACGTTAGATCACAGCTCATTTGTAAATTTGCTAGCTGATTCTAGGTGCCTTATGTTATATCATATTTATGAAATTACACTGCTTCCATCTGATAACTGTTCAGTCTGCCCTAACATTCGAGCAGGAGGCTGCTGAACCCGAAGAGCCCTAAAAAAGGCTGCATGGAGTAGACTTAGAAGCGTTTCTTCCGCTGGACACTTAAAGGGTAGGTGGACTAGGCCAAGGTCAAAGGAAGAACTCTAGGCCTGCTGACCGCGAGACTGACTCAGCCTAGAGAGTAAGTGGAGGGCTCTGAGGTGCTTGACCCAGGCCCTTAAGAAACCAGGTGGCAGTGCCTTGCACACAGACTGACATGGGCCAGAGTAACTAAGAGATCCAGTGTTGCTTTGTTTTTCGGTTGCTCTAGTTCTGTGCATATTGTTTCAAGTCTTGTTCTAAAGTATACCCTAGAAGGTGGGATTTTTGCTTAAAAAAACATGAAAGGCCTTATTAGGTTGGTAATAGCTACTTATTAGTAAAGCGTATTTATTGGGGTCTAGCAGTGTCCTAAGGATAATGAACTAGTGTCAGTAGCGCATGAGAATAGAGATGTTTTTAGGGTTATAGCAAATATAGTTTCGTCTTAGTCCATATCATATTTTATCTTGTTTGGTTCTGTAACTATTCAAGGATTTCTGTAGACTGGTATAAGAAGTCATGAGGATAATAGAAATATAAAGTAGTGGGCTTTTTTTCCATCCTTTAAAATGATCTCAAAATAATTTTAAATGAACCACTATATGTGTATATAATTTAATCATTTATTTATTATATACTGGGGATTAATTCAAGGGCCTTGACTATGCTAGGCAAGTACTCTACCCACTTGAGCTGCACCACCAATCTTTCCTTCCTTCCTCCCTCCCTCCCTCCCTCCCTCCCTCCCTCCCTCCCCTCCCTCCCTCCCCCCCCTCCCTCCCTCCCTCCCCTCCCTCCCTCCCCTACCTCCCTCCCTCCCCTCCCTCCCTCCCTCCCCTCCCTCCCTCTCTCCCTCCCTCTCTCTCTATCTTCTTTTTTTTTTAATTTTTTTTTTTTTTTGATTTTTCGAGACAGGGTTTCTCCATAGCTTTTTGGTTCCTGTCCTGGAACTAGCTCTTGTAGACCAGGCTGGCCTTGAACTCACAGAGATCTGCCTGTCTCTGCCTCTCGAGTGCTGGGATTAAAGGCGTGCGCCACCATGGCCCGGCTTTTTTTTTTTTTTTTTTTTTTTTCAATTTTGAGCAGACCAGGTTATCTCTAAATTGCCTAGGCTGGTCCTTAACTTATGTGCTGAGCCCAGGCAGACACTGAAATTATGGTTTTCCTGATTCAGCCCCCTGAGTAGCTTAGATCACAATTAAAACAGGCTTATGCCTCAAGGCCTGGCTAGTTAATGCAATTGAAACTTTAGAAAGATTCTGTGGCTGTATCTCAGTGGTGGAATGCTTGCCAGTCGTGAACAAGGCAGCTTTCATTTCTGGTATCATAAAGAACAGAAATCTTTAAATCTAGAACTTGCCTCTTTCCTGTTTGCCAAGCTTTGCTTTTTTTTGTGGTCCTGGGGTCCTATCCAGGATCTTTACCAAGCCTTGGAGTCTCAGAGGTCAGGGTTTAGTTCCATTTTGAAATTTTTGACCATTTTGAATTAAACGTTTTTTTCATAAATAGCTTTTCTTAGTAATAACTTTAAACAAAATATAAGATTTTGGGGATAAATGCAAGGTTTTCTTTGAAAAGTTTTGGAATGGTATTCAGAGAATTAATTTTGCTCTGATCACATAAGGACCAGTTTTCTTTTTAAATGTATGCTTACATGTTTGTGTTTATTTAGGCATGACTCATTCATGTTTGTGGTTGCTTTCTCCAGTAGCTACAGTTTAATCCAGATTGCCTGTGCTCTCCCCTAAATAGTAAGGAAATCTGTCCTCTGCCCTCTTAGCCTCTGAAGGAGTAGGCCTCTCCCCTTCCTTTTCTTGAATTCCACATTGTCAGCCATTTCCTTGAGTTTACCATGCTGTGTCACCTCTCTTGGGGAAAAATCTCTTTTAGTCTTTGAAATTTAGAAATCATGAAATAAAAGCAGAGACTAGCTCCTTAAATCCTAAGTAGACTGTATGAGTGTATAAAATAACTTAAGTAAATGACATTTTGTGTTAAGAATCCCTCCTGACTCCCTTTTAAAGTTCAAATGGTTGTTACTAATTTTGTTTATGCTCTTCATCTGTGGGCCATTTTTGGAACACCATCCTCTTCTTCCATAGGCCACAGACCTCCCCCAGCACGCAGTGGACATCGTTGTGTGGCAGATAATACCAATCTCTATGTGTTTGGAGGGTATAACCCAGACTATGATGAGTCGGGAGGGCCGGATAATGAAGACTATCCTCTCTTCAGGGAGCTTTGGAGGTATCATTTTGCCACAGGCGTGTGGCACCAGATGGGCACAGATGGCTACATGCCCCGGGAACTGGCATCTATGTCACGTAAGTGCCAGCAGTTGTGATATTTTAACTCTGTGAACCAACTGAAATATCAGGTTTAGTGTTACTTGTTCCCTGTTAGTAATTTACACTATTGTAGCATGAGTAAGTGTTGTCACCGAATAGGCATTTCACTGTGATGATAATATAGTGTGGTGCCTTTGAATCCCTGAGTTCCTGGGTTTGAATCTAACTGTAAGTACTGGATTGCCAGATGAGTTTTAACTTTATTTGCCTATAAAGTAAGATTAGCAATGTCTCAGAGGGTTCAGTATAAAGTATTATATATGTTAGGAAAAATGTAGTCAAAATGAAACAATGGAGTTGTAACTATGATAGTTAATAGCTGTTAAGTGAGGGACTTCACTTCCTTACAGCATCACTATGGTAAGTTTCTACAGTGATTTCCACTGTACTAATGAAGAACCCAAGGTTTTATAGAGGCCCCGAGAATAATGGCTAAGAGTGCATGCTCTGAAGCCAGAGTGACTGGGATTGAATCCCAGCTCTTTTTAGGAAACCATCAGGAAGTCATTTAAACTGTTCTTACAGGGATGCTAGTTCATGCCGATAATCCTAACACTTGAGACACTGAGACAGAAGGATTACAGTGAGTTCAAGGCTAGCCTGGGTTAAGTAGCAAGACCTTATTTCCTGAAGACAAATAAACAGAGGAATTAAGACACAAATATTTGCTATTTCTGTTTGTGTTTATCATCTCTAAAAGTGGAGGTTGGGCTCATTGCTTAGTGGTAGAGTGTACCAAGCTCTGGATTCAAACAGCACAGAGAGGGAGACAAAGGAAAGAGAGAAGAAAATAACATTTACAGTTCCTACCTAATAGGGTTGTTGTGAAAATTAAGTTAGGGAGGTTAACCAGATTTCCTGAAGTCACACTAAAATTAAGTCCAATTCTTAACAGCACTACAGTGCAGACTGTTAACCACTAGGTGCAGACTGTTGATCTCTAGGTGCAGACTGTTACCCACTGTGGTGTAGACTGTTGACCGCTAGGTGCAGACTGTTGACCACTAGGTGCAGACTGTTACCCACTGTGGTGTAGACTGTTGACTGCTAGGTGCAGACTGTTACCCACTGTGGTGTAGACTGTTGACTGCTAGGTGCAGACTGTTGACCACTAGGTGCAGACTGTTACCCACTGCGGTGTAGACTGTTGACTGCTATGGTGTGTGAAGTTGGGGAACTACTGAAGGAAGGAGGGAAGAAAAAAGGGAAGATTGTGTAAATTATGGCAAACAAAATAGATAAAGATAGAATACCTAACTTGTCTGCAGGATATTGGTATTTCTTTTTATCTGGTGGAGGATTAAACTGACAGAAACCATAGTTTAAAATATAAAGATTATTCCTCTGACAGAAAATGACCTTTTGATTCCTTCATCTGAGTCTTACAGGTTCTTTTCCAGGGCAAAGATTGTTTTCCTCTGGCTGGCTATGTATTTGTCTTGAACAGCAATGGTATTCTGTAGTTCATAGGCTTGACATTGCTATACACTGTTGTATTTCATGAAATGCTCTAGTGCATTTTGGCTATGCATCATACATCTACCAGTGACCATGTGAGATAATCCTTCAGTACAGTATGAATTAAGCCATTTTCTGAAGAATCCTTAAAATCATTAAAGTAAACATGTTTGAGCTTTTCAGATGGTCTGGGTTCGTGGGCAGCACACTGTAGGAAGCAGTTGCGTAAGTGGAATGTGTGTGTCTTCTTCCCCAGTTGTGCTGCACGGAAACAACCTGTTAGTGTTTGGAGGTACAGGCATCCCATTTGGTGAGAGCAACGGCAATGACGTCCATGTCTGTAACGTGAAGTACAAGAGATGGGCTTTACTCAGCTGTCGGGGGAAGAGACCCAGTCGTATATATGGACAGGTACTGATCTGTGGCTGATTAATGGTGAATGTGCTTGTTTTCCTATCTTCTAGTCTAGCGGCGGTGTCAGAATGCAGCGCTACATTTGTTTTAATGGAGATTGAAAGTCAATTCATAAATGTTACCATTCCCCTCTCTCGATTTCACCATTCTGTGCTGAGAGAGAGGTGAGAGAAGGATGAGAGAGAGAGAAAATGTTTTATGTGTTTGCTAGGGGACAGCCCCAGGTATTGTTCCTTAGGAACTGTGTTCACCTTTTATCTCTCCTTTCTTTTTTGAGACAGTCTCTGGGATCTGGAACTTGCTGATGAGGCTGGACTGCCTGGCCAGTGAGCTCCAGGGATTGGCCTGACCTTGCCTTCCCAGCGCTGCTTTTATGAGTTTTGTTTGTTGTTTTACATGGTGTGGGAATTTTCCACCAAGCCATCTTCCCAGTGCCCTTATTTGCTTCTAATTCAATCTTAAGGTTAGGAGATAAATCTATGTAGAAACGCCTTTAACTACACCAACCCCTAGTGCAAGACTGAGCTTTAGCATGGTCTGAGTCTGCTCTGATTCTACCAAGAATTTTATTTCCTAAGAAGTGTATGTAGCTCATCAAGAGACTCAACACAGAGCTGAACTAAAACATGTAGAGACTTCATAGTCAGTTTAACCTTTGCTGTTGGTTTGTATTGTTTGCTTGGTTTCGTTTTTTGAGACCGATTTCTCGGTGTAGCTGTGGCTGGCCTGGAATTCATCTGTAGACGAAGCTGGCCTCAACTCAGAGATTCACCTCCCTCTGCCTTCCGAGTGCTGGGACAAAAGGTGTGTGCCACCACCGCCTGGCTTAATCTTTGATTTGTAAAGTTATATCCAGAAAGATAGTGGGTTACCCACCCAAACAGACTTCTGAGACCATTGGCTGAACTTGGAATAACCACCATTTGATATCAGGCTCAACTGTCTTGCACACAGGCGTGATTAAACACTTCTGAGCTCAAACTTTGGAGGAACTCTTTCCAGCCCACTCTATCAAACTGCGGGTCACTCAAGCCCCACGAAGTCACTGTGGCAGTGACCGGAGAGGGGTCTGATGGAAATGCCAGCTCTAGGCGCCAGGCTTCTATGGCAGTTTCCGATTGTTGTTGCTTCTTGGGAGTGCTTTTCTTCAGACTGCTTAGGAAGATAGATGGCTTTTAGTGGAAATGCTCCTGTCCACTGTCCCTACATTCTTGACTCTAAGATAACCACCTAACAGATACCTTTCTAGGTAGAACCAGCAAAGCTTTACTTTGTAAAGGCAAAAGTAAAATAGCCCCTAGGTTCTAGGAAAAGGTATAGTCATCCATTCACAGACAAGGTTCCACATTCACGTGCAGCATGGCCTTTCCTTGGCCTCATGCATAGCTGGGGTTACAGGCAAATGTCAGATTACCTGCTGTAGGGATGATTTTTTTATCTTTAAATTTATTATTATTATTAGTAGTAGTGTGTGTATGTGTAAGAGTGTGCATATACAGACGTGCCACAGCTCCAGGTCAGAGAACTAGGTTCTGGGTATGAATTAGAGTCAGGCTTGCATGGCTAGCACTTTTACCCACTGGGTCATCTTGCCAGCTCTTTAACTTTTAATTTTTGAGATTTTTTTGGTGGGGTCTTTTGGTTTTGAGTTTTTTTGTTTTGTTTTTAAGGTCTCATTTTGTAGCTCAGCCTCAGACTTTTTTCTGATCTTGCCTCAGGCTCCTGAGTACTAGGAATATAAGCAAGTACCTTCATACCTGAGACAAAGTCTGATACTTTATTTTATTTTTAGATTTAGTTTGTGTGTATGCATGTTCTGCCTGCATGTGTGTGTGCTATGTCTATGCTTAGTGCCCATGAAGGTCAGAAGAGGATGTTGGATCTCCTGGAACTGGAATTACGGGATGGTTTGAACGACCATGTAGGTACTGGGAACAGAACTCAAGTGCTCTTAACTGCTGAGCCATTGCTCCAGCTCTGATATTTTAGTTTTATTTATGTGGTGTGGTGCACAGGTGCCTGGAGAGCTGACATTACAGGTGGTTGGGAGCTGCCCAACAAGGGTGCAGGGAACTGACTCCAGTTCTTAGGAGAACAAAAAGGGTTAAAAAGAAGAGAAACTGGGCAATAGTGGTATATGCCTTTAATCCAGTACCCGGGAGGCAGAGGCAGGCGGATCTCTGTGGTTCGTGGCCACTCGCGTCTTCAGAGCAAGTTCCAGGACAACAGCACTATACAAAAAAAAACAAAAACAAAGCAGTACAAACAAACAAAACCAGAAGAAAAAATGAGAGAGAATTTGATAAACATGATATGGGGGCATTGCTAAGTTTGTGTCGTGTAATGAAGTGTTAAGGAGTCATTCTTATTCGCCATCTTTCTACAGGCCATGGCCCTCATCAATGGTTCCCTTTATGTCTTTGGGGGAACAACTGGCTACATCTACAGCACAGACCTGCACAAGTTAGATCTCAATACCATGGTGTGGACACAACTCAAACCAAACAACCTGTCCTGTGATCTGCCAGAGGAAAGGTGAGGTGCGGGGGCTGAGCGCTCTGGTCTTTCCCGCTCAGATTTGAGCTCTTTCAGCACCTTGACAACATGAAGAAACAACTCCCTTGATAAGGTAGCTAACTGGCACATGGATCCAGATCAGTGATAAAGAAGGGGCTATTGGTGAGAATATAGTGTTTTCCTCTAGTTGTGGAATTTAAAATTTTTTTTTTCTCTTGTAATTCTTAATCTTTCAGTAGTAAGAAGCTAATAATGTGTTGAAAGGAACCAATGGTAGCAGTTACCAATAAAAGTCGGTGAGGGTCAGTGACTGTTGATGAGAAGGAAGGACAGATGGAGGCTGGGTGGGATGGTCGTTCATTCCATTGTCTCTGAAACATCCCAGCAGCATCATATCGCTCTCCTGTTTTCTACCAAAGGCCCTAGATCTTTCATGGTTCTTTCCATAGGAATAGTTACCTCTTAGAATTAAACTTAATGGCTGGGCAGTAGTGGCGCCTGCCTTTAATCCCAGCACTTGGGAGGGAGAGGCAGGCCAGAGTTCAAGGCCAGCCTGATCTATAGAGTGAGTTCCAGGACAGGCTCCAAAGCTACAGAGAAACCCTGTCTTGAAAAAAAAAAAAAAAACCGAATACAACATATCTTTGCATCATTAAACAAATATAACACATCTTTAATTAATATTCTGCAACAGGATTCATTTCTCTCTTCTGGTGTGCAGAGTACATGCAGACAAAACACCCATATATATGAAATACAAAAATACATAAACCTTTTTTTAAAAATTCCAATTCTAAGAGAGCCTGTATTATTCACAATTCTTTAGAGGAACAGAAATAATAGAATAATAAAGGATTATTGGAATGGCTTACAAGCTATGGTCCAGCTAGTCCAACAATAGCTTTCTGCCAATGCCAAGTCCACGAATCCAGTAGTTGTTCAGGCCACAAGGCTGGATGTCTTAGCTGGTCAATACACACCAGAATCCTGAAGAAGCAGATTCTCATGCCAGTGAAAGAATGGGCTTTCCAGTAAGAGCAAGCAGGCAAAGAGAGCAAGCTTCCTTCTTCCATGTCATGTGGCTGCCAGCAGAAGGTGAGGCTCAGATTAAAGGTAGATCTATCTTCCCATCTCAAAAGATCTGGATTAAAGTTGTGTCTTCCCACTTCAAATGCTTTATTTAAGAAAAAAAAAATCCCTGCTGGAGAGATGGCTCAGCCTCTTCCAAAGGTCCTGAGTTCAATTCCCAGCACCCACATGGTGGCTCACAACCATCTGTAATGAGATCTGGCGCCCTCTTCTGGTTCTGGTGTGTACATGCCAGCAGAACATTGTATACTTAATAAATAAAAACATCTTAAAAAAAAAAAAAAGAAGAAGAAGAAGAAGAAGAAAATCCCCTGCTGGGCAGTGGTGGCACACACCTTTAATCCCAGCACCTAAGCAGAGGCAGGTGGATCTCTGGGAGTTTGAGACCAGCCTGGTCGATAAAGCCAGTTCCAGGACTGCCAGGGCTACACAGAGAAGCCCTATCTCGGGAAATAAAACGAAAGGGAAAAAACAGTTTACCAAGCCACTTGGTTTTAGTTAAGTCCAGATGTAGTAAGTGACTAACAAGAATGGCCATCACAGAGCATTTTTCTTGGAGGGGAAGAAGTTTTCACTTGTAGCTCAATTGCCTAGATGGAAGTTCTAGAGGGTGTACATGCAATTTCCTGCAAAATAATAAGTATCTTAACTTAAGAACTCATAGTGTGGGCTTCTAATTAAATACAGGTAGGTCATTTATTGGGTGATAGTTTCTCCATTTACAGAGTTATCACAGAAAGATTATAAATAATCTAGAAAATACAAATTGGGGGTGGGGTGAAGCTTGGTCCTGTCCCAGCTGAATGTGCCAGGCTTTGTTAACTCCCCATGGGAGGTCTTACCCTTTTTGAGGAGTGGATGGGGCTAGGTTGGGGGATTGTGGGCAGAGGAGGATGAAGAAGGGAGGGAGTGGGAACCATGCTTGGTACATAAAATGAATTAAAAAATTAAATAAAAAAAAACAAAAACAAATTAGCAAAAAAGAATACAAATCAGCAAAATGAAGAAAGGAAAGATAAAAGTAAATTTGGAGGTAGCTGTGGTTGCCCTCTGAGATGGGGACACCCTTGTGTTTGTGTGTGTGTGTGTGTACTGAAAGTTCTAAACCTGTCTGCAGTCTGTTTAACGTGGAGCTCATTTCCTTTCCAGTTAGTGGTGTGAATAGGACTTTGGGATGGGTTGACTGTCTTTATTTCTTATTGATTGTATACTAATGTATTTTATGCGTAGTAGATAATTCATTTACCTAGTTCACTACTAGTTAATACTCAGCTCATTGCTAATAATTTATCATCATAAATGATGGTAATATTTAGTTAAGAGAAACCTCACAGCTAAACCTTACAGAGGTCATTTTCACCCAGTTATATTTTTCGGTATTTTCAGGTACAGACATGAAATTGCTCATGATGGGCAGAGGATTTACATCTTGGGAGGAGGGACTTCCTGGACAGCCTATTCCTTAAACAAGGTACTTTTTTTTTTCTTCTTAAAGAAGTAAAAAATAGTGGGAGACAATGGACTGAAGCCTGTATCTTACTAATCAGGATGATTTTGTTAGTTATTTGAATTTTCAAGCAGCTTCATCAACAGTAGTTCTGTGACAGAAGGTTGAACTCAGTGCTCCTGATACGCATTGCAGCTGATAGTCACCTTCATCACTGCTGGAAGTCTTTGTGAGCATGTGGGGGGAGGACGAGGACTAGAGAATGTGTAGTTCGCCAGGCTTCTCAGAATGTCACATCCCCCTTGTCAGTGCACGGCATCCACAAAGGATGCACGCTTAGGGCTGACACCACTGACTCCAGAGATCCCAGCTCCTCCTTAGGGCTTTTAGTCGTCCATCCCCATGGCATTTCGAAAATGTCATAGTTAGAAATCCCAGAGGCGATCTAGGTCAGGTGACAGAGCTCTTGGCTTGCCTTGGACCTTTAAGGGGTTTGTTGATTTTGTCTTATTCTCTTACCAGTGTTGCTTTTCTTTCTGGCCACAAGAATGCTTCATGCACACTGTAGAGATACAAAAGGAGGTAGACAGCACCCAGCACTGAGAGGCAGGCATGCTTCTCTCCTCATTCCAGCTTCTTCTTTTCACTCTTTCTAAAACTGCTCAAAAAATGTTTATTTTAAAAATCTGATGTCATGGTAAGTAAGATTACAGTTATTTACTTGTACATATATATTTTTTTTTTCCAAGATCCACGCATACAACCTTGAAACAAATGCATGGGAGGAGATCGCAACAAAACCTCATGAAAAAATAGGTAATTAAAAGTATCAATTCATGTTTTTAGCTAATGTATTTTATACTTGCTTTGGGGGGAGGTAAAGATAATTTTCTTAAGTGATATAGCACATAAAATAGTTATAAAAATGGTCTTAGAAGTTATTATTCTTCAGCTCTCAGTTGTTATTCTCCCTTAGCAACTGAGCAGAGAGTTTTTAACATGGATAACTGAGTTGTGTGGCACAAGTGGAAAAACACACACAAGAAATAAGAAATGGGGCTTAGGGGCTGGAGAGATGCTCAGTGGTTAGAGCTCACACTGCTCTTCCAGAAGACCTGAGTTCTGTTTCCAACATCAGGAATTCACAACCTCGTTTAACTCCAGCTCGCATTGTGAGTTTCTCTGTGGGTCTTTGAGGCACACATATGTGGTATATACACATACTCATACAAGAATGATAAAAAGAATAGATCATCGGAACCTCACACCTGCCCGTCTGAGTCATTGTCACGTCCCTTCTCCTTTCTGACTTTCTCTGACTTCTCATCAGGAAGGGTTGGAGGGCTAGTTGTTGTTCTCTTCAATAATGGAATTCCTGTATTTATGTGTTCAACAGGTTTTCCTGCAGCCCGAAGATGTCACAGTTGTGTTCAAATAAAAAATGGTACGGAGTCTAAATAAAATTTTGATTCATTTCTTTAATCTTACCTGCTGAGAATGACTGATTTCCTGGTTAGCTCCTCTAAAGGGATGCATAATTTTGGACCACACTGATTTCTTGTAATTTAAACTTATAGGGAACTCTAGAGAGTTGTGTCTCTTGGCGGTTTTCAAAATGTAAACTAGTTCTGTGTCTGGGCTCTCTCTGTTAAAAGAACTCTGAAGGGCTGGAGAGATGGCTCAGTGGGTAAGAGCATTGCCTGCTCTTCCAAAGGTCCTGAGTTCAATTCCCGGCAACCACATGGTGGCTCACAGCCATCTGTAATGATGTCTGGCGCCCTCTTCTGGCCTGCAGACATACACACAGACAGAATATTGCATACATAATAAATAAATAAATAAATAAATATTTAAAAAAAAAAGAACTCTGAAGTAGATGGTAAATAAGCTTTTGTTGTAGCACTGGCTCTTTCAGTGTGATTTATGGTTCTAGCACTGTGAATGCTTGCAGAGTAAGACCTCGGTGCACATTGGGCTAGGACTGTAATAACTTTCCAGACTATTATAGCATAAAGTTTATTCTGTTCTCTATCTAATGTGAACTCAGAGTTCATTCCTTTGTCCTCCTATAGCAAAGTCCTTGTATGATTTCAGAAAGTAGCAGCTACTTTAAACATGGTAACAACTCTTCTTTGGCAAATATTCCTGGCTTTTAATGTACAAGACACTTTATAGTTTTTATAGTTGATGTACCTCCTTGAGCACCCTTACTCTCCCCCACCTCTGGGAAGGGGATATGCAGAAATTGATAGCCTGTATCCTTTTGCGTCCCAGGTCAGATTTAAGTAGCACTTACCTGCCATTTTATGTATATGCAGGGACTTGTTAAAAATTAGGCTTCTGCTTTTTGGGTAAGATTTATAGGTAGTGACACTGTTCTGTTTTGCCTCTGAGAATGAAGCTGTGCTTTAACGTTTCTCTTGACTCCTAGCCAAAAAAGTTTCTGACATATTTTATAGTTTAATTAAGTATTGGCCTAAACTTGGCCCAGACTTGAATTAGCCATTTATTCATTTGCTTCCTGGGAGCCATGCATCATGCAGTTGGAACTTCTGGGCCTTTAAAAGGTAACATGGCCCTCGCTACAGGTAGATCAATAGTTAAAACTAACCCACCCAGAGCTATGCAGATCAAATGAGCTTTTTCTGTGGCCCCAGACTGCATATTGCAGTGAGCATTCTTCCTAGGTGAGGTTTCTGTGGGGAGGATATTTGTCGCTACGAATTTTAAAAAAGCACACGTTTTCCAAGATGTCATTAAAAAGAAGAGTTTGCAAACCTGGGTTGTAGCTGTGTCTTACTTTTGATTAGTGTGTCTTGCCTAGTGGGAGTTTGCCTCTCTAGGAGATGGGGAGCAGCAGCTAGCCTGCCCTCCCGACGCATCCTCCTGAGGCTGCATAGCCACTCTCCTTCAGAGTGTGAACTTTCTCTAGAACTCAGTTTATTTCCGGCCTCTTGTTCATTCACTTTCTGTGCCTGGCACCTAGAAATATTTAAATTTGAGAACCCTGACGTGAGCCTCCTTAGAGGCTGGCATCCTTAGTCCCAGTTCTGTTGAGGAATGGCCCACCTGTCAGCTAAGCATATGTTCTCCCGTAAGACATGCCGTAGCTGTAGTTCATTCCCTTTGTGTGCTATTGCTTTCTCCTTTCTCAACAGATGTTTTCATTTGTGGGGGCTATAACGGGGAAGTGATCCTGGGAGACATCTGGAAGCTGAATCTGCAGACTTTTCAGTGGGTGAAGCTCCCTGCTACCATGCCAGAGCCTGTCTACTTCCACTGTGCGGCCGTCACGCCCGTGAGTTTTGTTCTCAGTCATCGTACATGGTAGATGGTAAGGAGTACTAGCAAGGAGAAAAGACGCTGATGCTTACAAACTTTAGGCTAAGAAAAGGAGAGAAAAATACTCTCACAAGCAAGTTTAAAAGAGCACTGAAAATGTAAAGGAAATTTAGTATGTGGTATTTGAGGTCCTGACTGTCAATTCTTAGGTGTTTCCTAAGAAGGCAGAATAATGTGATTATTTAGTACCATATTATTGAAGATACTGTAAGAACCTTTATTTTCATCTTTGTATTACCAGAATTTGATAGTCTGGATACTCAAATACTCTAAATTTAATTGTTTTTGTTTTTGTTTTGTTTTGTTTTTTGATTTTTCGAGACAGGGTTTCTCCGTAGCTTTTGGTTCCTGTCCTGGAACTAGCTCTTGTAGTCTAAATTTAGTTGTTAATAAAAAGTTGTTTGTAGTTTAAATTAACACACACACACACACACACAAAGCCAGGGGGTGATGGCGCATGCTTTTAATCCCAGCACTCAGTAGGCAGAGACAGGCGAATCTCTGTGAGTTTGAGGCTAGCCTGATCTACAAAACGAGTTTCAGGACAGTTAGGGCTGCACAGAGAAACCCTGTCTCAAAAAAAAAAAAAAAAAAAGAAAGGAAAAGAAAACCAAAACACAATATATACGAATTAAAAAAAAAACAAAAAACCATAGAACTGGATGTGGTAATCCCACCATGCAGGAAGCAGATCATTTGAGCTTAAAGAGTTTGATTCCAACTGTTTTCTTTAACAACCCACTCACTACAGAAGCACTTCTGCTTGGGGTCAGATCAGTGAGAGATTCTGTGTCTGTGATGCTGGCTGTTGAGCCCAGGGCCTGGCAGTTACACAGGTGCTGTACCTGACTGCACGTCTAGCCCGAGGGATTGTGTTGTTTCATCCTACCTTAATTCAGTGTATGCTGCTCCCTCACTTTGCTGAAATCTCCACCTTGGTAGCTCTTTCTCTTCCATTTGAATTTGTCTTCTTCTAACTGCCGTTTGTTCATAGGCTGGTTGCATGTACATTCACGGAGGAGTCGTGAACATCCATGAAAACAAGCGGACTGGGTCATTGTTTAAGATCTGGCTGGTGGTACCTAGCCTGCTGGAACTGGCATGGGAGAAGCTGCTCGCGGCCTTCCCCAACCTAGCAAACCTCTCCCGAACACAGCTTCTGCACCTTGGACTAACACAGGAACTCATCGAGCGCTTGAAATGAGGATTTCTGGCCTGTTCATTGATACTGGAAATGTTAATTTAAAGAGACTCCTTTATTTATGGGCAGTGTAGAGTGTGCTACAAAGAGGATTGGTTACCCTGATCAAGGCCTTATTCAGAAAATACATCAGATGCCTTTCTGTGAATGGGTTTAAGTTAATGGACATCTCACTCTCCTGTGCTTTCTTTTTTGCTCCCCTCCCTCCTGCCCCAGTATGCACCCCATACATGCATCCCTCTTTCTTGATGGAGCCAAGGGAATATCTAAAGTACCTTAACGAGGTTAGGAATCAAGAGAGAGAAATTGTTTTTTGTTGCTGTTTTTTTTTCAATTTTATTTTATTTTAAAGAAATTCTAAACATATTGACCGTGTCAGCTAATACCACAGATTAAAGCATTATCATCAACAAACACCAAGTTTAAAAAGCCAGCAACCAACAGTGGTCTGGGAGATAGAACAAGAAGACTGACCTGGAACCATCTTGCAGGTTGTTCTTAAATTTGGATGTTGAATTAGTGTTTCTGAGATGTGTCTGAGTGACTGGACTCAGGCAGCAGTGGTTGATGACTTGGCACAAAGATATCTAACCTTGACGAAAGGAGACAGTTCAGCAGTATTGATTAGTGAGCCCCTCAACCTTGTGACGCCCCAGTGGTTAGCGGCGGCCTGCTGGGGTTTAGCGCTGTCATTGTCGTGTTCTGTTGTTGTCTTTCAAATTAAATGTATGGCCTCAAGTTCTTTCCAGGCAGTTTTGAACTTCCCCTGCACTTATTAATGGCTTTAAGTGTGTCTTTAGCCCCTTCATGGGGAATTGTAGATTCTAAGTGCGTGGTGTAGATATCAAAGGACAGTAGAGTAGAGCATAGCACCCGCACCCTTGAGACTTTTAGCTTAGCTTCTGCTTGGTGCGATGGGCTTTGACTATCATAGCAGCTATTTCCTTTTCAGAACTCGTTTCTTTGTAGTCTCTGGACCTTATTCCTGCATTTTCTCAGGCAGTTGGTTCTGGATTCCCTCCTGAGCTTGGATGCCTCTTTTGCTGTCTGCTTCAGTATACAGGATGCCGTAATTGCCTAGCAACTGGATAAAAGGTCTTAAGGAAGAGGCACAGCTTACCCTTCCTTGAGAAGCAAGTGCCATTGAAAACCATCAGGAGGAAGGAGTGAGACAGGGTCATTTGCTTTTGTGTGTGTCTAAGAGGTTTTAGTTCTGGTCTGTTTTGTTTTCTTAAATCTAAGAAGAAAGGAGACTTAAGTTTTACTCATTTCATCCTCGGACTGCTAGAAGAGTTGAGGGAGTCACTTGTGTGTGAGCCTGTGGGTACCATAGGTGTAGGCAATGCTGGAGGCCTGCAGGAGGGCGAACCAGACCCTCCTGCAGGCCCCTTAAGGAGGAGACACCTGCAGGAGATTTTGAACACATTTTTCCTTTAAGTGCCTCTTTTTCACCTAGCTTTAACATTATTCTTTTTCTTTTCGCCCAGAAGAGATCTCTGTAGTTTGTGTGAATTTAAAGTCACCTTTGAGTTACAATTAAAAAGTTCTGCCCAGTGTGCAGTTCTAGGTGGGTCTTTTGACCTCTCCTTGCCACAGGCCTTACGCTCCATCCGTGGGGGTTGTTATTGGAGCTTTTGCCCACCATCTGTAAGAAGCACTTATCTGTGAGTTTGAGTCATTTCTAAGGAGTAAGGAAATGGAGCTGCTCTTCTAGGGTTCCCATCCCCCAATCTCGCCATTCCCTGTTGTTGTGGCTTTGGCTTCTTAACCACCAGAGGAGCCCTCTCCAGAGGAAGTCAGCCTGAGCCATTTGGTGAGTTCGAAACTGTGTGACTCCAGGCCAGGTCTCCGGACCATGGCAGAACTACATCCCAAGCTAATAAACCCTGTTTTCTAGGGTGACAGAAGGGTTTTTGTCATTGGTTTATATAGGGACCAAAGACTGAGTGTTCAGCCTCTGTGCTTTGACTCCCATGGTCCTTGGAATACAAGAAGGCCTCTGGTTCTGTTACACCAGAAAGTTATAAAGAGGGGTCCGATTCAAGCCACACTTGCTGGCATCCTTTTTAAGCCGTTTGTAGGCAGTCTTCTTAGAGGTAGATGTTAGAGGCCCATGAGTGACCGTGTGTACCTTCTAGGTACACGTCTGGTCTAGAGTGTCTGGGAATAGAACACTAGTGAAAGTGCGGCGCAGCCGCGAGTGCTGGAAGCAGCTGCTCATGCGCACATGTTCTGGGTGCCAAACTGTAGGTAAGGACTGGGTGTCCTCTGACGGTCACCAGCATTTTAGTTTCTCTGTAACCAGCACTTACACCTGGGTGGGAAAGGGAACGATGCCTGCTGCTCCTCTGCCTCTTTTGAGGTATGCCCCGCCATCTTCCTGCAGACCCGGAAACGGAAGTGCAATATGTAGAAACACGGTCTGCACGGATTGTGCAGATGCGATGACTCTGAAGTAGCTACACTACTTTCTGTACCTGTCCTGGGCACGTCAGTTTATTCCTTTAGAGTAAAATTATACCAAGGATTTTCAGTGTGATCATAAGCCAACTTCTTGGTAAAGCTGGACTTTTTCCAAGTCCATGCTTTCTTATTCTAGTTCATAAAAAAAATTCCTGTTCCTAGGTTTGTAAGAGTTGAGTTTTTTCCATTCCTGTTTGTACTCTCTCCTATTTGCACATCTTGCCCAGGAATAAGGAAGTTAACTTGAGAGGGTTGTCCAAGTGAAGAATTAAAACATAACACTAGTCCACTTCTCCTACATATACACTAATTTATCTGAGAATGTAATACCTTATTAAATGATGCTTCCATCACTGTAAGGTATTTTCCACTTCACAGAAAAGCTGCAAACCAGTATGTAATAGATTAAACTTTCCCTGCTTTTCGGGGCAGACAAACCCTTTCCACTGGCAGAAGTCCTCTTTCAGGGCCTAATGACTTGATATAAAAGCTTGCTTTATAGCATTCATGTCTAGCACAGAGCTAGATTTAAAAACTATATATATATAATGAAAATATTAACATTTCTAGATTAAAAAGTATGGCAGTGACCTTTGGTTACCCACAGTAGCAGGATGAAAGCACAGACAGTGAAACCCATGGATAATCAGTGTTTCAACTTTCCTGTTAACAATTTTTTTTTTCGAGACAGGGTTTCTCTGTAGCTTTGGAACCTGTCCTGGAACTTGCTCTGTAGACCAGGCTGATCTTGAACTCTGCCTCCTGAGTGCTGGGATTAAAGGCGTGTGCCACCACTGCCCAGCTAAACAATTGATTTCCTTACATATCTTTCCCCTTCCTGTTCCTCTCCCACAGACATCTCCTTTTCAAGGGACTAGTAGTTAGGAAAGGAAAAGAAGTTCAGAGAGGGGCTAGCAGCCAGCCACCACACCAGTGGTCCCATTAGCTTTAGAGTTGTTGTCTCAGTGGTCACCCAAGGTGAGATGGTGCCCTTGAGCAAGGTCTGCTGCTGAGTTCTCTACTGCCTCCTGACCAGAGAACTCTTCGATCCTGTGGGAAGAAAAGGCTGCGTCTCACAGAAACAGGAAACCCCATCATTTGAACACATCTCTTTAACTTGACAAAGTTTGCTTTTCCGTTTCTTCCTTTGGAGTCGCCTTCTCCAGTCTGATAGCCTGGTGTGCAGGAAGGGTGCACTGTCCTCTTGGACTGTGTTGGGTTTTGTCTCTTCTAGAATCAGCCTGGTTTTCTGTGATCTTAGTGATGCTTACAGAGGCCCTCCCACCAACACTCTGATGTAGCACAAAAATCCATTTTCCCTTCTTGTTCTTTCTTGTGTTCTGGTATTGACTTCAGGGGGAATGAGGGTTTATTGTCATAGCCCTGCATTTCAAGAACTGGTTGCCATAGGTGTAAATTCCATTGGTTCCCAGGTCCCTTAGAACTCTGGAAGCATTGGCAAGGCCCAAAGCAGGCTCGGTGGGGTTTTGGAATCTCCATGTGTAGTCACCCTTCAAACTTGGTGAGATTTGGAAGAAAAATCTCCCCCTGTCTAGTGTCATAAGCAGAAGTCTGAGCTGTGCTTCAAAGGTAGTGCCATCTTCTTGGTGTACTTCCCATGTTGTTAATTTGTTTAAACTTTTGAGAAGTTTTTTAAAGGCCCCACTTAGTCTGCACAGGCCGAGTCAGGCAGTTTTCAGAGAAAAGGCCAATTTCATTACATAGTAGTAGTCACTGTCGTACTATTTACACGTCAGGAATAGACAGAGGCAGCAGAAAGCACGCTGACCATGCAGAGGGCTCAGGGAGAGTGCAGGCATCTCCCTGGAGAGACTGGAGGGACAGGCTGGAGAGAGGACGGCCTTCCGTTGCAGCTGCTCTGAGACTGGGCCAGGCTTGGCTCTTGATGCAGGCTGCGAGGCCATACACAGTGCTTGCCTTATTTTAAAGCTATTTGCCACAGTCCTGTTAAATAGTGTGGATGTCCTTTTGCAGTCTGGTGTGCATGCCATGTGATCAGGACAGCTTTTCCACCTCCCCTGGTTTCCTACAAGCAAGTAAATCTCCCCTGAAATGTCCAGTCTGTACTTATGTACCTTGTCAGTGTTTGCTGTCGGTTTTCTAAAACAATCTGATCAATAAATCTCTAAACATATGTGGTCCAAGTCGCCATGGATTGTCTGTAGTAATTTGTGCATGTGTGAGCTCCCCTGTTGACATACATAGCGGTCCCCACCAGAGTCAGCATTGCTCTGTCACATCTGTGCGCCTCCACTGCCACCCCACCTGTGGTGGGTTCTGTCTGCTCCCTTTCCAGAACTCCTGCACCCACGGGAACCCTCTCAGTAGAGCTCGCTCTCTGCAAGGGAGCACCTGTGGGGCAAGCCCCCTCCCCTTGGCCTTTCCTAGACCCCACAGCTGAGCATATACTGCCGAGCAGGTTTGTGGTATCGAGGCTTCCCTGAAGGGTTGGAGGAGATACAGGGAAGTCTGGGGATGTGAGTTCTATGAACAGTCATAGGACTTCACAATCCAAAGAAAAGGCTGGAGTTGGAGTCCTGGCCTGGGGTTCTGTGGACATGGAACTGCAGTTCTTACCCTACTTCACCTTCTGACCTTTCTCCAGAGTAGACAAGGACATTCCATCCACATTGGGTCACTTTAAGGCCTGTGTTCTAGGATTGGACACACTCAGTTCTATTTACACTGACTTTTTTTGGTTTTTCGAGACAGGGTTTTGCTGAGGCTTTGGGGGCCTGTCCTGGAACTAGCTCTTGTAGACCAATCTGGCCTTGAACTCACAGATTTCCACCTGCCTCTGCTTCCCGAGTGCTGGGATTAAAGGCATGCACCACCACCACCCGGCTCCATTGACTTTTTCTAAGGACAGATTTTTTTTTTTTTTTTTTTTTTTTGGCTGTTACAATGTAAATCTCCGAAGAGGAGAAGGGGTTTGTGCTCCTTCCTCCACCATACAGTCATTAAAATGTCCTATGCCGGACGATCTTTCCTCCTTCGGCTTGGTTTTCCTCCTAAAACACACCCCCCTCAGACCTACCAAGAATTGAAGTAAGTCCCTTTAACTTCCATACGTTTGACCTGCCAGGACTTTGAAACAGACTCTTGCTTAGAGAAAGAAAAAGAGGCATGGTGGCACACACCTTTAATCCCAGCACTCTGGAGACAGGCAGGCCGATCTCTGTGAGTTTGAGGACAACCTGGTCTATGTAGTGAATTCCAGAATAGCTAGGATGACATAGAGACCCTGTCTCAAAACAAATAAACAAAAAACAAAAAAAGAGGAGTCCCTGAGAGCTGAAGTGGGTGGTTATGAATTGAACTCCTCAGGACTGCCGGGCCACCTTGGGCCACCCTTCAGTCTCTGGGAGTCTCTTGCTTGCATTTGACCGGGCTCCTAAGCAAGGCTTCTAGCCCCATTTTTGGCCTAGGGGAGGGGTTGCAGTATCTCAGTGGGTTTGTATGATTTAGCTTTTCTGGTCACGTTTATAAAATCCTAGCGGAGCTCTTAGTGTCTCCGCATTACCTATGGTTAGTCTGTGGCGCTGCGTGCATGCTGCCTTCAGACACAAGTCCGTATCTGTGCTCTCACCCACAAGGCCTTCTGCGGGGATTTAAATATAAAGAGCCACACATGCCCCAACCACAGATTAGCAGTGTTAGAAAGAGAGGAGGGGTTGGGATAGGTAGGCTCGCTCTGCTCCTGCCTCCTGCATGTAACACTTTTTCTTGGCCAGTCAGAGGAAGTGGATTTCCAAGGTCCCTTATGGGTCAGACACCTGTGAGTAGGATGCTGGCCAGCGGCTGTACAACTCTATAACTGGCCTTGGGTGGCCACTGCCCCTCGGTCCGACGCTCCAGTTGTTGGTCCGCTGCGCTTGGAGTTTGTGGGTGAGTGCCCCCTTTGTGCCGTGACCACTGTGTGATCCAGGTTTGGACAGAGTAGGCTGTAAGAGGAGCAGGAAGTACAGAGCCAGCCGCAAAGCTAAGCTGGAAGCCCTGGTTTACAGCCGTGCTGGCCGACTCAGCGGGGAAGAGCTTGGCAGCACAGGGGTTTGAACTACAACGCACACACGGTTAGAAGGAGAGACGCACTTCCCAGGGTTTAGCCTCTGCGCACAGTCATTAAATGAGGTCTAAATCCCCAGTTCTGACTCAGCTGTCCCACCACTGCCCACGGTCTTCCGTGTCCCTGCTCTAACTGTCCCGCCGAGACCCGCAGAGCCAAGGCCAGAATGAATGAGCTTGCTTGTCTTTGCCCGCTCACCCTGATGTTAGGATGTTATGATGATCACACAGGCTTGCTTACCAGTTCCCTCTCAAGAACCACTGAAATAACAGTCAAATGCTTTGGTGTCATTTCCCCTAAAGTGGGGTTAATAGTGTCTTCTGCTGCCGTTGTGAGGCTGGAGTGGCTGTGTAAAGAGCTCCGAGATGACACTATTGCTGCTGGTCATTGCTGCTCCCTGGAGCACGGAGGTCTCAAACTGAGACCGTCATTTAGGTGACAGTTTGATTAGCGATGAAAGGGATAGTATCTAAAACAAATAACAATAACTAAGCATCACGGCCTAAACTGCTTAGCACTGTAGCGCTAGACTAGAGTGGGGACTGGGGATACAGCAGGGACGTGGAGACCCGTAAGCCCGGGGCTGGATCCTCAGCATCCCCCTTGCCTTAAAGCAAACAAGCACCTTGTTCTCCTGGATACTGCGAATGGATCTTTTCTGGCTAAGTCTGTAATTTGAGGGACTAAGAGGGTGTGGCTGTTAGGTTCCTCACTAGCTCAGATACAGCCTGGTGTTTGGGAACCTTTTAATTTAAGAGCCAGTCCTAGAGGGGAAGAAATGAAGAAGAGAAGGAGGTATATTTAAAAAAACAAAACCACAGACAACCCACTCTGTTGTTTTAAGTGTGTGGTTTTATTATCTTGCCCAAAGCTTACTCCCTGTTATCTTGTCCCTTCATAGTCTCAAGCAAGAACATTATTTTCTCCTTAGCCAGGCAAAAGGAGGCGGAGGCCTTACAATGCCGAGAAGACCCAGCAGGTTCCCATCCTGCTCCCCAAGGTCCTGACAGCGTAGCCTCAGGTACAGAAGTGGGGCTTCTCAGCTCAGGATGACGCCGGGCAGGAAGGCCTGCTCGTAGGGTTCCTTGGCTAGCGAAGGGACCGAGACAGCTGCACACTTGGGCCACTTACTGTTCTGGTAACCCACACCAAGGCAGGATCTCTACAGCAGCTGTAGGTGTGACATAAAGCAGGCATCAGGGCGTGTCTCCTCAGAAGGGATAGGCAGTTATCTTTCTTGAACCTTCTAACTCAAGCTGCCAGGAGTCTGGAGCTGAGAAGACTCTGGTTTTTACTGCAAATTTCCAAAAGTTCTTCGACCCCTTTGTAAGAGAGCAAATTTATTTACGTTCCGGTGGCTGAGGGAGGCCCTTATTGACTTCAAGAACTCCATCCTCTAACAAGCAAACTCAGATTCAGGATCAAAGGTGTCAGCCACTGCTCTTTGCCCACCCTGCGCTGCCTGGAACCCTTAGGAGTGATGAGCATGGGGCCAGCACACCACGGGTCCAAGACTGCACTGGCAACTTTCCCTCCTTGGCGGCAGAGCCGTATCTGCTGTCACGCCAGCATTTCTCCGTACACTTTCTGCATAGCTAATTGCCGTGGAGCGTGCGTGGTGGTGCGCATTTGAGAGGCCCAGACCGGTGGACCTCTATGTAGACTAGCCTAGTCTACATAGTGAGTTCCAGGACAGCTGGGGCTTCTCGAAACCAAACCAAACCAGAAACCAAATAAAAACATATTGGAATATAAGGTTGAAGGGCATAGCCTTATTTCACAGGAGGATAGACGAGCTTAAAGCACGAAAGGGACCCTTTCCCTAGATGGGCGTGGCTCCGCGGAGCCGCACTGCGGCACGGTGAAGCCTGGGGCTGGGCCAAGAAGCCGTGCTAGAGGAGGACCCCAGGTCCCCCAGATGTCACCGCCAGTCGTTTGTGCCGGCAAAGCTCCCAGTGTGCACACTGCCGCCGTCAGGTCAGAGTTTTCGGAAGGTAAGATGGCCTCGTGTTTCAACGAGAAGCGGCCCAGGGTGTTTGCTCTGCCGCCCTCTGGCGGGCAGCTCAGAGCCAGGCCGTGTGGCCACCGAGGCTTGCAGCGACCCGTGTCCACGTTGACTGCATCTAGTGGGCAGGCAACCGACTGGGTTGCCACAGGGGACGCGGCCTTGCATTCTGGCAGGTTGCCCTCAGAGGCAGGGGTCCTACCCAGGAAACGAATTAGAGAGTAATCAGGTACTGAGGACAGCGTAAGTTGTCTGTGTAATGATGCCCTTAGAGGAGCACCAGGAGCTAGTTTTCCAGGGACAGCACCCACCTTCTGGTGCCTCCTGGACGGGGAGGAAGCCTGCGACAGAAGCCGGCAGAACTGCGGGTGGAAAGTGAGGGAAAGCCCCTCTGGCAGCGCTCGGGAAGCTCTGATACATAATCGGGGGGTATCGCTCTAAGGCAATTAGTTGGGAAATTTTAAGTTCGAGGTTACACCAGGGACCCTTCTTGGTACACAAGGTGAGGCCATTCAGCCAGGGCACTCAGAGTTCACAGAGCAAGGCCTGGACTTCAGCTCCCATCTCTTTATCCTGGGGTGGACACTTGCGTAATGACAACCTGAGGAACATGGCAACCACCCTGGGGCACCACCCTCAGAGGATGCCCTGGATGCCAAGCCCTGGCCTGGGAGACACAGGAAGATCCGCGTGGAACTCAAACAGGGGTAGCATGGGTCTAGGACCTTTCCCGCTAGGCTTTGCACGGGAGGAGCCTCCCTCCCTCCTCAGCCCCCACGAGGTATTGCAGTGCCGTGCTGCAGAGGGGCCCGGGGCTGCGGGGGAGAGCCACTCCGAACCGGAATGATCTGGTTTAAGGCAAGCTGATTTTCCCTCCCGCTCCCACTCCCCGCTTAGCCCTCCCTTCTCCTTCTGCGACAGGCTGCTTTCTGCCGCAGTCCCCTGACCAAGGTAAACAGGAGGGAGGAAATAAAAAGCTCTGTTTCCATGGTAACCTAGAGGGGCGGTCGATGTGGCTCTCTCGGAAGTGCTTGTATGACTTTAGGGAGAAAAGAGGCCCTACTGGAAAAGCAACAGGGAGGAAGGCCCCCAGCTGTGTTCATAATGGCGTCGTTCTGGAAGGTGATGTGGGCCCGGAGCAGGGGAGATGAGGAGCATGACCCTCTGTGAAGTGGCAGATAGGGTAGGGACCTAAGGCACAGTTGCACCCCAGGGACTGGATTCACATCAGAAATGCCTCTATCAACTCAGAAAGTATGGATGAGGGGCCAGAGCTGCCAGGGCCTGCCTAGACCCTCACACCTTGCTGGCCAATCCCAGAAACCTTCGTGGCAGCTCAGCTAAGAGGCAGCCACAGTGTGAGACCCAAAGACAGGTTCTGTCTGAAAGAGAACCCCGCCCAGTTCATTCTCCACTGAGAGGAAGGCTCCAGCATCCTTCTCCAGACTGGTCCAGCTCCTCAGCACGGCATCAGAAGAGAACAACAGAGAACTTCAGCATGGGGTGCCGCGTGTGGGTCACCCCCTCCTGCAGGACAAGGACTGTCCTGTCACTCTCCAGATGACTGAAGTCCTCATTGTTCAATAATTACCACACCTTGAGGCTTCTCTGAGGAGCAAGCTGAGAGGGTCGGAAACCTCCTGGCTGGCATCTTCAGGCGCTCCTTCTAGGGCTGGGGAGGTGAGCAGCTTGTCTGAAGCTGTCCTCTGAGTAGCTGGGCTAGGGGAAGAGCAGAAACAAAAGCTGTGGGTTGGTGGTTGAAGTCTCTGGGGCTTTGTACCCCAGAGAGGCAGCAGTAGAGATATCTGTGGGATCTATGTGACGTGTCTCCGTTTCCCCAGGTCTTTTCACTCTCCGTGACCCAGCGGGAGCATGTAATCTGCCTGGGTGATAGCTCTCACACTAGAACAAGGCCACAAACGGCCATGTTTTCCTTTAACGGCACTCAGAAAGACCACGCCTCAACTCTGTCCCTGGTTTGTGGATTTTGCCGCTGTGGTCCCTTTAGTCCAGTCACAGCGCCCTTGCCTTGCTCTTTGGATGATGAGGCATGCACAAGGGCTCACTCTGTCTGCAATGTTCTCCCTCCTGTATCCTGTGGTTCTGTCCTCCATCTCTAGTTCTCTGTCCAAACGCCATCTCAATGAGGCAAAGCCAAAGCTAGGGGGCTGCAAGGGAGACCCCAGGCCTTCACCCTGACCCCTCGACAAATACACAGCCTCCCCTCCACTGGCCCTGCCTTCTCTCCATCTCCCTTCTTGTTCATATTGCTTACTGCCTAACTGCTAGCTCCATTGTCACGAAACAGGAATGGACTCTGCCTTGTTCTCGTGCTTTCTGTATTCCCCAGAGCCTGGAACATGGTAGACCTTCAGTAAACCCTTTGAAATGGCTGGAGGGTTGAGGGCCTAGGTGCAGAAGGTGGCGTCCTCTGCCTGTTCTGCAGGCTGCAATCAGAAGGCCTTCTACAAGCTACAGAGCAATGTAACACACACCCAGTAAGACCCGCCGGCAGATTCAATGTGTCATTGCTAAATAGAAAAGAAGCTTTAACAGGAAGAGGGAATGTTGTGCTGTTAGAGGCTTGGTCAGCACAGCCAGGCTGTAGGAATTCTGGACAACATCTAAAGCAGGTCTGGAGTGAGTGGGGTCACCCTGGGGGAAACAACAGCCCAAGTGTACTCCCTGCCTTTGGGGGCGGGTCCTGGGGGCTGTGCAGGGTCAGAAGCAATGGCTCTATCCTCTCAGCCTTGAGCTCAGGTAATGTGCCAAGTAAGACCCAGCCCTGTGCACTGGGAAGGAGATAATGGGGTTGGGGGAGGGGCACAAGAAGAAGGCCCTATAAGAACTGCACTTCTCTCAGATAGGGAGCCTTGGCAGTTGCAACTGAGGGTCTGCATGTCCCTCTGCTTCCCCCCCACCCCACCAAGACAGGGTTTTCTCTGTGTAGCCCAGGCTGTCCTGGAACTAGCTCTTGTAGACCAGGCTGGCCTCGAACTCACTGAGATCCGCCTGCCTCTGCCTCCCGAGTGCTGGGATTAAAGGCGTGTGCCACCACTGCCCCGCCGCCCCTCTGCTTCTTGAGGCTACTAACAGGCTTGGCTGCATGTGGCCGCAGTGGCAAGTTTCAACAGTTTCTTGTCAACACCCCCTACACTTGCAGTGTGAGTCACCTTCAATTTCCTGCCTGCCTCTTCCTTGATTGACCTGATAAATCCAGGACAGCTTTTATGGCTTTTGGCAAACCGCTGCCGTTAAGATTTACAGAGCCAAAAGCTCTACAATGTAATCTTCAGAGCAATTTACACAGTGAGTTTCGAAAGATGAAAAGTTGGCATTTCAGAGGTAATTTCATAAAAAGGATGATCAGATTAATCACTGTGTCGATTTAATAGTGGTGTCTAAAATAATTAATTAGCTAGCTTGAAGTCAGCAATGCAAAAAGGACCCTGGAAGGAATACAAATGGCCGTGTCAGATATAAGTATGTTTGCGGCAATAGATCTGCAGAAAAATTCTTGTTAAAATTCCCTCCAAAGAGTGTCTGATGAGATAAGAAAATGAAGCGCGGCTTGGTGGCATGTGCCTGTCATCCTAGCACTGGGGAGGTGGGAACAGAAGGACGAGGGGTTGGGGTTTCAAGGCAGCTTGGACTTCACAGTGAATGCAAGGCCAACCTGGGCTACACAGTGAGACCCCGTTTCCAATAACAATAAACAAACCAAAAGCAGGTAGAATTCCAAGTCTCGAGGACAGCCTTGGGATGTGACTGCTGGATGCTTGTCCTCATCTGCAGAGCCACGGCTGATCTGCCGTGTGTTGAATTGCCTTGTGACACCTGGAAAATGTGTCCAACCAAGCCACATCTGAGTGTCGACAGGTCGCCGTGATGGAAGATCCAGGTGTGAATTGCAGCCCTCTCGCGAAATTACCTGTGAGTGTTCCAAGTGGAATGGAGTCCGCACCAGCCTGGCTGGTCGGAAACAACAGCCCTCATGGTGCCCGCGCCTGCGCAGCTCTGACTCATCCACACGGGTCACGGAAATGCTATGCGTGTTCTTAGTATTATCATCAGCCCTGCCACCCCCCCCCACACACAAAAGTTTGATTCCTAACCTACAACACCACTGAATGTGAGCAGGCCTTAGCCCAGGCGCCTCCTTTAGAGCCAAATTTTTATAGCCATGGGAAGTAATTTTGGGGGTGGGTATTGAGACAGGGTTTCTATGTATAGCCCTTGCTGTCCTGAAACTAGTTCTGTAGACCATACTGGCTTTGAACTCACCAAAGTCCGCCTCCCGAGTGCGGGATTAAAGACATGCGCCACCACCGCCTGGTGGGAGGTAATTTTTTTTTTTTTTCGAGACAGGGTTTCTCTGTGGCTTTGGAGCCTGTCCTGAACTAGCTCTGTAGACCAGGCTGGTCTCGAACTCACAGAGATCCGCCTGCCTCTGCCCCCTGAGTGCTGGGATTAAAGGCGTGCACCACCATCGCCCGGCTGGTGGGAGGTAATTTTTTGTGACTTTTAATCCCAAAGTGGGGTTTGTGGTTCAGTCTTCCCTTGGCAGGCCTGGGTGGTGCCACCCATTTCCTGCCCACTCTTGCAAGGCTGTATAGGAGACACTGGTGACCTCCTCTTAGTGTGAAGTTACTGATGGAAATGTGTTCATCTCAAGAGGCCAGCTGGAGCCAAACAGCATGTCCTCTTCCTTTCTGTGGAACTGGTATTGGATGTATGGCCTTTTGCATGCTAGGCAGATACTGTAACACTGAGCCCCACCTCCAGTCCCAGGAGGGCTCTCCTGGATTGTGTTCATTCTTTAGTTTATTGTGCTGGGGATAGACCCCAGGGCCAGGCACATGCTGAACAAATACTCCACCACGGAACTCCAACACCAAGCCAGATTTCATTCTAGTGAGGTCAGGCCTGGAAGAGGACTTGGATGGGTGAGGCTGTCTGCTTGGTGCCCCCAGCCTTGTGGCTGAGATGGCTTGTCCAGCCCCCAGTTACTTGATTCTCCCACGGAGCACAGAGCGTGTTCTCAGTCCCTACACAGAAGATCGGTGATAGTCTCTTTAAGACTGTGTAGCTTGAAGCCGGGCAATGGTGGCACACGCCTTTAATCCCAGCACTCGGGAGGCAGAGGTAGGCGGATCTCTGTGAGTTCGAGGCCAGCCTGGTCTACAAGAGCTAGTTCCAGGACAGAAACCAAAAGCTACAGAGAAACCCTGTCTCGAAAATACAAAAAAAAAAAAAAAAAAAAAAAAAAAAAAAGGCTGTGTAGCTTGAGGGTAAGGTTGAAAGTCTATGAAGACCTTGGTCCTGGGTAACCCATCTTGGGGGATCCCTTCCGGATGTAGGGAGCTGTCGGTGTACTTCTTATTAAACCCTGAAAGTCCCCCACAAGTCACCTAGGGCCTGTTTAACTTTGAAGACTTGTCCCTTCCAAACTCCTGACCTGCAGCACTGGGTGGGGCTTTTCTTACAGAACGCTGCCTTAGCTTCTGTTGGGCTGGAAGAAGGGGAGTTGGGAGAGATGCTGTAAGGCCTAGGTAAGATGCTCGCTAGTGCCCTGTGTGCCGTGGAGATGTCGGGAGGGGTGCTCTGCCCATCGCAGCCACCAGCACCTACACTCCCTTCTGCTCTGCTCTGCCAGGAAGTACCTGGTGCAACTTCACGATTATTGAGTAAAGGCAGTCGCCGCCAGACCTGTCACCCCTTTCGGGGGTGTGGCCATGGGAAGAGACCCCACCCTAACTACATCATGCCCACCAGACTCTAGGAGTTTCTCTAGGCCCTGTGTAATGTCACCATTTTCCTTCAGCAAGTGGTTTAGCATAGACTGCACATACGGAACCCCACATTAGGGCCTGGGAATGTGGCTCAGAGGTACAGTGCATACTTAGCCTGCATCAGATCCTGGTTTTGACCCACTGGCACCAGAACAAACAAACGTAAAGAACCACAGGGAACCCTAGAGAGTAAAAAGGAAACAGCAAAGTGTTTGTTCTTGCGAATGTTCTTAAAGTGGTTGGAAAAGGAATTGCCCACAAGACAGCCAAGAATAGAGGAACATGGTTAGAGTTGGAGAGATGGGTCAGAGGTTAAGAGCACTGGCTGCTCTTCAGGAGGTCCTGAGTTCAATTCCCAGCCACCACATGGCGGCTTGCAACCATCTGTAATGAGATCTGGCGCCCTCTTCTGGCCTGCAGGCATACATGCAGACAGAACACAAATCAATAAATCTTTTTTTAAAAAAAGAAAAAAAAACATGGTGAAGAATTTATGTACAAACCCACAGGCTTTGAAGGACGCAGAACAGTGGGAACTATTCTGAAGGAAAAAGATTCTAGTGTTAGCGTGTGAGTGTGTATGTTCCCTGCTGCGGAGGTGGGTCCCACCCCTGCAAGTGTATTTCAGCGCACAGGAACCCCTCCCAGACAGGTGCTGGGGCATCTGTGTGAACTCAGCTGGCTGTTGCAAAGTAGTGTAGGCCTGAGCGTGCATCTTGTGACACAGTGCTGCCGGGAAGGCCCTCACCCGAGAGGTGCTCCACCGACCAACCAGGGTGGGCGCGAACCTTTGCGTAGCTGTCTCGGCTGTAAGCTGAAGCAGAGCCGCCATGTGCCCTTGGGGATTGTAACCAGAGCTCTCAACCCATCGAAGGCGCCAGCCGCAGCGGCAGCGCCCTCCACCCCAGACCACCCCATATACCACGCTAAACACCCCCACGGCACATGTACCACAACCCCTAAACCCGCCCACCTCCACAAACCACATTGACACACCACGCCCCTTACACACTACACATATACCACATACCCCACCCCAGCCCACAAACCACAGGTATTTCATACTACCCCCACAAACCACACACACCTCATTCCATCCTCGTAAACCACACACGCATCATATACCACCCCTTACAAAGGCCCCAAATTACTTTCCCAGCCACACACAGTCCACTCAACACCTCCCCAACATGGAAACAGATTACATGTACCATATGCAGCCCCATACCACACATGCAAATTCACTACACCCACATACCCAAACAGGGCCCATTTAATCTCGGCTTGGGCAGGAATCTGACAGGGACTTGGAATCTGCGACTTGGGGCAGCCAGTCTGCCATCCGTTCAGTGAGCAGGAGAGGGGTCCTGATGGGGGCTCACTGCATGTTCTGGCCATTAGAGGCAAGCTGAGTCATCACCTCACTTGGGCATGGCTGTGCTGAAGAGCAGAGCCCCCTGGCTGAGCGGTCACCAGCAATCTCGGTACCGGCCCTCCTACCTCACCGCTAAGATTTATTGATCTCATTTTCAGATGGGGAAAACGGCTACAGGGAAGCAAAGTGATGAGCCCGAGATGAAGCAGCCAGTGCTCCGGGCAGCTTAAGTGTTCAATAAATCCGCTGCCTTAATCACGGGCCAGGAGGACACGGGGAGTGTAGGAGGCCATATTCCTTCAACGCTGATCAGGCAGCAGGGCTGGGGGCCTGGGCAAGACAGAGGGGCCCCACCCCCATTTCCTGAGTCTTTGACTCCTCCACTCCTCTGCCCAGTTGCTCTGGTAGGAGGGGGAGGGAACTTGATGGTCACCGCAGGGCACAGTGAATTCTTGGGTCCCTTGGAGCTGCTTGCGTAGCTGCAAAGGTTCCATCTAGATTGGGAGAGCAGAGTAGCCGCTTGCATCCAAAGGGCAGTCAGGGGCTAGGGAGGTGGCTCAGTCAGTGAGGGGCTTACAAGGACCTGAGTTTGATACCCAGGGCCCATATAAAAGCAAACAAACAAGAAGAACGGAGTGAGGTGGCATGCTCTTAAAATCCCAGCCCTGTGGAGACAGGCAGGCAGATGCCCGAGGTGCATGGGCCCATCAACCGAGGCTACCGGTAGAGTTCCAGGCCAGTGGGGGACCCTGCCTCCCTGCCACAGTTCTAAGCCTCTGTACTGCCGCTCTGTCTCACTCCACTTCTTCCCGGGCTCTCTGGAGCTCAGCGGAATGCCTACCTAGGATCCTCGTGAGGGAGGAAGACAGAAATGCCATCTCTGGAAAACCTGGTCAAGTGGTCACAGCGTGTCTCCTGTGCCATCTCACTCTGACGCCTAAGATGGACTGTAATTCCCCACGTCTTGACAAACCAGTGCCCATCAGAGTCAAGGGGCAGCCATATTGGTGTGGTCACAGCTGCCTCGGGGTCACCCTAGCCGGAGCTTCCCGGGAACAGCTTTCCCATTTCAGGGTGCCTGGTGTCTGTCTTGCTCTGGTCTCTATGCAGTAGTTGGCCCCGGGCTTTGTTCTCCCAGGGGTGGGGGCAGCGAAGGCAGTGCCGTGAGGGAGCCAGGCCCGGCCAACTGCTTTTCTCACAGCTCCAAGGTCTCTGGAAAGTAGAAGTGTCAATGTGGCGGTGAAAAGGGGGAGGCGGCCAGGAAGGAGGGTGGGGGTGCCCTAGGGAGAGGGAGAGCTCGCTAAGTTGGGGCCTGACCAGAAGCCATGGGGAGCAAGCTGTTCCCAGAGGCAGAGAGAATAGGCAGTTCTGGACGCAAGCCAGGAGCAGCTGGCCCTTAGAAGCCGGGCTCCTAGCCCATCCTCCAGAGGCCCCGCAGGAGCTCTGACCCCTTTCCCTCCGCCAGCTGTGCAGCCTGGCATGGAGTCGTACCCAGGAGGGCCTACTGCGCATGCAGCTGCCCAAGGGACTGGATGCATGACTCGTTCTCCCGCTTGCTAATCAGTCCCCTGTCCTCTGCCTGGCTTCTCTCACAGCCTGCCAGCCCCTGCAGGAAAGCATGCCCAGCTGACACCTTACCTTACCGCGTGCCCTCAGCTCTCCTGGCACATTCATCTGCCCTTCTGGCGGCATCTACTCTGTGCAACCTCCATGCCCAGCCTGTCTCCTGCTGTTCTTGTCTTTCCAGGGTATAGTGTGCCCTGTCCCATCCAGTCCCTTCAGGGTGAATCTTGTACCCAGCAAGCAGGCTGTGCTAAACCAGGAAGCCTTCAAGTAGCCTTTCCAACCACCTCAGCACACAGGACAGGATGCTCAGCCTGGAAACATCTTTGGAGTGAATAGCAGGGTGTAGTGGTCAGCACCTACCTTCTCAGGGCACTAGGAGTCCTCCCCACGACTCCTCTCAAGGGAAACAAGGACAGGTAGCCCCTTGTCTCTGACAAGAAGCTAGAACAATCTAACCCAAGCTGGCAATGGAGACCCTGGGAATATCAGATGACTTCTGTGATGGGGTACCATGAAACCAGCCAGGTGGGAGGGAAGGGAAAGAGGAAGCCCCCTTGGCTGGTTCCTGGCAGATGGACTTGGATGGCAGCACCCAGCAAGGGCACTACACACCTTCTCGGCTTCTGCAGAATGAGACAGTTGATCAGCGTGACCTCCTTCTACTTCTAAGCTTTCAGAGTCAGGACAAGAAGGGGGAATTCTCACCGAAAAGCTGGAGCACTGAGAAAAGCCAACACTACTTGTGTGTTTTCCTTCATAAATACGAACAGAGCCTGTCTTAGGGCACAGAATTTGGCTTCACAGGCCTGCAACTTGGGCAGGCTCATGGGACCCTGCCCTTGGGAGGAGCTTGGATTGGTTTAATGCTCCTCTGTGGCTGTCTTGATGGTCTACAAGGAGCTCCACTTAAAATTTTGCTCAAGACCTGTGAATTACACAACTGCTGTGGCTCAGAATACTTAGACTATTGGTCAGCAGGAAACACTGTGGACGCATGTGCAGCTGACCTCTGGATGACAGAATCATCAGACATTTCTTCACTTCCAGGGCCCGAGGAAAGAAGAGAGTGAGCTTCTTAGCAAAGTGCTCGGTGAGAACGGCATCTTTCAGCTGGGCTGACCAATCCTACATCCACAGCAGTTCATCGGCCCTGGAAATCAGGCGCCGTCAAAGCTCTATGCACACATTCAGACACATCCCTTAGTGACAGACTGCTATGCCGTATTATATACATCCTTCCATAGTGCCAGGGGTTAGCAGCTGGCCATGGCACAACCATGGAAAACTGAAACACTTCCCAGACTCCAGCTCGATGTGTCCATGTGATGAAGTGCTAGTCAATCGGATGTGTGTGGAAGTAACCGCTACAGCCGATGTGTTCCTCTCTTGTTGTTGTTTTTGTTTGTTTGTTTGTTTGTTTGTTTGTTTTTTGTTTGTTTTTTTTTGTTTTTTGAGACAGGGTTTCTCTGTGGCTTTGGAGCCTGTCCTGGAACTAGCTCTGTAGACCAGGCTGGTCTTGTACTCACAGAGATCCGCCTGCCTCTGCCTCCCGAGTGCTGGGATTAAAGGCGTGCGCCACCATCGCCCAGCTTTTTTTTTTTTTTTTTTTGAGACAGGCTTTCTCTGTGTAGCCCTGTATAACTAGCTCTGTAGACCAGGCTGGCCTTGAACTCAAACTCAAGAGATCCACCTGGCACTGCCTCCTGAGAGCTGGGATTAAGACGTGTGCCACCATCACCTGGTATGATCATTTTCTTTGGGGTTGTAGTTTATTCTCGTACGTCTGTATATAAATTGTGTGCAGTGCCCAGGGAAGGCAGAAGAGAGCACTGAGTCTCCTAGAACTGGAGCTACAGAACGTTGTGAGCCATCATGTGGGTGCTGGGAACCAAATCTAGACCCTCTGTAATCACTAAGGGCTCTTTCTCTCTCCAGCTCCTTGGGTTGTAGTTTTGATTTCTACTATAGCAGAAAAGTTTTAAACCCTTGGACTACAAAGTCAGAAAAAATATATATTGTTCATCTTACTGAACGTTCCACAGTAGAAATGTATAGAGGGGATTAGCAGTAGATAGCTGCTGTTTAACTCCCGATTCCTCCAACAGAAAGGGAAGGTCGGTGCACCATTTCTGTGCGGGAGAAACATGAGGAAGCAGGTGAGTCCCCTCGTGTGTGGACAATAGCAGAGCCGGTGCGGATACTGCAAGATAGGGCTCTATTGCAGGGTGGCAAGGGACGGTATTGTGTTAGGCACACCTTGTTGCTGTGACTCAAGACCATACAGGAGAGGAGAGGCTTACTCTTACAGTTTGATGACATGATCTGTCCTGGGCGAAAGGATTGGCCGTGGGAATGCGAGGCCGCTGTTCGCTCCCATTTCCACAGAAACGAGCCAAGAAGCGCGGTAGAGTTGTAAACCTCCCAGCCTATGCTAGGTCCCATCTCTTTCCAAAACAGTGTCATCATCTGTGGCTATACACACACGGTGCTGCCCTTTCTATCCAAACCCTAACAGTTATGGAGAGGCGACATGTGGACAGATCTTACTATATTCAGGAAAGAGTACAGCTGGCTGCCACTCCAGCGCCAGGGAACCTGAACGCCCCCTTCTGGCCTTGTGGGTACCTGCAATCTCATGTGTACTTACCCACACACAGAAAGGTGAACATGTACATTATTTAACTTTGTCTCTTTTTTCATCAAATATCTCTTCATCAAATAGCAGTTTATTTGATTAGTTGGTGGAAACATTTTACAGCAGACTACTAATTAAAAATAAATTTTATTTTTGCTTCTAATTTTTTGTCTCTTTATATTCCATAAAACATTACAGAAAAGCTTGTTTCAATAAAGACTATCATTTTAGCAACTCTGTCACTAGTGAATTTTGTGAATAAATTTGAAGAGCAAATACTGTCTTTAAATTTTTATTTTCACAAAAACAACTATTAAAAATGAAGGACAAATTTAAAAAATAAAAAGAAAATTTAAAAATGATGGACAAATTAGTTAAAAACTTAAAGCATTCTGTTCAACTTTAACTTTATAATAAATTACAAGAAGATTCTTATGAAACAAATATAACATTTGCTTCAGTACATGTCTTTAAAAGATAGACTTATAGGTATGTAAACAACTATATAATAAAGAATTTCCAAATATATCCTGTAAGAATTTTTTTTCTTGTTTTTTTCAAGACAGGGTTTTTCTGTAGCTTTGGAGCCTGTCCTGGAACTCACTTAGTAGACCAGGCTGCCCTCGAACTCAAAGAGAGCCTCCTGCTTCTGCCTCCAGAGTGCTGGGATTAAAGGTGTGCGCCACCACCATCTGCCTCTGTAAGAAATTCCAAGGCTGGGCCTTGGTAGCACACGTCTTTAATTCCAGCACACGGGAGGCAGAGGCAGGTGGATCTCTGAGTTCTAGTTCAGCCTGATCTACAGAGTGAGTTCCGGGACAGTAAGTGCTACACAGAAAAACTCTGTCTCGAAAAACAAAACCAACCAACCAACCAACCAACCAAACAAACAAACAAACAAACAAAAGAACCCATTCTTTAAAAAAAAAAAAATGAGTTCTTTTAAAAAGTAATATATGCCAGGCAGTGGTGGTACAAGTCTTTAATCCCAGCACTCGGGAGGCAGAGGCAGGAGAATCTGTGTGAGTTCGAGGCCAGCCTGGTCTACAGAGTGAGTTCCAGGATTGGCTCCAAAGCTACTGAAAAAACAAGGAAAAAAAAATAATATACATTTGACAAGCACTTAAAACAAACAACACCAACAGTCTTCTATATTCTTACTTGAACAAGTGAGTTTAAACTTGCACATTCTCTATTAACTAAATGTGTCTTAGTTAGGGTTTTCTATTGCTGTGAAGAGACACCACGACCATGGCAACTCTTACAAATGAAAATATTTAATTGGGGTGGCTTGCTTACAGTTCCTAGGTTCAGTCTATTATCATCACGGTGGGACATGGCGGCATGCAGGCAGACATGGTGCTGGAGAAATAGCCGAGAGTCCTACATCTTGCAGGCAGCAGGAAACGGTTTGAGGGTCACATTGAGCAAAGTTTGAGCAAGAGACCTCAAAGCCTGCCCCTCAGGGATACACTTCCTCCAACAAGACCACACCTCCTAATAGTGCCACTCCCTAGGAGCTTATGGGAGCCAATTCCATTCAAACTACCACAATATGCATGGTTTTCGAGAATTAGCTACTTCTGTCCAGCCCCTCCTCCTCATCCTGCAGTCTTTTCAAAGCTGCAGGAGTACTAACAAGAGGTCATTCTATATCTGAGCGGACTCACTGCAACTTACTGACTCAGCACTGCACACGAGGATGGGTTTTTGTTAATGGTTACACTATTTGAGGTTAAGAAAGTATCTTTGTTGCTGGAGAGATGGCTCAGAGCTTAAGAGCACTGGCTGCTCTTCCAGAGGGCCTGAGTTCAATTCCCAGCAACCACATGGTGACTCACAACCATATAGAGAGATCTTGTGCCCTCTTCTGTCAAGGAGGTGTCCATGCAGGAAGAATACTATAAAGAAATTTATCTTTAAAAAAAAAATAAACCCATCTTCAGTATTTTTTTCATCCTTAGCACCTAGTATAAATTACCTTAATATTGGGTGGACTAATAGTGAATAAATGCATATCGTGGCTGGGACTGGAGACACAGGACTATAATCCTAGCTACTTAAGAGGGTGAGGCAGAAGGATTATGAGTTCAGGGTCAGGCTGTGGCAATTTAGCAAGACTCTCCAATTTTAAAAGGGTGTGACAGGGCACTGGTACTGTGGTTGGTGAGTGGTTCTTGTCGAGCATGTGCAAGCCTGAGCTGGATTCCCAATGATACAAAAATAAAAGTTAATAACACAATAAACCCACACAATGAACGCTTTTAGATCCAACTACTTTCATGTTGATTATATTCTTAGAATAAATTTCCCTGCTATCAATGAATCATGTTTGGCATTGCATATTACAGCAGATTGTATTTTCCAAAGACGGCCACACAGATGTCCATGTGCCTATGTTTTTCGTGAATAAATTCTACCATCTAGGTTATCTACTTGTAATGCGGGGCATTCCTCTCCTGGGGTCGTAGGGTGGTAGAGGGCTTTGCCCTTCCCCTTGAAGCCCTTTGTTCCTGCCTTGGCAGAAACGGCCGAAGAAATGCTGGAACTTCCAGGGCTTTGAAGTTCCTGCCTCTCTTGCCTTCTCCTTTTCTCAAGGATTTCAGCCACCACACTATGAGGAAGACCAGGTGGCACACAGAGGCTGGGTGTGGGTACTTTGCTAATGTCCTTCCTGTGACAGTCCTCGGTAACGGGCACCAACTGCTGGACTCCGAGTGCACAGCCTATGCTCATCTTCCGAGCCCAGATACTGTGGTGCAGACAGAACCTGTCCCCACTTAGTCTGCACCCCCGACGCTGGGAGAAGTGGAGAACAGTCAGGGTTCAACTGGAACACACGCAGGTCCACTTTTGTCTTGGCTACAGTCACCAACCGTAGAGGAGTATGACAGATTCCCCGTGAGCCCATCCTTCTCCCCAGATCAAACTTGACATCTGCACTCCTTGAGGGGGAATCGATCATTTGTTGCTCCCAGGTCTTAGCAGAGACTCCAGTTGGCACTAGGTGTGGGTGTGTTTGTGTATTTGATCAAAGTACTAGTGTCTGTAGGATTATGGCTAGGTCACACTAGACTTAGTTTCTCCAATCAAAGAAAGCATCTCAAAAAGCCAGTATCTGGTGTCTATGTGCACACACATACAACGCAGATAAAAGTCATTTAAACAGTGTCAGTGAGGGGGGTGTGCAGATGTCTGTTTCATGGCCCTCCTAGGACAGATGCTCTAGTCTCATTCAGGGTATACGATCACGGTATCCTGGACCGGATGAGAGCATCCTCATCCTCACTGCATCTTCTCCCACCTAGCACTGACTGAGATGGCACGCGAGATGCTGAGCCCATGGACCACAGCTCCAGATGGCTTGTTCTTCACAGCCATCTGCGGACCTTTCACTACTGGATCCCTTCTCATATCGTCCAGTGAGTGGCGGAGGGGGTGGAGCCCTCCAGACTATCCTACAGATCTGGATTCAGCTTTTCTCCTCAACCACCCTGGCCACTGTGGCATCCTCTGTGGCCTTCAGCAGAGGTGTGTTCACAGCTCTCGAAGTTCAGTCGACTGTTTACATAGCCCAGTTATTAACTCAGCAGATGCTTACCGAGCACCTAACATGCATTTGCTCTACCTTCCAAGGACGCAGTCTACGGGAGACTGATTTTCCTCCATTAGTTCAAGGAACGCCTGCCAGGAGGGTCAGGAAAGACACCTGCGGACCCTACACTGACAAGTTTTGGAAATGACATTTATTCGTGTGTATGTGGGCACACACACCACGGCACACATGTGGGCAGAGGGCGACTTGCAGGAGTCAGGTCTCTTCTTCCACCATGTTGGGCCTGGGGTTGAACTCAGTTGGTCAGGCTTGGTGGCAAGCACCTTTACCCACTGAGTCATCCCACCCTCCCCTCAGCGACTTTAAAAAGCTCTGGCAGTGAGTGCGCTGGGAGGGAAACCGATGTGATGAGCTCAAAGCAGCAATGTCCTCAGATACAGCAAGGGCTTCAAGTGAATGAGCGGCTGGCTACACAGAAACATCTGTCAGCATCCATCAAAGGACCGTGTTAGGACACGGCTTTTCCTTCTAGTTTGATCCAAGCCACTCAGCACAGAATCTGAGCACTGCTTTAAGGTCCCTCACTCCAGGAATCCCTAAGACAGAATTAAGAAGCTGTGGAGAAGGCTGAGCTGAAGGCAGTCCATTGTGCTGAGCTGACTGGGAAGGATGGTCAGCTCATGAAGGAAGCCATGCAAACCCTTCTCAAAGCTCCAGCTTTGGGGCCCATGGCTTCAGGTCTCCCCCTAGCGAGCAGGACATTTCCAGTCATGGGGTGGTGGGGTGATACCCTTCCCGTAAGACACACAAGGGGCCTTTCTTTGTCGCTGGAGACTCAGCCAAAACCATCAGAGCTGTTCTTGAGCCATTTATTTGAGAAAGTTGTGCCTGGTTGCTGCCCTCACCGGGCCAGACTGCACCTTCTAACTTTCCCCTGTGGGAAACAGCTTATGAAAGTCTGATTCCGGGCTGTTGTTTTTTCCTTCTAGTTTAGGAGCGGAAGGAAAGGGGCCGTTTCCTTGGTACGCCAGAAAGCTCAGCCTGGGCAGCCGGGCAGCCAGGGCAGCCAGGGCTGGCTGTGTAAGGAGTGTGGAGGGCGGAAAGGCTGGGAGTGCAGCTGAGGTGGGATGTGAACCACCAAGGCCACTGAAGATGTACACCCCAGTGAGTCCAAAACAAGAGTTGTTTTCCAATACCACGAGAGCTGAATTTGGCGCTTTGAAAGACTCTGCAGCCCTTCTCCTGCACTGTCGGCACCTCACGTACAGTCAGAAATCAGTGTGGAGCCAGGCACAGTGACGTACACCCGTCTGCAATCCCAACACTACAGAGGCCGAGGCAGGAGGATTTCACGAGTTTATAGTAAACATTGACTACACAGTGACACGCTTTTAAAAAAGGCAGTCGGTGGTGGCGCACGCCTTTAACCAGCACTTGAGAGGCAGAGGCAGGCAGATCTCTGAATTTGTGGCCAGGCAGAGAAACGCTGTCTCAAAAAACAAAACACAAATTATTGCTTTGCTGCAACAGTATTCGTTCGTTCTGGCAAGTGGCTCTCCTAAGGAGATTCTAGAACATTCACTTTGGTTTTAGGGGCAGGACTCAACTTACTTACTTATGGAGACAGGGTCTGTCTGTGGAGAACGAGCTGGTTTCAGCCTGCCTGCATAGCACTGGAATTAAAGGCATGGGACACCATGTGGGCGGAGCATGGGATACCTTGGTGATGGACTTGGGCCACCCCCGCCTTGCATGGGCCTCTTCTTCCTGACTCCATGGGATCCATCACAAATCCTCATTCATTCAGGGTAGAAAAAAAATAAAATTACTGATATCTACTGAGACCCAGCTCATGCCTGATAATGTATCTGGTTATTCTACAGACTTGGTGGGAAGCTTACTCAGTGACCCATGGCAGTGTCACTGGGACCCTGGTTGTGCCTTCCCACTCTAGGTGGTCAGACAAGACAGGCCTCCCAGAAGCCTTCCTTCCAGAGAGCCTGCTAATGTTCAAAGATTCTGACACAGGCCAGCCAGCCTCTGTTAGGTCCTCACTGCTGTTCTCCGGGACAGAGTGCTGCTGTGGCCACACCCGGGCTGCCGAGGAAGCCTGCAGAGCACATGGATTGGTCCTGGGGCATCACTGACTGACTTACTTTCTCAGCACTGCTGTGTAGATAGGGTCTGGAAATACTGCCGCACTAGGAAAGCCTGTGTCTGACTGGCCCGCCTTTCCCTGAGGGTACCTCTAGCCGTAAAAGGTATCCTGAACAGCAGCGTCCCCAGCTCCAACTTGTCACCCACAGTCCTTGTGTGAAGATAGCCATCCAGCCATTTCCAAATCTGCTGGTAGGAGAGCTGATTGCCGAAGCACACGGGTTTCATTTTCTGGAGGAAAATGTTGGTTAGCTGGCATGGTTAGGACCGGATCCAAACAGCAGGTTTAATCAGAGTCTGGGGGGGGGGGGGCGGAAGGGGCTTGTAACAGGAACGTTCCCAAAGAGCATAGAGGAAGGATGAGCAGAGACAGCCAAAAGAATGACACAGGAGGAAGCAGGAAACAGCCTACACTGGCTAGAACTGAAGATATGGGGACAGAAGGCCCAGCTGGGGCCAGATTGTGGAGGGCTTTAAATGTCAGGCTAAGAAATTTATCAAGGGAATGAAACGATCAAACAGGTGCTTCAGGAGGATAAATTTGAAGCGAATGTGCAGGATGAACAGGAAAATCTGGAATCATGGCAACAATTACAAAGCTATGAGATTAATTAGGCTGCCACCGCCGCAGCCCTGGGTGAGTTAATAAGGGTGTAAATGAAGGGAGTGCGGCAGAAACGGAAGGGACAGCTGCAAGACACATTGGGAACAAAGGACGGGTGAGGTCGGGAGCTCCAGGAGTCAGCGCTGTAAGCTCGGGCAACTGGTGGTACAAGGGGTGTTCAAAGACCTCACTGGTTTGTAGATGTGACTGGAGTCAGATGCAGAGGCCACAGGGTACCATCCGCAGATGTCTGACGGAGCTCAGGAGAGATGTAGTACACATTAATGAATTTGGGAATCAGGCTGAGCAATGATATGTGAATCTGTAGAATGAACGTGCTCACCGAGGAGACTCTCCAGCGGAGGAAGGACCAAAGGCTGCCTGCCTTCTTGAGAAGTCTGTCAGTGCAAAGCCGGAGTGAGAAAGGCCACTCTGCCGACCTTTCTTTGCCATTCAAATATCAGCTTGAAGAATGTATTACTTTGAGAAAACCAAGTAACGTAGCACTTTTCTCTCAGTGGAAACTAAATTATGAATGCCTTTAGCATGCTCTAAAACAAATTTGGTTTAAGTAAAGGCTGGTATTGATAAAGAAAAGATAAATGTCACCGTGAACATCATCTAGATTCATGGATCCGAGTTAAGCAATAAAAAGGAACACGTGACCATACCCTAGGGCTAACATTTGATTTGCGGTATTAGTAGATACTGACTCATTTTAATACAAGAAATCGCTATATTGGAGGCTGGGGATATAGCTCAGTGGTACAATGTTAGATGTACCCTGGGCTCAATTCTTAGTAATAAAAACAAAAACCCAAACAGAACAAAAAAATGATGCTATATTTGCAACATATTTTCTGTATAATAAATTCAAACTATTTCATCAGTGCAGATAATTATTTTATTGTTTTACCTTTATGCAAGGTTATTACTATGTAGCTAGTTGGCCTTGAACTAATGATCCTCCCACCTCTTTCTCATGCGCAGTTGAGGTTCCCGGCCTATGCCACCATGTTTGGTAAACATTATTTACCAAATCTGTTTAGATAAAAGGTAATATTAAGTACAGTTCAATCAAACCTGTAAAGAAGTTGCTATAAGAACTTTACAGCAGCCGGGCGGTGGTGGCGCACGCCTTTAATCCCAGCACTTGGGAGGCAGAGGCAGGTGGATCTCTGTGAGTTCGAGACCAGCCTGGTCTACAGAGCTAGTTCCAGGACAGGCTCCAAAACCACAGAGAAACCCTGTCTCGAAAAACCAAAAAAAAAAAAGAACTTTACAGCAACCCACACTAAGTATGCAGACAACTTTTCTTTTTACACGGTCAAGTATTCTTACATTTACTATCTGATATTTTTTGATGGTTACCATATATTACAAGGTTGGTGGTATTTTATGCACTGTTAATCCTCTATAGTACAGCAACGGATTCCACAGTATCTCTCAAAATCACAGATTTAAATTGGAACATGTCCTTATATTTAGTGAGTTAAGTGATACGTTCTTTTTTTTTTAGGTATGAAAATTTCTTCTAAATTCTCCTTTCTGTCCCATACTAGATGGCTCTTGACATGAGATGGAAACTCTGAATTTTTTTTTTTTAAGTTTATTTAAACTTTTTTTCCCAAGTGATATGTTCTTAAATGGGGCGTTAGCACCTATTGAGAGCTATTGACAGCACCTTTCTTTTGAAAATCACCTTTTAAGCTTAGGGTCAACCTTCTTAACTTTAAAAAAAAAAATTCAAACCATACAAAATGGGATGCACACATCATTTGTCTATTAAAGACATGTGTGACTACTAATTAGTTCATATGCACCTAAGACAAGAGGGAGCACCAATACTCTATCCTCCACCTAAAAACCAGAAATGGGAAGGCTACCATTGAGATCTTAGAGAAGGAGTGGTAGGATATCTAATGATGTTGGACAGGGGCTCAGGTTCAGGCCCCAGCACACAGACAGACAGACACCCACGCACACATGCCCTCTTCCCACAGTGGGCAGGAAAGAGGTGCTAATCAAAGCAGTAACAGTTTTCTTGATGTCCTCAGACATTTAACTAAAGTTTAATTTTATCAGCTAAATTTAATGCAAGTGTGACCTTTCAAGACGCCAATATTATCAAATCTCTTTTAATATTAAAAAAAAATCCAACAGGGGGCTGGGGAGAAGGCTCAGCAGGATTAAGTACTACATCACTTAGAAATTAATTTCATTTCAGCTTTAGGCTGACTTGTAGAACACTGGGGAAATACAGAGACACAACAAAGAAAGCTAGCGAGGTCCATTTTGAGTGCTTACACTACTACACAACAATGAACTACAGTTTGTGATGGTGAAGGGTGAAGGGTGAAGGGTCGATTCTCATTGGAGTCACAATGGAGAGGACGCACTAGGTCACAGCCCAGGGCTGGAGGTTTAGAGTCACCCAATGGAATTAGTATTTCGTGGGGTAGAAAACACAGGTGCTGTTGTATCACCAGACGCTTCCTAACAGCGAGTGTGTTCTGGTCACATCTAACAAGTCTGCAGAGCACACGTCCTGATTCAGAAGAGGCGCTTATCCTAGATGTTCGGCTCCAACTTCTTCCAGGACAAATTAAACCAAAGTCCAAATGTTTGAGATAAAATGATGGACTACTCTCCAAAAATCCATAAAATATTCACACCAGAGAGCCCAAGATTAACTCTCCTACAAAGAAAGGAAGAAAAAAAAAAGCTTTAGTTGAATTGCTTGTGCAAGTATCTAAGGCCTCTTCTAGTAAGAACACTGTCTAATGGAGACCAGCTGAAGTGACTACAGCAGCAGCCGGCCACACAGCTCAGCAGGTGAGTTCAAGTACTTGTACGACTCTAGGAACTGTTTAAGTTATGTTTAGAAAAAATAGGTTTATAGGGTGCTGAAAATTAATATTTCAGTCAGCGGTAGTGGCGCACACATTTAATCCCAGCACTTGAGAGGCAGATCTCTTGAGTTCGAGGCCACCCTGGTCTACAGCACTAGAGAAACCATGTCCCCCAAAACCCCAAAAAACAAAATACCACAATCCTCCTGCCTCAGTTCCCAATACTGGGATTATAGGTATATACCACCACAGCTGGCCTTAACTATCTGCTACTTTTTAAAAAAAGCATTTATAAAAGGATTTATTGTTTTATTTTTAAAGATTTTATTTTTATTCTATGTGCATTGGTGCTCTGTCTGTCTGTATGTTGTGTGAGGAACTGGAGTTATAGACAGTAGAGAGCTGCCATGTGGTTGCTGGAAACTGAACCTGGGTCCTCTGAAGAGCAGCCAGTGCTCTCAACCACTGAGCCACCTCTTCAGCCCCTTGTTTTATTTTTGTGTGTATGTACATTATGTGTGCTGATCCTTGGGGAGGCCGGAATAGGGAGCTGGGCCCCTGAAGCACTGTGAGCTGCCTGGTGTGGGTGCTGGGGAACTCAACTTGGGTCCTGTGGAAAAGCAGCAAGTAATTTTAATTTCCAAGCCAGCTGAAAAATATTAATACTTTTAAAGAATTTTTTTCTTGATTAAAAAAATAAAAATAAACCACGAGGGAGGATGAAGAGATGGCTCAGTGGGTAAAGACCTTTCTGTAACTGTAAAGACTAGGAGTCAGATCCTCAGCATTCCTGCAAATGCCACCTGGGCATGGCAGCTTGTCTGCAATCCCGGTGTGGACAGGGGAAACCTGGGCAAGCTGGCTAGCTAGCCCATCCAAATGTTGAACTCTTGGTCCAAGTGGGAAACCCCAATACACTGGATAGAATGTTGGAGGAAGGTATATCAACTTCTGGTCTCTCCACACACCCACATACACATACATGTGAACACACACACTGACATATGCACACATACCACCCATACATACACAGGTTAACAAACAAGAAGTAAAAAATAAATAAAAATAAAGATTTAGGGGCTGAGGGTGTACCTCAGTTCAATACCCAGCACACACACAAACAGATACAAATAAAAAGAGATACACATTTTTAAACCATACAAGTTCTTTTTGGCCTTAAATTACTGCTCAATAAAGTTCTTCAGGGTTTTTTTTTCTTTTTGTTTTTCAAGACAGATTTCACTGTGTAGCTCTGGTTGTCCTAGAACTCACAGAAATCTGTCTGCCTCTGCCTCCTGAGTGCTGGGATTAAAGGCGTGGCCACCACAGCCCAGTGAAGTTCTTGAGTTTTATGTATGTTATTAAAATCAATCAATTATTACATCAAAATAGTAATATGGATATTTAGAGGAAAATAAAAATTTCAGAGTGGAACAGGACACACCCAATGTCTTCTGTCGTCCATGAGTGTGTTAAAGGGTGCACCCCTCCACACACACCAATTTAAACTCCAGACTGGGAAACTGGAACTCTGGATGGAGGTGAAACAGGAAGACTGTAAATTCAGGGACAGTGTGTGGTAAGTGAGGCATGGACTAAAAAAACAAAACAAAAAATCTCTTCTAAAACATTAAGAAGTCCAGGCTAGAGATCAGCTCAGAAGATACTCAGCAAGAACGAAGCTCTGGTTCACTGTGCAGCACTGCCAAATGTCCCACCGACCTAAGTCCTCACAAGCTAAAAGCTCAGCAGGTTTTTTAATATTTTTAATCTAATTCATCACATGCAAACAGTCTTTCAGGAGCCAAGCACGGTAGCGCACACCTTTAATCCCAGTACTCTGGAGCCAGAGGCAGGGGATCTGTGAGCTCAAAGGCAGGACATCCAGGGCTACACAGAGAAACCCTGTCTCAAACAAACAAACCCCCAGCCTTTCAGAACTAAGTAGAATCAATGATTTTTTTCTATTTAAATTTTAATTTTTTCCTGGGTCTGAGTGACGTGGGATATCCTTCTGTACACTACAAAATGTGTTGCTTTTGGGCTGGAGAAATGGCTCAGAGACTAAGAACCCAGAGATCCTGAGTTCAATTCCAGCAACCACATTGTGGCTCACAACCATCTGTAATGAGATCTGGTGCTCTCTTCTGGCCTGCAGGCATACATGCAGACAGACACTGTGTACATAATAATAAATAAATCTTAAATAAAAAATTTGTTGCTTTTATTGGCTGATGAATAGAACTGCTTTGGCCTATGGCAGGGCAGAATACACCCAGGTGGGAAAGCCAAACTGAATACAGGGAGAAAGAAGGCAAAGCCGAGAGGGACGTCAGCCAGTTGCCTAAGGAGCAACATGCCAACAGACCAGTAATGCACGGCCACATCGCAATACTTAGAGTAAAAGAAATGGGTTAATTTAAATGTAAGAGCTAGCTAGTAATAAGCCTGAGCCATCAGCCAAACTTTTATAATTAATATTAAGACCCTGGGTAGCTATTTGGGGGGCGGGAGAGAAACTTCGAGTTACATCTAAATGTTGTGCCTGCATGTATGTATGTGTATTGTGTGCATGCCTACTGTCTGTGGAAGCAAGAACAAGGTGTAATATCCCCTGGAACTGGAGTTAGACAGCTGTAAGCTACCATGGAGGCTCTGGAAATTTAACCAGGGACTTCTGCAAGGGAATCCAGGGCTCTTAATAACTGAGCCATCTCCAGTTCCAACAATTTTGTATATTAACAATACACTTGGTGCAAATTACATATCCCATTCTATATATGCACACAATACATATATTTACAATGAAACCTTATGAGAAATTTTAGAAAAAAAATATGTACCTACTGATACCGACAAATGCCTAAGACACATCATAAAATTAAAAGTCAGCTCAAACAGCATAAGTTTGAGTGTAATTCATTTTTAAACAAGGTGAAAGATACAAACTCATTTCTCAAAGTTGTCTGGATAGCGGAAACCTGGCACTCTGGGCACTTTGTGCAGATCAATGGGATGCTGAATAGGAAGGTATTTTCATTTTCTGGTGTATACTGTTATGTCATTCAAGTATTTCTATATTGAACAAGCATTATTTTTGCAATTGAAAAATAATGAAAAACCTTCTTAGTTTAGATGCTTTCCTCAATGATTTTCCTTTTTAATCTTTCTTATATTAAAAAATATGATGCAAGGAGTGAATAAAGGGCTGGTGAGATGGCTCGGGGGAAGGTAGCTGCCGCCAAGCCTGATGACCTGCATTCAATCCCTGACTCACGTGGCAATAGTGAAGCGACTCCTGCAATTCACCTCTGACTCCATACATGTACCTTGGCGCCTGCACTCTCCTCCCCACAACAAACAAACAAACGTCAGAAGAGCCAAGGCAGATAACTGTTTCTGTCCATGAGCTCTGCTGACATCTGTCGAATCTTTTACCTGTAACAAACACATCTGGGACAGAGCTTTGCCTTCACTAAGTGCAGTGCAATCCACAAGAGGAAGAGTGTGATGCCACGTGCACACACCGCTTCACACTTCCAGTAGACACCCGGTGTATAAACAGTATACAACTCATGTCAGCAGAAAGCTACCTTTCAGTGAAACCTGATACTCGATTTGCCTTTTAGGGTGTCTCAGTTCACAAGTCATGCCCTCAGTATTAGTGGCACATGTACCCACGGCTACAGTGCTGGCAGCACACTCTGGAACCTGTTTCATCTCTAAATTATGAACAGCCATCTAAACACAACCTCTTCCCAGAGACATGCCCACCAGAGTGGAACCAGCCACAGATGTCCTCTGAACCAAGTACTTCACTTGACATTTTATTATTTCTAGGTCCTTGTTATGACAGCTGGACCCCAGAAGCTAAGTTTTCAGACTCTCAAATTATACATTACCAGATTTCCTTAGTCCTGGGAGTGGCCCGCTTATTTCAAACAGTATTTGAAATACTGAATCACTGAACCATAGACATGACAACACGGTAATTCTGAATTTGTAAATAACGTGAGCTTCATTACTGATTTCATAAACAACTTCAACAGACTATTTTCATCCCAATTAGCAATATTTTGGAATGGGTACAGACTAGGCCCTTTGGAAGTATACAGACTTTGTGGAATGCTTTGTGTCTAAAATGGACTGGTTTGGAAAGCAGACTCCAAGTTTCTGCTTTTATACTGTCAAGTGGCAAGAGTCTGATTTTTATTCTATTTCAGAGATGCTCCCCAGAGGACACACTGGAAAGTTGACGGATGGCCTTAGTTGACTTTACCGACAGGCAAATGGAAGCTCTGAAGCCTGAATGGACGAGATTCTGATCTAGAGTTCTGCCCACAATCTTTTGGTATATGTGTTGCCTCCTGCAGAATCTTAACACAGAAAGAAAAACTCTTCACTAAATTAAATACTTAACCTTAAAATCATAAATACCTACCCAAGCATTCCTGACTCTTTGGTCTTTATGATGTAAAGGAACATCAACAATGTATGAAACATGTTATTTCTGCCCTAGAATCAAGACAAAAACAGTAGGATTTAAACTCCAAATATCCAGTCATGTAGGCAAATGCAGCTCTTACCGTTCACACCCGGCAGTTTAGAATTTTACATAATTCAGAGTTTTATTCATTCAACACACAACGCCTACTGTGAAGAGACGAAAAACAGCCATGGACAGAGCTGAGCATGGAGCAGGAAAGGCAGACAGACAACTGAGCACGAAGTGTGAGGGGAGCCGGACGCTAGAGGAACACGGAGGAGCCTCTAACCTAGACTGGAGAGGCAGAAAATGGCTCCCTAAAAGCAAGAATGTAAAGCAGTCTTGAAATATGAAAGCTGACAGACCTGGTGGGGTGGGAGGGCCACACATGCAGAACCAAAGCCATGGAAGTGTGGGAGGAAGCAAGCATTTCTGACGTTGATGGGTCACACATAAGACATGCTCTGCCCCCAAGGGAACAGCCACAGGAGTGCCAGGATATCAAGAGCTATGAAGTGATTTTACTGGCAATGCACAGTTGGGCAATCTTTGCCAGTTCTGAAACCAACTGTTACATAAAAGTGCTGGGCTACAAAAGCCCTCTGTTGATTTTACTTGACTTTAGGTGTTTGCGTAAGAATCTGAGGATATATAAATTTTATAAGATAGTATTTTTCTATCATATAAAAATAAGGGGTGGGCATGGGGAGCAACAGGAACCTCTGTGGCTCAAAATACTTACGCATTTAAAAAAGCAAAATCAAACCAGAAAGAAGTGAAATTACTATGTCTGCTAGGAACTACTGGAGAACTCATTGTATAATTACAGTCTCCAGTTCTGTATGGAGGAGTCTGCCTGAAGTCCTAGTAATCAGGAAACTGAGGCACGCAGGCCTGAGCACTGGAAGCCAGTCTGAGCTACATGTTGAGATCGCCCCCCCCAACCCCCGCAACTAGAAATCAACAAAAAGAAATTGTAGCCAATGTAAAATTTCTCAGTAAAAATGCTGGTTAAGAAAAAAAAAATTCAGCCGGGCGATGGTGGCGCACGCCTTTAATCCCAGCACTCGGGAGGCAGAGGCAGGCGGATCTCTGTGAGTTCGAGACCAGCCTGGTCTACAAGAGCTAGTTCCAGGACAGGCTCCAAAAACCACAGAGAAACCCTGTCTCAAAAAACCAAAAAAAAAAAAGAAAAAGAAAAAGAAAAAAATTCAAAGGTCTGAGGCCAGCCTAGCCTCCAGGATAGATACAACAACTGCTACACAGAGAAGCACTGTCTTGAAAACCTAAGAGAAAAAAACAAAACAAAACAAAACCCCACCAAAACAAAATGAACCAGAAAGAGCTAGAAAGAAGGCGCACATCTTTACTCTCTGAGTTGGAGGCCAGCTGGGTCTACAAAATTGAGTTCTAGGACAACTAGACACTCTCCCAACAGAACACAACAGAAAGCCCCAAATGAAGCGTCAGAAGGTAACCTGGCAAGATGCTAATAGCAGCAGCTTCTCCATGAGTGATTTTCTTTACACTCCCAAATTAAACACTATTGTGTTCAAGGCACACAGAACACAAGACCATGTGCTGCCTCATGCAGGTAATCACGGCTCTTGCGAAGCGGGTGCAGGATCACCAAAAACTTTAGGCCTAGGTTACAAAGTGAGGCCTTGCCTCAAAAACAAAAACCAAATCCAGATTCAATTTTTAAATGTTATCAAAATGCCATCTTTACATCCCCTAGCAGCAAGCTCGTTAGGGTTGGGAATGCAGTTCAAAGGTAGAGTACTGCCCAGTATACATGAGGTCCTGAGGTCAACCCTAGAACTGAAAACAAGAAATACCTTCGGAAGATTGTAGACATGTCGCTGATAGATCAGCTCATAATGTGGAGGGTTGACAGCACTCTGATAAATACAAAACACATTTTCATTCGTAACATCTGTAAAGAAAATATGACATGTTAAAAAACTAAGCCATAGCCGGGCAGTGGTGGTGCATGACTTTAATCCCAGCACTCAGGAGGCAGAGGCATCTGGATCTCTATGAGTTCGAGGCCAGCCTGGTCTACAAGAGCTAGTTCCAGGACAGCCAAGGGTACACAGAGAAACTGTGTCTGAAAAACAAAACAAACAAAACACAAAACAAAAAACACCCCCCCCCGCCACCAAAACAAAACAAAAACCCTACAACATAAACCATAAAGGTATGTCAGGTGAAAATCTCAACATGCTCTTTTTGGAGTTAGTACCTGGCTTATTTGGTGTCTGGACGAAGTGCTGAGAAGTAAATGTTTTCCCATCAGGGTACTTAGGGTGCGGAGGTAATCTGGAATCGAGGTAGGTACAAAACACATGCATGATGATCTGAAGAGACAAAACAGTTGTTCAAGGTTAGAATGGCAATCCAGCACAGAGACATAGCTTTGAAACGGTCTATACTTATAAAAATTATTATTTTTTTGTTTCATTTTGTTTAAGACAGGGTTTCTCTGTGTAGCCCTGGCTGTCCTGGAACTGTCTCTGTAGACCAGGCTATGCTCAAATTTCACAGACATCTGCCTGCCTTTGCCTCCCAAGTGCTGGGATTAAAGGCATGTGTTACCACCACCTGGTTAAAAATAATTTTATATATAAAAAAGGAGATTAACTTAAATCACAAAACAATTTAGTGTGTTGATAAGGCGAAGTTTATAGTTCAAACAGTCTACTCCAGGGCTGGTATGAAGTCCAGTGGATAGAGCACCTGCCCTGGCTGAGAACTTCAGCAGCCCCCTAAAAAATTTCACACAAAATTGAAAAATATATTTGCATATGGGGTGGGACAATTTAAACACCAAACTTACTTCATCTTCATTTTTGTTTTTTTAGAGCAATCAAACAAAAGCAGAACATCCCTCTTCCCTCTTCTCACTGCTCCCTCATCCTGTGTGCATGTGTGTGAATGTGTATTTCAAGACTCTACCTAGAGTTGCAAACATACGAGGCAAATGTTCTGCCACAGATCTGGACACCTAGCCCTTTTTTATTTTATTTATTAAGTTATTCCGGCTGGCCTTGATCTCACTCTGTAGCAGTTCAGGCAGGCCTTGAACTGAACTTGCAATCCTTCTGCCTCAGGTTTTTAAGTAGTAGGGATTATAGATCTACACTTGACCTGGCTCCTTATTTTCTGTTAAGTAGAGAATTTGCAACCATGCAGTTGCCAGCAAAACCAAGAAAATCTGCATATATTTAATTCTCAATTGAATATTAACATCTAAAATTAATTTTCATGTAAATTAATACAAAACCCCCCCACAATTTTGAAAAACACAAACTTTAAAGCTCTTTGATTTACTTAATGTGATGGTAGCAATCTTTCCTAAAGTAATAATTCCACATAAGAAAGAATGTGTTGGGGCTGGAGAGATGGCTCAGTGTTAAGAGCACTGACTGTTCTTCCAGAGGTCCTGAGTTCAATTCCCAGCAACCACATGGTGGCTCACAACCATCTGTAATGAGATCTGGCGCTCCCTTCTGGCCTGCAGGGACACATGCAGGTAGAACACTATATACATAATAAATACATAAATCTAAAAAAGAAAAAGAAAGAATGGGTCAGCCAGGTGGTGGTGGTGCATACCTTTAATCCCAGTACTTGGGAGGCAGAGAGAGGCAGGTGGATCTCAGTGAGTTTGAGGCCAGCCTGGTCTACAAAGAGAGTTCCAGGACAGTCAGGAATGTTACACAGAGAAACCCTATCTTGAACACCCGCCCCCCCCTGCAAAAAAAAAAAAAAAAAGATGTAATAATATTCTTTGCTACATTATTTAACAAACAAATTCTTTTCCATCACCACTTTTAAGTCCAATACAGAACAATTAAACAATGGTACCTAATCATGAAAAATGCTGAAATATCACAATGCAAAAAGGGGAGCAGAAGTGTTCCTGCAGCCATGCTTAGGAACTTGAAATATTAGCACCACTTGGCCGAACAGAAAGTCTTCAGTGGATGGGCACGATGCTGATGGTACTTAGTTTTAAATCCTTTCTAACTAATATTTGTAAGGGAAAAATAAAACCATGTTAATATAATAACAAATTTATCAGGCTAAAAAATAATGAAAGACGTACGGCAGAGTCGGTGGGCAGGTCTGTATCCCACTTGCGTCCTTTGAAGTCCCCACCTCTGTTCCATCGGAACGAACTCATACAGCCTCCCTGGGAAAGTTCTGTGCAACAAAAGACAAGATTAAAATGCTTTAGACATATTAAAAACAAAAAAAGAAAAAGAAAAAACAAGCCAAAAACAGAAAAGAAGCTAGTGGATTACAGTAGGAAAAGCACAGTTATAAAACCTTACCAGAGTATCCCCAAAAGAAACCCAGACCTCAAAGTTAAACCCCACTACCAGGAATCAGGTGATACTCTGCAGTCTTCACCGCTGCAGTTAGAATGCCGTGCATGGCTGCTGACATGTGTGAGAACTGCTCTGTGGGTGTGTACAGCCATGACTTTCACTGCAGCCTGCACGTGGTGGCGCATGTCAGGAGGCAGAGGCAGGTGGATCTCTGAGTTTGAAGCTAGCCTGACCTACAGAGTGAGCTCCACGAGAGCCAGGGTAACAGAGAAATCCTGTCTTGAAAAAAAGAAAACAAAACAAAAACCAACCAAACAAAAAGGACATTCACTGCATTTCATTTTTTATATCGATGATACCTCATACACATATTTTCAATTTATATGTACAAATACTATCAATAGGCTAAGACTACCAAAATATTTGAATGTGAATTTATAGAAAATTCATGGATATATTCACAAACCCCAACTGTATAAGACAACAATCTAGCTCTTACAACAAATACCTTGCAAAGATTTTAAAAAGGATGGACAAAAAAACTACAGCTTAAAAGAAACAGATTAATTTATCATAATACACGATAGTATTTGAATCCTGCTTCAAACAAACAATATTTAAAATATGAGCTGGTAGGATATTTAAACACACACTGGATATTTCATAAAATAAGGGAAATACCACAAATGTGAGGTATGTCAGCTAATGTGCTAACCCTGTGGTAGCATTGTGTAACACTTTATGTTTTAGAGATACATTACGGAGAGATGGTTCAGTGGTTAATGGCACCAGCAGCCCTTCCAGAACCTGGGTTCAATTCCCAACACCCACATGGCAGCTCACAACTGTCTATAATTCCAGTTCCAGGGTATTTGACACCCTCATACAGATATTCATGCAGGCAAAACACCACTGCACATAAAAATAAAGAAATCAGGGCTGGAGAGATGGCTCAGTGGTTAAAAGCATTGCCTGCTCTTCCAAAGGTCCTGAGTTCAATTCCCAGCAACCACATGGTGGCTCACAACCATCTGTAAAGAGGTCTGGCGCCCTCTTCTGGCCTTCAGGCATATACACAGACAGAATATTGTATACATAATAAATAAATAAATATTAAAAAAAAATAAAGAAATCATTTAAAAAAAAAACCCACACACATTACAGATGAGCTGACAACTGAAAGGCTATCCAATGAGAAGTTCTACAAACAGATGCTGGCACAAGACAGAAGGGAGGAAGCAGCCGGGGTAACACAGGGCAGGGAGGCCTGAGCAGACAGATGTTCTGAACTGGGTGATATTTATGTTTTAGCAGGTTGTGGTTGTGTGATTTTTTTAAAGACTTATTCATTTTATGTATATACAGTGTTCTGTCTGCATGTACACCTGCACACTGGAAGAGGGCGTCAGATCTCATTACAGATGGTTGTGAGCCACCATGTGGGTGCTGGGAATTGAACTCAGGACCTCTGGAAGAGCAACCAGTGCTCTTAACTGCTAAGCCACCTCTCCAGCCTTCCCCGCTTCCACTTTTTTTTCGAGGTGCTGGGCATAAGTAGGCAATCCAGGTAAGTGCTCTGTCACCAACTTTTACCTACAGTTCCATGTACGCTTGAAATTCTCCTTACGTGTTAAAGCTCTAGAAAGTCAAGAAAAAATGCTTATTCCTAAATCTGAATCCAAGCACGGTTTAAAGCAGAGGACTCTAACACTTTCCAGTTAAAATGCATGAAAATTTTGAATACTGAAATACTATTTTTAAAATCTGCTTTAACGCCGGGTGGTGGTGGTGCACACCTTTAAACCCAGCACTCAGGAGCCAGGCGGTGGTGGCACACGCCTTTAATCCCAGCACTCGGGAGGCAGAGGCAGGCGGATCTCTGTGAGTTCGAGACCAGCCTGGTCTACAGAGCTAGTTCCAGGACAGGCTCCAAAACCACAGAGAAACCCTGTCTCGAAAAACCAAAAAAAAAAAAAAAAAAAGAACTTTGCGTATTTGCACTCATGCTCATGTACATAAACCCAGCACTCAGGAGGCAGAGGCAGGGGATCTTAGTGAGTTTGAGACCAGCCTGGTCTACAAGAGCTAGTTCCAGGACAGGCTCCAAAGCTACAGAGAAACCCTGTCTCGAAAAAACCAAAACCAAAACAAAACAACAACAAAAAACCAAACAAACAAACTTGCTTTAACAAAGAAACATTTTACAGTCTGTCCAAATGAAACTAACCCTAACTTTATGAGTTGTTAGCGTATGAGGGGGCTTGGGAGGTTGACCTTCCTGATTCCAGGTCAGTCTCCTCAGATCCCATCTCCCCCCAGTCCTAAGCACATAACAGAAACCAGAAATTAAATATAAATTACTAAATGACAAGATTTAGATTAGCACGCTGATATTACAAAGACCATCACAGCGGCACACTCCCAGTTCTCGGTAGGATTAGGAGCGGAAAAGGAGCCCAGCCTGTTCAACTCATATTTAAGTTTCTTACACAGAATAAAATGATTAAAATCTTTAGGGATAACCTTTTGATAGTTCTTAGTGTATTAAATGGATGATTGAAAAGTTCTTCAAGTATAAGCCTTCATTAGCCCGTACTTAAATATACTTATAAAATATAGGACCATAATTACATTTTTTACTTTCTTTTTTCAAAATAATGTTTTTCCTTGTTATCTTTCATTACAAAAACCCTAGTGTTACAAAGAGCTTTCATTTTTCCTCTTCAAATCAAGTTACCTTTGATTCTCTCAAACAAGTACTCCTGATTTGGTGTTAGGTCTAAATACTGCACAATTGCATTCAGAGTTGGAATGAGAGGAGCTTTGACCAGGGCAGCTTGCTTCAAGCTGGTAACACTCGCCTCTGTTAAAACACAAAGAACACAGATTATTTATCACAGAGACTCTCAATGAACTTCAAAGTTTTCTCTGCCTGTTTTCAAATAGCAGGTTCCTCACTGCCTTCGAGGTTCTACACAAGTGGGCGATGTCTTCCTTCACACGAGCTCACAGCTCCACCCAGCACAGAGATGACTACTCCGATGCTGTCTTTCTGTCCTAGCTCTGTCTTCTACCCTGCCCTGCCCGTCTGTCTCATCTGTTAGGAAGAAAGCTCGACCAAAGCCAGGGCTTCAGTCCTTTTCTGCAGTGCTTACTGTATCAATGCCTACAATCGTTCCTGGCACATTGTAGACACTCAATATTTGTTGAAAGAACAAAGGAGAGCAATAGTTTATCTTTTTAAAAAAGACTTATTTTATCATTTAGGTGTGTTTTTATTTTATATATTTTATTTTATAAGTATGAATGTCTTGCCTGCATGTGTATCTGTGTATCACATATATACCTGGTGCCTTCTAAGGCCAGAAGAGGGATGTCAGGCCCTCAGGACTGGGTTGCATTTGGTTGTAAGCTGCCATATAGGTGATAGGAACTGAGCCTGGGTCCTCTGGAAGAGCAATGCTCTGACCACTGGACCATCTTTCCAGCATCTGTGTAATGAGCACAAGAGTGCAGGAGCCATGGAAACCACTCCTGGGGCTGGATTTACAGGCTGGTAAATGTGGGAACTGAACCCAGGTCCTCTGCCAGAGCACTGTGTGCTCTTAACTACTCAGCCATCTCTCCAGTTCAGAAAGAACTTATCTTAACTTGCAATAACTAGTTTACATAGTTTCATGCAAGGTGGCTAGATTTTCTTTCTCTCTCTCTTACACACATAATTACACACCTCTTTTTTAAAAGGCATACAAATTCATGTTGGCAAAACTAAAATATAGGAAATGTTATAGATATAAAAGTTATACCACAGCTTTCAAATTAAGCTGTATTAAAAGTTACCCACTATATCAGGATAAGTAGATTTATGATAGTGACTTCTGTTAGATTATGAAAGATAAATTATACAAAAAAAATTAAGAGGGAAAAAAGGCAGCCTAAGCACCTAAGCATCACCTGGTGTTAGAAGGATCTTCCGCCGGGCACCTGGGAGGCAGAGGCAGGCGGATCTCTGTGAGTTTGAGACCAGCCTGGTCTACAAGAGCTAGTTCCAGGACAGGCTCCAAAGCCACAGAGAAACCCTGTCTCGAAAAACAAAAACAACAACAACAATTAAAAAAAACAAAAAAGAAAGAAAGAAAGAAAGAAAGAAAGAAAGAAAGAAAGAAAGAAAGAAAGAAAGAAAGAAAAAGGATCTTCTAAGGGCATAGAAGATACAGCATGAACTATCATATGCTTTTTGAAGGAAACGTATATTGAAAATCTTATTCACAGCAGCATTATTAATAGGAAATAATCCAAATGCCAATCAACCAATGAATGGGTAAATAAAATGTAGAAGGTGCATTCTGATTATTAGTTGGACATACAAAGAAATAAAGAAACTTAAAAACATTATGTCAAGTGAAAGAAGCCAGTCACAAAGGACCACATACTGACATGAACTAGCCCAAACAGCATATAGGCTGGTGCTCACACAAGGCTGAGGAAGTGTACGGAGAGACCGCTGAAGGGTGTGGGGGAGATGGAATAGTGTAAAATTAGCTGGGGGAGGATGGTTCAAGCCAAACCTATGGACTGTCCACTTAACAGGCAAACTGTATAGGCAAATGTGTACCTCAAACAAATCTGCTACATTTAAGAAACAATTACAAACATTTTCTTCTTCACCTGAAGACATCGAAAGCTATTTTCCACTTAAACAGTGCACTGACGTAAATCAGGCAGGCTCTGCTTCACATACCTCCGATCTGCAGCTCTGGACAGCCCATTCGTCTCATCTGAGTGCTGACAGACTCAATCTCCTGCACCAGAGGCACTAATATTGTCTCATTGATCCACTAGGAAGGAATGAAGAATAGCTTCTATAATTATCATTTAAAGTATTTCTCAAATCATTATTTCTTCCTTTTTTCAGGCAACTTTTTTGTTTTCCACTTGACTAAGAGAATCATAAACCACAGCGAGAGAGAATGCAAGTAGCCGCACCGCGATGCTGAGAGAGCAGGTGAGCTGCCACACAAATCAGCTTACATTCTTAAGTCACATACTATTTTTATTTCAGAAAATACTAAACTTTCAGCTAGATATTAATTTTTTTCTAAATTTCTCTTTTCAAGATGGACATAGTGGCTTATGCCTGTAATCTGCATACTTGAGATGTGAGGCAGGAGAATTTTTGAGGAAGTTTGAGACCAGCTGGCCTACATATCAAGTACCACATCAGCCAGAGCTATATTATAAGACCTGTCTCCAAAACAAAACCCTTCTGTTATTCTTGGCTAAAAGGAAACACAGGATCAGCCTACACTTCTAGAGGTGATCATGCTCACATCACCCTATCACTCATACTGGTTTCTAATCAGTAAGACAGCTTTCAAGCTGGGGTAGCTGATTAACTCATTAGAGGCTTGCCCATACCTTAGCTGCAGATACAGATTTATTACTTTTAAAATCAGTTTGTAAATATCACAGCGTTACCTTTAAAGATTGGGAACTTCAAATCCCCCCCCCCCCCTGGCTAGTATCAAACCAATTTGGGGGTGTGAAAGGCTGCATGACGGGAATCTGTCTGGGGTGTTTGTGCGTTACTGCTCGGTGTTTGCAGTGATCCTGACCACCACCTCTATTCCTAAGCTTTTGTTAACTATGAAAGATGAAAATGTTTCAGACGAAATACTAATTCACAATTCCTTATGGTCTGAACTAGAAAGCCTTTGAAAATTGAAAGCCCCTTTTCTTTTCTGTATTATATATTTTTAATTGTGTGTGCATGTCCGTGAGTAGAGGTGCTTGCACAAGCCAGAGGCAATGGAACACCTCAGCTGCAGTTACAGGCGACTGCGAGCTGCCTGACATGGTTCTGGAACCAGACTCAGGTGCTGTAAAAGAGCAGACATGCTCACAACTGCTAACCATCTCTCCAGCTCCTAGAAGCCTGGGAAGAGCTAAAATACCTGACAAACCTTTTGACTTTAAATACTCCATTCCAATCTTTTGTTTGTTTGTTTTTCGAGACAGGGTTTCTCTGTAGCTTTTGGAGCCTGTCCTGGAACTAGCTCTAGTAGACCAGGCTGGCCTCGAACTCACAGAAATCCACCTGCCTCTGGCTCCTGAGTGCTGGGATTAAAGGTGTGCGGCACCACCGCCTGGCTCAGTCTTGCTTGTAACTGGAAGTGTTACAAGGTAACAGTGCCAAGGACATCCTGCCCGTAGTCATTCTTCTTAACATTGTTACATGCAAACAACTTGCTACCTACTCTCTGGCTACAGCAAAACCACCTAGTTAAAAGAGATATAGACCTCATCCCGGAAAATTCTGAATGAGAATGATGGTATTGGACTCAAAATACTGCATTTATTTTATTTTATTCTTGAGACAATGGCCTGTGATAGTCTTGAACTCACAGTACGTATTACATGTGTGTGTCACCACACTTCTAGTCACCTCTTCCTCTTAATACTTTACTTAATAACGAAACAAAATTCTTCTAAGGCATCGAAGGGGGTCTGCACAGAACCTGGGACTCACAGACACTCTGAGAAGCCACTGTCTCTGTGTGTGGAGAGGCCGATGTAAACATAAGAGGATTCTTGTCTAGGGAGATAAGGAAATTCCATGTATAACAGTGTTTCTCAGGGCCACACTCCTGTCTCCCTCACAATTCTAGGTATATAATACACTGACAGAAAACCTTTTGGGGAAATAGAACTGAAAATTTGGGAAAGGGAAGAAGTTAAAAGTCATAGTTTATTTTCTCTAGCTACACTGACTAACACGGAAAGGACTACCCAATCCCGAGAAAACAGGCGCTGTAAGGTAACTGCTCTACCACTATACAACGCACCATTACTTTTAGTATTTTATTCCAGCAATCTCACGAAGAACCTCAGTTCATAGTTTGATACTGTCCTACAACTGGCACAAGACGCAGCTTACATTTCCTTCTTTCTTTTTAAGATTTCCTTAACTTAGTTTTATGTGTGTGTGTATGCATGGATGTACGTCTACTAGCATGTATGTATGTATGACGGGTGCCCATGGAGGTCAAAAGAGGGCATCAGATCTCCTGGAACTGAAGTTATAGGTGGTTGTGAGTCACCATGGGGCGCTGGGAATTGAACCTAGGTCCTTTGAAAGAACAGCCAGTGCTCTTAACCGCTGAGCCGTCTCTCTAGCCCACAACTTACATTTCTAAACTTGGCTGTCCACGAGTCCATGTGATCCAGAAGCTGTCTATTCATGGTCACTCTCGCCCAGACCTGTTTAAAAGAGACCCTTCAGAAACACTAATATCCATTTAATTAGCATTCAGTAATTTGCTTAGTACTAACTCATGGTTGTTGTTCATGCACAAATAAATCTTTAAAAGTTCCTTATTTTGGTTGACCTAGTGTTAAGTGTCTGTGTGTGTTTTGCTTTCAAGTACAAAAAAAGAATAAAAACCCCGTATCTGATATTAGACTGAAGAACAGACTGGCAAATGTATGTGTTTTAAAACCAACAGTCTGGCCACTGAGAATTTTTTTAAAATTATTTATTTTTATTTTTATTTTTTTTATTATTATTTTTTTTGGTTTTTTGAGACAGGGTTTCTCTGTGGTTTTGGAGCCTGTCCTGGAACTAGCTCTTGTAGACCAGGCTGGTCTCGAACTCACAGAGATCCGCCTGCCTCTGCCTTCCGAGTGCTGGGATTAAAGGCGTGCACCACCACCGGCCGGCTTTATTTTTATTTTATGTGCATTGTTATTTGCCTGCATATATGTCTATGTGAGAATGTCATGTAGGTGCTGGGAATTGGACCCAGGCCCTTTGGAAGAGCAGCAGTCAGCTCTTAACTGCTGAGTCATCTCTCCAGTCCCGAGAATTTCTTTTTATTTTCCTAATGATTGCAGAAAGTATTATAGTCAGGACATTTTAGTCAACTATGTATCATAAACTAAAAATTTCAATGACAAAAGCTATTCCACAGATAAATTTCAAATTTCTATTCCTAAGCAGTAAAAGTGAGGATCACAGAAAAAAAGTTTTCTAGAAATAAAATAGTTTTCTAGTAATATGAAGGTCTTCGTATATTAAATCTTTTTATTTTTCCTTTACCTCTTCGGCAGCTTGCTTAGAACTGAGATCAGCTTCATCTTTGTTAGCACACGGGGCCTGAGACCTACAGGCAAGCTGATACTGAAACTTCTTTAAGGTCTGTGCATAATCCCCCACAGAACGACTGTAATTCCAGAAGGTAGGGCTGGTGGAAGGAGAGGTGGAATCGGGGCTCCCTGCAATTAAAAATTCAAAGTGTCTTAGTTCTTATAGTCATTTTATACAGCAGAAACCCAGAGACACTAGGTACCTAGGAACTAGGCCACCTCTGACAATACTCAAGGAACAAAAAGACAAGCACCGACCCCGAGTACTCAAGAAGCATCTCCCCTGGCCCCCAACACTGTCTTCTCTTTGAAGATCACGGATTAGACATTAAAAAGACCATTTTGAGCCCTCGGAATGATGCATGGTTGCAAGTGTCTCTTTCTGCTGTGAAACTCAGCCTGTGTTATGCTCTGAGACGTTCACTGACCAGGGAAAGCAAATGTTTGGAAGTTCCTCCGAATGGAGCTAACAGCAGCCTCTGTTAAGAAGCCTTTCTGGACCACAGGCTCTACGAACTGTTGTACACGGCGCCCTGTAGTGACTCCTGTGTTGATGAAAGCTATCTGACAATGTAAGAAGCTGACATCCAGGAGGCCACTCCCACCAGCAGCAGCACAGCTGGACAGACGAGGCCTCACTAACAAGTGTGCTTCTGAAGAGCTCGTTCTTTCCGAGTCGAGACAGGGTTTCCACCCAGCCTGCCCAGAATGCGCAAAACTCTCCTAAATCTGAAAGGTAAACAACAAAACCACACAAATTTCTAGCAAATGAGACCCCAAGCATAAAAATCAGCTGCAGAAGTGTAGGTATTTAGACTCCAAGAATTTCAGATAATTGAACTGTTTGATTAACTTTGAAAAAAAACTTTGGGTTTAATTAACATCACTGAGGTAGCCAGGCAGTACTGGCACACACCTTTAATCCCAGCACTTGGGAGGCAGAGGCGGGCGGATCTCTTGAGGGTTTTTTTTTTTTTTGATTTTTCAAGACAGGGTTTCTCTGTAGCTTTTGGTTCCTGTCCTGAAACTAGCTCTTCTAGACCAGGCTGACCTCGAACTCACAGAGATCCGCCTGCCTCTACCTCCCGAGTGCTGGGATTAAAGGAGTGCACCACCACCGCCTGGCGGATCTCTTGAGTTTTGAGGCCAGCCTGGTCTAAGGAGTGAGTTCCAGGTTAGCCAGGTCTACACAGAGAAGCCATCTCAAAAACAAAACAAAACAAAACAAAACAAAACAAAACAAAACAAAAACAACAAAATCAAACCAAAACTGAACATCACTGATGTAGAAAAAAAAGAATTAAAAATAAAAGACTAAAACAAGATACTCTTAAAAACCAGGCATATTCATGCATAACTGGTTTTAAACATAAAGCAAAGAAAACCAGTCTAGAAATCATAATTCCAGAGAACCTAGACAACAATGAAGACCCTAAGAGAGACATACATAGATCTAATCTACTGGGAAGTAAATTGGGAGCATGGGGATCTTGGGAGAGGGTTGAAGTGGAGGGGAGAGGCAGGTAGGGGAGTAGAGAATGTAAAGCTCAATAAAAATAAATTTAAAAAAGTCAAGCATATTTGAGAAAAGCTAAACTCTGAATCCAAAATGACTAAAAACAACTGGGCTGAGTAATAAACAAGGTTGTTTTGTTTTATTTTTTAATTTATTTTATGTACATTGGTGTGAAGGTGTCAGATCCCCTGGAACTAGAGCTACAGACGGTTGGAGCTGCCACGTGGTGCTGGGAATCGAACCTGGATCCTCTGGAAGAGCCGTCAGTGCTCCTAACCACCGAACCAAGTGAAGCAATTCTCGATCTCCACAGGCCAGTGTATCACACATCTAATCTAACACACAGAGACACGCTGCTAAGCTGTGTTCCTACCAGGAAACACTTAAAACAACTGGACAAAACCCAATTTACACACTAGCTGGGTGTCTTTTCTTTTCTTTTCTTTTTTTTTTTTGGTTTTTCGAGACAGGGTTTCTCTGTGGTTTTGGAGCCTGTCCTGGAACTAGCTCTTGTAGACCAGGCTGGTCTCGAACTCACAGAGATCCGCCTGCCTCTGCCTCCCAAGTGCTGGGATTAAAGGCGTGCGCCACCACCGCCCGGCGCTGGGTGTCTTTTCAAAGATACACATGCACACACCTTCTAGGTTAAAGACAGCAAAAGAAGTGCAACTAATTGGAGCAGCCTGCATCAGTAAAAGAAAAAAGTAAGTTTTTTTTTTTGAGAAAGGTCAGTTATCACTGGCTCTGGGTCAACCATATTAATGTGTCTGAGTTACAGTGGTGTATCGAACTTATAAGGGGAAATGTCCTGTTCTCAGGAGACACATGTAAAATACTGAGGGAAGAAGTATTACAAAGTCTATAACTTATTTTAAATGACTCAGCAAAAACCTTTGGGCATGTGTGAGGGAGAGACAATATGAATGTATTAATGTGTGCCTAGCTTCTCACTCCTGGAGAACTGAGTTGTGAATATTTGTTGCAGTGTGTTCTAAGAACTTGAAATATGATACCTAAGTACACCAGCATGCCCAAACTCAGATATTAACTTCGAAAGACTATTCTCTACGAATCCAGTCCACGGAAAGCAGAGCAGCCCCTGAGCCAGCCAGGGAGAATGCAGGATGAATCTATACTATTTTGTGGATCTAGAAAGTGAAGGGGACTGGGAAAGAGGGCACAGGTGGGTATAATGTCGAAGAAAAATGTCAAGAATACAGAAGTCTTTTTAGCCCTAAGTGTCCTGGACTATGTAACTCACAGGGATCCACATGCCTCTATAACTAGAGAGGTGAAATTAAAGGAATGTGCCACCACACCCAGCCAAAAACAAATCTTTAAAAAACAAGTCAAGCATTATGGTCCATTGATGCCAGTACCAGGGAAGTCAAGGCAAGCCAGCTTAACTTAGCTGCCAAGTTTCAGGCCAATAATAGAACCCATGTCAAAAAACACAAAGTGAACACACACGAGTCCCCCATACAAATGTATGGGGAAAATAAAGATGAGATAATACAGTCACAAAGTTCCATACAAACAGGCTTGGCACTCAGGAGACCAAGTCAGAGCACTGTTACGTCTGAAGACTGCCTAGATGACATAATAAATTCCACACCAGCCTACATGACTGTATCAAAAACACAGACATAAAAATCCCCATGAGAACACAGCAATAATTTTGAAAAGAATTTTAAACAGTATTAAAAGTAGCATTAAAATTTATAACAGGATATTTACACAGCCCGAGAGCAAGTAGGTTTGCAATTTTTTTTATAAATTTATGCAGAATATTTAAATTACCTAAAGCCTAAAAACATAGCAGAGAGGTTAAAAGTATAGAAATAGACAAAGACATACCAGGTAAAGAACTAGAGACCAGAATTTAGAGTATATGTTCTTTTCAATGTGTCAGAACCATTTATACAAAAGTGACCAGAGAGTCTCCAAGCAAGTCTAAGATTAAAAAGCCTTCCCTCCACAGAGAAAGCAGAGAAAGCCCAAACATTAATAGATATGGATCAGAATTTCTGGCCACAGCACAGTTAACTTAGGAGGAAATAAAGCTAACTAGGTCTTGTCTGGCTTGACAAGGAAAAGCAACAGCAGTAACACTTACAAATATCGATAACAATACTTCTCAACGAGAGAGAAAAAGATATAAAAGGAATGAGAACTATCTGAAAATCATAAAAGGTATGTATCAATTGTTCTCTGTGCTACTCTGTCATTTCCAGTACACTGCAAATACTTTGAAATATCAAAAAAGACGGAAGTAACAAGATAATATTGATTTGTTTCTTTGACATTTGTGGCACTTGCAGGCAGAATTAAATTAAAAACCCCCAGAGAGATTTCAGGCGACACAAAGAGCCATGCTCCAATAACTTGGCTTCTTCACCATGGCCACGCTGTTGCACCTAATGTGTTTTTCTGTGGAAGTTCCTGGGGGGAAAATCATTACTCAGTTCAATAACCTAATTTGGTTTCAAATAATTGACTTTGTAATAATCAAATCCACCTCAAATAGATTAAGACTTGCTAACGCTGTTTCCCTAGGTAAACTAGAGGCTTTAAGGAATTATTTAGAGACAAATTTTAAAATGGTACTAAAAAAAAACAAAACAAAGCCCAGCAGCACTTTTAGGGGCAATGATGCGCCCCCGCCCTGCACACCAGTCTTCCAAAAAGACTTGTGGAGAGCTATCATTTGAATATACTTTGCTTTACGCTGCTTGAGAACATGCACAACCACAGTTTAGGGAAACCTAGCTTGTCTGAAAGGTTCTACGTTTACCACAGAGAGAGATTCTAGACTGCTCAGGTCAGCCACGTTATTCTATTCTCAGTTTAAGGACCATGTGAAGCGGCAACACAAATATGTACATCAGAAGGAAACAAAGTGTACCCAGCTTAACTCTATGCTGCTTCTCCTCCTCACTTCTCAGGAAGGTGTCCAAAGTCCGCAGGTCCATCATGTAGTCCTCTTTGTCAGTAGGTGAGTTGTAGACCGTGGGTGAGGAGCGGTAGCGAGATCTCAAGCCACTGCTCTCTACTGGGCCGACAGTGGTAGGGTAAGGGGAAGAAGGAGACAGACTAAAGCTCGCCAGCTGCACAAAAAGACAGGGTGGGATTTACTTTCAATTGAAATGCAAACATTTATTTTTGATTTTTAAAAGTAATATATGCAAGCTATCTCTGAAATCCTGGTATACAGAAGATGGAGACAAGAGGACTGAGTTTAAGACCAGCCCCTGCTACACGGGCAATTTCAGGCCAGCCTGGCTGCACGAGGCTCTATCTAAACAACAACAATTAAAAAAAAAAAAAATCAACAGAGGCCAAGAAGATGGCTTAGCAGGTAAAGGTGCTTGCCATCCAAAGACACAGGCCTGACAACCCGAGTATGAGCCACACTAATAAAATAAAAATTATCTCGAGTAATTTTTCAGTTTTAAAATGTATTTAGAAAAAAACTATGGATGCATATAATTCCAATATTTGGGAGATGGAGGCATGAGGATAAGGACTTCAAGGTTTACCGTCCTCAGCTATATTCTGAGTCTGAGCTAGCCTGAGCTACAGGAGACTGTCTATACCTTAAAAGAAAGAAAAGGAAAAAGAAAAGAAAAGCCGTAATATAGTCTGTAATCCCGATTGTGCTGGTATGGTTGGCTGAGACAGGAGGATCATCATAAGTACAAGGCTTGACTGGGAAACACATGGAGATTACATAAAATAAATTTTTAGGGCTGGAGAGATGGCTCAGAGGTTAAGAGAACTGACTGCTGTTCCAGAGGTCCTGAGTTCAATTCCCAGCAACCACATGATGGCTCACACCCATCTATAATGAGATCTGGTGCCCAGAACACTATATACATAATAAATAAATTTAAAAAAATACTTGCACATTAATTATAAAAAAAATTTTAAATTATTTTTTATTCTTACTCTGTGGATTTAGATTTCGAGTTTTTGGCTGCTATAACTAATGTTATAAATCACTGTACATAAATCCTTGCTGGAATTTTTGATAACTTTAAAAATTAATTTTCATTAAATTTAAGTGGGGAGGGGTGTTTGTGTGTGTCTGCTGCAGTGATGCTCATGTGGCCACAGGGCAGGTGGGTGTGCTGGTCAGGTGACAGCCTTTGGAGCTGTTTCTCTCCTCCTACCACGCGGGCCCTGAAGACCAAACTCAAGTCCTCAGGTTTGGTGGCAGACACCTTCACCTGCTGAGCCCACTGGCCAGTCCTTTAGAGCTTTCTTTAGGGCAGACTCCTCAAATTGAAATTATTTGGCCAAAGCACAGAACCCTTAAAACTCTTACTTACATCTATTAAATCAAAGTGTTACTGTAAATCATATTCCTGTCAGAAGAGGACAGGGGATCTATTTTGGTATACATTCATCAATATTACTACTTTAAAATGCTTACTTCAGCCGGGCGGTGGTGGCGCATGCCTTTAATCCCAGCACTAGGGAGGCAGAGACAGGCGGATCTCTGAGTTCGAGGCCAGCCTGGTCTTCAAAGGGAGTTCCAGGACAGGCTTCAAAGCTACAGAGAAACTCTGTCTCAAAAAAACCAAAAAAAAAAAAAAAAAAAAAATGCTTACTTCATTTATCAGAATTTCTCTCTCTTTTCATCAGATCTGTAAAACAAGCACTTTACTCACTGAGTCATCCCCCTGGCCTAGAAACTTTCAAGGCCAGCCTGGTTTATGAAGCTAGTTCCAGGTCAGCCAGGGTTATGCAGAGAAACCCTGACTCAAAACAACAAAAATCCCAAAAACGCCACACTCAGGAGGGAAAAGAATATAATCAAAATATAGTCCATATTTTTTTTTTTTTTTTTTTTTTTTGGTTTTTCGAGACAGGGTTTCTCTGTGGTTTTGGAGCCTGTCCTGGAACTAGCTCTTGTAGACCAGGCTGGTCTCGAACTCCCAGAGATCCGCCTGCCTCTGCCTCCCGAGTGCTGGGATTAAAGGCGTGCGCCACCACCGCCCGGCTATAGTCCATATTTGTTAAAAAGAAAAAAATATTATTTTCTTAAAAAACAAAAAAAACCCCAGCTGGGCAGTGGTGGCGCACACCTTTAATCCTAGCACTCAGGAGGCAGAGGCAGGCAGATCTCTGTGAGTTTGAGGCTAGCCAGGGCTACAAGAGCTAGTTCCAGGACAGGCTCCAAAGCTACACAGAAACCCTGTCTCAACCCGCCCCCCAAAAAAAACACCACTACCACCACCACCAACACCAACATAAAAACCCAAACAAACAAAGCAAAACAAAAAAACACCTGGAGCTGGAGAGATGGCTCAGCAGTTAAGAGCACTGGATGCTCTTCCAGAGGACCCGAGTTCAGAGTTCAATACCCAGCACCCACACGGCAGCTCACAACTATTTGTAACTCCAGTTCCAGGGAATCTGATTCCCTCAAGAAATGTGCACATAAATTAAAAATAATAGTGAGTTCCAAGACAGCTAGGGACACAGTGAAATCCTGTCTTGAAAAAAAAACAAAAAAACAAAAAAAAACAAAAGCCATGCTAGCCTGTGGGTTAAGGATTGTAACTACGCATTTCTCACATATTCAACATACACAAAATTTTAAAAATTCTACCACCTAATATTGGATGACTGGTAGCACGGAATTTCAAGCAACGTTATGCAACCAGACAGAGAAAGACTGCTGCTTTCTTTGAAGCAATCTTCTCTTAACCAGTAGCTAGAGATGTTAGCCCACCTTGGCGGTCAGAACTTCTGACAGACTGATTCTCTTCTGACACTTTTCTTGCAGCCTTACGCCCTGCAGAATTGAAATTTCAACCTACAAATTTTGCTAGCAATACCCTAAAAAATTAGAGCAGCACTGACATTACTAAGGAATTTAAATATTTCTATCCACGACACAGCAAGCATCCATACTTCAGAACCAGGATGAAGATCCCTGGTTCTAGCTAAGAGGATCAGGCAGGATACAAAGTATTAAAATTCTACAAAAAAGTGAAGTCTTCACACACAAAAAGCTTAAATAGAGAAAACATGTATAAAAGAAACCAAAGTTTCATATTATTTCAAGACTGTTGAAACTGTCTGGGGACTGTCATGCTTTATCATCTCCAGAAATGCTAGCGTTGAGATGCTGTTAAAGAACTCTTGCCGGAGTGACAGGAAACATGGTCTGTTCTTGGCTCTTAACCACTGTTCCTCAGTTCCTCACTAACCAAAGGCAAAACCTGAACTCACTGGGTGATTTTGGTGCAACTCCCAATTCTAAAATAGTATCGCTGGCTGAACAAAGATCATTACCTTGTTGTAACCACTGACTGGAGAGTAGGTCACAGCAGGGCTATACGAGCCACTGCCGCCTGAGGACAGGCCTTGCAGCTGAGGGCTGTACCCAGTCACACAGCTGGTGGCAAACTTGGGACTGGGGCTGGGTGAACGAGATGGGCTGTAACTTAACACACTCTGACCCTGGATTGAAGGGGAAGGTGGAGAGGGAGGGACTTGGGTGGTTGCCAGATCCCGGGGAGGCGTAGTCTGCACAACTAGAAGGAAAAAAACATAAATTACACATACAATATAAGTTTAAATTAAAACAGAAAGTTAAAAAATTAGGACTTGCTATATAATTAAGGCTAGCCTTGACCTTAAGCTCTTTCTGCCTCAGTCTCTTGGGTATAAAGAGAATTATGAAAATGGATTTAAGGGCTGGGTGTGGTGGCACATGATTTTAATCCCAACACCTGGAAGGCAGAGGCAGGTGAGTCTTTGAATTTGAGGCCAGGCCAACCTGGACAGTCAGAGCTATGTAGAAATACCAAAAGAAAGCGACAAAGGGACCTGGCTATTAAATTACATTAAACATTATCACACAAACACAACTAATCAGTTGTTTACGATCGCCACGATGTTTAAAACAGTAAAACACATTTCCATGAACTTGTATGATAGTCCACTCAATTCATAGACAATGATAGTCACAAGACAATTTCCTATAGATTGACTTAATGTTAATAGATGACCTACTAGCTCGGAGTCTATGGAAAGGGAAAACTAAGAAAAGGGGCCACTGCCTTCTCCCCACTCTGCACTCACCGGCTGTCTTCAGCCCTAACAGTGCTTGCTGTCCCGGGCTGACCACCAGACTTGTTGGTGCCACAGTATATTTAAAGTATCTCCAAAAATCAAATAAGGCGTTAAGACTGAAGAGAGATGCCAGGGCAAGTTCTGGAAGAAAACAACAACTATTATAATTATTATTATTAAAAATACTCTTTTTATTTGTTTGTGAGTGGGGAGTGGCACGTGGAGGTCAGAGGACAACTTGTGCAAGTTGGTTCTCTCCTAAACTATATTGGCTCTGGGAATCAAACTTAGGCCATAATACCTGCTGGGAGTAGCTTACCTGATGAGAACCTCTCCAGCTCCAAATTATTATTAATTATTATTATTTGGTTTTTCAAGACAGGGTTTCTCTGTGTGGTTCAAACTCCAAATTATTCATTCATTCATTCATTCATTTAGGTTTTTCAAGACAAGGTTTCCTCTGTGTGGCTCAGGCTGTCCTGGCACTCACTCTGTAGACCAGGCTGTCCTGGAACTTAAAGATCCACCTGCCTGTTTCCCAAATGCTTACATTCAAGGTTTGCACCACCACTTCTCGCTCCAATCTATTATTTTAAAAAGCAAAAAGGTCTTGGTTCCATTTTCAGGAACTTAACATCAAAAATTAAAAACTAGTTTCTTATTCCCCACAACAGATACCACCTAACCAAAGTCTAGTAGGCTCAGATCATTTGCTACTGAGTTTTAAACTAATCACTAATTCTTTTTCTTTTTTGCAAATATTTATTTATTACTTGTTATGTATACAATAGTCTATCTGTGTGTATGCCTGCAGGCCAGATGAGGGCACCAGATCTTATTACAGATGGTTGTGAGCCACCACGTGGTTGCTGGGAATTGAACTCAGGACCTTTGGAAGAGCAGGCAATGCTCTTAACCACTGAGCCATCTCTCCAGCCCCCTAATCACTAATTCTTATAAACCCGTATAACAGATATTTCCACATTCATTTTAATAGTCAAGTGAGTTTTGGGAGTCCCAGTGTGATAGTGAACCACGACTCTACCATAGGCGTGATCATCCTGAATCCTGTCCTTTTCCATCTGCCATACCCACTCTCAAAGTTATTTTACGTGTGTATTTTGCCCGGATGCATTATGTGCACCATGTCCTTGCCTGGTACAGGCAGAGGCCCAAAGAGGGTGTTGGAACCCTGGTACTGGAGTTGTGAGTCACCATGTGGGAGACAGGAAAAAAACTGGGTCCTCTGCAAAAGCAGTATGGCTCTTCACCTCGGAGTCATCTCTATTCCTCCGTGATCGATTTCTTTCTTTCTTTCTTGTTTGTTTTTCCGAGACAGGGTTTCTTTGTACAGCCTGACTTTCCAGGAACTAGATCTGTAGACCAGGCTGGCCTTGGACTGAGAGGTCCCCCTGCCTTTGCCTCCCAAGGGCTGGGATTAAAGCCACCACTGGCTGCCCACAACTGATTTCAACTTGCAAAGGCTACAGATTTATTTTGACATCCCTAGGACTCTTTCTAGCCTAACGATTAATCTGGTCTGGTCTCGAAGGTGAAGAAGCGAGAGTGTATTTCAGGAATGGCGGAGGAAAACCTCATCACCCACAAGCTTTAGAACTCCTAGCTACTTATCTCGGTATTGTTTATTAGCGTAGTTTATAGACATGGTCTCATGTGCCATGCCAGGTTGGCCTCCAACTTCTGATTCTTTTTCCACCTCCCAAGCACCGGGTGGGATTAGATATTTACTGCCAGGATGTCCTCAAATTTGAACAAATCCTCCTGACTCAGTTTCCTACTAGAATGTTCTTCCCATAAAAGTGTTTTCCTAGCTGGGAGGTGGTGGTGCACGCCTTTGATCCCAGCACTTGGGAGGCAGAGGCAGGTGAATCTTAGTGAGTTCGAGGCCAGCCTGATCTACAAAGCAAGTTCTAGGACAGCCAAGACTGTTATAGAGAGAAACCCTGTCTTGAAAAAAAAAAGCAAAACAAAACAAAGCAAAACAACAACAAAATGTTTTCCTAGTTCCTTCTCTGTTGTTTTCATCATCTTGGGAAACAGCAGATAATTCATTATTTGTCTCTGAATGAAAGAGCGAATCCTAAGCTGAGTTAAACTATAAGCAAGTTTTCATTTGTAGTAAATCTAAATTCCAGTGAAAATTAATTACTTACCAATATACCAGAGGGGCCAGTATGTCACATTATAATATGTACTAATTAACTTTCCAGTCCTGAAAAGATTAGAAATGCTTTTCAGTTATTTCGAAAAACAAAAACAAAAGAAAACCACCCCCTAACTCTATGACAAACAAACCAACCAAGCACCGAAAACCAAAAGAAATATGAAAAGCCATAGAACCAGCCAATGATGGTTTAAAATGTCACTTTTGGGCTGATTAACTTACATTTCAGTATATATCATTCCAGCCATGGATACATTTAGGAGTCCCCAGGCTAAAACCACCTTCCTAGTTTCTGTTTCTTTTCTCATCTTGATGGTTCTGTCAATAAGAGAAGCACTGGGGCTTACTTCTCCTTGCATCTATTCAAAAGCAAAGCAAGACAGCCTGGAATTAATCAAAGGAAATAAAAAATGTCTGTTGTAAAGTATCAACCCCACAGTCTTTTCCTCTTCCTTAATATTTCTTCCCAACTCCTCCCCCCATCCCTCCACCTTAATATTAGTATTTGAAAAGGGTGTCCTAAAATAATTGCCTTCTTTCGTACTACAGAGAAATCAACAGAGAACTGGCTGGTTATTTCAGAGAAGCTAATGGTTCCAATGAATGATAATGTCTTGTTTCATAACGTAATGGTTTGTTATTAAGTCTCAAAGAATTCACGGTTTGTCTGACTCGAGGATGTTACTAGGTCTAGATAAAGAGACACAAGACCCCAAGTTTTGTCATCACTGTGACAAACTCTAACCCTGATCTTGGACTGCTACAGATCTGGGATCTCCTTTTGGTGACGAGATTTTAAGGCTTTACTAATGAGGTGGTCTGGTCCTAGCAGGTGAAGGGTCAAGAGAGATAGGGAACACGTGCATTCAGTTTTGGTACAGTGGAATGGTATCTCCTTTGTCTTGCTAGGCTCAGCTCTGCGGTTTGATATGGCAGCTCCTGGAAGTCGAATTCTACAGAGCAGACTAGTATCCTTCCCGCCATCCAGCCCCGCGCCAAAACTCCCGTAGGAGAGCTGCCCTCCCTGGCTACCTCTGAATAAACTTTGTTCATCCTCCTTGTGTCTTTCTTCCCTTCCACTACAAGTGGCAGGACTTTCGGCTACATCCTCCCCTGGCTGAACCCCAGGCACAACTTTAGGCGTGGAACTCTGAGGGACCGCGTGGACTCCACGTCCAGGAATCACAAAGACAACCCCCCAAAACGCACCATCTTCTTCAGCCGGAAGCCGCGAACTCGCGCCACTCCCTACTGCACATGCGCGAAGCCAAGCCTAAGGAGGCGGCGGGCTAGAAAAGACTCCAGTTACCGGAAGGACCGGGCCGGCCGTCTCTTCTCGCGAGAAGGAGGGGGTGGTGCAGAGGGACCAGGGCAGCGATCGTTGCCAGGGAAACGCCCTCGGATTTGTGGCTCCTACTCAGCTACAGGGAGAAAGCTGAGCTGCAAAATTCAGACCACGTTCTGAGCCCTTAGTAAAAAGTAATGATTGTAACAAGCTGAATTTTTAAATATTATTAATTATGGATTTATTTAGGATCCGTATGGGCTCATCTGTAAGCAGGTTTTATTTAGCCGGATGGCTAATTGGTAGGATACAAGCATGCCTGATGTGTCCAGACACAATCAGCAATAACAAAGCATTTTTCCTGCTTTGAAATGTTTACCCCAATTACTCTGACCCAACTTCAATTCTCAAATATCCACCTAATGGGGTTGCAGCAGTAGGAAGAAAAACTAGAAAGTTCTATTGAAGTTAGTGGTTTTGAGGCTAAAAACAAAACGACAAAACCCCATCTTTGCCCTGAATGTTCTTTCAAAGTACCGAGAATAGATTCGCCAGGGAGGTGAGTCGGGTTTTACTTAGTAGTTAGTGCCGGTTCCTACAGTGTACCACTGCTCCCGATGTGGACTATGGGGCTGGCGGCTCTCTGGTTATTGCTCCAAAGGGCTTTGTCTGAATCCTACAGGTGAAGTGGAAACAGGGAGACTGGGGGAGGCACATCCAGCACAATCTCAGCTCTGGAAGAGCTTTGTTGGGAGTGGCAACACTGAGGACCAATGGCCAATGTACGCAGGGACTCCTACCTCCAGAGAAGTGTGCCAGCAGGCATGGTGGTACTTGCCTTTAATCCCAGCACTCGGGGGCGGCCAGAGACGTGTGTGGATCTCTGGAGTTCAAAGGCCAGCCGGGACTACATCATGAGACTGTCTCAGAAAATGTAAATAAATATCAAGATTAAACAGAAAGAAATGAGGTGTCATGGTGGTATTGCATATGAAAACTGGCGGGTTATTGTATGCTTTTAAAGAGCTTTTTTTTTTTTTCCAGTGAGATTTTGATCATTGTCTTAGTATGATGTAGTTTGGATCTAGATGTAGATTTAGAGATGAACTAACTTGAAAACTGTTGAAAAAGAAAGGGTTCAATTCAGTGTCCAGTTAAATCAGAACGCCAGGTTCTCATTTCTCCCCATGTAAGTCTATCTAAAAAGAAACTGTATAATTTCGACATAGTTCTTAACAGGGGTCCGTTTCCTCCTTTTAAGGTAACAAGCTATTGGGCATGTATTCAAGGCTTATACAACATTTGTCAGATCAGAGTTGATAGTTGTCATTATGTGCTTAGTTACCGTAACACTATATCCCAAAACATGAGTGTTTCCTCCAAGGGTAGAGGAGCAGGCATTGCCCCCCCCCACACACACAGCTTGGGAAGATGTCAGCAGGGCTGGAGTCTGCTGAGCCTGGTGCTGTTGGCTTGCAGATGGCCTCACCTTACACTCAGATATGGCCTTTTCCCCAGGTTGGTGAGTCCTTGGTGTCCTTTCCTCTTCTTTGAGACTATCACCTAGGTTAAGGTTCCACCCTTATGACCCGATAGGGCCTCCGTTCTCTCTTGAAGACTTTTTTTTTGGGGGGGGGGTTTTCGAGACAGGGTTTCTCTGTGGTTTTGGAGCCTGTCCTGGAACTAGCTCTTGTAGACCAGGCTGGTCTCGAACTCACAGAGATCCGCCTGCCTCTGCCTCCCCAGTGCTGGGATTAAAGGCGTGCGCCACCACCACCTGGCTTCTCTTGAAGATTTTTTGAATTTACATTTATTTATTTTGTGTGTATATGCACATGTGTGGGCGCACAGGTGCCACTGTGAACATGTGGAGGAGGTCAGAGTGTAGCTTGAGGGAGTCAGTGTTCTTCTACCCTGTGAATCATGGGGGATTGACCTCGGGTAGAAAGTCTTGTCATCCAGCCATCTGACTTTGCTTTTACTACCTCTGTTCTGGCCTTATCTCAAAATACAAGATGGCTCTGAAGGCATCAACATTTAAATTTTAGGGAACACACAATGCAGCCTGTAGTACATTGGAATTGTGTGTGTTAATTTACAGTGGTATGGTACACATTAAAAAAAGAGACTGATTAAAAAAATACCTTAAACACTTAAATATGAAAATAAGGTATATGTAAGTTTCGAAGAAGAAAAGACTTAGGCAGAAGAAAATATACTGAGAAATTCAGGAAATACCATAAACTATTCTAGATGTCATTTAGATAAATCTGCCCATCTAATCCAAGCAGATTTATCAGTTCCTACAACAGTTACTTAAATGTATGTCACAATAGGTTGCCAAGGAAGTTGTCATAGGCCATGGAGGGAAATCGTTCCCAGTCACCTTCATCCCTTTGAGCATGTCTTATTATTTCCTAAGCAAGAAGCTATTATGGGAGATCTTTTGTCTTTATTCTGGGAGTTGGACCCTCCTCCCATGCCCCTCAGTTTTAGTATCCCGAGACAGGATGCTGAGTGCCGGAAAGACGGGAAAGACGATTCTTGTGGGATAGTAGGAAGCTTTCTGCTTTGGTATTTCGTCGTCATACTGATCCTCGTGTTCTTGTCTCGGGCTTCCGTCTGGGTAGGAAATCCTTTTCACTTTACATCGTGTCTTTGTAAGGTTTTTCAGCAACTACACTGTCTGTAGTTTGATGAAAGTACTTTTTTTTGTTTTTTAAAAAAAGGTTTTTGTTTTGTTTAAAAAAATGATGCAGTCTCATGGCAGAAAATCTAAAGATATTGGAAAGGAGAAAGAGCATTAAAACCACTCTACTCCATTTTGTAGAGATACAAACTGTTAAATTTGTGGAGAACTCCTTCTAGGTGATGCCCTTGCATAGTCAAAACTTATATTGTGTGTATTTTCATAGCCTGACTTTTGAGTTAATATTTTGTAAATCCTTCCTCATGGAAGCAGCCTTTTTATTATAACTTCTCTGTCTTATGGTCGCACTATGAAAATTCTGCAGTTGAAAATTTAGGCTGTTTACCTTTTTGTTCATATGCTATATAATGTTGAGATAAAACTCTCCACCGGTCAGTGACTTCCAAATCCCTCTTATAGCCAGGTGGCTCTATTAAAGATATAAATGTTTGCCATTTTGATAGGACACAGGTAGGATTTGGGGAGTGGCTAGAAGGAAACTCCATTTTCTGCATAGACTAAGATACAGAATTAAATGAAACAGAGCCAAAGTCAGCACTCTTAGGCACAGAATAGCAAAAGAAAATGCTAGAAGCTTAGGAATGGCATAGTCTGTTTTATTAAGTCTGTGGCCCGCAACATACTATGAGCAACCAACCTCTTATAAATTGCTGACACAGAATCTTTTCTGGCCATTAATAATAGACTGGTGATTAATCAAGCCACCATCATTTAGCATTCCAGCCAAAGCTCCCCGCTGGCAGTGGCTAGCTAGATTGAGTGCTATGTTAGTTCTGGATGGAGAAGAGGAGGTTTGTTATTTCGATGCCAGGTAGATTCCATTATAATAATAATAATAATAAAAAAAAACCCTCTTCCCCCTACTACCTCCTGGCCAAGAAGTTTTATCTGATGTCTAAATGCTTCTTGAGGTAAATGCTTTGCCAGAAGGAGAATTAGAACAGTGATGCTTATATGTGTTTTAGACTCCCTAGCTAAGTATATTGAATTTGGCCTGGCAAGAAAAGCTACTTTAGAAAATTAACAAAAAATTGGAATTGATCACTGGCAATTTCATCATGAAGATCATTTAAGAGGTCTAAGCTGTTCTTTGGTCCCCTTGCTTACATCAGCAATTTGGAGCTGTGGAACTATGCTCCAAGGACTGAAGGGGGCATGCGGTCCAGCCTTCTGTCTGTAAGCAAGTAAAATCCCCATACCCACCTTAGTTTTTTTTTGGGGAGGGCGGTTGATAAAACCCAAAGAATTTAAGTGACTTGTCCAGTGTCACACAAGTGGTTTGTGACAGTGACAGAGGGAAAAGGGATCCAGATTTCCTGCCATATTATTTGTTTACTTCAAAGCATAGTTTGAAATGTTGGATTAAATCTGCTCAGCGCTGATTGAAACCGTAATTATCTTTGGGGTTTCATCTTTCACTTTGTGCCCTTGTGGCAGTTCCAGTTGGTTGGCCTGCTTCTTCTGAAGGGTCCCAGATTTGAAACCTGAGAACTGTATAAGAGCCAGTCGAGGAGGACAGAATTTCCCCTGTTCTTTGAGCTTGTTCGTTTTCCCTGTGAGACAGAGGGCTTCTGTCTCCAACCCTTACAGCAGTGGTAGAGAGCTGTAGGGAATGTGGTGGGAATCACCCTCCAACAAGCAATGCGCCCATGGCCTTGGGATTCATCTCTTCTTAGAAGACGCGTGTTCCTTTTGTTATCTTTCTGAGACAGGGTTTCTCTGTGTGGCTCCGGATGTCCAGGAACTCACTCTGTAGACCCAGACTGGTCCTTAACTCAGAGAGATTCTCCTGCCTCTGCTTCCCTGAATGCCGGGATTAAAGGCGTGCACCTACACTGCCCGGCTTCAAGATCCTCTGTTGAGTTGGCCTGCTTGTCTAGCACTTAAGTTTGCTAGTGCTGCTTTTCTTTTTCTAGACCAGAGTTGTCTGAAATCCTTGTTTCTGCATGTGTGGAAGTTGAGCATATGTAGAAGGGATGGAGTGGTGTGATGAGATAGGAACATGGCAGAAAGACAGAGTGCAGCCTACCTTTACTGCCCTGCCCTGCCCTGCCTGGCCCTGCCCTGCCCTGCGGAGTGACAACCGTCACTACTTTCCCTCACTAAGTCCTGCACGGGGATAGATAATGAAATGCCTTTGCTAACCATAACTCATACGATTCCACTTAGTTTAATGTAAAATCTTTCCTTTGATTTTGTGGTTGTATTTTGATTTGGCATCCAGTGTGGAAGCTCTCTGTGGAAATGATTTTATAAACCTAATAAGTGCTTTTAAATACCTTTTCCCTCAACTACAGAAGTGCCCACTGCAGAGCACAAGATTATAGGAAGGTAGACAAAATGGAACAGACGCCACTCCAGAGTCCAGATTATACAGACATCCTCAACCGCTATTAGCGTCTAGGTTCACAGCCTCCAGTCTTTTAATAATTCTCTTTAATAATTCTCTCTATACATGTTAAATTTTAAACATGCATGGGGTCCTAACACATTTTTTTAAAATGTAACTTTAAGAAGGACTTCAGTCTTGAGATATTTAGAGAATGACTACTGTACCAAGAAAAAAAAAAAGAGAGAGAGAGAGACAAGGAAATACCCTACTGGAGTCCTAGAGAAAGTATTAAGCCAGGGATCTTGGATTTTGCTGCTAGAACAATCCAAATATGTGCCGGTGTGGTATGCCCCGTAATGCCAGTACTTGGGAGGCAGAAGCAAGAAGATCTGTAGGTTCAGGATCATTTTGGCTACAAGGTTAGTTCCAGGCCAACTGCACTACCTGAGGACCAGTCTTTAGAAAGCTAAAAATTTAAAAAGTAATGAACTTAACACATTTGGCAGAGCACCTTTCGACCTAAACAAGTTTTGACTTTCTGTACAAATTGTATTTCATAATTGTGGACAATTTGGAAGAAGAAGGAATAAAGTCACTATTAATTAATCAATCCATTTTTGAGACAGGGTCTCATTATGAAGTTCTCCCTGATCTGGAACTCGCTGTGTAGATCATGCTGGCTTCACACCTCAGAAATCCACCTGCCTCTGCCTCCTGAGTGCTGGGATTAAAGGTGTGTGTCACCACGCCCAGCCATCCTGAGTTCTTTTTTTTTTTTAATATTTATTTATTTATTATGTATACAATATTCTGTTGGTGTGTATGTCTGAAGGCCAGAAGAGGGCACCAGACCTCATTACAGATGGTTCTGAGCCACCATGTGGTTGCTGGGAATTGAACTCAGGACCTTTGGAAGAACAGGCAATGCTCTTAACCTCTGAGCCATCTCCCCAGCCCCCCATCCTGAGTTCTTTTTTTTTTTTTTTTTTTTTTTTTTGGTTTTTTTTTGGTTTTTCGGGACAGGGTTTCTCTGTGGTTTTGGAGCCTGTCCTGGAACTAGCTCTTGTAGACCAGGCTGGTCTCGAACTCACAGAGATCCACCTGCCTCTGCCTCCCGAGTGCTGGGATTAAAGGCGTGCGCCACCACCGCCCGGCCCCATCCTGAGTTCTTAAAGGACTCATTTGGGGCTAATGTGTGGTTTTTTTTTTTTTTTTTTTTGAGACTGGCTCTTGCTATATAACCCCGGAGTGCCTGGAACTCGGGACCTTGAGTGTGGAGATTATAGGTGTGTGCTACCACACTGGGATTCAAATATGGTTTTGGTCTAAATTTATTATGTGTATTATTGTGTGTGGGTTTACACACGTGCCTGAGAGTGAGCATGCACAATGGTGTGTATGTGGAGGTCAGAGGACAACTTTTGGGAGTCAGTTCTCCTCTTCTTCCATGCGGTCCCCAGGGATCGAATGCTGGTCGTCGGGTTTAGCACCATGTCCCTTTACCTACTGAGCCTTCTTGCCAGGCTCCCAATCCATTTTTTGAGTGATTGTTTTTAATTTACTTTTATTTTATGTGCATTGGTGTTTTGCCTGCACGTTTATCTGTCTGAAGGTGTCAGATCCCCTGGAACATGACGGTTTTAAGCTGCCATGTGGATACTAGGAATTGAATCCAGTTCCTCTGGAGAAGCAGCCAGTGATCCTAACTGCTGAGCCATCTCTCCAGCCCCTCCCCCTCGTCTGTTTTTAAATGAAACTTCTCTGTATTATAAGTGATAGAAAACTTTATCACCTCGTGAGTATTATTTTATCTACAGTCTTTGCTCAGTTTTGCTTGGTTAAACCATTTTGTTGGATTCTGCTACAGAAGCATGGTCTTTTGAACTGGCAGTGGAGGTAGGTTCCCCATTACAAAGGAACTCCAGATGTGCCTATCTGACAGGGTTGACTGTTCAAGGCTAGACCTTAGTAAAGGACCTTGAGCAATGGTGCTGGGCAACTGACCGAGCTCATCTCACTGTATTCCTGAAACAGATGTCTGCCAGCAAGTGGGATGAAGACGGTGGGACCAGTGCACCAGTAAGTCAAGGTGAGCGTCAAGGTGAGCGGTCTCAGGATCTCCAGAGGAGGGTGGAGGCTAGAAGGCCTCTGGGTGAAGGCTTTGCTTCCCTCCTCCCAAATGCAGTGATGACTCAGATGCCCCAGCAGAGCCACCACCATAAAGACAGATTACGTAGCCAGAGCTCCCTTTGCTGTCGTGTCTCGGGGCTTGCTTTCACAAAGCTTTGTGAATAGACAAATGTGTGTGTGTTGATAGGAAAGATTCCTGTCCCACAATTTATGAAGTATTTGTGTTAAGTTCTCTGTAGACTCCTGATTTCACACACAGTGTTCTTTTTGATTTTTGCCAGACCCTTGCCTCCTAGGTCATCTCATAGTTATAAACCGAGTGACCGAGTGAGTCTAATGTTAGCATAAATATTATTGTCCTCGCTGGGCAGTGGTAGTGCACACCTTTAATTCCAGCACTCGGAAGACAGAGAAGGGCAGATCTCTGTGAATTCAAGGCCAGCCTGGTCTACAGAGCTAGTTCCAAGACTAACTCCTTAGCGACTGAGAAACCCTGTCTCGAAAAACAAAAACTAACAAACAAAATGTTATTGTCCTCAAAGCTAAAGAATGAAATGGAATCGAGACATCAGCTTAGTTGTTCATCCGGCTGCTTTGATGAAGTGAATAACAGCTTCCGAACACTGGAAGAGTATGTCTTGATTGTGGGTTGCTATTCATAGTTAGGTGGCACCTGTGACAATCTATATTAGAAACACAGTCTCCATCATTTTCCTAGCCCCGGGCACTAAGCCCTGGTCTTTTTGCTAGTTTCCAGGTAAATGCTCACTCCCATGATGGTTTGGAGCTGGCAGCATATTGTCAGAGAACAGAGTTGGAGACAGAAGTACAATAATAGCGCATCCTCCGGTAGGCCTTCCCACACCCAGATAAACAGCTCTGAGGGTGCACAGCATGATAAACTGTAGGAAAATAATTAGGAAATTATGAGCATTAAGTAATTATCACCTTTTTGGTAGACTGACTTAATTGTAAATTTGTGTAATTTGTTTAGCGATGATGGTTTAACCATCTCACAAAATTTTCAAAGATGTATCAGGCTTTTTGAGCTGGTACGAGCCAACATCAGCATAGAGCATGGCGAGGAGAGAGAGGCATCTTGCTGTCCAGTTCCCTCTCCCACACGCCCTGCAACCTTTGCGACGTTTCTTCTCAGGAAACCTTCCATTTGATACCACATCCAGGGCTTACAAAGGTTCTGCAGTCATTTCCTCCATCTCTGTGGGGTGGAGGGCAGTGCCAGAAAAGCACTCATTTTGCTGGCATTAGCGAGTGATTGAGGAAGGCAATGATTTGACCACTGGGTCAGACTTTCTTGGGTAATGTGAAGTTGTTAGCCAAGGCCACATCATTTTGAAAAGTGCCATTTTGAAGAGTTCTAGCAGTTTCCTGAAACCACAGTAATCAACATTCAGGAATACATGAAGTAGTTTACTTCCCTAGGTTCCTGCCACCACCCCACTGAAGACCCTGATAGTGCCCAGCCATATCAGGTATTTCTGGGTGGTCAGGTGACTAATTGAGTTATTTAGATAGGGTCTTACTATGTAACCCTTATCTGACTTCGACTTTGTAGGCGAGGCTGGCCTTGAACTCCATAGAGATCCACCTGCCTCCCCAGTGCTGGCCTTAAAGGCCTGTCCCACCACCTCTGACTGAAGGACCTAACACTCTTTAACTGATTACTCACATCTTATGTCCAACAAGGGCCAACTGCAAGCCAAAAACAAAACTTTGAAACCTCCTTCCCTGTCCCAAGTCCTCTGTCCTGTAAATATGTCAATTTATAAGCAGAAGGCAGGCTCTGGCCTGGCCCTACAGACACCTTCTGTAGGGCCCCCAAAGCTGTCTGTTTGTCCTTCTCACTTTTCTCTCTCTCTCCTCTCTCCTCCTTCCTCCCTCCCTCTTTCCCTCCCTTCTTTCCTTCCTTCCTTTCTTTGTTTTTTTCTTTGTTTTTCAAGACAGGGTTTCTCTGTGTACCCTTGGCTGTCCTGGAACTCTCTCTGTAGAGCGGGCTGGCCTCAAACTCACGAGATCCACCTGTCTCTGCTTCCTGAGTGCTGGGATTAAAAGTGTGAGCCAGTACCGTCCGGCTTAATTGATCTTTCTATAACAACCAATTATTAATGACTATTCTTGCCTAACTTGCTATTCTGTTTTCTTGGTTAGCAAGTAAAGAAACTTTCTATAAGCAACAAAGTAAAGACAGATCCTGGGACTATTCACAAGTGATGAAGAAACCAAAGCAGAACCAACTTCCTGCCGTAACTGACTCTGAAATAGCTTTGGTCAGTGCCTACCTTGAACATAGACGAGCTAGGCGCCATTCCCAGTTCCACCGGAAGAATCAGATCCAGCAAGACAGCGATAGCACTGAGCGCGAAAATGAGGAATCCAACTCTGGAGCGTCCTCTTGGAAGGAGAGCGAAAGTGAACAGCCTCCAGCGCCCGCCAGTATCAAGAGGAGAAGATCAGCGTTGAGGCCAAGGGATCTGGAAAATTACCAAGTCAGAGAAAGGCCCTGCCTCCACTGCAGAGCCATGAGAACCAAAGAATGGCTGTCACGTCACTTCCCAGCAAGTACTTCGGTAACAACCCCCGTGACGGAAGAGATTCAACAGGAGAGTCGGACACCTGGCATCAACACAGCATTAAGTAAAGTTTGAATTTTGGCATCCTTACCTTACTTGAAATCTAAAGAAGGAGATGAATAAAACATGAAATCAGGGTTGTGGGTGATGAAACCTTTACAATAAAGCATCTTCGCTAAGGACGAAAGTGGAATTAGAACCCAAGAGGTGGAATTTCAGACAAAGTCGTTGTTCAAAACAAGGGCGAAGAATTTGTTCATGCCACCATAGGAACACGGAAGACTAGTATCTTCTGTAATCTTTTTTTTTTTTTTTTTTAAGTCAAAGAGCCCAGGGTAGATAGTCCATATCCCAAGTGTATGTATTTTGTTTATGTTGATGATAGAAAAACTACGATTCTTTGAAAATACATTTAGCTGGGCGGTGGTGGCGCACGCCCTTAATCCCAGCACTTGGAAGGCAGAGGCAGGCGGATCTCTGTGAGTTCGAGGCCAGCCTCGTCTACAAGAACTAGTTCCAGGACAGGCTCTGAAGCCACAGAGAAACCCTGTCTTGAAAAACTAAAAAAGAAAATACATTTATGCTGAGAAACCACTTAAATATATTCCTATATTTTGATTATCTGACTGACTAAACCATTGAGGTGGCAGGACGCACCGGTTGGTTTGTTAATGGTTGAGATGACTCTGCTAGAGCTGTGCTGGTTGGGATACTGAGTCCACTAAGGGCTGTTGAGGAAAGAGCTTAAGGACCTGGAATACAACCGTATTTCTGGAGTCATCAGGAAGACAGGGAGTGTGACTCTGAAGGCAGCTGAGTTGTGGCTTGTCCTCAGTTGTTGTCCCAAGACCATGGCAAGTGTTAAAACTTTTTTCTCATACTCGTTAAGGAGAAAAATTTTATTTGACACTATTACATAGAGATCAATAAAGGAGCTAGCTCTACATAGAAATGAAAGCCTAATACAAGATAAGTGATACACAGCCAGGGGCAGGGTGAGGAGGGTCATTGGTTGGAAACTACTAAAGGATAATGGATAATCCCTTTTAAACTTACCTAACACTGCTTTTGGAGATATTGTTTCTCTAGGTAGCCTTGGCTGGCCTAGAACTCGTTATATAGTCCAGGCTGGCCTCAAACTCAGAGATCAGCCTGCCTCAGCATCCCGGGTACTGTGCTTAACAGTGTGGGCCACCACATCAGGCCTCTAACATAATTCGTGGTGAAGGTGGGACTTAACCATCACAAGTATGGTCAGCCATCAACTTACCAGGATTCTTGCTAAACAAGCTCAGTAGTTCAGACAGAACAGGGCCAAGCTGAAACCTGGTCAAGAGGAGGATGAAGAGAGGACCTTTAGTACAAGTAGCTGAAATCTAGGCAAACTTGGGACTAGAGTTTTTTGGTTTTTTTGTTTTTGTTTTTCATTTAAATTGGGGACCCTAGCGCTGGGCGGTGGTGGCACCAATGAAGAGTTTAAGACTAAAATGGAGGGGTAGCCATTCTGTGGATCACTTTCTGGGTGGATGGCAGGCTGTGTTATAAAACAAGGCCCAGATCCTAGAGAGGGCTAGTAAGGATAAGAAGATGTGACATGACCTCTGGTCATGGGGCTAGAGTTCAAACAAGGGTGTAGGCCTTGGAGAAGGACTTGATTACCTTCTGGGGTGGATCATGCAGCCTGATACTAAGGACTAAGACTTTCATGAGGGTCAGGGAAAGGACTAGCATGGAGAACAGACAATCCCAGGTAGAGATGGCGCTGTTCCCAAGTGGCTGCAGTGGGCCAGAGGGGCAGTGAGTTTCACAAGGAGAGACAGATGGATGGGCATGCCATGAGACCACGCCACAGGTCTCAGAAGGCGGCTGGTGCCAGGCAGGGAGCCACCCATGCAGAGTGAGGTTGGATATTTATTTAGTGGGTTATGGAAGGGAAGGGGAGAAGGGGTAAGGAGAGAAGGGGGAAGAGCAGAAAGAAACAGAAACAGAGATAAAGATGGGGGAGGGGAGAAATGGGGAGAATGGAGATGGAAAAGGGAGGGACTCAGGCTGGAAGCTTAAGATCAGCTTGCCTCGGCAGATGGGGAGGGAGTGGGCGTGGCTTGTCTCTTAAAGGGACAGCAGACCATGACAACAGGCTCCTCTTCAGTCTCTCCTCTGATGTTTATGGTCAAAGGCTGTGACCTGTTTGGCCGGCTGGCTTGAGGGAAGGCTTGCCTCCGTTTGGTGACTCATCCATGCATTTTCAGAACTGACCTCCGGCTGCTGGTGAGGCACACCTTTAATCCCAGCACTCTGGAGGAGGAGGCAGGCAGATCTATGAGTCTGAGGCCAGCCTGGTCTACAGAGTGAGTTCCAAGACTGACTTCATAACTACTGAGAAAAACCTGTCTTGGAAAAAAAAAAAAAGCAAAATGAAAACAAAAAACAAAACAAACAACAACAACAAACCCAAGTCACAGCTGACCTCCATAACAACTACATCAAGTATCAATCACAATTCTCTGGAACTGAGAGGCAGAGAACTGTCGGAAGCAGGGAAGGTTCTGACTGAAATGGATGTCTTAAAGGAGGTCATGTATGCAGGGGGTATTTGCAGAAAGATAGGGAATGAGGTGGCAGGGATCATGGATTACAGGGTGGTCAGTATCTATCTCTGCTTGCCAAATTGGGTGATGTGGCTTTACTTGGTGCCAGTAGGCACCTTAATTCCCTTAACCTTTTGCAGCCTTGAGTCAGGCAAAACCAGATCCTTCAACCTCGGAAAAGAATTGATGGGGAAGCCAGATGAGGCAGGGTTGAAGTTGAGTGGAAATAGAAAAGTGGTCCCCGTGGGGGAGGCAGACACATCTCAGGCGTGGGGATGGGCTTCCCAGGGAAGGCTGCACTTACATGTCTTAGCACTGACAGTGGTTACCACTGTGGCTCTGAAGTTACAATGTAAAGGGTTGCTAAGAGACTCCAACACTTACTCTCTTTTTGATAAATGAGATGAAAGGCAGTGCCCTAGATATAATCTGATAAGATAAAACCAGGAGCCATTGGGGTTGCCCTAGGAGCGCAGGGCGTATATTTTACTATAAATGGGGTTTCTAGTGAGATTTCTAAAAAATTATAGATTTATAAAGAAGAAAGGAGAAAGGCCTTAAGGAAATATTAATTTATCAGAGTTCTTCTCATCTGGTCAAGATGGCAGATTCCTAGGTGAGGGATTCTTTTTCTGCTCATGTCTGCATGATTTTCTCTGTCTTTTGGTTCTGCTTCAGGGTAAATCTAAGTAACAAAAACATAATAATGTTGTTATTGGGGGACATTTAGAGAATGTTTGCTATATTTCAGGCACATATGAGCATCTATAAAAACTAGTTTTCACACATCTGCAAGATAGGTATTATGCCAACCTGGCAAATGATGAAACCAAGGCAAGGGGAAAGATTGGTAAATGTGAAAGACCTGGGTTTGGGGTCCTATCTAACCACCATGATAATACGGTATTCATTTTATTTTCTTTTTTACGTGTGTGTGTGTGTGTGTGTGTATGAGCACTTGTCCATAGTATGTGGAAATCAGGGCAACTTGCTGAATAGAATCTGTCCTCTCTTTCCACTGCTTGGTTTCTAGGGTTGAACTCAGTTTATGAGGCTTGGTAGTGAGCACCTTTACCCTTTGAGCCATCTTGCCTGCCCTTATCCTTGTTCTTCTTTTTAAAGATATATTTTATGTGTAAAAATGTTTTGAATTTTTGAATGTATATATGTACACATTGGTGCCCACAGAGATCAGAAGAGGGCTTCAAGTCCCCTGGAACTGGAGGTATGGATGGTTGTGAACCACAATATTGAATCTAGGTCCTCTGCAGGAGTTACAAAGACTCTTGACCCCTGAGCCACCTCGCCAGCCCTGGTCCGTGTTTGTTGTTGTTTGAGATAGGGTCTTACTAAACAACCCTGGATAGCCTTGAACTCAGAGATCTGTCTACCACGGGCATCCACCACCGTACCTGGCTTCTAGTGTGAAATTTGGCACATGAAATAGCAAATAGAGATTAGAGGGCCGTCAGAGGAAAATGCAGCCAAGAGTCAAAAACTGAATGGAGCGAGGAGCTAGTGCTCACCTGTTTGGTGGAAAGAACTCATGACTTCCGCTTGCCTCAGCTTCTATGAGAAAACCTGGTTTGGCTCACGACAAGAGGAAAAGCCTATAAAGGCTGAGCTGAAGCCATGAGAAGCTGGAAATGAGTGAGACTGAATGCTGACTAGCAAGAGGCAGCAGGAACTAGAAAACAGCCTTCTGATTTAGAAGGGCAGTGAGTAGGGACTCTCACTACGCCATCTCAGAGCAGGGAGGCCCCTGAAGGCAGCGAACCACATACTCAAGAAACCCAGTTAACAGCTGCCGGATTCCAGACAGCTGGGAAGGAATGCTCTCATCTCCCAGCTATCCTAGGAAGGTGATTTCAGAACAGCTCTCTGTGGCTTCAGGCTTCACGGTCAACCACCATCGATACTAAACATTGGTAGTTTTTATTGTTCTGGGTTTGTTTTTCATTTTTTATTTATTTCAAGACAGGGTTTCTCTGTGAAGCCCTTGGCTGTCCTGGAACTAAACTCTGTAGACCATACTGGCCTCGAACTCATCGAGGTCCCCCTGCCTCTGCCTCCCGAGTGTTGGGATTTAAGGGGTGCCCCAGCACCACCCGGCTAAGTATTGATTTCTTACTGTACCTAACTTATAAACAAAACAACTTCACTCTTCCTCCACCTCATCCTTCTCCAAGAAAATCTGGCTACCCAGTAAAGAGTAACCGAGGGTGTGGGAACCACAGAACTGCCAAATAGACCGTTGTTTTCCTGCAGCAGTACAGATAGGACCCGGGGCCTTGTTCATGCTCAACAGGGACTCTACCTAAATGAAATTTTATCTAGGGGCTATTGTAATGAGTAGTGAAATCAATTAGTGGTTGTAATTAGCACTTATCAAAAAATAATAGAGGGTAGCAGGATTGTTTGAGGAGAACTGTTTGGGTTTCAGGGTACAGGGACTGAGTCACAGTACGAAACGTGCTTCTTGCTATGTTAATGGAAAGAACAAAAGCCTTCTGCTGGATGGGAGTTTTCTTCTTAGATTTTTCCTTAATATGCAGCCACACCACTAAGTTAGCGAGAAGAATCGTCGCTCCACGCATTCCAGACTGGCCACATGCTAGTAATTAGTAAATCCTCACCGCACTGTAGGATGGACCCACTGTTTAGGTTAGTGAAAAGCGTGAATTGAATCGTATTACTTTAGAAGAACTACAGGTTTGTATTTGTAAATACAGTAAGTGGAAGCAAGCTAACCAGCTGTGGCCAGTGCACAGGGATGGGCTTTGCTTTGGAGACTAGACAAGAGTAATTTGTAATTGACATTTCAAAGAAGCCTAAGAAACAGGCCAGCCTTTGTTTAAATCATAATTACCCTGTTTGTATGTAAAAGGATACTTCTATAGAAAGCTTTTCAAAACAACTGGCTCTTTTAAGTAGATAATTATTCCCCGTCTAATCTTGTTTATACTGTGCAGAACTTCAGTGAACTCTTTATTCCCCCACAAAGGTTAACTTCAGCCAGCCCTTCCTCAAATTATCACAAATTCCCAATTAGTGAATTCTGAAAGGGTTTCCCTGCCACAATGCTCCGGGAAGCGTCTGCTGGGTTCTTTATTGCACTGAGTAACGTCTGACAGGTTTCCCAGCACCGGGCCACCTGGACATTCTCTCTGTCAGGAACACGTGATCAAGGAGGTGGACGGCGGTTCAAGGGGAGCAGCAAATGAGTCCCAAACCTCTGGAGGTGGTGAAGGAAGAAAAGGGGCACAGTATGTTTCTTATGAACTCCATAGTCAATTCTGTAGGCCCTTTTGGGTGTAAGGAGGAACTTGGTAACCTAGGCAGAAAAAAAAGAAAATTAAACTTGTATGTATTTATTTATTTTTAATGGAGAGAAGATTGTTAAGCCTAGAGAACCTCCTAAGAGAGGTGTCTTAAATCAATTGCTCGTGTGCTTTTTTTGATCAACACCGCCGGCCCCAGCCAGTTCTCCAGCACTGAACTACTTATTTTCTGTTGGAAGTTTCTACTCAGCGCTCAAAATTCAATGCACGAAATAATTTTTTAAAGTAATAAAAGTTTTAACCCCAACAATACTGTGTTCCGACTTTTATCACTTGGCTTCTGAGCTTGACTTCTTTTGCAGGCAGATCTCAGCTCCGCCTGATTAGAGGGGCCTGCAGTCTGTAACGACTTTGTTTATTAGTGTCCCCGTCACCGTAAAGTTTCATATGTTCAAAATCTTGATTTAGCGGCGAAAATGCCAGGCAGGGAGCCAGCTCTGCTACTAATTAGAATAAATCAAAAGGGGGAAACGGGGGAGATAAAAACCAGGTTCCTGTGGGCGGATCCACTGGATTTGGTCTGAGGGAGAAATAAGGGACTAAAGCGGCCAGAGTAATGCCTGCTAGGGCCGGAGCACTGCGTGTTGTCTGATTGCAGGGCTTCAGAGTCAGGGTCCCGGCCGCCCCTGCTGATTGCTCCCCTTCCGTCCATTCTAGCAGACCGTCGTTCTGCCCCGTTGTACACTGTCTGTTACAGGAGGTCTTGATTGCTCTAAGCCAATCATGGCAGTACCTGTCCCCTTTGTCCACGAGTGGTTCAAGCAGGCAGGGGGTGTCCCTTCTTTCTGGGGAGAAGTTAGCTAGTGGGGGCATTCTTCAGAGTTTCTTCATTCCCGAAAACAGACACGCAGAGAGAGGAAATGGCCTCTCTTTCGGTGGACATCTCCGAGTCTGCAGGGGATGGCAGCTCGTATCCACCGAGGCGCAAAGATGAATAGGTCCAGAGCGGCAGAACTGACAAGAACTGGAGCGATACTTTGGATGTCTTTTTTTTTTTTCTTCTTCTTCTTCTTTTTTTTTTTTTGTAGCCCAGACTTGGCTGGAATTCACCGTCTGCCTGCTTCAGCTTCCTGTAATGTACTGGGATTGCAGGAGTGTGCTTCCGGGCCTGGCACTTGCAGGCAAGGTAATTTTTTTCTAAGACAAGTTCTTACTAGGTAGCCTTATCTGCCTCTGCCTCCTGGGAGCTGAGTTTAAAGATATGCCCCGCCAACATATTTATTTTTAAAAACTGACCCTGGTTGGGTGTGGTAGTGCACACCTTTAATCTTACCACCAACCAGGCAGAGGCAGGTTGATGTGAGTTCAAGGCTAGTTTAGTCTACGGCTGGAGTTCCAGGCCAGCCAAGACTACGTAGCCAGATGTAGTCTCAACGTCTCAACAAATAAACAGCAAGCCTTCCCCAACAAAGCATGTCTATCTGTATAGTTTTTTTTTGTTGTTGTTGTTTCTTTGCTTTTTTTTTTTTTTAAGAGGGGGTCTTTTGTAGCCTGCTCTTACCTCAAACTTGCCATAACTGTGACCTTGTGTATGATGACCCTGACCTTCCATCCTCCTGCCTCTGCCTCCTGAGTGCAAGAACTATTACCACCACCCCCAGTCTATGGTGCAGGGACTGGAACCACGAATATTAGGGATCTCCTCTGCCAACCAAGCAAGGGTCTCAGCCTTCAGGGACAGTAGCTATGTTTTTTTTGTTGTTTGTTTTTGTTTTTTGAGACAGGGTTTCTCTGTGTAACAACCTTAGCTGTCCTGAAACTTAGTCTGTAGACAAGGCTGGCATCGAACTTCCAGAGATCTGCCTGCCTCTGCCTCCCCCTCCCCAGTGCTGGGATTAAAGGCGTGCGCCACCACCGCCTGGCCGGTAACTATTTTTGAGCACTCTCAGGGAGTTTTCCTGTTTCTTGCAGGTGATTTAGGATCTTCCTCCATGAACTCTAGAACAGAGCCTTTCACCTGGGAAGTGCTTTGCAATGCTGAAGTCGCTAAAGACAGACCTGTATAAACTGTTGCCCTTCCCCATATCCACAGTGGGATGGATGCTATGGATGCAGAAGTCCCCCCCCCCCCCCCGGGGACATGATTATGCCAGCATCATTTGTGCATTCTAGAACGTTCACAGTACCGAGCACAATGCAAGGAGATGTCCATAGCCGTTACTTGTCTTTGGGAATAGTGACAAGGGAAAAGTCTGAAAGTGTCAGAGATGAACACCGTCCTCCCCATGTCTTCTAGGTACCCTGTAGTGGCATCTGGGGAAATGAGTGAGGGCCCTCGCTGATGCTAGAAAAGTCTTTGCCAGGGCTCTGATCTTTCGGTTGTGCTGCTGGCCTCAGTTTTGCTCACTCCCACCTACTTTGCCTTGGCAAGGCCTTGGCTGCGGCAGAAATTTCTTCCATTTTAAGTCCCTGCCTGAGAAACTGGACTTGGAACCAAGACAGATATCAATTTCCCAGGGAAACTGGACTCAGAGCAGGTCTCTTCCAGGTCCGGTGTGCCCTCCAGGTAGGTTTCCTGGAGGAAGAAAAGCACGATAAACAGAGAAGAGTGAAGAGCACAGTGATTTTCAAGTCCCCAGTCTCAGCTCCTTCCTGAGGGCCCCCCTGTCACCCTCTCATCAGCGCCTCAGCACCTCACTAGCAGAATCGTGTGATAACTTCCCCCTTTCACGTCTGCCAGCTCAAGTGGGTCTCTGTTACTGGAAACCAGAAGAACCTCCTCCCCAGTGGCGTGCTGGAATGTTTGACAGTGTGCGCAGTGTTAACAGCCTGGCTGTGTAGCACGCCGCTTTCCCTGGTGTAAATACCCACACTGTTGCCAGTCTCAAAGCTGCCAAAGGTACTGCTGAGTGGAAGTTGGGAAGAGATGAGAATATTGGCTTCAGCACATCCCCGGGGAAAATGAATACAGCCTGCGATTCGCTTCTCAGTCACATAAGAGGTTCAAGGACACATGCGTTTAGCCTCTCAGGAATTACGGGATACAAATCTTTTTAATTAGTTTCAAATGTGCAACGTCTTAGGGCTCAAGGAGTAGAGGATGTAGGATCAAGCTTTTAAATCATCGTGGGGGGAAGAAAACCCCACCTTTTTAGTATAAGGCTTTTGTGTGTCCTGGGAATTGGAGGCAGGGGAAGGGTTCATACTGAGGTCAGAAAGGAAGTTAGAAGTGCAACTGGGGAGGTGTGGAAGACGACCTTGGTGAAGGCCCACATCAGGCCTTGACAGAGTAGCCTTCTGCAGGCAAGGACGCCTGGAACCAGGCCACAGACGATTAAATTAGTCCTTCGCCATTCAGCCACCAGTAAAACTGACCCAATTCGCTTTTTTATATGTGGTGCCTGAAGTTGAACATAGGGCCTTGAGTGTACCGGGAAAATCTAATCCTCGGCCACTGATAGGGTCTTGGTTGTCTAGAACCGGCTTTGTATACCAGACTGACCTCACGTTCACGGCTAGCCCTCCCGCTTCTACCTCTCAAGTCCTGGGCTGTGCTTTTTGTCTTTTTTCTTTCCCATCCAGGAGACAAAGGCCTATTGTCGCACAATCAGAGCTAAAAAGACAGACAAATATGATCTGGGCTGGAGAGATGGCTCAGGGAGCAGGTAAAGGAGCCTGATGCCAAGCCAGACAAACTGAGTTCAATCGTCAGAACCTACAGCGTAGAGAGAACCAGCTGCGAAAGGTTGACCTCTAACCACATGGGTCTTTCCCTCTCAGGCACATGTAGTCAGATTTTCTTTGGACCACCAGCTCCCGAATAATGACTCAGAGACTTCTTTATTATGAAAGCTTGGCTTTAGTTTAGGCTTGTTCCCAACCGCTCTTATAACTTAAATTAACCTGTTTATATTAATCTACGTTCTGCCACGTGTCTCCTTACCTCTCTTCCGTACAGTACATTGGACTCCCTTTACATCTTGCTGGTGGGAAGGAGTTCCTCTCTTTTCCCGGAAGTCCTGCCTATCCCCCTCCTGCCTAGCTATTGGTTGTTCAGCTCTTTATTAAGCCAATCAGAAGGTGCCTTGTCAGAGACATGTCTTCACAGTGTACAAAAAGGTTACCCCACGACACACACATGTAAACATCATGCACATCAGTGGCAAAGTAAGGTAATACTTTTAATACTGACGAAGACAATTGGCAAGAATCAGGTGGCTGACGGTAGATCCTACCTTGCTTTAGTGAGCGAAGCATGGGCTTCAAGGAGGCACCATTCCAGCTACTTTATGTGTCGTTCCTCTGCCAGAAAGCTACTTATCAGGTATTTAATTGACCTCTTCAGAGGCCAGTACCCCCTCAGGTTTTTGTTTGTTTTGTTTTGTTTTTGCTTTTTGAGACAGAGTTTCTAGGTAGCTATAGAGCCGGTCCTGGAACTCGCTCTGCAGACTAGGCTGGCCTTGAACGCACAGAGAACTGCCTGTCTCTGCCTCCTGAGTGCTGGGATTAAAGGCGTGCGCCACCACTGCCTGACTCCCCCTCAGTTTTAAGACAATCTTCCAAAGTTATTCTCTGTAACATTTTTATTCTTTCAAGGAGTCGGCTCCCCATTGGGTGTCATTCATGGACACCACTAAACTCTTAGAGTTTAGATCTGTGTATTTGGATTCATGAGCGACTATTTTGTATAATCACATTGTTTAGTTTCAACTGCAAAAGTACCTGTGTGCACTGGTGTTTGGACACTTAGTGTATTTGACTATTCAGTCCTTGAGAATTTAATGTGTTGATATCAGTAAGAAGTAGATTTTATAGCCTTAGTTTAGTTGAAACAAAGCTGAAAATACACTGTAAGGGTACATTTTGGCATTAATCATGTATTTGGATATAAGCCTATTGACTTTATTTGTGAAAACAAGAACCCACCAAAAATTAAAAAACACAGTAGTAAAAAGATATCTTCCTTTAAGATTATTTGAGTTGGGGGCTGGAGCCATGGCTCAGTGGTAAACTGCTTTTGTGTAGATACAAACTCAGGTTCAGTTCTCAGCACCCACATGATGGCTCACCTTCATCTGTAACTCCAGTTCTGGGGATCCAGCGCCCTCTTCTGGCCACTGTGAGCACTGCATGCACATGGTACACAGGCACACATGCAGGCAAAACCCATTCACAGAAAATAAAATTTAAGAAAGAAAATGATTTTATTTTAATTAGCTTACAAAGTAATAGATTTCCTTAGGGATTATCACACGTGCTTAGGTCTGACTCACCGTCCCCTCCCAATATATTCTTGAAGAAGTCATCTGAAAAGTGGCATGAACTAATTATTATATGAAGAATCAATTCTGTGTAGAACAAAATTGAGAGATAATACGAAAAAAGCTTAAAAAGTTCCTGTAGAGATAAAAATAAAAATCAATACTTAGTAAATAAAAGATAAACAGACAACTTTTGGAACATAATAATATAAAGAACTTTAAAAATAAAACAAACCCAAATAATTTAGTAGAAAAATGGCCCACATAGTTGAATAGAAACCTCACAAATGATAAATTACAAGTTACCAATAAATGCACTAAAGAGATGCTCAACTTCCCACATAAAGGAAAATCAAAGATTTTTTTAAATTTTAGATTGATGTAGGTCTAATTTCTTCCTTATTTAAAAAAGTGACTTGAGTTTTGGGCAGATGTGGGAAGTGAGCTCTCTGGAAAGCATTCTTCATGATAAAGTTGACAATGTTGGAATATTAAAAGTGTTTATACTTCATGACCAGCAATTCCACTGCACACCCACAAAAAATGCAGCACTTCGGCTTCAACAGCAGAAGCGAGATGACAAGGAGTCGTCAGACAGCATCCTTCAGACATCCCCTCTGCGCAGGCGCGGCTCTCAGACCCGCCGCTCTCAGCCTTCTGTAAATGTGGCAGCCCTGCACGCCTGAGAGCTGGTATAACTGGAGCACCACAGCACAGGGACTAAGTGTGACTGGACCGGGCCAGTCAGACACCTAAAACTGTCTGCAGGAGATTCAGACGTGGACTCTGCGAAGGAACCTGTTTCAGTGCCCAGTTCATCTTGAGAATGTCAATGAGTGGTCATAAAATCAATGTCCTGGTTTCAAAAACTGTAAAGTAATAATAATAATAATAATAATAATAATAATACTTCCAGCCAGGCAGTGGTGGGCACACACCTTTAATTCCAGCACTTGGGAGGCAGAGGTAGGCAGATCTCTGTTTAGTTCGAGGCCAGCCTGGTCTATAAGAGCTAGTTCCAGGACAGCTAGGCTGTAACACAGAGAAACCCTGTCTTGCAAAAAAACCAAAAATAAATAAATAAATTGTAGTGGGAGCTGCGGGCTGTGTTCTGGCTAGCTTATGCCCCGAAATAACAACACACAAACTGTATTCTTTTAAACACTGCTTGGCCCATTAGCTCTAGCCCTTACTGGCTAATTCTCATATCCCGAATCAACCCATCTCTAATAATCTGTGTAGCACCAGTCTTACCAGGAAAGATTCAGCATGTCTGACCTGGCGGCTTGCTTTATCGCGTCTGGCCCAGAGAGGAGAGGAAATGGCATCTGAGCTCACTTCCTCTTCTTCCCAGCATTCTATTCTGTTTACTCCACCCACCTAAAGGCTGGCCAATCAAATGGGCCAAGGCAGTTTCTTTATTAGCCAATGACCTTCCTCCATCAATCAATCAATAAGCAAAATAAAAATAAAAAATAAAATAAAAAAATCCAACACAAATATTTTTTCAGCCACACAAAAATAAACACACAGGGGTCTGGAGAGAAGGCTTGGCAGTTAAGAACATTGGCTACTCTTCTAGAGTTCTCAGGTTCAATTCCCAGCTCCCACATGGCAGCTCACAACTGTCTGTAACTCCAGTTCCAAGGGATCTGACTCACTCATACAGACATTCATGCAGGCAAAACGCCAGTGTGCATTAAAAAAAAAAAAAACCAAAAAACATTTTTTTTGTTTGTTTTTTTTCGAGACAGGGTTTCTCTGTAGCTTTGGAGCCTGTCCTGGAACTAGCTCTTGTAGACCAGGCTGGCCTCAAACTCACAAAGATCCGCCTGCCTCTGCCTCCCGAGTGCTGGGATTAAAGGCTTGCGCCGTCCGCTGCCCGGCGTAAACAAATTATTAAAAGGAAATAAATAAACCCATGACTACGACGAGTCATTAACGTGGCCGTGTGCTTAAGTGTCCAGCATCCCCAGAATGCGCCTTCTGAAAATCTGTTGTTAGGTTTTTAGATTAGAAGCGCTGTGCACATCGTTAGATGTTCAAATAACAGTTTTGTTAAGGAAAAAAGAAAATTCAGCCGGGCGGTGGTGGCGCACGCCTTTAATCCCAGCACTTGGGAGGCAGAGGCAGGCGGATCTCTGTGAGTTCGAGACCAGCCTGGTCTACAAGAGCTAGTTCCAGGACAGGCTCCAAAACCACAGAGAAACCCTGTCTCGAAAAACCAAAAAAAAAAAAAAAAGAAAAGAAAAAAAAGAAAAAAGAAAATTCAGCCACCTGGGAGGGTTCTTAATGGTTCCATGCATATTATTTCTGGATGAAAAATTTCTTTTATGAACACATGAAATAATCGGACCGCTTGCTTTGCGAAACCAAGAACCAAATAGATTTAGATAAATGTTTTGATTTCTTTCTTTCTTTGTTTTTTTGAAACAGGGTCGATCTCACTGTGTGGTCTTGGCTGGTCTGGAATTCTGCCTCTACCTCCTTAGTGCTGGGGTTAAAGGTGTAAGTCACGACCGCCAGGCGATGCACTTTTTCTTAATTTAATCTCTTGGTATTTGTGATCTAACTTGGAACAAAATATATTGGAAAAATATAACCTCCTTGACCATCTGAATTCACTAAAGTTCAATAAACTCTTGCTATCTCAATTTGGATAGAAATAGATTTGGATAGCCAGGAATCTCATAAAAGTATTTTTTTCTCTCTTACACGAGTTACATTTAACACACAATTTTCAACAACAGGCTTATTTTTTCATGCTTACCACTATGACATAATTCTTATCCATAATTACCTTTTCCCTCTCTTTTCAATGATTACATACTATTTCATTGTGCATGTCTCTTATCCAAAATGTTTGAGACCAGAAGTATTTCAAATTTTAGATTTTGAAATATATGTATATACCTGTGCATACAGTACAAGACAAACTGGCTGATCTATATACAGAAAAATTACATTGAATAAAAATAATATCAAAAACAAAATCCAACTGCTAGCTATCATTAAAGGTAATATTTGAGATGGGGGGGAACAATAAACAACTTTTTTTTTCTGAGATAAGGTTTCTCTATATAAGTAGACCAGGCTGGCCTCGAACTCACAGATATCTGCCTGCCTCTGCCTCCCAAGTGCTGGGGTTAAAGGTGTGCGCCACCACCAACATCCGACTCAGTTCCGTTTTAAATAGGATGTATCTCTGCAGCCTATATTGGCCTCCAAGTCATGGTAATCCTCCTGCCTCAGCTTCCTAAGTGCTAGACTCATAGGCATGTGCTACTACACCATCTTTTTTTGTTTGTTTGTTTTTCATGACCTAATGTTTTAATTAATCAGTACAGATTGAAACTGGGGACTTTACTGTTAGTGTTTTTAGGAAGTAACAGCCTCATCTTGTTACATCAGGTAACATTCTGTTTCATTTACACTTCAGACTTTTCTACACAATTCCAGGAAACGGTTATGTCTGATGAGACTGCTTGCTTAGCCATCTTTCCCTTTCCTAGACTACTGATGCGTCATAGAAATTTATCGCAAAGCACGTATGTAACTGTACAAGTGTTAGTGGAGGTCAGAGATCATTGGACCCCTGGAGCCGGAGTTACAAGGAGGTTCTGTGTTGTAGCATGTGGGTGCTGGGAACCGAAAACTGGTCCTCCGGAAGAGCAACAAATGTTCACTCCAGGCCAACCTGTGCCACTTAAGTTAAAATTCAAAGAATTTTTTTTAAAAAGGATCCAAGTGTGGTGGCTCTTGACTGTAATCCTAGCATTTGGAAGGCTGAGGCAGGAAGACTGTCGAGTTTGAGGCCAGTAGGCTACAGAGTGTTTCCACACCAACCCTGGCTAAAAATATGTGTGGGTGACCTTGCTCACCTCCTGCTGCGAGTGGTTTTTCCACTGGAGGACTTAGGACTTCGGCTGCAATTAGTAAAGAATTTGTGGAGATGACATTTTTTTTTCACTTCCCAATAACTTAATATTAAAAAATACTTGGATACTGAAATTTTTGCCTTGCAGTGGCAAAGGCTTTCTTCAAAAGAGGCGAGAGACCTTTCAGGAACGACGGTGGTTGTCTGTAGGTAGCAGAAGGGGGCAGCAGAGAGCTGCCAGGGTGGCAAGATCTGGGGTCCCCCAAAGGTCGGGTAAAGAGCATTGGTGTTAACCCAAATCAGGAGTTCACAGGTTGAAAGGGAAGCCAGGCTGGAATGTAAATCTGAGGGAGAAGCCTACAAAGGAAGGGACCAAGGCGTGGTGGGAGGGGCTGGGGATGCTAGGCTTCTAGTATTACTAAAGTATGTTTGGCCTTGTTCTTTTTACCTAACAAAAATGAAGAAAGTTGATGTTATTGTTCATCACAGGGGTGTTTTGACAGTCGCCAAATCACGTAGCGGATTTCTTTCAGATACATACTCATCATTTTCTCTATGTCTTTTGTTCTATAAGCTGCTTAAAATGTTTTTTTTTTTAACTTCTCTTTATGTCTTTAGAATTCTCAGTACTTTAAATGTTTAAAACTTAAATTATATATGTCTGTACATGCTCATGAATGCAGTTCCCACAAGAGCCAGAGTTCCGAGCTACCGAGGGTTGTGAGCAGCCTCATGTGGTGTGGTGCTGGGAACTGACTCAGGTCCTCTATAGGAGCAGTTGGAACTCTACGTAACAGTCCTGGCTGTCCTGGAACTCACTCTTAGACCAGGCTGGCCTCGAACTCACAGAGATCTGCCTGCCTCTGCCTCCCGAGTGCTGGAATCACTGATGAATGATTTATTTATTTTTATTTGATAGTTTTTAAATTTTATTTTATAGTTTTGCCTGTGTGAGATCCCTGAAACTGAGGTTACAGACAGCTGTGGGCTGTCATGTGGGTTTTCGGAATTGAACCCAGGTCCTCTTGAAGAGAAGTCAGTGCTTAACTGCTGAGCCATCTCTCCAGTCCACCAAATCCTAGTATTTTTCACATTTTGTGTATGTGTATGTGTGTGTTTATTTGGTCTGTTTTATTTAACAAATGATCACTTAGAACACACTAAGGATCTTCCACTTTTTCACCATTTTGATGAATATATACCCTAATCAATCTTTGTGTCGCTATAATGATTTTCTTAGAATAAATTCCTAAAGTTGCATGGTTGGTACCAGAGTACTTGAAGTTTCTAGGTCTTAGCCGCCGAAGCTCACTGTAGCAAATGTAGCAGGGTACACTCTGCCCCCAGCTTGTATCCCTCACCTCCTACCAACTCTGAGCAGTATTTTCTGTTTTTTGTTTTCTTTTTCCTCCCAAGTAAGCAAGCCATGACAGTAAACAAAAAACAAACCAAATAAACCACCTACACAACAAAACCCCCAGCAAGACGTAACAACTTCAATAATCTGATTGGATAAAAAAGGGCATTTCGCTTTAAAAATTAGCGTTTTAGCCGGTTGATGGTGGTGCACGCCTTTACTCCCAGCACTCAGGAGGTAGAGGCAGGCAGATCTCTATAAATTTGAGGTCAGTCTGGTCTACAGAGTGAGTTCTAGGACAGCCAGTGCTGTTATACAGAGAAACCCTGTCTTGAAAAAACCAAAAAAGAAAAAAAAAGCAGCATTTTATTTTTTTTTTAATTTTTATTTATTTATTTATTTATTTATTTATTTTTGGTTTTTTGAGACAGGGTTTCTCTGTGGTTTTGGAGTCTGTCCTGGAACTAGCTCTTGTAGACCAGGCTGGTCTCGAACTCACAGAGATCCGCCTGCCTCTGCCTCCCAGGTGCTGGGATTAAAGGCGTGCGCCACCACCGCCCGGCAAAAGCAGCATTTTAAAAGATGGCTTGGTGGTGCACACTTGTAATCCCAGCACTTAAGAGGTAGATTAGTAGTCCAAAATTATCATCAGGATCAGGGTTTGGGCTAGCCTGGACTATGTGAGATCCTATCTCAAAAAACAAAACTAAAGAAAAACAAAACAACAGGGATTCTTTGATTATCACAGATGATTTTTTTTATAAAAAGATTGTGTTTGTGTGTCCATGTGCACGTATGCGCTTGTGTTGTTTGTCTATACATGTGTGTCAAGGTATGACTATAGAGGTGAGAGAACTGTTTCGGGAGTTCTATGAGGGTCAGAGTATCTGGTGGCAGGAAATCTTACCCACCGACTCATTTTCCCCTTAAATTTTATAAGTTGTAAGTTTTATTTGTGTATTTATTTATTTAATGTTGTATTGCCGGACGCTGGGGATTGTCTCCAGGGACTTGTGCATGCCAGGCAAATGCTCTACCTCAGAGCCCCTTAGTCTTCTTTAAATGTTAGCTCTGTGTGTGTGTGTGTGTGTTTTTGCCACTGTCTATATAGGTTGTTGGTAGTTTTTTGTTTGTTTGTTTGTTTGTTTTTTTCCTGGCAGGATCTCCTACAGCCCAGACTGGCCTTGAACAGCTAATCCTCCAGTCCTCCCTGCTTTGGTCCTTTAAGTGGTGGGATTACAGACATATGCAACTATGTTCAGCAAGGCTTCATTTTCAAAATAAATTTTCTATCTTAGAATCATTTTCGGAATAACTTTACATTTGCAGAAAGGTTGCCAAGATGGTAGAGAGGTCTCTGGTGTGCCCTTCCCTGGGTTCTGCTAACACTCACATCTTGTCCAACACAGACATTCCGCAAAGGTTTAAGGCATCTTGTTTTAAAGGGGCTGCAAATAATCAAGCAACTCGGATGGAAATTTTGTTTAAAGTTCGGCTGATTGAAACCATAAATTCTGTGTATTTTGCAGTCAAAGCACCGTGTTCTGAAATGGTGTTAGGAGTTCATTAACTCCACTGCAAAACTCACTCTGCTGCGAATAAACTCGCTGCCACAAAAACGGCCATGTCCCGAGTTCTGATGTGGAGGATTTTTAGCGTCTGGAAACTGTTCCGAGGGGTTTAATTTGTGGTTGGGTCTCATCTGGTTCTGTATAGCATCCCTTGTAGCCTGCGGTGAGGCTGTTTCACCTTCTGGGGCTAAAGGGCAAAGCTCTGAGAAGCGTGCCTAGCATCACCCTGGTAGGAGCAACAACCATCAGAACTGTTTTCTTATGGGCCCTATCTGCTCTCTCCTTCAAAACTACACCTTCCCCCGGGATTCGTTGATAAAGGAACATTTGGTCAAAAATGGTCTTTTCCTAGAACTGAGTAGAATTGCTTGGGGTAATTGGGCTCTGTAGAGCCTCAAAACCGGGAGCTGGAGCCAGAGGACAGTGCTCTTGGAGTCTGCTCTACCTCAGACCAGCTTGGTGTGTGTGTGTGTGTGTGTGTGTGTGTGTGTGTGTAAGCCCTTTCCTTTGGGGGTGGAGTGGATCTGGAGGGATATCATTTTTTTTATCCCTAAAGCATGGGTGGGGACGCTGCTCAATGACCTCTTTCTGCCTGGAGATTTCCTCAGTGACTCTCAGAAACAGATTTTATCAGGGATGAGGGGTGTGCAGTGTCACATTGGTTGTGGTGACGCTGGGTATGTGTCTATGCCAAAACTTATCAAACAGCCTGCTTAAAATACATGTAGTTTAGTTATGTTATCCTGTTTCTAGAATTAGAAGATGGAAAACACAATGCCTTGTCATGATATGGATGCTTTACATGGTCAGAAACAGGAACAAAGACCTCTTCCAGCTTCCTGCTAAGGCATCCTTACCTGCTTTCTAGCTTCTTGCTAAGGCATCCTTACCTGCTTTCCAGCTTCCTGCTAAGGCATCCTTACCTGCTTTCTAGCTTCTTCTAGTGTTACTTTAATTGCCTCCTCTCATCCTCCCTTTTTCCTTCCCCTCCCTCTTCTTTCTTTCTTTCTTTCTTTCTTTCTTTCTTTCTTTCTTTCTTTCTTCTTTCTTTCTTCGCTTTCTCTTACAGGGTTTTGCTGTATAGCCCATGCTGGCTAGTCAAGAGCCTCCTGCCTCAGCGTTCTAAGTTGGATATAGCCGTGTGCCACCATGACCAGCTGTTTCTTTTTATCATTTGTTTTTTTAAATTTATTTATTTATTATGTATACAACATTCTGCCTCGATGTATCCCTGCATGCCAGAGCAGGGCGCCAGATCTCAGTACAGATGGTTGTGAGCCACCATGTGGTTGCTGGGAATTGAACTCAGGACCTCTGGAAGAGCAGCCAGTGCTCTTAACCTCTGAGCCATCTCTCCAGCCCTCATTTATTTTTTTGAGACAGATTCTCAGTGTAGCCCTGGCTGTCCTGGAACTGGTTCTGTAGACCAAGCTGGCCTCCAGAGATCTGCCTGCCTCTGCTTCCCAAATGCGGGACTAAAGGCGTGTGCTACCTCTGCCCGGCTTCAGCTGTTTATTTTCAGATTTTTTATTTGTTATAATTACTGGGAGGGGATAGAAAGCCATTTTGCAGAGTTGGTTCTTTCCTTCCATCTTTACTTGGGCTCCAGAAATGAAGCTTAGGCTGTAAGTCTTCTTCGACAAGCGCTCTGCTCAGTGAACAGTCTCTCCAGCTTCTGATTCTGGTTTTTATTATCTTCATTTTCTTCATTCGGGAATCATCCTCAAGTGCTCTTCCTCCTTTGGACTAACCTTTTCGGGGAAGAAGAGGTGTGCCCCTGACGTGTACAGTAGCTTGAATTCATTGGTAGTACAAAGATTCCTCTTTGAAAAGACAGATAATTGAACTCATTTTGGTTTGGTTTGTTATTTCGAAGCAGGGTCTCACTTTATCTGTCATGGAACTCTGTAGACCAGGCTAGACTTGAACTCACAGAGATCCGCCTGCCTCTGCCTCCCGAGTGCTGGGATTAAAGGTGTGCGCCACCATAACTCCTTGACTCAGCTGTGTGCAGGTCTTTCTCCAACTCCCCCCCCCCCCGCCCCAATATAGTGTTTGCCCACCACTAGCAATGAAGAGCCTCTTGTCTTTCTTTCACGGCATACTCCTGGCCTTGAGGCTTGGCTTGGAGGTCATCTTTTTGAGGTAGTTTGATGAATGCTCCAAGTAGATTCTGTTTTACTTACCAGTAATTTAAGACTAGATGTATTATAATCTTCTCTTCTTGGGTTTATCTTCTTTTTCACTATTTTTTTCTTTTTAAATTGTATTTATTTTATGTGCACAGTTTTTATTTTTGTCTTTTTTTAACTGAATATTTTTATTCTGTACTGTGCACATGAAGGCCAGAAGAAGGTAAGATTTACAGATGGCTGTTAGCTACTAGGTGGGTAGTGGAATTCAAACTCAGGACCTCTGGAAGAGTTGCTAGTGCTCTTAACCACCAAGCCATTTCTCCAGCCCCTGCTTTCCGATTCTAAGAGACAGAAGAACCAGAGGTTAGAGAGGTAGCTCATTTGGTGATGGGCTTACCTAGCGTGAACAGAGCCCTGGGTTGATGCCTGTCACACAAACTGGGCATGGTGGCCCAAGTCTGCCATCCTTGCATTCAGGAGGTAGAGGCAGGAGGATCAAAATTTCAAAGTCATCCTCAGCTACAGAGGTCGTTTGAAGTCAGTCTGGGCTCGAAAACAATAAAACAAACAAACAAACAAAAACAAAAAAAATACCCCCAAACCCAAAAACAAATAAAACAAGACCAAAAAACTCCATAAAATAAAAACAGTCACACCACACCAAAGCAATCAACCAACCAACCAACACCAACAAAATCTAGAATCAAACAAAAACATAAGACAAAAAAAGAGAAACAAAAACCAGACTGATGCAGTAATTTCTTCATCTAGAAACATGATATATGCACCTTTCTCTTTTGAGCAGTTACTTGAGAAGTTAAATCCAGGGATTTAAAGTGTGTTCAGAAAAAAAAAATTGATACACAAAGGGAAGTCGAAAACTTCTCTGCAGCTGTTTGTGGTTGCTTCCTGCCAGGCTGAATATACTGCGTGGTTGACTACAATGTAATAAGTAGGATTCCTAGAAGAAAATAGGTCTACCTGTTTTCCTTGTAAGCAGTGACTAAAGTTAGATTATTTAAGATTTATGCGTCTAGACAAAGACAAATATGCCTAAAAACAATCTTTGTTAGTCCAATCTTTGCTTCAGAAAAAACAAGCCATGTATGAAAGACCATGCCCATAATCCCAGCACTTTGTAGCTAGACACAGAGGATTGGGAGTTCAAGGCCAGTGTCAGCTCCAAAGCCAAATAGAGGACAATCTGAGGTTGAGAGAGAGAAAGACAAAGAGAAAGAGAGAGAGAGAGAGAGAGAGAGAGAGAGAGAGAGAGAGAGAGCTGTAAATTGTTCAAAGAAATTCAGAGAAACATACCGAATGGTTTTCTTAGGTGAAGGAATTACCAGAAATTAGGTGAAACGCTTCCTTTAAACTCTGACTTTCTCAACAAGTGTCTTTACTGCTCCAATTGGAAAGACATTCTCATTTGGGGAAAAAGCATAGCAATAGAGGTATTAATTTGCTACAAATGCAGATGGATCACTTTAGAGACAGTGCGGAATTAAAAATTACAAGGCATTCTGTTTTGTTTATTTAATGTAGTGTGAGGGCTAGAGCGGGCCACATCCACAGGGACTGTCAGCAGATGTGGACTGAGTTCCTGCAGTGTCTCAGGGTAAACACTGTAAAAATAAACGAATGAGCAAACTAATAGAATGTGATAGACAGAATGCCAAGTGATTGCTATAAATGCTCCCCCCCCCCCCCCGTTTTTTCTTTTTGTCAGAGACCTAGAAAGGACTTTAACCTCTGGGTCTATTAATCTGGCTTCTATCACCAAACAGGGTTAGTGGTACTTTATGTTCCAAATCAGAAATGTCTGATTTGCCCTTGGTGTACTGTAGCAACTCTGTTTTCTTTCCACTGATATTTATTATCTCACCTTAAAAGGGGAAAATACACAGATAGCACACGTTGGTATCTGTGACCTTGAGAATTTCACCAGCAGGTGAGAATTTTACCACATGGGAATCTCTTGAATTCTGGGAGGGCCAATAGATAGCCCTGGGCTGGGTTCCCTATAAAGTTCAAGAAGGGCTCTGAACGCTGGCCTCTGGAAAAAGCCTTGAGCATGAGGTTGATCCTGTTATTGGGTGCCCTATTGGGGCATGTCTACTGTCAAGAAACATTTGTGGGGTAAGTGACACTCTCTAATGTTTATTTGAATCCTGCCTACCTGGCTCATGAAGCCTCTCATTCGCTCATAACTCAAGGGAGTAAGAATAAGGGGTGCACGCATTCAGTGTTGTCAAGCGTTCTCTTAGATTAGTGGGGGGGGGAGGTGGGAAAAACAGTAGTCAAGAAAGAGATGATTGGCCATGGGAGGAGGAGAAGAAGGAGACTGTCGAACGCCAAGAGACTGTCTATTTGGGAATAAAGAATAGGATTGCACTTGGGACGGTCACAGTCCGTGGTGGCCTCTACTATGTACAGAGACTGGAGAAAAGGAGAGGTAAGGGATTTTGCTAAGACAGAGAAATGGATTTTGAGTGGCAGTGCCTTGGCCCCATTGGTGCCTGCTGGGAGCTGTCGAGTGAGGGCAACCACTGAGCGACATTAGTTTTAAGGTTATGGCTGGGAGTTCCGTTATCATCAGCTAAGTGAGAGTAGCCTTAGAGACAGAGCAGGCTGGTTTGTTTTTCCTGTGGGAGGTTGGTTCTGTGAGATACATCCTGGAGTGTGACGTCAAGACCTGTTCTTTCTTTCCCATGGTCCTAGATGACATTTTAGTGAGATGTGACAGGAAGGACTCCATTTTGTAAAAAAATGCTTTTTCCAAGTCTGACCTTGCCCGTCTCTCCCCAACGGTCAGAATGTGGGGCTGATGGGCAGTAGGGAGGAGCCTACTGTACTTGTCTCGAAGGTCACACAGTAGGTGCGCCTCCCCATTCACTTCCGAGACTCCTTCCTCTCAGCCTTTGTCCTCCACGCTTCGGGTTTTTCATCTGGGTAGCAGAGCCTCGGACACCAGGAAAGCCAGGGCTGTGGGGCTCGGCTAATGTCTCTCCTGGCTGCTGGACTCATCTTTGCTCTGAAATGCTTTGATTTTACTATTTGTTTGTTTGTTTTTGCGATAGCCTCTCACTCTGGAGCCCTGGCAGCCCCAGAACTCATATATAACTTAGGCTACCCCTTCCCCCTCCGCCAACCCTAGTGCCAGGCTTCTAGATGTGAGACTCCTTACATGAGTCCTGGTTCCACAGTTCTGTAACGGGGTTTGGGGGCATTTCCGGAGAGTATTCTAAGGGAATTAATGAAGCATTCTAATACATTTGTTCCATGAAACTAGCTAGTCGATTCAATTTGGGAATCAAAGAGTTAAATAACTTTAGGGTTTCTAGACTGTTGATTAAGTAAGTATGCGTTAGAAATCTATGAGGGATTTTTTTATTTTTTTAATTCGCACCCCTCCCATTTTGGCTGAGGAACTCCAGGGTCTGCTGTTCCTTAGAACACACACCAGGAAATATTAGACTAATGTGTTACTTTTCCCAGCCCCTCATTTTAAAAGAGGACTCCTGGGATTCCATGCATTAACTAAAACTAATGAGTCCCAAATGGAAGAATTTTCAGACCATTTGTGGCAGATGGAGACTCGCAGGCAGAAGGGTCTGGAAGACCTTGGGGTCTGCCACTTGCGGGTTACAGGGGACTGAGCTGGAACCGGTGTGACTCACCGCTGAGGCCCTTCTCAACGAACCGGAAGTCAGCCTGCTTGGAAAATGGACGGAGAAAGAAGGCCCGGTTACTAAGCAAAAGGCTCTTTTCCCCAAACTCTTTTCTGACAATCTGCTTGCCAGTTTGGGGGTTTCTCTTTTCTGCCATGACAGCCCTTTCTCCTTAGAGCGTGTGTGCCAGTGCAAGTGTGTACGATACACCATTTGATTTGCCTGGGCCTCAGTTTTTGCTAGCTGTGCCCCGAGTTTGTTTACATCATGAGACCCGGAGATGGCGCCCTGTTGTAGTTTCAGCCACAAAATAAAACAAAGAGCAACCAAATAAATAAAGAAAACAAACAAACAAACTAGAAAATCATGTCTCCCCAGATGTGGGTCTCATTCCTCCTACAGACCCCAAATTAATCGTTCTCCTTTCCCTCTTCCTTCCTTCCCTCCCTTCCTGCCTCCCTCCTTCCTTCCTTCCTTCCTTTCCTCCTTGAAAAGCAGGCACAGACAAGTTTTAGAACTCAGTGCTTTATGAGAGGCAGGTGTTGTTTGACAAATACTCATTAGCTCAAGGAAAGGACCTTTAATGGCAAGCTTCCTGCTAGCAGCAGGCTCACTTCTTCATTATTATTTAGATAGTGTTTCCTTGGAGGAAATAAAGCTGTTTGATCACCTCCTTGTTCTGGGGACGTGGGTCAGTGTACAATTTATTAGCTTCTGGCTTGTGAAAGAGATTGTGGACTGTTGCATTCATCTCCGCCATGCGGAGGCTGACGGGAGCAGAAAGCCACAGGAAACGGTGCACAGGCTTTGCTTTTAAGGTCATGTCTGTGGTTAACATTTCTTAGGGACCAAGTTCTTGAGATCATCCCCAGTAATGAAGAGCAGATTACAACTCTGATGCAATTGGAGGCTGAAGAGCATCTTCAGGTACTGGCCATAGCCTCAGCTTTTGCTCCGTCCAGTAAGTAATGCCAGCAGGGCATGCTTGGACCATGGCTTGACCCCTTTGAGGTAATGTGAGAGGCTGGGACTTGGAGCTGGGCTTCCAAAAATCTGAGCATTAGTCCCAACTCAATGGCAGTGAGCAGACTGCCTTCTTTCCCTGTGAGACTCATTTTCACAATCAGAAAATTGAGGAAAAAGACACCATTTTTCTACATATCTCCTAGGACTATTGAGAGAAGGAACAAAGGACGAAAACTGAGAGCTACTATGAAACACCGCTGAACACCTTTAATTCATTATTTCCCTTCTAAAATAATTTATGGCATTAATATCCCATGATGAAATGAATTGGATCACTTGAGTGCCAGATTGATTTTATTTTTTAAGACTTCCCATAATTTAAAATCATCTGTTCCTCTGCCAATTTTAATATCTAGCTGTGGGATGTATGTACTAAAAACATAACGTATGTGCTGATGCTCGGGTACAGAGAAACTCTTGTTTCTCTAAGATAGCGGATCCAGAGTGATTCTGATTTTGTAGACGCAAAATAAACTAGGTAACACATTGCTTTACCGAGATCCTTCAGGTTACATCTCTCTATTTCTCCCAGAATGATCCTTGGCTTGATTTATCCCTTTCAGCTTGATTTTTGGAAATCACCCACCATCCCCAGGCAAAGAGTCCACGTCTGAGTCCCCTTTAGCAACGTCCAGACAGTCAAAGTGTTCCTTGAGTCCCAGGGGATTGCTTATTCCATCATGGTTGAAGACGTTCAAGTAAGTATGCCAGAGAGCAGCCTTCCAGAGGCCTGCTGGTCCTCTCCACCCTGCCGGGAAAGGGACCTGTGGCTTTCCCGTGGGTCTCCCGTCAGTATGAACTCTGCTGCAGACTGGTGGGGAGGCGCAGTTCCCAGTCCTTTTAGCATTTCGTGGAAATGGAAGAAAAACAATCTGTGATTCAATTAGTTTTTAATTAGAGGTTAACTCAGAAACGCAGGCTGAGCCACAAGACCGCCTGAAAGTGCTGTCACCGTGGGGCTGCAGCTGCTGCCTGGCCCCCAGCCCACGCACGCCCCATCTCTCTTCAGAGTGCTACCAGAGTAAGAGAAGTGTCTGACCCAGAGCCGACGGACAAGATAGGCATACAATGAGGAAAGCTTGGTGCTGGGGACCAAGTGTCAGCTCCTCATTTACACCACCAGACTGAATGCGTGGCTGGCAGCTAATCATAGACTTGTTGTATCTTAGGTTCTGTTGGATCAAGAGCGTGAAGAAATGCTGCTCAATCAGCGAAGAGAGCGAGGTGGTAACTTCAACTTTGGGGCCTATCATACCTTGGACGAGGTAGGCATTTCAAAATGAGAATCAGAGAAACAACCCCTCTTTTCCCTGATGAAAAGGCTATGTCTACCTGGTGATTTGATAACACAGATATATCACCCCCCCACCGGCCCCCCAGAGTTTCTCTGTGTGGCTTTGGCTGTCCTGGAACTTGCTTAGTGGAGCAGGCTATCCTTGAACCCACAAAGATCCGCCTGCCTCTGCCTCACAAATACTAGGATTAAAGGCAAGGCATGTGCCACCACTTCCCAGCAGATTTTTTTTTTAACTATTTATTTTTATTTTATGTGCATAGGTGTTTCGCCTGCATGTGTGTCTGTGTGAGGATGTCAGGGCCTCTGGAACTGGAGTTACAGACAGTTGTGAGCCGCCTTGTGGGTGCTGGGAACTGAGCCCAGAGCCTCCTGAAGAACAGTTAGTGCTCTTAACTGCTAAGCCATCTCTCCAGCCCCATTACGCTCCTTGTATTTCCGAGCAGATTTCATGGGCAGTGCCTGCTTAATGCAGGAACTGAAGTCGGCTTGTCCAGCCACACAGTTATTTTGGAGGTGTCCAGAAGCTGTGAGTCCACAAATAGCTCCTTCCCACTCTTCCCACAACACTCCTTTGCTGATTTTCAAGCTGCACAGGCTACAGAGTCACCCAAGAGTGATGATTAGCCATGGTCTTGGATGTATCAGGGGCCACTTTGAAGCTGTTGAATCCCACCCACACAAGGGTGTCAGTGGCTCCCAAACTGCACGCCCATCCAAGGTCATACGGTAGCAGAGTCTAGTCTCTGCCTTTCCGGGTCTCAATCCCTTCTTTCTCTGCCTGGACCATGCGCTGCTCTGTAGGTCCAAGGAGAGCACTGCACTTACTAACAACAAGAGCCTTTCTGGAAGCTGATGCTGGCTTATTTCTCTGCGCAGCCTGGCTGTGGGTGGGTGGCAACTGGGGAGTTCAGGGGTGAAGTGCAGAGTAGGAAAGAGTAAAGGGGCACTAAGCCTCCAGATAAAATGTATTTAAAACACTATTCAAAATGATTTGTAGGCAAATATGACTCGAACGGATTTGTGCCTTTGTTTCACTGCCAGAAACATCAGTGCAATTGAACATGGGGCTACGTCATTTGTATAATATATGTGTGTGTGTGTGTGTGTGTCTTATTACTTTCCAACCCTCTCCCAGAAAAAAAGTGTGTTAGTTTGACTAGAAGAAAGAATAAAAAAGGGTATCTTCCCCCACTTGCTGTTCTAACAAATAGGTGTTTGTGACAGCAAATGCTGCCAACAGCTGGATACTCTGCTTCTGTAATGGTCGCAGCCTGGATATGTGGAGAACGGACAGAATCTCAATGAGCCTTCAAAACTGGGGTCGGAGTAGCCAGTGGCTGGAGGATGTCCCCATTGTGCCGGGGCCTGCGCTAGCGCAGCTGTGTTTTGTAGCGCAAGCCGGTCACATCTCTTTCAGTGCCACTGCGGTTTGCTAGTGAGGACGAAAGGCTTCCCTGCCGGACAGGGTCTAGGGGGAAAACAAGCCACAGGCAAACCAGACAAGTGCCATTTTACATTGCACAGAACTGGAAAGAACCGGCTCTGCGGCGGCAAGATGGCTTCTCTGTTTCAGAGTGACTCATCATCCGGGTGATGGCTTGCAGCCGCCCCCAGTCGGAATGCGGGGAGACAGGGAGTGCAGGGGTGAGGAGACCCTGCTAGCTGCATTCGCTCGGTCACTAAATAACAGATGCCTGTTCATCATTTGAACCTTTCAGATTTACCAAGAAATGGATAACCTCGTGGCTGAGCACCCTGGTCTAGTGAGCAAAGTGAATATCGGTTCATCTTTTGAGAAGCGGCCCATGAATGTGCTCAAGGTATAAAGCGGGCAGAGACTTTTGTTTCCCATCTCTCGATGCTTCTAGAATCCCGCTCCTCCCAGCTCGGCTTGCAAAGCAGGTCTCCCACCCCCACCCCCTCCTCCCACCCTTTTCTCTCTTTTTTTTCATCCTAACCGGTCTTTGCTGGTTTTGAGCATCCCCCTCCCCCACCGCCCGCCCCCCTTTTTCTTTCTTTTCCTTTTTTTTTTTTTTTTTTTCTCTTTTCCTGCACGCTGACGCAGGTCTGCAGGAGAGAATTAATGCTCGGGTCCTGATAGATGCGCTCGCCGGGAGCCGGCCGAGAGCACCAATTGGAGCCGAGCAGCAGAGGCGGCGGGCACGGGGGAGGGAAGAGGAGGGGAGGGAGAGAAGGGAAGGGGAGGGTGAGCACTGGGAAATTAATCGAAGTGGGAGTTCTTTGCGGATTTTTCTTTTCCTCTCGCTCTCTTCTCTTAAAGGCAGCTTAAAAACAAAACAAAACAAAAAAGCAACCAGTAATTGCCCGAACTACATTTTTAAAAAAGTTTCTCTGTGTGCAGATGATGACGGACAACCAAATGCGAAGGCAAGGCCCTGGAACGAAGGGGTTTTTGTTTTTAGGTGACAGCTGAAAAAACGGCGAAGGTTCACTGCTACTGTCACCCCAAAGAGTCTTCGGGTTGATAGTTTCAAGCATTTGCACTTGTTCAGAAAAACAGCAAAAAGTGTTTCCCCAGACTTCCTAGAAAGAGTTTGTTAAGGGGTGTGTGTGGCAGGGAGGTAATGTCACAACGTCCGGCTAAATTTGGAAACGTTGTGGCTAGGAACCAACTGACTAACTGGGACAGATGGACTTCCAGAGGCTTGCTTTCCCCTAAGCAGGCCTGGGAGGGGTAGTTTGCCTATTACAGGAGGCTGCTGCTTTACTGGCTGGCCTCCCGCTGAGTCAGGGAACCCTACAATCTCCTCTGCCTTGGTTTTTCCTGACCTCCGATTTTACAAGTGGTTTGGTGGTTGAGACATTTTGTTTGTTTGTTTGTTTGTTTTAAGAAGGTCCCAAACTTGTTCCATCTTAGCACTTTGAAGGAAAAGACTCAAAACATTTTCACCCAAACTTTCCCAAACCTGTGAAATGTCAAGAATTTGCATTTCTCATTTACCTTAATCTGTTGCGCTTAGAATGCCACACAGAGATAGAAACTGATGGTGCAAAAATAATCTTTCCTCCCTATTTACTGATCCAATTGGCAAGGCCACTGTTCCAAATAACCCCAGTCGCTTAGATCATAAAACTCAAACTCTGGAGAGCCGTGGGGGCTTGCCGTCCTGTTCCGATGAAGGACACGGAATATTCTGGTGAGAGTCTTAGAACTAAAATACACAATCCATGCAAAAACATTGGAAAACAGAGGAACCAACCAACCAACAAGCAGGGAGGCTAGGAATAGGTCTGGCGGTTCTAATTTCACAGCTATAGGAGGAGAGCTGTAAATTGTTTTTTCATTTTGTCCGTCCCTCACTCCCTCATACATTTGCTTCCATGCTTGCTCCCACATGAACTAGTCTTTTAAATAAGAAGAATGACATACTACCCGGAACCCGTTTTTCCCCAGTTAACAACATGTGAGCATATTTTCATTACATTAACTACGATAATTTTTTTTTCCCCAGAAACATCAAGGGAGGCAAAATTTGCTTTGCTTGTAATCTCCATTTAAGCTTTTGTTAAGAGAAAGGGGCCAAACAAACGGACAGAAGAATCAAGCCAGTGTCACCTGTCCATCTCCTCTTGTTCTCTTAATCCTGTCGAGAACAGAAAGCAGACAGAGAAAGACCCTGGGGGAGGCGCCTACTGGAAGAAGCGTTTCCATTGCTGTGCTTGTGCTATGCTTGTTTTGCAGTTCAGCACGGGAGGAGACAAGCCAGCCATCTGGCTAGATGCGGGCATCCACGCTCGAGAGTGGGTTACACAAGCCACGGCGCTGTGGACAGCAAATAAGGTCATTGCTTAAAATTCTTCACATATTTTGTCCTTTGGGAGTTAGACTCACTAAGTAAACACACACTATCCCGGTGGGCCTGATTGCAAGCACTCTCAGGCAAATCCTTCTCTTACAACACCGGCAGGAAACACAGTCTGCTAATCTTTCTTTTCTTTGCCTCACCCCATCTAGGATCACGGTACTGTGCCCCTGAGCCCCCCTGCTAAAAACACAGCAAGCCAGAGAATTGAAAAGGGTGGCCAGCGGGGCCTCTGGGTTTCGAGTTTCAGCCTAGTACCGGGAGAGAAGCTCAATACTTTGAGAGAAGTGCCTCTCCTATAAAATCTTGAAAGGGCTTCAGAGAGCAAGAACAGTTTGCTTTGACCTACAGATCTAAAGTGTAATGAGCTGGGGGTGTCTGTGTTGTGAATATTGCCAAACTCTGATTCTGATGGTCCTTGGCACAAGAGTCAGGACACGATGCTGGGTGTGACCTAGGCTGCTGTTTCTTAAGTAATTCCAAAATGACACGCTATAAATCAGAATGTTAATTCATGAGCAAAGGAAATCAATCCACATCAGATCATTCAAGCATGTGCAACCACGTGCATGCCGACTGATACATTTTTCCCTTCAATTAAAATGCGGTTACCTTTAGGGTATTATGAAATGGATATTTAACAGTTGAATAGTAATGCCTTAGGATGGCTGAGCACAGGAAATGAATAAATTTTAATCCGGCAGAAACTTCAACTCTCCTGCAATTGATTGCAGTCAAAATGTAATTTCCCAAATGGAATTTAACCGCTTCTCCATACCTTTAGCAAAGTCCCTGCGTATTTAAGTAATCTGATGTTGGTCGAGTTCTTTTGGAAAGTCACCCCACGGGAGGATTAAGGAATATTAAGTTTTTATAATTTGGTTCATAGATCCAAATAAACCACACATGTCATTGCCCACCATTGCAAAAAGCGTCACCGCAAATACTAGGGAGAAAGTGTTGCTACTTCTAATAGATGGGTGATAACTGGCATTTATTTAATGTGGGACAATTATTGTCACCAGAAAGGGAAGCTATAGACATTGGTGTGTGGATTAAGCTGCAGGATACTGTTCTGCAAGGGATTTGGAAGGTTCCCATCGATCAACAATGGTCCCTAATTCATGTTTGGAAAAACAATAAAACAAAAGAAAACAAGAAACCAAAGCACAAAACCACAGTGCCATAGTATTTTGCAGTGTGTTTTCTGGTTGGTAGTACTGAAAACCCTGTGTGTCTACTCAGCTTGCTTCTGATTATGGAACTGATCCGTCCATCACTTCCCTTCTGGATACCCTGGATATCTTCCTGCTGCCTGTCACAAACCCTGATGGATATGTGTACTCCCACACCACTGTAAGCCACTTAATCTATTTATTTCTTGTTGTTTTGTGTTGTTGTTGTTTTAACATTCACAGGGCTTTAGAGGACAGGCAGGAGCTTGGAAAACCAAACGAAAGTCATCTTTCTGTTCTTGATTTGCTCTAAGCAGAAAGCCTAATCTCTCAGTAGTGGCCTTGAAATGGGGCAAAGGGAAATGTTTGCAATCATTCCTTATTCTGACGTGCAATGTCTTTACACGTCGACTCAGCCAGAGCCTGTTTCTGCTGATAGGCTGGACAGTGAGTCACCTAGGAGACTTGTCCCAATTATCTCTGAGATGTGAGTGTGTGTGTGCACACGCACATGCTTGTGTGTGTGTGTGTGTCTGTGTGTGTCCGTGCATGTGCTGGACTGATAGGAAAGAGGAGGCAGATATTCCCTGCTGACAACTCGATTGCCATATGAGTTAAGTAGGCAGCACAACGCATCCTAGCATTTTTTACTTACAATTTGTCAAAGAAATCCTCTGTAATATTACTAAAAGGAGTTATGTAGGCTCCCTCCCCGTAAGATAGCATGACAGAAACACCGCTGTGGCATTGCGACCTCAAGTATATTCAAAACGAATCCGAGTTTTAAGTTTCTTCTTGTGGAGAGCAGATAAGGATGACAGTGACTAGCATTTTCAAAGGGACTCAGAGTCTCTATTCACAGCCCGGCACACTGCATGAATGCAGGGTCCACAGGCAAGCAAAGAAAGGCTGCCTCTGATCTCTCAGAGCTTCTTAAAAAACATCAAAACATTAAACACCCTTGGCAGTTCTGTAGTGAGGTTACCGATTTAGCCCCACATTTTCCCAAACCATTCTCTCAGAAATTCCATCTTTCCCTTTTTTTGTTGTGGTAGTGGCTAGCATTGCACAGAACCATGTTTTATGGAACATGGCTTGGCAGGCATTTATTTGAGAGAGGAAATACATAAAGTGAACCCTATGTGGGGACCATTTGACACAGCTGTGGGCCAAATAAATCCTATGCAGTTCTGAAGGTAGGGAGCCAGGGGAAGGGGTACTCGGGGGGAAAGGACCTGCCCATCAACAGGGATGACCACCTTTTCTTTGCCCATATTCCTGTTTGCTGGGATTTTAAAAGAATCGTATGTGGCGAAAGACCCGGTCTAAACAGTCTGGAAGCTTCTGTGTTGGTGTGGATCCTAATCGGAACTGGGATGCAAATTTCGGAGGTGAGTGCGGGTGTGGGGTGGTCGTCTCCAGGAAAAGTCGAGACTGCTGTCTGGGCGGCCAACTGCTTTGCCGGGGCTCTGCAGTGCCGTCAGCCTGTTCAGTCCATTTAGGATTCAAGTCATTTAAAAACCTCTCTAAAACACTTCACTAAAGCCTCCCCCTTCACGGGAGGGAGAGCAACACTGTCACAGCTTCAGGCGGCGTTTAGTGTGGTTTGCTCACATCTTGCTTTCCCTTCAGGCGTCCGAGCTGAAGAAGCCAGGTTTTGCACAATGGCGGGAGCGCAGGAAGCGCTGAACCAACCGCTAGAGGGGGTTAGGATCTATTAAGAAGACAAGCATTACATCATCTGGTAGATGCTTCGAGAAGGAAAACTTACAAAAAAAAAGTACAAATGGAATTAAGACATGGATATTTTGAAACAGAGTCAAAGAAAAAACGTTAGCTTGCTCATCTGGCTTGTTGACCGCAGTTTTTCTGTTTGGAGGTCCACTGGCAAGCTGCTTGGGGTTTCTTTCATGCTTTTAGGCACCAGTTAAACCTTGGCTTCACTAATCACAGAACTGAAATTTGTTGTTTTTCCTGCGAATTTCCAGTGCCAGTGCATCAGTGATTTTTCTCATGGATGTGACTGCACACTTGACAAACTGCATCTCAAGGAGAGAAGGGCTTATTTTATTTTGGCTACAAGATTGGAGGAACATTCCATCATGGCCATGGCAGTGGGAGATGAAGAATGTGGGTGCACCGCGGCCCAGAGGGATGGCTCAGCCATTAAAGGCTAAGCTCACAACCAAAATTATAAGAATGTGGGTGCCTTGCGTTCCCGGTCAACAGCAGAGAGAGCTGAGAGCTGGGGCTCAGCTGGCTCCTCCTCTTTGTCCTTCTGTATGCTGCCTTCAAGTGCCCCAGCCTGTGGGGGAGTGTCACCCACATTCGGACTCTAGGGTGGGTTTTCTCTCCTCGACTGAATGCCTCTGGAAAGACTTCAGAGCTCCCAGAGGTGTCTTTCCTGGGAGTTCCAAATCCAGTTAAGTTGACAATGCAGATTAAGCCTTGCAAACACTGGGCTGTGGGCTTTCTTCTAATACCTGGCACAGAGTCTGCACCACAGAGCGCAATCATTAAATATTTGTAAACCAAATGAATTATCGAGAGTTACAGAACTGAGACAGGACCCACTAGGGACATGCGATGGGATATGCATGAGTGATAGCTTCGTTCATTGCTTTAACAATTTATTATTCTTATTATTTTGCGCATAGGAAAAAAATAATCAAAGCTCCAGAGCCTGAATATTGAACCGTATCCAGTAATTTGATGGCACTTCCCCCTCTGAAACCTTATTTTTAAATAATTTTAACTTAAGATGGCAGAAGTTATGTTTACATGGATTTTACCCAGTTCACTTAGAGAGCTTGGGAAATCTCAGTCTCCACCTGCTCCCAAAGCGTCTCAGCCCTGCCAGGCCTACAGGGACCCCCATTTCAGTCCTCTTGAGCAACTATAGCTGTTGAGAGAATCAAGGCCAGAGGTGGCCTTGTCAAATGTGGTGGCTTCTCCAGGGCAGAAAGAATGAATGTCAGAGGTTCCTCACATTTGTGGCTTCGTGACTTGGTCCAGTCATGAAGTACAGATGCTCAGAAACTTCTGCTCCTGGACTCTTCAGGTTAGAAGAGGTGCCAGAAAAGGAACTTATAGAGCCCCAACAGCTCCCAGAGAGGGGAGACGATCTAACTGGATATAGCTCTTTCCGTAGTACAAAAGAACCGTATTTTAAGAGAAAAGATGGGTCCTGGATGAGTTCAGTTAGTCTTCTGGCCACACCCTGCAAGGCAGAGACTTGATCTAACCCAAGGGTGGGCTTCTCTGATTTACACAGGAGGAACTTATTCTTGCTTGTGCTAACCCCTCCATTTTGCAGCGCCTTCTTCAAGCTACTGTCCTAAGTAGGCTTCTTCCTTTTCATCCCACCAGGGCCGGGAGCCAGTAGCAGCCCTTGTTCTGATTCGTACCATGGACCCAAGGCCAACTCTGAAGTTGAAGTGAAATCCATAGTGGACTTCATCAAGAGTCATGGCCAAATCAAAGCTTTCATTACTCTCCACAGCTACTCCCAACTACTCATGTACCCCTACGGCTATAAATGCACCAAGCCAGATAACTCTGATGAGCTGGTGAGTCCCTCCATTCGTATTTCGATTTCAACAACCACATCTGATGGGAGGCCAAGTTAAGTGCCAGTCATACAGTTAGGTACTAAGGAGGAGGTATGCTAGTTATGAAGGTAATGGGACCTACACCCAAAGTAAGCTGAGTTTCTTTGCTGAGTAGAATCCATAAAAATTAATGGTACCTTAACATAGATGATATAAAAAAAATCTGCTTTTCTTTTCTTCTTTTTGAGGCAGGCTCTTACTTCAGGTAGCCTGGTTCAGGTTGGCTCTAAAATGACAACGTTATGATCCTCCTGCCTGCCTCAGCCTCTTGAGTGCTTGGGTTTCAGGTGTGAACCACCCTGGCTGGCCTTAGGCGCCTGCCATCATCAGTTCCCAGGGTATACTTCCTAATCAGCCTCCTGGATATGGATTTGGTGTTCGTGGACCGCTGGATAGATGCTCTGCGCTAGGCCGTACAGCTCCCTGCTCCTCACCAAGGGCTTTCTTGAGCCCCTTGGCTCTGGGACCTGACATGACAACGTGCTGGGAGATGTGTGCTTAAAACGCTTTCTTCCCTAACTCAGTTCCTTCTGTCGTCTGCCCCGCTTCAGAAACAAACAGATTGGCTGCAGCCTTGGGTCAGATGGTAACATCTCAGGAAGCTGCTCACAATTGAGCAACAGTTATTCCCAGATGAAGAGAATGTGCAAACATTTCCAGTTTGGCTTTTAGGCTTGATTTTGAAATCCATCTGCTAGGGATAAGCCTGGAATTGAGACCTTTTGGACGATTTACCTTCAAGTAGATTTTTTTGTCAGCTGCCACAGGCTGACAGAATAGACAGCTCCAGTTCAAATGTGTCTTCATCTTCTCAGTCTGGGCCTTAGACTTGTTAGGGCAGTTTTCAGGGTTGCAGGGGGCTTCTTTCCAAAGTTACATCTGGGGGAAAATGTCAGGGTTGGAAGGAACCTATGTGTACTCCCTGATCTCATTGTTTGTTTTTTACTTAAATGTAATTTATTTTTTAATTAAAAATTAGCATACCATGTATAAGGTTTCATTATGGCATTAAAAATTGCTTCTGTGGATTCTTGCCCCCATGTTCTTCCCCATCCCTCTGCTCCCTGTTCTCTGTCCTTCCTTCCCCTTTCATATAACACGTCTCCTCCCACCCCACTCCCATGCCCTTTGAAACACCTCTTCCCTCTTGAGGTCTCTTTTTTTTGCTTGTTTGTTTTTTGTTTTTCGAGACAGGGTTTCTCTGTAGCTTTGGTGCCCGTCCCGGAACTAGCTCTTGTAGACCAGGCTGGCCTCGAACTCCCAGAGATCCGCCTGCCTTTGCCTCCCGAGTGCTGGGATTAAAGGCGTGAGCCATCACCGCCCGGCTTGAGGTCTCTTTTCTACTTTCAAGACCTATACCTGCACCTAGATAACCTTCAGTTGTCCAAATCCCATGTTCAGGCATGTGTGAGACAGCCAGATAGCCTACAGCCCAGAGCGGGGGTCTCTGCCTTCGAGGGAGCCTGATCATGCCGGGGAAAGCCTGAGTGTTAGAGCTTTTCCTTTCTGCTGTTCACCTCCCAGCCCTGCTTTAGCATCTGGCTATGCGAACTGAGTCTGTGAATTGCTTACCGACTAGAAACCCACTTCTCCTGGGCTTTCCCTTACTTCATCTTGCCTGCAAACTACCCTGGTTCCTTTAAGGACTTACAAGATGGGGCTCCACTCCCTCCCCAGTTGCTGTTTCCTGAGTGCCAGCTTTGTCTGTATTCTTGAAAGGTTTCCCCCAAAGTGAACACGAAGGCTGTGCTGTGGGTTAACCAGCACGGAGCAGAGAGTGCAGCTGTAACCATGGGATGGCCTCCCGTACACTCTCAGGGCACCGTTTCGGGGATGCAGTTGAGGGTCACCTTAGCTCTCTGGCAGTTACACTGGTGCTGTTGACTCATGCTGGGCTCACTGACAACTGAAACCCCCAGGCTCTCAGAGGCTTCGGCTGAGCCAGTTTTCCCCCATCTGGATTTGTACAGTTGTTTTCCTGGACCCAAGTTCAAGACCTTACATTTATCCTTAGCAAGGACAGTAAAGCCTCAATCAGTCAAAATTGGAACCCTTGAGTAATGGAAAATATTTTTGCTGAGCTCTGCTTCTTGGAAAAAGAGACAATCATAGGGAAATCAGCCAGTGTAGGGATCAACTTGGAGGAAAAAAAAAAAAACTTCCTAGGTACATCCTGAGGTCAGTACATATATGTTCTCTTTAGGACACTTAATCCCACTCAACTATTTTTTTTTGTTTTTGTTTTTTTGTTTTTTTTTTTTTGAGACAGGGTTCTCTGTGTAGCCCTGGCTGTCCTGGAACTCACCCTGTAGACCAGGCTGGCTTCGAACTCAGAAATCTGCCTGCCTCTTCCTCCCAAGTGCTGCCATTAAAGGTGTGCACCACCACCACCTGGCCAGCCCACTTCCTAAAAAATTTAAAACGACATTTGTGTGTGTGTATGTGTAAGTCAGGGAACAGCTTGCAGGAGTTGGTTCTCTTCCTTTACTCGGAGAGTCACAGGGATTGGGTTCAGGTTCTCAAGCTTAGCAACAAAGCCCTTTCCTCAGTGATCTGTTTGGCCACCAGACTATTTTTAGTAGGTTTCTGAACAAGGAGAGCGAGTGGCAAAATGATGCTCTCTGGAGCACTGTAAAGGCCTGGATAATGAAAGATGACCACGCCCTGTTGTATGTTCGAAGGCCAGGGAACAACATATGTGTTTACTTCCTAGTGAAATAGTTGAGAGAAAAGGAATAATGTGCTCTGTGTCAGGAGCAAAGGAGACTACGTAACCAGGCCTCCCCAGTCTGTGTTCTCCTACCGGAAGAGACAAGTTTTATCCATTTACTTTTCCTTCTAGGATGAAGTGGCCCAAAATGCTGCCAAGTCTCTGACAGGACTGCATGGCACCAAGTACAAAGTGGGGCCAATCTGCTCCGTCATCTGTAAGTATCTAATTTGCTAAAAGTTTGTACGAATGACCTACTAAAGGGGAAAGCACTTTTTGAACTTGGGCTAACGCATTTAAATGCCCTCATGTGAAAGGGGTAGTCCTTCACACACAGAACCCACCCTTACCTGCTTCCCCTCAAAATGTCTGGGCTCCCCATGAAATATTTATTATGTGATAACAAAGGACTTCCTGGATCTGTGCATTTGGTGCTGTCTGCTGAGCTTGTCCAGGACCTTACATCTCAATACCGTTATGTACAATCTCTTTGCCTAAAAACGAACCTTTATCAGAACTTACTCCAAAATCATGCTTTTTATTAGTCTTCCCTTTCTTGCTAAGAGGGACTCCTGCCTTGAGTAAGCTCATGGACTAAGGGTGGGGGATAAATGGACGTGACCCCTTTAAGAGGATCTGATTGGGGGCTGGGGACTTAGTTTAGCGGTAGAACATGTGCTTAGCATGCACAGGGTCCTGAGTTCAAAAGCTCTAGGTTAAGTTTCCTGTATCAAAAACTCCAAAGCAAACCAAATTGCAACAGCGGGAAACCCCTGGGCAGTTCTATGGAAAGATGCTGAGACAGGCAGCTGTCTGTGCACGGAATGGGGAGAAGAGGAAGGGGGTGAGGCAGGGATAAATCTAGAAGTTTGCTATCGACTTTGTGAGCCTCTTCTGCCTTCCAGTGGGTACTGCAGGAGGTCTCAGTGCACCCTGAATTCTGAACCATTTAAATGACCCTTCCTTATATATAAAGTAAGGAACTCGAAACTACACAGCCGAGTGTCCATTTCCACAGTGCCCCGAGCCCAAAGGTCCTTCAGAAACTAGAGGAGCACGTGCCCCAAACGCACACTTATTCTGTTCAACACATTTCAGTAAGCGTCTGCTGTGTGCTGAGCATGGTGCCGGGTACTGCAGATATAAGAAACTGACCAAGGGCTCTGTTTCTTTTGCATTTAGTGTGTGTGTGTGTGTGTGTGTGTGTGTGTACACGTATATGTGGAGGTCAGAAGACAACTTGTGGGGATCAGTTCTTTCTTTCCCCCTTCTGTGTTCCTGGGCTCAAATCCAGATCATCTGGCTTGCAACAGGTGCCTTCACCTCCTGAACCATCTTGCCTGCTCAGAGGTCATGTTTAAGAGAGATGAATGGGAATTCAAAGGAATATTATTAGTATGTATGTGCCATAGTAGGTTGTGCATGGTTCAAGAGTATTATAAAACTGTGGTGGGAGATTTAATGCTCTGGAGACGCTTCACATAGGACAAAAGTCGGGCTTTAAAGATTGGCCATTAGGTAGCTAAAGAAGGAGCAAAGGATTCAGCTAGTCAGATCCAAGGGTACAGAAGTATGACTTGCATGAAGGACTCTGAGACCCACAAGCAAGTTGCTGGGAGGAAAGACGTGAGGCAGGAAGCCGGAGGGATATGGGCTGTGTGTGTTATATGAAGACCTTGAGTTTAATTCCAGGGATTCTGGAAGCCGTTTTGGAGTTTTGAGAGAAGCGGTTGAAGTGTTGAGTGGATGTGGAGTTGTGATGGACTGGACGTAGGTGCATTCCCGAGCAGGAGCCGGGGGAGTTAAGGCTGGAGACGATGGCCCAAGCTAGAACTTGGCACTAGCATGGGCAGTATCTGGGACACAAAGCCGTTGGTTCCCTATCCTTTATCGGAGGTGGAGAGTTTCTTGCTGAAGGTCACTGAGAGGACATTCTGGATCTTCAGAGGGGATCACTGGAAAGAACAAGGATTTGATTGTAGAAATATTGAGCCTGTAGTACTTGTAGGGTGTGCTGCCTTCAGATGATGTGGCCCTGAGATTCAGCAGCTAGGGAGGGAGGGAGGCACACAGGGGAGGGAGTTTGAATAGCAAGAGCTCTGCGGAGAGGGTGGTATCTGGAGTGGGAAGAACCTTGAGAGGAGAAAGGCGGCGGAGAACTAAGCAGAGGGACCTTGGATTTCAGAAAGAAGAGCAATTATTAAAAACGAGACAGTGGATAAAACGATAAAGGCCATGTAAAGGCCAACACACAGGAAAGAACATTTCCCACTGAATGTTTCTCCCAGTTCATTAGCGGCCTTAGCTGGAGTAGGTGCAGAAGAGTTGCTGAGAAGGAAACAGGGAGATTTGGAATGGGAGGCTGCTCTTGTTTGCTTTCATAAGATACATGCATACACATATACATCAGTACGTGTGTACTGACCGACCCAGTGTGGATGCCAAGAAGTGGGGAGGGCGTGCAGGGGAAAGGGGCCTGTTCTCGGACATACTGTGCGTATTGATATAGCCTCAGCCATGGGGAGGGGAGGGAGTGTTTGTGGGAATGCCCACTTGTTAGTTGCATTCGTTTGCTTTTCTGCTTTGGAAACTATGTGGAGCAGCCTGGCCTTAGACTCCCAGAGATCCACCTGCCTTTTGCCTCCCATGTTTTCTGCCCTCCCCCACCCCGCCCTCCATGCTCCCAAGTCTCTGGAGCTGTGGATTGTAGTCTGGTTATTCTTTGCTTTGCTTTATATCTTCTATTCACATATGAGTGAGTACATACCGTGTTTGTCTTTCTGAGTCTGGGTTACCTCACTCAGGATGGTTTTTCTAGTTTCATCCATTTCCTGCAGATTTCATGATGTCATTGTTTTTACAGCTGAGTAGTACTCCATTGTGTAACTGTACCACGTTTTCTTTATCCATTCTTCGGTTGAAGGGCATCTAGGTAGGTTATTTTAATGGGAGTTCCAGAAAGCGGAGGAGTGAGGTTTACTCATTAAATCTAAAATCCTTCATGGAAATGCAAAAAGTACTTCTGAAGATATGATCGGTCATGGAAGTTTCTCTTTTTAGATTATGTGCTTTTGGCTCTCTCTCTCTCTCTCTCTTCCTGCTACCTACAGTATATTTAAAAAACTTTATGGGAAAAATAATTCAGTATTCAACATATTTCTTATCATGTTCAGTCTCATTAATGAGTTTTTGTTGTTGTCAGTGAACCCAAACATATTTAACTGGAGCCAATGCCTGTGTATATCTTGTGCTCATCTTCTTAAAGTTAACATCTCTTCCTGTGGAGTGTTTTGTAATTACATGCTGTTTATTTGCTATTTCATCTTATTGATAAATCTCGGTTACTGGGTTCTTGGATTTGTCCAATTTTATGTAAGATAAAGCTATTATTTATATTTTTTACAAGTTCCTTTTAGGAATCTAGTTCCATGGCAAGATTAACTACCCAGTGTGAATGAATGGCTTTGGAGATTTTTTGTTTGGGCTTTGGAGTTTTTGAGACTTTCAAAGCCATGTTCCATATGAACTTGGTCTTACCTTTTTTTTTTTTTTTTTGGTAGAGTTTCATAAAGTCTAGGTTGGCCTTGAACTTACTATGTAGCCAAGGATGATCTTGAATATCCAGTCCTCCTGCCCCAGACTTCTGAGTGCCGGAATTGCAGGCATGGAATGTGTTAGGCTTATATGGTGCTGGAGGTTGAGCCTAGGACCTCATATATGATAGGAAAGTATTCTACCGATTGCGCCATATCTCTAGCACTTAGGGAACTCTCCAGAGCCCCTGAGTATTGGCGGTGGGCACAGAGAAGTGGATCTAACCCAGGACCCTGACGACAACTTAATTTTGAGAAGAACCTGCCTTTGTTTGGCAGCCTTGGGTTGGAGGCTGGAGTTTAGCCTCTCAGCAGAATGCTATCCTGGTATCCCTGAATCCCAATCCTCTATACATGTCTCACCCATTTCATTATAAGAGATTTAAGTTTTTCTTTTACCTTGCCAGACCTTGGAAGGCTATGTATTTTTCTTGCTGAGAACACAGGTATCAAAGATAGTTCCAATAAGCTACTATCAGATACGTACAGATGTGCCCTATGATCCCTTGGAACCTGGTACTTCCTTCACATAACTCCTGACTGCAGCCCTGCCCAATGCTGACTCTGGGTCCCTGCCTCACCCCCACCTGGAGAAACACTGGTACTCTAGGAACCAGCTAAGCGCTTGCCTTGTGACTCAGGTTGGCATGCGGCTGGGGGCTGAGCACCTGTTCTTCTCCAAGCAGTGGCCAGCTGCACATCTTTGGTAGGTGAGACATTTCCTGGGCAACTTCTTGCGTGCAAAGGGCTTTGAAAACCTTCACATAGTCACGAGAGAAGGAATACAACCGTTGGAGACAGAAAGATTGACCTGAATTGTAGTTCTGCCACTTTGGAACCAGGTCACCTTGGCCAGTTACTGACCCTCCCTTGTTTCTGCCCATCTGTGAAATGGCTTGTTGGGAGTCTCAAAGATGGTGGAATAAAAGGGCTTGATAACTCTTTCTTTCGTGAGCACAAGCAAGGGCTGTAATCCCACCCACCGCCTTCTCGGGTCTCATTCCCGCTGCGGCTCATCCTCATTTGACAGACAAAGCTTCTGCAACTTAGAGATAAAGTTGGCTTGCTTTAGGTTACCAGCTAGTGGTTTGCAGGGTCAAGATTCTGTCTGAAGCCCAGACTTTGTACCCTCTCTGCCCCTCTTAGTGAGATTGTCTCGGCCAAAGGTTCAAGGTGGTGATTTTGGAACCCACAAAGATCCGCTGAAGTGAGTTAGTAACCATTTAGTGTCTTCTGTTTGCTAAGCACCATGGTGGCTGCTGTGGGGATGAAAGTCACTAGTTGTAGAAACTCCTGGGCTTTACGGGCTGAGCATCCCAGATCTGAGATTCTCAAACCCAAGATGCTCCCAGCTCTAAAACTCTCCCCTGACAATGGGAGGCCACGCGTGGAGAATTCCGTATCTGATCTTACATGGTGGGCCGAGCCAAACCTAGGTGTGCTAATGGCAGTGATGGAGTTATCTCTGGGCCATGGATATACAAGTCACACCTAAAACACAAATCAATTTTTTTTTTTTTTTTGGATTTTTCGAGACAGGGTTTCTCCGTAGCTTTTGGTTCCTGTCCTGGAACTAGCTCTTGTAGACCAGGCTGGCCTCGAACTCACAGAGATCCGCCTGCCTCTACCTCCCGAGTGCTGGGATTAAAGGCGTGCGCCACCACCGCCCGGCACAAATCAATTTTTTATATTAAGGTTCCCCCCAAGAGATCTTATCATGCATATACAAACATTCCAAACTCTCAAAAGTCTGTTATTTAAGACACTGTTACTCCCAACACTTTTGGATGAAGGCTAGGTAACTTGTAATTCCCAACACCAGCCTTGAGTGTCCCTAACAGCCTCCCTGGTCTCTGTTCTAAGGCTTCCTCCAATTCTACTCCAACCTGTTCTCCCTGGGAGGGGCCTCGGGGCCAGGCCATTGCTCAGCTTTGCTGAGTCATGAATGCCTCAGGACTTCGGATCCTAATGACATCTTTCTTCATCATAATCACGTGCCACATCAATGGCCAGACTTAGCTCAGATGCACATCACTGTACTGGCTTACCCATGATCCCCAGCATGTGATTTGACATCACATAGCTTGCTCTGCCCTTATGGCAAGAGTCCCCTGAGGCCAGGGAACAAGTCACTCGCTCGCTTTGTAATCTGTTTTATCCCACTAGAGAAAACGACATGTGTGCCTTCTGGAGAAGGAAATGATGTGGCCTCCCTAGGCTGGGGAAGGTGTCACTTAGGGCATCAAGCAAAGTTCCCAATGGATAAATAAAGCTGGAAACTCTCCGATGGTACCAAAGAAAGGCCAAGTACAGTGTCCATTTGAATGCCTCTTTCATTTTAAACTAGTCTTGTGCTTTTTTCTGTCAGAGACTAAGTCTGTTCCTCTAGCCGGTGCGTAGAGGACCTTGGTCCATCTCTCATCGTGCTGGAGGTCAATGAAGACAGTGTAACCACATTTCATTTCCATCTGCCCCTCAGACCAAGCCAGTGGCGGAAGCATTGACTGGGCCTATGATATTGGCATCAAATACTCATTTGCCTTTGAACTGAGAGACACAGGCTTATATGGCTTCCTCCTGCCAGCCAAGCAGATCTTGCCCACAGCAGAAGAAACCTGGCTTGGCCTGAAGACCATCATGGAGCATGTACGAGACCACCCCTATTAGGGATCTGCAGAATAGACAGACACCATTAAAATCTCTGGTGTAAAGCAAAACTGGCTTCTGATTATTCCTTATTCTAGCCCTAACCTGGAATTTAAGCATTTCTTTTCTTTCTTCTTCATTTTGTTTGTTTGCTTGTTTGTTTGTGGGACTGGGGTTTGAACCCAGGGACTTGCCCTTGCTAGCTGAGCCCTTCCCCAATGAGCCTCATTCTCAGCTCCTGTTTCTCCAGTTTCTGTTGTCCCAAAGCCACGAGTCCCTGTGCTATACCTGTGTCTTTCTGTTTGACCTGTTCTAAGTGAACTATTCCCAACACTCTTTACATTTTTAATGTAATAAGTTACATATGATACAAATTTATTGTTTTATTTTCTTCGGTCAGTGTTTCATGTGGTTGAGGTTGGGCCTGAACTCCCGAGTCTTTAAGGTGCTGGGATCACAGGCACATGCTGCCACACCTGGCTGTTGATAATTGGGGGGGGGGCAGTAGCTAACAAAGATATTTTAATAAGATAAAGAGACATGGGCTAGAGATATTAACTCAGCGTTAAGAGCGCTGGCTGCTCTTGCCGAGGACCCCTGTTTGACTCCTACCCACGCCGTGGTTCACAACATCTGTAGCTCCAGCTCCAGGGGATCTGATGCCCTCTTTTAACCTCTCCTGATACCAGGTATGATAGGTACACAGATACCCATGTAGACAAAACACCTATACACATCAAATCAAATCAATAAATCTTTAAAAAGCAAGAGGGAGAATAAGAGGAGCTCAGAAGAGATTAAGATACACCCAAGAGTTTGGGTATAGACTTTCCAAAGAAAAATCCCCCAAAGAGAGAGACTAAAGTATACTGTTTAGCCCCAAAGAAAATCACACATAGGTCTCCATAAATTATAAGCTGATTGGCCCATTAGCTCTAGCCTCTCACAGGCTAACTCTCACATCTTGATTAACCCATTTTTCTGATCTATGTTAGCCATGTGGCTCAGTACCTTTTTCAGTGGGGCAGATCACATCTGCTGCTTCGGTGGTCTGGGCAGGTGTGGGGTACCGGGTGAGACAAAAACCCCAACAACAAGCATGCCCTATCCGTCCGTGTTACACTATTCAATGGGCTCCTCTAGGGAGAATTGTCCTGTGATCATTCTTGAGACAAAGTCTCTCTCTATGTAGCCCCTGGCTGTCCTGGGACTCTCTTATGTAGATCAGGGAGGCCTCAAACTCACAGAGATCCACCTGCCTCTGCCTCCTGAGGGCAGAGATTAAAGGTGTGAGCTCTCATGTCTGGCCCGTTGGTTATTCTTAAGGGTACAGTTCTTCATTATTGAGGGGAAAGCTCAGCAGTGTTGTGTGTGCACTATGTTGTGCCACCGTCACCAGTGTCCATCTCCAGAACTTTCTCATATCATCTCCAATTGAAGCGTCTACTCACTAATTGGAAAATCGACATTGCCCTCCCCTCTAGCCTCTCATAACCATTATTGTACTCTCTTTCTATGAATTTTGTGAGGGCAGGTACCACATGAACTGAAATATTGTAGCATTCATCATTCTATGTGGGATCTATTTCACATAGCAAAATATTTCCAAGGCTCATCAATGTAGCAAGTGCCAATCCTTCATTTTTTTTCCTTCCTTCCTTCCTTCCTTCCTTCCTTCCTTCCTTCCTTCCTTCCTTCCTTCCTTTCTTCCTTCCTTTTAGAGTTAGGGTCCCACTAAGTAGTACAGGTGATCCTCCTGTCTCAGTATGTCAAATGCTATGACTTCAAGTTTCAGACATGGACTGCCATGACCAGCTGAGCCCCTTTATTTTAAACCAGTGGTTTTCAACTTTCCTAATGCTGTGACCCTTTCAATACAGTTTCTCATGCTGTGGTGACCTCCTCCAATCATAAAATTATTTTATTGTTACTTCATAACTGTAACTTTGCTACTATTAAGAATTTTAATGTAAATGTCTGTTATAGAGGATGTCTGATATGCCATCCTCAGGCTGAGAACCGCTGTTTTAAATAGCGCAGCATTTCAGAGTTAGCAATGGATTTAAGTTCCTTCATTCACTCAATACAACAGAAAGATGCCAGGCATCTGGCTCTTGTGTATCCTTTGGTGTTGTATGAGGAGGGGGCCCCTTGTTTGTCCCGGCCGCCCCGCTAGCTTACACCCGAAATAACCACACAGAAACTGTATTAATTAAAACACTGCTTGGCCATTAGCTCTAACTTCTTATTGGCTAACTCTTATATATTAGTTTAACCCGTCTCCATTAATCTGTGTATCGCCACGTGGCAGTGGCTTACTGGAGATTCTAACTGGCGTCCATTTCTGACAGGATCCATGGCTTCTCTGACTCTGCCCCTTCTTCCTTCCAGCATTCAGTTCTATTTTTCTGCCTACCTAAGTTCTGCCCTATCAACTAGGCCAAGGCAGTTTCTTTATTCATTAACCAATGAAAGCATCACATGAATCGAAGAACCTCCTACACCACTTCGGTCCTGTTGCCTCGTGCCCCATTGAGTTTGTCTTTCTGTTTGCACACAAATTCTCTTTAGACATGCCCTTCCATTAATGATTTAGATTTCTTTACTCATTTATATGTTTATAGATGGCATTCCTTGGGAGACAGTGGGAAATGGGTTTCAGCATCTAGAACTCTGGGTTTAGAACTAAATAGTTCTTTTTATCATGCTTCTAGGTGATTCCAGTCTTTGTTTCTCTTACTATTAACTTCAAAGATGAAGTCTGGCTTGATGTGCGCTAGAGTCCCACCTCTGGTGGATAGGGAAGGTAGGTTCAGTTAAAGTGTTGGGAGGACACAGACCTCTGACACAGGACAAGTTGATAGGGACCCCAGTTTTGCCGCATCTGATGGAGGTGACCCTTGGGACTCAGTGCCTTCTCCTTCTCCCTTTTTATTAGGTTGGTTCTTTGGCCCTGTAAGAACCTGTATTAAGACAGACAAGGTAAGTCATACTACCCTTGTCTATCAAGATAGGATTAATTTCCTCATCCTTCACTGTTGATGATGGTATGTCCTTGACCTGACTTAGTTTAGCAAGAATCCCCTTCCCTTGATGCTTCCTCTTAGTAATTTTCCATCTACCGATCCCCTCATCCTATTGTCTTCGCTGCATTTGGCCCCAAGAGGAAACTAGCCCCTCCTACTACTATAGCCATGATCTCCATGGCAACAATTGCCAATAAAATCTTCCTTACTGTTTTAACAAGTGCCAGAATAAATCTCAACACTGCCAGCCGTGACCCTTGGTTCTATGCACTACCCCACCCTTCAGCAGACACGAAAAGGATGAGTCCACGGGGACAGTGGGAAGGGATGAGTTGGGGTTTCTTGGACAAAGCCATATGCCTGAAAATAAGCCACCGATGTCATGAATAACGTCCACTTATTTTACCAACTCCAGACTCACAGGGTAGCTAAACCTCAGGAAGACTTACTATTTAGTTTGATCAGAGACGGGCTTGAGTCTGGGCATGGTGACGTGCACCCTTAATCCCAGTGTTTGAGAGGCTGAGGCAGTAGAATCTCTGTGAGTTTGAGGCTAGCCTGGTTTACATAGTGAGTTCTAGAATACCTTAAAAAAAAAAGGCTGGGGTTAGTGGCTCAGGTCTGTTATCCCAGCACCTGGGAGGTTGAAGCAGGAGAATTATGAGTTCAAGGCTAACCTGGGATAAAAAGTGATCTCATGTCTCAAAAACAAAAACAATTAAGAACCCTGGGATTGGAGCGATGTCTTGGAGGTCAAGATTGCATATGTTCTAGATCTAATCTACAACTGAAAAAGATCTCCTGCATAAATTGGGAACATGGGGTCCTTGGGAGAGGGTTGAAGGGGAGGGGAGAGGCAGGGAGGGGAGCAGAGAAAAATGTAGAGCTCAATAAAAATCAATTAAAAAAATATTGCATAAGTTCTCGCAGAGGACTTGGGTTTGATTCCCAGTACTAACATGGTGGCTCACAACTGCTGATAGCTCCCATTCCAGGGGATCTGATGATGGGATCCGCTGGGATCTGGTGCTCTCTTCTGACCTTGGAAGGTACCTATACACACGCATGGTCTATGTAAACTCACACAGGCACACATACATACACATAAATAAATAAAATTTAAAAAATTCAAAGCAAACATCATTAAGCCTTATCTGTCATTTAGATTCCAAAGAAAACTGTTAATTTATTCAGAATAGCTTTCTTCCTATACCGTTTACCACCCATATTTCTCTTTTCTTAGTGGAATCCTAAGAATTAGGCCTTTGACCCATAAACTCTTCTTTATGATCTGCTCTGCTGGATTCCCCGGACAGGCTTCTTAAGTGTGCGATCTTGGGAGTTGGCTCAAGGCTGCTTGGTCGTCTTCGCTTCCCAAACAGTTGTTTATTTCTTAGAGGTGACTCCAACCTGGGTTTACAAACTGGCCCCTCCTGTCAGTACGAATTCCACCCGACAGTGTGGGATCTTTCCATCAAAGAACACCATCTAGATGCCAAGAGATGAACAATGTGGCACCCTAGGTAAGACGTTCCCAGCCTGTGGAGCAAGTTCCTGCCTTGCAGACGGAAAGGCTGGGCCTTCATCACTGGAATGGAATGGAGGAGGCCTTGGCTGGGGGCCTGCCTTGTCAGAGCTGGAAAGGTGCTGGAGAACCATGTTAGCATTCTTGAGAATATGAGTCTGCCTCGGGCTCCTTTATAAATACGGCTTGACTCAGTCGGTGTGTGATTGGCACCTGGGAGACATGAGATGGTTACTGTTCTTTGGGGCCCTTGTTGGGTCAGGCATCTGTGGCCGAGAAAAATTCTTTGGGTGAGTTTCTTCTGAACTTTATTACCATTATTTAGTTATTTCAGTAAACCAGGAGCCAAATGGAGTGATGAAACCTGTGGTGGTGGAGCTTAGGGAAGGACTTGGGCTTTTTTATCTCTTCTGTCCCTGTGTCATCCCGGATCAGCCCCTTCTCTCTCACACCGGCTTTCTTCTGTGAAACCAGAGCTAGTGGTCTCCACAGGCCCTCCCCATCCCCCAATCTCCTAATTCTGGGTCTTCCCCTCCCTCTTTCTAAGGTCAGTTCTAGGCATTTCCTACACCATTGCATAGGAAGAACATCCAGAAAGGCTTTGTCAGTTTCTGCAAGGCTTAAAGGGAGAAGCTGGGTCACACACAGGCTTTGGGGACAGAGTCTCAGTCAGTGGTGAAGCCCATGTATCGCTGGTGGTTTCCCAGGCTTCTGGAACGAGGAGGCCCAATGGGTCTTGCTTAGCTACGCTATGGAAATGCACACCAGGCCTCTGTGTGAGTGTGTGTCCTCAGGGCCACAGGCTCACTACATAAGACTGTGGCACTGATGGAGGACAGGAAGTCGGAGAGGCAGGGAATGACAGGGATGCTCTGGTACGCAGGGAGAGGACTGCATTAGAATAACTCATCACTGCGGAACACTCTGCCTTCTGCAAAGAGCCTTCGTGTGCATCCTCTTAGGGATCATGTAACTGCTCTGTCAGGCAAGGCTGTTATTTTCCTCAATTTAAACATGAAAAAAAAATCACGGTCTTAAAAAGGTTAAGGAACCTGCCCCAAATTACTTAGCCGGTAAGCAGGAAGCTAGAATGCTGCAAGCAAAGCTCATACCCCTTTCTGTAGCAGAAGTCAATCAAATGGAACGCTCCATGCCACGGATCTACCTGTGTACGCAAGCTTATTCTCTATTATGTTATCTGGCTAAAGGGACCCGAGGACTGGTTATTGAAGCAATTACTTACATGAGATTGAGTAACTTTTATGGGGATGACGGTTCCTACCTGCCCCTGCTGCCAAACAGCTCGGAGAGGTTAGGCATAGCAGGTGGCCAAGGAGGAAGATTCTTCCGCAGGCAGCTCAGCAGTAGGTGTGCCATGACTACACTCGCTGCTGCGTGGGCTGACGCAGGGAGCTGACAGGCTCCCACTGCCTCTGTTCATGGGGCGGAAAAAAAAATCTCTATTTTTCCTGATGCAGACCTTTCTCCTGATACAGTGGGCACCAGGGCTGAGCCAGCGGGGCTGGGTGCTAGAGGATTCGCGGCGGGAGCTGTGCACACAAAGGGTCCCTGTGCGGGAGCTGATTACAAACGGTGTTAATCAAACGTGCCCTGGCGTCTCCCAGTCTGTTCTAACTTCGTAGTAGTAGGCACCTCAGTGGAGGTAGAAGGATCTTTGCTGGGATTCATCCGCATGTCGTGGACACCCAATTCAGTGGCCGGAGAGGCCGCAGGAGAGCTGGACTCTGAACATCTGATTGGTTGGGAAGCCGGGCTGGAGACTGGGTAACGGATATGAGGATGGTGGTTTCTCCCCACCACCCTATCTCCTGCCCTTGCAGCTTGGTTCTCCTAGCTCCCCGGTCTCTCTCGTTCTCCGTATCACCTGTCCTACTTTTCAGATGTCTTAAGGATGAGACAGTGGCCAGCATGCATGGAGGTGTTGGGCAGGTGGAGAACAGGAAGTAGTTGCAGAGCTGGTAGCTGTCAAGCATCCCAGGGTTTCTGAGGTCACCTCTAAACACTATTAGTCAGAGCTGCTAAGCCTGGGCAGGGATGGAGGTGAGAGAGGCACAGAGAACTGACCACTTAGCTGCCTTCCTGGTAATAGGGGAGGGGTAGAAGCTGAGCTGCCGGAACAATGACTGAGCATCCCCAGTATGGGACAGGTGTGAGGGTGAGTGAGCAGACGTCACTGGTCATGATGCCAAAGACATCTTGGTGTCCTGGGAGTTGAAGAGAGCCAGAAGAACTGTTAGAACAACCACACCGAGCAGGAGGGGCCAAAGAAACACCCGCGAATCCCAGCAGTTCCCTTCTCCCAGACCAATTGCCATCTCCAGAAAGAGCTAAAGGGCAAGGTCTTTGAGTGAATTCCAGCTAATGCAGCGGGCTGAGCTCAACCAGCTGCCCCGCCGGGAGCTGGAAAGGGTATTTTCCCAGCAGAGATGAGGTCAATGAAGGCAAGAAAAAGCTTGCCCTTTGCATGGTAGCCGCTCTTCTTTTCGACACCACGATGCTGATGCTCATAAGGAGAATGGCAGACCCTACTCTTCCAAAGCCACCAATTTTTAGAGCTATTGTACTTAGCTTTGGTTAGGGAAAGCTTCATGCATCACATGACTTTGTCTTGAAGATTAGGCGGGAGCCTACCAGGCGCTTATGGATGGGGAATACCATGTACAAAGGTACACAAAGGCATCTGAGTGGAATGAACGTGAACTTTCAGGGGAGCTGGAACCAAAGCATACGAAGGTGGGGGAGAGATGGGGAAGGTGCTCCATGCGGTACCAGATCGTCTGCCTTGCGTCTTCCTGCACACGCCAGGTGTGTGCGTCTTTGACCTGCGTAGCTTGGCTCATTAGAACGTGAGACAGTGGACTGAGAACGTTTTTCCAGGGCCGGTAAAGTCACTGTGTCCCATTGTCACGGTCTGTGCTTGGAAGCATGGGAGTTCGGCTGTGACATTACCATGTTAGAGAGAGGAACATGCGCACACATTAGAGCCTGGATGAATGTGTCGTCTGCTCTTCATACCCTGAAGAGTTCTTCAGCTGTCCCTCTTTCTTTCCCTGGTCCTTCTCCACCCTCACCCCCCTTTCTCTGTGACCACTCTGGCCAGTGTTCTTTGGAAAAGGCCTAATTTTGCCACCCAAGATGTCACTCCTTCTAGCATGCGCATTGAAGAAAGATTTGTTTTTATTAGTTTTAATTATGTGTCTCTCTCTCTCTGTGTGAGTGCCCGAGGAAGCCAGAGGCATCAGCTACCCTGGAACTGGAGTCACAGGCAGTTGTGAGCCAGTCAGATGTGGGTGCTGAGGACCTAACTTGGGTCATTTGCAAGAACAGTCCGTGTGCTTAACTGCCAAACTGCCTCTCTGGCCCCTAGCATGCTCATCTTAAAGACGCTCCTGTTCTGGAGTGTTAGAGATGGTGGATACAGGGTATGCGTCTGCCAAACTGGCCTTCGTCCTCAGGTCCAAGGGTTTACTTTCCACCAAACCCTCTTTGAGGCTGCTTGCCTGTGACAGAGAAATGGTAGTCTGACGCTCCATCTTTTCTGGGGTGTGCTCCAACTCTTAGCAGGCCCTGTGGGTTACGTATTAGTCAACTCTCTGTTTCTATAACAAAATACTTGAAGCTGGGTGCTTTCGTTACTCTTTCTGTGGCTGTGATAAAATATTTTGACAAAAGCAACCCAAGGGAGGACGGGTTATTCTGGCTCACAGTTCGAGGATGTGGGCCATCCTGAGGGAAGTCTTGAAGCAGCTGGTCACTTGCATCTGTAGAAGGGAGCCACGGGTACCCGTGTTCACTGCATTTCTATTTTCGTCCAGGTCCTAAGCCTGAGGCCACTTCCTCTAGGTGGGCTCTTCCCACCTCACCTCTACAGCTCCTCACAGGTGTGCCCAGAGGCTTGTCTCCTGGGTAATTTTAAGTCCAGAGAGGTTAATATTTACCATTAACTGACACACTGGAACACATACAAAGAAAAAAAAAGATTTATTTCACTCATAGCTTTGGAAGTGGACAATCCAAGATTGGGCGGCCCTGTCTATTCTGCCTTTGGGGAGGGTTCCTGTGTGTGGCGTTATGGAGGTAGCGTATGTGAGAAGGGGGGATCATGTGGCAAGACGGGATGCCAGAGTGACTAGGGTGCCATGCTCCGTCTTTTAAACTTACTTTCTTAGGAACTGACTCCACAAAACCGACTTCCAGGGCCCCATTAGATCCGACCTCTTAAAGCCTGCTACCTTTCAACTGGAGATCAGACTTGAATCTGTGGGGCATGTACAAACCCTATCTGAACCATGGCAGCTTCAGCGGAGAAGCCAAATTAGGCTTCCTGTAGGGCTCTCTGCAGTTTTCATGGGATGCTGTTAGCTGCCTACTTCCAGGACCCCAGGAGGAGGGCTAGGGTGGAAAGGCGTGAGACTCGGGTACTGGCATCTTACCCAGTCTGGGTTACCTGTGTTGAGAACAGCTCTGGAGTGAGCCTTGTCTTTTGTACCTGGCCTAGCTCTTCCCTGAACTTTCCAGAACTAAGTGAAACACTGGAAGTCCATCCGGATTGAACCGGTTTTCTGGTGAGGAGCCTCCACGTGAGCCTCACATTTAGTTCCCTGTGACAGAGCCATTTACTCTGTCAACAGGTCCTTCAGCCCACATCCCTCTCCAGCAGCTCCGCCGGCATTCACTCCTGTCAGGAGTGACGCATGTGACAGAGTCGAGTGCGGATTCATTTGGCTGTCACCTAGCAACGCCTAATGGCTCCGCTGGCTCTCTGCGAGCTGAGAGCTCAAAGATGGCTTTTCAGGCCTAGCCTTCTCCCACCCACGCAGGACTTGGGGGCCCTCTTCCCCTGCCAACGCTGCAGAAGCTGAATGATGCATAGGAAACAAGAGCAGGATAAGCGACAGGAGGGGGGGCTGCCACTAAACAGGCTTCTTCCGGGCGCTCTCAGGGCCCGCTAGGCAGCCATGAATCTCCGGTTGAGCCTCATACCCTACCTAGTCCACATTCAATTCCACTGCAAAACACATGTGTGGGGGTGGGAGGAATAGTTAGTGCACTCATCCCGGCCTCCCAGGATAGAGGGTCTGTTCCCAAAAATTCCCCGCTCTTCCAGGCATGAAGGTTCCCTCCGTCGGGGTGTCAGCCCTCGCCTTTGACAGTGAAGAAGTGTTTCTTTATGTCTTGAGTTAGCCTGGAGCCTCACTCAGGGACATTCCTTTCTGTAAAAATATATATGTTTTTCATTATAAAGTAATATGACCACATTGCAGAAAACAGATACAAGAGGGGAAAAAGTAAGCCATCCATAATCCCATGACCCAAACGAGCCCTGGCAGCGTTTACTTGATTTCCGTTGTCTGTTTTGCTTCCAATCCATCTGCTTTTCCCATACTCGTAATCATGGCGTACATACAATCCCACGTCCCGCTCCTTCACTTAATATCCCCCTTAAAGTTAGACATAAGCACTTTTCCATCCTTGCCACACAGCCTTGTTTTTAATGGCTATACATTATAACCAAAGACTAGACTATTTCCTTCCATGCAGCACAGCCCTGTCTGGGATGGTGGGTTTGGGGGTCTACTTGCCAGCTGAGAGCTTACCATATTCGCCCTCTCCCTATTCCTTCCTCTTCTCCAGGGACCAAGTTTTTAGGATCAATGTCAGAAATGAAGACGAGATCAGAAAACTGACTCAGCTAGTGAATTCGGACCACTTTAAGGTATGTGGTTCTTCTTCGTCCTCTGGAATGTTCCGAGTTTGAGGGGGAACAATCCTTGTGTTTGTTTTTTTTTTCCTTGTGTTTGTTTTTATCCCTGCGCGTTTTCCGTTCATAATGAAGTATTAGCTAACATGCCAGTCACGCGGGTGGGCAGCGAGTGAGCGAGGTGCAGGGGAGAAGGCCTGCGGGGCTCAGTGTTGCTGCTTTGTTAGTTGGGAGGCCTGAGCTGCGGGCTCCGGCTTGCTGCAGCCTTGATGTCTCTTAGGCTTTGTGTTAGGTACTGGGCCGCATGTCTGACCAGCTATGCCGGTGAAATTGGGGGTGTCTGTCCCCAGGCAGGACTCAGGGGTCACCCTGGCTTCCGACAGTGGTTCTAAAGAACCTGAGCTCGTGTCGTGTTTTACCCGAGCTGTTTTTTAACCTGATGCGTTTCTGTTCACCTCAGCTCAATGTCTGGAAATCTCCCTCCACTTTTGGTCGGCCTGTGGACATCCTCGTCCCCTCTGTCAGCCTGCTGCCTGTCAAGTCCTTCCTGAAGTCCCAGGGCTTAGACTACTCGGTGACAATTGAAGACCTCCAGGTGGGTAGGCCAGGAACTCTCGCTGGTCTTGCATAATAAGATGAAGCCACCAATAAGACTGGACTGGGAGGTTTTAAGAATGTCCAGTGTCATCCTTTCTCGCCTCCCAGGTGAAGAAGTTGAGACAGATGGAAGCAGAGTGTAATAATTCGTTCCGGGGCGAGCGTGCTGTAGGGATAGGTAGCTGCACAGATCTCCATCTAAGTCCTGACTTGCTAACCACTAGTCTGTGTCCTTGGGCAAGCGTGTACCCTCATGAGCCTCCATCTCATCCTTGCCGTAATGGTGATCATGATTCCCACTTCAACTGTTTATAGAGGTAATGCTTCTATCAACTATATAGAATACATCTAACAGTAGCTGGCACACCATAGATGCTTCCGTAGGTAATCATTCATCTTCCTTTTTCATATCTGAAGTTAGAAGACAAGTGTGTGTGTGTGTGGGGGGTACTGGGAACCAATCAGAAGAGGTGTCTTTTGAGAAAGAGCGGGAATGTCACCAATAGCTCCCAGCAGAGGGAACTGCACCATACAGCCCCACAACCTACATTCAACAGCAGGACGGTGCCCCTGACTCACGCTCTCTCCTTCACCGAGGAGGGTTATGGACTAATTGTTGATTTGGCCCGGGTTTTTCCTGATGGTGTGAGCAGCTGTGAGCTTATTAATCATCCTCACATGGCGCAGACATCTGCCAGGAACCTTCAAAGTATGAGTGCTTATAAGAATTTTTTTGTTTCTGAATGGCTTCCCAAGCTGTGTGCTTCAGAGCCACTGGATACCAGATGCGAGCTGATGCCTAGAGATTTCATACTGTAGAAAAGCCGAATTGCGCACATGTTACTTCCAGGGAGCAAGCGGGTTTTGCGGGGGGATAATGTAAATTGAATATTAAAAAGCAAGGTTTTATAGATATATGGAAAAATATCTGAACCTCCCTCTTTTTTTTAAAATGAAAGGCAGGATGGTTTGTTATTAATTTTAATTGTGTCACACCAGCTGCATAATCAACACACATAATTATAGACAGCTCTTCTTCTGGGTATGAACATTGCACTAGTTTTACATGCCGAAAAGTTTCAATAGAACCAAGAATGTTAAGGAGTAAAGACCTTAAGCTTATGAACGCTGATAATTCCATTGTCTTACCCCACAGAATTAATGGAAACCCTTGGGAATTAGTAGCATTAGAATGTGATGTAGTTAAGATAAAAGAAATTTTAGCTGTATGCAGCATGAACTTACCTTCTCTTGAATTGTAATCTCTGGTTTGTATAATTTGCGGTCTCTAGCCCCTTTAGACCTCGGACATTTGTGTTGCTTGTTACCCTGAGGGTGATGCCATCTTGGCCAATCTGTGCACCCAGATAAACCTATATCTCCAGGGGATCCCTTCTTCACCATGTTGCTGGTCTTTTTAATTTTTTTCAGGCTCTTTTAGATAATGAAGATGAAGAAATGCAACACAGTGAAGGGCAAGAGCGGAGTGGCGACAGCTTCAACTACGGATCTTACCATTCCTTGGAAGCTGTAAGTGTTTCAAAGCACGCTTGAGGCCAACGCTCTCCGCTTGCCCGGCTTTGTAACCTCTCTCCTTCCATCCAACTTCAGCACGGTGTCACTTCATGGAAGGGGCTAAAATGTGTGCACTTTAATGCCTTCCCCTCTGGTTGTTTAACCCCCACCAGCACCTATGTGCCCGTGAAACACAGCTGCAGTTTCCCCGCTCAAGCAGCCTTTTAAAGGAAACCATGATATAATGACGGTCGTCCCAGTCCTTGTAATTCAGCCTTCTCCCCCATTGGAATCCCTAGAACAGAATCAAATGCCATGTACTCCGGGCAAGCAGACAAGCGGTTATTTCCAAGGTTAACCAAATATTTCCACTCATTTATCATGACTCCCTATACTGTATACCCGTTCCACGGTGCAATTTGGTGCTGTGTGTAGTTAGAAACCACTTTATATAGCTGACTTTCAAGGTAAGCCAAACTTTCAAATGAAAAACTTGGAGCTGAATAATTTCATATGATACTGGAACTTGAGAAGTCAAAAGGGACCTCAGAATTCACAACGTGGGTCTCTTTTGTCCCAAGTGTCTCTTTCGTTAGCTTGCAGAGTCTCCTAGCTCAGGACCTCCTCCCAAATCTAAACTGCTCATCTCCCTCCTCTACCTTAATACGTGCTGTTCTTTATGTGCAGACACCATGTTCCTGGCAACTTTTTCATGAGGCGTATACCTCAAGTTGTTTTTCTTCCAGATGAGGGATTAGTTCAAAGGCTGGCCAACTATTTCTACTTCTTTCCCATGGTTGTCAGTAGCTTTGTTTATTGTATACACTCCCAACAGTTCTGCCCCTTGAGCCCTCTTGTGACCAATGACATACATCTGCAAAACAGCTGGATAAAGTTAGGAGTTCAGTTCAGTCTCGGGCTACGGGTGAAAGCAGAGCTCAGGGCCCACACAGGGATCAAACCCATAATACATTAGCCTCACTAATGTGGTGCCCTCCCCAGCTGGGCTAGCGCGTTGCAAATGTCAACCAGGGACCAAGAGAGGCCATCTACTTACCTTTCCAGCTGTCTGTCTGTCTCACTTTCTCATCTGCTTGCTTCTGTTCCCATTGACTTGGGTGCCCCTTGTACAGTGAAGTGACCTCTAGCTAGCTCTTGTTCCCAGAGGCCTGTGACTGTGCCCTCTTTCTCTCTTGGCCAGCTCATTCGGTGTTCTTCCTAAAACCAACTCTGAGCAGCTCTTGTCCTGGTACCACTTAGGTTATTCTAGGTCTCCAATGGGAATCCCATGTTTGCTGCTGCCAGGGTTTCTGATTTCAAGTCTTTATGTGGCGATGGTTGACATGTGAATTTGCACCTCGCATCTGGTATAGCTTGGAGGTTTTTAAAACAATTTTCCATTTATCTACCTATATATTTCTTGCCTATTATCTATCTCCCTCTCATCTGTCTGTCTATCTATCTATCTATCTATCTATCTATCTATCTATCTATCTATCTATCTATCTATGTGTATGGGTGTTCATGTGCCATGGAACTAACGTGGAAGTCAAGAGGACAACCAGTTTTCTCCTTCCATCATATGTGTGCCAGGAGTCAAATGCAGACCTCACGTTGTCAGACATGGTAGCTTGTGCCTGCTAAGTCATCAATGGCCCCAGTCTGGTGTTTAAGCTCTCTCTCTCTCTCTCTCTCTCTCTGTCTCTCTGTCTCTGTCTCTGTCTCTGTCTGTCTCTCTCTCTCTCTCTCTCTCTCTCTCTCTCTCTCTCTCTCTCTTCCTTTCTTTCTGTTTTTGAGACAGGGTCTCTCTGTGTAGTTCTGGCTGTTCTGGAACTCACTCTGTAGACCTGGCTGGCCTCAGACTCATAGAGATCCTCCTGCTTCTGCAGCCTGAGTGCTGGGATTAAAGGCGGACTGCACCACAGTCAGCTTGTTTTAACTTTTTGTGGGTGACTCTCTTTTTCTCATGGCCCATGGCATCTACTCTGCTTTTCTTCCATCTCTAGAGTCTATGGGTTGGAAGAATTTTCAAGATGTTCCCCCGCCCCTTTGTTTTGAGACAAAGTCTTACATAGCATGTTGGCATGGCCTCCAATTCCCCGTGTAGTTGAGGATGACCTGGAACTCAGGATCCTTCTGCTTTCTGAATGCTACCATTATAGGTGTGTACTACTGCCCCTGGGGATCGAACCCAGTGGCTCATGAATGCTCAACAAGTATTCTGTTAACTGAGTTACATATTCAACCTTCCAAGACCTTTGTGTGATAAACAAGAATTTTATTCCTCTGTTACTCTCTCCCTTATTTATTATTTTTATGAGACAGGGGCTCTCATTGAACCTGGGCTCAGTGATTAGTTAGACTGGCTGGCCAGTGGGCCTCAGGGATCCTCCTGTCTGTGCTTCCCATCACTAGAGTTACAGTGCACACCACCACGCCCATTTTTCTTCTTTCTTATAAATTGTTTTTATTGAGCTATATATTTTTCTCTGCTTCCCTCTCTTTCTCTCCCCCCCCCACTCTCTCCCCTGGTCCTCATACTCCCAATTTACTCAGGAGATCTTGTCTTTTCCTACTTCCCAAGTAGATTAGATGCATATATGTCTCTCTTAGGGTCCTCTTTGTTGTCTAGGTTCTCTAGGATTATGATTTGTAGGCTGGTTTTCTTTACTTTATGTCTAAAAGTCACTTATGAGTGAGTACATATGATATTTGTCTTTCTGGGTCTGGGTTACCTCACTCAATATGATGTTTTCTAGATCCATCAATTTGTCTGCAAATTTCAAGATGTCATTATTTTTTTCTGCTGTGTAGTACTCCATTGTGTATATGTACCACATTTTCCTTATCCATTCTTCGGTCAAGGGGCATAAAGGTTGTTTTCAGTTTCTGTCTGTGACAAACAATGCTGCTATGAACATAGTTGAGCACATGTCCTTGTGGTATGGTTAAGCATCTTTTGGATATATACCCAAAAGTGGTATTACTGGGTCTTGAAGAAGGTCATTTCCTAATTTTCTGAGAAATCACCACACTGACATCCAAAGGGGTTGTACCAGCTTGTATTCCCACCAGCAATGCAGAAATGTTTTCTTTACCCCAAACTACCTATGAGTGAGTACACGTGATAATTGCCTTTCTGTATCTAGATTACCTCACTCAAAATAATGTTTTCTAGCTCCATTCATTTTCTTGCAAAATTAAAGATGTCATTATTTTTTTTCTGCTGTGTAGTACTCCATTGTGTAAATGCACCACATTTTCCTTATCCATTCTTTGGTCATGGGGCATTTAGGTTGTTTCCAGGTTCTGGCTATGACAAACAAAACTGCTATGAACATAGTTGAGCACATGTCCTTATGGCACGATTAAGCATCCTTTGGATATATACCCAAAAGTGGTATTACTGGGTCTTGAGGAAGGTTGTTTCCTAATTTTCTGAGAAATCGCCACACTGACATCCAAAGGGGCTGTACCAGCTTGCATTCCCACCAGCAATGCAGAAGTGTTCCCTTTACCCCACAATCTCTCCAGCATAAGTTGTCATCAGTGTTTTTGATCTTGGTCATTCTTACAAGATGGAATCTCAGAGTTGTTTTGATTTGCATTTCTCTGATGGCTAAGGATGTTGAGCATTTCCTGAAGTGTCTTTCAGTCATTTTAGATTTCTCTGTTAAGAGTTCTCTGTTTAGGTCTGTACCCCATTTTTTTAAATTGGATTATTTGTTCTTTTGATGACCAGTTTCCTGCCTAGCTTTTTATGTGGTTTTTGGGAGCCTGGGCTCAGGTCCTCTTGCATGGTGAGCATTTTATTCATGGAGTTCTCTTTATATTTCTTATTTTATTTTAGCTTTTTTTCTGTCTTTTTTTGAGACAGGGTTTCTCTGTGTAGCCCTAACTACCCTAGAACTTACTCTGTGACCAGGCTGGCCTTGAACTCACAGAGATCTACCTGTCTCTGCCTCCTGAGTACTAGGATCAAAGGCATACCACATGTGGCTTCTTTTTTTATTTTATATTATACTTTATTTGTATTGTTTGTGTGGGGGACACATACACATTGTGAATGTTTTTGTTTTGTTGTTGTTTTGTTTTGTTTTTTGGTAGAGAACAATTTAGCGAGTCCTGTCATTCAGAGCATTGGTAGGCAGGCCTATTCTGATGATCCAGTCCAGCATGATGCCAAGAGCCACACTTTGGAGCAGTATCTGTTTAAGTCTCTCTGCTTTACCTAAGTGGACTACAACTTTGCAGACAACTGACATGTGTATCCTCTAGAAAACTGCAGAAAGTAGCTGTGCAGGCAATCCCCTGTCATAGCACTCCATGCCAGTAATGCGGCCAACCCCAAGGTTCGACAAGGAACTCGAGAGTGACAAGACTCACAGATACCCATCCAATAATGGAATAGAATTATTGTTTATTCTTTTAATTTTTGCTTTTTTCAAGAAAAGATTTCCCTGTATAGCCCTGACTGTTCTGGAACTTACTCTGTAGACCAGACTGGTCTCGAACTCACAGAGATCCATCTGCCTCTTCTTTCTGAGTGCTGAGATTAAAGGCGTGCGCCACCACTGTGTGGCTTGCACGATGGAACAGAATTTTAAAATATCATTGAGTAGTGGCGAATTCGTGTTATTGCAGCTTTTGCAAGAGCGAGGTGGGAAGACTCCAAGTTCAGGACTAGGGTGGGCTACATAGGAAAACCGCAACTCAAAAAAATTAAAAAAAAAAAACCTTTAAAAAGTGTCCTTGGTTCACTTTTCCACACTTCAGATTTACCACGAGATGGACAGTATTGCCACAGACTTCCCCGACCTGGCAAGCAGAGTGAAAATCGGAGAGACATTTGAAAAGCGACCCATGTATGTTCTGAAGGTGAGGCCTAAGGCCCTTCCAAGGGTCCTGACTTGACACAAACTTCTGGATGGTCATTTCCAGTACCCAGCTAAGGTCTGCCAAAGAGAGGCCAGCTTTATAACCCCATGGTTCTCAGGAAGGGATTGTAGTTTCAAATCATCTTTGCTTAATCAGATATTTTGATCTGATTGAATCCCCTGTTCTTGTCTGTAGGGGTGTTAGAAAGAGCATATCCCATTCTGAGAGGCTCAAAGGAGAGGCCGTTAGTGTTCCTTAAGACTCTCAGAGGCCCACAGTCTGCCTTCACTCCCAACTAGCCAGTTAGGCACAGAACTCAGGTCGCTTACATCAGAGTAGATGTAACTCTAAGTCCAGCCTTGGGTTGTTGGCTGCATGGAGCCCCATTTCCAGATATTTCTAACAGATTCACGTCTGTCTTGGCAAAAGAGGTAGAGAGCTATGACAATGACATAAATTACGTAAATAATCCAGCTGAATGCATGGAAAGTAATTTGGGCATAAAAACCACGGAACAACTGGGGATGCTAAGAGTTCGCCAAGCCCTTAGCAAATAGCTGGCAGGAGGGGAGACATACCGCTGAGCTGGCTCCTTTAAAATAATTATATTTAGATTATTTGCCCATCTGATAGAGACCCTGGCTTCATTAGCACCAAGCTCTGACCCACAGAACCCCGGTGCAACGGCAAAGGCAGCAGTAGAATTCATTACCACTATTTACAAAGAGCTATAGTGAAGCTCCCTTTGCAATTTAAAACCGAATTCATTTATTACATCAGCAGAAGAGTCTGGTTCGTGCGCCCTTGTGTTTCTCTCTGTTGGGAGACCATTCGAGATCTTTCAAGGGACACACTATTCTTTTCCAAACACACTAGCATCCTGACCCACGATACCAATTGTTTCTCCTTTCCATTTGCTCTCAAAGCTGGAGAGGTTTGGGCTGCCCAGAGCCGCAGCCAACCAATTAAGCTCCCAGGTCACGGATAAGCCCGATAAATAGCCGGTGCCCTCAGGAACATTTGGTCTCTGAATTATCTTAAATGAATTAAATGAATAGGAGCGGGCTGGGGAGAGGAGAGGTGAGGAGAGACGGGGACTGGCGGGTCATTTTCTGGCCTCTCTTCCCTTCTGCAGTTCAGCACGGGAGGAGGCAAGAAGAGGCCTGCCATTTGGCTGAATGCGGGCATCCATTCCCGTGAGTGGATCTCACAGGCCACTGCCATCTGGACTGCGAGGAAGGTCATGCCGCCTGGAATTAGCCAAGGGTTCTGGTGGGCCTGGGGTAGGGGGGACAGATCCATCCTGTGTAGCTGGGCCCAGGGGATGAGGTAGGAAGCTACTGTGCACAGACTTAGTAGGCTGGCATCTTCTCAGGTGGGGGAAGTAAACCATCAAAGCTCCTCTGTCAGCCCTCTCCCTGTGGTAAAGTGACGTGCTTGCGAACAAGCTAACGGATTTCAAAGGTGGGCCCTGCGAAAGGGACCAGGGCCTCACTCAGTATCTAACTGAGATCCGTTTTACCTTCATCCCCTTCCAAGCTCTGCAGGGTCCCTGGGTTCTCATTTTGCTTCCAGATCCTTCAAGAAACTCCTTTGAGTCAGTGCCGAGGGGTGGGGGGGTGGGGGTGGGGGGGTAGGGGGTGGGGAGGGTGGGGGTGGGAATACGTGGAAGGAGAGAACAGAGCCACCTCCTGTCACTCGACCGTTAATATTCTCATGCAGTCCCATCCCCAGGCTTGAGGGACTCAGAGGGCTTTCCAGAGAGCCCATGGGGCTTCAGAGGGTAGAGGCCATCCAAGAGCATCCATCTTAGCAGGGTGCTGGGCATCTCAGGGAAACACCTGGATGGACCTACAACCCACTCTGCCATGATATCGCTGACAAGGGTGTTGCCTCTGCTTAGATTGTGACCGATTACCGAAAGGATCCAGCTGTCACCTCCATCTTGGAGAAAGTGGATATTTTCGTGCTGCCTGTAGCCAATCCTGATGGATATGTGTACACACAAACCCATGTGAGTAATTCCAAATGGCCAGGGCCTGGGCTCAACTCCCTGCTTGGATTCCATATTTTGCTAGTGCTTTTGGAGATGATTTTCATCAACGCGTGTGTTAGATGCTCCTTTGGGGTTTTTCTTTTCCAGTCATCCTCTGAGCCACCAGGGAATATATTATTACTATTTTAGAGAGAATAGTCTAAGGAACTCGCTATTGTGGGTCTTGAACAATTTTCAACGTTTTGCCTATCTTCTATTCATCTTTTTCTCTCCCACACAATTTATTTTCTTGACATATTTTAAAGCAAATCCCAGACATCATGTTATTTCATCTACAACGACCTTAGCATGCATCTCTAGCTGCTGATAATAATAATAAAAAACCCCAAACCCACTGCTGCATTGTCACCTTTGAAAAATTAGTGGAAGTTCTTTAATATCCTCTAACACTCCCCCATTATTATTTTTTTTTTTTTAAAAAAACCATCTCTTAGGAGTCAATTTGTCGAAGTCAGGATCCAATAAGGTCTGTGCACGGGAGCTGAGGCTGTGTCTCTGATGTCTTTATTCACCCAGCAGCACCCCAAACACATCCTTTTAAAATGTCATTCATTTGTTGGAGAAACTAAGTAATTTCCTGTATAATGTCTCACATTCCGCGTTTGGTTGATGGCTTCTTTGTTGTGCGATTTAATTTGTTCCCTTATTCCCTGGTTGAGAGCGTGATTGAATTCAGGTGACTGCCTTAGAATATAATAGGCCCCGTGTATGTCTGCGGCATGGGTGATGTTCAGTGGCCATTGCTTCCCTTTCTGCATGAGACAATAGGGATTCAATGTATCCAGATGGGACCAGCTTGATTCTTCTATAGAAAGTTCTCATCAGGGCAGTTTGAGGGGGTCACTGTCTTTTTGTTTGTTTGTTTGTTTTTATTTTAATTAATTAATTAATTAATTAATTTTTTGTGACAGTGTCTTACTATGTATGTGTTCCCGATTGGCTTGGAGCTATGTTAAGCAGGTTGGCTTCAAATGCACAGAGATCTACCTGCCTCTGCCTCTTAAGTATTGGGATTAAAGGTGTATGTCACCATACCTGGCCCCGAATTTCTTCTTAAAGCCAGAGTATGCACCATCTCCCCCGTGAGGGTTGACAGCAGAGTGCCAAGGCAGTGGAGACTAGAGTCTAGGCAGGACCCCATGCAGCTCAGCCCATCTGTTGTAGTCCTGTATCCTGACATACCTTGAATGTTTGGGGGCTATTTCAGAACCGATTATGGAGGAAGACACGGTCCCGGAACCCAGGAAGCCGTTGTATTGGAGCTGATCCAAACAGAAACTGGAATGCCAGTTTCGCAGGTAGGTGGGGAGACAGAGTCAACTCCCACAGCACTGGATGAAGCTGTCCACGAATGCCTGCAGTGTGGGATAGGAAACCAGTTTTCCTTCTGGTCTTCTTCCATTCACTGCGAGACCCCGGGACCTCCCTGAGGCTCTCTGTGTCTGTGTGTTCTGTTTTGTTTTTAAGTCTTATTGTTGTAATTTTGAAAGGGAATGATTCAATAATCTCTGTCCTCCTGAGAAAACAGCGGGTCAGACGGTCTTTGCATTATGATTATGACTATGTTAATTTCAAATATTTATTTATTTACCTAATTGATTTGTTGTGGTGAGCCTTTGCACATTCTAGTCGAGTGCTCCACCACTGAACTGCTTTTTACACTAATATTTTAAAAACCACACGCATCTTTGATACACGATGCCAAGGCCCCTCTTTAACCCTGGCCATTCCAGCTTTGCCTGGGCAAATTGTGGCGGAGTGGAAGGGTTCCTGCTGGCAAGCCAAAAGAGAACAGTTAGCACTGTTACTTTAATGAGCAAGAGCCTGTAACAAAACTTAAATTCTAGCAGACCCTCTTCTGCTTGCTAGTGTTAATCAGCAGCTAGCAGACATGGAAAGCAAGAATGAGGTGATCTGGATTCTGGGATCCAGCCACTTAAAAGCCATTCCCACAGAAGTACCCCCTATTGTACATGTATTTTGTTCTTCTTGCCCATCGAATGGATTTTTGTTCTTGAAACTCAAGGATAATCTCAAGATTACATAACTGATAGAAAATATCACCAAATAAACTTCACCCTCCAGTTTTAAATTCACGAGCTCAAGGCCAATGTAAAATCTGTGTATGAAACCCTGTGTTGAAAACAAAAACAAAACAAAATAAATTATATGTATTTATTTTACTTTTTTGCTGTACCAGGAATCAAATCCAGGTCCTGTGTGTTCCAGGCAAGCTCTTTACCATTGAGCTACACCCTGGTATCCCAGTATTTTGTTTTGAGTGGATTTATTTTAATTATATAGAACTGTCATAAAAATCACAGGGAAAATAATGATTGCAGGATGGTAACCAGCTAGCCAGTCAGTCAGTCACTCAGTCATGACTGTCTCTCTCTCTCTCTCTCTCTCTCTCTCTCTCTCTCTCTCTCTCTCACACACACACACACACATGTACACACACGCACACACACACACATGCATGCACACACGCACGCACGCACACACACACACATACACACGCACGCAAACTCACATGACAAGGCATGCTTTCCTGTGAAACAATGCAGAAAGCAATCTATCTAAATACCTGTTAAGTAATCAAGAGATTTTTTTTTTTTAACCACAACAATAGATTTTTTTTTTGGCAGCAGCTGGCCATTAAGACCTGAACCAATAGAATAAGTTAACACCAGAATAAATGGAGTCATTTTCATTATCTATTGGTATTCATATTAATTATCAAGCATACTTATTAATTACAACTTGTTCTTGAGTGTGACATTAATTATTTATGACAACTGCTATCAGCACAGTACGAGGTCAACTCTATCCACTTAAAAAAGTCACAATACTTTTCCTTCTCATTTGTAGCAACGTCCCCCGCCCCCAAACTCCCTCCTTGTCCCTTCCCCGGAATCTGTACCTGCCATGAATAGATTCTTAGGGGCATCTTGATAAATACCTGTCTACCATTCCGGTCAGACTTGGGGTTGATATAGTCCTCATGTCTGTCTTCTTGGCCTTTGGGTTACTTGTTACCGATCAACTCTCCTCCGCAGGAGAAGGGGCCAGCCATAACCCCTGCTCTGAAGTGTACCATGGCTCCCACCCCAATTCTGAAGTGGAGGTGAAATCAGTGGTGGATTTTATTCAAAAGCACGGGGATTTCAAATGCTTCATTGACCTGCATAGCTACTCACAGCTGCTGATGTATCCCTATGGGTACACAGTCAAGAAGGCCCCAGATGCTGAGGAGCTGGTAAGTGACGGAGGGTTGCTGCCTAGTCCCTGACCGCTTGACTTTGGCCCAGACAAGGTGACTGACTGAGCTATATAGCTTTCGAGGGCAAATACAGGCGCCTTAGAGAATATTTCCCTGCGCTTTGATTTGTGACATCAGACCCAGGAGGGACAGAAAGAAGATAGTCCCTCTCTCATCTCTCTGAGTTCTAAGCCTTTGTCCAGCCTGCACACTTGATTTTCTAACTAGAACATGACACAGGTTCGCTACTTGTTAAAGACCATGGCGCCGTAATGGGAAGGGGAGGCGCCTTCGCTCTGGTTAAAGGACATAGGTCATAGCCTGGGGGTTCTGTGTCACAGCCATGACTCACTCCTGGAATAGGAAAGGTACCTATAGGTGGGCCAGTAGGAGTAGAAGTGGCATCTTCAGGATAGCTGCAGGCCTTTGCCCCCATGCTGGTCTGGTCTGCTGGGGCTCCACCCTGTTTCCAGGCCACCGCTAGCCCACAAGTCTGTGTGTTGAAGAAGCCCCACCTAGGCTCATGGCTAGATGTGGACCAAATTTTGGTTCTCTATTCAAGGCCTTTCTCTTGAGCATACTTGGCCTTCGGTCGTGTTCCCGAACTCAACATTCCTCTCCTTTAGGATATCTCAGTACTCTGTCTTAACTAGATCCCCCCCACCCCCGGGGTTGGCAAGTAGCTCTCTAGGCCTTAGGAAAACTTGTGCAAAGCTCTTCCAGCCAGAGTCTCTAGCGCATGCTTCCCGACCGCTCACTGATGTCTGCTCACCTCCCAGGATGACGTGGCGAGGAGTGCAGCCGAAGCTCTGGCTTCCCACTCGGGCACGAAATACCAAGTAGGACCGACTTGCACCACCGTCTGTGAGTACGCCTGCGTGGGAGGTATTTAGAAGGTGCCTTGGGAGGAAGCTTGAAATGGGGCAGGAGGAATGATGCAGGCTTTACTTCCTTGTTATTGTCTGATTGTTTTAGTAGTTAGACCAGAATTATTTTTTTTATTGGTATTTATTGAGCTCTACAGTTTTCTTTGCTCCCCTCCCTGCCTCTCCCCTTCCTCCTTCAATCCTCCCCCAAGGTCCCAATGCTCCCAATTTACTCAGGAGATCTTGTCTTTTTCTACTTTCTACTTCTAGACCAGAATTCATGCTAGGACTTTGTGACAAATGGCTATTGTAGGCTGTCATCTTCATCTGGGTCACTACTGCTCACATGTGTTTATCATGTGCCCTTGATGAGTTAGGGCCCGTCAGCAGGTAGACTCTCCCTTCCTCATTTGGATTAAGATTCCTGACATGTTTTATCAAAAAGCTATCAAAAGCCTATCCGCCATTTTCGTATGTGTGTTTTAGTCTGCACACGTGCATGTATGTGCATGTGTGTACACATGTGTATATGTGCATGTGGGGGCCAGAGGTCAATGTTGGGTGCTGTCTAATCTCTGTTTCCTACTTTCTCTTCTGAGACTGGGTCTCTCACTGATTGGCTAGACTGGCTGGCCAGCAAGTTCCAGGGATCTGCTTGTCTCTGCGCACCAACACAAGGGTTACAGACCCACGTCACCATGTTTGCTTTGATCTGTGGGATCCAGACTCAGGTTCTCGTGCTTGAGTTGTTTCCCCAGCTCCCGATCCATTTTAGAGGAAACTCCCAGCTTTGTGTCGGGAGATGGGTGGTAGTGATATAGGTGTTAGAATGAACAAGAGGTAAGGAGTCCTCTAATTATGATTAGTATCTCGCAAAAAAGAAAAGAAATCTACATGGCCTTGAAGCTTGTCACCCACGGCCTCTTTTGGAGGACTTTATTTGTTCTGGTCTCATCTGGGCAGTTTCTGTTGACATCTTGCCAAGTCTCTTATTTTGGGAGTCTGTCTTCAAGAGATGGGGAAATGTCATGCGACGCAGCTCTGGCTAAATGGCAAGCCTGAGTGTGGACACGGGAAGAACAGTTCTGCTCCCTTGTAATGGAGTTGTCCCTCAACAGTGCCTTCTCCATAGCAACCACTGTCTCCTTTGCCTCTGATCTCCTCTCTCTCATCTCTGTGTGTGTAGATACAGAGCAACACAAAGCAGTTAGCACGATACTGGTGTTTGTCTTGCTAATTGCAGCAACAATCCATTAATTATTCATAGTTTATTGCTATTAGTGTGGTTAAATGGGAACTCTTCAAAGGACACATCTGGAGACTAGCTCCACCCTCCGCTTAATCAGCCAGGAGTGATGGCGGATGAGAGAGCGAGGGGAGACTTGCTAGGCGTCCCTTGAGGAGGTCTTCCCCAAGATCTTTGTGGGTCACCAGGGTCCCTGCTTTTGGGTCAGACATCAGTTTAAATAATGGCCTTGTTCTCCCACATCAAACGCATTCTTTCCCCCAGCGTGAGCTGTGTCAAGTCAAGGGATACTCACCAGATGCCTCAGAGGAGGAGGAGGAGGAGGAGGGCTCTCCCGAGGCTGTCTAAGAGCGGGAAAACTTCACATTGTTCCAGACTCTGTACTCTTCCAGGTCTTCTCTGCCTCTGCTGCTTTCTAGAAGAGGAGTTGGTTTTTGTATATTAGAAATCCGTCTCAGCAGGAGCTCTGGCATGTGCCACATCCGTGCTTGACATCTGTACCTTTAAGTGCTGGCTCTTCTTTAGCATCATCATTTTAGACGAAAGTAATTCACACTTTCTTGCCTTCTTAAACAGAACACAGAGAAAATACTTCAGCCCCTCCCCCACTTCCACAATTGAGTGGTTTTCTGAGGATTAATTATTACATCCTGAGGACCCGATATGTCATTTTGGGCTGTAAGGTCCTTCTGCTAACTAGCTTCACCCCATTTTTATGCTTTAAGTCTTGTGTCCGCTTTTTTTTTAATTAATGCTTTTTAAAGTTATTATAGAAAATAATGAGCTCCACAGTAGTGTTCTCATGCATATATGTCCTGCTCATACATGTCTGTTACATGGCACCCACCTCCTCCCACGGGTTTGTCTGCTCTTCAGAGTCTTACGTCTCCTTCCTCCTGTCAGGCTGTCATGGCCACTTGTCCTGTCCCCGAGCATCCCGCTCCTTTTCTCTTTACTGATTCTGATTCACTCAGGGCTTTTGAGCTGGTACGTGCTGGGGCTCATGAGACTATGATAAATCATGGTTTCTAAGGATGCTTGTGACAGCATTACTTATCAGCACGAAAGTCTGGTGTTCATCTAAAATGTCCACCAGGAGAGGGCCAGACCATAACACAATTGCTGCATTCATACAGGGGAGCATCAAGCTGCCCTTAAATTAATTAGGTGGATCAATGTGTACTAATGGGGAATGATCATCAAGTGTTAATTGAAAATTAGAACATGTAGAACAGTGTTAATAGTATATTCCCGCATGCACATGTGTGTACATACGTGCATGCATTCATGTGTGTTTGTGTGTGTGTGTTTTAAAAGATCTAGGGAGATAGCTTGGTTAGTAAGGGGCTCTCTTGCAAACATGAGGACTGAGTTTGATCCCTCAAACCTATAAAAACCAAGCATTGTGTTGTGCACATTTAAGCTCGTGCTAAAGAGATGGAGACAACTTAGCACCACCCGTGAGTTCCAGGCCAGTGGGAATCCCTGTCTTGAAACATACATTAGACAGCACTGAGGAACAGCATCTGAGGTTGACCTCCGGCCTCCACATGCATATACACACACATGCATATGCACATGCATTTGTACACATGAGCACCCATACATGTATATGTGCGAATACAAGCAAGAGTAGGTATACACTGAGTAAGGAATTAGATAAAATGAAGTTTATGAACATGATCACTTTGAATCCTATCTGCTTCCTTCAGATATCGTTCAAGTATGTTACGAAATATTTGAGTTTATCATATAAAGAACCAGAGGACATGCTAGGTACTGTTTGTGTTTAGCTGGAGCATTTTCTCAGGGCACACACGGATTTCTGAGAGCATAGCAGAGCCCATTCCATTCCTTTGGGAACATACAATCTCCGTGGAAGCTGTATCTTTAGGAAAGTGTGTCCATGAGAAATAGTTCTCAGGAATAAGGGAAAGGAAGGAACTGATCTTACATTATCAGATGTGTTAATCCACCAGATGGACCTCAAGTCGGTTGGATGGGCCACTTGAAAGGATATGGGCTTAAATTCCCAGCTCTGTCATGTTCTGCCTGTATTTCCTTAGCTGCTTTCCCACCCGGAGACCGGACTTTTCCCATCAATAAACTAAGGGCAGTAAAAAACCACTGGATTTTAAAGATAAAGATACCATGAGGGACCCGCTCATGGCAGATGCTGAGAAAAGAACATCTGCTATCGTCATCAGTTTATTAGTGATGATTGTCATTTTATGAGTGACAGTACATTTTCCACTTGTAGGTCAGTTCCTGCTCTAGTAGTGTGCCTGGGAAGAAGTAGAAAAATAGACCCCCTATGTCTTTCAAGTCTTCCGGCAAGGGAAGTCCCAAGGAATGTGTTTCCTTTTCCTGTGTATAAGTTATCTCTTGCTGTGTTAAAAAAAACAAAAAACAAAACCAGGCTAAAACTTCCCAGCTTACCGTGATAAACATTTCTTTTCTTACCCGATTTATGTGGGTCAAAAATTAAAAAAACATCTTATGGGGACAGCTCTGGGGCAGGGTCTTGCAGGAGGTCATAGTCAAGCTGTGTTCCCAGGATGCAGTCTAGCAGACTTCAGGGAGCAGTCTGCTTGTAGGGTGGCTCGCTCCAGTGCCCAGTGAATTAATGCTGATTCCTGGCAGGAGGTTGCATTTCTTCACTGAGCCTCTTCGTTGGGCACCCTGGGCATCCTTACAACAGTGGCAGCTGGTTCTCCCAGACCAGTGGCCCAAAGACAAGCAAGGCAGAGCCACACTGGCTCATATAACACATTTCTGCAGTAGCCTGTTATCTCCGGGTGTGAGGCCAGCCTTATTCTGTCTAAAAGAGGATGGCACAGGGCACCATTTCAAGGAGACAGGGATCGCTGGGGCTAGAGGGGGATGCCTGTCTCACTCTGTCCTGAACACGCTAGGTTTGAGTTTCCTGGAGGATTGCAGTGATCTAGTAAGAAAATGGGAATGGGGATTCCATTTTGTGGTATATGTATACATGTTATATGTTTGTGTTTATGCATGTTCACATGTATACATATATTTGAACATGCAGGTAGAGGAATTCACTGTCTTTTTCAATCATTTCCAACTTTATTGAAGCTGGGTCTCTTGAACCCAGAGTTTGTCGATTCAGCTAGTCTTGCTAGCCAGGCTGCTGCGAAGATACCGTCTCTGTCTCCTGAGCACTGTGGTTAGAAGTGGGCCACCATGCTAACCAACATTGTGTGGAGTCTAGGGATCTGAACTCTACTGCACAAGCTTGCCCGGCAAGCGGTTTGCCCACTGAGACATCTCCCCAGCCTTGGGAATGAGGATTAAAACCTCTTAGCTTGAGGCTTGAACAGAACTTCACGGTGTGGGATGGATAAGCCCTATGGATGGAACCAATGTGTCCTTTTGAACATATATGTCTTAGGACCTGGTGACTTCCAGAAAGAGCTCTGGATTCTAAGGAACTCCATCCTGTAATTGGACCGCCAGCTATCAAATAACACCAGGGAGACGTTATCAGTTCCCACTAGCTCTTATAACTTAAGCTAACCCATGTTTTTAGTAATCTACGTTCTACCACATGGCTTTTACCCCTCTCCCATTTTGTGTGTCCGACTGGTTCCACGTCTCGGTGGCATCTCCTGAGTGCCTCGATTCCCTCCTCTTTCTTTCTCTCCCCGGAAATCCCGCCTTTACTTCCTGTCTAGCTATTGGCCGTCCAGCTTTTCATTACACCAATGACAGCTGACAGCGACACATCTTCCCACAGCGCACAGATATCCCAGACACCATCCAGACAGAGCCCTAGCCCTTTCCCACAGCGCACAGATATCCCAGACACCATCCATACAGAAGTCGGTGTCAGTGGTATCCTCTTCTGACTTACAGACCCAGCCAGTGGGAGCAGCATCGACTGGGCATATGACAACGGCATCAAGTATGCCTTCACATTTGAGCTGAGAGACACTGGGCACTATGGCTTCCTCTTGCCAGCCAGCCAGATCATCCCCACCGCAGAGGAGACCTGGCTAGGACTGAAGACGATCATGGAGCATGTGCGGGACAACCTCTACTAGTCAAGGAGCATGCGTATTTCAGCCATAAGCCACCACCGAGGCCGCTGTTAAAGAAGATCACTTTTCCTGCGTGGATGGGAGCCTTCCTGGCTCAGCTGGCTCTCCGTCAGCACTGCTCCCTAGAGAACGACCTCTTGGTGGGCCCGTGAGGAGCTCTTCCATGAGTGTAATGCTTGGTCCTGCTTTGTTGCTGAGCCCCTGGTATGCCTCACTAACCATGCATGGTTGGGCAGGCCCCAGTCGTGGCATAGATATGGCTGCCCCACTTTCGGAACACCTTTGGTGGCTCTCTGGTCTCTACGTCTAGCCAGGCCAGGGATCTGGCTCCAGGGGGGACTATGGGAACTGCTGGGGGAAGACAGTGCTTATCTTTAGAACTCCTTGTATTTTCCCTCTTTCTGACTTTTTTTCTTTCTTTTTTCTTTTAGACAGGGTCTTACTATGTTGTCCATGCTAGCCTGAAACTCCTGGGTCAAACAGTGTTTCTACCTCAGTCTCCCCAAGAATGGGGCCCAGCTCAGAAACACACTTTTCTTTGAGGAACAAATCCTATTGAACCATCAACATTGGTCTTTCTGTCCTGCTTATTATTCCTACTCCTATTACTGTTGTTGTTGTTGTTATTGATAGGGCCTCTCTATGTAGCCATGGCTTTCCCGGAACTTACTATGTAGACCAAGGTGGCCTTGAACTTACAGTGAGGCGCCTGGCTCTGCCTCTGGAGTACATTAAAGAGATTAAAGATGGGCATCACCACACCTGGCTCCTCTTAATTTTTTTTTTTTTTTTGTTGGCTTGAGCACACAGCCAGGCTCTTGTCCAAGGCTCGGTGTTCAGATGATGTCCGTTATTGTCACCCTCTTCTCTTTATGTTTGGCGTTACTGAGACTCTCAGAAAGGTCAGTTGTACTATAGGTGATGCTCACATGGGTCACGGAGGAAACGGGGAGTAGACTGCAGGATCACTTGGTGAGCACCATTTGTCCCATTGGCCTCCTCTCCGTTCTGCCTTTTGAACTCACTTCAGAGATCTTGCCCTCACCCCACAGGCTCTAAATCATTCCTATAGCCTGGACAATCTCAGCACATTCCAGCTTGAGCCCTGGTGTCCCCTGTGTTTCCGCCTCCTGGCTTCTTTCCTCCTGTGTTCAAAGTCACCTTCTATTTGCTTCCTGGACCCTGAGTACCAACCGGGAACAAGACTTCATCAGCAGCCAGACACCTCCTGATCTCTCCTTAGCACTTACCATCTGCCCTGATTGTGTTGCGGTTTTCGTTTTTTGTGGGCCTTTTCCCCCCCTGTTTTCAATCATGTCTGTAAATCTTAACCTTCTGCCTAGGATTTGGGCAGCATCTGGTGTGTCCTCATAAGCCAATAAATATTCAATATAGGTTTATGATCATCCTTTATTCTTTGCTTTCACCTGAATGCAACTGAGCCACAGTCTTGAATATGCAGCTCTTTATAATGTCAAAAGTAAATTTGAATCCCTGTTCCTATCGCATGACATGTGCGCAGGCCTATTTCATCAGGCAGAGGGGCCTCTGGGGCAATGTTACCTTGGTGATTTCTCCCTGGCTGGTTCTAGTTCCTTGGTTTTCAGCCCAGAAGCTTGATACCCACAGCTTCCATGTTGATTAGACCCGGGGATGCTGACTCACGCCTTCCGAGCCCGGATGAGGCCGATGATAAAATCAGAATACGAATTTATTAATTTACATCATGGCATGTAACTGTTTAATGGGTTGGATCCTCACGTCGGCCTGAACAGTATATTCTCAGTACATTCTCTCCCTGTAGGCGAGATACATGGGCAGCCAAATTATAATCAGGAGGCTGCTTACCGAGCAGGCGTCGGAGCAAGGAAAGTTAATTACAGTCTATGATTAGAATTTTTAATGGCACCCAGCTCTAATAGAATGTCTATTAGAATATGTCTACTTCTATAACCAGAACACACCCGCCAGCTGGACGTCTTTGTACTCAACACAATGCTTGCCTCTGTGACCCACCTGTAACCTGGCTCCGTTTCTGGCCCCTGCCCTCAAATGGAGATTTTTCTTCAGGTTCCTTAAGTAGGCATGAGGTGCCAGAAAAAAAGAATGATTCGTGTGACTAGAATAAAACCAAGGGCATTAATTCTTTAAAAGACATGGCCAAGCAAGTTATAAGTCACAACAGTCCTAATCCACACAACAAAGAATGTATGCAGACCTGGAGATCAGGAAGAAAACACAAATAACCTGGTGGGGGAATTGGGTAAGTTATCTGAGCAAGCATATCACTTAAGAGGAAGGAAGTATGTCTGACAGGGATGGCAAGGGATGGAGGGTGTTCTGAACAAGCTCACAGTGAGATACCACTCTGCTCATTCTGTTGACAGAAAGGGAAACGTTGGGGTGGATGTGCATGGAAGGGTATCTTACGTATTCTTAGCGGGCAGATGAATTAGTAAAACCACGAATGTGGAAACCATTACCTCACTGTCTCCCGAAGCTTACAGCTCATGATCCAGGTACTTCCATCCCAGAAGCAAACCTGAGAGATTCGATGGGAGATTTATGTGAGAAGAGTCATAGAAACGACAGTACTCACAGTGAAGACCTAGAAATAGCTCGACAGATCATCAGTACAAACGCTGGTAAATAAAGTATGGTTTGGTCACCTACTGACACGTTGTCTATCAACCAAAATCTAATGATTTCTTTTTTAGAAAGCTAAAACTGCATACCCACACAGATATACACACGGATGGACATGCCCACACAACACATACATATATAAGGAAGACATATAAATTTTGGTAAAATTATTTAAGGGAAGACCTGCCCTGACCCCTTCTTCCTTGTAAAATGCACTGACATCCTAGTTGCTGTGAGTGTTCACTGCCAACTGTTCAAATCTCACTTCCTTCCTTCTTAAAAAACAACAACAAAAAAAAGAAAACAAACGCCACATTTATTCCCCCCTCCCCTCTGTGTGCATATGTGTGTGTGCGCGTGTGTGTGCCCGCGCATGCGTGCCTGTGTGTGCATGTGCGTGTACATTCATGCGGGTCCGAGGACCACTTTCAGGAGTCAGTTCAATCCTTCCACCACGTGGGTTCTGGTAAAGGCTGTTGGCAGCCAGTGCCTTTACCCACAGAGCCATCTGGCTGGCCCAGGCCTTATTCCCCTTTCTAGAGACTTGATGTTGGCCAAATAGTCTGCCTCAGTTAGGAAGCTATGCTTTTCTCCTTTACCCCGCCTCTCCAATGTGGCTCATGATGCTCTGGTTCAAGATAAGAAACAATTAATTATTTGCCTCAAGGTAGGACCGATATTTGGGCATCAGCGTACTAAACGTATCCTAGGGGGTCAGGATGGGGCCCGTTGACAACAGAGTCAGGCAAGTCATCCATGTTCAACTCCCTCTCTCCCTTCACCCTGCTGGTCGCTGGAGATCACCCTCCCCGGCAAAGGTATCACTTACAGAAGACTGGTACAGGCTCTGTTTCCAGGGAGATGACTTCAGACAACAGGATGAAAACCCAGGATCCCAAGTGATGATTATCACCGTCAGGGAGAGGCAGGAGGGTGGGGAAGGCTCCAGATAAAGCCCCATCGCTGAAGAGCATGCCATTCTCCGAGGCTCGTGATTAATATATTTCTGTAGACCCGAATCCACTTTAAAAGAGATGTATAAAGATAGGAATTTTCATTTTCAAACGTTCGTGCTTATCGTGGATTTATGGCGCTTCTGTTAGCGCCGGGGATGATTTCAGCTGCCGCGCTGTGACAGTAGATGAGAACAAAAGCTCTTCCTGCGTGGAAGCTTGGGAATGAGAGACAGGAAGCACCAAGTTCACAGCGAAATGAAGGCCTTCATTTGGGTAAACAGTAATACAGAGATAAGGCAGGTCGCTTAAAGGAGAGGGGTGGCCCATAATGGGCTCTAGACGGAAAGAAACAGAGAGGGCCGCACCTGGGAATTTGCTTTAACTTATTTTTAACATTATTCTTTGTCTATTTCCCTAAACCACATGGATGGGGGAGTTAGATTTTATTTTCTACAGTTTATGAAGGGAAGTGTCTCAAGGGCTGCACGTTTCTTGTCTTAGATGAATAACGAAAACGTCCTGTTTTCTAAATGAAAACCCCACAGACAAAGAAGACAGGAGCTATCGTAAACCTGCACGGGCACAACAAAAGTTCCTGTAGACACTTTAGTCAGAAAGGCCTCTCTCTGTGCGTCATTGAGTCAGCGTCCGGGGGATTTCCCACCCATAAAGATGGCAATGAGAGTAAAAAGGAGCTAATTCATCCGTCTTGGTGCTCTTGGTGTGTGTTCATGTATCAAGAGCACACGTGTATGTCAAGGCTGGTCCCCAACCCCCGAGTATTCATTCATCCAGGCTTAAAGCTTGCTTTTTACATTTGTGTGTGTTGTATGTGTGTATGTGGTGGGGTGGGGGTCTGGGGACATGAGTTCTCTGCTTTCACTAAGTGGTTCCTGGGGATTGAACCCAGGTTGTCAGAGCCCCTCCTTGGCCTGGGACTTGCCAATTCAGCTAGGCCAGTTAGCCAGTGATCTCCCAGGGATCCAACTGTTTCTATCTTCCCAGTGCTGGGGTTAAAAGCGTTTGCTGCCGTGGGTTCTGCAGACCGTATTCAGGTACTGATGCTTGTGCAGAAATCACTCTATAGCTTAAGGTCTCTTAACCCGAGTTTTCTTCACAGTCTGTGTGTGTACGTGTGTGTGTGTGTGTGTGTGTGTGTGTATGAAGAGGGAGGGGGCAGGACTCAGCTATTTCCAGGTCTTGCTTGCTCTAGGTTCTCTCGGGACCAAAAGATGCTCGTGGAACCACTGACTGAGGACAGCAGTCTGAAGTTGGTGTGGGAGTCACTGCTGCCTATGTGTGCTTCATACCGAGCCACTCGCCGACCTGCAGCCACTTAGGCGTCGTGCCGTGCACGCCTGCCTTGTGGTCACAGGAGGTGGGGAGCAGCAGAATGGCCCAGCTCCTTCAGCTGTGTGACCTTGCACCATGGCGTACCCTCAGAAAGCCTCAGTTTCTCATTCCTTTCTCAGGGGTGAAGTGCTGGAGATACATCCAGGGCCCTGTGTCTGCCAGGCAAGCGCTGCACCTCTGAGTTATTTATACCAAGCTCTGCCTATTATTTTATTTTATTTTATTTTATTTTATTTTATTTTATTTTTGAGACAGGGTCTCACTATGTACCCCTCGCTGATCTGAAACTTGCTATGTAGACCAGGCTGGTCTCAAACCCAGAGAAACACTCGCCTCTGCCTTCCAAGTGTTGGGATGACATGTGTGTACCACCACGGCTGGCTTTATATCATTAAAGTGAATGGTGTTAGAATCCGCCATGCCTTACCAAGAGAATTAAGTGAGCTAATGAAGTGTTTCGTTCCTTCGGTGGCAGTAGGGACACTCGGCATGTGTCAGAGAGGGTCCCTCACCAGCCCGTGGCAGTTCATCTACAAATCAAGTCACCGGCATTTTGTTCAAGTGGAGTCTTGCTTGCTTGGGGTTCGACACTAAAAGCAAGGATCTCAATAGTTTACAGAGAAGCACAGTTAAACCCGAAGTCACTTATAATATTGTTGGGTTTGGGGACTAGAGAGATGACTCAGTGGTTAAGATCACTGACTGCTCTTCCAGAGAACCTGGGTTCAAGTCCTACCACCCACTTGGCAGCTGACAACTGTCTGTAACTCCAAGATCGGAATCCTCACACCGACATACATGTAGCAAAACACCAATGCAAATAAAATAAAGAACTTTATAAAAAAATATTGTTGGGTTTTAAAATATTGTTTCTCTCCCTGCTCCCCCCAGTTTTTGTATAGATACAGTTGCCTCTAGACTCAACTGAAGGACCCACTGCCTGGACTCTCCCTAGGTCTAGCTCGCAGCACAACCCTGTCAAGCACATGGGGTCATCTTTTGAGTTTCCCGGGTCCTGGGAAGGCTCTGCTCTAAATCTGTCCAGGGTCAAGTTGAGGATGTGTTGCAACGCTGGAATGTCCTATGGAGGCCATACTTCTCTCATGTCTCTTTACAAAGACCAACGAGGCAGCTCCGTTCTCATCGTTCTCGCCATCATCATCCTTATCTCTCCTTTTGATGAATTCTGGAGGCTTGCCAACCCAGGCAGCCTGGAAAATAAATTCCCTCTGCTGTTTGCGCTGAGCCGCAAATCATGAACACCAGCTGTTTTGTGTATTTGAAATAAAGCTCCAGGTGTATTGGGAGCATCAAGGGAGCAACGGGCCGTACCCCCCACCTCCTCCCGGATATCTATGGGCACTGCTGTGCAGCTGGGCAATTTACTCCTTTAATACGGAAAGTGAATCTCAGGCTCCTCCATCCCCATCTTCAGCAAGGTCGAGCTCAGCAGCCAGTAAATATTTGTAGATTTGATTTGTTACATGCGACCAGTCAACAATCATATAAGCCTGACTCTCAACAACTTAGGATGGCGGGGAAAGAGTGCTTTTTCCCAACAAATATGATAAGTGGGGTTCTGGAAAGTAGATTGGAACGCATGTCCCTAAGTTCTGAGAGCAACAGAGTGTAAATTAAACACGGGGTGAGAAGGAAAGCTCGATAGTGGTTGTTTGCTGTTTCCCGGTGATTTATAGTTGTCAAATGCTTTATAGATATTGGATAATTAAATTATTGCAACCACCTGGTGGTGACTGCAGGCTGAATGCGATTATCCCCACTTTGGTAGGAGATGAGGAGAGGCGGCTGTGGGTCTAAGCGTACACGCCGGGAAATAAAGTTGTGTCCAGGTCCCCGCTTGAGAAAGCTTAGTCCGGCGGTGTGCGTCTAACTCTGCTCTTGAACTCGAACGCCTTTGAAATGTGTGTAGTCCCACTAACTCCACAGCCCGGTATCATCTGCCTGCTCTCTGACATCTGTGTCTCTTCAGGTTTGCAGCCAAGGAAGGGAGTTTATGAGGAGGTGGGGGTCAGAGCATGCTTCCCTGCTAGCTGAGGAAACCCTACAGATTGCAGGCCACAGTTCCTCTGGGCCCGCCCTGATTCAAGTGCCTGTGTTCAAGATCTCTTTCCTGGGGGAACCAGGTGCCATGCTTTCATGGGGAACATCTAGAATGGGCCGCAGGCTACCATGTCTGCCCTTCAGGGACCTTCTCGTGACCTTTCATGTGGAGTGTTCAGTCTGTTGGACCGCCTGGCTCTCCCACCCTCGGATGACAGAGCGTCCAGTCCTGTCAATAAGCAAATAAGTGCCTTCTGTTTCAATATTTAAACAGTTTGGCTCAGACCTAAAAAGCCCATTAGCTTAGGTCTGGAGCTTTAAGGCAAAGACACAGTTTTGTGTGGTTGGGATCCTTAGCACATAAAAAAAAAAAAAAAAAACCCAAACCATCAAGCAAACACACACAGCTATGTCAACTTCAAATCTGGAAGTCCAGTGTCGTCTTCCTATTCAGCTAACTGGCAGGGACCATCTTCCTCACTCCGCTCCGGACCCTTGACATGGCTTTGCCCTCTAAAAGTGTATTTAAGGCAGCCGGGTGGTGGTGGCACACGCCTTTGATCACAGTCCTTAGGTAGACGGCTCTCTGAGATTGAGGCCGGCCTGGTCCACAGAGCAGGAAGGCCAGGAGGGTTCCATGGAGAAGCCCCGTCTTGAAAAACCAAAAAAATAAGTAAATAAAATAAAATAAAATTTACGGCATTTATTTATTGGGGGTGGTGGTGGTGTGAGTATGCTGCACACATGGAAATCAGAGGACCATCTGATTTAGCCACTCTGTCCCTCCACAGTGTCTGGTGGGGCATGGCTACCATACTCAGCCTATCAGGCCTGTAGCAGGAGCCTTTCCCGCCCAGCCGTTCTGCCGGCCTGGCGTTATTCTTTCCTGATGGATGGGAAACACGAGAGGTCGGGAAAGCAAAGACTTCCTGTTTCAATTTCAGTAGACATGTATCAGAAAACACAGGAGAAGCCAGGCCCCGTGGGAATGGATGGCCTGTCTCATCACTGTGAAGCCATTTTTTGAAAATGCTCCCGAGGCCGCGGGCGAGTGGACAGGTATTAACTCGGTTAAGGAGTCGTGTCAAAGGAGACAGCGGCTCTCTCTCTTTCTCTCCTGTCGCAGGGCCATCAACAGGATAAATGTCTAATGGGCATGTCTCTGTATGTCCAGGCTTTCCTGGCTTCTGTGTAGGGGCCTTGTGTTCACTCCGGAAATCGAAGGGGGACTTTCATGGACAGAAAGACACTTGCTCATGATGGAGGGGACAGACTGCCAGGTTGGGAAAGGCCTGGGACAGGCTGCAGAGAGGGAGAAAGGGCCAGTGCCGGTTCCTGGTGCCTTTTCTCCAGTGGATGGAAATCCAGCAAGACACTCCTCTGCGGAGCTTCACATTCCCCCACACCCACACTGTCTTTTCAAGGATGTTAGAACAATAAACAGCCCTGGAAGCTGGAGATAGTGTTTCCCTCTGGAGTGAAGGGCAGATTTATTTACTGTCCAGTATAATAAAAATAATGTCTGTTTCTGAAGCCCAGGACAGTTGGGTTCACTGCCTATTACGGAAGTTCAGGGTCTTTGGGTTTCAGCCCTGTCACGTGATGGGCATAAAAGCCTCCTCTCCTGCTTCATCCACAAGCAGGAATCTGAATAAACTGGAAACCGAGGACTTTCCTTGGACTTACCAGAGAATGGAGGTCAGAGGTCAAGCTGATATCCTGGACTCTAGAGAGACAGCACTTTTGGGGTCACAGATGTGACCTATGTACCCAGAGCAGAAGACACGGTGGGTAGGAGGAGCAGAATCGCACAGCACTTTAGTTGAGGGTGGAGGTCGAGTGTGGACTTGCGTGAGTGTGAGAGACCCCCCCCCAAGACACAGTCTCCTTTCTTGTGTTTTTTGCTTTGTTTTCTTTTTGTGGGTCTTTTCTCTGGACCCTCACTAGGGTCTCCTGGTAAAGAAGCCAGAGAACTTTCCTGTTGTCTCAGACAGGGGGAGAGAGAGCCAACCATTTTGAAACACACCCAGCGTGTTCTCCTCAGCGTAGCCCAACTCTGTAGAAGAGGGAATGTTGAATATATCAGCATAAAGAACTGACGTGTGAGGCTGGAGTGGTGGGGACCCATGGTTAAAGGCACTGGCTGCTTTTCCAGAGGACCTGGCTTGGAATTTCAGTACCCGCATGGCAGCTCACAACTGTCTGTAACTCCAGTCCTAAGGGATTCCACGTCCTCTTCTGGCCTCTGCAGGCACCAGGAGCATAAGTGGTATACAGTGGTACACAGATGTCCATGCAGAAAAACACTCACACACATTTCAAAAAATTTTAAAAAATGGATACATGTCTAAGAAGATGGACATGCTAGTGACCCTCATTTGATCATTGTACATGGATCACATATGTCAAAATCTCTCTCTCCACCCCCATGAAGCTACATGCTAACCTTAAAATCATCTCTAAGTGATGGAGGAAGGTCATTTGTCAATAAACAAACTGCCTTGGCCCATTTGAGAGGCCATCCCTTAGGTGGGTGGAGTAGACAGAATAGAATACTGGGAGGAAGAGGAAGTGAGCTCAGATGCAGGGCAGCTCCTCTGAGAGACAGACGCCATGCTCTCCTCTCCAAAGCAGATGCGATGAAGCTCCAACCCAGGATGGACGTAGGCTAGAATCTTCCCGGTAAGTGCACCTTGGGGTGCTACACATATGAACAGAAATGGGTCAAGCAGTGTTTAAAAGAATACAGTTTGTGTGTCGTTATTTTGGGGCATAAGCTAGCTAGGCGACCAGGGAGCTGGGCTGTGGGAAGAGGCCCGCAGCTCCCCACTACATCTAAGTGCTGAGGGAGATTTCCAAGGCTTTGTCTGACTTTGGGGGAAAGACATGACCAAATCCATCCTTCTCTAGTCTTCCTTGCTCACCTAAGGGAGAGAAGGAGAAAAGAAAAGCTAAGAACACTGGTAAAGTTTGAAGTTCAGGAACTCATCAAGACTATTTCATCCTGAGGATATGGAGCATTTTCTCGCCCTCATATCTTATTGCCACACCAGTAGGGCTCACTGTGGATTAAAACTCAAAGAATTGCAAGGTGCTGACTTACTCAGAGATTGCTGTTGAGGAGAGCCCAAAGAGAAGAGACATAAACAAACACATAAATAATAACAATAAACACTTGAAAAATCTGAAGGCTCTAGTATTATTTATCTATGTCAACCACAAAACACAGCCCGGCTCCTACCAAGATTAATATAGACCCTCACACCCAAGGCCTGTTTAGTCCATATGTTGTGTCTATCTTTCAACAGAAAGTCACAAGGCATGCTGGAGGGCAAGGAACAAAGCACCGTAGAGGGAAGGCAAGCATCAGAACTAGAATCATATAGGGGAGCCATCACACGGGGAATTAAAGATAACCAGGACCAGGAATTAGGAAGACGGCTCAGTGCTTAAGAGTACTTGCTGCTCTTGAGGAAGGCCAGAGTTCATTTCTCAGCATTGGTATTGGGTGGCTCATAACTGCCTGTAACTTCTGCCCCCGAGTCTCTGACGCCCGTTTCTAGTCTCCTAGGGTATCCTACATGCGGGTGTATATATTAATACACATACATACACATAGATAAAAATAAAATATATCTTTAGAAAGCAACAGTGATCAATATGTTAAGGACTCTAATGGAAAGAACCACATGGGTGCTATAAACAGCAGAGAGAAAACAAAATCCCAAAGGAAGTGCTGGCAATAGACGTACTGAAGCAGAATTAAAGGATGCTTGGATGGACCTGTTATTAGTAAACTAGACAAGGCCAGAAAAAAGAAAAAGGGAGATTAAAAATATAGTCAATAGAAACTTCTGGAAGTAAAATGTAAAGGGAGAAAGAAAAAAAAACCTTCCAAACAGACAACAGAATACCTAAGAACTGTGGAAAAAATTTTAAAGGTCTAGTATATGTAATTGGAACACTAGAAGGAGAAGAAAGAACAAAGCAGAAGAAATATTTGAAGTAATATGACTGAGAATTCTCACAAATTAGCATCGTAAACACCAGGAAATTATACTCGGAGACAACATAATTTAACTTCAGGAAAGCAAAGACATCAAGAGGGGAAGTCACCTTACATAGAATCAAGAATCAGAATTAACTAGCTGCTTTGCTAGAAACTACCACAAGCAAGAAGAGTGGAGTGAAATATTTGCAGTGTTGGAAGAAAAGCCCACTCTTCTAGAATTCTGTATCCAGTGAGATTATCCTTCAAGAGTCAAGGATCAATACTTCCTCAGACAAGCGAAATCCTAGGGCATTCGTCACAGCAAACTTGCTCTGCAAGCAATAGTCAAAGAAGTGATTCAGGGCATAGGAAATGATATAGGTCGGACATTCGGATCTATATAAAGAAAGGGAAGGGGAAAAGAGTATCTGAAGGAAAAAAAAATCAAAAGAGTTTCTTTTTCCCATTCTTAATTTAATGACTAACTGGTCAGTAAAATGGCATGTTCTGGATGTAGCATATGAAGCGGTGAATGAATTTAGCAGCAGTGTAAAGACAGGAGGAAGGGATCAGGAGGACCAGTTACCAGGTACCTGCCTGGTAGCAGAGTACCATTAGAGAGAGTATTATACTAGACGCAATTACAGGCTAAGCGTGATACATTAATGAGGCGAAACCTGACAAAGCCACGAGGAAAGCCCAAGTCTGCCATTTTAGTTGGAGACTTCTTTAGAAACTCATCTTTTGGTAATTTATAGGTGACATAGGCAGAAAATCAGTAAAAAAAAAAATAGGGTTGACCTGTTAAAGCGCCATCCATCAGCTTCCTATCACTGGCATTTATGGAATAATCTATCCAACAGCAACTGGGTACATATGCATTCTTCCAGAGATCCCAAGGAATACACACTAAGGTAGACAGATCCTGGGTCATAAAAAGATCAAAAACTTTATAAGAACAGAAATCATACACGGTTTCAGGCTTTCTAGGCTCAGACGCTTCTGTAATTCAGCCCACTGGGCTTTGCAGGAGTCTCTAATCTCTTATGTTGCCTCATGAGAAACGGGGCTCAGGGGAGAGGTACACGCATTGACAGTGTCTCTGAGTCAGGGTTTGTGTGTCTTCTGCCATCATCTGTCAACTAACTCACTCACTTTCTAGAAACTGTAAGAGAAGTCCCCAACTCTTCACAGTTTTCCATTTTTTAAAAATAATCTTTACTTTGTATGTTACAGCATATGTGTGTGTTGGTGTGGGTGTGTACATATATGTGTGTGAATGTGCTTGCGTGTGTGAATGTGTGTAGGTCAGAGGTTGATGCTGGGTCTCTTTCTCAGTTGCTCTCCACCGTATTTTGGGGAGCAATAGGGCTTTTCAGTGAACCTGGACTGCATGGATTCTGCCCTCTGACTCTGTCCCCTCAGTCCCGGGGTGACAGACATGTGCCGCCATGCTTAGGTGTTTACATTGGTTCCAGGGATCCAGACTCAGTTCTCATCTTACACAGCAGGTATTTTACCAACGGGCACATTTCCTCAGCCCCGATTTTGATTTGTTTCTTTGTGTGCATGTGTGTGCGTGTTTGCGCATGTGCTTGTGGAAGCCAGAGGACAAATTCAGAAGCCATCTACCTCAGCGTTTCAGAGTGTCTTTCAATGACTTGTAGCTTGTTGGGTAGGCTAAGCTGACTGGCCAGCAAGTCTCGGGGACACACTGTCTCCCCCACACTGGGATTACAAGTACATGCTACCATCTGGACATTTGTAATGTGGGTTCTTCTTCTTCTTCTTTTCTTCTTCTTCTTCTTCTTCTTCTTCTTCTTCTTCTTCTTCTTCTTCTTCTTCTTCTTCTTCTTCTTCTTCTTCTTTCTTCTTCTCTTCCTTCTCCTCTTCCTTCTCCTCTTCCTCCTCCTCCTTCTATTACTTCTTCCTTTATTTTTTTTTAAAACTTTATTTTATGAGCATTGGTGTGAAGGTATCAGATCCCCTGTGAGCTGTCATGTGGGTGCTGGGAATTGAACCTGGGCCCTCTGGAAGGGCAGCCAGTGCTTACAACCACTGAGCCGTCTCTCCAGCCCTAATGTGGGTTCTTGAATTGAGTTCAGGTCCTCATGCTTGCACGACAAACACACTACTGACTGAGCCATTTCCTCAGCCTCCCTTCACAGTCTGTGACTACGTCTTCCCTAGTTTTTATCTTTTTTTCCTATCTAAATCAATATTCAGACAGCTGGGCTGAACCAAAGAATGTCGGAGGGAGGGTAATAATTGGCCTCCAGTATGTTGGCCTCATTGTTTGAGTTGCATCAAGGTTATTGAAACTTTCAGACTAATACATTCGGTTTTCCGTTTTCCACCCCTTTGCAGAAAGCACACCAGATGCTGCTGTGTGGACGAAGACAAGAGAGGTGAGGAACCGCATTGAAAGCCCCCGCCCCGTCCAACAAAGTTGGCTTTGTTCAGGAGACTGACTTCAGCAATACAGGGAATATTGCTGTGTAATTTATGTTTGTCAAGCCCAGCCTGCAGCCAATATGACCCCAGCAGGAGTTTGAAAATTATTGATCCCAAAGGCCTTCCTTGGGGTACGATGGTCCTGACTCTACGTGACAACAAGGAGCAGCCAAGAAAATCCCAACCAGACGCCAGGCTCTACAGGCAAACTCTTGCTTACAGTTCTGCTCAATATCCCCCTCCCCCCCATAGTACAACAATTTCAAGGATAGTGAAATTCCCCAATGTCTATCAACATTTATTTAGCAAAAAAAAAAAAAAATCAATTAAAAATCAGATTCTGCCACCCAGCACTGTGTGAGAGATATTTCCAGGAACAAAGAAATGACAGTGTGAAGGTTTTCAAAATTAATTGATGTGCGATTAGCCCACACTTCAGTTTTTTTCATGCCGCATTCCTATAATTTAAAAAATTAGCATGTCACACCCAAGCTGCATAATTACATAGCTTAGAAATTCTGCACAAATATCATTATATTCGCATTTTATTAAACATAAAGAAAAACCGAAGTTGAAAAGGATGAGATTAAAAATACAGCACAGAAGTCCCGATCCTTTCCCCTTTCCCCCCCCCCCGACAGGAGCAAATGCCACACTTGGGAGGTTTCTGAATCCGAGCACTCGTCGTTAGCTCTGATCCCCACGTACCCTCTGCTAGGTTTGCTTTAGTCATAAAAGAACATCCATTCTTCAACTAGATGAGGGCCCTATGCGCTACAACCCGCAGACTTGATCTAACCTCTACCTGGGTTGTACAGCCTTCAAGCTAAGAATGTTTTTTTTGTTCTCCAAAGGTCATCAGCTGGATCCTGGGTAGTCAGACCCACCCTGATCCCCTAACTCCCACCACAAGGTAGCAAGGGTTGTGGGGCAGAGGCCCAGGGCGTGTTTCTATACAGTCCCCAGCCCAGAGATTGGTGGAATGGGTTAGAACTGGGGTTCCCTTGGTGGGTATCTGAGCCAGCTGTAAGGGCAAGTAGGTCTCAAGGAGTTGAGAGACAGCAGCTGGGTGTCTGGATGGAGCAACCATGTAGCAGAGGGTTGTCTAGGAGCTTGTGATTAACAGCTGGGGCCGGGCAGGGCGGGCGTGTGTGAGGTGATGATGTTGGGGAGTTACACTTGAGGATGACGTCAAGTGGGTTCTCTGGCTGTAGAGACTGGGGTCCAGTAACTAAAACTGGAGAAGCAGGACCTACCAAGGTTTCAGAGCTCTGAGTGCTGGGTGCAGAATTGGAAGAAGCTGGCATTGGTGAAGGTCCAGGAACTGGGAGTCTGTTCGAAGATTGGAAGGAACGTTCCAGTGAATGAAAACACAGAATGGACAACACACAGTTAGATCCTAGAACCCGGTCTGGGCTATCCACACGACTCCTGAAGTTGAGTAGATGCGTGGCCAAGCCCCAGCCGACAAGGGGCTAGCTGCATATCGTTGCGACCTGCAAGGAATTTGAGTGTGTGGCCCATGGTGACAAGGAGGCCCAAGACATGATTAGCTAAACCGGGAGATGTGGTTTGTGGCTGTGGTTTCCCCTAGCGGGTGGGAAACCCTGTCCTCAGTTCTGAAGGAGGAAGCAGTTCTAGAGTCCAGCAATATCAGCCCACCTTTTGGTAGCTCATTGTTTTCTTGGAAATCCAATACCTAATTCCCTCTGAAAGCACATCTTTCGAATAGTTCTGGAAGGTAGGCGAAACCTGCTTTTCAGTTAATTCAATCACATTTGAGTATCCTGGGGGAGGGGGGATCTGCTATTTTAAAGAACTGTGGAAAATTCGCTTGTTAATCAAAGAACCCGACGGGAACGGTGGCGCGCTCCTGTTTTTCTGTTGTTTTAAAGATTACAGTTGACGTATTTATTTCTGTAAAGCACCCAAAGGGGACTTGTGGAGATTAAACATAATTTAGTCTGGGAGTTTTATTTGTGAGCGTTGAGGCACCTCATGGATCTTGGAGACCCTCAGGGTGGTCGCTGACAGAAGTGGGAATTAATACCTTAATGACAGGGATTCAGGGCTCTCTAGCGTCGGGTTTCCTGGTGCCTTCCTGCCCTTGCTGTGGCTGCTTAACTCCTTCTCATCTTACCTAGCAGCTCAAATGTCACTGTTTGTTCTCTTTTTAATTTTCTTAAAAAATTCTGAGTGTATAATTAAATATATACATACATATACATATATATATATAATATAGAACTTAGACTTTTTTGTAGCATTAAGAATGTTCATATTACCATGCAACTCTCCTTACCCACACAACTCCTGGACATTATCAGGGCGCCCAACTGCAATCCCCACTCAGTAAGAACCTCTCTCTTCTCTCATCATCCTTGGTAAATCTCTCTATGTATCCCTGGCTCTAAATTCATAGTTCACTTTGGAGACTTAGAGACATAGTCAACGTCTTGTTTGAAGGATGAAATCGCTTTCCAAACTCTTGCTGTGAAGAGTCCCGCCCACATCTTGCAACATCATGTTACTCGAATTTATAAACCCAGGTAAGGGTGTACATGGCTACTTTTTGGCTTTTCAGTTTCGGGCATTTTTTTTGATTGATTTCTTACTATGAAAAGTACAAATAGAAGCAGGATATGATGGCTCACACCTGTAATCTTGGAACTTGGGAGGTGGAGGCAGGAAGCTTGCGTGGGATCTGAGGCCAGCCTGGACTATAGAATGAAACACCATCTTATCCATCCCCTTAAGAAAAGAAAGAGAAAGAAGACTTTAACGTTCTAGCATCTTCTGAAAGGCAGTCATCCATTCATTTAAAAACATATTGGACATACATATACATTGGTTTATGTTCTTTTTTAGCCCCAGAAAAAGAAACAACATCACCAAAGAGCTTCACAGCCTCTTAAATGCACACCCTCCCTTCCCCCAGACAAAACCACCAATCTGCACTATTGATTTCCTTGCTTTTCCTCTTACTTATCACATAGGTATACGTGTTCTTTTAAAGCAGTGTGCTGTTTTGTAGGCCTATATAAACGGAGACAAGCATCTTCTGACTTTGCCACTTCACATTACATTTTGAGGTTTGTCCACCTGGGCATATGCACCTGGATTCATTTCCATTTCTTGCTTTTGTCTTTGAGACAGAATCCCACAATGTTGTCCTGACTGGCCTTGAACTCACAGAGATCCACCTGCCTCTCAGTCTCCCAAGTGCTGGGATTAGAGCAGTGCACCACCATGCCTGGCTCTCATTCCCATGTCTTTGTCCAGCCTTGCACACAAACTCTGGTTCATCTGCTTTCTGCAGGCTGGTGGGCAGGGCATCAGGGCACAGCACAGTTTCTACCTTATTAGCTAAGGCGATGCCAACAAAAAGGATATTTCCACATGCTAGGGATAGAGTCTGGAGCCTCATGCATTACGAGGTAGGTGTTTTAGTATTGTTCTGACACCATTTCTTCTCAAACTCTACCATGCGTAGATGACAAGCTATGTGCACCACAGCTGGTTTTGTTAACTCTTATCATTGGCTGAGTTTTTAAACTTTGGCTAATTTGGTAGCATGCAGCGGTAATTCCGTTGTGGTTTTAACTTGCTGTTATATGACTGAATTTTGTCCATTTATAGGCAATTTGAATCCTGTCACATAACCTTTCATTAAAAAATAATTTATAGAAATTGATTTACATATGTTCTTTATATATCTTGAATATTAATTCTTTACCAGTTTTATGTGTTGCAAAAAGTTCTTAATTTAGAATCTTAAAAACAGATGTCTTTTTTTTTTTTTTTTTTTTTTTTTTTTTTAAGAAGTGGTCTTGTTCAGTGGCTCAAGCTGCCTCCAACACATGTAGCTCAGGCTGGCCTTGAATTTGTGAGCTTCTACATCAACCTCCTGAGTAGCTAGGATTATGAGTGTGCACCACTGTGCCGGGTTAGACAATTTTCATTTATTTTTTAACATTAGAAATAATAATTTTTTTTGAAACAGGGTTTCTCTGTAGCTTTAGAGCCTGTCCTAGAACTCGTTCTGTAGATCAGGCTGGTCTTGAACTCACAGAAATCCATCTGTCTGCCCCTGCCTCCTGAGTGCTGGGATTAAAGGCATGTGCCACCACCACCTGACTGAAATAAATTAATTTCTAATTTTATTTTGAGATAGAGTATCACTGTGTATGCCACACTGTCTTCCAACTTGTGATCCTCCTGCCTCAAACTCAATAGTGGTGGGATTAAAGCATATATACTATTGCCTGGCAATCAATCTTTTTTTTCTTTTGCTCTTTCTTTCTTTCTTTCTTTCTTTCTTTCTTTCTTTCTTTCTTCCTTCCTTCCTTCCTTCCTTCCTTCCTTCCTTCCTTCTTTTGCTTTTCTTTCTCTTAAGAGATGGGGGGTCACAGATTCAGCGCAATGCCCATCAAAATCCCAGAAAAATTCTTCACAGACCTCGAAAGAACAGTTCTCAACTTCATATGGAAAAACAAAAACCCAGGATAGCCAAAACAATCCTGTACAACAAAAGAACTTCTGGAGGCATCACAATCCCTGACTTCAAACTCTACTACTGAGCTACAGTACTGAAAACAGCCTGGTATTGGCATAAGAACAGACAGGAGGACGAATAGAACTGGATAGAAGACCTGGATATCAATCCACACATCTTTGAACACCTGATTTTTTACAAAAAAGCAAAAATATATCAAATGGAAAAAAGAAAGCCTATTTAACAAGTGGTGCTGGCGTAACTGGATATCAACATATAGAAGAATGAAAATAGACCCATATCTATCACCATGCACAAAACTCAAGTTCAAATGGATCAAAGACCTCAACATAAAGCCAGCCACACTAAACCTTATAGAAGAAAAAGTGGGAAATACACTTGAATGCATTGGCACTGGAGACCACTTCCTAAATATAACCCCAGCAGCACAGACACTGAGAGAAACAATTAATAAATGGGACCTCCTGAAACTGAAAAGCTTCTGTAAAGCAAAGAACATGGTCAACAAGATAAAACAACAGCCTACAGAATGGGAAAAGATTTTCACTAATCCCACATCAGACGGAGGTCTGATCTCCAAAATATACAAAGAACTCAAGAAACTGATCACCAAAAGAACACATAATCCAATAAAAAAAAAATGGAGTACAGATCTAAACAGAGAACTCTCAACAGAGGAATCTAAAATGACTGAAAGACACTAAGGAAATGCTCAACATCCTTAGTCATCAGAGAAATGCAAATCAAAACAACTCTGAGATTCCATCTTACACCTGTAAGAATGGCCAAGATCAAAAACACTGATGACAACTTATGCTGGAGAGGTTGTGGGGAAAAGGGAACACTTCTGCATTGCTGGTGGGAATGCAAGCTGATACAGCCCCTTTGGATGTCAGTGTGGCAATTTCTTAGAAAATTAGAAATCAACCTTCCTCAAGACCCAGTAATACCACTTTTGGGTATATATCCAAAGGATGCTCAATCGTGCCACAGGACATGTGCTCAGCTATGTTCATAGTAGCATTGTTTGTCATAGCCAGAACCTGGAAACAACCTAAATGTCCCTCCACCGAAGAATGGATAAGGAAAATGTGGTACATTTACACAATGGAGTACTACACAGCAGAAAAAATAATGACAGCTTGAATTTTGCAAGAAAATGAATGGAGCTAGAAAACATTATTTTGAGTAAGGTAATCTAGATACAGAAAGGCAATTATCACATGTACTTGCTCATAGGTAGTTTTTAAACATAAATCAAAGAAAGCCAGCCTACAAACCACAATCCCAGAGAACTTAGACAACAATGCAGACACTAAAAGATACTTACATAGATCTAATATACATGGGAAGTAGAAAGTAAGAAAAGACAAGATCTCCTGAGTAAATTGGGAGCATGGGGACCTTGGGGGAGGATAGAAGGGAGGAGGGGAGAGGCGGGGAGGGGAGCAGAGAAAAATGTAGAACTCAATAAAAATCAATAAAAAAAAAAGATTGGGGTCTCAGTATGTTCCTTGGATGACCTCAAAAATATCACCCTGCTTGAGCATATTCTGATCTCTGAAGCTTTAGATACTGTTGGGAGCTGTGACCCCTTAGATCCTGAATTTCTTTTTTTTTTTTTTTTTTTTTTGGTTTTTCGAGACAGGGTTTCTGTGTAGCTTTGGTGCCTGTCCCGGAACTAGCTCTTGTAACCAGGCTGGCCTCGAACTCCCAGAGATCCGCCTGCCTCTGCCTCCCGAGTGCTGGGATTAAAGGCGTGCACCACCACCGCCCAGCAATCCTGAATTTCTTATAAACAAAGTGTTATGCTTGCAGCTGTTCAGAGCAGGAGACAGTTAAGGATCCCTATATAAGCTGCTCCTGCTACAACAAAGAGGCATTCTTGGGGCATTCCTGTTTCAAGGATGACCCATGTCACTGTCTCTCTGTCTGTGTGTCTTTGTGTGTTTCAATCTCCAGCCCCTTGCCCGGTTCACGAACTGAACGGTAGCGCATATGTGCGCTACAAGATACAACCAGCCAGAGGTTCCTCACTTTAGTGTGATTAATGTTGGTTTTTTTTTTTTCCAATCTTTCCCTTTATACAAACCTTTATTTTATTTTGCTTCTCATGTTTTGTTTTAAAAAGCTACTTCTTACCCCAATGTTACATACAAAAAATTCTCTGTGTTGCCTTCTAGAAGCTTTATAGTTTTGCTCTTACATTTAAGAATTTTAATCTACCTGGGATTGATTTTCGTATGTGGTATAATAGAGATTTAATTTCATTTCCCCACACAGATCTATACAGTACCAGCCACAGCCACTGTCTAGTCTGTCTGTTCCACATCGATCCGCGGTGCCATCTCTAAAAAGATGAAGTTTCCGAATATGTTTGGGCTTCTTTCCGTGCTTCCTATGAGCTATTGGCCTCGCTATGGCATTATAGCGTCCCAGTAATGACAGAACGAGACTTCCCCTTGTCTGCAGGGTTAGCTGCACTTTTCTCATGGTCTTTGTGTTTTGCGGCTTGTTGAATTTTGTGTAACCGTTAGGCTTCGAGGTGAAAGGAATTAGACTGAATCTCTGGATCCTGGCCTGTTTAAGTTTAAATGAACAACAATACAAGGCATCCCTTGTCAATTTCATTTTCTTCAGTGGTTCAGCCACTGGGGGATTTATTGGGAAGAGGAAAGGGTTCAGAGAGAAGAGGGAGAGACCACAGAGGTGAGTTTGAGGATATAAGCATGATACATTACATAAATGTGCACAACTGTTTAAAAAAAGGCACCGGGCGGTGGTGGCACACACCTTTAATCCCAGCACTCAGGAGGCAGAGGCAGGAGGATCTCTGTGAGTTCGAGGCCAGCCTGGTCTATAAGAGCTAGTTCCAGGACAGGCCCCAAAACTACAGAGAGAGACCCTGCCTCAAAAAACAAAGAAACAAACGAAGGTTAGGCACATACAGCTTGGTGACAGAGCACTTGCCTCGCATGCATGGGAAAGGACCACGAATTTGCTTAGTTGAGCTTGAAGAAATAGCAACTTGAATTACAAATGAAAAAGTAAATACTATATTTTGTTGATGATAAAATAGGATTGATTGTAAGAAACTGTAATTTTTATGTGCCCTCAAAACCACTGCCACTTACTAGAAGATGCGACCTTCCTGCACAATGCATCTTGATTTCAAAGGTTTTGAAATGTGAGGAAAAATTTTGTTTTAGGATTGTTGTATTAAGCAATTGAAATTTAAAACTCACTCGATCAATTAAATTACATATTAAATTTAATTGGTGAGAAAGTTAACAAATGTTTGATGCAAATTAATTCTCTTAGACGTAGCCCAGAAAGACAATGAAATGAAAACATAATAGAATGGTTTAAAGTCTGAGAGGGTGGCATGAAAAGGCCCAATACCATCTAATCAAGAGCTCCAGATGGAGGTAATGGGGACTGGAAAGGAGACAATGTTTGAAAAACACGATGGCTGAGAAAATTTGAAAATAGTGCTAATATCCAAATGTAGGAAAGTAAATGAGTCTCAAACAGAAGAGAACAAAGAGGCTCATCCTCGGGCTTATTGTGATTTCTGAAGTATAAAGGATAACAAAGCTAGAGAACATGAAAAGCAAAGAGATCTTCAAAGCAACCAGAAATGAACAAAAGCTACCAAGGAACTTGGAGCAGATAGACCAAGTGATTAAACAGCAAAAGAAAAGCCAGAACACTGCGGGACAGATTTTCAGTGTGTCCAGAGACAAACAACGATCAAGTGGGATTTGTACCCATTAAAACTCCTTCAAGAATGAGAGCGGAACAAAGGCTTCTCAAAGAAATCAAAACAATGATAAGAAAATTTTCTTTCTTATCCAAGCAAATGGAAAAAAAAATCAGCCTAGATATGAGGGGTACCTTCTGGGAGGAGACGCCAGGGCTCTGCGAACCCTGGGGAAGGCTTGCTTGGCTCTCAGATGTCTGGCTGACATTTTAGGACTGTTGGGGCTGCACACACTTATTTGTATGGCACCTCGGCGATGCGTTTAGAAAGATGTTTTTGAAGATATTGTATCCTGCATCCCAGTTGCTCTTTTTTGGGCAGCATTGTTTGGGTGTTTAACCCTGCCCACTTGCCAAAAGTAAAAGTCTGCCAACAAATTTCTGTTTAAGGACACTTGCAGCTGTGTGTCTGTCCTTGCGTGCTTCTCCCGGGTGGCAGATGCACGCCCACCTGCTGTGTGCTCTTCACTGTCAGCCTACCCCTTGGAAACAATAAGGCCCGGGGCTAGGTTGCACGATTACTCCCAGATCCTGGCAAGCGTTTGGCACACAGTAGGTGTTCCGGTAGACTGCTCATTGAGTAAATAATTAACGGACCATTAATGACGAGTGAGAAGCCAGTATGAAGAATTTTGTTAAACAGATATATGCTTCAAATGTAGCCATTGTCTGTGGCACTCGGAGGCTACATAAATTCCTATTGAACTCTGCTGTCTGCTATTGTAGGCATTCCCTAAGTGGGGCTATTTAAATTAATGAAAATGAAGCACAATTAAAAGTTTCTCAGACATGCCAAGGGTCCGGTGGAGTGCTCTCTTGATGATGTGAAGGTAGAACATCTCCATTATCCTAGAAAGTTCTATTGGGAGTGCTGCCATAGAATTCTTTGGAATTCCTAACGCTTCTCTTTCTCTCTCCTTGCCCCCCGACTCTCACTCTAATTCTCTCTCTCTCTCTCTTTCCATCTCTCTCCCACTCCTAAACCAAGTACAGGGATAGTTGTCTCATTGTTAGTGGCTTAAAATGATGCTTTTGAGCAAGAGGATGCTGGGTGCTTTCGGTGACTAGTACCATTCCCCCTTTTTTTCTTTTGAATTTCTGAGCTATTATTTACCAGCTCATTCTTGTATTCTCAAGGCGACTAAAGCCGGACAATTGCTTTCTTTTCTAGGTCCTTAAGCCCTTTGCTAATGTTACTTTCTGCGCGTTTCCAAAGCTGGGGTTCTAGGAGAGTTTGGCGCGTCTGAACAGCTGACCCATGAAATAATGGAGTAAGGGCAGGCGGGGTGGAGAGCGGGGGCCAGCTATCAATAGGAGAGTGACCCCCTCTACACACATGGCCCACTAATTGGCCATTGTGGGAAAGTATGGGTGGAGAGGGGGCTGCGGAGAGTCTCTAGTGACAGTTGAGTGGCCTCTGTGGACAGAACAACTTTGTTGGATCTTGGCTTGGAATCTTCCCACCTCTCGGATTTTGTTAGATTCGTCCTGTTTTGTTCAGGCCCCATCTTTCGCTTCGTTCTTTCAAGATGACTGCTTTGTGTACTGGCCTCTGCTTTGTTCTTACTGTTCCCAGACCACGAGTAGACTGTGTAGGGCTTCTGCAGGAGAAATGAACTTTGCCGTTTGTTGAGACTATACAAATGACTGCTGTGGCCTGCATGTCCTGCAGAAATTGCTCCACCTGTCTCAGTGGAGTGGTGGCTCCCCGATGACAGAGACCGGGCATCCTGACTGAATTCCTTCTCTTGTACAATATATATTTCCTCTGCTTCACTCTCCCTTCGCCCTGGCAACAGGAGTTCAGACCTGTGGCTAAGAGTTAATGCCTTCTAAATAATAAGACATTACGTGTCTCAGGCTTCACCAAGCCAATTCATCAGGTTGTCTCATCTAATACTCCAGGTCTTCTGGGAGGGAGGGAGGGAGGGAGGGAGGGAGGGAGGGAGGGAGGGAGGGAGGGAGGGAGGGAGGGATTCAGGGAGGGAGGGAGGCCAGGTATTTTTTTCATCACCACCTGACTGGCGAGTTAGTCCCTGAGATTAGAGCAGGTCAAAGGCCCAGTTCCTTTAGACAGGGCCTGAGCACCCAGTTCTCTGTCCTGAGCCCTGTGTCCCTTCAATGATGCTTACTCTCTTCTGTGCAAGGAGCATCTGGCCCAGTCACAGTGTCAGTGTGTGGGAAGGGAAGCGGGTGGAAGGGCAGTTGTGTGGAGGGGACAGCCTAGAGCCGCTAGCTACTTCTCTTTCTCTGGAGATGGAGGATTTGATGCTCGTGAGGAGGTTGGCGCAGGGAATTTCCTCCCCATCCTGCAGAGGAAAGAAAAGAGTCATGTCTTCCCTTTCTCCCCCTCTTTCCACCCCCTTACCAGGAAAGGAGGGAGGAGGGTTGGCCTGGCTCTCTCAGGGCCTGGCATGTGGGTACCACATGCTAGACCTAGACCCTTAGAGCCTAATGTCTGTTCTCAGGCCCGGCCTGCTGGCCTTTAGGTGATGTGCTGTTGTGAGGCCTAGGCCATGGCCAAACTGGAAGAAAGCCCCCGAAGCTTACCTGGAGAAAGAAGCATGCAGGGCCCCCTAGGAGGAGGAACAGGCCCTGGGCTGTCTCCCGTGGGCAGACGGACACTTCTGATCTGTACCTTTATCCTGGCTGTAACTTGGGGCCAAATGAATTTCACAGGGTGAGTTGCTGCTGCTCGGTGGGAAGGAAGACTGACTGGGAGTGGGGAGGCCTAAATGCTCTGTGTGTGTGTGTGTGTGTGTGTGTGGTGTGTGTGGTGTCTATGTGTCTGTATGTGATGTGTGTGTGTGTCTGTGTGGTGTGTATATATGTGTGTGGTGTCTATGGTGCGTGTGTGTGCTTATGTGTCTCTGTGTGGTATGTGTGTGTGTGGTGTGTGTTTGTGGTGTGTGTGTGGTGTATATGGTATGTGTGTCTATGTGTCTATAAGTGTGTGTGTGTGTGGCTGGTTGTGTGTGGCATGTGTGTCTGTGTGTCTATGTGTCTGTGGCGTGTGTGTGTGTGGTGTGTATGGTGTGTGTGTCTATGTGTCTGTATGTGGTGTGTATGTCTGTGTGTGTGGTGTGTTTGTGTGTGGTGTGCGTGTCTGTGTGTCTGTGTGTGGTGTTTGTGTGTGTGTCTGTGTGTGTGTGTGTATGTGTCTTTGTGTGGTATGTGACTCTGTATGTATGTATGCATGTGCCGTGTGTGGTGTGCGTGTCTGTGTGTCTGTGTGGTGTTTGTGTGTGTGTCTGTGTGTGTGTATGTGTCTTTGTGTGGTATGTGACTCTGTATGTATGTATGCATGTGCCGTGTGTGGTGTGTGTGTTTGTGTGTATGTGTGTATCTGTGTATAGTGTGTATGGTATGTGTGTCTGTCTGTGTAGTGTGTGTATGTGTCTGTGTCGTATCTCTGTGTGTGTCTGCTGGTGATGTGTGTGTAACTATGTGTCTGACTATATGTGTGCATGTCTGTGTGTAAGTCTGTGTGTGTGTGCATGTGTGTGTGTCTTTGTGTACTCCTGGGTGAGACCAGACAGAAGAATCAGCTCTCATCCAGAACCCTTCCGGTTCCCTGATCTCCCACTCATACTCCGGAGCTGATGTCTCGACTATGTTATTATCCCTTTCCAAATCTAGAGTTCTAAATCTGAAGCTCAGGATGAAGTTTTTAGAGTTCTGAGAGGATCCCCTAAAATTGAGACTAGTTGGGAAGAGGGAAAGGACCAGAAGAAATAGGAGGGGACAAGAAAGGACAATGGGGAAGAGTGAACAGGATCAAAATACATTATATGCATGCATGAAACTGTCATAATGAAACCAATTATTAAGTACAATTAATATACATCAATAAAAAACAAATTAAAAACTTCTAAAATCACATGCAACAGATTGTATACATGTTCTTCTTTAGGGCCGAAGGCTTATATTTTCCCTGAAGAATCTGCTAATCTTTGTTAGACTATACACTCATATCAAAGTAGATGTGCTATTATCCTTCTTTGAATCGTAGCAAACTCAAGCGTACACACCAGGCTTCCCAGTGTCCCAGAAGGTTGATCTACAGACTGTACAATAAGAAAGAGACACAGTTTAGAAAGAGTCCCCTCCTGGGTCCCAGAACCAAGCAGGCAGAGAGCCGGCACCATCCCACCTCAGACCCCAGTGCTCGTGATGTGGGACGCTAGGCTCTTCGCTGTGCACCGAGCTACCCAGCTGGAAGGGAAGAGCTCATCTCCGCTGTCAGGAGAGGCTGGAGGTCTCTGATCTCCCTTTCATGGGGTTCAGTACACTGAGCTGTCCTTGGCTCCCTAGCCCCTTTGAATCCCTCCCTCCCGAATCTTCATCCCTTTTGCTCTGTGTGCTGAGTCCTTCCTGCCTTCCTCTTCTCCACACTACCTCTTCCTACCGACCTAGCCTTCCAGAGCACCACCATAGCTTTCTCCTCATGTCTTCCCAGAGACCAGGTTCTTCGAGTCCTGGCCAAAGATGAGAAGCAGTTGTCACTTCTCAGGGATCTGGAGGGCCTGAAGCCCCAGAAGGTGAGGATTGCTCTCGGGGACACGACTGTCACAGCCCTTGTCACTGTCCGCCTAGGCTCCTTGTCTGGTCCCCTTACTCTTTCCACCCCCAAACCTTCCCGAGGTCTCAAAAGTGTTCCTCAAGATTGTGGACAACTCCAGCGTGGCCCCTCTGCCACAATGTCCCCATGAAGCTGGGTGGTCTTTCTAAGCTGTGACCCCTTTAGCTTTTCCCTCTGTCATGGATGGGGGAATGACGGGCACGCTCTGAAAACAGCTGCAGTGTCCTAAAGCCACAGGGAAGCACAGATGTCCCTGCTGCCGTGCCACGAAGCCCGAGGGCTGCTCACATCTGCCTTCCGGCTGGAGTGGCTTCACTTGGCAAACTTGTGTGGTATTTGGGTTGGTGTCTGTCAACCCGGGTATCTGTTTCCAAGAACATTTGTCCTCCACAAGTTCTCACAATGGAAAACATTTTCTTTGACAATTATAATAGAGGGGGCTTTTGTCTGAGGGCTTGTAAAACAACCAGCTCTTTTTGGATGTGGCCCAAAGCTCTGGCTGCTCCCTGTAGGCGTGACCCTATCAGCGAGGGATTCTCCCGCTCTCAGAGCCTCCATTTTACAAATTTATAGGTAGACGCAGGGTGTGGCCTCCTGTTTTGACTCTGCTTCTGGGGGACTATCACAAGTCATGCTTGCCTCTTCTGGCCCGGGGTCTTGACCAGGCTAATGTCCCAGGTGATGACAGTCTCACTTGTAGGAACTCTTGGGCTCTGTGGATCCAGGTGACAAAGCAAGGGATGAGTGAGGCAGGGCGGTAAGATGACCAGGAAATGGGAAAAGAAGCTTGGTGGGGGCAGATTTCTTCCTCTCTGCATGCCCTAGGATTTTTTTTATGGACACGGACCCCTTTGTAGTATAAAAGAAACCTAGTTCCCCTCTCCCCCTGCCCTGTAAGAAGCCTGGGGGGGGGGATATAAGGGCAGGTGATAAATACAGCTCCATTTCTTCCCTTCCTCCTTCTGTTCCTCTCCCTTTCTTTTTTCTTTTTCTTTTTTTGTGAACAAGGTGGACTTCTGGCGTGGTCCAGCCAGACCTAGCCTCCCTGTGGACATGAGAGTTCCCTTTTCTGAGCTGCATGATGTCAAAGATTATCTGAAGTCTCACGGCCTTGTTTATACCGTCATGATAAAGGACATCCAGGTGAGATCCTACCCTGGGTCACAGTGAGAATCTCATTTTCCACATTCGTTTTGGTTGGTTCACACCATGGAGAGAAAAAAAAAACATATTAAACCAAAATAAAACAAAAACCCCTCAGGCCAAGTGCAGACATCTTGCTTGTGGATATCCAGCTGTATGTTTGTGGACGTATTATGGAAGAAATTAAATTGTATATTTCTGGGCTTGGGGATGTAATTCAGTAGAATATTTGCCTAGCATGGATGAGACCCTGGGCTCAATGTTCAGCATGGAACTGGACATAGAACTGGGCACAGAGGCACATATCTGTAATCCTAGTTAAAGGGAGTTGTGAGTTCAAGGCCAACCTAGGGTACCTTGGCTGTCTCAAAACAAAAAGCAAACAAACACGACTGCATATATGAACACACGCAAAACCAAAAATGAACTAAATAAAATATTGGAGCATACATTTCTAAGAGGAATTTTAAATCTGGGACAGAATTCCCTCATGGAGGCAAGGCGAGCTCACAATGTGGCAAGTGCGGACATAGCCTCTTCTGGGAGACTTGGCAACCACCAGGAAAGTATAAGGGAAAGCAGAGACAGAAGGGAACAGCCAAGGTCCTTCCTAGGCCCCTCTGATGGCTTCCTCTTGTCCCCTGGTAGGTCTCAGACATACAGTACGAGGGATTCTGTGGGGGAAAGACATCCAAAGACTCGCTGTGCTTAACCCCCTCCCTGTACCCAGTGTGCTCAGAGCATCTCCCCTAGATGAGATTCTTCCAATAGCTTGGGGAGTATGGCAGACCCTACTCAGGTTAGGGTACAGAGAACGGCATCTTAAGCTTCCAAACTCCCTGCCCCCACCTGATTCCACCTCGTCCACTGTCTTCTAAGCGCTATGAAAATGGATTTCATCTGCGCTGTGTTCAAGGACGGGTCTGGGGAGATGATTCAGTTGAAGTGCTTGCCACTCAAGCATAGGATCTGAGTTGGATTGCCAGCATCCATATCAAACTCAGCAGCTGCCTGCCATCCCAATGTTGGGGAGGTGGAGACAGAGGGAGGATCCCTGGGGCTTTCTGGCTAGCCAGTCTAGCTGACTCAGAGAACAAGAGGTTCAGGGAGAAACCTTGTCTCAAAACCTAAGGTGGAGAGTGAGAGAGAGAGACATTGTCTTCTGGCCCTGCTATGCACTACCTGCACATAAGGGGAGTGGGTATTGGTAGCATGGCCTCCTCTCATAACAGATCCTTGGGTACCACTCAGATGTTCAGCCTCCCAGGCTGCATCCTTGTGCAGATTCTGTTGTTGCCTATGTACCTGTAGAATTGCATCCACAGAGATTCATTCCTAAACACACTGTTCAGCTCTAATCTCCTCTAAAGGCTTAGAGTGTGGGAACACAGAGCCTCCCAGTGCGCACACACTTGACACCGCATGCCAAGGGATCAACGCATTAGGCAACATTCCTTTCCCAGGCCAGCACAGGGCTGGGGCACTGGGTCCATTCAAAGTCCTTTATCCCAGATCAGACACATCTGTTTCCCGCTCAACATGTGGGGGTGGGATGTTTCTCTAATTAAATCCCCCACAAACAAAAATGGGGAAACTCACACAGACAAAAGAGGCTACCACATCAAAAGAACAGGACCGAGTTCTCCTTTTTTTAACCCATGCCTGCGTTTTGGAGTTCTCATTTCCCTGCTTCTGCTGCACCAGCCCTGGGAACCCAGAAGCATTTAGCGAACAGACACTCAAAAAACTGTTGATTTCTGCATGATAGGGGCAGTCCCTGGGTTGCCCTGTGTTTCCCTCACCGGCCCCTTTAGAGAGAGCCTCTCCTGAAGTCCCCAAGCCTGAATTCCTACGGGACCCCTTCCCAGGAAAATGCCCTGAGCTCTCTGCTCTAACCTCTGCAAGCAGAATTTCCAACCATCCGTCTGCAAAGCATCAAGCTCGGACTGCCGAACTTGAGGTCACTCTGTGGCTTCGAGGGCGCCAGGGGTGGGGAGAGGCTGTTGTTCCTGGTTGATTTGTGGTGACAGTGGGGGAGGGGTGCAGGCCAGAGGCTCAGAAGTACTGACAAGCCTGGAAGGGATTTGCACACCCAGGTCGATGTGAAGCAAGTTTATTTGAGATGCTCACCCAGGCTCAGCTCTGGTACTAGCCTTGTGCCCTTAAAGTGAGCCTTCCATAAAGGTAGCAGTGGGTCTAGGACTGGCATGGACGGGGGTGGGGAGGGTCCTTATTGATATATTGGTCTCCTCCAGATCCAGCTGCATTTTTCTCATTGATCTTTGCACCCCTGGCCTTGGCTGGGGCCTTAATAAGGGCTGACTGAATTAATATATATGAGAAGGCAAAGAAGAAAGAAGTGTGTCTGGCAGTTGGGGCCAGGCACGGAGGCTTCATGGAAACCTTTGCTGGTGGTTTTGATTTTTATCCAGAGGCTGGGAAGACTTTTGAGGAGAGGACCAGGGAGTACTTAGAAAGGCAGCTCTGCTTGCTCCACCGCAGACACACATGTGCCTACTGTGTGCTGGGTACTCCACCCGCAGACACACATGTGCCTACTGTGTGCTGGGTACTGGACAAGGCGCTAGGAAACACAGGAACTGAAAAATATAAAAAATAAATAAAACCCACCGAACTCAGTCAGGGCTGTATCCAGGGGAGCGGGAGAGAGTGGGGGCTGGGAGGGTGGGAATAAATGGTGGTTACAGTGGAGTGGGTGAGGGCCCTGATGGAGTGTGCACAGGTTGCTATGGGAGCGAATACCAGAGGCATTGCACGTCACCGGCGCTGTGAAGCAGTAATTACCCGTGCGTGTGTGGGGCTGAGCACGGAAGGGGGGCTTGTGGGGAAGGAGGCCCCCTCACCCTGATTTGATGATGGGGCCCAGACTCCATGTAAAGGGCATCTTCTGCCCTGTGGAGTGGGAGGGGTTTTTCCCCCCAAACCGTAGCTAGAAGCGGGAGACTTAGGACTTACACCATCAGATTTGCATTCAGAAAGGCTGCTCTTACTGAGGCTGTGTTGAGCTGGGGACAGGGCCCGGGGAGACTGACAGGCAGGAGGCTGGTAGGGAAATTGCAGTGGGCCAGGCAAGAAATTATCTGATTCCGAGGGCGCTTGATTTGCATTTAATTTTTCTTCACCTCTTCATTCTTTTCAGTCCTTCAGTGGTTTTTTTTTTTTTTTTCCTTCCTCCCCGGGATGAGTCACCACTGAAAGCTTCACTTGAGCAATCAGCTCTTCGGATTTTAATGGCTTTTTTCTGATTACAAAATTAATAAATATTCATGTTAGATAATTTGGAAAACGGGGGAAAAGCACAAGAAGAAAACAAAAATCACCCGTGCTCTGACCATCCAGAGAGAAATACAATTTAGCATAAAGCCCGCTTCAGCAGCTTCCCCTCTCTGTAGGCTGGCCCGCATCAGCATACAAATGGGCGCTATTGAGCTCTCTGGAAAAAAGCCTCCCGATCCCCCTCATTGGATATGCCCTATTTCTCTGCTTCCTTCTAGAACAAAACTAGAAATACTGACCTTTTATTTGTTCTCTCTACCAATTTCCTTTGGCAGGCTGTCTACCCTTCACTTCACCAAAAGGGTCTGGGACAAAGGCACAGAGACATTCGGTCCACTTCTGCTCAGTTAATTGTACATCTTTCCCTGGTGTGGTTTAGCGGCTGGCCTCCTGGCCTCTGTGTACTGTCACCAGCTCTGTGAGTTCCCTGGTTGTTCTGTTGACCACGGTGTTCTTGTTGGCAGGAACATTCAGACAGTTCTCCACACCTTGGTCCAGGGTGATGGAGCTAACTCCCGCCCCCACGACCCCCGTGTCTCCAGCTGGGGTCTTCCTTGAACTCTAGCACCTTCCTACAGTTCGCATGACTGTCTGAGGGTCTTTGCAAACTTTACAGGTACAATAGCAATATCCTAAGTTTCCATCTGCTCCTCTACAGACTCTGGGAGCTCAGGTGTCCCCTAGGAATCATTCTGGACTTCCTTCTCAAACCTTCCAGCCAGCCTACCGAAGATCCTGCAGGCTCTTCCTTCAAACACTTCTGATGCATTCCAAACTACCACTGCGGGTCAGCATAACTATCACTGTGCTGGACACACAGCAGTGTCCCACAAAGGGACCCACTAAAACTTCCGCCTCAGCCTCCTTGAGAACTGGGATTATAGGAGTGGCGGGCTGTGTTCCAGGAACTTTCTAATTTCTCTCCCCAATTTTATCCTTGCTTCCCTCTTATCCAGTCTCAAGACGGCAGCCAGATGGGTCCTTTACACAATGTATGAATCTGATTATGTCCATCCCCTACTTGACAATCTGTTGGGGCTGGGCGAACCACCTCTCTGGAGATGGAGCTAAGGGGATGTGAAGTTGCAGGCTGGCTAGATAGTATGACTCTGTCTAAGTAAGAAAGTAAATAAACAAATAAATTAATAAATAAAAGCAGGAAGGAAAGGGCAGGCAAGTTGTTGGGGGGATTCTCCAACTCAAAATGAATGCAAAGTTCTTGAAAAAGCCAAGGCTCCAAGTGAGCCACCCCTTACCCCAAGTCATCTTTGCTGTCTAGTGATCGGTACCAGCCGCTGTCTTTGACATTCCTAGAACTTGCCTGATACATTCCTACCTCAGGGCTCTTGGCTATACCCACACCTCAAGTCTTTATAGTGGCTGGTGTCACCCCTGGAATGCCATTCCCGTAGGTATCTGTCTGAATGGTTTATTTGCTCATTGCTTTCAAAAATCTTGCCCCCATGTCAGCGTCTACCCCTCTTTAAACTGTCCCTGTCCCCTCTCCTACTTTCCCAGTCCCTTGTCATGGTCACTACCCTTCTCCTCCTAGCTAAAGTTAGCTGGAATTTACCATGTGCCAGGCTGCTCCTTATGACAGCACTTTTAAGTATGTGTTAGAGTGTAAGATAAAATGACCCTCATTGTACAAGGGGGACAGTATTAGTGTCTCATCTGAGACAGTCTGACTAGGGGACCACACCGTGTCAATCAAGATGGTTGTTTGTGTGTGGTGTTTTAACTTGGGTTTCACTGCCTGAGGGTTCAGCCTTAGCTGCTGAGGGGCCTCATTTTAACAACGGCAGGTCAGTAGCACCTCCCATATATGCCGCTTACATAGCAAATGTTAGGCCTGGAAAAGAGAGACAGAGAGAATCCAAGAGAACTGCTTGCTGAGCTGTGTCTACGGAGGTCTGTGATTGGAGCAGGGGGCATGGAGATTGGCGTTCTTCAGACCTCAGCTCCACCATTGGGGTCCCGAGGCTACTTCTTTCCCTCATTATGGGGCTGCTATTTTTTTTTCCCATAAGGCCTCACACTTCCTTATCCCTGTAATGAATGAATGCAATTCAGGTCTCTCTGTCCCTGTCAGGTTATGGCTTCCAGGGAGGGCAAATGGTCGACTTCTAAGCTTTTTGTTCTAACTCTTCCCCCTGAGGAGCCTGACGGGGTTGTTTGAAATCCTGAACCCGTGTTAGGCCTCCTTCTCAGCTCTCAACCTCTTCCCTCACCCCCAGGAGGGAGCAAACATCTGTGCAGTTTTCAGGCCAGGGTAGATTAATGTTCCTAGAACTGAGGTCCAGCTGTAAGGGCTGAGGGTTCCCAGCTCCTAGGAGGGTGTCCTATCTCTTCATGGGACCGGGAGGGGGTTTGAAAAGACATTTGCAGTTTGGTGCCAACCTCCCATTTGCCTCCAGCCTGATTTGTGGGACCCAGGCTGGACTCTTCCGGGCTGTTTGCTATGGGTGTCCCTGGCCCTGTTGGAAGAACTGGGCCTTCTGTGACTTTCTTCCCAATTTCCCCACCAAGCATTCCCAGCTCAGACCCCACTGCACCTTGGGACATTAGAACTCCCGACCTTGTAGCTTATTTTTGGTGGGTGCAGAGAAAGACCAGGCCTGTCCGGACCCAGATGTCAGTCTTCTCACAGCTGTTCACGACAGCTGATTGGACCAGCCCTCGGTGACAGATAGACATTGGTCACGGTGGGCTGCTGCGATTTGGGTGGATTTCCTGGGAAGAAGACACATTCCTTCTATGGGAGCTTTCCCATGGTAGTACCCGTGAGAGGCCCACGAGGATCCGGTCTCCTCCAGCCACGTCTTGACTTACCTACTTATTCCGGCTTTGCCCAAGCGGGAAGCCCCTAGCTGGGCCAGCCTAGTTCGAAACATGGTAATTGCAATTACTGAACCTGTAGTGGGTGCTGAGACAGTAAGTCATGTGAGCCCCAGATACTGCTTTCCAGTTCTGTTTTAAAATGTGTAATCTGTGAATCGGAGGGTTGTGAGCAAGCGGACAGGGTCCTCGGGGATGCATGGGCCGTTGGACAAGTAGCCTCATGCCGATATAGCAGTGGGTGGGGACCCTCTCCCTCCCCCAGTCCTGGGGACTGAAGACATTGCAGTTGGCACTTCACACGAGTATTAAGGCTTTGGTTCTGGTATTATTCATTCACGTAAAAGCCCTTGTTCACTGAAGTAGTATAAGCATGTTGCCAAAAATGTAAAAAAGAGAGTATGGGGGAAAATGTTCAAAATTCTAATCTTATTTGAACAGGCACCATTAGCATTTTGTTATATTTATTTCTGGCATTTTAATGTCTTGTTTTCCTGTGCTTGAGGATACTTGATTTTTCATTACTTGAAAAAAACTTTTTAATTGCAAGAATGATATGATGGCTTCTTTGGCTGTTAACATTTTGCATACGTCTGTTTCCTCTCTTTATCTATATTTATTTATATACACGCAAATATGCATATCTGTGTGTATGTGTTATTGTTGTTAGTCCGTGCTCTTTGATAGCTCAACTTGAGGAATCCAGGGCTGGGGACCAGCAAGATCTGGCTTTCATCTCATCTCCGCCACTTCTTAGCTTTGCATTGAGGAGCTGTCACCTCTCCAATCTGTTTTATCTCTAAAACACCCCGACCCGGAGTTAATTCCCGCCCTGGAATCTGGTCATCTGACCAAGTGAGAGAGAACAGAGGATAGAGAGACTTCATAGACCAAAAGGCACAGCTCACCAAATAAGGCAATGTCCAAACTGTGACTCAGAGCTTAAGGAGGCCCCTTTGGGTCAACGAGGATGCTGGCTCACACCCTCAGGCAGAGGACTTGGGCACTTTCCACACTGAACAACCCATGCTAGTTCTGGGGTGCCTTAGGTCAGGACTTGCCTGTCACTCTCTTACCTGAGCTGGGAGCAGGTTCCCAGCAGTGATTTCAGCAACAGGTAGTCTGAGTGGTCAATAGTCAGCTGAGGCATTTGACTGTACTCCCTTCCTATGACCGGGGGAAAGTATTACACGAAGGTTGAATGCCAACAGCAAACCAGCACTCCAGGGCATTGCTGCTGGCTCCTGTGTGTTGGTCTGGCAAGTAGTTAATGTGAGGAGTGAGAATATTGACATGTTCGTCATGATTTGGGTCGGCTTTGTCCATGCCTGACTTTCTGAGTGGCTTGGATACTAGTTGTCTAGACTGATTCCTAGAAGAAGGGTCCCTGTTGGACATCATCAGAGCAGCCATCTGCTCCCCAGGGGGCTCAGTGTCCATGGTTCAGTGTTAAAAAGTGCAAAAACAACCCTGGTGGGAACCCGTGAACATCTCTCTTGGTGTCCTTCAAACCCATTACTACCTTTTATCTTGTGAGGCCGTACAGTCAAGACAACTAAGGCCACAGCAAGTAACACGAGGGTTGGGGGAGCAGAGACGCTTAGAACTTGTCTCTTTAGACTGACTCGTTCTGCGCTCATTTGGGCAAAGGTAGCACGGATGTCAGTACAAGGAGGATCGCTCTTCATCTGTACACCCTTCCGTTGCATGGCACACGATCGTGGTGGTTCATTCCCCGGTGTCGCTGCTGTGGGTTGAGCCTTCTTCTGCTTTTCCCTTGTGTCTTCCTGTCGGACAGGTGCTGCTGGATGAAGAGAGAGATGCCATGGCGAGGTCCCGCAGGCTGGAGCGCAGCACCAGCGACTTCAGCTATTCCTCTTACCATACTCTGGAGGAGGTAGGGCCACCTGGGAAAGCCGCTGAGCCCCTTGGGATCTCCAGGAGGAAGCATTAGGGGTCCAGAGTCAGACACGGGTGACTACAGCTCAGAAGTACACCTAGGCAGGCTCAGAGCCTATGGGATGGCGCTTCCGTTGGCACCCTAAGGTGTGGACCCATGACAGGCCAGAACAGAGTAGCTGGAGGCACCTGATTAGTGACTCATTGACCTCCCTGTGACCAGTCCTGGTGCTCTGTGGCCCCGGCTGTGGATCCCTGAGGTATGAGGGGCAGCAATCTAGACACATTGGGAAGCCATACTTGTGGAAACAAGCAGTTGCTTATACTTGGAGAAAATGTCTGGTCATGGAGACAGCCAGCTAGGGCTGATTTGAGCCATGGTCACTGTGTTTAAGGGGGAACATATAAGTGGGTATGGAAACTTCCACTCCAGAAAGAAACTCAAGGCACAGGTCTCGTTTGCCTGTACAGGACACGACATTACTGATACGGTCTCTTCCACCCCTCTTCCCAATTCATAAGATCTGTAACAGAGAATCCATTTTCTTTCTAATGTTTATTCATTGATAGGTACTGAAAGGACAAGAAAATGAACTAATATACACTGTCACTGTTATTGATGTCAATAATAAAACACTACCCTTCCCTTCAAGCTGCTGCGTGCAGAAGGAGTGGGAAGATAAAACAGGGCTCCACAGTTTATGAGATCTGTCAGGCGGATAAAGCCAAGGCAAGAGAATGAATTTTCAACCGAGAGGTTCATGCAGACCACGTCTAGGAATTTATTTATTTATTCGTGATTATTTTTTAGATGGGGCCTTCCTATGTAGCCTAGGCTGGCTTGAATTACTGATCCCCCTGCCTCTGCCTCTCAAGGGCTGGGATTACAGACATGGCAGCTCCTGCTAGGATTTGAGAGGGCTCAACACACTTTGTTATCTCAGTGAAAATACAGCTCTACATGGGCATGAGGAGCCTGGCATTCTAGCAGGCCACAGCTCAATGTCCTTTAGTTCTGAGGGAATCTTTGGGATTTGCAATTCTTGAGCCATGATCTTCGAGACGCTCAGGGGAAGCGGGAAAGCAATAAGGAAGGTGAGGTGGATGAACAGTATCCATTGGCAAGCTTGGAACTCACCCCCTCCCCGTTTAACTGCCAGTCTGATAGACCTCGTTGCTTTCAGATATACAATTGGATTGACAACTTCGCAGCTGAACATTCTAATCTTGTCTCCAAAATTCGCATTGGCAACAGCTTTGAAAATCGGTCCATTCTTGTCCTGAAGGTAAGAGCCTACTGCTTCAGGCAGTAGATCAGACAGTGAATGTCTTTATCATAAGATTGAGCTCATGGAGAAGTGGCTGGGCGGAAGTTTCTGGATAGCAAGGATATGCGTATGCCATACCACAGACCCATGAGCTTTGTGTAATCAGGGGCTCACCTCTGTAGCTATGGATAGGTGGCAGTGACCTGGGTGGGAAGAAGTGGAAGGTTGTTAAAGAGACAGGCATGTGGCTTGGCAATTGTCACCTCAGCTCGGGGTGCGTGTGTATGAGTCAGTGCCCTTCCTGTTTCTAAACTTGCTTTACCTGCTAAGTGAGAACCCAGGGCTCATTTGATAGGGACCGAGGGTGTCAGGCTTCAGCAGCCCTACAGATGGGCCCTCAGCTCTAGAGAAACCTTCCAGCCCTTCAGGGGGCCACTGAACACAGCCTGAGCAAACTGTAGTGCTCTTGGTCATGATGGACGCGCATCCTCCTAGGAAAGAATCCATAGCCTGTGCTCCAGCATGTGAACCATGTGAGGGCTCGACATTGGTTGTCAAGGAAGCTAGGCACTGAACTCGCGGGACTCTGGTAGATGCTTCTGGACAGTCACATGACCTCGCCTAACCTTGTCATGACTTGACTTGCCTCTGCTTTGACCTCTCACCAGGCATTGCCACAGTCTTTCTCTCTCTCTAAAAGGACATTACTCCTCAAAGTGTGACTTTGTACATCAGTCCCCTCTTCACCTGGAAGCACATGCATTAGAAATGCAAACTTTAAGCCGGGCGGTGGTGGCGCACGCCTTTAATCCCAGCACTCGGGAGGCAGAGGCAGGTGAATCTCTGTGAGTTCGAGACCAGCCTGGTCTACAAGAGCTAGTTCCAGGACAGGCTCCAAAACCACAGAGAAACCCTGTCTCGAAAAACCAAAAAAAAAAAAAAAAAAAGAAATGCAAACTTTACAGCTTCTCCAGACTCATGCATCATAGTGCACATGAGAACACGTGCCCATTAACGTCTGAGAGGCACCAGGCTTTGTTTTTGTTTTTTGTTTTTTGAGACAGGGTTTCTCTGTAGCTTTGGAGCGGGCCCTGGAACTCTCTCGTAGACCAGGCTGGCCTTGAACTCACGGATCCACCTCACTCTGCCTCCTGAGTGCTGGGATTAAAGTGTGCCACCACTGCCCCGCTGAGACACTAGTCTATTTTTTTTTTTTTTGGATGTTGTAGACAATCACCATTTTAATTCTCTCATCTCTAGATTATATCCAGGCTTTGCAACAATATCATCAGCTATCAGGAAAATTTAGTTTTCATTCAAGTGTCAAGTAACAATCTTCTAAACATGCACTGTAAGTTTCCTGAGTAGGTTTTAGGGTCCATGTACACTGTCAACTAATTCAATTTATTTCCTGCCCCTCTTTTCTAGGCTGGAACTGGAAACACATTTCATTACAAAAATCCTCCAAGTTATTGCCCTTTTGTTCAAAATATTTTAGTTAATTCTTTGATAATTTCATACATGAAGTCCACTTCTACTTTTTTTAAATTGATTTTTATTGAGCTGTACATTTTTCTCCTGCCTGTCCCCTCCCCTTCAACCCTGTCCCAAGGTCCCCATGCTTCCAATTTACTCAGGAGATCTTGTCTTTTTCTACTTCCCATGTTGATTAGATCTATGTATGTCTCTCTTAGGGTCCTCATGTCGTCTAGGTTCCCTGGGATTGTGATTTGTAGGCTGGTTTTCTTTGTTTTATGTTCAAAAACCACTTAGGAGTGAGTACATATGATAATTGTCTTTCTGGGTCTGGGTTACCTCACTCAGAATGAGAGGCACTAGTCTTAAGGTCTTTTAGTCTTGTTGGGTGGCTTTGCCTTCCAGCTGGTGTTCTTGGAAGGCAAAGCTACAGTATGTGTTCCTTCTTCACAAGCGTGTGTGCATGGACCAGCGTGTCCTCCTTGCATCAGCTTGAGTGCTCTGCCATACGGATTCATTCCAGACAGTGAGGAAGCATCTTGAGGGACAGCACGGTGGCTGTCTTGGTCATACTTCTGTTTGTGGTCTGATCCTTTTCCCCAGTTCAGCACTGGAGGTTCAAATCGCCGGGCTGTCTGGATCGACACTGGGATCCACTCCCGAGAGTGGATCACCCACGCCACTGGCATCTGGATCTCGAATAAGGTCAGCTATGACTGGCAACTAGGGAATAGCATCAAAGGATTGGGGCCAGGGGAAGGGGATTTTTGTGTATTGAAAGGGACCTCTAGTTGAAAAATTTGACTCAGTTTCTCTGACTTCAGGGTTTTTGGTCCTCCCCCGGCCTTTGGAACATTATCATATGCTCTGACCTTTTTCCAATTAGGGGATCTGTCTATCTTACTTGTAATTGTTTAAGACTAAAGCGTTTGGTTCTCTGTGGTATATGTTTGGTGAGCCATTGCCACCTCCTCTTGTGGAAGAGTCCTGCTGCACCTCCAGGGACACCCAGAAGGCTTGCTACTGTCCCCCTCTTCTGTAGATTGTCAGTGCATATGGCAAAGACCATGTCTTGAAAAAAATTTTGAACGCCATGGACATTTTCATCGAGATTGTCACCAACCCCGATGGCTTTGCTTTTACTCACAGCATGGTAAGGGCAGCTGGGGGTGGGATCCCCAGTAGTGGTTACCTGGAGTGTGTGCTGGGGCAGGGAAATATCATGGTGGCTTCTGGCTGTCTTCTTTGGAGGCTTTCTACAGAGAGCCTGTCTGGCAAAAAGAGAACTGCAGGGGTATTAAGGCTATGGGATTAAAACTATCTTTCCCAAGAACCTGCCCATTGCCCAAGGAAGCTTCCATTGGCAGCGTGTTAGATTTCTCCCCCGGCACTCACATGAACCACTGGAGATCTAGTCTGCACACAGTCGGGCCCACCTCCGTGTCAGCTCATCCTGTCCCTGCAAGCTCCTTCCTTTTGCTCCTTCCAGCCCCACTAGGACCATCTTCCCTTTCCATGGTCCAGGATGTCAGTTATCCCTTCCCTAGGAGTGGGCCCAATTAACGAGGCTGCCTGCCCTGGCTTTTCTCAGAATCGCCTGTGGCGGAAAAACAAGTCAAGTCAACCCGGCATCTCCTGCATTGGCGTAGACCTCAACAGGAACTGGAAGACAGGTTTTGGAGGTATGGCAATCTGTTTCATCCAGGGCAGGACTTGAGGAGGAGGAGGGGTTGGTCTTCAGTAGGTTCTCTCATACCGTCAGGGTGGGTTGACTCATGAGTCGGGAGGCATGGACAACATCTTTGGCTAGTCTATGCGCGTCATGGCCAGGGTCAGGTGAGCACACCCCTAAGGCTGACTGTGGAATCTAGGTGAGATTGTGTACGTGATAAGTGGATCCATATGCTAAACCTATAAGGGAACCCTTAGCTATTAAAATGAAGACACATTGCAAGTATCATCAAATCCTCAACATGGCAGAGAAAGGCTCCAGGAAGCTAGCTCATCCTGGCAGAGCTATACCATCCCATGGCTGGCTTGGCTGCTTTCTCCGGAGTTCTTAGATTAGCTTTTCTGGTTGTTTCTCTCTCAGCATGTGCCAAAGGTGCAGAGACTAGATAGGGAAACCAAGACCATTCAGAGGGACTATCAGGATCTAAGTAAAGTAGCAGTTTGGATGGGTGGGATTTCAGGACCAGCCAGAGCCATCTACAGGATACACACAGCCTTCATCCCCAGACACAGTATCTGTACTACACAGTGGAGACACGGGTTGGCTCCCCAAGGGAGACCAAACCACTGCTATTAACAAACAGATCCATAAGTTGGTGCCCAAGCTAATGGTAGAATATTCTAGATATTAGATTAATGATAAAAATATTGTGGGTGTCTGTGACTCTGTAAATCTGGCTTCTTGGAGTTTGTTTACAGTGGAAACTAAGGAAATGTCTAAAGGATGGGTAGGAAAGCCCCCAGGTCACATGGTGGGGGGTGCCTGAGCATTAGGGCCATGTGTAGCCACTGTGGTCAGGGATTGTTGACTGTAAAATTAGACCTGTCTGCCTCCAGATTGACCAGGGTTAACCTAGGCAGGCAGCCGTGGCTCTAAGACCTGACAGTACTCACAAATACTGAGGTAGCCCAGTTTAGAGGTAGATAAAATTCTGTCTTAAAGAAAATAGCATTTGTGGGTCTGTCTGTAAAGAAATAAAATAAAATAAAACCTGTAGATACACAATGTAAAAACTGTTACGGGGGTGGGAGAGCCCACAGGGGTAGAAAAGCTCCCATAATCCCACTACCCGAAGATTAGTGCTTTAATAATTCACAATGTACTTTCTGAGATCTCCTCTTGCTACAATTACATCTTTAGAGAAGGAAAAATAAACAGCTAACGAATCCATTAGCAGATACTTGTGAGACAGGCAGGCTCAGAAGACCTTGACTGTGGACGTCAGAATGGCAGGCAGCTAATTCCCGTTTGGGCAGGGGAGATTAGTTTATTCTGCTGAGCTCAAACTAGAACTAATGGCCTCAAGTGTTTCTCCATATTTGGGCAAAGCCACCTGGCCGTTGGCAGGGGAACGGCTCTCCCTGCGTGGGCTGCAAACACAGACAAAGCTTTTGGCCTCTCGCTCTGCTCATCTGTTGCTGTTTGTCATTCGTCAAGTGGAGCAGGTGCAGGAACTCAATAGACACAACAAAGGGCCACTGTGTGCCCAGCCCGTGCCAATCCGGGGGTGGGGAGGCTGCTGTCCCCCTTCTAACCACCGTAGGTGAGGACCACCCAATCGAGAAGGGCTGCATTCTTTGTTGACAGAACAGCCTCCGGGCTCCTCTGGCCAGGAAGAATACGTGACTCAGGCGGGAAGATATGGTTCATGGTTCTCATGCTGTCTTAATTGTTGTGTTGTGGGGACTCTGGAGACTATCCCTCAGAGCACTGTGTCATCCCTACCTGAACTCCTGGGGAACAGTTTGCAGTAGCCTGCTGCTTGCATCGGGGACAAGAAGGCTGTTCTGGTACCTTCTCAAAGCTTCAGAAGTCGGAGGCCATCCCTGGTCTCTGAGAAGGGCTTGGATGTTGGACGTAGTCACTTCTGGGAGGTAGAAGGGGAGATGGAAGTGGGAATTTACCTTCCCCATGAGTTGCTAACTCACAGATCTTGACCAGCCCTGTCCAGCACTATATGACATGGCTCTGAGGAAATGGGCAAGGCATCTAAGTCTTAAGAGAAGTAACAAACTCAATGTGCCAAAAAATGGAAGTACAGGCCTGGGGGTGTCACTGAGTAACAGTAACACCACCACCCCACATGCAGGCACGCACACATGCATGTGCGTAGTAACACACGAGCACATACACACACACACAAAACTCTTTGCCTTCTCCTCCAATTCTAAAAAAAAAAACTCTTAAAAGCCTCTCCTGTGATTCTCAGGCCAGCCTCAAGCAGCTCTGGGAAGCCATTTTGTCTTTTCCACACTTTCTGGTCCACAAGGCCGTGGAACTTCTAGGGATGTGGCTGGGGACCAAGCTTCACCAGATACCGAGTTTGAGGCCCTCACTGGCATGAACCCCAAAAGAGCCAACCAAAGGGCTGCCGCTCAAGGTGGGGCTGGGGTTGGATCAGAGGCCTGGGTTGCTTCTGGATGCACCTTCCCTGGCAGGCCTTCCTCTCCAGTGGACAGTCAGGACTTATGCCAAAGGATTAGCCAGGGTGCTCCCTGCAAACCCAGAGTTGCTGAGTCATGGTGCTTCTATGCTTCTATTCAGAGTGCTTTGCTTTAGTCACAGAGAAGAGAATGTGGAGTTGTCCCTCCCTCCCTCCTTTCTTTTTCTTTCTTTCCTTCTTTTTTTTTTTTTTTTTTTTTTTTTTTTGAGCTGGGTTCTCTCTATGTAGCCAGGACTGTTTTCTCCAGGACTTGGTCTGTAAACCAGGCTGGCTTTGAACTCACAGAGATCTGTCTGCCTCTGCCTCCCTCGTGCTGGAATTAAAGGCGTGTGCTACCAGGTCTCGCCACCTCTTAACAGCCTCCAAACAATGGACACATCATTTCTACTCATATTTTCATTGGCCAGAAGCTGTCACACGACCTTAACCGAATTGTCAGAGGCACTTGCAAGCCATAATGGTGTTTGGTGAACACTGTTTTGCCACATCTGACCATTGGGGTGGCTTTACTTTCAGGAAACGGTTCTAACAAAAATCCCTGCTCAGAGACGTACCGAGGGCCCGCACCTCAGTCGGAGCCAGAGGTAGCTGCAATTGTGGAGTTCATCACAGGCCACGGGAACTTCAAAGCGCTGGTCTCCATCCATAGCTACTCTCAGATGGTCATGTATCCTTACGGCCACTCTCTGGAGCCTGTGCCAAACCATGAGGAGCTGGTAAGACTGGCTGTTTAGAGTGTGGGAAAGCAGAAAGCCTCTCTCTAGGAAAGTCCATCCCTGGTGCATGCCCAGGGGATTGAGATTTTGACTCCCAACATGACGGTCCGGACCAATGATAGGGAGACCCCATAATAAAATAAAATCAGTAGAGTTGTTCTCATGTGTGATCAAACTCAAAGATGGAGGTATGGCACTGTCTACACGGTCAACTTCCAGGGCTCCAAGACCCCCACTTCTCACCAGCCGCTGAGCACGCAGGGGTTGGGTTGGGGAGCCCTGGCCTCTTACCCTCTGTCTGTCATTTGCAGTTCAATCTTGCCAAGGATACAGTGAAAGCTCTGCATAAGGTGCATGGGACCGAGTACACTTTCGGCAGCATCAGTACCACCCTCTGTGAGTGAATCCATATGTGCCTGGGGCAGGGCAGGTGCAGTAGCACCCCTGACCTAGCTGGGCTGGGTGGATGCTGGTATCCAGGCAGTCCTTTATCTACAGCATCAGATCCTGATAGCTGGCCTATTTCAAAGTCCCCTGAGGGGAAAGGTTCTCAGTCTGTTGGCCTATTTCTGCTAGGGGGAAGATTGGTTGTGGGTGGGTGGGGTAGGGCCCAGGATAAGGTCTGAGTCAGGAAATCTGATGTGATCAGGTCCAGGTGGGCGGCAGCACCCTACTTTCCACTCAGGATTCCTCTGTATCCTGTGGTCACATCTTCGTCTTCCCCGGGCACTTTTTTGCCCTTTTCCTTTTAGATACAGCCAGTGGGATCACGGTGGACTGGGCCTATGACAGCGGCATCAAGTATGCCTTCAGCTTCGAGCTCCGTGACACTGGACAATACGGTTTCCTGCTGCCGGCCTCACAGATTGTTCCCACAGCCCAGGAGACATGGATGGCCATTCGGACCATCATGAAACATGCCCTGAGACACCCCTATTAGCCACCTTACTCAGACCAGAGAAGGTCTGGGATGCCTCCTGAACCCCAAGTTAAGCATCTCTCCCACACCCTTGTTGGATTCTTAGAAAACAGAAGCAAGTTTGAACAGCCTGTTGCCTCTAGTGTTGGCTTACACCTCTTTGTGCTCAGTGTTGGGAAGGGACAGTCTGCTTAGGCATCCCTCAGGGCAATTTGATGTGTCCAGGACATTCCTCCACACACACACACCCACTGTCTTCAGGAAAATATGGGGCCTGAGCTCTGCTGTTTCTTCTCTTTGCTACCCAACACCAGGGACAATCAAAATATACATTGTCCCAGCAGTTTTTGACATTTTAATGAAATCCAGAGGGGGACCAGGCTTGATTTAAACAGGGAGAAGAAGGTCCTTGTCCTTTCTCCCACCTTCCTCTTAGACCAGGGATGGAGTGGAGGACATTTGAGGTGCTTCCTCAAAGGGTTGCACTGGCCCCATGTCTGAATGTGAACAAGTTCTTGGTTTGTGGCCATCAAGCAGTTACTGCAGGTTAGGTGTGTGCTGAGCAGGATTTTCTCAGGGAGAGGAGGAGGACATCGTTTTGAGATCCCAATGAGGTGGGCTCTCTGTCACTTACTATCGGGGAGCAAGGAAGAGAGCCTCCTGGTATGTTCTAGAAGCGAGAAATCAAATGGAGGCTGGCAATATTTGTGGAAGTCTGAGGCGGAAACGTTAGTTTGAGAGCAAGACTTTTGGTTGCAAAAGTCAGGCCCTATGCAAGCGTGTACGTGTGTGTGTGTGTGTGTGTGTGTGTGTGTGTGTGTGTGTTTATGTTAAAGAGTCTGGATGCCCCGTAAGCCAGTTCCTGAGTGACACAGAAAAGGATGAAATCAGAAAGATATAGGAAGAAGGCCTTCTACAGCCTGCAAAAAGAGAAACCCTTCATGAAAGGAGGTGATTTTAGACGATCAAACTACAGCCACTATTTTCAACCTAGACAAGGCCCATATTCACTGTGATGCTTAAGCAGCAAATTACTAAAGGGGCTGGGCTGGTATTAGAGGCAGCTATAAGAGCTGAGGCTCTTAAGAATTCTGACCAAAAGGGAAAAAAGTTTGTGTGTGTGTGTATGTGTGTGTAGATTCTGCAGGTAAGAGACAAGGCCACGGCCAACGGGTGTCCAGCCTGTAACATGATGGCATATTAGATAAGCATGCAGAGGACCAGCTGGGACGTTCCAGGGAAGTCAGGGCATTTAACCCCTCAAGAAGCTGGATTACATGCAGGGGAAGAGCCAGCAATGGAGGAGGACAGAACATTCTGGCTAAAATTTCCACGAGAAACTGAGGTGTTTTTCTTTTTAAAGCTGGAAGTGGTTTAATCAAGTTGAAATTTCCAACCCGAAGTTTTCTGTTAGTGGAAATACAGGGTAACAGGCTACATTCATATAAGCTGGAGATAAATAAAACAGGTTCTGCTTCTGCACACTCAAGTGTGGTTATAGCTTTTATGCCCCTACACAAATATTTTCATTTTATCCTCATGGGAGGGTACATTACTGGTATAAATAAACTCATTTTTAAATTACAAAATTATTTTTGAAGCAGAATCTCACACTGTAGTTCAAGCTAGTCCTGGAACTCATGGCAATCCTCCTGTCTCAGCCCCTTGTGAACTATTATACCTGACTCAATAAGCTCATTTTTAAGATAAGGGAAGCTGTTTCAGAGCATTTAAAAAGCATTACAAAGTCACCCAGAACCTGGTTTGTGTAAATCTGAAACTTCTGTCATTATTTGTCCAATTGTGGAGGCTTGCATATCCTGAAGGTATTAGGATTTCATCTTGACAGTTAACCTGCATTTCCGGGGTGGGGCAGGAGGAGCTGGGGCAGCATTGTCCTGGAGGCAGGAGGACTGGCTGGTAAGTTTTTTAGTAATGTGGTGTTAAGTTCTTTCCGAGCACCTACTATCAGCCTAGCACAGCTCCAGTGCATTATGGGATTCAACGCATGGCTTCCTCTTAGCTGTCTTAGGCGGAACTGCTAAGGACCTCATTTTTGAGGAGAAGGCTCAGACGCAGAGATAACATCAGTTAAAGGGCACACACCACAGCGAAGCAGGGTGCAGCCGGCCCTCAGGTACCACAAACCCTGAAGATGTCTCACCCTCAAGCTCCCTGAAGATGCTAGGAGCCTGTTGTCAAGAACTCCTGTGCAGAGAAGAGTCCTACAGAAACTGAGTGATGTTAATGGCTAGAGGTGGTCTTTTATTGTTTTTGTTTGTTTTTTGAGACACTATGTAGACCAGGTTGGTCTAGAACTTACAGAGACCCCCCTGCTTCTATTTCTGGGCTTGTATGGATGTGGCCTATAATAGCCTCATTCTCAAAGCAAAACAAAACCAATCAACCAAAACAACAATGACAACATCAACCAAACCAAACCACAACAACCAAAAACGATGATTTCAAAACCCCACCCAGGTCAGACAACCTGTTCTTATCCAACTGAGCCCCTTCCAGGTCTCCCACTAGAGATCCTTCCATGTGCTGCTTCTCCTCTCTGGAACGTTCTTTGGCCCACTCTTCCCCTTTAACATTTCCTTATAAGCCTTAGCCCTAGGACTATCCATTGCCCATAGATCATTGTCTCCCATAATCTTCCTTTCCAAGACCTCATTTATCTCCTTTGAAGCACTGATCGTTAGCAACTAATTGATTTTGTTTCCTTGTTCATCTTGGCTGGTCTCTGAGACCATAAGGCAGGCCCTGCGTCTGGGTTGTTTGCTCTCCCTTAGCTCTTGGCAGCACCAGGTGTTTGAAAGGCATTGAGATTTGTGGAAGCTCTCTCCTCCTCAGCCTCACCTCCATCCATGTTGCTATATGTGACCATGTGACAGAACTTACCTCACTATGGCTGAAACAGGTGGGGTTCATCCAACAGGGGCAGTCCAGGGCTGTCTTGAGGACTGTGTTTGTTTGTTTGTTTGTTTGTTTGTTTGTTTGTTTGAGACAGGGTTTCTCTCTATGTAACTATATATAACTGTCCTGAAACTCCCTTTGTAGACCAGGCTGGCCTTGAACTCACAGAGATCCACCTGCCTCTGAGCGCTTGGATTAAAGGTGTGTGCTGTCAACCACCTGATCAGTGATTGTTTTTGATGCACTAGGAAACCAAACCCTTCTAATCTGTCTTGTCATTGGAGACACAGTATCATAACGGTGGGGACATAGCCACCAGTGGTTTTATCTTTGAGCAAGCATCATAGTGTGTTTACATAGCTGTAGATGCTTTAGCCCACTGCACACCCAGGTTTCATGGTATGTGCATACGGCAGGGCCTATCCTGTCTATCCACAATGAAGAAAAAAATGAGATTAAGCGCATCATCAAGAGACGTGGCAAGCAAGAGATGTTAACTTGGGATGTGGTTCAGTCCCAGCAATGTAGGTCCCCCAGCAAGGTTCCATCTCCCGAAGGCCCCACAGCCTTCCTAAACTGCCACCAACGAGGTGACCACATGTTCACATATATGAGCCTGTGGAGGACATTTCTCATTCAAACCACCACAAGTACATTCTAAAACGACAATAAAAAAACATAGGCCGGTACACATAGAATCCAGGACACAGGTGTTTCCTCGTGTCATGTGGCATGTGTAACATTTTGGTACGCCTGGAAGCAGAAGAGGTTTGAATATGCCGACGTCCCCACAAATGCACGAGCGACGGGCTTGCATCCCAGACTTTATGGTGGCTACAGTGATATTAGATGACTGGAAATTTTCAGCTCCATTACTGTCTTGTGAGACCATTACTGTCAGTGATTTTACGGGGAGCATGGATGGATTTTGACCTCTGTTTTCTAGACGGTGCTATTACCCCTAACCTAGATCTGACTTTCAGGCCGGAAGCGCAGGGGGTAAAAGTGTGAGCTACTGCATCGGCTTGTCTGTGGGCTCAAATTCCTATCTCACGGCTTGGAGCAGCGCCATGTGGCGCCGCCCAGCTTACAACGAAGGCTGGGAACTTGCTCCGCAGCTGGTCACATCACTGCTTCAAATAAAAGCAGAGTTCTGATAAGGAGGAAGGAAGGACGGATATTGGAAAGACACCCAATGGAATCTGTGACAGCATCTATGGGGGAAGAGAGCGTGGGAAGGGCCTCAGGACCAACTTCTTGCTCTAGTTAACTGAAAAGCCCTAGAAGTTTCCAGATGTTCTAACCCATCCCCTTCATCCTGGGGCTTCATAGACTTCACGAAGACTGAAGCTTCTGCATCATGAGGTTTGCACAAGGGTCACATGACCCTCATGGCTGAGAGACGATTAACTCCAGGAGGTGGTGTGGTGTCAGCTGGTGGTTGCTTTGCCTAGGACTGAGGTCCCACCAGGTCCCAGCAAGATCAGGGAGGTAATGGCCAGGGCCTAAGTGCATTGACCAAGAGCTTAAGACTCAGACGCTATGGGGCTAGAAAAATTCTCTTAAGATTTCTCTTAAACCTGAAATGCCCCCCTCCCGTTTTCTTGACTATGTAAAGCTAAACAGAACCTTGGTTTTTCTACATCTTTCCCTCCCTTTCTTCCTTTTTCCAACAAGCTATTCCTTTTAGGTATGTTTTTTCGTCCTTTTCACCCATAAAATTTATGAGCATTTATTTGAAAGTGAAAAAAATTGAAAAAACTGAAGGAGAAAGAGCGATTATATATATGGAAAACCATAAGAACCACAGTGAATGTGCACAGTTATTGCTTTCTTAAGAAAACAAACCCGCCCTTCAGTTTGGAATGTGCGCGGCTCGTGTGAGGCTGGCCAGTGGCAGAGGCCCAGGGTGAAGGGCCAAAGCCCCCTATTCAGGAGGGCTGCCAGGTGCTGTTTCCATTCCCAGCCTCTTCCTCTCCCCTCTGACCATTCCAGAGAGACAGGAATGCAGAGAAACCGACTACAGAAAAAAAAGCTAAGATTTCAAATACTCCTTTAGAAAAGCAGGAAGGCTGGGGCCATCAGAAGGGGCAGGCGCGAGGGAGTCCAGGGAACACTGGGCCTTGAAGTGCTTCTGAGTCAGCCTGGAGGGGCCATCGAGAAAAACCAGGGGGTCTGTGCAGAACAGGAAGAGAGGCATGCCACAGGCAGGCCAGACCACATGGAGCCATGGAACATGTTACCATTGTCTGAAAATTGTCCCAAAGACTCTGAGTCTGAGAACCAGAGAGGCAGACAACTGTACAGATCTGTACACCACATCCATTCTCCATTTTCCCAGTAGAACTTTCTCTGCCGTCACGCCACTTCTGATCCCAGCGTGGTCCCAGGATTGTTGGAACAAGGGTTGAGGTGGTGCCTGTAAAATGTCCCCAGGCGACATCCATTTCCTAGGCTACAGCCATGATGAGATCTGCCACCAACCGTCCCTCTTTTCCAAGGGTCCCTGGTTAGTGCCACACTGCCAGCCTCTTTTTTCCTTGCCTTCCCACACCCATAAACTGACTGAATTGGGCCAGGCCTGCCCCATCTTCAGCACGAGAGACAGGCTAATAGTGAACAACTCAAACCTACTCAGCCTTCCAAAGTGAGTATTAGCCACTGCCCTCAGAAATAATGGTACAGCCTCAAAACCCTTGGTCTGGGTCAGCATCTTGCTAGCTTTTTGCCCTGGTCTGCAATTGGCCTTCTGTTTTACCAAGCATAGCTAGGCTCTGTGGTTCTCATCCTTTTCCCCATCCCCTAGCCCACCTCCCTCGACTTCCTGAAGCAGAGGGAAGACCACAGGGGAAATGTTCATAAAACTGGACTTGGGATGCAAACGGGAAGTACACTATAGAAAACAGGAAAGCCGGATGTGGTGTTGACGTTCCAGTCCTTCATGAGGAAACACATCACATCTGCTCTCTCTGAGCTTCTGATGCTGGGGACAAGAGTCCCTGACCCTCCTTTAGACTCAGTAGAAGCACTCTGTCACCCCAACTTTTCATGGGAGTGCACCCCTACCTATTTCTTTGTCATAAGCAAAAATTTGGGCTTTGATGTGACATTCCCTAAAGACCCCTAGACATTGGAATGTCTCCCTTCAGAGGGCCCTTACTCCAGACATAAGGTCTGTCCTCACTTAAAGAAATACATGCCACTAGCCATTGTACAGGGACAGCTTGGTAACACATGGGCTTCACAGAGCAGTTTAAGGCAAAACTGAAGCAGGGTGTGGATGGGACCTTATCCCAAACTCCCACACAAGGTCAAGCTACATCAAAGCCTTAGGAAAATGTGTGGCCCCAACCTACACTGCCCTGGCCACCCTTAGTGACTTCTGACTGCCCCACGGTCCTGACAGAGTTCTCTTCACCATTCCTAAGCATGTTTCCATGGCTTGATTTTAAAGTGAAAAAGAAATCCAGGAGTCCTGGAGTTTTTCCCTGTCCCAACTAGAGGGCCCACAGAGATCATCATGGTCACCCACTCAGTGGGCACACCCTCCCGGGCATTTTTTTCTCTTCTGAAGTTAGAGAACTCCTTTGAAGTATTTTCATTTTGGTCGTAGGTAGCAGAAAAGCAACTTAAATCTCGAATGGGGAAAAAAAACGGAATTAGTTGGCCCTCCCTGGAACTAGGCCCAGCTGAGCTCCAACCTTTGAGGGAGGAAAAAGAATATAAACAGATTAAAAATAATGAGCAAAGGTGTGCCCTAAGGTACAGCACTGAGATGATACTCGGGCCTCCGCAGGCACAAACATACAACCGACCCAAACCCAGCAAGGTGCCCATTATGAGGCAGGATGCGTTGGCATTTTGTTCGTATCTGTACGCAGCCTTCACCTGTCTGTCACAAGTCATAAGACGCAGGCTGAAAAATAACTTATTTACACAAAATATCACCACCTAGAACTTTACCAACTTAAATCAGGAACAGCTGGCCTCATGGGTATTTCAAAGCTATCAGAAAAAAAAAACCCCAACAAAAACGGGATTATGAACTTATCAAACACAACAGCGAACGATACAACCCCTTCACCTGGGCCATGCATAAAGATGGACACCAAATACTGGGGGGTGGGTGGGGATGGTACTCATGGCCATTACCTGATCATCACGGACATGCGATATGGTATGGGCAGGAAACAAACTATTGAGTCTCTTTCTGGATTTCCTGTTCAATGTGATCTCCTTGCTTGACACGGCCAACCTCCCTTTCATCATTTAGACTCAGAAAGCTTAGAGCTAGCTCAGGACCTTGATGCAGCTCAGCGCTTGGCAGCCCTTTGCCTGAACAGCTCTGTAACAGTGTTAGCTACGTCAATATCTTATCTCACCACCTGCATCCGATCCTGCCTTTACTAAGGCCCCTCTGGATCCAGAAGCCCTTTAACTCTTTGGGGGAATCTCTCTAGTATCGTGTGAAATGTAATGTGTGATCACAGAGCTAATATCAGCAACCAGGAAGACTCTGTGTTTGCCAATGGCCGTGAATATCAAGTGAAATCCATAGTTGGTAAATTGAAGCCAATGATGCAACCTGGGCATTTATTGCTATCCAATAAATCCTGTGGAAAAATGCAAATATGTCTGTTCTTGTTTTTGATGGAGTGTGCTAACAATAAGGTATCTGGGGCTGTTGGAAGCTGGACGAGTAGTCCCAGCTGGAGACTTCAGGCCCAGCTGACCCTCACGGTCAAGGGTGGAAGCTGAGCTTATCACTCCACCTGCCTTGTTCCCTGCCACATTATCAGGAAGAGCGATTAGGCAGCACGGTTTGGAACTCCCACTTCTCCCTCCCCGTGGGACTGGGTCCAGGTGTGAGGGACAGTCTGCAGGGACCTCTGTCAGCGTTTAAAAGGCCTCTGACCTCAGGCCGGGCCTCAGCCCGCCCGACCTTCTCAACATGCGGAGGCTACTGATTTTGAGTGTGCTGCTGGAGGCAGTTTTTGGCACTGAGATCTTTGTGGGGTAGGGATGTGGGGAGGAAGGCGGTGTCTTGGAGGGTGATGAAAGGGCTCCCCAAGTCGGTGTCTGGAAGGGGCAGACAGACACACAGCCAGAGAAGACAGACTGACAGCACCCTGAGTCTGAGACCTGATGGGGAGGGCAGGGCTCAGAAGAGCCCAGCTTCTTCTGGGTCCTGAAAGAAGTTGAGCGCTGAGAAGGAATTTTTAGGTGGGAGAGGTCTGGTTGGGAAACCAGTCTAAATTGTGATGGGGCCAGCACAGACGTCTAGCAGCTTTCAAAGACAGGGAGAAAAGACGCGAGGAAGTTCAGGTCTCCTATTGCTCAGACCTCCCTTTGTCTCTATGAGCCCAGCCTGGGAAGTGTTGGGGTACCTCCAGTTCTCAGGGCCCCTTCTGCTCTACCCAGGCACCAGGTTCTCCGGATCTCTGCAGCTGATGAAGCCCAGGTGCAGAAAGTGAAGGAGCTGGAGAGCTTGGAGCATTTGCAGGTTAGAGATGCCGTGCGGGGCTCCCTGGGAATCCACAGGAGCACCTCGGGTCCCCACTGCTTCCCATGTCTGTCTAGCCTCCCAGTAAAGAGCCATGAGACAGGCCTGTTGAGAAATGACTTCAGAGCCCAGATCCAGATCTTGGTGCCCTTGAGAATCTGATGACATTCCAAGACCCCTTTCCCACTTCCTCTGTCTGCCTTGTTCCCTCAAAGCCTCTCCATTCTGACCATTTCCTGACCACACTGGACTTTGTCCACTTCCCAAGCTTCCCCATTCTTTTTCTGCTCCCAGTGCCCATGCGTCACCCCCAGCTACGTGGAGCTCCTCGTGTCAACGTTCCTTCTCCAGATCTCCCACTCTAAGGCCCTGGTTGGTGCCTCCAGCCCACTCTAACAGTACTGGCTCCTGTCCTTCCTAGTTGGACTTCTGGCGGGACCCTGCCCGGCCTGGACTCCCCATCGATGTCCGAGTGCCCTTCCCCAGCGTCCAGTCTGTCAAAGTCTTCTTGGAGTCTCATGATATTAGCTATGAAATCATGATTGAAGATGTTCAGTCACTGCTGGATGAGGAACAGAAGCAGATGTCTGCCTTCCGGACCAGGGCCCTGACGACCGATACCTTCAACTACGCCACCTACCACACACTGGATGAGGTGAAGACCGCTCTGGACGATTCTATCCATAGCTCCATACTTTTCTTCATGGTGGCAGAATGCAGGCCAAAGTCAAGGCTGGTCTGCTGTGGGTAACCCCTAGTGTTTCTGTGTGGCCACTGTGGTCAGTTATGACAACACAGCCTGACGGGGCTGCTGAGGGAGGCGTCTGGGTTCCCAGAAGCCATTAAGTCCCTCTGTCTCTCTTTTTCTTCTTTCCCACCTCAGATCTATGAATTCATAGATCAGCTGGTGACAGAGAACCCACAGCTTGTAAGCAAGATCCATATTGGCAACACTTATGAAGGCCGCCCCATTTATGTCCTGAAGGTAAGAGAGGCCCCCATGTAGACAAGGGCACACATGTAAAAACGCCCCCTACCCTGTGAACCTCCATATAAGGGTGTAGATCAAGTCTCCTAGACATGTAATGGAATGTTGCTCTACACAATCCCTGTGCAGACACTTGGGAAGGTCTGAGCGTCCATGCCGGCCTAGGTGGTCATGCACATAGACAAAGTTTGAGGTCACCAGAGTGTTACCAATCAAGTGTTGCCATATGAGAAGTATTGTGGTGTCTGGGCTGATAAAGTGTTTCCCTGGTGATCTTCCACAGTGGACTGTCGGAGCATCGGGATAGGGTCAGGGCTTGGAAGTCAGGAAGCCAAGCTCTGTAGGGTCGCTGTCTGGCCCCTGACCCTATAAATCCATAATGGATGGTCCCCAAGACAGCCTCCCTCAACGTTAGGTATACAGAGAGATGGTGGCTTCGGGTCCAGGCGGGTTCCTTTGCAGGGGATGAACTGAGGCCTGGATGGAAAGTTGCCTTTTGCCCATTTCCCTGCCTCCTCTTCAGTTCAGCACTGGAGGAGCCGATCAGCCAGCCGCCTGGATTGACACCGGCATCCACTCCCGGGAATGGGTCACCCAGGCTAGTGGGGTCTGGTTCGCCAAAAAGGTAAGTCTTGGGGGCTCTTGCTTGCTGGGGAACTGGTGTTCACAGACCATAGGAGACTGCACCTCAGAAGCAATGACCACAAAGGGAGGCCAGGGAATGTGTCCATTGTACCAACATGGCCGACCTCTACCTCCTCCTCCCACCAGATCACTACAGACTATGAAAAGGATGCAACCCTCAAGGCCATTCTTGAAAAAATGGACATCTTCCTGGAGATTGTCACCAACCCTGATGGTTTTGTATATACCCACAAAACGGTACAGACTACCTCTTGTTCCCTAGGACAGCAGGATGTACCTTTGAGCCCCATGAGTAGACCACCCCCCCACCCCTACCCCCATGGAGGAAGGGCAATCAGGCTTGCCCTCATAGAACTGGAACCGTCAGTCTAGGGCACGATTGTCATCTTAGATTGATGACTCTTTGCTGTTGGGACTATCTGTGTGTGGCAGGTATTGAATAGCCTCTTTACTTCCACTGCAACTCTCCTTCAGTCCCAGCAACACAGAACACCTCTCGACACTGTCAAATGTATGGGGAAGCCAATGCTGTCCTCGGCATAGACCCTTGCCCCAGCCCTGGTCTCGATTTCCACAGCAGCTTTTATTCTGTGGTAGATGTCACAGCCAGCGTCGTAGCATTGCTGACCCCTGGCTCATCCTCTTTCCTTCCTCAGAACCGCATGTGGCGCAAGACTCGATCACGCATACAGGGCTCCCTCTGCGTTGGGGCGGACCCCAACAGGAACTGGGATGCTGGCTTCGGGTGTAAGACTTCTGTGGGGCAGGGGATGGGACAGACATGGCTTCTTGCTCTCTTTTTTCTGGTTGGTTCCCTACCTCTTCCTTGACCTAGCAGTGAAGAAGCGTGTGGGCTCTTAGCTCTGCTGAGGGTTCTCTGGGTTGGAGGTGGCACTCAGTGACTTGGGCCCTTGTTTGTAGGGAGAAAGTTCCTTCTAGATGGAATTTGGGTCTGAGAGCTTCTCTTGGAGACGAGAACTTAGTATCAACTCTTGATCTCCTTGGCCATGCCCCTGTATAAACTGGTTTCTGCTTTACCCATACCTGGGTAGTAAAGGAGGTGGGGCCCCAGATGACCTGAAGGCTGGTTGTTCCTCAAGCCAGGGGGGCCTCCCTGCACCCCACTTGAACATAACTCCATGAAATGTACCGGAAGCCATGGCCGTAGCGGAGGCCTTGCCACTTGGTCCTGAAGCGGTGCCCTCTGCCCTCCCACAGTGTCCGGAGCAAGCAGCAACCCCTGCTCAGACACTTACCACGGCAAGTCCGCCAACTCTGAGGTAGAGGTCAAGTCCATCGTGGACTTTGTGAAAAGCCATGGAAAAATCAAGGCCTTCATCTCCATCCACAGCTACTCCCAGCTCCTTCTCTATCCTTATGGCTACAAATCGGACTCAGCAGCCGACAAGGATGAGCTGGTGGGTGATAACCCCGATTGCCTTTTGTCCGGGCTCCTTCCGTGCCCTCACTTTTAGGAACCTGGGTTTCACCCCTCAGAGTGATGAAGGGATAAGGGCCTACCAATGTACCCAGTGCCCCCCACTTTCCCCATAGTCTCCTGATGATTTGGGACGTCTGGCAGGATGGTTTGTGTTGACGGGCAAGGTAGACCTGCTTCGTTTGCTGGGAAACAGAAGCACGGTGTGGTTGTCACTTCTGTCACATGACTGAGCAAGAGGCAAGGCTGGACCCTGAACCTGTGGACTCCACCTGGAGCTGTGGTGTGACTGGAGTGGAGACAGGGGGATCACACTGCTGTCATATTCTAGGGCTGACCTGAGGGGCAGGCTCCATGTCCTCCGTCAGGGGCCTGATTATGCTGGTACCCATTCCTGGGTCACCCTGACAGTAACTTGGGCTAGCCTGGCCCTGACTGGCACTGCTGGATCTTTTTTCCAGGATGAGCTAGCTAAGTCTGCCGTGACGGCCTTGACATCTCTGTATGGGACCAAGTACAAGTATGGCAGCGTCATTGATACAATCTGTAAGTTACTGGTGGCCCAGGAACCAGCAGGAGCTGGCTCCTCTTGCCTAGGGTACTCAGATCTGGGAGTTGCTGGCTGAACCCTTCCGGAGGGTGGGCAGTGCAGTCTCTTGCTATGAACCCCGTCTTTCCTGACACTGTTTAGTAAGCTCCTCTGAGCACATTGTCCTCTTATCTCAAGGTTCCATCTGGATCCCTGCACGGATGAGGTGGAATTCTGATGGGATTTATAGGCCACCATAAAATTCTGTTTAAGAAACGCCTTTCCACCCCTTCCTTCCACAATACACGAGGTGCCCCCGGGAGGGTTTTTGCTACGCACACTGGGAATACAGTCAGTGTGTTTACTCAGCACCTGCTCTGCCCCAGGCCTTGTCTGCGTGCTTGGAGTATGGCTGCGAATAAGGGGAGCAAACACATTCTAGGCAGGGAGACTGGCCCTGTGCTTAGAAGCCACAGTGGATTTGGTGAGAGAAGCAGGAAGACAGTGCGAGCAGCCCTGGGGCATCAGGAGTACTAGGGTGGAGGCCGAATACCAGGGTAAGGGGCAGACTTGTAGACAGTGAGGAATTTGGGCTGGTGGCGAAGGAAATGAAGAAAAGCCAGGACAGGCCATCTGTCTAGGTAATAGGCCTTCAGGCAGAAGAACTTTCTAGAGTAAAGGCTGTGCTGTGTGATGTGGGGTGGGGTGTTTGGGGAGTTTTGTGCATCAAAATTTTTGCCTGGCAAGCAAAGCGGGACCCAGGTGCCAAGGTGAGAGAGCTGCACACCGGCTCCACCCGCTCCGCATGCGCTCTCGCCAGGGGGCCCAGGTCTTAGGTGGGGAATGGGCTGCAATCTTACCCAAAGCAGAACTTGTTTGGGATCTCAGGCTTTCTTTGGAGATGGTTTCTAATCTGCGTCCAACGGTTTTGCTGCATTTAGTGTTCTGCGGTGAAATTCTGATTTGCAGCCCGCCTCCCTTTCCCACAGCCCAGTTCAACAAAAGCAGTTTTGTCAGCCAGTGTATACTGCAAACCTGGGAGATTCTCCCTGCAGAAGACAGACAGACAGGAGGCTTTGCCTTGCCGAAGACTCTTTGCACTTTCCTCTGCAGGCCAGAGTCCCAGGAGATCAATTCCTGGTCACCCACGCATGGGGCTCTGTAATATTTAGAGGTGTCACTGAGGTGACTGTTGGGTGAAGATAGTTTTCAGATAGGCTTTTGTGATTACACAGACTTTTGGCAGCCCCCCAGTGAACAGGACAACTACTGCTGGATGTTGGTCTCTTGGGTTTAGACCCAGCAGGGGTTTCCTGGAAGCCTCACTGTGTGTCAGTTACAGTCCCCAGAAGACACAGACTCTATTTGGCATCACAAAAGGCCTGTACTTTGGGTACTAACCCAGTCCATGTAGATACCTGTAAGGCTGATCAACCCTTACACTCACCTCTTGTCTTTGTTCCTGCCCCAGATCAAGCCAGTGGGAACACTATCGACTGGGCCTACAACCAGGGCATCAAGTATTCTTTCACCTTTGAGCTGCGGGACACTGGGCTCAGAGGCTTCTTGCTGCCTGCCTCCCAGATCATCCCCACAGCTGAGGAGACGTGGCTGGCCCTTCTGACCATCATTGACCACACCTCAAAACACCTCTACTAAAGTAGCCCTTTACCCCCAGCCTCTCCTCTCTCCCTAGCCCCTTCCGGGCAACCCAATAAAGTTGGATTGTACAAGAAAAAGAACCTTGCAGTGTGGGATGCACATGGAGGGATCGCTTTTTTAGCTGAGGCAAAAGTGATTTAGTTCCTGCCGGTCTGGAGGGAAATGTTGTAGGTGGATGAACTCATGACCCCTAAATTCGTCTGCATTCCAGAGTCCCACGAAGTTGCATTCAAGAGCAGTGGGGTGGTCTGTTCCTAGCATAGTACAGGCAACAACCCCAGCTTGCTAACCAAATGCCTGGCACCCCGTGGTGAAGAGGAATTTAGCATGTGCAACAGTCTAGCTGATGGTAGCCATTCATGTTCAAAAGCAGTAGCCCAGAGTATGGAATAGAATAGTCCTGGTGGCCACAGCTGTCCAAAGGTGATGTTGCAGGTGAGTCAAAGAGATTACTAGAAGCAAACTGTAGACCTCTCACTACAGAATTACATTGGAAGAAAACATTGAGGAGAAATGAAATAATTTACTGAAGATAAAGATTGAATGCCCAGCCCAGGACACTTATCAGCTGCCGTGTACGGGGACACTGCCTGGAAGGATGGAAGGCAGCTGATATTTTGTTTGCCAAACCCTCCATGAGGTCCCCAGCGTGCCACCTCTGCTGCCTCTTGTTTCTGTCCCCCACCTGCCCATTTTCCTGTCCTACCCCTCACCAAAAAGCTGACCTCCCTCGGCATGGAGACCCTCAGGCCTGTGGCGGCACATTTACTGGCTGGCGTCACAATACAGGGACTTACCCACCTTCTGTAAAGCAGGACTTGACCTTGGTTTCCTCTGTGGACCTTAGTGTGATACCAAAGGGTGCAGGTAGACAGGCTGGGGCGAGGCCGGGGTCTTGTCCCTCTTCCTGTCACTTAGATTTCAAGATGCTTCGAGCACCAGAGTCAAGTCTTGTCTTTTCCACAGAAAATGGCTTGAAGGTCAAAAAGCCTTTTATCTTAGAGTTCTATTTTAATACTGTTTTTTTTCCTACCAAATATTCTAAAAATTAGAACAACGCTGATTACACATAAATGTCTGCGTACTAAGAGACTGGGAGACAAGGTGACAAGGTCGTCCCAGCCAGGCACGGTGGCACAGTCCTGCAATTCCAGCACAAGGGAGGCAGAGGCAGGGGGATTTGAGTTTGGACCCAGCCTCAGGCTACTTAGAAAGACCCTGTCTCAAACAACAATAAAAAGGTATTTTGGACTGAAGATTTGGTAAGACTCTTTATCTTTTGAAAAGTATTTCCCTTTCAGCCATGTGACAAGACTGTAGACGAGCCAGAGCTGTACTGTAATGGCGAGTTTGGTCACCAGCTTAATAAAGACTAGTTAAAAATAATATTGGGTTAGGACGATGACTTATTTTAAAATAACTCCTTAATTTAAAATAAACCATGTCCTCCCTGCTAGTAAGGGGCTTTCTATCTCCAACATCCACAGAGTTTAGAATACAGGTACCTAGTAATTGTTCAGAGAGCTCTTACTTTTATTGAGGGAGGGAGGGAGGGAGGGAGAGAGAGAGAGAGAAAGAGAGAGAGGGAGGAAGAAGGAGGAGGAGGAGGAGGAAGAGGAGGAGGAGGAGGAGGAGGAGGAGGAGGAGAAGGGACAGACAGATAAATATTGACTCTCTGTGTAGCCCTGGCTGTCCTAGAACTTGCTTTGCATACCAGGGTGGCCTCGAACTCACAGAGATACACCTGTCTCTGCTTCCTGAGTGCTTGGACTAAAGGCGTGTGCCACCATCTCCCGGCAAGCTATGGCACTTATTAACACTTAAAGATATTCAGATGTGAGAAGAGCTTTATGCTATTCACTGAGTTACAAATCCATAGGTACAAATTATATAAACTTATAAAACTATAACAATTTTAGAAACTAGTACATCTTAAATGAAGATAAGTGTTAATAACCTTGAGGGCATAAAAGTAAATCAAAAAGACTGAAGGAAAAGAACTAACATTTCAAAAGACAAGCAGCTATCTCCTCAAAGAAGAGATAAAAAAAAGCCAATAAAACATGAAAGATACTGATCCTCAGTGAATTCTTGTATATTAAAGGAAAACATATTTCTTTCATCAGATAGCTGGACAACAAAGACTGGCCACGTAGCACTATCAAGGGCATGAGGAAATAAACACAACCCTGTGCTGCTGGGGGGAAGAGAACTGTCTGTGCATTTGGCAATTTGACTTTTAGAGTTAAATATAGTACCTCTTTGACGGGGCAAATCCATTTGGAGGAATTTATGAAAATATTTGGACTGTATCTCAAGATTGGAACAGCAAAGGAGCCAAGTGCGTCAAAAGGAGCCTTCATAAGGATCGGTGTTGGTACTGGTGTGCCACAGCCACACGGCAGGGTGTCATGAGACCACACAGGTCTGTGTTCACCTGGAGACACTGTTCGCCGCGCATTAAGGGGAAGAGGTTGGCTACAAGGTGGAAATGTTTAAAACTGGATCATGTTGACGGTTGAATAGTTCTGTAAATTTACTAAAATGGTTGCATTCTTCAAAGAGCTGAGTTGCAGGATATATGATTTATATACCAATAGTTGTTTCTGTACAAAGTTAGCTACAAAATAGTACGTTAGAAATATCATTTTGTCTAAAACACACACACGCACACACACACACACACACACACACACACACACAGGACACACCCCCAGGAACAACTGTGGTGCCCTGGGTAGAGGTGGTGGTTCTTCTCTATACTTTCCAGTTTCCTGCAATGGGTGGCGAGGGAGGGCTAGCTGAAGCGCACCAGGTGAGAAACCTCTATGTGAAGTTACTTAACGCCAACTTACCAGCATCAAACATTAGAATGGCCACCTTAGTCTTTGCTCAGCTCTTTTTAGGTAATTTGTCTAAACTCCAACCCTCTGGGCCAAGAGTATCACATTTCACTAACTTTCCCTGGTTTATATTTAGATTTATATTCCGGATACCTGTGTTACAAACAAGGCTGGGACTATACAGGGTCCCAGTTGGGACATATTTTAAGTCCTTCGCTGTAGCTCTGGCGGAGACTCCCAACAGCTCTTTCTGCTCACATTCAGTTCCCATCGCAATCTTGGGATTGTATTATGTTAATGTCAAGTCTCCAGGGCTCCTCTTAGGGCTTTATTTCAAGTGAACTCATTTCATGTCTCTCTTAGGCCATTACAGGTGGTTCTCAGTGAAGCCCAGGGGCCATTGCTTCTTCACGAGAACTCTTCAGGTAGTCTTTTGAATTAACACTTAGATAGGGGTATTTAGTTTTCTGGCTTCGGCCTGAAGCTAAAGTGTTATTGACTACAGTCCAGAAATGACTTCACCTATCCCTCCCCAGTGCAGTTATTCATCACCTGGCAACCGTTCTGCAGGAGCAAGAGGGACTGGGTGGATTGGAAGGTACTCAGGGGCTCCCGCTTGGAGGGCTGGGGAAACATCATTTTGTGAACATGCTAAGCCCCAGATGTTGCCTGGAGGAACTTGTGATGAACAGCCACAGTGTTTGCAGTGTCCGGGCCAAGAAGAGCTCTGGGAAAAGCACGGAGCATCATCAAACCTGAGAACCCGTCAAAGAGTAATGAATTCTTCCCCAAAGCTTTCAGGATCCGCATTCATTTGGCAACTCAAACTGTGAGCATCATCTAAAAACCCCAGAGATGGAGACAGCCAAGTGTTTATTGCCAAAGTAAAAGGAGAAAATTAAAAGTCCCCTCTTAAGCACAGCAGCTTGAGAAGAACACGGTGAAGTCAGGCTTCTGCTGACTCGGGCTGCAGCAAGGAGCTGTGTCTCTGTTTCCCCATGAAACATAGGCCTGGGGCCACTGGCCAGTTCTTGAGACCTGTGTCAGCCTAAACCAGAAATATTATCAAAGAAGGAGAGATCAGACGCCAATCATATCAGCAGGCTTTATTATGGGAACAGTTCAGTCTGTGAGGGGCATTGCCTACATTCCCCTTCTACAGTTGGTTCAAGTTTTGTAACTCTCATTCCGTAAGTGAAAGCTCATGACATGTCTGTGAACAAATAAACAAGCAAACAAAAAACCTCCAAAGACGCTGTTATCGGAGACAGGACACGGGCAGTGGAGATGAGAAACTGTTCCCGGGAGCCGCTATTACATGAGCTCCGTTGAGTCTTGCATAGGTAGAAGGCAGTTTTCAGAACAAGGGTACACTACACTGATGAAGGGGAAGGGCAGCCAAAAGCCAAGTAGAAGTTACATTTCCATGGGTAAACTGAGGAATCACCCAGGAAGAAAGAGCACGGCTGAGTCTGTCCTGAGAAGCCAAAGCGAGAACCCACGGGTTTTGCTTGGGAGCTGTGACTCTTGCGTCGGGTCCCAGCTTCTCATCCAGTCAGTATTACAGTGTTAGCTGTCCAACCCCCGTCTCCTCTTCTGACAGTGGGGGTGCCACCGCACTGGACTGCTGGGAATACAGAACACGTCAAAACACACCAGAGAAACCCATGTGTGCTGCCTAACAAAGAACAGCTGGCATTATCTGGGATTTCTCAGTTTTGAAACACAAGGGGAAACAACCCTTTAGGTGGAGGCAGTGCAGGTTACCTGTAATGATGAATTGTGAAGGCTACTAAAAGAACAGTGAAAACAGGCAAAATAGCTCACAGGCCGGCTCTCTGGGTACCTTCTGGAGAGGGGAGAAAAGCCGTGGCTGCAAATGCCTGGAGAAGAGGAAGCTGCACAGGAGACAAGACATAATGAGCTCTCTGGGTCTCCAGAAGAGCAGAGTGGCCACCACGCCCCAACCAGGCACAGTCCTGAGAGTTTATTTACTTAAGGACCACTGCCACAGAGTCGGTGAAGCAGACCCTGGGAGAGCTTCTTGTCTAAATTTCAAAGGGAAGTCATGTTGATTTTCTTGTAAAAATGTGGTCCAGCCATCAATGGCCCCTAAGTAAGTGACCTCTGTTTATGATACAATTTACCAGGAGTCAGGACGCTGTACAGGTGAAGGGACTTGGGCTTCTACATCAGCACCAGAATGAGGCCATGAGGGGACCAGTGGAACCCATGAAGAGGTTTGTGAACTCACATAAACTGTGTGATGAATCCTGTTCTTTCAAGAATTCAGGCTGGGTGGCAAATGGATGGATCTAGAAAACATCATATTGAGTGAGGTAGCCCAGACCCAGAAAGACAAATATCATATCTACTCACTCATAAGTGGCTTTTAGACATAAAGCAAAGAAAAACCAGTCTACAATTCACAACCCCAGAGAACCTAGACAACAATGAGGACCCTAAGAGAGACATACATGGATCTAATCTACATGGGAAGTAGAAAAAGACAAGATCTCCTGAGTAAATTAGGAGTGTGGGGACCATGGGAGAGGGTAGAAAGGGAGGGGGGAGGAAGGGATGGGAGTGGAGGAAAATATATAGCTCAGAAAAAAAATAAAATAAAACAAAAGAATTCAGGCTAGATAAACTTTTACTGGTACATTTTTAAAATGCTGTATCTGACTTGGGGTCCAACTTAAGGACGCCATAATAATGTCAGTAATTTTTGTTTGTGGTGTATGTATGTAAACATGTCCGTGCAGATGTGTTCATGTGTGTGCATGCAGGCTAGAGATCTTCCTTAGTTGTTCTCTCCCTTACTTTATGAGATGGGGTCTCCCACCAAACCTGGACCTCAGTGACTTGGCAAGTCCCTGGGATCCTTCTGTTTCTGCCTTTTATGTAGGTACTAGGGATCTCAGCTCAGATTCTCATGTTTACCCAGTGAACCATCCCCAGCCCCTGATTTCAATAATTACTACAAGTTTAGAAAAATTCAACCACCCAAATTTATTTTGAACATTGGGAAGCACATTGGGCCTTGTTCATTGCTTTTTCCATGAGAAATATCCTTGTTTATAAAAAAATAATTGAATTACGTATAAGTACTCAACATGTTCACATAATTTAATTGATGAATTATAATCCACATGGTTCTGGGTTTGTTTTGGAGAGAGACGTTACGGGACTTGGATATTTGAAAGAATTGTGAAGACCATACATGCACACTAAAGACATTCAACAGTGTGTCAAATGTTCTTAATGGCTGCTTACCTTCAGGCTTGAGCTGGAAGAGGTCATCGTGGATTTACGTCCAGGTGGACTGAAATTAGTTATTCCCTTAAACATGTCAGACAACAGAAAAGACAGATTCTCAGCCAGTAAACAAGCTGGCAGGAATGAAAAGCAACATGAAAAATCACTGACATACTTCTTCCAGCCCAGGATTCTGACAACTTATACCCCACAAGGGAATCAGAGAAGAGGGGGGTTTTGTTTTGTTCTGTTTGCTTTTGAGTAGCTTAATGTCTTAAGTTCTGTATAATTTAAACAGCACCACAGGAAAAACTCCCTGAGGAACTAACGGACATTATTTATTCTAATTCCTGTTTATATCAAGTCCAATATGACTGTCGGCTTTGGCTTTCCACCACAGAGAGAGAGAGAAAGAGAAAAAGAAAATTACTTTTAGGCTATTTACTCATGCCACAGATTTCAATAGACCCAGCCTGATGTTACAGCCCAGGATGTTCCCGCTTTTGAATGAACAGTGTAGCTTTTTCCTTCCTCGCTCTCAGGCCACTTCCTGCCTCTTTTCTATCTTCCCTCCTTTGTTTCCTGGCTTCCTTCCTGCCTGGCCTCTTAAATAAGTACCCCTTAATGGCCTCTCTTTCTTAAATCCATATCCCCTCTGAGATACTGGGTAGAGGGAAGGCCATCATACATTATCAAGGAGCTTCCTCACGAAGTGCACAAACCTCCAGACAGGGGAACAAGCCAGCCCCCAACACAACGGCACGAAAGCCGTAAGACAGTCGTCCAAGGTAGCAATCTGTCCCTGCCCGAGTTCCAGGAAAAACACAGGCTCCTGACTAGAAAGCTATGCTCTCTTGCTCTAAACTGGAATGATTTCCAGATTCATTGATGCAAAGAGCATACGCCTTTCTGGGAAATGCAGTAAAAAGAGGTACGCTTTCAAATCACTCTAGTCTCTTGGGGCTCCCCCAAATCATTCTGACAGAGGAAGAGAGAAGTTGGCAGGTTTCAGCACATTAATAGCAAACGACAAATTAGTAACTACGTTCTTTAATCTTCAACATTCATAATTGCACAAAGTATCAATGATCATTTAAATAATACATGTCAAATAATCTAATGAAGAAACTGGTAAAGCAGAATGTCAGGAAGCAACAGCGTCGGAGAGTAACACTGAGTGCAGATTCAGATCGGGCTCTGCCAATGGGGCAAAGTGCTGTGGAGAAGAAGCACATGGACCACGCCAGCGAATGCAGCGAGGCTGACTAAGCCAGCTAAGCCAGCTTTGCACGGCCACACAATACTTCCCAACACTACCGTCCATTGGTGGGAATGCAGGAGAGGAACGAGAGGAAACTGCCCTTTACTTTCAAATCGGAATTGGGTCAGGAGGTCTGCCCTCCTGACTAGCCCGTGTAAAGCGGCAAACCAGAACTTTGCCGCCGAGGAAAATACTTCCTTAGGAATGTCAAAGATGACTGAAACTCTTGTCCATGCTAGGGGAAAGTCGAATGTGGAAAAAATTGCATTTTTCTATCTATTCTGCAAAGAAAATAAAAAGCCAGTGCATTTTGGCATTAGCAAAAGGCTGAACTAAGTTCTCAGGCAATAAATTTATGGGGAAACATGACAGGCTTCTCATTAAAGCTATGTGTACGTTGGCTGAGTTTTGTTCAAGATTCTCGAATCTTGTGGAAAATTGGGCACGGCTTGACATCTGAACAATATCCCTGGTTTGTTTGATTTCTAAAGCATTGGAAAACGTTGCACTTTGGAAATCAAGTAGAGAAGAATAAACACATTCTGAAACAGAGCTGGGCTGACTGAGTTATTTTTCCATATGTCTCCATGAGATATTTATTACGTTTATTTCTCTTACAAACACAGGCCTCATGCTAGAAATACTGTGGGCCTTTTCCTCTTTTCCTTTTTTCTTTTTTTCTTTAGTGGTTAGAAAATAGTACTGTTAAGGCAAATCTTACCAGCAGCTGTAACCACCTAAGCATAGGCAATTTTCAGTTGGCTTTTCAGAAGCTGGTTGCCATGACAAAGAGCACAATTTATTCCTTAGTCCCTTATCACAGCTCCGATCACAGACCATAAAAATTAACAGGGCTCTTCTTCCCGTGACTTCATGCGCCTCATCCTTACCTGAGGTCTTTTGTTCCCGCAATTAAAGAGAATGGATGTCAGTCAGCTAGCAATTCAATTAATGCCAATTCAAAATTCCGGCCAGAACCAGAATCTATAATCACAGCCTCCTAATCACAGCTCAGTCGTGAGAATGAAAAGCAAGCAGGAAATTGCACTAATTACTCAATTAGACTAATACTGTATTTTTAAGCAAGGCCTTGAGGGGTTGTCAGCTCTGACAAAGGACTCCTGCGTCCTCCTCACCTGTGTGTTCCCCTTGTCTGAGAGGAGCTGATGCTCTCACATGACTGTGATTGCTATCCATCTAACACAGCTGGACTCAAATTAGACAATGGGAAATTTTAATTGAAATAAGGCTCACAATGGAGGGGGCCTGCTGTGGTGGCCTCCCAGGGCTCTTAGCACAGCCCTGTAGGATGCTGGGACCTCCGTCTACTAGGGCCTCCTTCTGGTGTGAGGACAACTGAACACACACCTTCCCGGTCTCAGAAACCATTTAACAAGGGGATCATTTTGACAGAGCCTCTCTGATAAACCAGTAAGATGGAACTTTGCTCACAGACCCCTCAGCCTCAAATTCCCAGCAGAGCCTGCAGCACACACAGAGCCTGCAGGGCACAGAGCCTGCAGCAAGTAGATGAAGTGACTCAGCCAGCCACCTGGCCCAGTGTGGGGCCTGTGGGCTGCAGGCACCGAAACTCATCTGCACCACCCCCCCCCCGCCCCGGGGGGACAGGCGCCAAGGGCAGGCCCACCTGGAGAATCTTTCATGAAATCAACAGAGAATGAAAATGCTGGCCTGGAAGCCAGCAGATGTGACTAAATTATTTACAAAACAACACTGCTTACAGACCAAACAGGCTGGACCTTATTTAACAGACAGTATCTTTCTTTTTTCCTATTCAATTTCAAAAGACATGAATATCCTGTAAACAATGGGGAGTGCACTAGAGCCGGTCAAGCCTCTGGTTTTTGTGGTCATCTGTCAAAATCCTTCCTGAGTGAAGGAAGGGGAAGCTGCAGACAGGAAGAGGTGGGCCTGGTCTGGCCCAGGTAGTGTGGCTTTTCTCTATAGCAGTTCTGAAATGACCGAGTTGGGAGTGCTGGGGGTTCCAAAAGGAGGGGACATTTATTTGACTAAACGGCACAAGGTCTTCACTTCCAGGGTTTGCCTTGCAGGTGACCACTGTTGAGTGTGCGGGGGTTTGAGTGGCTAGCAGGACCCCCGGTAGGCAGGTTCTGACCACTGCGGCCAGCAGGCACCTTCAAGTCTCTTCCGGCAGAGTTATTCTGGTTCATTCGGCCTGAAAGGAGCAAAAAAGAGGGACAGAGATGCAAGAGGGGTTCCAGGGACAATGGGCCAAGAACACTTTTAAGCTAATGATGCTTAGTCTATGACCACTTTTATGCTAATGAAGCCTCCACAGAATCTACTGTGGGCCAGTGATGATCTATTTCTCATCCCTGAGATCAACTTGATGTTGGGGAAGGGGGAGGGGTGGAGAGAAGCCACACAGTCTATTTTTTTCCCCTTCACTATCCTCCACAAATCTGGACTGTTTCTCACTCCTTCCTTGGTAAAGATGGGTATACAGGGTGAGGGGAATTGTGGAGAGGGAAGAGGAAACAGCAGGCAAAGGCAGAAGACAGAGCAGGCATCTTTGGGTAGGCCTTTAAGCAAACCCAGAAGCAGAGAAGGAAGGACAGACCTCCAAAGAAGGAATCTCGACGCCCATACTATGCCTCAGATACACGTTCTGCGGCTGACTCTCCACATTTGTCCTCAATGCCGAATCTTTGCCATCCCCGGTGACCCCTACTAGTACCTGTATCACACACAGAACCTCAAGTGCTTTAAAAGCAGGGATATAATGGTGCTGCTTTTTCTGTGATGAGGGGACAGTCAAAGGTGCACAAGTCAAGCTCCACCAAAAACAGAGGTCAGAATCTCTTACTGTGATTGCCTGTCAGCCCCTGGTCCGCTTCCAGATAACATTCTATCTTTTTTAAGTCTTCTGGGGTAAATCTCCACTTGTTCTCAGCTGGCAGGGGTGGCATTTTGGGGTTGGATCGCTTCCGGGCAGAACCAAGAGGGAGGGCCTGCTGGCAAGAAGCTGGCAGGGAACCAGTGACCAGTCCTTCTGGGAATTTCTGAGCTAAGACTTTCAGACCTAAGATGCAGGAGAACATAAGAAAAAGCAGGATTAACATAGTGAGGCCCCAGCAACGCTAGAGAGGCCTGTGTGTCTTCCAGCCCTTCATCACCGAGTCCTTCACTGCTGGGTCAACACATAAACTAGAAATGTCAGCTGAGAATTCCATAGGAAATCATCTGCTCGGGTTTAGCATTCTTACAGAACCCTGCAATAATGCTGTTATCTCAGGAATTAAAACCATGTGCTAGCTAGGCCTGGAGGCCATGCCTGTAATCCTAGCAGTCAGGATGCTGATGCAGGAAGATTAAGAGTTTGAGGCGAGCCTGGTCTATGGAGCAAGACCCTGTCTCAAAAACCATCAAAGCTTCAAATCAACAAAACCTACAGTGAAGAAAATGAAGCCCCCAGCCCCCACCCCCGAAACAAACCCACACAGACGTGCTGACAGAAGCAGAGGATGCTTCACATGACCCCTGGCTCCTTCAGACAGCGCGGCTTTCTGTCTTCCCAGGCTAAGGTCCCTCTCATCACTGAGCACTGGAAGGCAACAGTGTGGGCCCGAAGGGCTGCTGAGTGCAGGGCGGGATGTGAGAGGAGACTGAAGCTTTGCTCACCCCCAGAGAGCATGAAGAGGTTTTCAAAGCCGCGTTCACACATGGTGGTGGCCGCCTGGCTCGCCAGCCTCTCGTCGTCATCGTACATAATGATGATCTTGCCGTGAGCATTTTTCCGTGAGGTGAGTTAAGGTTTTGGAACTAGCATGACCTAGTCCTGACAGCACGAGCCGCACACTTTTCACCTTACAATACTGGAGAGGAAAGATTACAGCTTCCACTTGAGATTTCTATGTCCAACACATCCACCGAAGGCTTCCTCACCATGACACAATAGAACCACCGAAAGCCCACAATAAAGGGGCAGTTTAGGAAGTAGATCTGACAAGGAGATATTACATACTGTCAAAAATGGAGCTTACCAACAGCTTCCATTAGCATGGGAAATTACAGATGTGAATGACATCTGGTACAGTTTGACTTCAATTTTGTGAAGACAAATTTCACATACACATATAGAAAATAGAACAAAATATCCCAGCATTGTGACAAGAGTTGCTACTCAATTATCTGATAATAGGATATTTTCTTTTCTTTTCTTTTTTTTTTTAACATTTTCAGTATTTTCTACTTGTATGATTTTTATGACTGAAAAAAATTAAAAATTTTAAAAGAAAAACGAAAATATAAACATATTTACTCTTAAGTTCAATGTGGGCAGCTTTCTAGAGGAGGCAGAGTCTTAGGACACCCTGAACCTAGTGGCTTCTGGCACACGGAGGCATAACTGCAAAGAATCTGTCTTAATAGTTAGGACACCCAGTAGCGGCTAGGAATCTGAAATCTAAAACGTGCTGACCTGGTGAGAGTCAAGGGTCCTTTGCAGTTTTCACACTAAGAACATGGTTCATGATAAGTTTGAGTCTTAAAATCCCGATAACAACCATCTCCTTAAAATGCAGCAAAGGATACATACTCAAGTATATCGTTTGAATAGGGGTTCATTGTCCTGGACAGAGTTGCAATTGGGTAACTGTAAGCTACAAGAGAAGAACAAGATTAGGAAGCCTAGAGCTCTCTTACAATCTGGCCCTACTTCCCAGCTGACGTACAGCCTAAGAGGTGAATATATATTTCAAAGTCAGTGAGCCATAAACCTAAATATACCTAAGTACTCCACGAAAGACATGGAGAGAGAAAGGGCGCCATGAACAAAGGAGGAACGGCTTCCCTGCTCAGTGCACTGTGCGCTGGGCCTGTGAGCCCCAGAGAACACGGTCAGCCTCTCTCAGAGGACATGTGGTGCTCACTCCAAGGGTTTCCCTGACAGCTGACCTGTGCTAGCGTCCCACTTCCACTGGAACGAGGCTGGGCCCTGCTCCTGGGACGGAGGGGCTCCACCACCCCTCTTCTTACCCCCGACGATGTGGCAGTGCTGATAAGCGTCTCTGTCACGCACGTCTAGCAGCAGGAAGGGGCAGTCCGGATAAGGCTTGTCTTTCCCACTGGGCGCTTCTTTTTTCACTAGCCCTTTGTCTACATCCAGTTCCCCAACGCCACTGATGACGCTGTAAGCGGAAAACAATAGGTCATCAGAAACTAGTCAGGGGTCAGAGGTTGAAAAGTCAAATGTGTCTCTTCAGAATGGGGAGATGAGGGTTCCTTGTCTTCTCAACGGGTACCCCCAAGAAAAACCAAATGGGCAGAGCGCCTCAGTTCTTTCCAGAAGGCAGCAGGGCTGTGCGGATGCTACTCTACAACACTGGACCCCAAGAAGGGGCTGGTGTGGATTCACCATTACCCGCAGAGAATGCTAGAGGCAGAGGGGTAGAAAGTGTAGGGCACATGCTGCCTTCAGCTGCAAAGGAGACACACACAGAAAGAGGCGACAGCTATCTAACAGGATCAGAGTAAGGATTAAGAAAGCAGAATACATGGACAGAGAAAATGGCTTGCAGGACAACAGAAATGCAAAATATTTTTATGTATATTAAGTACAATATAAAGTACCAATATTGTTTTATGTCTGGGACCATGTGAAGACATTCCAGTCAAACGTGGGCAGAATATAATAGCAGCCCCATAAGATGACTCTGCAGAGTGATGGGGAGCCATTTCAGTTTGTTAAAGTACACTCCTGATGCTCCACCATGGAAAAATCACCTAATGACACATTTCTCGGAACGTCCTATCATTAAGTGATGCGTGGATGTCCTTACACATCGGCCTACCCAATGTGGACACTGAACCCTATTTTCAATAGTTATCTGCACTTACTTCCAATTTATACAGGATGATGATGAGCCTGAAGAGGCTTTTAGAGCTAGTGGCATTCATATAATGAGACAAGGGAAGAGACGGGATTGAAATAAGGGGTTCGTCACTGACAGTGCTGCTTCCACGGTCATTAAACACGGGCTGAGCTGCCATCTTAATGTCATAAGGAAAACATGGCAGGACAGCAGAGGACTAAGAAGACCAGGGACCACGAACAAAACGGCCAAGGATCTGTAAGGAAGTAAGAAGATGCAGGCAGGACATGGTAAGGAGCCGCTCAGTCAGAGATCAGCATGTTGCCTAGCTCCTCTACCATCGCAGGACTTCACTATCTGCATTTATATCCAGTAAACACTGTGGCTCTACAGTGCATACTTCAATGAGGCAAAGGAGAAGAAAACCTATTTGATACCAACCTGCATGCTCTGAGGAAGCACTGGTGGCCCATATCTCTTCTTTTTCAATCTCTGTGCACCTGGGTATGTGTGTGTGTTTGCGTGTGTGCACACCTTATGTTTGCAGGAGCTCTCAGAGGTCAGAATTTGGTTTTGAGCTGCAATACGGATACTGGGAGCTGAACCCAGGTCCTCTTCAAGAGCAACAAGTGCTCTTAACTGCTGAGCCATCTCTCCAGCCCCACCTATATCTTCTTTCTATAGCTATAAAAATGAGTGCATTTTTATATAGCCCTTTCACAAATACAGCTATGAAATGACAACAACCAACGATGGCACTTCTTTTGCTAGAAATTTCCCTGGCAGAAGTGTTTTGTGAGGAGATGGGATGGATACATGCTGAAAACCAGCACCAGTCTCACAATCCACAGCTAATATTTGTGAGAAGTAATGCATGGAGTAAGGTCCTTGTAAACAAAAACGATGAGCCAGGGGCAGTTTCAGAATAAACTCCAGTGGCTATTGTCATTCTCCTCTATGCTTGTTCCATGCCAGGGCATTTTGTGGCACTGAGTCTTTGTTATTCTATATAGGACAATATAAGCTTCAGTAGACAGGGCAAAATTCATACTCAGAATAGAAACATAACACCTGAAAAAGATAGTCCCTAACTAGCCCACATGTAGAAGGGATGAGAAGAATGGAACCAAGAAGTGAAAGATAATACACACCTATTAATCCTCTCTCACATGAGTCCAGTAAGAAGTGAAAAGGGCTCAGGTAACACTTAGTTAAAAAGGAAGAATGTAAAGGGCTGGGATTAAAATGTAGGACGTCACTGCTGCCAGTTCTGTTTCAGATACGCCAATCACTGAAATGGGCCAGAAGAACACAGAGTAAATGCTCGGATCCAACACAGGTACCTCTGGAGAGTGGAGCGGCTGGAGTCCCCTGCTCCAGTGCTGTTGATGAACTGGACAGGACTGGGTGACTGCTCCCCAGGGCTCCCTTTTCCATTGGTCTTGGCAGCAATTTCAGCATCAGCCTCTGAAGTTGTAGAATCATTGTCTAAAATTTGCAATGAAGAAATACAGGGCGGGTTAAACAACTCAGTGGGTGTAGACGCTTGCCATCAAGTCTGATGACATGAGTTTGATCCCTGGAAACCACACAGTGAAAGGAGAGACTCAATAATTACCTCCACATGTGCACTGCTGCACGCGTGTGCCCACTCACGCACACCCACAAATAAATGAAGATCTTTAAAAAATTTAAAAAGAAGTAACCAAATGCAATCTCAGTATTGGAATTTACTTATTAGGTATCTCCATTGATACAAAGCAAAAAACAACTGTATCACTATTGATGAGTTATTCTAAAAGTTGTAACACGGGGAGCTCTCAAAATGCAGTGAAATAAACCCCAGGAGTTCCTCAAGACCCTTTCATATTGAATACTAAGTGAAAGCTATTTCCTAAGATGTCACCTGTCCCCACCCCCACCTCAGTTGAGGACAGAACCCAGTGCCCTGAACTTGGTAGGCAAGTGTTTTACCAGCTGAGCTAAGTTCAAAGCCCCTGTCACTTTTTGGCTGTATTTATGTTTGCTCTGCTGGCACAAAGAGGACAGTGAAAACTCCAGCACTCGGGAAACATCAGGAAGCGGCTCCACACTTATTAGCAGGCACAGTTGTCCCTGTTGCACATGCTCTCGCAGTAAATACTAAAGCGTGTCCCTCATAAAACAATGATTAATCATTCCCATTACCTCTCACCTTGAACCGGTGTGGTGACTCACGGCTGCAATCTTAGCGCTTGGGAGGCTGAGGCGAGAAGACTGAAATGTCTGAGCCAGTGAGTCCCAGGCCAGCCAGAGCTACAGGGTAAGACCCCAGCTCAGAAAGAAGAGCAAACTGATTCTAGTGTAGGTGTTTGCCTTTGAGTAGTCTGTGTGATGCCAGGGGGGTTTTCTAGATACCCATGTATGAGGAAATGTCAGGGGTAAGGATTAGAATGCTTGCTAGGCTGTAGCTGAGCCAGATATTTTTGTTGCAGGCATCTTTTCTTTGCAAGAAAATCTGAGTCCTTACTTGTGCATTTGGAGACATTGTCTCAATGATGAATTGAGGGAGAATTCTTTTAAAGAAAACAGTTGATGGTATTTCTTGTCAGTGGCTAAATTTTGAAGAAAACCCAGACTTTTGGAATCTGTGTTTGGCACCTGGAGGTGAAGCATGAAGAGCCCTCCAACACACATTGGACACATCTGATTTCCATGTCAGTGAAATGACATTGGACAAACAAGCAGTGCACGGCGTGAGGCTGTGCACAGGCAGGAGAGGCCGACCAAAGGGCTTTAACACAACAGAGCATACCAGTCCACTGAAGTGGGTCAGAAGTCAGATGCAGCAAACCCTTAAGAAACAACTGGCCAAGCAGGCTGGCCGTGCCTGTGATCAGCAGGAGGACTGGGAGTTTGAAGCTAGGCTAGAAAGAAGGGAAAGGATGGAGAATAAGGAAGGACAGGGGGAGCAGAGAGAAGGAAGAAAGGGAAAGAGGGAGAGAGGATGAACCAGCTGATGGGTTTTATGTAGTATCAAAAGAAGTAGAAACAGCTGACTGAAAGGGTTAGTGAAATACCCCTCCCTCTGCCAACTAACTACAGGTCCATGTGAGTCAGATTTGCTTCACAGACTTCAATCCAAACAGCACATTGCACTGACTGAAAGCAAAAAGCAGATATCAGAATCAGCTGTTGTCTATTAAAACAGACATGAAAGACACAAAATACTTAAAGCCACTTGGTAAAATTCTGGGTTGGAAATTTAATGACTTTTTTTAAAATATAAAAGTATGTTTTTATGGGTCGGGGATAAAACCCAGTGGAAGAGCATGTGTTTAGTATGCACACAGCCCTGGGTGTGAGCCCGTGTGACGGGATTAAGATTGATATTTTTATATTTGGCAATAAATATTACTTAAATTCTCAGGTTAAAATTTAAACATACCTGGCTGGGTAGTGGCAGCGCACGCCTTTAATCCCAGCACTCAGGAGGTAGAGGCAGGCGGAACTCTGTGAGTTCGAGGTCAGCCTGATCTACAGAGAGAGTTCCGGGACAGCCATGGCAACACAGAGAAACCCTTTCTTGAAAAACAAACAAAATTGGTTTTTAATATACTAAATTTGAATAAATACAGTTCCCATATACCAAAGCTCTCTGGGCCTTCAATAATCTCTAAGAATATAGAATGGGAATGAGACAATGACATTAGAGGATTTTCTGTTCTAACAAATACAGTGAAGGAAGAAATAGAAGAGGCTTAACTACTAAAAAAGACTAAAATTTAATTTGTATATGATATAATATGCCTAGAAACTTCAAACAAATACTAGAATGACATGGACAAACAATAATCTGAGGTTATGATTTAAATGCTAATAACCACATAGAACATCTTTCTTATACACTGATTAGAAAACATGGAATAACTGCAGTGATTAAACATTCCCTTAGAAATATAACTACAACTATAAAGATCTATTCAAACCTTTTAGGCCCCTTAGTCTCATGCAAAATTTTATTCTGGGTCTCAATGAAGCCCTCAACGAAGAGGTACCACTTCTGGCATGTTCCTGATTGACTACCCCCCAGCCAAACATGTCAGTCCTTAATTCTGGTCTCATTAATTAATTATAAATAAGCAAGGAGTTCTTTCTCATCATTTTCAGTATTATATTTGTTACTGTTATATAAAGATATAAATTATCCATAGTGCTCACCAAATCAATAAAAATGATGGGCATTGTTTTAGAAAAATAAAATAGGAAACAACATACAAAAATATTTTTAAAAGGCAGAGGCCCAGTAAATGAATGTATGTGGGGACATGCACATGCATATATACACAGCTCAATTTCATTAACAAAGAAATTAAAAAATAAAATGATTAGATACAATTTTTTTATCCACTGCACGAGCAAGTAGTTTCTAAGGGGTATTTATTCCATTTTAGCGGCAAGGTGTTCCCATTCACTCCTGACAGGAATGCATGTAGGTCACAGCCACACTGCGATGGTGTGGGAGTGGTTTCACCTTCGACCATCTGTAGTGACTCAACCGCAAGGAACAATGAGACTCACATGCCTGTTTACATGTACAATGTGGTGTCATTTCATCACAGTGACACAGCACATAAAAACCGCCATGCTCAACAGTAGGATAGTTAAGGTATGTCCCAAAGATAGATATATACAGGAACAGAATTTTTAAAGTCATGTTTTTGAAGTCTGTTTAATGACATTGGAAAATATGCATGAAAAAAAAGTTAATTTAGAGCTGCACAGAGCAAAGCTACACACAGAGAGCATGCACTGTAAGGAGGAAGATGCAGAAAAATGGACCCAAATATTGACACTCATTATTATCATTTTTTTTTTATATATTTTTGCCATCCTGAAACATTTTTAAGTCAGGAAAAAGCATTAACATTGTAAAAGGAGGGTTTTGCATTCTTCAAAGGTAACCAACAAATATTCAGACACAGCTTGTTATGTAGGCACTCCTGACTGAGCTATTATCCGTGTAGAGCTCTAGAAAAACACTAATGTTACTCACACATTATGGCGTCCTATTTTACCAGAGCCTATTTTGCTGTGCAAATTCATCTCAGAGGAGAAAATTGCATGTGCGCTTATGTTCTGGTGCGGCAATCTCAACAATGAATTAAAGGCCGAATCTAGGTGCTCCTATAACCTGGTTAAAATTGGGAGCGCTTGTATGAGGAGACTCAATTACCTCGGTTACAATGAACCCTTATTTCTCTGCTGGGTGAGAGGCATCTGTCAAAGATAAATCCTGTCGTTTTCAGATTCTCTTTATCCTCCCTAACAAAAACCAGCCCAGTAAAATGACAGTTGAGTTGCACAAAACCAGTGTGCTCAGACTTCCTGAGAACCTTGTCTTGAAATCAGAAGTTAAATTCCTGGCCTACATCAACCTTAACAAACACATTCCTCTTTAGTAAACAGGCACGCATTGATTGCAGGGTACTTCAGGATAAAATCAAGACCCGAAGTCTGTGTATTCCTTTCATGAGTGTACAACTAAACGGGTTTTGTTTTCCAGTTGGTATTTAAGCAAGGAAATCTGGAGCCTGCTTATCTTTCTGGCCTTATCTTCCACCCAGTGTCTACTCGTCCCCGAAGACCAAAACCAGCCTGGATTACCAGATTCCTGGCATTCACACTGTCCTTTCATGTCCATGCCTTGCTTAGGCTCCTCTCCCCCATAACTGTGCCTGCCCCTTTGAGGCCTACCTAGTTCAGATACCTTCAGGAAGCCTGGTTCTGTCTAACTGGAAAACATCCTTCCTTCCTGAGAACTCCCGTGGCATCTCACGTATCTTCAAAGGAACTCTGCAGAGTCCCTTGGTGGTACAATGAGAAGAACACTACTGGAGATTTAGAGTGGAATCCCAGGTCCACTCTTTACTAGACATGCCATCGGGGCGTATCTCCTGATGCTCAGGCTTCTTATCTCTGAAATGTACCTTCCTTCCTTCCCATTTTTGAGAATATTAAACAATAAAATTCGTGTGTAACAAATGGTTGCTGCCTTCCGCAATGACTCCTACCACACGTAACTTTCAGCACCGCAGCATTCTTCCATCACACACACACCACACACACACACACACACACACACTTCTGTGTGTCCACGCACAGCTACAAACCCCATGGGAGCAGAGGTGTTTTCTCAGCTTTCTAGTCTCTTACCACTGACTTCTGTAACCTGTGCATATGCACAAGACATTAGAAATAGTTTCTGGAAAAAAAGGAAGTCGTGTATTCAAACATCTAAAACATTGAAATTGTGTGTCAGAAAAAACTTTTTTGTTTGTTTGTTTGTTTTTTAAAGAAATGAGAATAATTAGGGCACCAGATAGCATTTCTCTGTGAGTAACTGACTGCAAACAGCTGTATCAATGGCCCAATTCCCTGTAAACACACCGATACACGTACAGGGTGAGGACTTTCACCTCGGGCCAACCTGCTAGTTTCTGACATCCTCAATTCTTATTACCTTCAAGCCTTTGAATCTCCTCAGCTGTCACTTCCAGTGTTTGATCTGACAGGGAAGCAACTTGAATGACCTGATAGAAAAGAACGAAATGTGTTGATGTGCACATAGTTTTGCTTTAAACACAGGTGGTTCTGTCTTTTAAAAAAGACTGGGCAACTCCAAACATCAAAGCCATCTTGTTTGAAGCAGCTGTAGTGTCCTGACTGGCAAATCTTACTGATTTCAGGCCTCTTAATCATCAGGGTGCTAATTACACCATGAATGAATGTTCCAGAAGAAACAAAAAAAAACCCAAAAACCAAAAAACAGAAACTCACTCAAAACTTTACACACAAACGACACAAGAAACAAACAAGATGCGTCATAGTATCAATACAGAAACTCCAAGGGATCAGTTCAGATGGGAGACATGATAAGAGTTTACGTGTGCCGGGTAGTGGTGGCGGCGGCGCACGCCTTTAATCCCAGCACTAGGGAGGCAGAGGCAGGCGGATCTCTGTGAGTTCGAGGCCAGCCTGGTCTACAAGAGGTAGTTCCAGGACAGGAACCAAAAGCTACGGAGAAACCCTGTCTCGAAAAATCCAAAAAAAAAAAAAAACAAAAAAAACAAAAAAGAGTTTACATGTATAGAGACAGAGTCAGCACAGCATAGTGTTACTTGAAAACATGATACTGACTTATAACAACATACAATTGGGAAATAAAAGGAATTATGAATATGCTGATTACAGATTGTCTGTCTTAACACAGTGACGATTTTTAAAGCATTGTCCATAGAGCCCGAAATCTAACTTGCATCAACAAACCTCTTGTTTGGGGGTCACAGAGACACCTTGTCCATTATTTTTCAGTGAAGGGAGAAAATGCCTTGCTTGAAGTAAAGAAATAGCTCACAGCAGAGCAGTTCAGAAAATTCAGAGACACAAAAAGGGAGTCATTTATTTAAAAAAAAATTCAAACAATCTAGAATTGAAAATGTTAGATTCTAAATGTTAAGTGTACAAAGTATAATAAAAACTTAAATCACAACTCTGATCATTAAAAATAGAATGCAGATGTATTTATTTCATGGAACCCCTATTAAAGAGAAAAATTTCATGCCATCCTTTTGTGAACATCACCCCCATAGACACCAATTCATCCCCTTATGGTGAAATAGGAAGGGCCAGAAGCTTCTCCTTGCAAGAAGACCCCGAGATGCCCAGAATGCTCATATAGAACAGTACAGACTCGCCTTTAGTCCAATAAAAGATCAACAAACTTACCAGCTGGGCAAAGGTGGTAACTTTCAGTCTCTTGAAAAGTTCATCTTTTTTGTATCTATAATCTGAAAAAGCAGAATACGACACGCACTTGTGAGGGTTCACTGTGGGCTCTGGGCTATTCGTTCTAGTTATCAAGTTCTATGGTGTCACTTTCAAGTTCTGAGTGTACTTTCTTACAAGATCTGATCTTCGAAGGGTGCTCAGGGAGGCAAGGTGGGGTTTTCAGCGCACCCCTGTGCTTGGCCACCTGGAGAGCTCTCCTTCCACTAAGTTGTCTCCACTACGGCCATATTATGTGGTGTGCATTCGTGGCAGCTGCCTCAAGTCCTTTTTAGAACAAAGGAAGGGATAACCGTCCACATTTAACAGACTATGATGAAGACTCCGAGTTGCCTCGGGCCACACAACTGGTGAGGCGGGTGCTGGGTGCGAGGTGATGATTGGGCTGCATGACTTAGTGTTTCTTTAAAGACTCAAGTCAGCCAGTTTTGTACAAGGACAGTTCTGGAGTCTGCTGCACAACAGGACACACAGCACAACTGTAGAAACTGCGCACTTAAAAACGGCTTGGTGGTAAATTATGTTTTTACCAAAATGAAAATAAAATCAAATAAAAACCAAACTAAATAATCTGTATTTACTCAGCATCATCTTTATAGTTTTGAAATATAACTCAAATGGTGGGGGGTGCTTCTACAGTTACAGCAATGGCTCTTTGCTATTTTTGGTTTGCTGTTGTTGTTTTGGTTTTTGTTTTTCGAGACAGGGTTTCTCTGTGTAGCCCTGGCTGTCCTGGAACTCATTCTGTAGACCAGGCTGGCCTCGAACTCAGAGATCTGCCTGCTTTTGCCTTGTGAGTGCTGGTACTGAAGACGTGCACCACCACTGACCATCAATAGCTCTTTGTGTGAGTCAGGCATGCTAGAACATTCTGTAATCCCAGCAACTGGGAGGCAGAGACAGGAGTTCCCAAGTTCAAGACCAGCCTGAAAGAATAGCAAGATCTTGTCTTCACACAAAGAAAAAGATATCTTCAGAACACATCGGACAAACATTAAAAACCAGAGAATCTCACTTTCCAATATCTGCTCTGAAGATTCTCCCCAGAAGCTCACTTCCTGAAAATTTTCTAACAATGATGCTAATTTTAAAGCTTGCATTGTTGAACTCTGCCCGCCTTTATCCTTCCTTCCTGTTCATGGTTTTTACACTGGTGCCCAGGGCTCCTTAAAGACTGCCTCATTATTTAAGAATTACTAAAGGTTAGCTGGATAATTGCCAAGGCCTTCACAGAATGTCTCATACATCAAGACTCCTAGCAACAAAGGAAAGGATTAAAGGTGTTTAAGATTATTTACTTGGTGTTACTAATCAGTTCCATGAATTCCCCAAAAAACTCAGCACAAACTGGATGGTTACTTTGGAGGTTAATCTAAGCTTGATTTACCAAATATTTTAATAATTAGAGTCAGGAAATAATAATACCTTAAAAACTAACCATCTGTTAAATATATTACAGCTCTTTCTTTCAGGGAATTAAAACTTCTCTTTTTAAAAATGTCTTGAAGAGAGCAATTTGGCAAGTAAACTATTATTTCTAGAAAGTTCTTAGAGTAGCTTCTACTGAATAAAGTAAGCTAATAAATGTGCCTGGTTGCACACCCCAGCAGGCTTAGTAGAGTCCTCCCAAGAACAAGGGAACTGCTATAGTAGTGCCCTCAACACCAGCCTGCCCACCTAAAGAAATTTTTTGTAAACTAAAATAGCGATAAATTAGACAATAAAAAAGCCAATAGCTTTCAAAGAGCTTGTATTTTGACATCTATCCATTGGTATTTCTTTGGTATTGTTACATAGCTTGAAATACCTGTAAGTAAAACATGTGCACACTAAAATCCCCTGTGGCTAAACAGAGATGGTACCACACAAATAGCAAGCTTTGCCGTAGCATGTAGAATATCTTTTGGATAAGCCCTCAGAACCCACCACATACTGCAGCCTGGGCACGACATACCTGGTTCTGGTTTAGGAGGAGAGCCATCCACAGGACTTTCTGACATTATTGCTCAGAGATAAAAGATCAAGCCAAAGTCTTATGTGGAGTTTTAAGCTGTATAAAAAAAGACGACTTGGACAACTCTGTCCGTCTGTCCTCGCAAGAGCGAGCACAGCTTTAAGAATGGAGCTTCTACTACTTGGGCTCCTCTCGGACTCTGCAGGAGACAGACTATCCCAGCTCAGACACACTATCAGGCTCGGCTTCTCCAGTGAGTCCAGGGGCCGAGCTGGCCTCTCTTGAGTCACTGAAGGACAGAGAGCCGACTATCTAGGATGTCTCACACTTGAGCCACTGGAAGGACAGAGAGCCGACTATCTAGGATGTCTCACACTAGGCCCAGCTAGTGCCATCTGACCACCGGGCCCCAAGAATAGGCTTTGTCAATGGTCAATAGCAGAGAGCATCGCTTTCCCCAGGTACGGCGCAAAGAATGTTCAGGTTACAAAGGCCTTCTGCATTTCCAGGGTTCTGTTAAAATGTGCTATTAGCAAAGAAAAGGAGGTTGAACTCACAGAGGAAGACAAATAAAAGAAAGTAACAGAACAAGGTTTGTGACTTCACAGACAGACGCGGCATCTGAGGTGAGGCCGGCAGAGAGCTGGGTCTAGGATGACAAGGGACAAGGCAGCGTTCTCCTCCACGCAGACCAAGAGAACACTTGCAACAGAAAGTGGGGTGGGGCAGCTTCTGAAATGCAGGCGCCAAACCAGAGTCTAAAGTGTTTCTTTGGGGATGAGCACAAAGCATCAGATGGAGAGGAGAGGAAGCCCACGACTTCTAAGGAAGGAAGGAAGGAGTATGTTCAAGGGTTCAGTTCCAAGAACGGTTCTGTGCGGTCTCTATTAAAGTTCAGAGGCTCTGGAAGCCACATTGTACTCTTAATAAATGTTTTAAAGCAAGGTTTAGATGATCTGAGCAGACTAGATCCTGGTATGGACATGTGAGCTGACAACTCGCTTCAAATGGAAGGGAGCTGAAAGAGGCCACAGACCCCAACTGAAGCAGGCCGTGTGCTGAGAACGACAGCAGTATCGGTGAGTGAACAAGATTTCGTTCATAGTTCAGAAATTTAGCATGTATATATTAAGATAGATAACTGACATCATGTAAAATGAGAAAGAATGATCTGGTGATATTGTATTTATTATTTAATATTGACTATATACTCAATAATAATATTGAATATATAGGATGTCTATAGACCTGGGTCTTCTAGTCAACTGCAGCAAATAAAGAGGGTAGAAAGCTGCCCATGGCCACATCTACTGTGGGTTTCCCTATACTGCACAATTCAAATGGGACACCATCTTTTTAACTTAAAAAGATCTGTTGTGTCAAAAATAAACAAACAAACAAACAAAAAAACCAAAAAAAAAAAAAAACCAGTTCTGATGTATTTCAGAATTGTAATTTCTCTCCCAAGAAGATGCATGAGCCTCTTCCTATCAGCCAAATACCCTGGCCCTGACTTCTCCTACTTAACACAAGAGAATCCATCTTAGAAAACATCTTCTTTAATTCTGGCCTCAGCATGTACATTTCCTATCGACTGGTTTTTGGATACAGATTAAAAAACAACGATTCTGTGTGAGGGCAATGCATTCAGTTACCAGCCAGATAGCTCTGCAGAAGATTAGCTTCTAAAGGGATCTGCATGAAATATGGTTTTTAATTAAAAAAAAAAAAAAAACAGACTGCAATGAATGGCTAATGTGGAGCACTGAGGACAAGTCGGCTTCCTCAGACCTCCTAGTCCTTCACGAACATTCGCCAATGAATACTTATAAGACCATTATGAATAGAGCTGTTATTACCCTATCTCAGATATGGACCAAATAAGAAGACCGAGCACTAGAATAAAAGACCAGAACCACTGTAGTATGACGGAACCAGAAGCCTGGGTTCTAACATGAAAATTCCCTACAGGATGGACTTTGAGCAGACAGGGGGGTGCCTGGTGTCTCCAAGCACCAGCAGGCTCACCTGACCCCCACAGCCTCCATGCATGGCAGCTGTAGAGTGTGGCGGCCAGCTGACAGATGCCTACAGAGTTCCATCATTTCTCCCAAGCCATCAAGAGTGGTACTCACTTTTTTTAATCTCTTCTAGCTTCTCAATGTATTTGGTCATACTGTTACCTAGAAAGAGAAGACACATCTTAGATATGCTTTACTGTTGGGAAATGGGTATCATCGTGAATCAGGCTGAGAGTGAGCACCCCCCAGTTCCTCTGTCCTGTTATCAGAGAACACGGGACAACAGGCAAATGAGCCACACGTGGTAAACAGCCTTGTAGATTATGCGGCATCAGCTAAAGAAACGAACCAGGGAAATACTCTGGTCCAGGGTGTTTATTGCTCTGGTCCAGGTGTACTGTCCCAACCAGTGCCCAGTCTCAGGCAACACAGATGACCGTTTACAGCCTTCATTCCCTTGCATTACCCTTTTAGAGTCAGAGGTTTCTTCCTCCTCATATCCCCCAAAGCCATTTGTGGTTAGATATACAGAGGAAAACAAGAAAGAAGCAATCATTGTTGAATGTCTAAAATCTGCCTCTGTGGCTGCCCAAGCGACTCTTTCCACTCCACTTTGTCTCTGTGGCTTCCCCTCCCCGCACCGTGTATTCCAGTATTCATGCTGACGCTGCAGCCTGAACCAGACCACACAATCTGGGCACTAGTATCCACCACGGACTTGGTGTGCTGGTGTGCGCCACGGAGCACGCCCGGCCCTCGTGTTTTATGGTCTGGTTCTACAGTACTCAGCCCTAGCCAAGGTGGTTTGGAGCATTTTCAGGCTTTAAAGCCAGTCCATGATCATTTGGTTTCCAAATGAATTAAATTCTAGCTTTCCAGCCAGGGCTATTATTATTCTTTAAACCGAGTGTGCTGCAATTTGATTTGATTCAACATGGCAAGTTCTATCTTACACCTAAAGATGGTAAATGAAAAACATTAAAAATAATTTCTCATTTCTACAGTTTTGTTCCTCTTTAGACCTTGAGATTCAGCCTAACTTCAGATAAAAGTAACGCTTTTAATGAATGACATTAATTCTGAACTTTCTTCATGTCTGGGTCAGAGACTGAGAGAAAAAAAAAGTCCCTTTTTAAACCCCCAAATGTATTTTCAAAATAACACCATACTTAATTTGTTATCAAAAATTTACCATGAATTCAGCATAGAATAAACACTCACTACTTTAGGTTTATTTTTAGTTATTATTGTTACTTTTGTCTGTTTTTATCTTAGGACACACACTATCAGGATAGGAAGGGTGCAGTGCACCCCTAAACTCAGATGGTATCCTTCCAGAATCTCAGGGAGAAATCGGGGCTGTTAAGGAGGCTTGAAGCCAGCTCAAGGGGCCCTGACTATGTTTCAGAAGACCCTCCCAAGTCCCCAAGAACCAGACAAGAGCCAAATACAATGTGTTTTAAGAGCTTTGGGTTTTTCTTTCTTGGGTCAAAGCTTTCTTCCTTCTTTTGTGGGGAGGATACACAGAGGGAGAGAAAGAAAGAGCCAATACTCCTTAAATGTCTAAAACAAGCCTTTGACCTGCAAACTGACCCAGGAATTCCACAGCATAGACCATCAATTCCTCTGGGTCCCCACCCTCTTCCCTACTGCAGCTCTGAGCGCAAGTGTGGACTTGCCAGTCAACACACCGAGGTTTTGAAGAAAACGCCAATTAGTTTGCTGTTCAGCATCTTATAGACTTGATCCTTAAAACACTCCACACAAGAGCCCCAGTGATGGGTCCCTTCCTGTGTCTCCTACACCGTGTGTGGTTGGAGCCACAGTTTCTTTAGGTTTCTTTAGGTTTAGGGGGAGCTTCAGGCGATTTAGTCAGAAGACTGGGAGGAAAAAAAAAAAACCCTCATCAATGTGCCCAGCAATGCAGCAACTCACCAATTATTCGAGGATTAGCATTCCCACCCTCCCAGTTTCTAGTACGATTCACAGAACCACCTGGCTTTTCCACTGCTGTTTTATTGTAACTGGTAGTGGAGATTGAGCCCCAGGCTTCCTGCATGCTAGGCAAGGAGTCTACCTTAAGTGACAATCAAGTCCTCCTGCGGTTTGAAATGCATTATAACTTGTGTTCCTTCTTTGAGCACAGGATCATTTTGATGCTACAAATTTCTTGAGGAATGGAAAACAACAGCTAGCTCCATTGATTTAATTTCTTATTAAAATATTGTAGTCACAACTAATACTGTTTATATTAACAAAGTATCTAAAATTTATATATGAATGTATGTATTTTTTTTAAATTTCTGCAGTGCTGGAGATTGAATCTACGGCCACAGATGTACTAAGTAAGTGCTCTACCACTAAGCGATAGCCCGCCCTGAAAATTAATCTCTGCACTACCCACACTTCCTGCGGGTTTGCACAGCCACCTCGTCTTACGCAGCAGGCTCCGGCAGAGCCTCCGGCAGAGCAAGGGCTTCACCACCTTTGCTTTTCATACTGAAGCCAGAAAACCAAAAACCTCTTGCGTTTGTTTCTACAAATACTTGACAAAATTATGACCAAATCTAAGAGGACAAGTAACAAAAGGCTGTTTTCTTTATAGGCATCCACTCTTCCCCCGGTATGGAGGAGAAAGAGCAGAGGGTTTCTATTCTGCTTCAGCTGCAGACAGAGACAGTAGGAAGACTCCACTGGCCCCTTGTAAATGGTTTGAATAAGTATGAAAAGTGGCATTTTATCATGCATTTTATAGTGGTGTGTCAAATAGGGGCTTTGTCTTAATACATCTAATTGCAACAAAATGACTGGAAATGGACAAACTCCATAGGCCATTTATTTATAAGCATGTCTTTTTATACCAAAGGAGCCTGAAAAGCTATCAGAGAGCCAATCTTTTAAGACTTTTTGAAATCCAGTATTGTTGCCAAATTTTCCTAAATAAGACTAATTAATTAAAAAGCCAAATGAAGCAAAATAAAAGCTGAGCGGCTGTCCACTGCCCAATACTGGATTTGAGTTCCCAGCTCTAGGAGGGAAGATGCCAGCAGCTTGCTGACTTTCAGCGCGGCGGTCTTCATGGCTAACCTTGAGCTCTGCTAGCCTTCATTTTCTAGTCCCTGCACTGGCTTCCTCGCAGGAAGTGTGGCCTTTCCCTCCCCTCACTCCTACAGCAAGCGGCTTGCCTCTAACAAAGCATACATCACTGACTAGACTGCCTTATCTACCGTCTTCTACAGAAAGCCCAGGGCTATTTATCTGTGCATATCCACACATAAAATCTTTATTCCTCTGTTCTAGTGTAGGAGACACTAAAAAGACATTAGCTGGATAAACATACTACAAAACTCTATCATTTGAAAAGTCCTTAGAGAAAGTTATTTTGTAATGTAAATCATCACACCCTGATTTGCCTTGCGTTTCATATATGTCCGATCTCCTGATTTCCTTTAGATGACATGCAACTTGAATGATACACAATTACGCAACAGAGTACACATATGAGCCATCGACTCAGGCAGCCTAAAAATGCCTAAGGTGATATTTAGCTTCTACCTTGTTTACCACTGAAGTTGCAATGAAAGATATCTAACAAGAGTTCTACAATTTGAATCAAGAGAAAGAAACAACTCAATTCTATCAGTAGCCCCGTGCAAAGACAGAGTACAATCGATTCACGGAGTGACTCACTGCTTTGATTTTTTCCTCCATTGTGTTCCTATAATTTAATAACGTTATTTGTACTGAGCATGTAACAAAAGCAAATGATTCTGAGCAGCAGTAATCTAGAGAGGGCAAGATTTATAAGGCAGGAATTCAGTTGCTAAGAGACAGCTCCACGGCTTTATGTTTTTCTTCAGTATCTCCCTCCTCTATGGAGAAGTTCTTTTGGCTCAGAAGGGGCAGGAAGCATGAAAAGAGGCACAGTGATCCTTTGTTAGCCCAGATCAGTTACACGTGGGCCTACAGCTTTCTGGTTTGTAAGCCTTTCACATACATTCCTTCCTTTGACGTAAGAGACAAATCAAATACCAAATGAAAATGAAGCGCACGTAGCCTGTAATGAGCTTGAGTGCTTAAGATCAAAACTATTAGTGAATCATCAGCGAAAGGAGTGACTAAGAGAGAGAAAAGGGAGTGATTAGTTCTGAGATGTAACAAAAGGAAGGTGACATTCACAAAAATAAAGAAATCATGCTAGAAAAGACTAAGTCGAAGAGGGAAGCTAAAGAAACGAGAGTTCCAGTGAAAATAGAAGGGAGGCAACAATGCAGCGACCAGGAGAGCTGAGACGAGCCCAGGAAGAGCGGGAGGTTTAGAGTGGCCCCTAAGGAAGCAGAGCTGCAGAACAGAAACCCAGAGAGGGTGCTTGCAACAGAGTCCTGCAGCTGGGACTGAGCAAAGTAACTCAGAAGCCAGCCCACTCCAGGCAGATTCTGGCAATGGGAGGGGCTGAAGAGATATACCTAGGCACCTCTGAAACAAAGGAAATACTGGAAGTTCAGCATAGCCCTGCTGTCAGCCACAGCTGTACTGCAGGGCGCAGGTCTCCTCGAGAACTGGAGTCAGGAGCAGAGACCAAACAGCCTCCTTCAGGAGGAAGAGGTCAGACTCCAGAAGATAAGAAAAGAATAAAGGCTCACCTATTTAGCCTGGACATGGGAGCTGCCCACTCAGTCTGCCCATTTCCACAGCTGTGGCTACAGAGCTTAAACATACCCTGTGCTCAGTGAGCCCTTCTCCCTGTGCTCAGTGAGCCCTTCTCCCTGTGCTCAGTGAGTCCTTCTCCCTGTGCTCAGTGAGCCCTTCTCCCTGTGCTCAGTGAGACCTTCTCCCTGCAGCTTGGGCTCTAAGGTTCCTCTAGTGTTTTTTTAAGCAGGACTCCTCAACGTTTTCACCTACGGCAATGCTAACCTTTGGGCAAAATGATGTGTTTAGGGCTCCCATAGACCTTGATAGCCCCCAAAAGCTGACAGGCTGTACATCTTAGCCTATAACCCACAGGGTTTGAACACCAGGGAGTTAAGTCACAAAAATACATGGAAATGTAAACATTAAAGATTTCTCCCTGAAGTTGATTGATGGCTAAATGTGAAACACACACACAAACCAAATGCTAGAATAGGATTTTTCTCCCACACTGACTATAAAGTACTTGGGAGTTTGAAGCAATAAGGCACGGTTGGTTCTTCCAAAAGCTATTATAAAACTAGTTTGAGAGACTTTTGCTTCTAGGAAAGATGGGTAGATGTAATTTATTCCTCCAGCTAAGTCCCACAAAAACCCCAGACAAACCACAGCATAGGAACATACATCTGAAGATCATATTTCTGTTAAGAGTCTAGTATCCAGAATAAACAAAAGAACTTAAAATGTGGAAAAATAACCAGTTTTAAAATGAACAAATGATCCGAATAGACATTTTTCCATAGAAAATAAACAAGTGCTAATAAGTGCACAAAAAAGGCGTTCATCATCATTAGTCATTAGAAACACACAAATTAAAATCACAAGAAGATACTTCATGCCCATGATGGTGGACAAAGCAATGGTGAAAATGTGGAGGGGATAAAGCCCTCTTGAATTACTGATGGCAAGGTAAACTGGTGTGGTTTGGTTAGAAAAGTTTGGCATATTCTCAGAAAAAAAAAAGTATCGTATGACCAGTAATTCAAGTCCTCAATATCCAAGAGAACTAGAAACATATGTACAGAAAAACTTGCATATGTAATGTTCTTAGACATACCATGCCCAAAGAGTATAAGTAATCTAAATGTCCATCAACTGCTGAGCAGAGAAGCAAACAGAACACCTGTACAATGGACCATTCCTTGGCAATAAGAAGGAACGAAGTACTGACATACGCTGTGGCATGGATAAACCTTGATACATTACACTATGTTGAAGGGGACAGACACAACAGGCCACATACAACTCCATGTACATGAATGGTCAGAATAGGCATATTCACAGAAACAGAAAAAGACCAGTAGTTCTCAACATAGTCAAGATGTTCTCTACAAATTGATAAATAATTCCTATTAAAAACCAGCCTTTTTGCAGAGTGTGGTGGTGCACGCCTTTAATCCCAGCACCCGGCAGGCAGAGGCAGGTGGATCTCTGTATTCGAGGAAAGCCTGGTCTACAAAGTGTTGCAGAACAGCTAGAGCTGTTACACAGAGAAACTCTGTCTCAAAAAACCCAAAACAAAACAAAACAAAAATCAGCCCTTTTACAAATGTAAAGAAAATTATTCTAAAATTTATATGGAAAAGCAAAGAAATTCAACTAGTTAATATAATTTTGTAAAGAAAAACAGAATGGGAATAATGAGGCTAATCAATTCTAGGTATCCAGTTTACTATGCAGCCACATTAATCAAGACTGTGGCATTGGCAAAAGGCTACACAGACAGATCACGGGGACAAAACACGGACCTGTAAATAAACCCGTATAGATATTCTCCTGACTGCTGACACAGATGAAGATGCCAGAGCAGTCAGAGATCCTAAATTAGGAAGCTAATCTTCATCTCAGTCAGCCCTCTCTACATGAAAGCAGTTCAAAATGTATCATGGACTTAAATGTAAAACCTAAAAACTTTAAGGAAAAAAAATTGTGACAGTGTCTCTGGGATATAGTTTAGGTCGGGAGTTCTTAAAGTGGATGATTGGAAATATGATTACTAAAAGGAAACAGATAAAAGCGAACCTCATCAAGATAAAAAGGTTTTTTTTTTTCTTCAAAGATTGCCAGGAGGAGGAAAAGACAAGCTACAGATGGAGGAAGGATACTTATAAACCATGCCTCTCGCAAAGGGTGAGTGTCTAGAATCTAGAAGAAACTGGAAATTCAATGGCAAAAATGCAAGTGACCTGGTCAGCATAGGCATTTCAGCAAAGCAGACAGACAGAAAAGAAGCACATGCAAACAGAGAGTCCTCATTTGCTAGCGGTGAGTCTAACTGTAATGCTATACTACCACTACGAACCTTATCAGTGCGGGAAAAGTAAAAGATGGCGCCGCCGCCAAATACAAGTGAAGATGTGGAGAAAATGGTCGCGTCTCCTACTGGTGGGAGTGTGAAATGGTACAGCCACTTTGGGAAATAGTTTGACAGTCTCTTACAACCAGGAGGCAAAGGCAGGAAAATCAGGAGTTCAAGGCCCATCTATAAAAGGAGTCTGCGGCTAGTCTGGGCCACATGAGACTCTGTCTCAAAAAGAGACAAAACAAACCGAATCAAACCAAACTACAAACTATGACCTAGCAATTGCCTCTAGGCAAAAAAAAAAAAAAAAAAAAAAAAAAAAAAATCACTAAGACTTGCTCATACACAAAAATAATCTGTAAACGAATGCCTACAACACTTTATTTTTTATTTTACTTTTGTTTTATAACTATCCCCCAATTGGAAACAGTGCTAATTTCCTTCAACTAGCAAGTGATTAAGCCAAGTACAGCCATACCAGGGAATACTAGGCAATAACACAAAGAACACACTGCTGCTGCCCACAACAAACTTGAAGCTCCAGAGAATTCTGCCCAGTGAAAAATAGCCACCCAGGCTGGGCAGCATGGCTCTGTGGTAGAGCAGCAGTCTAGCAAGTTTAAGGCCCTGTGTTTACTCTCCCTCCCCCCGCCAGGGATACACACGGATAAAAGCAAGGAGAAGAAACAGAAGACCAGCAGAGCACAATCCGCAATGCTGCAAGCGGTACAGCTCCACAGATGTGGCGCTCAGAAGAGACAATGACAGGATGACAGACTGGAAAAATCAGCAGTTGTGAAGATTAGAGAGGGATGGGAGTGGAAAGGAGGCAGGGCTACTAAAGGACCACATGGGAATCTTTGTGAGGACGGCAGTAGCCCATAGCCTGGCTGCACATGTCGATGCTGTTATCACCATAGCAATAGTGCAGGCGGGGAGAAACTAGCAAAGAGTATGCAGAATTTCCATCTTGTTTCTTACAAATGCATCTGCATCCACAATTATTTCAAAATAAAGAAGCTTAATTAACAAAAAGCAATTTAAAACTCATGGGATATAAAAGGATTCTGGCATTTAATATGCACTACAAAATCAGATGCTATGTATTACATTAAAAATTAAAATTAATTTCAGATGCCATTATTAAGTCAAATTTTTGTTATGGATTAAACTGAAGAGATAGACAGGGGTGGCACAAATTCCTACTTATTTCCATGAGAAAAACTTTATGAAGGTATAGATAAATCTAGATATCTGAAATAAACCTGGGCTCTTAAATTTTGCTTGTTTATTGTGGTACAAGAAATAGAACCCAAGGCCTAGCAAATGCTAGACCTGCACTCTACCACTGAGCTATACTCCCATTCCTTTAAAAGACAAAATTTTAATTTCCAGTAATAGGTAGACCGCTGTGAGTTCAAGGCTCGTCTGATCTACATGGCCCATTCCAAGACACTTAGGGATCCGTAGCACAAAAACGTACAGAGGTAAAAAGATTTTGACTGAAATTCATTTATTTACAGTGGTTTTTAACAAAAGAGACGAGCCCCTTACAACACTATAGCACTGTGAGTCTTCCAGAAAGATGGATGACTTGCTATTGAGGTGAAGCTGGAGTTGTTGAGGATACTGTGGCAGAAGAAACACTGGGGGGGGGGGATGTACACAGGACAATAGGTCTAAGAGCCAGAGCATCAGGCTTGGGACCCACTCTCCAGTGTTGACTTCCTCACCCTGTCAAAGACCTAGCTTTTATCTCCTTCACTGAAATCTGAGTAAATTACAAAATCTCCAGGTCATGATTTTCTCCTCTGGAACAGTAGTAATATTTTCATTTGCCTATCACACAAAATATGTGCAATAATAAATATCCGTGTAGCATGGAGATGCTTCAAAGAAATAGTACATGCAAATCTGGTACTGAAAACATTTGTATCTATGCTAGTTAGGAAATGCAGAATGGAAGAGCATGATTCTGAAGGCGACTGGAGAAAGGGAAGATGATTTAGACGGAGGGGACCCTCCCCTTCACTCTCCTCAGGTGGCTTCAGACACCGCAGAGAAATTCTGAACTGCGAGGAAAAGGCTGAAGAGAACAGAAACAAGCAACTCAAACCTCACAAGACTGCAGAGCCACTGAGATCTGGGCATCAGCATCAGCAGAACTCGGGAGAGATTCGGACAGTATGGAAATTAGCAAGGTTCTCTTGCAACTGCTTTCACCTAGGGGCAGCTCTAATTCACTCTCCGCTGGCATTTTAGTTTCTCTCAAGCCAGTCAGCCTCCACCTGAGTCTCGGTGCTCTAATTGCAAAAGCCACAACCCACAGCCATCCTCCTATCTAGCGGAGTCCACACTTTTACATGCAGTCAGCACTGTGCAAACACGGGAATGAACAAACACGCACATGTATAATCTATTGCTGTCAGTTTGATGGAGTACACTTAAGGTGCTCCAAAATGGACTGTGACCTCCTGGTATTTACTCAGCATAAGGCCTATAACTTATTCAACAAAGGCTTCAATTCCGATGATTTCCTTTTCTTGATTTAGATGATTTTAATGGGGTAAGCAACAATAACTAAAATTACGTGAGTGTGAAATTTTACTGGCAACAAGAAAAACAGCTTTCAAAAACATCAGGCAAGACAATAAGAAACTTCCAGCTATGGTTGACCCCAGTTTGATGGGCTCTTTCCTGTCTATCAATAGCTATTAGATTTTTACAATTTTGTTTCTGATTGTGACTTACCAGTATCCAGTCTTGACTTGATATGTTGATACCTTGGGTTCTGTGGTATCCGTCTGGTCAGGTACTACAACAGAAGACAATTCACAAGGAAGGGGTTACCGTGAGGGTTGTGGTGGGAAGAGGAACACACGCTGACATTTCAGGTTCTAGTGACAAACGAGGTTCAGAGGGTCAGAGCCCTTACAGAAAGGGCTTGCAGTACATTTCCTCCAGTGGAGGTAGTTACCTTGTTCCTATTAAAACATTTCCACATTTTATCAAAATAATCTCAGAGTGCTGTGTACTAAGAAAAAAAAACTTAGGAAGGTTATCTTCCAATGAAGTAGCTATGCTGTTCTCTTTTTAATGCCATTCTTTTTATGATGGCTTCAGGGCCTTCTCCTCTGGACACTCCTAGGTCTTAACCACAGCTCCCTACAGTGTGGCAGGCGGGATCCAGATGCTCCAGATGCTGGCAGGCTCTCTGGGGCTCCACAGATGTCACTGCCATGGCATCTGCTCTGTGGCAGCTGAGGCTCATGTGGGCTCGGGGTGAGCTTACGGTCGGCAGAGATGTCTATGTCAGATTTGCCGTGTGTTGTGCTATGTTCTGGTAGTTAACCCTTGGAATCCAAGTGCAGACAATCCCCCATAGAAAATCCCTGAGGTGAACGCAGAAGCCAGTAAGGAAGGGCAAGCTCAGAATAAAGAGCGTCTACACTGACCTGTTTCTAGTCTACGGATATGAAAAGCATGTGTTCGGGACAGGGACCTTCCGACCTTCATCCTCCTGCACACTATCCCATGTTACATGGGTAGGGACTGTCCCTCCTAACGTCACCAGCTCAGGCAGATAACTGCCAAGAGTGCTTTTCCTCAACTTCTCTTTGGCAAAACTTTTGTCCACTGTGAAGCTGCCTGCGGCAGAGAGACACTCTCCTCCTGGCCTGCAGATTATGGAACCCCATCCCATCCTCCACAATTAGATCTTTTCCTCTAGTTCGGGATTTTCTTGAAGACAGGGACAATGCGTTGCTCATGTCTGTGGGACCCAGTACATGCTAAGTCGCTGATTATTTGTCTGAGGACTGAACTATACTACCTAGCTCCTAAGGGAGAATGTCCAACTTAGAAAGACTGGATCACTTGCCTTAGCTAACAGCGAGGGACAAGCATGCTGTTGGGGGAGGGGGGAGACTGTGAAATAAATCACACCTTTCAGAATGGCCTACAAGCACAGAAACAGCCTAGCATTCCTATGATTTATGCAATCAGAGCCCAAGAAGAATTTTTAAAAACTGAGGGCAGTATGACCAAGGAGATGACTTGGTGGGTAAAGGTGCTTTCTACCAACCCCGATAACCTGCATTCATCCCTAAGACCCACATGGCAGGAGAGGACCAACTCCGGAAGGTTGTCCTATGGCCTTAACACTACATGCACGCATTTGTGCACATACACAGTGAAATTAAAAAACAAAACAAAACAAACAAAAAAAAACAAAACTGGGGGTACCTACAGAGAATTATCCATTTTTAAGTTTTTAAAATTTTGCCAAGTAAGTACACAAAATCCTGACAACTTCCACTTGCCATTTTATTTTTTAGGTAAGTATATTTGTTTTTTAATTAATTTTTAAATGGCATAACACATAATCTATCTGCTATTTTTTTTAACACTGAGGATCAAACCCAGGGCCTCTCATATGCTAGGCAACCAAACTATACCACTATACGCCAGCCCCACCATCTGCTATTTCAATTACCTAAAAGGTTAAAAAAAAAAAGCCCTCAGGGTAAAAAGGTCAGTTCCTTCATGTTATTAAAAAGCCAATGACGTTGTCTGTGTTTTTCATTTCACACCAGGCAAGTAAAACCTTTATTATGAACACTGAGCACGGATCCGCTGCTAGTGTTTGCAATCACTGAGCTGACTGAGCCTCAGAAATATGGTGGAAAACTGGCTTCCTGTTGTGACCAGTGATGGCTGCCTAGAAGAGCAAGGAACAAGGCCAGCTCCAACACCTTCCCTAGATGAAGATGGAGACAGTTCTTAAGAGAAAGAACAGCACACAGACACAGAGAGAAACAGGAGGCCAAGTTCCCAGAGGCAGACAATATCATGAAAAATTAAACAGGGAAGCAAGTCCAGCACACACACACAAACACACACACACACACACACACACGTTTCACTTATCTTCAGCTTCAGTTGAGGGACTTTTCCCCCTAGTCTATATTTTTATCATTTCTATACCCTATTTCCTGTTTTTACTTTTGTTTTGTTTCCTAGCAAAGCTTCTTTTGAAAAATTCCAGGCTAGTCTCTGCCGAACCATGGATATTTGTCCATCCCTCGGCCACATAGCTGAGCCGTGAGGGCGCCTCAGGGGACCAGGTGTGGCGGCAGCAGAATGATGAGGGAGGGAGTGTGGACAGGGGCAGCTGCGGAGGCCTCCCCACCCCCGGTTTTCCCTTACATGGACTAATGAGAAATCCATATGCCGCTGGAGAAAAATGTCAGATTTCTTTCCCAAGTTCTCATTTCTGTCCAGTTTCTTAGTCCTTTCTAGGACCTACATGGACAGTAAGCTCTGTGTGCTACATTGCCAGCGGAGTGCCTTAGGATCTGAAAACTCCTGCTTTGGGGATGGCTGCCTCTTGACCTACTGACCAACTGGCTTTGTTTCCATGATATCCACAGGCTGGAATGGTGGGAAGTGGAAGGCCTGTGACAAGAAGCCGGTTCAAGAGAGACTGTTCATTCCTTCTACAAACACTTAGTGCCATTCATTCCACGGACATTTACTACTGAGGGCCTGGCAGACGCAGGTCCCTCTGAGGAATGCAGAGGTAAAAACAGGCCTGGCCATCACCCCTTGCTCCCTGCGGCTATTTGGTGTCGATGTGACAAGGAGAGGGAACGGAGGGGGATGGGGACACATGAGATTAGTACCTTAACAAGGCCAAGAGTCAAGAACTGCTGCCGAGAGAGCTGAATTCTGAGGGTCATGGCGGGGTAGCGAAAACAGTGGCGTGTGGGCACTACGAGGCCCCAATAATAGAGAAGCCCAGGTGAAACGTGAGGACAAAGTGTAGGTGACATCTCAAGAAAGCACTGGGGACTCTGAGAGAACAAAACGGCACTGGAGAGGCAGGGAGTGGGCAGATCACAGAGGACCTTCTATCGAGAAAACCTAAGGCATTTTGCCTCCTGTCAATCAGTGGTTTCCAATAGGTGTGATTTTGCCAGCTCTGTGCCCAGGGACATTTATCAAGGTCTGGAGACATCTGGGTTGTTACAACTGAGTCGTGGTGGTGGTGGTGGTGTGTTGCTGGTGTTTCCTAGGAAAAGGCAAGAGAGACTGGGTAACATCCTATGACAAGAGCCAGCCCAGATGTCGATAGTATGGAGCTTGAGAAGCCCAAGAGGAGAGGACTGGGAGTCACTGAAGGTTTAGGGAGGCGTGGTGGAGCTTATTTACATTTTGGGATGATCTATCTGCACAATATTGAGAATATGATCATAGTCAAGAGAAGAGGCACAAAAATCAGCTGAGAAGCTCAGCTGAGGGGACAGAAAGCCTTATAAAAGTGGCAGCACAGAGAAGAAGAAGGTTTCGAGAAATCTTTGCAATGTGAAGCTGGGGTTGTAGCTCTGCCTAGTGCCTGCCCCTCCATCTTTAACATGTAAAATCAACATGGCTACTTATGGACCACCATAAAAAGAGGGCAGTAGCATCATAACCCCTAGAAAAAGTAGTGAAAGGAGAAGCATATATGGAAAAACATTATGTAGGAAGTTTGGGGACATATTAAGCAGGGATGTTTGTAGGTTATCAAAAATAGAAGTGTCCAGCTGACTATATGGACATCGAGATCAGGAGAAAACTAGGTTAAAAAACAATTTGGGAATTATTCATATATAGGCTATGGAGCCAGGGGGACTGTCTAAAATCATTCTAGAAGCAGTGTGCACTAGGAAGACATTTCCCAACCTTGACAGTCAGGTGGGGAAGAGCCCTGGCTGGGATGCAGGAGAGGCCAAAGGAAGGGGATTACAAAAACTAGGAGAAAAGATTTACAGGAAGAAGGAAGGAGTCAACATGGAACAAAGCTGTCAAATCCAAGAACAAGAGGCCAAGCAAGAACAGACAAACAAGAATCCAGGTCAATTAACAGAACAGAAAAGTAAATTTGGATTTACAAATCAGGACATTGTTGACGGGGCTAGATGGAAGCAATTATAGGAGAGTAAGAGGGGCGGCAGCAGAAACAGCAGGTAAACGTATGGGGGTGGGGAAGGAGGCTTGTCCTGGTGAACTCTCTTTCCTTTCCCTTTTCCTCTCCCTGCCTCTCTCCTCTCTGTGGTGCTGTTTTTATGTATTTTGGGGGAGGGGGAGGGGTTAAAGGAGAGATTTAAGGATGTGTACAGACAAATGGGCAGAGGCCCAGAGTTCAGGTGGAAGGGGCAGTTTTTGATACATATTTAAAATAAAGATTTAATAAAGCTCATCATGAGTGGGCAGGAAGTTGAGAAAGTCAGTGTTTGTAAATTACTACAGCCTTTTGGAAATGAGCAGCTGTGTCCAAGACACTTTAAGGTGCATTATCTTAGTCACTTTCCTGTGGCTCTGACGAACACCATGACCACAGAGCAACCCCACGAGGGAAGGCTTCATTTGGCTCCATGTCCTGAATAGTCCATCTTGGGAAAGAGGCTCTACCCTGAACACCATTCAGGACCTGTCAGAGAACCTTGTGCAACAAAGCAGCAGGAAGTGTTTGCCAGATACACTGAAACTGGGCACAGTGGCAGACACCTGCAACCCAGCTCCTTTGGAGGGTTGGGGGGAGGATGTGAGTTCTAGGACAACTTGTAAGAATCCAACTCAATACACACATGCTAACACACATACAAAAACAAAACCAACCAAACATACATGAGGGCCCATGCACACTCTGTAGGAACCCAACTCAATACACACATGCATACATACATACATACAAAAACCAAAACAAAACAAAAAAACCCCACAAACATGAAGGCCCAAGCACACTCTGGTACCATAAGAGTAGTTCAACATTCAAGACTCTTAGAAGTCTGAAAAAAAGATAGCCCAGACACTGGATTGAAGAGGCAGACTTCCTGGAAGAATGAGTACTAGATAACAGGGATGGAAAAAGTATTCCAAGTGGAAATAAATTCTAATAGCAAAGCCATTTTAAGGGAATGTTTGAAAAACAAACTGTTCCTATTTGCTGAAGAAAGTGGAAACTCAGCAGAATGACAACCGCTCCTCTCATTTAGTGAGCACGTCCTATGTTGTTTGACATCTGACTAAGCATTTTATCTACTTCGTCTCATTTAACGATCAGCCACTGTGACTCTGAACTCCTGCCAGGGTCTTCACATGAGCTCACTGGTAAGTTTCCATGAATCCAGGAAGCTCTGTGAAACATTCTGTGTGTGTGCATTGTCTCTGCCAGGGTCCTGGGTATCCACCAAGTTTCCAAAGGAGTATGTAATCCCCAAAACCTCAATAACCATCAGGATGTGGGATCCTGGGCCATAGGTAACGCTTTTGAGTGAGGCTTCAAATGGAGAAGCCTGACTATAGATTAGGAGTGAGGACTAGCCCTTTCAACAATGGGTCACAGTGAAGATACCGAGGTGTGAGGCACACAATCACGACAGAATTTTAGCAGTTTTCTTCTTTGCATCCCGACATACAGATTTGTGAAGATATGAATGTGGGAGAAGAAAGATTAACGAGATGTTCGCAATGGCATCTTTCTGAAGTAACACTACAACTGAACAAAACACACTAGCAGCAGCAAACTGTCTGGACCACAGGTGCTTTTCTGATTTCCCATCTCTCAAAACAGGACTCACATGCTGTTTGGCACACTTCATTTTTTTTTAAAAGACACTGTACATTTTGTTCAGATCCACCCTACTTTTATATTCACAAATGGAGGGGGGTGAATACTGGTTTGAGGTAATCACATATTAAAATAGGTTTTTCAAAGAGGAACTTTTAAAATAGGTGTTTTAATTGGACCAGTTATGTTAATATCAAACAATCATCTTGGTCCAAGACTCCATGTACAACAATACCTACTTTCTCAGTAGCTACTACCTATGGCAAACTGTATTTTTCAAGATGGAGTCAAAATCTCCCATCCCATTTGACTGTGGTTTTACTGTCTGCTGTCTGAGAGATGGGGCCTAGGCCTTCCCTCATCTCTAGACTCAGGTGAGCCTGGGGTATGACATCTAAGCTGCGATAGTTAAAGTGGTTCTCTTGACCGCTTGCTCTTAGAACTCAGCCACCAAGTGTGGGAAAGTCCAGTCCATATGGAAAAGGACATTGGTAGGAGATTATCAGCTCTGGTCAACAGACAGCACTGATGGACATACATGTAAGTGGAGTTTTTGAAAAAAACTCAAGCTTCAGGCTGTCTGCAAAATCACATGCACTTTCATGAGATAAGCATGTAGCAGAGTTAAGAGCCAGAAGAGATAATGGCAGAAGGGCTCCTGTCAAGTCACTAAATAAGGGCACTATTCATAACAAACCAACATATACCGGGAGTAGTGCCCTATCCTTACGTCTTCTGCCAAGTCTCTCAGGGCTAACAATGGCCAAAGTCCACACTGTCTGAACTTTACTGTCACACACTACATGACTGTAGTTCTCACGCCCGCTACCCATCATCAGAAATCTACTTGCCAAGTATAATGGATATTTTTCCTTGAACTTTCTCAATCCTTTTATACCACATGATAGGATATAATGAAGCACACGCACACTTGTTCCTACGGAAATTGGCTTCAGTGATATCTCTCTCCCCTGATGTTCCATTGATACATGACTCATTCCTCTGTCAGCCCCCTAATTACTGTGTTTTTCAGGATTCCACCTCTTCAATCAATAGACTCCCTGTGACTCAAAGACTTAGACTTCCTTTTATAGGCTTCTAATCTCCAAATGATGGAATTTTACCCTTAGCTTCTCCTTTCAGCTTTAGACATATACTCATTTATTCAAAAGTATCTGTGAACTACCATGCCTGACAAGAGCAGTGCAGGTGACTTAAGGTTCCTATGCTCTCACAAGCATGTCAGAAAAACACGTCCATAAAATCATTGTAGATGATGATAAACTGGAACAGAGAACAGACTGGATGGATGCACCTAACTTCACTCCCTCCCAAAACCTCAGTAAGACTTCACTAAAAACTATCTTAAGGATATAAACAATGCCGAGTCCAGAGAGTGGGAGAAATGGCAGCAATCAAACCCCAGAGTTCTCAAACCCACAGAGAGGCTAGTGACGGAGAAGGCAGACCCTAGGGAATGAGTAATTAGGTGGCTGGCTCCATATATCACTAGAGATCAACAAATGAAAATGACTTGACAGACTTAGGACTGCTGGAGAATGGGCCGCCTCCAGCATCCCCACAGTGGGGCTAGAAGGAGCGGCTGAATAAGGCCTGGTGAAAGCTCTTGGGAGCTGGCTCTCCAAATCACACCCCCACACATCACACCACTGCGCGAGAGAGGCAATTATTTCTTGCCCATCTTGGTAAATGTCACCATCTGTAGCTCCCCATCAGCGGGCCTCTTAATGAAAAACAAAAAATTTCAATATCTCAATCACCTTTTAAAATCGCCTACACAGAAACATAAATCGAAAACTGATGGTTAAAAGAAATCTGAAAACATCTTACCTTGTCTAAGAATATCAGTGTCCTTATAAAAAGAGAGTACCAGTGGCTGAAGAGATGGCTCAGTGGTAAAGTGCTTGCTATGCAAGCCAGAGACTTGAGCTCCAATCCCTAGCACTCACATAAAAGGCTGGGCATGATGGCATGTATCTGTGGCCCCAGCAGTGGGAGACTTGGGCAACAGGATGGGGACAGGCAGATTCCCGGAGCTCACTGACCAGCCAGCAGAGCTTGTCCCAGGAACTCCAGGTCAGTGAGAGACCCTGTCTCACAAAATAAGCAGCAGAGGAAGACACTAAATGTCGAGTTTTGACCACACATGCACAGGAATGAACATGTACACATTCACATACCACACCCACACCCATAAATAATATTTTTTTAAAGACAGAGTCTCACTATGTAGCCCTGACTGCCCTGGAACTCACTATGTGGACCCAGCTAGCCTCGAACTCACAGAAATCTGCTTGCCTGTGCCTCCTGAGTGCTGGGATTAAAGGTGTGCGCCACTATGCCCAACTTCACAAGTAAACTTTTAAAAATCACAAGACAACTTTTTAAAAAGAGACACCAGGGAACTGCCTCTTTCCTCACATACACCGTGAGGACATCATAAGAAGGTAGCTTATCTATAAGTGAAGGCAGTCCTCACCAGAAATGGAATCAGCTGGCACCCAGAGCTTCAAGACATACTGTTAAGTGGGGGGAAAAAGCAAGTCAAAACACCATATGTACAATACAACATTTATGTAAAATAAAATTACAATATAAATCTCTCCTTGCCGCCCGACATAAAATGTGTAGAGAGAAAGTTTTGGAAATGATAATTATGAAAAAAATTATAGTGATAGTGGTGTAGGAAATTTTCCTAAATATAAAGTAGACTAAAAATAAAATTTGATAGTAACAATTACAAGCAGCGATAATGATTTGTAGACACATTATTCATAAGAAGTGTAGACTCAAAGTAAAGGCAGACAGAAACTCCAGGAAAAACAAAAATCAGGAAGGAATTTAAATTCTAATTATTATCAGCTGTCTAAAAAAAGCAGTATCTATGCAGTCAGCAACAATGGCAAGAAAAGGAAACACAGGGCTCAAGTGTTAGAGCAGGAAGCCCCATGGAGAGGCCCTGCCTATACTCCTAGCACTCACGAAGCTGAGGCTGAAGTGAGGTGAGTTCAGCTTTGTCCAGGCTCCAGTGGGAGACCCGATCTTTTTATTGTTTTTGTTTGTTTGCTTGCTTGTTTGTTTGTTTTGTTTTTTTGAGACAGGGTTTCTCTGTGTAACAGTCCTGGCTGTCCTGGAACTCACTTTGTACACCAGGCTGGCCTCGAATTCACGGAGATCTGCCTGCCTCTGCTTCCCTGATGCTGGGATTTAAGGTGTGTGCCACCACTGCCTGGCTGTGAGAACCTATCTTAAAATTAAAAGGAAAAAGAAAGAAAAGAAAAGGAAAAGACAGGAAGATATTTTGCTGAAGAAGTTGTCTAGATGACAGATGATAACATAACCACATGAAAAGACTGCCAGTTTGTATCCATTCAGGAGATACAAACTAAACCACAATGAGGGCTGGTGAGATGACTCAACAGGTAAAGGCACTCAGTGCCAGGCCTGCCAACCACACGGTGGGAGGAAGAGCCAGTCCTCCAGGTTGTCCCCTGCCCTCCACACACATACCATAGCACACAAGCACTCCACACACAAATGGTTTTCTTTTAATCCCACAATGAGATACCACTGTGTACCTACTGAGAGCAGCTGTAACAACAATGACAATAACAGATGTTAACAACGTTTTTGCAGAACCTAAGACTCTCATTCACTAGTAACAGGAATGGAAAACAGTACGGCCTCTCTGGAAAATCGTGTTTTCTATTAAAACTAAACATATGCTTACCATACAACTCAGCCACTGGGTCCCCACTTATCTCACAGAAATGAAAATTAATGCCCACACAAAAAGCTGTACCCAAAGACAGGTATCTTTATTTCTAATAGTCCCAAAATGGAAGCAACCACAACGTCTTATGTTGAGTGAACGAGTTAATGAGTGAACAAACTGAATATCCAAACTACAGGAACTGTTCATCACTAAGGCATCGACTGCACGCACGCTCACCCCGATGTGTCTTAAGGACATCATCCTAAGTAGAAAAAGCCACCTGGAAAGGTTATCTATTGGGCGATTCTATTCAAATAGCACTCTTAAGATGGCAGAAGTACAGAGATGGACAAGCGCTTTGTGGCTGCCAGGGATGAGGGCAGGACTGGGAGGGGCAGGACTGGGAGGGGCAGGACTGGGAGGGGCAGGACTGGGAGGGGCAGGACTGGGAGGGGCTACAGCGGCACCACCGTTCTCCCCCGTGACTGCAGCTCTACACAGACACACATTAGACTATGCCGACCTGCATCTGTGCGGAGACGGCCTACAACTACGCACAATCGTGCGGACTTGACTACTCTAGCTCTCGCGTACTCGTGGAGCACAGCGGAAGGCACAGACCTCTCTCACGATGTTAGCACCTTTCTGCAAAGCTTTGAAAAGGGACATCACAGTGAAAGCCGGCTCTTACAAGTGACAGGGGTCTGAGACATAGACATCTCAGTCATTAAAAGGATGGCTGGCCAGGCATGAGGGCCTGGCTTCCATTCCCTGGGATGTGTTGCCCAACTAGCCCAGCTCAGTGCTGAGTCCCAAGTCAAGGAGAGACTGTCTCAAACCAGAACAACAACAGCAAGAAACCCAAGGTGAACAGCATCTGAGAGGAGTACCTGAGGTTGCTGACCTATACACACACACCCATACACATACAGGGCCCCCCACATACCCACACACATGAACTCACATACACACACACAGTGATTCTCTCTCACACACACAGACACACCTAGATACCCCCCCACACACACACCACAGCAGACATTACAACCAAGATAAGAATTAGAAAATAAAGTTAAATTTCTTAAAGCATAAAGACAAAAATATAGAGACAGGAGATAAAAGTGAAAAAAAATCAGAACCATGGGTCTAATCTCAAAACAACGAATACAAGAAAAGGGCAGAGAAAATGAAGTCGACAATAAAATAACTCAAGAATAAAACAACAGACTAGAAAGATACCAGTTTCTGGTGTTTACCAAAGTGAGTGAAAACAGACCATAGCGAGGATCTTTTCGTGAAATGTCCTAACATCGGGAATAAAGGGAGGCTTCCTGAAAGGAGAAACAGGTCACAAAGCAACAAGATGGCTTTGGAGGTTCCTACAGAAACGCTGGCTGCTGGACCACTGAGCAGTGCTTCCAAGATGTTGACGTTTCCAACCAAGAATTCTATCCTCAGCCACACTCTCAAGCAGGAAAAAGAAAAATCAAAAGGTGAATGTAGAATATAAACAGTTTTAGACATGCCTTACATTTTAGCTCCAAAAGTAATTATGCATTCTTTTTCTTGATCCCTGGAAACTTGCCCTCTACTCAAGGAAGGCCATAAACCCAGCAACTGTTTGTACCCCCGCCCCAACATTCTCTTCCTCCTGGATCCCTGACTTCGTTAATGAGAGCCAACGAGTGGTCCCAGCTGGGAATCCAAGTTAGCCCTCTGTGCCCTCTCTCGAGGGTGATCATGCCTGCTGGAGGGGTTCACACCTCATATGTCTCCCTAATTCTGTCCCTACTTCCTAGCCCCTGTTTAGACACACATCAACAGAGTCACCTCCTCAGTCTCTCTGCTTCTTGCCTTGGCCTTCTTAACTCCATCCTCCACGGTGTGGCTGCGATTGTGCCTAACATGCAAATCTGACCACACTACCAAAACTTCTTCAAAGTTTCTTGAGTTCTGAGCAACAGGCAGGAGGACGCTGTCACCCTACAGCCGCCTCTCCCACCCCATCACATGCCTCTCATTCAACGTTTAAATTTATTTACAGGACACAGTACAGATGTGCACACACTGGAATTATTAAATCAAGTTAGTAAAGACAGTCATCACCCCATCCTGCTGTATAACAGGCCTCAGAATTTTTAGTTCTAACTTGCTATCCTGTGACCAGCGTCTATGCATCTCTTTGTATCCCCATCCCCAACTTCTGGTGATGGCTAATTCTACTTTCTTCTTCAACGAGCTGGATTTTATATTTTATATTCCAAAACGGAAGTGACACTGTGTAGTATTTATTATCAAGGCTGAGTGGTGGTGGCGCACGCCTTTAATTCCAGCATTTGAGAGTCAAAGGCAGGCATAGATCTCTGTGAGTTCGAGGCCAGCCTGGTCTACAGAGCAAGTTCCAAGACAGCCAGCTCTACATGTGAGACCCCGTCTCAAGAAACCAAAAACATAAAATAATAGATATTATTATCATGGCGCTCCAATGCACACGTCACAGTTTCTCTGGACACCAGGCATTCGCCAAGAAAGACCTGCAACTGGTGTTTGGTCTGAAGGCACAGAAGGCCTCTCTCAACTTGCCTCCACAGACTCCTACAAAGGCTTGGTGGGAGCTCATTTCTCCTTAGCTTTGTTTGTGCTGAGCTAAGTAGCAAGCTCTTCACCTGACTAGTGAACAGCCTTGATGTGTTGGACCCTTCCGACTCCAGAACCTTCCTCGTACTCAGCTGAGTTTTATCTTCCTCTAACATCTTCCCCAATATCATCATACTCAATTCCAGTTTAGTTCCCATCTCTAGATTGAACTCAAAAAGGGTGGAACTTGGTTGTTTTCTTTATAGGTCTGGAACTTGTTTGCTAAGAGTCAAATCATACTGGGTGACATTATAAATGCAGAAGGGCACGGAAGGTAAACGAGATGAATACAGTAAAAGGTACAATAGAAAGCATCCCATTTTGCTCCCTTTGCAACGGCTTGGTCAGCTTGTATCCCGACCCTCAGCATGTTTCTGGCGTGTCTTTTATTTTTTACTTGTTTGGCAAGTGTCATTCCTTGACTATAAACTCTTTGAAGGCAGGGGCTGTGTCTTTACGAACTTGGCTCCTCCAACCCTCCAACACTGCTGTCAGGTCAGCATTGGGGGGCAGGGGGAGCACGCCTGTCACCTCGGGCGCTTCCAGACGCAGGGCCTAGGCCTGCCCCGCCCCAGGCCCTGCGCTCGGCCCCCTCCTCACGCTGGCTACTTCCCGCCTTCCAGGCGGCGGAAGTGGCCGGCTGTTCGTCCCTGCCCACGTGGCGCCTTTTCCGGTGCGCCCGCCCCCTCCGGCTCTCGGGTCCGGACCTGGCCCTCACCTCAGGATTCCCAATGTGCCTCCGGGCAGACATATCTGCTCCAACCGACCACGCTCGGGGTTCTAGCCTCACGTCTTGCTACTAATCTAGCTTCCTACCCCCACAGCCCGCTCAGCCGCCTCCCTGTAACCTCTCTTCCGATTGGCCAGGCTGTCCAGGCCAGCCAATAAAAGCTCTGTTTACTGTTTCGGCTGGGCGAGGGAGAGCGAGAAGCCGCTCAATGGTTGCCAAGGGCAACGCGGGACGCCCGCTAGCTCAGTTTTCGGTGCTGGGGCCTGCCGGCCAGCTCCAGCCTGAAAGCGGGAAGAAGGGCGCGCGGGAGGGGGGGGGGGGGAGGGGGCTGCGCCTGCGCAGAACTGAGGCGAGGGGCCCGACCTGAGGCCAAAGTGAGAATACAAATTCAGGCCAGGTTGTCCCCCTTCCCCGCATAGCCATTTTAACCAAACTTCGGGGCTACTTCTTCTACGACAGAGGACATGATATGAGCCATGGTTGTTCAACTGGAACGAGTACACAGTTTATTATTTTCAGGTTAAAGTTATTATGCAAATTATGCAAAATATCATGAGTAAACACAGTAATTATTGTTGCTTTAAAAGCTTTTAGTCTAGCTAAAGAACGGCAGCCTTAATTGCAAAGAGCACACACCGTTCAGTGGCTCATCATTCATTTAACAAGTATTTAATAAGCACCTTATGAGGAAAGCTACAGTACGTTTTGTGGAGGATGGGAGAGATGACTAAAACCCAATCCCGTTGCCATGGAAACCATTGTGACTCCTGCCACCAACCACCACCTGTTCTCATTTCAGATCTGAAAATTAAGTCCTAGCACCTTTACAAAACAATTACCCACACAGTTTGACTCGGCCCCTAAATGTCCCACCGAATCCATCAAAATTATTATTCCCTTTTACAGGGAGGGAACAGCACAGTAACCCTTTGTCCTCTGCTCTGTGTCTTTTTTCCCCCCCGGGAGTAGAGAAGGGTTACATTGGGGTGTTCATACTGACTGGCTGTGTGAATAATACCGCCCACGCGAACCGCGGCCGGGTCTGTGCAGATGACCGGTTTAACAACGTGGGCTCCCATACCCTGTCTTAGGGGCTTCAGAAACCTGCTCTTGGTTCAAGTTATTCCGACAGGCAGGCCCGTGGGCTAACAGCATAGCTATCCCTTGCTTTTTGTTTACTCCTTAATGCTCACCAAGCTTTCCCTTATCTTCCTTTGCTGTCTGTAGTCCTTTAGCTCTTCTCGCAGTCCCAGCCCCTCATCATTCTAGAATAAAAGATTGGGCACGGCAACAAATTAGTAAGGATTAGGTAGGAGAATATTTATCAGATCTTTGCGTAGGAAACGGAAGCTTCTAGACACATCTTTAGAGTGTGTGCTTCCCTGTGCAGCTAAGAGTTGGAGTGGCCACAGGAATTAGGGTTAGAAAATTGAGAAAGGGGCAGGTAAAGTGGATGAGGGTCCTGACTGCCGAAGTGGATGACCCGAGGTCAATCCCTGGAACATACATGGTGGAAGGAGAGGACCAGCTACTTGCAAGTTGTCCTGTGACTTCCACACATGTGCACACACATGCAGACTCACAAAATAAATAAGCGAATGTGGAAAAGAAAAAAGAGAGAGAGTAATAAGGGTCCAAGCTAAGAGGTGGGGAGAGAAAGAAGAAAGGAGAAACTTCAAGACATCTGTAGGAGAAGCGATGGTTATGCATGAGATGGGAGAAGCCGGGTGAGGAACAGGAATGTGTCAAGGGTAGCTATAAATCTTTAAGCTTGAAAATCAAGTTTTAAGAACAAACAATCAAGTATCCCAGGACAGAAAAATGTAACGCCCAGAACACACTCAACCTCCATTCTTCAATGCTGGAGTTCACCTTCTTGTAAGACTGTTAACTCATGTTCCAGTGGGCATGGAAATATCAGGTTTACCAACCATAGTGGCCACTGTGTTTATCAAATCAGAGCAGCGTATAAGGCTTATAGCAAGGTTATGAAAGTGTGGATTCTTTGACATGGCGCTGCATTGTGACTGGGGTGGAGTAATTTAAACATAGGATCTTCTCCATTCCCTGGATTTTGATACAGAAGAGCCCAAAGGCCACACTTGAAGAGACTCTGCTCAGGAAGAGCCGCCCTCGCTTTTATAGTACGCATCCATTGACGTCTTTGGCAGTGTCAAGCTACAAGCCAAAAGGCTTTTCGCAGGAAGATTTCTTTCAGATCCTGCTTCTGTCAAAACTGGAGCAAAAATTAAAGGGAGGTATTTATTCTCCATATGAAAAGTAGTTAAATTACATCCAATGATATTCCTAGGAAGAAGACACTCAATAAACATAGCAAGCTGTGTCTAACAAGGTCAAGAGCTAAGTCTCAGTTTTCAACCAGCAGACCAAAGATATTTTTCTTTTTTAGAATATGGCATCCAGTGATTCATGAAATAAGCGCCTTCAGACACAACCAGTGTGCATAGAAAGAAGTGCGTCTGTTGAGTAATCTATAATAGCTACAGAGAAATCTTCAAATCTTTTTTTTTTTTTTTTTTTTGCTTTTTGTACTCACGCTGTAGACCAGGCTCGTCTCGAACTCACAGAGGCCTGCCTGCCTCTGCCTCCCAAGTGCGGGAATTAAAGGTGTGCACTACCACTACTTGGCTGGAAATCCTCAAATCTTAATATCCTAAGAGTTTCTCGGGAAATAATCAGGGCATTGTAGAACAATGGCACTCGTCGATGTTAACTGGACTCTTACTCAAAACACTGAAAAAAATGGGACCAACTTAATTGTTCATCAAGTAAAAAAATCATTAAAATATGTGATAGCATACTCATAAAAGGTATTTTTACAGAACCATTAAGAAGTATATTTCAAGGACTGGTTGGGGCAATGAGAACTCGTCCTGATGCAGCAAATGAAAAGAATACCGGGCAACTTCTTTGATATGATCCTGATATGTATGGAGAAGAAAAATACAGGTATCCACGAGGAAAAGAACGGAAAAAAAAAAAACATTTAATAAAAGCTATGTCTGGATTACAGAACATAGATGTTTGTTTTGTTCAGTAGACATTTTGTAAGTTTCACAGATTTTCTTCAGTGACTATGAACTCATTCCATACTTTAAAAATCTTATTCTTTCCCCCAAGAAATAGAACTCGTGATGCTGGCTGGGTCCTGAAAGCTGTCTGTGGCTTTTGTCTGAGCTGATGTAGACCAGAGCAGAATTCTGAGTAATTCCCCTATGTGAAGTGCTGCAGTTCTTAGCGGTAAAAGGCTCTCCAGGCACTTGAGTGAGACCCTTGCAATCAGAGTGGTGATTGCTGAGAGGGTCGGGCTTTGTTTGTGAGAGAAGGAGTTCTGATTCTTTTCTTTAGAAGTTCCTACTCCCACTGATTAATCTTATTTTTCTCTGAAGTTAGAAGTGCACTTAGGAACTTCCATTTGTTTGATGTCTCCTTTTTAACCCTGTATGGGCTCCCAGAAGCTTTTAGTCTCTATTGAGCTGGAGGGGAGGGAGCCATCAGGTAAGGTCAGTGTGGTTGATGGAAAGCTAGTTTGTATTGCAGGAACCCCTGGGCTCCCTCAGGTCCCCCAACTCCCGCCTCCAGAACTAAATGGGCATTTTGGTACCATTCAGGTTGGTCCCTTCCCATGCCTCAAACTCTCTGTACCTTCCTTTACTCCCAACCCCTCTGATTGTCCAGCTTTGCATCCAATTGCTCTCCCTGCCCTCCCTTGGGTGTCGCGTCTATTTTCCTGATTAAAGCCTACATTCCCTGCTCCACCAGGCCTGTCTCATGATGTTCCTTCTCGGATATGGGCCTTGGCTCCTTTCCTTGGCTTCATTTGTTCTCATTTCCTAAAGGACATGCATGTCCAGATGTTAAGGGGACAGTTCCACCCAATCTAGGCCAGTCCTGGGATCCTTTCCTGGGTCCCCAGAAATGGAACATAGCAGAAATGGTGAAACTCTACCCTGCCAAAAGTTTCTGCAACAGTAGCAACAACTTGGTGCCATTATATTGGTGTGCAGTGGGTCCAAAGGAAGAGCACACGGAATCTGTGCAGGATATGGCTCTTGCCTATACATCTCTGCAGCCAGTCCAAAGAGAGTAACTGGTACTCAAGGCTGTGGTCACATACTGCGCCACTTTCTGATGAAACAGATCAGCTGATGTAAATGGCATCCTGGTTGAATTGCTTCTGGAGTCCATGTTCCTACCTGGGCAGTTTTGCAGCCAGCTCTGTGTCTTAGTCCATTTTCTGTTCTTACAACAAAATGCCAGAGGCCAGACAGGGTACCCTATTTATCCATTGATCCGTGAATACTTTAGTCTACTCATGAGGACAGAACTCTTAATCACCCTATCGCCCCTCAAATCCCAACTATAAATATATGAATTAAGGATTAAATTTTTCAACATATGAAATTTGAAAGACACCTTCAAACCCTAGCAATGGGGTACATGGACTGACTTCATATGACAGAAAACAGAGGTGATGTTCCCTCCCAGAAGATCTTCTACCTATGATAGAGACCAGGATGTTAGGGAAACACAAGGAATGTTCTGGCCTTTGACTTGGGATTTTTAAGAAAACTATTTTATGTACACTGACTTTTTGCCTGCATGTATGTCTGTGTGAGGGTGTCAGATCTTGGAGTTACAAACAATTACGAGTTGCCACATGGGTGCTGGGAATTGAACCCAGGTCCTCTGGAAAATCAGTCAGTGCTCTTAACCACTGAGCCACCTCTCCAGCAACATTACTTTGGGATCTTTGTGGAGCAATGTTCTTCCACAGACCCAGTACCTAAAGCACTCTGAAGAGCTTCCCTGAGTCAGAATGGAGGAAGAGTCGGAGTTGGGAGGCACTTACCGTACTCCGGGCACAAGGGACGGCCAGTGGGCCTGTCGGCCTGGAGAAGTCCAGTAAGAACAGAATGTATCAGATGATCACATTTGTCAAAAATAACACAAGAACTCGGGGTTTCATGTAAAAACTTGAGGCCGTAGGGGCTGGAGAGATGGTACAGCGGTTAAGAGCACTGACTGCTCTTCCATAGGACCCAGGTTCAATTCCCAGCACCCACATGGCAGTTAACAACTGTCTGTAACTCTAAAATCTGGCAGCCTCACACAGACATGCATGCAGAGGAAACACCAATATACATAAAATGAAATTAATAAAATTTTAAAAACAAAACAAAAAAACCACCTTGAGGCCATTAGCTTGTAATGCCCCCTCTTCTTGCCTTCCTTTCCTCTCTTCCTCCCTCCTGATATAATTCTTGTCCATAATTTTTTAAACAATCAAGATGATACCCACAGTAAAAGCAAAACAAAAACACATTGACAGGCGTTCTGCTTTCATTTAATATACAAAAGACTGCAAGGGAACATCGCTCCATTCTAACAAATAGAAAAGTAACTCATCTATAAAAACCTCATTTCCTTGAAGCCTTCAGAGAGATGAGCTCATGTTCCTAAGGCAGCCACATTACTAACTCCAAAGTCCTGCGGGGGCCCACTCTGCCTATTGGGCAGGACTGAAAGGTCATACAAGCGGGGAAGAAGAAATGGATTCATGCCCAGAGGCTGGATTTGGGTTAGCAGACCAGTGTGGAAGAAATAACGGAGAGCCTGTAGTAGTTAATTCTCTGTGTCAACTTGGCTGAGCCAAGGCACGCAGATGTTTGGCCAAACATTAATGTGGGCGTTTTGTAAAGTGTTTTAAAAGATGAGATTAACTGGTTAACTTGGAGCAAAACAGATAACCCTGTATGCTGTGATTTGGCTTCATCCAAACAGTTGAAGACCTTAAGAGAAAAAAGACGGACCACCCCCACGGAAGTGAGAAAGTGAGAATTTGCCAACAGGCGGCCTTTGGACTCTTCCCTTTGTCTCCAGACTTTTGCAGTCTTCCTTCTGTAGACTTTTTAGGCTTGCTGACTTTTAGACTTTTAGACTTGCTGAACTCTGTAATGACATAAACCATTTCTTCTCCTCTTCCCGTCATACAGAGAAATCTACTCTTGTAGATAAACGGCTAGAGACATGCACAACCCATTTCTTCTGTTTCTCTAAGAACATTGACCAGGGTACAGACCCTGACACAAGCGTACATTTGAACTCTCTTGTTCATCCATGTCCCCTGGATACTCACAGAAAGGCTGGAGCAAGACAAGGTAGCCAAAGGAAGCTACCTCGGTGGAGTAGATGTGCAGGAAGTGATCGGTCATTACTGGGGACAGGCATAAACATTACCTATATCCTATGACTCTTATGTGAGTGATAAAACATTAGACCATCAGGGTAGGGGGCCCCTCGAAGGGGGAAACATCTGGGGCCAGGAAGGAAGCTGGCCTTCCATTCCCAGAAATTCCATAGACATCTGTTGTTTTAGAGAAAGGGCAGAGGCTTAAGCTGTTTCTGTTGGGAGCAGGATGGGGTGGGTCAAGAAAAAGTTCTGAATCCCAAGAATTTGCACCAACACACAGCAGGGATAGAGTGCCAAGGGGAATGGCACTTTTGCCTAGGCCCTCCAAAGGTGCCAGGCGGCGACTGGCCAGGTACAGGAGGAGGGAGAAGGACAGAGCCGGTCTCTAGAGATGGATTATCCTTGTGGGTTACTGAGGGGGCTTGGACCAGAGGAATCAAGAACTACCTCCTCTTCTTTACTGCAGTCTGGTGACAAGCAGGGAGCTGCTTGGATTAGGAGGCAGGGCTGTGGGGAAAAGCCTGGAATGCCAGAGATATCCTGCATACTGAAGAAACCTTTCCAGCCCCAGACACAGAGCTGTGGCCCCATGTGGTACCCAGGGAAGTGAGGGCAAAATCCAAACATGAACCAGCTCAACTACTGACCAGTTAGCGAGGCCCCCATAAGAGCAGCCCAACAGAGGAGGGAGGCTGCCTACACCCTGGTGTAAACACAGGTTACCTCATTTCTCCTCACTTACATAATGGCTGCCACTCGGTACCAAATCATGCCGTGGAAACAAAGAAGAGAACAAAGGAGACTTCTAGTCACTCACAAAGATCCATCAGACCCGGATTTCGCAATAACTGACTAACATACTAGAAGTTCTAGTGACAAAGGTAGAAAACATATGGAGTAACATATGGAGAATCTTAGCAAATGGAGAGAGATTATGAAAAATGAAATATGGGGAATAAGAACAGTATCAAGGGTGAAAAATTTGGGGCTGGCAAGAGAGCTCAGGGGGTAAGAGGTACCGGCTTCGAAGACTGACGATCTGAATCTCATCCCTGGGACCCACACGGTAGAAGGAGCGAACTGACGCCGGCAGGTTGTCCTCTGCCCTGTGCATGTGTGCCACAGGATGCGCATGCGCTAAGTAAATGCATCTTTTTTGAAAGGTTGAAGAATTCTCCTAATATCAGCAGCTACCTAGACACAGCTGATGGGAGCCAATGACCTTGAAGACGGTAAGAGGATTATCCAAAATGAAACGCAGAGAAACCTTGGGAAAGGAATTCAGGGGAAAAAAGACCATTAAAAATGCTGGGGGCGCTGGGGACATCGTCAGCTGAAAAGAAGCCCCACACCTGGTACACACACCCATGCTCACACATAGGAATATACACACTAACACATAAACATCATCCATGCACCCACAAGAGTTAATGTATTTACTTATTTTTTAAATTTTGGCATGTCATCAAGAAGATACTCAAGCAGGAGAGATGCAGATGACAGGTTACAGCGAGGATGATTTTCCTAAATGAAGGGGGGAGGTAGTCAAAACAGAGGTCCCAGAACTCAACGGTGTTCGTGCAACCAAATGAAAGTAGCAAGTAAGCCCATGCCTGCAGTGTAGGTGCAGAGAAAAAGTCAAAGACAATGGGAAAGGAGAGAAGTAGCTACACACGAGAGAACAAAGATAGGGTACAACAAAGCTCTGTAAAAAACAAAACAAAACAAGACAATTAAGGGATGTGTTTTAAATGTTGCAGAAAGGGGGGGAAGGGTTAATTCTGAATTCTACAATTAGAGTATCCTTTTGTTGTTTGTTTATCTAAGGGGGAAGGGTAGATTTGGGGTCATAGTTTTAGAGCTCTCTGTCTACCCTGGCAAGGAGACTTTATTGGAGCAGGCTCACATCCTAGTGTCAGGGAAAATATTTTTCAAAAACAAAAATAGATATTCTTCAGATAAAATTTGAGAAATTCATTGGCAATTGTCTCGTATTAAACAAAATGTTAAAAGGCGCTCTTTGCAGAAAAAAAGCATGATCACAGCGAGAATCGTGGCACACACAAAGAAATGAAGAACAATGGGAATAATTTTCTTAATGAGGATAAATACAAAAGACATTTCCCATCAATTTTTATTGTCTTTAAAAGAAAATTCATTAAGTACAAGTGGTAACAATGTCTTCTGTGATTTAGAGTGTGCATAACAAAATCCTCAAGAGCGGGTAATTTATGGAGACTAGACGCCCTGGGAGCTGAGCAGTTCAAAGGCGCAGGGCCAGCACCTGCTCAGCACCTGTTGGGGCTCTTCTCTGTGTGTCACACGGCAAAGCGGCAAAGCGGGCTGAGAGCTCAGAGCCTCCCACCCTCTCCTACAGTCGCCGATGCCGTCATGGGGCCCCACTCCACGATTTCACCTAATCCTCACAGCCTCTCAAATGCCCCAGCTCCAAAGGTTATGAACATATGAATCTGGCTATTGAGTTTCCCAAGGATGGCATTGTAAAGGGTACGTTCAAATCACCCCAGGCTCCATAACCACTCAGTGATTTCCCCACAATGGAGTCTCCCGAGCTTCTCTTCCTGCCTACGATCAGAGGACAGCTTCTCACGGCCCTGAAGAATCTAGTCACTCCAAAGGACAGCTCTTCCTCCCAGCATGCCACGCCACCTCTTGCCTCTGGCGCCTCTGTCTGCACTGCCTTCTGTTTGGTAAGTCTGCCTTCGGATCGCTTGGTGACTGGAGAAATATAAAACAGCTTCTCTCTGGGAACCTTCTGTGACTGACCTCTGTCCTCATCCCAGATCGAATGCCACCAACACGTGCCTGGAAACAGCCTGGGCTGACAGGTGATTTCTTTATCCCATATCCTACTCAACACTCCACGAAGCCTCATTCTTCACACCCTTGGTGTCTGGGATAAGAGAGGTGCTCAATATTTGTCAAGAACGAACTGTGACAGTTCCTATGAAGACACACGAGAGACTGATACGTGGCAAGCCTCCTCCTTTGTCACCCTGGCCGTTTTCAACCTTTCTTATCTGCTATAGGGTGCATCAATAATAAGGCCTAATGATAAATGATCTCCCGAAGTGATAAATAATATTTCCTTTTGATTGTTAGACCAACGAGACTCACACGTGATACACACATAAGTGTCTGCAAATGTCATCCTGAGAAACAGGATGCTGCAGAGCCCGGAAATGGAATCAAGGCATGACAGAATGTGAAGAGCTGTAACCTAATCAATGGCCTAACAGCTGAAGCAAGAATCTGGGAGCCGGAGGGGGGTGGTCTGTAGGGAGAACCCAAGAGTGGAGCCAAAGAACAAACATTTGTCATTATGTCTCCAGTCCTGTCAAGGGAAAGGGTTGTTTTTTTTGACCGTTAGACACAAGCACGCAGTCCACCCTATATCCCCATGGATGCCACAGAACTCATCCAGCTCTCTCCCTTTGTTCTGATTTCAGGCTCACAAACAACCTCCTGATTAGAATTTGGCTTCCCATGAAGATTTTCCAACAGGAGAGAATGCGCTGACCAGTCAGCACGAACATCTGGTCCATTTGGCAGGGAGCGTTCTCTTTGTATATGAATGTATTAGTGTTCTGGTTTATATATCAGTCAGTTTATACACCCCAGGGGCTACAGAGGTGCTCATTCTCCCAGCCCTTGCTAAGGCCATCAACAGGACCCCATTTTCCCTTTTTGTTCCCCTGCCTTGCTCAGTGTAGGCAGAGGACAAAGGATCTCAAGTGAGCTCCAGCTTCTATTGATGAAGTCTTTCTTGCTTTGGGCTAACCTGTTCTTCATCATGGTAAGGACACACTACAGTCAACCACACACACAGTCAGGGTACGTCCTTGGGCTTTCCCCCTTCAGAAATCTGGTCCTTGCTCATGGCTTCTTCCCCAGTAAGTGCACTCACTTTGGTGATGACTTCAGAAGGTTGAGGACTGAAAGGAACACTTTCAGAGAGATATGAATCCAGCTGGTTTTGAATCCTCCTGCCTCAGCTGTCACAGTGCTGGATTTCAGGCAGGAGCTACCATGCCCAGGTGCCAGTGCCGATTACCTAGCTCTCTTTAGTCCGCTTTCAGTGACTGTAACAGAATACCTGATGTGGATTAATTTATAGAGAAAAGAGCTTTGCCTCACAATTCTAGAGGCTGCAAGCACCTTCTCTGGTGTGGCGTGCACTTTACCTTGGCATAGTTTAAGAGGCCACGCCCAAGTGGGTGGGTAATTTAAAGGCTACAGGCAGTAGGAATTCCTACAGCACCTTCTCCTCTTCTGCTGAGGGCCAAGAGCTGCTTAACCCCATTATGGGAAGTACAAGGGCGAGTTGCCATGATGGGGGTGGGGCTTTGGTGATGCAGAGATGGCCCAGTGGTTAGGAAGTGCTTGCTGTTCTTGCAGAGGGCAAGAGTCCAGTTCCCAGCACCCACATCAGGTGGCTCACAACTGCCTGCTATTCCAGCTCTAGGGGATCTGACTTCTTTTTAGCCTCTTTAGGCACCCACATATAGAGTTACACACACACACACACACACACACACACACACATAAATATAAGTAATAAAAAAATCTTCAAACAAACAAAAACAACAACAAAAACGATGGACGTAGCAGTGCACGCCTTTAGTCCCAGCATTTAGGAGGCAGAGGCAGGAGGATCTCTGTGAGTTGGAGGCCAGCATGGTCTACAGAGTGAGTTCCAGGATAGCCAGGACTACACAGAGAAACTCTGTCTGAGAGAGGAAAAAAAAGTGAAAGGGACCTGGCTTGAAATGGCTAGTCTAGTGCCTCAAGAAAAATGTCACCCTTTGAGAAGGCTCCTCAGGACCCTACTGACACAAAACCATGGAGAGGCGGTCCCCACCACCGACACAAAAGTATTGCGTGGGGTGGAGGGTGTCCACATCACTGACTCGCCATTGGATGCAGAAAGAACTATATAATAAGAAAAGCAGGGGGCTTAGTGGCTTTTTAATACAATCTTCCTTCCTTCCTTCCTTCCTTCCTTCCTTCCTTCCTTCCTTCCTTCCTTCCTTCCTTCCTTCCTTTTCTTCCCTTCCCTCCTTCTTTCTTTCTTGTATTGTTAGAAACAGGGTTTTCTGTGTAATAGTTCTAGCTGTCCTGGAACTCGATTTGTAGACCAGGCTGTCCTTGAACTCACAGAGATCCGTCTGCCTCTGCGTACTAAGTGCTGGGATGAAAGGCGTGCGCCACCACCGCCTGACTAATATTTTCCTTTAAGAAGTGTTTATTCAGCTTTATTCAATGTGAAGATTAGAGTTTTTAATAGTTAAAGAAATACTAAATATATCCTGCAATATAAAACACTTACTTAATATAGGATTTGCAAATATTTTCTTTTCCCCACTTTTTATTTATTTTAAAAAATTCCCATATATTTCGGTCATATTCTTTTCCCTCCTCCAACTTTATGTTCTCTCTTTCTCTCCCTCTCAAAAGCAAGATTAAAAAACAAAACCAAAAACCATTGAGTTTTATGTTGGACAGCTACTCCTGGACATGGGCTTACCTTGGAGCGTGGTTGATGCACCCTGTGACGTCACAGAATGTAACCCGTTCCCAGCACGTGTGGGTGACAAACAGCTTCTCGGCCAGGTGGTGGGATTTGTGTCCACTTTCCTCCCGGGCTGAAATGTTGTCTGACCTCTACAAGTTTTTTCACTTTCTAATGGTATCTTTCCAAGAAAAAGGACTAAATTTTTTTATGAAGTCAATTTTGTCTGTATTTTCTTTTGTTGATTGCCTTTTGGTGTCATTTCTAAGAGTCTGTGCCTGATGTAAATTTATAAAGTTTTATGCCTACATTTTCTTCTAAGAATGTTATAATTTTAGCTTTTAGAATGAATTTAGGTATTTTATCAATATTGCTAACTTCCAACATAGGCTATAAGAAAGGATTTACCCTTGTTCTCTTGTATCCAGTTACCCTAGAAACAACTGTGGGAAAGAGGATTTCTTCCTTTTTCTCCTGAATTGTCTTAGTACACTTGTCTAAAGTCAATGGACCCGAGTCAGGCGTGGGTCGGGCGTGGGTCAGGCGTGGATCAGGCGTGGATCAGGCATGGGTCAGGTGTGGGTCAGGCATGGTGGCACACTTCTTTACTTACAGCAATCGGGATGCAGAGGCAGATGGATCTCTGAGTCACAGGGCAGGTTTCAGGACAGCCAGGGCTACACAAAGAAACCCTGTCTCAAACAACAACAACAACAACAGCACAAGAAACAAATAAAACCAATGAGCCATAAATGACTGGGTTCGTCTCTGAATTTTCATCTCTTCTGTTCATCTCCATTTCCATCAACTACAGGGCCCTGCACATTGTGGCTTTCACAACTTAACTTTGGGAAACAGCTTTGTTCTTTATCAAGGCAGTGGAGTTAGGCTTGGAGCTGGAGAGGTGGCTTATGAGCCTTGGCCACTCTTACAGTGGACACAGGCTCACCAACATCTGTAACTCCAGCTGCACGAACCCAAGGTCCTTTTCTGGCCTCTGTGGGCTCACAAACATGAGATGCGCATAAACTCATGAAGGTTCACATACATATACACAAATAAAAAATAAATATGCATTTTGAAAAAGATTGCTGGGATCTTCTCAGTTCCCTGTATTTCCATTCAAATCATAAGCTTGTCTATTTATGAAAAAGAAGGAGGGGACTTTGAAACTTTATAGGAACTGAACCGAACCTATGGAATCTGCTTACAGAGTTTTGTCATCTTAACTAAAAGACCTCCCGGTTCTTCGGCAGTGTGTTGTTACATTTTTTAAACTTCCTTCAGTGATTTCCACAACACTTACTTTTCACTGTACCCGTCTCTAGCGTCAGGAGACACAGACTCTCATGGTCTTGCTGATCATGTACACAGTCTTCTGTTACATAGTTCTGATAGCTCAAGAATATATACATTTTAATTCCCCCAGAAACATGTCATCCCCAGACTTTTCCTTTGAAGCTTTCTGGTTAGTCTATTATTTGTCCCAACCATTATTTGCAGACTCAAGCAGCCATGAAGTTAAACAATTAGCTCTAATTGTTTTTGACAAACATCCTAGGGAAAAGTGGGTTTTACTTGCACTGATGAACTCTAATCAAATAAAGAAAGCCTTGCAATGGAGTCTCCGAGGGGAACCCCAGATAGGTGAAATAATAGCAGTTCTTGCTGGATGGAGCTTTTAAGAGGCCCCAGCTCTTCCACAGAGGCGAGAGCCGGCTCCCTCAGTGAAGGCCAGGCCATTAGAATTGTGGCCTCTTTGTTTTCAAGGCTACTGTGGAGCTGGCGGGTTTGGGAACAGGGCAAGGTAAACAATCAGAAACTCACTGTTTTAATGGAGATAGCTCGGTGGCCTTTCTCGAATAAATGCTCCCTGGATTGCTAAAGCCTGGGGTTGACGTCCAGGGTTCTGAAAAAGCTGATTTAGAACCATTTTTACTTTATGGAGAACTAGATTCTGAGGTCCTCAGTCCACCACTTTTGCTAACATAACTTGCTCAGTTAGAGTGACTGTGATAATCATGCAATATTGACTTTTTTAGGTTGATTTAAATTTTCTAATTGTCCACAATATGTGTGATGGGTATTACAACAGCAAGCAGCCATTTAAAGCCACACACACACACACACACACACACCAGATATAAAGCTGAAATGAGAAACTTGTCTTCTCAGAATGAGTTTGGCTATTTAGACTAGACACCATAAACTGGGAACATTCTTTGTTTTACTAGTTTTTAAAATTACATTTTTATTTATTTGCTGTTGCTAGTGGTGGTGGTGGTGGTGGTGGACACATGCATGCGTGTGTCCCACAGTGTTCATGTGAAGGTCAGAGGACAGCTTCTAGGAGCAGGTGTTCTCCTACCGTGTGGGTCCCAGGGATTGAGCTCAGGTCACCGGTCTTGGCAGCAAACTCCTTGACCCAGTGAACCATCTCAATGACCCAGGAACACTCTTATAACTTTACCATATCGGTTCTTTCCATTTTCAATCTCAGTTTTGTGTCTGGAAAATAATGTCTTTAAAAGCCGGCCTGGATTTTTGTGGGGGCTGAGAAGACGACAGTGTCGGCCGTGGCTTTCCAGTTGGTTTTGAGAGGACCCATCCTGGGGCAATTGTTAGGGAGCGATGTGCCGATGTGCCCATGTTCCCTGGAACAATCCAGTTTATTGTTAACGTGTTCGCGTTTTACTCTCAGATGGACCCAGTTTGGGTGATATGGTTTATGGTCAACAGCTGCTGGAGGCCACAGCTTTAGGGGCCGCTGCAACAAAGGAAAATTTGGCCGCTCTAGTGTTACGAATGCACCTGGGGATGAAAGGCCTGGGCCTGGCTCTCCAGTAAGGGTAGAGAGGAGCTGCCGGTGGCTTCTTGGGTATCCTTTGAACTTCTGTTTGGGGCAGTTCCTCTTCACACTGAAAGCTTCTGCGCACTTCACGGCCTTCCCTCCGTCCTCCCCTCAGTCCTCCTTCCACGGGCTGTGGTGCCCAGGTGAGCTCAGGCCTCTTCCGGATCTTAGGTTATTTGGTTAGAGCAGCCGTGGAATGGCGGCGCAGGTCCCTCAAGCTCCTGAGGCCAGATCTTGGGGCTGCAGTTTGCTGGGCTGTTGGTTTGAAGAAGATGCTTGCTGTCTGGTCCGTCAGAGGTGTCGGGTAAAAGACTCTGGAGGCTTTGGGGCCATCGTAAGCGATATGTTTGGCCGCATGGAGACTGGGGCTTGCTGGCTACTCAAGGTAACACTTGACTGTGGTTGAGAACTCTGAATTCTTCTGGGTTGAAGACAGACAGTTTTTCACTTATCACTTCTCTTTTGGGGACAGGAGGAGTACCAGGCAGAAGTTCCCTTGGTTTTGAACAAATATCCTAAAGTTGTTTATTAAGATAATAAGTCACACCAGGCAGTGGTGCATGCCTTTAATCCCAGACATCGTGAGGCAGAGGCAAGCGGATCTCTGTGAGTTTGAGACCAGCCTGGTCTGCAAAAGGAGTTCCAGGACAGCCAGGGATATACACAGAGAAACTCTGTCTTAAAACAAAACAAGGGGCTGGAGAGATGGCTCGGTGGTTATGAGCCCTGACTGCTATTCCAGAGGACCCGGGTGCAATTCCCAGCACCCACATGGCAGCTCGTAAGTGTATGTAAATCCAGTCCCTGGGCGATCTGACACCTTCACACCATTGCACATAAAATAAAATTATGGAAAACAAAACAAAAAAAACCCCAAACAAAACAAAAAATAATAATAAAATTAAAAAGATAATAAGACACGAGAAATGAATTCAGTGCCATTACCTCAGTAGTGTGAACCCTCCCTGTGAGAGAAATCTCTCAGAAAAAGAGTCAGGTGGTAGGACTGTTGCTATCCTGCCCAGGTTTGTTCTCACCATCACCAGGCACCAGCCTGCAATGCCCATAATGCAAAGCTCTTTCTAATGGAGGCAAGCAGAGGTGGTGATTAGGTGTGAGGCAAATCAGCAGGTGGGTCAAACCACTCAGGAACCATTAGCGGGCATTGAACCAGAGTCAGCTGGTGGAGAGAGGCAGTTCAAAAGCACCCTACCTGTGCCTACCGAATCCTCTGCCTCATTTATGGTGGGTTTTTTCTTTTTCTTTCTCACTTTTACTCCAAGAGTAGATTGAATTACATCAATTGATTTTCAAATGTTAAGCCAATTTTCCATTCTTGGGATAACCTCCGCTTGGTCATGATGTAGTATCCTTTTTATTGCTACTTTCAATTTATTAATGTTAGTCTGCTTTCATATCTGTGTTCACGAGTGAATGCTGGCTTGGAGTTCTGCTTGATTGCAACGTATGTGGCTTTGGTGTCAAGGTATTGCGGGTCTCAAGAAATGAACTGAAAAGCGTCCTCACCTCTATTTTCTGAGTTTGTATAAAATTGCTATTATTTCTTTCTTAATCATTTAATAGAAACTAGCAAAGACCATCTGGGCCTCGGGATTTCCTTGTAGAAAGATTGTTTATACTCAACGTTATTGAGTTGTAATTTACAAGCAGTACATGCACCGATTTCAAACATACAATCCAGTGAATTTGGGAGAGCACATGCACCCACAAAACCACAGCAGCAATCCGTTCTGTCCCGCTGGGAATGTTCTGTGTCTGGGCAGCACGCCGTGGTCCTAGGCTACCACAGATCTGCTTTGGTCACTACAGGTTGGCTATTCATTTCTGGTTCATCCATATAGAATCACATGGTGTGGTTACTGTCGTTCATCATTCTGCCATAAATATGTCCGTTTAGTTTAAATCTGCATGCAGCAGTTGCGCATACTTAAGGGGTACCGGACGACATTTCGGTGCACTTGTGCACTGACCCTAATGGCGGTAATTGGCGTACGCCTTGACGCAGAACACCATTTTCTCAGGAATTGGTTACTCGTTAACTTTTTGTTATTTAGTATAGATATACCACAGTCTGTTTCCATTCACCTGTTAATGGACAGATTATTTTCAGGTTTGAGAGCCTCTACATAAAACCGCTATAAATATTCCTACAAGCTTTTATGTGGACATGTGTCTTTGCGTCCCTTGTGTAAACAGGATGGCTGGGTTGCTGGATAAGGGTGTGCTTATCTGTGCAAGGAAGTGACAGGCTTCTTTGAACATGACCAAAACGTTTTGCAGTCCCCACATGAGACAGATGAATTCTCCAGTGTGGAATATTCTAGGTTTCAAAGTCATAGTCATTGTAGTGGGGGGGGGGGAGTGGTGAAGATGGCAGTTTGGGGTGCTTTCCTCTGCTAACTGGTGATATTGTAACATTTGTGTGCTAGTTGGCTCATTAAATATGTTCATTTGTAAAGAACTCTTTAGATCTTTGATTTTCTAGTACAGCATTTTAAGAGTTACATCCGTACTGAAGACACGTCCTTTTTCTTACACATAGGTGGTGAATTTGATTTTGGGTCTGAGTTATACGTTGTATATTTTGCAGGACACCATTTCATTTAGGGTGTCAAACTCATCACAAACTAATTAGCACGGCCATTTTATTTGCCGTTAATGTGTGTACCGTCTGCGGTGCTGGTCCCCTTCCTGTGGATGTCAGGGCATGCACCGTTTAGTTCTTGATCAAGCCCAGGGTGTGTTAGTTTTGTTGCTGTTCTCAGAGAAACTCTTTACAATTTTCCCTTCTCTATTTTCTCCTTATTAATGTCTGTTCTTCTTTGTTTTATTTCTTTTTATTGGTTATATGCTTCTTTTTTGCTCTTTTTCCAGCTTTTTAAGGCAGAAACTTAGGTTGTAGACATTCTTAGAGTCAGGAAAGGATTCCCTTAGCTGCATCCCCAGAATTCTGATTTATTACTTCTTTTTAAAGACAGGTTCTCATGACACCCATGCTGGTGTCAGACATTATATATCCAAGGACGAACTTGGACTTTAGAGCCTCTTCTCACCACCACAGTAGTGCTGGGATCACGGGCGTGTGCTATGATGTCTGGTTTTATGGGTCCTAGGGATGGAACCCAGGGCGTCACGTACCCAAGGCAAGCAATCGATTGATCGAGCTGCGTTCCCCAGCCCCCAATACAGCTTCATTGTTGTCCAGTTCAAAATATCTTCTCACTTCCCTCGTGATTTCCTTGACCCGCGAAGTAGCTATAAATGTGTTGTTTGCTTTCTTTCTGCTTGGTTATGAAGACCATACAAAGGCTTCTGGGACTTGTGTTACCCTGGATCTCTGAGCTTCATTTCCTGCCAGTGTCTGCAGCTCTTGTGCAGGATGCTGTAAAGTTCTCCCACTCCCGGTCTCACAAGCACATGTGTTTGCTGCCTCTGAAATTTCATGGTAGGTGGGGCCCTTTCAAGATTCCCACTGGCAGGACTTTCCTGTTGTAAAACATCGCACGCTTGCTCATTCCTCACGTCCTCTTCCGAACTTTGTTCCAGAAAGCCATCTTCTCTATAACTCTTGAGATGTTTGGGACCTCCACTCCCAGGAGGTTAGTATTTCTTCAAGCATTCCAAAGGAATACCATCCTGTTGACGTCCAAACATGTTCTGTGTCTTGGTAGAGTTGCTGTGACAGGGGTTTTATGGAGTTCTAATTGAACGTTATTGTGGTCTGAGAGCGCACTGTATGATTCTCAGCCATTGGCACTGCGGTTATACTGTCTACACTGGCCAATCATGCAAGCTTGGGGAAAACAGGCATCCTGAAATCATCAGGACATGCCCTGCACATTTCAGTTAGGCCAATTTGATTGATAGCATTCTCAGGTCATCCATTTTTTTTTTTCTATTTGTTCTATCAATTACTGAGAAGGGCCGAGAAATCTAACCATAAATGTGAATTTTCTTCTTCTTCTTCTTCTTCTTCTTCTTCTTCTTCTTCTTCTTCTTCTTCTTCTTCTTCTTCTTCTTCTTCTTCTTCTTCTTCTCTTCTTCATTTTTTTTTATCTTTATTAGTGTTTGCTTCATGTGTCTTGAGTTTCTGACTGAAAGAATTCTAAAACAACCACACAGATTTCTTGTCCCTCTGGTGAGTGTGGCTGTCACAATGACTGCCATTGCCCTTAAGATGGGAGCTGTCTGAGTGAGTCTGACCCAGTCACAAGTGGAGTTTTTCTCTATCTGGTTCCAGAAGCCAGGCCAGCAGTTTGAAGCCTAAGAGAGATTTAATACCTTGGCACTGGCTTGCAGATGGAAGGGACCACATGTCAATTATGGTAGACAATCTGTGGGAACGAAGGGTTGAGAGGCAGCAAAGACATGCAGAACTCAATAATAAACCACAAGGAATTTGATTCTTGGAAGTAGATTCCCTCCACGGAGCTTCTAAATGAAGCTTTAACTTGGAGAATTTCGGTTTTGTAATCGCTGGAGGAGAAAGCTCAACAATGCTTGGCTATGCTGCCCGTGTACAGGACTGTGAACTAGCACATGGGGATTGTCTTAAAGTTAAACTAATAGCTTTGTGGTCATTTATTATAAAGCAATAAGAAGTGGACGCATTCCTTTATCTCTGCTAATATTTTTTATCCTGAAGTCTGCTTGGCTGAACTTCATGTGGTCAACTTCAGATTTCTTATGCTTAGGGCTTGCACATTACATTCATCTTTTGCCTGTTTCCTTGAGATGTTTGGGTCTTTCTGCAACAACCACGTTTCTTATTATTCACTGGGCTACTATGTGCTTTACAGCAGAAACTTACGTTCATTCAGATTTTATCATATGTTATGTAATTCATGTCTGTTCTTGGTATTTTCTGATTATTTTATCTGCATTTACTGTTTTCCCTCACACACCTTCTCTTGCCTTAATTGGATGTGGTTTTGTGCTTTATTTGATCTTCTCTGTTAAGCTACCGGTGACAGCTCTTTGCTCTCTCTTCCTGTGGTTGTTTGATGTCATTTAATGGTCGTCCTTCATAATTATATTGTACCTTCAACTGATGTCTTATTGTGTTAAGTGTGCAACTGTACATTTGAATATGACTTGTCTCTTTATTTACTATTGTGTGTGATGTGTGAGGGAGTGTGGGCACGTGCATGCCATGGGACATGTGGAGGTCAGAGAACAGTTTTCAGAAGTTGGTTCTCTCTTTACGCATTGCGTTCTGGGCATTGACTCAGACTGCTAAGACTTTGTGGCAAGTATTTTGCCCATTAAGCCAAATCGCAGGCCTTTGTATTCCTTTTTGGTTCTTTTTGTTCTTATAGTACATTCTGCTTGTACACACATAAACTTAGTTAATATGTCAGTTACTGTTAAAATGTCAGTCAAAATATCAACTATACTTTAAGGAAATGATAAAACTAGAAAAGTCCTTCTTTTAACTCACAGTCTACTGGGTGTGCTCTGGCTACCTTTGTCTCATCCTGACAGACTATCTGAGGGGAAGGCTGAAGGGAGGAAATGTTTATGGGGCTCCTGGTTTCAGGACTTCAATTTGTCATGGTGGAGGAGGCATGGAGGCAGGAACGCTCAATCCCTGAAGGCAGGAATATGAGCTTTAGTTCTGTGCGTGGTGAATGACCAGGAGTCAGGAAAGTACCTAGAGGACTGCAGAGGCAGCACAGTGGTTAAGAGCATTGGCTGCTCTTGCAGAGGACGCAGGTTCTGTTCCCAGCACTCTCATGGAGACTCATAAACATAATTAACTCCAGTCCAACGGATCCAAAGCCCTCTTCTGACATTCCTAGGAACCAGGCATATACGTGGTGTACATATATTCATGCAGGCAAACACATATACACACGAAATAATTTTTTTTAATAACCAAAAGTGGGTACTACTCTCAAAGGCTTGCCCCCAGTGACCTACTTCCTCCAGCCAGACTCCATCTCTAAGAGCTCTACAGCCTTCCAATAGTGACACAGCTGGGGACAGCAGATGCTAAACACATGGCCTCGGGGGGACAGTCCAGATTGAACCCACAGCAGCAGAGAAGGGTAGAGAACCAGTTTTCATTCAGGTATCATTTCTCTCAGATAGAAAGAATTCATTAACAGGAATCCGTAGCACTGGAGCTCAATGATTTCAGCTTGTGTTCATCTAAAAATGTATTTATTTCACCTTCATGTAGAAATTAGGTTTTATTTTGAAGAGAATAAAAACAACACAGAGGGTATTTCTAATCCCCCACCTTCCCCCTATTACCAGCATCTTACATTACAGGACACATTAGGCAAGACGTGAAGCTGACATTGTACTTTCCTATGAACTGAACTCTAGACTCCCTCTGCATTGCGGCTGCTCTGCCATGAGCAGTCTTCCTGTTCCTGGATCCTGTCCCAGGTACATATCACACTTTTAAATTAATTTCATACATATAGATAACGTAGTTTGGTCATTTTCTCTCCCTGCTATCCTCTAACATCCCACTTCCCGCATCTTCTGTACCCCTTCTTCTCCCCAATGCCCCCTCCTTCTTTCATGCTTATGAATCTTGGGAGTCAGATGCGCTACCATTGTGCAATGGAGCCGGCTGCTTATGTATTCTTGAGGTCATGCATCCTTAGGTTTTTCTGGCCTCTGTCTAGTCTCTCCTTGCTTTGCAAAACGGAATGTTCTTCAGAAGATTTCCCTGGTGCAATTTCTTGTGATAAGACAGAGGGTATGCGATTTCGTCAGGAAGATGAAGAGGCACATCCTATCCACATGACATCACTGGTGAGGGTATCCGCCATCCTTGGGTGAACTGGTCTATGCTTGCCTTCTCTGTGGTATAGGTGTTATTCTCCATTTTCACACTTGATTCTTCAGCGTGAGTCAGCGGAAGAAAGATTGCAGTTCTCCACGCTGGACTGGAGAATAGCTACAGATGGCTTTGGGCATTTTTTGGAGCTTGAATTCTTCTGCTTCACTTGTTTACTTATTTACTTACCTGGGACTTAATGTAGACTTACTTTACACTGGGTTCACATTCCATGCTGTCTTTTGAATTGTTTGAACTGACTGAGATTTTGGTCTTAGGGAGTCTTCTGCATTGGTCCTTCACAGCCTCCGCCCACCCCTTTGTGTTCTGAGCTTTTTCTACCTCCTGGCATTACAAAGTGCTCCAACTTTGTTTTGGTTTGCCCATCCCACTCCAGCATCAGCCAGTCTTTTCAAGAAGCCTGTTTCGATTCAATTTAATGTATCTTTTTCTAGCACCGGAGCTAGAACCCAGGGCCTTGTGTATGCCTAACACTAAGCTATACACCCTAGCCTAACTTTTGTGTTAATTTGATTAATGTTATCTACTAAGCTAGATGTTGATACTAGATTTGCTCATTGTTTTTAGATTTCACAGCACATTGATCTAGGAAATGTTTATATATGCTGATTCATAAAAATAAATATTTCTCTAAATGTTTTTCCCTATGTGTGTTTATGTGTATAGACACACGTGTGTGTAGGTTCGTAGACGAGTAAGTTCATAGTGCTATTCTGACTAACACGCAGTCCCACGGAGTTCATTTTCGCTGTCCCGTCTTGCTTTTCTGAGACTTCCCTCTCCAATAGGAAGAAACTTGGCTTCCACTTCCTCTGTTCTGGAGCTCTCACAAGGCTAGGAAAGCATTTGGTCCTCAGTGAACTTCAGTGCTGGTCTAAGAATTACCTGTAGATTTTTTTCATTCTGAATGGAAAATTGACTCTCTTGGTGTCATGAAGGCCAGTGTGATTGGTCCTGCTGTGGACTCAGGCAGCTGGAGGGACAGAAGATGGATTTGTAAGCACACTCCCCTGACAACTGCACTAATACATGAGCTTGTTTGTTTATTTAGTCTCAAGCTATCCTGGAACTTACCTTTTAGCCCAGGCTGGCCATCAATTTGAGGCAATTTTTTGTTTGATTCTCCCAGCTGACCATGTGTGGCTATGTGAGTCCCTTCAGGTCTTGGACTAGAATATTATTGAGATAGGTAGGGGGCTAACGGCCCCAAGTCCTGGAAACTTTTCAAGAGCACATTCCTCTCAGGATGTTTAAAATCTGGTTGTTTGGGATTATCAATGATGTTGATAAATGTGTAGTCATTTTGTCAAGAAGAAAAGAAAGAAGAGACAAGCTATTTCTGCATGGAATGAGCGATGGGTATCACTATGGATCCTGCAGATGCCAAAATGGCATTGATATTTATGAAAAAAAGTATGCCAAAAAATTGACAACAAAATACACTACTCAAACTCATTCAAAATGGAAGCAGGTGACAAGAATCGTAATGTAGCTATAAAAGGTTCCTATGTATAGACTAAAATGTTTCTGCTGTAAAACAGGCTCACCCTCTACCCAACAAACCCTCCAGGCCAAGATGTCTTCACTGATAGCTCCACCAAATATTTAAGAGAGGAATATGACTCATTTTACACAAAAGACTCCATAGGATGAAAAAAGAATTCCTTCCCAAGTCATGTTTTTAGGATCAGCATCAATTAGGTACTAAAATTAGACAAAGATATCATAAGATAAAGAAACTCATCTTAGTAAAATCAAATACTGCATCCTCCATACTTGTCTAAGAGAAATCTGCTCACACATGCTGAAATACAACTTAGTCATGAAAAGCAAATGAAACTCCAAAGCAAATTGTTCAGGGAGAAAAACTCGTCAGAAGGGAGCATGTAGGAGATTGGCAAGGTAGTTCAGCAGGTAAGGGCACTTGCTGCCAGCACTGTCAACATGAGTTCAATCCCTGGGACCTACAGTAGGAGGGGAGAAGTGACTCCCAGGTTGTCCTCCAATGTCCATATACATGCCATGGCACACATACAAATACATAAATTAACACAAAAATAAAAGGGTACTTATTGCCGGCCGTGGTGGCGCACGTCTTTAATCCCAGCACTTGGGAGGCAGAGGCAGGCGGATCTCTGTGAATTCAAGACCAGCCTGGTCTACAAGAGCTAGTTCCAGGACAGGCTCCAATACCACAGAGAAACCCTGGCCAAAAAAAAAAAAAAAAAGTACTTACTACATAGCCCCATTTACATATAATTCTAGAATGCACTGATTAATCTACAGGAACAGAAACTGAATCAGTAGGTGAGTCCCTGGGGTGGCGGAGAGCAGACAGGAGGAGGGATAAAGGACAAGAAGTGGGTTAGAAAGATGTGAATGTTGCTAAGGGATGCATACAGGATGTGCCCATTGCTTTGAACATGGTGTTATTTCGGAGTCTACCATGGGCTGGGATTTGTGAAACCGCATACTTTCTTTGAAAGTTATTGTACACGGAACAATAGCTTGTTAATGTATATTGTACAACAGCGATTATACGGTGAAGCCATTAAGAACGAACGTATAAACACTCAAAATGGAGAGAGGCCTCACAAACGCTCTAGGACAAGGAAGTGGGACTCTGGCGGTCACCCGCCTCTGGCTCCAGCACTCTCCTGGTCTCATCCTGGAATTCTTCTAGTGTTTTGATCCTCACTTTGTGTCTTGGTTTTTATTTCCTGCGCTGGTGTCTGCGGTTTCAGGGGTTGGAACTTGAAGAAGGTACCAGGTCTCTCAGTCTCTCCTGAGCCCTGGGATGTCTCTTGGCTTTTTTGGTCCCCAAAGCTGAGGCTATTTGTTGCCCCCGTAATTCCTGCACATAGTCCCCACCTGGACAAGCGGGGCCCTTCTAGGGCTGTTACGTAAAACTAAACGCTTAATAGTAGCCAGAACAGGCAGTTCGTTTGTTTGTTTTTAATGCCCTTGAATTTTTAGCTGTAAAAATCTGTCCACGCATTGCTGAAACGTGAACGTGGTTTTACCCCTGTTGCTGGTGCAGGTCCTTATAGTCAGGGCTTTGGGCCACACGTACAGTTTTCTCCCCTTTCCCAAGAATCATTGGAACAACTTCCGCAGGCTCCAGCTGCTTCGGCGTGAGCGCAGATGCGACGCTAACAGCAGGCAGAGTTCTCCTGGTCCGATTTACGGTTTCGCAGGTCTGAAAATCACAGTCATTTGCCGCCTTCTCCATTAGTGCCCTGACCCCAGCCCATTATGTCTGCATGTTTGCTTCCTGGTGTTTAAAACTTCGTGCCGCTCCACTACCTGGTTTCGCCAAGCTGAAAATGTGCCTCGCTCATTTCCCCGGGGGCCTTCTGAACTGCACACCTGGCCAGTGTTGAGATCAGAGGGTTATCTCTGTTTGTTTTCCCTTATTGGGCTCACTAATTCTGCTGTCACAAGCCCGTAGTTTTCCATAGTTTGTTCTAGAGCGGAGAGGTGGCTGTGAATTCTGCCGCTTCCCAGAGCCCTATCACGTAAGCTGGTTTGCTTTAGGCTTCTCTTCCTGTCCCTCCACCATCAGCTGTGACTGCCTGCGCGGGGATCACATCACCTCTTTACTTGTCTGAACTGATTTGTAGACTTTAAGGGGCCTGCTCCCCAGCAAGTGTGAACCTAGTATCCATCAGAGGCGAGTCAGGGTGGCTGGAGGAGGGTGATTCTCAGTCCTCAGGGCACACCAGGACTGCTTTGAGGGTTTGTGGCAGGCCCCTGGATCCCACCCCTAGAGTAGCTGATTCACGGGAACAGAGAGTTAATGTCTTACTATCTCCTACTAATTGTTGCTGTTGTACATTATTACACTCGTAGCCACAGCTCAGTTAGCGGCAGGAAAGCCCCCTGGGTGCCTTTTTGCTCTTTCCTTGATCACATCCATCCTTAGTGCTCCTCTCGGACTTGAGACTCTCTTCTTCTCCCCTCTTTGAACCCGTTGGTCTATCTCCCTGACTCTTTCTGTTCCCCACCGCTAGGTAGAGGCCCATTCTCATGCTCTGGCTTCTTTGGGTCCCGAATTCAGCCCCCGAATCCTAAGGTGTTGCAGGAGCTCCTTCTGTCCCAGACAACAGCCCTCTGCTCAATCAGGAAGGGAGCCAGAGCTCCAGCGGAAGGAAGTGGCCGCTTTTTTAAAGGGAGAGAGACCACGCCCCAATGGGCTGGTATCTCAGCGGCTATTGGCTGAAGGAGTGGAAGGAGCTCCTGCAACACAAAGGTACCTAGAATTGTATGTTCAGATTATATTTGATCAAATCCTAGCTTAGGAGCTCATGGACCAGGTGTCCCAGACTTATTTTACTTTGTGTTTTATGTGTATGTGTTCGCGCTTGCAGGTGCCTATAGAGGCCGCAAGAGGTCCAAGGGGTTGTGAGCCGCCCTAGGTGGGCGCTGGGAACCAGACTCTGGTCCTCGGGAAGAACAGAAAAAACGCTTTCACTGCTCAGCCATCTGTCTAGCCCCTTGGCCAGATTTCCCAAACCATTTCCCTTCCATCGTTATCCCACTTTGAAACTAACCAATTGATAGGAAGTCCTTTGCTTTAATAACTCTGCACTCATCCCTTTGCATCTGGTGCCGCAGGTGGTCACGGGCACCTGCGTATCGTTATCTCTATTAATGGCTCCCCGGGAACAGCTTTGTTGGTATGTTCTGGGGGCAGAAATGAAGAGGCCGTTTGTGCTCCGAGCAAATGTTCCTCCTTCCCAATCTGAAACCCCTCCAGGGTCTGATCACCGTCTTCAACACTCCGTGGAGACGACGGAAGAGCAGCCCTCTTCCAGGCTTCTTTTTCAAAGTGGTTAAATCTGTGTTTGTCATTTTAAGTACAGTTCTTTTATGTGGTCTGGTATGGTTTCTAAGATTTCAACCATTGTAAGTAGGGCCCTTTTCCCCCTCCCGCCCCCCTTTTTTTCTCCCTTAAGCCCTTGCTATTTTCCTATTTGCCATTTCCAAGCTAAGACTGTCTCCAGGGCAACGGTCCTCTGCTCCCTCGCAAGGCTTCAGCCCCTGCCCCCTCAGCGAAGGCCCTTCCACTTGCTATGTGCAAATTGGATTTTCTGCTCCTAATGCTCCAGGTGCCGCGGGTGACTGTGATTGCCCTGCTCTCTCTCTTGTTTGCTCCTCCCCCTCCCTTTGCCTTTGGGTTTATGCTTATTTAATTTTTTTTTCAGCCACCGAGGCCGAAGAAGCTATATTGCGATTTAATTCTTCCCTCCCACTCTACACCCTTTATTCTCCATCCTTTCAAATCCTCTGTGATAATCAAGGCCTATTGATGAACATTTCCAGAGGGCCCCCAACCAAGAGAGACAGAAACGGCTGTGTTGTTGGACATCTTGTGCTCGGGCTGCAGGTTTGTGGTGATGACCAAGGACGATCCTTCGGCCTGTGTGTGGATGAAAGGATAATACATCTCTTGCATAACCTGTAAAATTACATAATTCAGCATGATTAATATACAAAAATATTAACAGTGATCACTTTTAAGTTTGGTTCGTATTTCGCTCACAGGAGTGTTGAGACAACAAAACCATCTCTAGTAAGCCACTTTTGTATCAGTGACCCAGTCTGTCATTCTATATTTTCCCTGTGTCTCTTCCATGTATGTGCCTGTGTGCATGCATGCTTGTATGTGCGCACATCTACATATGGAGGCCAGGGGTCAACCTTGCGTTCCTCAGGAGGCATCTAGACCCTGCCTTTTTTTGGAGACAAGGTCTTTGACTGTCTGGGACTCTGCCTGTCTCTGCCTCCCAGTCCTGGGGTCATATGCAAGCACCACCACCATCCTGTGGTCATAGGCAAGCACCTCCATCGAAACTCAGCTCACATGTACGGAGCAAGCACTTCCTAAGCCCTCTCCCCAACTCCCCTGAAGTCATTTTAATGCTGAGTATGGGGACCTACCCTGCCCATCACTGACTCTTAGTCCTTCTGAATAGTGTGGCCTCTCATAAACAGTTTTTGGTAGTCTGCATGGAAATATAAAAAGGAGGGCTAGCTTATAGACATTGTTGTTCCTGGGGGAAGGCTATCAGTTTTATTTTATCCTCATTTTCCTTCCTTCCTTCTTGCCTCCCTCCCTGCGCCCCCCCCTTCCTAAGATGTCTCCTTGGAGCTCCATTGTCTTACTAATCCTGGGAGCTCAAGACCTCTCTGTCTGGCCTCCATCTCTTTCTCTCACAGACTCTGAAGCTAAAAGTCAGCTTGCTGGAGCAGGTTGCTCTTAGGTGGATGTCCTCCGATCTCAGTCTGCCTCTCTGAGAACACCAGGTTCCCACTTCTACCCAGAGACACTCATGCAGACCCAGGCCAGGGCAGGATCCCATGCTTTCCACACGAAAGGCCACCCGGGAATGCAGCTGCTCCTGTGAGCAGCCCCCAAGCACCAGTCCCTCATGCATGTGCCTGGACCTGTCCGCCAGCCCAACCAGATGTCAATGCTGTCCCCACAGTCCTAGTCCTTCCTCTTGGAAGACTTGCCTGGCTTCTTCTGCCAAAGTGTCTGGACACTGAAAAAAAAAAGTACCGAGAACATCCTGATTTCCAGGCCTTATTTCTTAAAGAGGTACTTTGCAAATGTTCCCACTAGAATCCTCCTAACCGCAGAGGAGAGAGCTGCATTTGCATGAAGGGGTAGCACAAAGCAATTTTTGAGGGATTACTGTGAGCACAAAATTTGCATTTGATCTTCAAATTCATGTAATGCTTGTGTTTGACTTCATAACGAATTCCTACTTGTATGAATATGAATGTGTTTCCAATGATTTTACCATCAAGCAAAATAGGTCTGACCTTTGAAAGTACAATAGTTTTATCCTGGAGCTTGAGGGCAGATGGCACAAAAAAATGATGGCCCGAGAAGGGACCCCACTGGTGACCCACCTGTAAGTTGACCCAGAGGTCCTTTATTTATACCTAGTGAACTTCCTGTGGCATTTACCTCAATGGACTATCTTAAACCCAGAGAGCTTAATCCTATTTCGCCTCTTTCAGCAAATTACCTTCTGTTTCAGCCCGAAGAGACAAGGGGTGCCCTCACATGACGCCTTCTTTCACCTTTCTCTACCCTCATCTCCAAGAGTGCCGGTACATGAGGTCAAAGAACACATCACTCCTTCTTCATGCTGTGTTCTTAGAGATGCCCTGAAGGCTATTCCCTTATGCTCAGACATTCTAAAGATTGAAAAGAAAACAACAGCTTTCTTTTCTGATTGTGAGAGTGGTGCCCTCAGCTAGGCAGGGCTGCAAGCCTTCACCTGCCTGACTGCAAGCCCTCTTCTTCGGCCCCTTTGTGTTCTCCTCTCTTCCTCCTCTGCTCCACAGATGAGTCTGCACCTGGGTCTGGCCATCAGAATCATGGTCAGGGAAGACCAAGTAGCCAAGCTGGGCCATGAAGAGTTGGTCCAGAACTTTAACTCTGTCTCTCTCTGGGCTTGTCAAGGTGGCAGGCTCTGTCATATCATCCCGGGGGAAGCAGCTGCCCAGGAAGGAAGGTGGCACCGATGGTCGGAGACACCTTGTCCACAGTGGGCTCACTGAAGTGCCTGAGTTGGCCATGTGTGAATGCACCTCCGACCCTTTGGGTACAAGAAATGACAGATCCCTCTGCTTCTTCTTTATTAACAACCTAAAGACTGATAGAGGTCATCTTATGAAAAAATAGAAATTATAGCATTAAAAGATGCAATAGAAGTTTTTTAAAAGTTGTCTCAATGTTCTAGTTAAAACACTTTGTCTAGCCGAAGTCCACTGAGAATTTTCTTCTAGCGCCTTTGGTTCTTATATTTCGCTCTGTGATTCATTCTGAGTATACTTTAATGATGCCTATGACCTCTCTTGAATTAAGGTGTGTAAACGACATAAGGGTTTTATTCTTTCATGTTTTTCACATGCACACTCATTCTGTTTTGTGTGTACATTATCCTTTTAGTCTGGGTTTCTCTGGTGGTCAAATGATTACACATCTTTAGAGGGATTTCTCAGCTCTTTATTGAGACATTGTTGTATGTGTGCATTCCTATACCAGCGTCACCTTTGCGTGGCTACAGAGAGTCTTAAAATTTTACACAAGTGGATTCAGTTTACTATTTTCTACCACAGAACACTTTAGATTCTTGTGATTTTATTAAATCTACACATGAGTTTGAGGACAAATGGCACTTTAGAAAATGGAGTCTTCCCGTCTAGGTGCTTAGAGGAACTCTCCACTTACTGCGATAATCTACTTCTCTTCAGAGTACTGGTTGGTTAGCAAATTTAAGTTACCCGAAGGATTTCGTATTTTTGGATGCTACTGTAAATGGTGTTTTTGAAGTACAATTTTTAACTGCCCCTCATTAGGAAGCAGATCTTATGAACCTGGCGTGTTACAACCTTGCCAGACTTATTGCTTCTGGTAGCTTCTGTGTGGGGTCTTTGGGATGTTCAACACATACAGTCGTGTGTCTACATGGCCACAGTTCAACCAATGTCTGTGGTCTTTTTTCTTTCTGTTACCTTATTTCTCTGGTTAAGGTGTCCAGAACAATGTGGAAGAAAGCCCCCTTTTCGTGTTTGCTCTATTCGGGGGGGAAAGGCCCAGGGAGTGGTGCTGGTTTTGAGCCCTTCTTAGATCTGAGAGGATCCTTTTTGGTCCTAGTTTGCCGAGAGAGTTTAATCAAGAATGGAGTTTGAATTTTGCCAAATGCCTTTCTAAATCTATTGAGATGACTCTTCACTTTTAGCCTTTCAATCTGCTGAATTATATTAATTGTCTTCTGAATATTAAAATGATTTTTGGCATTTCTGTAACAAACTCCATTTAGTTATAATATGTCATACATTTTATGTATTGCTGGGTTCACTTTGCCAAAAAAATGTATTAAGGACTTGTGCAAATGACCTTTGTGGACCCATTGGTGTGTCGTTTTCTTGTGTTGCCTTTGCCTGTTTAGCAACCGAATGATGCCAGCCTCATAAACTAAGCTGGAAGTGGCCCCTTCTGGCTCTAGGAGACTGGAAGACGGGCTATTTCTTCCTGAGATATTTGGAAGGACTCAGTAAGGTCACTGGGATTTTCTTTTCGGGAAGGGTTTGAACCCTGAGTCCAGTTCATTGAGTAGATACAGGATCCTCGCCTTCCCTACTCAATGAGTTTGATAGTTTGGATTAAAGAAACTAATTTTATTGAAGTTTTTGGATGTATCAATACAACATTTCTTTTTTATTTAAGGATTCTTTCTAGTTTCCTTCTGGATACTGATAATTTCTCTCTCGTTCTCTAGAGGTTTTATTAAAATTGTAGTGATTTCTTTTAAAGGAATTAACTTTTATTTTTGTTTTTTTTTTTAAATAGTGGTTTTCTGTTTGAGTGCTTCTTTCTCTACATTTCTTTTCTTCTCTTTATTTTGGGTTCACTGTTCCTGCTAGATTCTCTAGGTAAAAGATGGTATTTTTTTATTTGAAACACATCTTGAATCATTCATTACCCAAAGTGCCATAATAGCACAGTGTGAGTTACCCCTACAAGCCCACTCTGCTGTGCTCCAATTTCTATTCTAGTGAGGTCATTATTTGAACCATGGATTACTTAGATGTTTATTTTTTTTTTAATTTCTAAGAATTTCAGGATTCCCAAATGGATTTGTAATTTGATTCTATTGCAGTTTTTGAATGGGTCATATGAGTTTCAAAATTTGTTGAGACTTATAGTCCAGAAAATGACCTATCTTGGTGACTATTTCATGTGTAGCTAAAAATATGTGTTCTATTTTGGTGGCTTGAAGTTTTCTTTAATGGAAATGAGTTCAAGCTGATAGTTGCTCACTTATCCCGTGTTCTGATTTTCTGTCTACTTCTTCTAAAGGTTATCAAGAAAGAAAACTAAAAACTCCATCTATAACTTGTTCTGGCGATATAAGCTTATAATCACACTTACTATGAAGCCTAAGACAGGAGGATCACAAGTTGAAGGTCTTGCTGGGACTACAAAGCTGAGCTCAGGGCCAATCTAGGCAATTTAGTGAGACATGCCTTAAAATAAAAAGTTACAAGAGCTAGGTGTGGTGGTGCATGCCCATGTACCCCAGCACATGGGAGGCAGAGACAGGAGGCACTCTATGAATGTGAGGCTAGCCTGGTCTACATATCAACTCTGTGCCATTGTATGGACTTGGCACACTCTGTTTATCCAGCCATCAGATGATGGGCCTTTCAGGTTTGCCTGGAAGGACTTGCACTTCCCTGACAGAAACAGAGGTAGCAGTGGCTGGTGACCCAGCTGCTCCTACGCCTGTGGACTCTTTTCTGTTTGTTTGTTTTCCTTTTCTAAGAAATCAAGACAAAATGATAGGCAAGTGTGGATTTGGCTTCCTTCCCAGACCACTCTCCCCACTTCAGCCTCATGGGAGACTCCCCACTTTCACACCTGTTGTGTTCTATTGTTGGTTCACCTCAGACGGGGATCCCAAGACAGCAACAGGACAGACACCACCAAAGTCCAACTTGGGGAACTGATGAATTTTATTGGGGTTACTTACAGGAGTGGGGTTGAGGGGTCACTTACAGGAACAGAAATGACTCAAAGACAGCTGCATCACCAAAGCCCACCCCAGTACAGCTGACAACTCACAGAAGCTGGGAAACCTGGATCATACTGTGCAGCCTGCTGGCAGCTCAACAGGTTGGTCTAAAGTTCTTGCAGGCATCTTAGCTTGTCTGAAGGGCTTAGCAGCTCAGGCTGCTTCTCTGAGACAGACTCTCAGCTTTCATTGCTTACTATGGCAGAGAGTGACCTAGTGAATCTGGTCAGTTTCAGGAACTTCCTGAGGCTATTTTGAGTTGTTTCCCTTTCTGCATCCCTACACTGCAGCATAGAATGTTTGCATCTTCAGAGGACACTGTTAAACAACACTTCCAGAGAAGAGATGGCTCTGAATTACCCACCTTCCTGAAGTAAAACTTTTTCAAATAATATTCTGCTGAAGAACTTAAAGTAGATGGAGCAGTATGGCACAGTTTGGGAACTCTCCTGCCAGTCTGTCTAGCTTCTGCCAAAGAACTAAAGCATGCTTCATTTTGAGAGGCTCTGTTGTAGGAGGCCCGCTCATTTGTTCCTGGCAGACCAGACTCGAAATAACCACACAGAAACTCTATTAATTAAATCACTGCTTGTCCAATAGCTTAAGAGTATTTCTGACTAACTCATATCTTAAATTAACCCATTTCTATTAATCTGTGTATCACCACGTGGCTATGGCTTACTGGCAAGGTTTCGTCCATCATCTGTCTCTGGCAGGACCACATGGCTTCTCTTGACTCTGCCTTCTTTCTCCCAGCATTCAGTTTAGTTTTCCCCTGGCTAGCTCTGTTCTGCCCTGCTATAGGTCCAAGGCAGTTTTGTTATTAACCAATAAAAGCAACACATATACAGAAGGACTTCCCACACTAAGGCTCTTTGTTCTTCTTTTAAGGTAAATCTTTTGCAGACTTGAAGGTTTTTGAACTGTGGAAACCATCAATCCTTTTTGGTGGGCAGCATGAGCCAAGATAGCACTAACCTTCTGGAGTCCTTGGCTCAGGGATGTTCCAGTTTGATTTCCATGGTACCTTGGCTGGAACAACTCCTGTTTCCTATACATTGGTGCCAACACAATAAAGGAGGAGGGATTAAATTAGAGGTACTGGAGAGTGAGCCCCTCTGGGATAGTTAGGGCCAGTTGTTCTTCCTCTGTACACTAGACCCTTGCCCACCAGCTCAGGTGATGAACCTCAGGCTGCAGTTTTCATGGAGAAGAAGACAAGACACAGAGACAGTCTCTTATTGCAGTGGTTGAAAGTGGAATGAAACAGAAGTTTCAGATGTAGGCTTTGTTTGCCATGGTTTCCTTGGCTGTTATCTTAACTATAGTCACAGCTTCTGAATTAGTGCCTCTTCATTCAGATCCCTATTGGCTGGCAGTCCCCACCCCCCTACCCTTTCCCTGCCAGGAAAGACCTGGGTCCAAGCCCCACACTCCCTTGAGATGCGAAAGAAATGTTTGCCTGTCCCTAGAACGGAAAGTGAGGACTAAGCATCCACTCAGTCCTCCTCATCCTCTGGTCTGTTTTCGTGTCTATTTAGGGGTCAAGTAGTGGCTGAGGGGATGGGACAGTGGGTGAACAGGCAGCTTCATGGGAACGGCAGGGGACACTCTCCTAAGATATTCAAATGTAAATCTAAAACCAACCTTTTTGTCACCCGAGGGTTTTACAGGCATTCTTGGCACATGACCAAAGATACCCCCGCTCTCAGAGTTACATACTGGTATTATATTTAACAATATGGACCATACGTGCTTTTCTGCAGGCAGGATTACAATGTCCAGGCATTTTGCTCTTTCACACAATACTGAGAAGTTTGGTATCTTAGAGGACCTCTTCACTTGTACCCTATAAACAGACACTGACGTCATTTCCAGCTTAGAAAACATTTTTTCCCCTAAATAATGAAGTATTGTTCAACCTTGGACACATGCCATGGAGCATACGTGGGGGATAATTTGACAACGTGACATTGCTGGGTCCATTTTGATAGTGCCAAATTATCCTCAAGAAGAGAAAGATAGATCTATTGAATTTTCCCAACAGTGTTCCTCTGTTTAACTTTGAACACCCTCCCACCCCCGCCATGTCTCATTAGCAGTTCCCAGTGGAATGACCTGGGGGTGGGTGGAGAGGGGGGAGGTGGACAGATTGAACAACTCACAGAAATTTTCTTTTCTCTGTTTGTTGAAAAACTGGAGGAACATAAATACGTTTTGCCTATATAAAGTTAATGGCCTGTGGTGAAGAATGTCGATCTTGAGGCCGCCTTCCACGTCATTTGGCCCGGGAAACAGTGGGGTAGTGTGCTAGACACCTGGCATGGGTTGGGATTTCGGAAAGAGGTGGCTTATGCTGGCAGAGTTGGTCCCCGGCCTCCCCCTTGCTGCTCACTTAATGTACACATCACTGTGTTTGTACTTGGCTGTTTCTTCTATGCCATGGAGCCCAGCAGCGGGGGATGGGAATGTGCTCTTTGGTCCTCAAGTGTGATGTCCCTACTGGACTTCCAGTTGCATCCTGAACTTCCTTTGAGTGCAGGGACATACCAGCATAGGTTTCCATGACCTCTTCCACACTTTTTGATGCTCTGGTTCCCTTTTGGTAGAGTTCTAGTTCAAGAAAATTCTATCATGAGACCTCTGGGTACCATCTAATTCCCTTGCCTCTCCTTGTTCCCCGATGGATCTCACTTGATGCTCCCTTAGCATTTTGATCACAGCTGTATTAAATAGTCTATCATTTTGCTTTTCTCTGTTTCCCCAATGCTGGGCTGAGAGCTAGTTATCTTAATGACAACAGTAATTGTGATAATACAGTGTTTCCTGTGTGCCAGGCACATTAGTGTCACACACCACCTCAGTTAGACCTCGTGGTTTCTCTGGCAACTTCTTGAACATTCTAGTGATTTTCAATTTAGATCGCTGTTCTCTAACTTACCCATGAGTTTGGGGGACAATAACAACAAAAGAAGACATTATTTTGAATCATGACATTCCTTAGCAAAAATATTCACGTTTATCTATTAAGATCTGAAGCTATGAGATAATAGCAGGGTTGCTTTCTCATCAGCCTGCCAGCCTCTGGTGTTAGCAGTTTAACACTCTGTGTCCATCCACTGGGTAGAATTGCCGTGCAATTTCCCTTAAAGAGAGAAATCAAACCTGTAACGCAGTACCATTAGGGAATAACTTCCCCCAAATATTATGTTAATTCTCCCAGATTCTCTGATGAATGCATAAACATGATTAGATTGAACTGGATTCAAATCCTACCTAGCAATTTACCAGTCTTGAAATCTGGGCTGGAATCCTCGGGCTTTCAAAGCCTCAGTTGTCTGGTAAATATGCAGACAGGGTCTTGTACAAAATGATCAGCAAGGTTTTACAATCATCCGTTCTTGTCATCACTAGAAAATGTCGGGTGGACCGAGGAGACACAAATAGATGACATGGTTCCTTGACCTTAACGAGTTCAGAAGTGTGGTAGGGGAGACAAAGCAGATCTCCAAGTGTCTCCTCCAGAGAATGTGGTAGGCGCGTTGTTGAAGTGTGCCTAAGACACAGAAAGGCACCACGGAAGGTAGACAAGAGATACATAACTCAATTCACTCTTGAGGAATAAATAGGACTTCTTAAGGTGGAACAGTGGGAAAGGATACCTCTGATTAGGGCAGAGGACTTGTGTGAAGGAGAAAGAAACTGCCTGGCGTAATTCGATGTGTAAAGGTTGGTCAGAGTATGAAGTGTTGGGGCGTGGACAACTAGGAGGGCAGGAGAGAAGATTCTAGAGGAAGGCAAGGTTTCTAAGGTTTCTGTGTGAAGCGTTTTGCATGCCAATCTAAGGAGGTTGGATTTAACATCAGTAACACATTTTGAGCAGAAAAGTCACCAGATTTTCACTTTAGAAAAATCACTTTGGCAGGTGTGCCCGAGGAACTGGAAAAGCTGCGATGGTGGAGACCTGGGAGCCAATTAGGAAGCAAAGGTCCGGGTGAGAGGTGAGGAGGCCTGAGCTAAGGGAAATAAGTGGTGGTAGCAACGGAAGGGAGCCAGGGAAATTTAAGAGGGACTTGGGAGGTAAATGAAAAGAAGCATGTGCATGGAAGATTGGAATGGATGCAGGATGCAAGACAGGATACAGACAGAGGCAGAGAATGTGGACCCGTCAGTGTGCAGTGTGGGAAAGAGGAGATAGGGTGAGACATTTAACCTAGACCTTGTAGTGTATGAAATGTTTGTTACCTATGTAAAGACGATCAGAGGTCATGGTTAACTATAGACGCCCGGTCAGAGGCTAGGGCTGGAGCTGCAGACATGGAGACTTGAGGTAACTACGAAGTGAGGAGAAAGGCAGATTAATGAATGGGAGACTCACCGAGATGGCTCCCTAGTTAACAACTATCCAGGTACTGCTTCTTTGGCCTTCACTTCTATGATGGACCATGGAAAGTGCTCAGATGACTGTATTCTCCGTTAGCCATTGTTAAGGTGTGGCATGCCGTTTCATACCCTTTGCAAGAGGTGGCACTGGGGCCTGGCAGGGAGAAGGAGGCATGCTGCCGGGTTGGAGGAGGTGGGCTAGTGCCAAGGTGGAGACCTCTAGCTAGATCCGGGTATTCAGTGGCTTGGCCCAATAGATACTGGTTACTGGGCTAAGGAGGGAAATACCTCTGGTCCCAGGAAGTGCATGTGCACCCTCCCTCCCCCTATTGCCCGCAGGGGTGGGAGTGGAGTGTTCTGTAGGTCTGGTCTCGTCTGAATCAGCCCCTGAGACTGGTCACTCTCGGGGAAGGTGGACCTCACCAGCCATGGGACTACGGGAGGGACACTGGTGTGGGGCTGTGGGGACCCTCACAGTGACGCCCATCCCTGTCCTAAGGCTGCCCCTCCAGCGAAGGGAACACAAATCCAGCCCTCCTCGGCTGAGGCCCGCTCCCTCCTGCACCTCTCCTGTTAAGCTGGAGAAGCCAGACTGCAGTGCAGTGTGGATTGGGTGCGGGTGGGTGCCCAGGGTAGTGAAGACACGTGGGAATAGCTGCGGGGTGGAGGGCGAGGCCTGGGCAGCCAGGAAGACGGGAGTGCAGGTTGCTGGGGACAAAGGGTCCCCCGAGACAGAAGTGCTGGTGTGCCCCACGGGACCCCTGAGGGGCGGGAGGGGGAGGGGGACAGCTGAGGAAGGTGTAAAGTTGAGAGCAAGAAGACAACCCAAAACACCTGCCCCAGGGTCAGCTCCTTCGAGCTGGAAGAAAACGCTGAAAGATAGAAAAAATAATAATTTAAAAAAAAAAAAAAAGGAAGCAGGGGCCCAGAGGGAGCAACAGTGTCGAATATGGCAGCCTTCTTTTCCAGGCAGCTGGGAAAAGAACGCCTGCTTGCTTGAAAGTAGCTGTTCCTTAGAGAGCCTGTGGCGAGCAGCAAATGAGATAATGTGTGTGAGCAGGCTAAAGGCTGTGAAAATGCAAGATACTATTAGCTAATTAGAATCCCTCAAGCCTATTGATGTCTGAGTGCTTAAGATGGCCTCTACCGGTGGACTAGTGGGCTTGGTAGCGCCAGGTTTGGTTTGACGGGAGGCGAGGCGTGGAGAACCGGGTGAGTAGGATTGTTTTGGGGTGTTCTGTAATACTGTAGTGGAAGGGAACGGATGCTGTCTGTCCGTTAGGTTCTTCTCATTTGATTATTCAGCTTCGATATTATTCCCTCAACTACCATTCATTTTGGGGGCTCTTTGATGCATTTTTTTTTTTTAATCCTCAAAGAGTCTGAAAAGGGAGGAAGGCATCACTTAGAAATATATTAGATACATTTGGCTGAGGGGGGCACTGGAAGCAAAACAAACCGAAGGAATTATCAATAAAGTCGCAGCAACGTCCCTCCTGCCCCAACCCCCAGTGTACCTAATACATCCCTAAGTGAGTCTGGGGTTCAGGAGCGAGGCTAGGGAAGCCTGAGTGGTAGATTGTTTCCTGGGCAGAGGGATCACTGTGCTCTCTGTGCCACTGAATGTCAGAGCCCTCAAAGGCCATTCATTGAGCAGAAGACCAGGACCTTACATACCTGCGGCAAGCTTGCCCAGCCCCAAGTGACAGGGAGCCTGTCACAAGCCACTCAACCCTTCTAGCAGGGCTGGACTGTTGAAAAATTCTTTATGCTGAGTGGATTTTTGTCTCTGTGCCATTTGCTCTCACTGGAGCCGTATGGAATAAAATGTCTAACACTGCTTCCACAAATATTTGAAGACCGTGAACACAGTTCCTCCTTCCACTCACTCCACAAGGCTCCTTTTCTTTAGACTAAACATGCCCAGTCATTTCAAACAGCGAGGCAGTGTGGCCAGTGGAAGGAACGCCAGCTCTGGAGCCAGACGCATCTATGTTCAGCCCCCAGCCCCTCGGTGTTTGCACACAGTACCCTGAGACGCAGACTCTCTCTCAGGGATGAATGGAAACTCTCACCTAGCCGGTTCCTGAGAACATGGGGATACACGGGGCAGCACGTGAGCTCACAGTAGGGACTTCAGCTGGGCTAGTCGCTCTGTTTTGAGTCTCACGATTTTCAGAGTGTTTTAGTTTTACCCTGAATACATTAGTGCGTGCCTAAATGTCTCTTAATATCTATCTGTAAAGCAGAATAAAATAGTCTCAATGGGGTTTGATGAGTAAAATAGTACAGGATTAGGCTATTCTGGGCATATTGCCGTAACTTCAGACACAGTAGCTTTTTTTCCTAACCCCCCTCCGAAAAAAAAAAACCCAAAGCCATCTCTCACTGTCCCAAAGAAACCTTTTCAAAAATCAAGTAAAGCCCCAAATCTCTTTAACCAAGTGTTTTTGTTCAAACCAGTTTGTCCCATTCCGTACTTTCTTAGTTTATTCAAATTTGTTAACTACGGCTTTAGAAAGCGGCTCTGTCCTGTAGTCTACAAGCGCCGTTGCTTAAAATGGGGTTAGAAAAATAATGATGATTGAACCTACGGTAGAAAGAAGTCGGGCTGGTTTCTCACTGCTTGCTGTTGTGAGACCGTAAACGGAGACGTTTCTATGCTGATTTTCGCATAAATTTGAGGTGCTGTTATGAGGTGAACCCACGTTAGAAAAGGAATGTGAAGGGAATGTCCGACAAGTTGTTGGCCGAGGGAACACGGGTCACGTCCGCCAAGGATAGTTAGTGCCTGTTTGGAGAAGGGGGGTGCACCAGCGGCAAACTCGGTAGCCGACTCTTCATTTATAAAGTTTCTCTGTTTCTCAGGTGCCCCCAGGGTTTTTAGAACGTAGGTCAGATTCTCCCCGCTGTGGAGGAAGCTCCCTCTAGAAATGTCAGTCCTGGTTGGAAGATTCCCTAACCCGTTGAACATTAGAAAGCAAAGCTCTCCCCAGCCTTAGCTGTTCCCGGTAGTCGCGTGTTCCTCGGCTCCTTGCCTTTGTGTCGGAGCCGCTAGCAGCTTTCTCTGTCTAACCAAGTTCTGTGGTCCACGCCATTTCAACCACATCCCGCCTGAGCATGGATTCCCCTGGGCCTGGACTGGATTGCTTTTGTGGTTCGGCGCTTTCACTGACTTTACTCCCCTCGGGGGCTTAAACGTGCCCATCCCCACGACCCTCTTGTTCCGTGTGTGTAGACGGTTCCCCGTCTTTAGAATGAGATCTTTTGTGGGGCATTCAGTCCATTAATTAGAAAATTGCCTTCATCTTAGATGCTGGTGCTTCGGCCTAGTGAGAATCAAAGTGGAATTGTTTGTAAGGCTCAAAGATTCCATTGACAGCAAATATGAAAAAACCAACATATACTGCGGAAGCTTTCCGCACGGGCAGTTGCTAAAATCAGAAAGCCTTTACTCTATAGAAAACACTAGTTCAAATTTTTAAGTAATTTGGTCTTTAAAAGGTTTGGTGGTTAGTTAATGTAGGCAGGTAATCCTCTACTCGTAAAGGTACTAATTTAAATTGCGGTCTTACAGGGCTTTAAATATATCGGCCCCTTCTCATTTAGGACAAATTCCACATTCCTTCCGATGAACTATACTTTCTGGTCCCCCCCTTCCTCCCCAATCAGTGCTGGCGCCCAAAGGAAACACTTTTTTTTTTTTTTTTAACCAAAGATTACGCGGTATGGAGCCCCCAGTGCTTTGCGAAAGCTGTCCCCGCGGGCTGGAATGTTCTTTGTCTCCGGTAAATGTCTATTCATCACTCAAGACAACCCCTTCCTCCCTCCCCTTAATTACTTCCTCCCCTGTGCGCCCTCAAATTCTTGAACTTATCCATGCGGTATTTGTTAGGGGCCTGCTTTGTGGCCCACCCCATGGCGGGATCTGGGATACAAAAGGTGAATGCAAACATGGTTCAGACTTTGAGGGTCTTACGATGGGAAAGACGAGGCCGACCTGTTAGTAAATGTTCTGAAAGCAAAAATAAAATGTATGAAGTGCCACGCTCCCACCCTTCGCTCACTTATAACCCAGTGCATCGCCCCGGGGAGGTTCTTACAATCATTTATTTCATGCCATCCCCGCAGAAGTATACCCTCAACCACGTTATACGTTCTGAGGACCCTCTCTGAGGTGCTGGCACTTTCAGTGTCTGTTGCATGGCCCCGAACTCCAGGACTGTGGTTAGATGCCCACAGGTTAGATGCCCTTGGGCTCGGCTGACCGATTGCGGGCCTCTGGCCGAATCTTGCTTGCCTGCATGGCCGGGCTTAAAAACCGCAAAGCCAGAGCTGCAGCAAACCAGGCGCAGAAAAGAGGCCTGCAGCGCCCCCGTTGGGCAAGTCTGTACTGTGTCCCTAGTTGGCGCCGGAGCTGTTAGAATTTCACTATGGCTCCAAACAGCACACAGGCACCACAATGCTTGGCACTTGGCGACGGTGCGAGAGATGCCTTTTAAAAGGATTATAGATATTTTAAAAAAGTCTCTAGAGTTTCCTGCACTTCTAGGGTGTTTGCATTGTGATTGTGTTATGCACAAATAAAGGAGGCTTGGCCTCCTGATAAACGGTCCCCAGCTGGGCTTCAGCTGGGTGCCACAGCAGCTTCTGGCATGCCGACCACAGCGTGTTGCTTGCTGCAAAGGAAGTGTACTGGTGCCACCGTGGTGTCAGCAGTGACTTTGGCTGGCTTTATGTGCTCACGGCCCTTCCATGAATGTGTCCACTTAGCCCAGCGGAAGATACCACAGAACTTGTCGGTTCCCTAGACATTTAGTGTGTCCTTCCTTCATTGTTATCGTGGGTTAAGGGCTTGGGGTTGCCGCGCTCTGGTGGACCGCATTTTCGAACGCGTAATCACTCCTAGGATTTAGCACCCACTTAGGATGTAGAAAAAAAGTGAGTGGCACAACGAGCACCCTAGCCCTGAGGTGATTTATGCCTAACAGCCACCTTCTCGGACTGGGGACCTGCGCGTACTCCAAGGGAAGGGTGTGTGTGTGTGTGTGTGTGTGTGTGGTGGGGAGTCTCAGACATTTGCTATCTTTGCCTGAGGCATTATCACATGGAAAAGGTTTTTTTTTTTAGCAGAATGTGGGGTTCAGGATTAGAGATCTGCGAAAAAAGAGGGGGTCGATAGCCCAGAAGGCGCCCACAAGAGAGGCCCCCCCTTCTCTGCAGTGATGGGGAGGGCTCTGCGGCGGGAGTGGGAGGGAGGGACACTGCAGCATGGTGGGCGGGTCAGGGGCGGGGCTAGATAGGCTCTAAAAGTCGGTGCCCGCCCGCTCTGCTCTGCCGCGGCCACCAGCACATCCCGGTGCATCTTCGCAGACGCAGCAGCCCTCCTCTGCGGCAGCCGCGCCTCGCCAACCGGTGCAGTGCCGCAGGCTCGCCCGAGAGGCCGCTCGCTGTCTCCGCCGCCGCTGCCGCGGGCCGCCCTGAGCGGACCGTGGGCTGCGCCGACGCCACCTCCGATCCTGTACGGTTGTGGGCGCCTCGGCGCGCCCCGTGCTCCGCAATCCTGCGGCGAGCGGCATGGGATAATGCGGCCATGGTGCGCCGAGACCGCTTGCGCAGGTGGGTGCTGCCGGCCGTGCCGCGAGGGGGGTGTGGCCGGCCCGACTCCGTGTGGGTACCTCTGCCACCCCGGAGCTGCCTGTGGCAAAATCCTTACCAAAAGGTGGCCATGCTGCTCCGGCTGGAAGGTGGTCGCTCTGCCCGAACTCGGGATCGCCCTCGCTGGTGGTTTATTTTCAAACCGGGGGTCAGCTGCGTAAGATTTAGGAATTTTAGGATCTCCGTATTACCCTGGTGCAAATTAGGTCTTTTTCCATCAGGGTCTTTGCTGTGGTGTGATTTAGGCGGTGGTGGTGCGGTGCAATTTAGGATTTGCGAACCTCGGTAACGCCCCGGTGTAAGAGCTGGTCATTGTTGTTGCGTGACTTGGGATTTCTAGACCGTGGTGTGTGGTTGAGAATTCAAGGAGCCGAGACTGCCACGGTGCGGTTTAAGATTTCTGGAATCGTAGTGGCGTAGTTACCGCATAGGTGCGACCGGACCTTGCCGCGCTGTGTGACCGCGGCAATAAGTGTTATTCCGAGGCCAGAAATGGGAACCCTCGGGAGACTGGGCACGCGGCCAGACTGTTAAAACGTAATGATAAATGTTTGCTTCGATTTGTGGGTTCGCAGTGTAGTTCTCGCTAAGAAGTGTTTAGATGGGCTGGTTTGGTGGTATTAGATCAGTGTATTTTTACATCATTGACAGAAATAAGAAATCAAGGCACGTAAAGTTTGTTACGGGGGTGTGTTGAATTTTTAATCTAAGTCATGGTGCCATTAAATAACAGAGATTTGACTTAAAAATTTGTTTAAACCTTTCGCCTGATTGCCAGTTTGCTTGACTACTGAAAATCATAAAACGTTGGGGGGGATTTTTTTTTTTACCAAGGTAACTAAGACTAAGAACAGCTCCCTGGGGGGTTGCCCCCCTTTCCTGAATGGAGGAGGTGCGCCGACGTACGGTGTGGGGAGCGTGGGTGTGGCACCTCTGTTCCCAGCGCAAGCGGGAAGCCCCTGTTCGCTCTGCCCCTCCCCGTGTTCTGCTGAGTCACTGCAGATTCAGTCTGAAACCCGCATGGATGCCCCAGAGGTTACGTGAAAATGTATGAACAGGTAACAGGACCGAATGGAGGCTGCGGAAAACAATCAAACAAAAATAATAATAACAATAGCAAAAAAACCCCAAACCTAACGCTTTTGTTATTTGCCTTTCAAGGAGGTTCGGCGGTAAAATCAGTTAGCGCATCACAGACTGCAATAAACCATCACGTTCTGGCACTGTTCCAGTCATTTCTAGTATTGCCTTGAAAGGTAGAACCAAGGCGTTGTGACTGTTTATTGAGCAGAGACTTCGGAGGGCAGAAAAAAAAGCCAGAGTCCAGCCGCAGTCTGAAGTTTAGGCAGGGAATTGAGGATTCTTAAGGTGTGTCATTCTTTACCACATCAGGTTTAGTGCTGGAATTAACACCCCCCCCCCCGCCAAAAAAAAAAAGAGGGAAAGCCAATTTTGCGAGATTGCAGGTAATGTGCCATAGGGCATTCTTACATGCAAAGTGAGCCAGCAAGCCAACGCTTCTCAGGACTCTGGCAATTAATCTGTTTTACCTGTAGCTAGCCTCCTGACATCTCCAGTTCAGTTTAGGAGGCATTTTCCCACTTAGAGAACCCTTTCCTTGGCAAAATAGTTTCTGATCTTGCTTTAAATTCTTGCCTCCAGGGGAGATAAATTAATCTGGACTTTTGAAATTTGGGCATAGCAAGCTGGGGGCACAAATTTGTGCTAGACAAAACCAAGTCCTGAGTGCTAGGTGTGTGGGTGGGGTCTTAATTTTAAATAGGGAACCACCTCAAGAGTCTGCGAAGAAAGCAAAAATAGAATCTGCTGCCCAGACTTCTAAGAGATTAGATGTTCAGGGTCAGGGCAAAGCTGCTTACTGGAATGTGAAGCGCTGCGGCCATCTTGCTTTCGCTATCTTCCCCTCCCCCTCAGTTTTTTAGCCCAAATCCAGATAGTAGTGCCAAATGGGGCTTCACTGGCCAGAGGATATATATTAAAATTAGAAGCAGCCTCTGCTTAATGACATGTAATAAATTACATATATGCTTGAAGATCATATATGGAAGAATGGTGGTAAGTACTGCAAAGGGTAGCGACGTTTTCACATTTTCTTGGTAAACTTTTCCTGCCACGGTCACGTGGTGTCAGTTTTGCATCCATGTTCTGTTTTGATTTTTGGAAGTGTACAATGTTACCTTGGCTGCTTTTCCCACAGGATGAGGGAGTGGTGGGTCCAAGTGGGGCTACTGGCTGTGCCCCTGCTGGCTGCGTACCTGCACATCCCGCCCCCTCAGCTCTCCCCCGCTCTACACTCATGGAAGACTTCCGGCAAGTTTTTCACCTACAAGGGACTTCGCATCTTCTACCAAGGTGAGAACCGGACTGTCGGAGAATCCCACAAACTTGGGTCATGTGGGTCTCAGCTGAGGTACTTATTTTATATCCCTTGGTCTCTGTTGCTCCACGGGGGGGGGGGGGTCGTGGGGAAGGGAGTAACCCTGTTTGTGTAAGGAGTATAACGGACGGTCTTCTGAGAACAGGGCACTCAGCAATGGAGAGGTGGGGGTGGGGATGGAATTGTACCTAATTCAGGAAGTTTCTTCCAGTCCCATTTGTATTTGATGTTAGTCTTCTCTTGAGCGCCCCTAGTGTCAGGTAACATGATATTTAGAGACCTGTCTACACCTTTGTCTCCCCCCCATTTCCGTTTGTCATTTTATTATTTTCCATGATTTGTTATATGTATCTAAAACTGATGAGATTTACTGGGAATTATTATGACTGCTACTTAATTACCACACTCACGGCATTGTTATATTTTTAATCTTAATTATCTTCATTTTTCATTTAATCTTTACAACAGCACTTGGAGATAGGTGTCATTAATCTCATTTTATAGGTGAAGAGACTGAGAAACAAATTGGAAAGATTTCTTTTGGGCGGGGGTCAAGAGCAATAACGAAAAATGTTTGTTTTTCGTAAACCGTTTTTCATTATTGCTCCTGACCTCCTCTCATTTGTTATCCACAGTCAAGTAAGTATGAAATTTTCCTTACACTGGCTTGTTGGTTCTTTTCCAGAATTAATATTTAGTGTTTTATAGTATCTGTAGATTCGTCAGCCTAAGTACAGTACATGATATTTTTAACTGCTTCTAATTAAACAATTTTTGAAAGCTTATTACCAATATTTTTCTGCCACTGACAGTATTAATTTAAATCCAGTACCGTGGCGAGGATTCTATTGTTTGAATAATCTGAAAGATGTCACATACAGAAAAAAGTTGATGTCATCATTAGCCCATTTTTGAAACAGAATTCTGTACGTTTGTTTTGGTGTTGGGTGTATGTATCTGCTAGCATTGGATAAACAGTACAGAGAATCTTAGTTTGTTGTGATTGTAACATTCTAATTGGTTTTATTTTTTATTTAGGTGTTTTACTTCTTACTAAATGAAAAATAATTTGCATTTTAATATTGATAACTACAAGGGAATATCTCTAAAAAAAATCTAAGTGATAATGAGCAAATTGTTTCAAGAATTTTCATGTAAAGTGTGCCATTTACAATTTAAAATACAGATTAAGAGGAGGCTCCTCTTATCTAGTAAGCTTGCATTTTAAAGAACAACATTTTTAATATCATTAATTTGGTCTGATCCTTTTTTACTGAAATAGATTTTGCTGTCTTCAAGGCTATTTTGCAAGGAGTTTGCCTGATTTCTCTTTTTCCTCCTTTTAGACTCCGTTGGTGTGGTTGGAAGCCCTGAGATAGTTGTGCTTTTACATGGCTTTCCAACATCCAGCTATGATTGGTACAAGGTAATGAAGTTTGGTTTCTAGGTCCTGCTATGTCCTAAAAATATATTCAAATGCTAGATTTATTTATTTATTTTTGGTCAGCCCTTGCAGATCTGAACTGCTTGATAAAATCCCATTAAATATTGAATTGCTTTTCATGTACTATAAGGGAGTAAAAAAATGGCTGCCCAGAGAGAATCATTGCCAAGTTAAGGCTGGAGTTTTGTTCTCAATATATTAAATGTTAGGAATCATACCCTTTCCCAGAGGATCACCCAGGCCTGTGATGGTTTCATGGGATTTTTCACATTATCCAAGCTGACATATAGGCATGAGTCCTGTGCTGCTGTGGGCAGGCACTGGCACGTGGAGTAGAATGCACATCATGCTTGCTTTCTTACAGATCTGGGAAGGTCTGACCCTGAGGTTTCATCGAGTGATTGCCCTTGATTTCTTAGGCTTTGGCTTCAGTGACAAACCGGTAAGCAGCAGTGAGGTGGACCCCAGTGATGGGTGGGATGGGTATGAATGCAGGTCAGGCTCTGATGATGTCATGCTATGTCTCTGGCTCTTTCCTTAGCGACCACATCAGTATTCCATATTTGAGCAAGCCAGCATTGTGGAATCCCTCCTTCGGCACCTGGGACTCCAAAACCGCAGAATCAACCTGTTGTCTCATGACTATGGAGATATTGTCGCTCAGGAGCTGTTGTACAGGTGAGACCAGACTTCTGTCCTTGGCACAGATGTCAGGAACTTAAGATGATGGGAAGTCAAGTTGTTTTGGGATCTTCAAACTTTGGGGGTTGTCTGCAGCCCTCTGCATGGGTGCCAGCTGCTCAGCTACACGTATGTTTCTTCTTGTCCTTTACAGGTACAAGCAGAATCGATCTGGCCGGCTTACCATAAAGAGTCTCTGTCTGTCAAATGGAGGTAATTGCCTTGGTGGTAGGTGGGAAGTGGGGTGTAGCCTAGGAAGGCTACCTTTTTAAGTCATAAAGACACCTAAGTGATAATCTGATATTATAAGCAGACACTAAACATGGGGCATCTTTTACCTTTATTGTGCCATGAATAGTTCTGATAGTTGATGGCATATATGGAATATATGTTTACAAACATTTAGAAAATAAAAGGATAACTAAGTGGGTGAGGGTGCTTGTTGCTAAATTTGTCAATATGAATTTGGTTCTGGAACCCATACCGTGGAAGGAGAGAACTGACTCCTCAAGTTGCCTGATCTATGTAACATGTTCCATGACAGCTAGGACTACATGGAGAGACCTTGTCCCCAAAACAAAAACAAACATAACAAACAAAAAAAGACTACCACAAATGTGATCTGATGGTCTGGCTGGGAAGTTGCATTAGTAAACTCTTAATTGGTGGCAATGCCAGGTGTCAGGCTGGGAATGAATGAGTATTATTTGGAGCTCATTAATTCAGAAATGCCCAAATGCCCCCATCTGAATGCCTTATGAGTGGCTTGGGAGAATAGTGGGTCTGTCCCTTTATCAGTTCAAGAGAAAAATACACATAACGTGTGTGTTTGCAGACCAGTTCATTAACACCAGTGTGTATTCTGAGCTGAGGAGATGCTGAGGGGAGTTTAGGCCTAGGCATCAATGCATTATGGAAGAGCCTATGAATTACTTTATCCATTTCTATACCTTTAAAATGAGGAAAGTAATATCAGGGTGTTGGAACTTGACTGTTACACAGAGAATCTTGTAGAAATTAGCAGTATAATCATTCTTCAGATTGGAACACATGTATGTAGTTTCCACGTTGAGTATAAGTTGTTACGTAGTGTATAGCTGTTTTTATTCCTAATTCTGTTTTGTTGGTGAATTGTCGGTGAAAGCTCCAAATGTAACAACAAATAGGGTAATTAGTTTCTGGCAATGGCTGTCTTTCTAACTTACAGTTATCTGTAAATGGGTAAATGTCTCTCTTTCCACAGGTATCTTTCCTGAGACCCACCGTCCTCTCCTTCTTCAAAAGGTTGGCAGTTTCACTGCATAGCTCCTTCGTTCACATGTCTGTGACAGCAAACAAACAAACAAACAAACCTGGGACCCTTAAGGGTCATACTTGTGGTGATGAGCTGTCTATTGAGATCTTTATCATCAATTCACATTAATCAAGTTAATTTTTCATCCTCAATCAAAGCAGGCTCTCCTACATAAAACCAAACATTTCTGAGAAATAAGAGATGACTATTTAGAAAAATAGAACTACATGAAGATCTGTGTCTTAAGTATGATATTTAAATAAATTGAGATCCTAGGCTAAACTTGATGATTTCATCAGTTAGATTTAGGGATTATACATTTTCTTTCCCCAGAAGACATGGCTAAGTTCTATTTTATCTGGTGTAAAACACTTTCTCTGGACCCTCATTCTTACCCTCACTTCTGACCTGCAGCTCCTCAAAGATGGAGGCGTGCTTTCACCTATCCTCACAAGGCTCATGAACTTCTTCGTGTTCTCTCGAGGGTAAGTCATCATCAAAGACCTCATGAGCGAGCCGAGAACAGTGTAGTCAAACTCGCTGCTATTATAGGGTTGGACCAAAGCATGCCTGGGCCTGGAGATTTTCTAGAAGAATTTCTGAATTGGCAAAGGGTCAGACAATATGGCCTTCTGAGGTCCTAGTTCTGTCTGGCGCTCTGTCTGGCGCTCTGAATCCCTTCCGCTGCCTTAGCATCCTGCATCTGTATTCTTTCAGTCTGACTCCAGTCTTCGGACCGTACACTCGACCCTCTGAGAGTGAGCTATGGGACATGTGGGCTGGAATCCGCAACAATGACGGGAACTTGGTCATCGACAGGTGAGACAGGAACCTTGCTCTAGGCCCCAGTGAGACTCTCTTGGAGAGAGGGGCAGGTGCAGGATTATGTTCTCATCCTTGCTGGCATACTCCCTGTCCCAAGGGGGCTGGTTAGGAATTATGAGATGAACCCGAGACAGTCCTAGTCTGTGTTTTCCAACAAAGAAATCAAGCACAGGGTGAGTTACTCCTGAAGTATTTGGCACAGAGAACGTGGATAAATAGTTGCAAATCTTAGTGCTTATTTGCATGAAAATGACTCAGTGACTTTGACATATCCATCTTTAGACTTTTGGTTAATATTCAGTATTTCAGAATGTTTTAATCAGTTCTGAAGAAAGCCTCAAGTCTCTTAAGCACAAAGCTCTTCTGCCTATTCCTGCACTAGCAATGGCTTGAGAAGCAAGGCTTTGGTTTAGTAAGACTGTAGCCGTCTCCTTGGAAAGACTGGGAGATGCAATATATGCATCGCTTCTCAAGACGAGGCCTGGCCTTTTGTGAGCGGGGTCTATGACTCCCATGCTCTAAACTGCTGGCTTTCTGTGAACTCCCTATCCTAGCCCACAAGATCCTTAATATTTTTTTTAAAATATAAATCAAACTGAAAACAAGCACACCTCTCTTTTAAACACATTATTCTCATATTTTGCCTTGCTAACTGCCCCAGAGTTAGGGAGAACAGTCAGGGCGGCCTGCAGTGTGGCTGTTGGCAGCTTCCTCTACAGGAGGAGTCTTCCACTCCATGGTCAAATGGAGTATAGTAATGAAGCCATGACCCCATAAACTTGTACACTTGCATTTTTAGAGGTGGCTATCCACTCAGAGATTACGTAGTTTGGTCTTAGTTTCAAATGAGGAATTTAGGTTTTTAAAAGTGTTTTCTTAGAGTCTCAGAGCTGGGATCAAAACTGGATTCTTAGACCCAGGCTTTCTGTACCAACTGTAATCCTTCTGAAGATCTCATTTCCTGCTTAAGAAATGCAAAGAACATAAGCGCTTATGTTGATAGCACTGTTCTGTCCCATGGTAGTTAACACAAAAGTTAACACAAATGGCTGAAGTGGGCTATTCCTGGGACCTGAGGCTGCTTCTGTATGCAGATGCTTTTCTGGACACTGCACTGATACTAGTTCTTGCTCTGCTCTTGCTGACTCTCCTGTGCTCTAGTCTTTTACAGTATATCAATCAAAGAAAGAAATTCAGAAGACGCTGGGTGGGAGCACTTGCTTCTGTGACCATCCCTAGTGAGTATCTGCGTGCAATCTTCCGTCACTTCTTGACAGGGACCCTTGGGGAATAGAGACTTAACATAATTACCACTCATAAAATTTCCATGCAGGGCTACCAGGGTTAGCAAATAAAAACAAGTCAATCTGAGTTTTACATAAAAACAGCTACTTTTGGTATGTGTTATAAAATATTTAGGACATACTTTTTGCCACCCTCTTTCCTCTCCCCCCAAAAAAACCTATAAACTTTTCACCTGAAATCTTTAACTGGTCATTTTTTTTTTTTTTTTTTTTTTTTTTTAGAAAGGATTTCTCTGTAGCTCTGGCTGTCCTGGAACTCCCTTTGTAGACCAGGCTGGCCTCACTCACAGAGATCCACCTGCCTCTACCTCCAAAGTGCCAGGATTAAAGGCGTGTGCTAGCACCGCCCAGCTAACTGCCCAATTTTTATTCACTGGCAACCCTATTGCAAACACCTGGAATGCCAGAGTGAGGGTGGAAGGCACTGAGCTACTACATAGACGGAGCTGGTATGGCTTGCCTACCATGCTGAAAATGGAACTGTTGGGACAGGAAGCTAGTAAAGTCATACGGTATGTCGAAGGGAATCAGCAGTGTCTCACATACTAGTGATCAATATGTCAGAGGTCAGTCACAACAGAGGGAACAAAGGATGATGATTCTATCTACACCTACATTTCTAGAAAGAAGATCTTGAAAGTGAGCTTATTCCTTTGGGTTCAGAGTATACAAGAGCAAGAAGCGACCAAATGGTTCTATGTAGAAGACGAACTGGCTTGTTCTATAAGTTCTTTATAGCTCACTAATAACATTTTCTACATAAGAATTTTATTCACATATTTTTTTTAAATAAATGGAGGGAAGTTAATTTTAAGGTAGCAACAGAAGCATAGATGTGAGTTGTTAGAAATTCCTTCCTCTTCTCTTTCCTAGTTCATTTTATCTATGGGCCACTGGATCCTATAAATCCCTATCCAGAGTTTCTGGAGCTGTACAGGTGAGTCCTCAGAGGTTTTGTTTTTGTTAGATATTTCATCTTAACAGGTCTGTTGGCACTAGCTATTGCCTCTGATCTCACTGAAAACATAAAGTAAATAGACCAGTTAGGTATAGGGAGTCTTATTCTCACCAAAGGAGATTTGATTATATATTCTCTGGATTCATACGTCCTGTTTTCACTAACATGGTTGTTATATTATTGCTAAGTATAGAGGAAAGGGGGGAAAACCTTCACGTGACCGGAACCTCTTAAGGAATGTGTTAGCTGATTCTAAAGCCAGTTCACTGACCTCAACTGAGCAGGCTTCAGTGAGCAGTTATGAACAGCTCACTATGAAAAATGCTTTTTCATTGGTTGTTACTCCTTCAGGGTACTTATTCAGAAGGTGCTGGAATATGAAATCTTGACTGTCATGTAAGAGTGTTCCATACCTTCATGTGCCCTAGTAGATACAATCTGGCAATAAACAGCTTGTTTAGAATTTTAAACAATCTCCTCATGAGATTAAGGAAGGTTCTTTGTTTATCTTTGCTTGGGCAGTGAGCTGCAGAGTGAGCCACCTGTTGATGCTTCTCTAAGGAGCTGAAAGTCATGTTTTGAGGACTGTTACAGAAGTGTTGTATTTGCAAGATGTTGTCTGTTGTGTTCTGAACAATTGAAACCAGTCTAAGTGGAACTGGCAAGTTTATCTGGCTAAGGTATAGTTCCCAAGTAGGAGATGAACAAGCTCTTTGTTGGCTCTTTCCAGTGTGGTATGTCTGTCTACATGGGCATTGACGGGGTTTCCCATGGCTTACATTCTCTCATCGTCCAGCCTTAAGTTCACCTCCATGCTGTTCTCTTCCACTAGGAAAACGCTGCCGCGGTCCACAGTGTCGATTCTGGATGACCACATTAGCCACTACCCACAGCTAGAGGATCCCATGGGCTTCTTGAATGCATATATGGGCTTCATCAACTCCTTCTGAGCTGTAAAGAGTAGCTTCCCTGTATTAATTACCTCCCCCATTCTCATATTTGTGTGTATTCCACTTAGAAATGCCCAAAAGAGGTCCTGGCAATCAAATACTATTCTTTCATAAAAGTCCATTTGATTCACATTGGTCAGCAAACTATAGAAAACAGGCAGCAGAAACTCTAAGGATGGCATGCTAATCCATCTCTCATTCTCTTATGGGTGACAAGATACTCCTCCCCTCATTCCTGTGACATCTGACCAAGTGTATGGATCTGCTGTTTAGTGTTATTAGAAAATTCTGATGAATAACACTTCTCAATTATGTAGAAAGACAGCATTGGACATTCTTTTTCGTAAAATACTTAAAAAAAAAAAACCTAACTTGTGTGGACTTTGCTGAAATACTCAGAAATGTTAACTTCTGGCCCAACCATAATTGGAGTCCTGTAGTAAAGAGCGAGGGAGGAGCTTGCTTATCTCCCCTTCAAGCTCTCTTTCAGCACAGCTTATGAGAAGGAATATCTTGTCATGCCTTACATTTAGTTTCATCAGCTGCTTCTAATTATAGACATTTTGTTGAAACACACATTGGCTTAGGGGCCTGGAGATGTAGCTCAGTGGTAGTGTGTCTGCCTAGCAAGCTAAAGCCCTTGGGTTCAATCCCCAGAACTGCCCCCCCCCAAAAAAAAACCCTTACCAAACCAAAATAGACATCATGATACAATGTTCTGAATATGCTTTTGAAACTTATTAGCATACTCATGTATGTATTTTCTAAGGGTATTAAGATGTTGGCCCTTACTTGCTAGAGTAGAGAACCTCATCACACATATAATTTGTGAATAAAAAGATTCAAATTATTTACAGAATTTCCTAAAACCATGAGGTATTAACCAGTTGCATCTGTGCCAGAGCTTTATTGTCACTGGCTAGAAAGTCCATGCTGAACAGTAAATAACAGCCTTCCTCCTCGCAACAGTACTTAGGTGCATGTTCCTCCAGTCTGAAGTGGAGGGGAGGGGCCCCTGTAACAGCCAAATGCCCACTGACTCCTCTTAGGATGGCTGCCTAGCACCCACCCTACTGGCTGTTCAGCAAGGCTTTCTCATGTAACTCAGCAACTCCTGTACTGAGACCTAAGAACAAATGCTGAAAGAGCAATGGTGCTGAAAACTTTTTTAAGCCACAGTTTTAACTTAGTTAAAGCAGCATTATTGATTATTTTAAATTCATTTTTTAAATTAGAAATTTCAAGTATAGCAACTTTGAAACTGGAATGAATGAGTGTTTATTTTCTATTAATAAAAACAAACTGTGACAAAAATGGATTCCGGCTTCCCCTCCCGCTCCATCCTTCTGGGATAAAATTTTCCAACATTGCCAAGAGTTTTCACACATTAAATAAAAGCATACAATGAAGCCAAGCAGCTGTAGAATAGCATACATAGTATCTGGTTTTCAAGATCATTCAAAGCTGCATTTGTCATCCCAAAGCTGAACAAGTAAGACAATGAGAAGGGAAGAAACACTAAAATCCATGCACAAAGGCAAACATTTGCTTGATCTGCTGGCTCAGGGCCAAACATTGGATTTGCTTCTTCAAAGTCTCTTAATCTTTAAATGAGACTCTGGGAAATTCATGCCATAAGCTTAAAAACCACCAGTAGGGAGAGCATAGCCAACATCACCTTTCCCAGCAAGAACTTATCCTACAGAAGCCAAGATAACATCCACAGGTGTTCTCTCTTTGCTCCTCACAGTCACCTGCATGGTCACTCCATCTGCTAAGGCCAGTCTAGACCGCACCAATAAGTCATAGCCACCTCTGTATACACCTGAGAGAAAAAAGTTAGAGAAAGCCTATTAAAAAGTTCAAATAAGCCCTGACTAATGGGATTTATCATGTTTTGCCCGTACCTCCTTTCTATTATTTTAGTTTCGCCTTTATAGAAATTTATAGGAAGTGAGTCCTACAAATAATTCTAATTTTTAAATGTTCATATGACAACCAGGTCATGGAAGGTATTGAGTATCACTAACTTAGTGCACTCAGGGAGTGGAGCTAGCATCTGTTGGAGATTGAAGTATTTTAAGCCATTGTGCTTCCTAAAAGAATAACCTAAGGAGAACCTGTATAATCAGTTATTCATTTTGATTAGGTCTCAAATTGTTAAATAATGCGATGACAGACAACAACAGGGCAGGGAGTGCCTATCCACATCCTTTCCTTTTAAATTCTGTACATTTGAAAGGAAGCAGATGGGAATGTCTTACCCGCCAGATAGAGGGAATGGGAATTCTTATTCTCAGGTACTTTGTCTGATCTCTCACATGGCTGCATGCCCAGAAATGAGATGATGTTGTTCACAGCCTCTGTTGAGAAAGTTGATGTGACAGCATTAGAAGAGCTGAACACGAGGGTCTGTCCTAGGAGCTGCAGGTACAGAGGCTACTCCTCTAGAAAATGGCTGATTTGGTCAGATGATACAGACAGGTATCTGGGTTTTGAGTAGATGACTTAAACCATACTCAACAGAAAGGAGTTCCTTTGGAACTGCATATATGCCTCCTGGGCTTTATTCTGGCCCCAGGCAGCTCACTGGCAGCAAAATTCTTCTCACCTTCAAGGGTTTTTGTAGAGCTAAGGGCAAAGGTTTCTTCTTTCTCAAAGGTGTCTCCCACCTCTTCCCAGGCAGCAGCAAAGTTAGGTTTCAGTACCTTCTGAATATGGTCAGACACAGTCACTTCAAGATCTTCCAGCTAGTGGGCAATAAGCAGGAGTCAGTAAATAAAAGTTCTTTGAGTCTACAACAAAAATAGAAGGAACTGATCACTCAGCATTTTGTTTACAAAGCATGCAAAGGCCTAAAGGAAGCTCTGTACTAGAACTACAGGTTCTAGTACAGAGGAGCAAGAAAAACCTGGCAGGAGCCAAGTAAGTGTAGGTTGAGTGCCAATGGCCCTGAGGTGCACAGTAGTCATTGCCACAAGACCCCTCGTGGAGGCCATACACCTTCTAACTTGACACACCACCCCTCCTTTCTGGCAAGGCTTTTCAGTCCATGACTTACCAGTATTAGAACTAACCAATCAAAAAGTTCCTGAAACCTACTTTATAAATAAACCCAATCACATTAAAAATGATGCAATTATCAGTTATTCCCATTAATAGAGGAAAAAAGGTGACTTCCTTTGGTTTAGTGGTAAAGTACTCCATTTAAATTCTCTCTGGCACGATACAATTCCATGACAGGGAGGGACAGTCTAGGTCCCATGAGTTCTCTCAGCTGTTCTAGGAAAACGCTCTGTGAGAGCAGTCGCTGATGCTGTGGAGGTGCAGGGTCTGCAGGGAAGCCTCACCACATATTCATCATCATATCCATCTTCATCTGGAACTCCTGTGTTAGGGTCACAGTCCCGGACTGTAAACTTCATGGTACAGCTAAAGGTGCCTGCGACTGGAGGGAAGAGCAGGCAAACCACATGAGCGGGTAGAACAAGCACATTTCCATCATCACTGTGCTCAGTATTGTGTTCCACATTTCAGTGTTAACATTTGCATACCCTGTTCTAAGGTGGGAGAGCTCTTGGAGCAGCTTGCAAGCTGGTCAAAAACCCAGTTTCACAAAGTATGATTGAAAATGTTTCTGTACTGTAGATTAGAAGAGCACACAGAAGAGATGACTTGAACAAACTGTTTTTGTGTTGATGTGAAGAAACGGGGAGATATTTTGGGGGGGACTTTCTGTCATGTTGGTTAAAAGAGCCAATATTTTGAAAAACAAGAACCACTCGATGCTCTAGGACCACAATAAAGCAAAAACTACTGGCAGCAAAGTACACAAATCATCAGATTAACACTGAGCAAGTACACGGTCTCAGTGCTGTCTTTAGACTGTGAACTTTGTGGAGCCACAGAACACCAGAATAAACTAAGTCAGCTTTCAACCTGCAGTGAGTAGAAGAAAGGGAGGCTTTACTATTGGTAAAGTCTATTTCAGAGTGGAAAAGCAAGCAGCATTCACTGTATGTTTCAGATGACTGACAGAATTAAGTAAGGAATGAGTAATCAAAAATTGACACCATTTTGGAAAGTGAAGTTTTGCTGAAGACAGGGTTTTCCAGTTTAAAGGAGAGAATTTGGCCAACATGGATAGAGGAAAGGTATTTATGATCTAATCAGGGATCTAGAAAAAGTTTATGTGCACAAAATACTAGAAATTGGAGCATTAGAAAGCTATTTGGGGGTTTAAGCAAGAGAAGAAAGGAGATGCAAATGTAAACACTTATGATAGTATGGGAATAAGAGGTACTTTTTCAGTCTTTAAACATCCATCCATCCATCCATCCATCCATCCATCCATCCATCCATCCATCCATCCATCCATCCCACTGACATTTAAGTAAAGGTATAAGGGAATGCGGTATACACAAAAAATGAGTGACACATGACTTCTGTTTCCAAAGCTGACAGAGAGTTAAATTAGTGTGATTAATCTATTCTTGACACTACAATTCAATGCCACAGATCCTTTAGTATAAATTTTAACAGAGTGCTATGTGAAATGCAGGGTTAGGAGCCTGGGGATAAATTAAAGAGAGACAAAATGAATGGTAGACTAGATCACAGACTGGCGCAGACTAGTTAACTCATATGTAGAAGACAAGAGAAGGCACTTAACAGTACTGAGGATGTGACACATAGGGATGGATTGAGGACGAAGGTGTGAGTGAAACCTTTGTGGCACAATCTTCATTAAACGATTTGGTTGATGCAATGAGGACTTGCAGGGAACCTGCCAAGAGCTACATTAAAAGTCAGTGGTAGTAATGCACCAGTCAAACCAAAGACGAGACAGACACTGGGAGACGAGAGGAGGTCAAAGGGACCCTTCCAGGGCCAGAGCACTTTACTATCATCACAGTTACAGCTTCATCAAACAGGAAAGGCAAAACCCAAAAGGAAGAAAGAAAACAAAACCTGAAGACCTCTTAAAGAGGCTTAAAAAATGAAGCAAATTTTATGAGAGTCACCTGCTAAGGAGATAAGTTTGAAAAGAATACAGAATTGGAAACAAAGATCAATGCTGGAAGCTAAATAAGGAGAGGGAGGTGCAGTTGGGCTGGAGACAGAGTGGATAGTAAACACATGTCAGGGTGGAAAGAGCAAAAGTGAGGATGCTTAAGGAGGATGGGAGTGTTAGGCAGTGAATGTAAAAAAGAAAAGTGAGTGGCTACACGCAGAACAGGAGGGATGCTGAAAATTAAGGCTTTTTTCCTGGCTAAAGGAGGAAAAACAGTACAGAAGATCAACATTAAAGTTAACATCAGATGTAAAAGAGCCAGTACTAAGAAATGGCAGGCATCAAATGAAACTTAAGATAGCTCTTGGGCCTCAAATCAGGAAGGAATGAAAATGAAAGGTAAATTGGAAGCAAAGGGAAGGAAAACATGCCAGAGGGCCGGCCAACAAGCAGATAAAGTGTAGAATAAAGATCTCAAATGGAAAATCCTGTCAGAGTTCAATGTAAATCTACTTGGTCACATTTAGGCATAGAGACCGTGGTGAATCAGGTTGTTAAGGAGGGAACGTTTATAACAGTTAAGATGCCACAGTGCTGACAGAAAGTGACTGACGACAACTTAGGGAGATATTAGGATTGCTTAGTGGAGAGTACAGGCGGGTAGCTTGGTTCTGAGACTAGAATCCTGTTACAAGGTGGAGAATGAGTGAAGATTATGAGGAGGCAAATACATCTAAAGAATTCTGCATCCATGTTGACTGTAGTGGGGTGGAAATGGAAAGGATGACAGATGAAGATTATTGCACAGTGTGCCATCCAAATTGCTGAGATGCTTTGTGGATCTTGTTTGACTCGGAGTGACATGGTACTTAGGGAGCCTGTATGAAAGTATCACAGAGAAGACAGAGGTTGGAATCTGAAAAAGAAAAAAGTAAGTAGGATTTTGAGTGGAAGGACAGAGTGAGTACAAAGAGTGAGTAGGGAAGGGCATTATAGAGGGCCAAAATGAGGAATGCTGAAAAAAAATGACAGTTGAATTTGGAGGAGAGACCTATGTTACGCTAGATTGCAGCCTAAGATGGAGGGAAGAAATGCGGCTCTGAAACGGTGTTATGAAGGACTATCATCTGGCAGCCTCTCCTTGGATGCTATCTGAAGCAACTAATAGACTTAGGGATTGGGAGTATAAATAAGACAGCTCTGAGCTATGCCAATTGCAGGAACTCTCTGAAAGTCTGGACTAGACCATAATTGTACTGAACATCATGACGGAGTTATCTGAAGAGAGTTAACAGTAAGAGTGGCACGAGCAGATTAGAGAGGAGAGACATACTAGGGACAGAACCTGGCTAGAAAGTTCTGTTCAAGAGGAACACATATGGTTTCTTCAAGAGGGGATGATATTATTTTAGGACAAGATAGTGAGGAGGAAAGGAATGGAAAAATAACAGATGAAAATAACAGAGGTACTGACTGGAAGGAGAAACCTTTTATTTGGGTTAAAAGACAGGAGAGAGGTTAACGCCCCGAAGGAACTTTGAAACCTATAGCATGGTTCTGAGGTGGCACAGTAATGAGCTAGACCATGGAGCCACAGAGGTTTCCAGAACTAAACTCTGATCACAATGATGAGTGTACAGAAAAGAGAACAGGAAGGAGCGCTGTAGTAAACTTGCTCCTGAAGTCTTGGCATAGACTTTTAACTAATGGGCCTGGTGGAAGGAAAGGCAAGAGCAGTGTTTCCTAAATGTGTTACAAGTATAAAGTCACAGACTTACTGAATCAGAAATTCAGGGGGGCTCAGCAGGTCAGATGAGGCACACAGAATGTTTAAGATACTGCAGAGGACAGACAGGAAAGTTTGAGGTTGGATTTGCTGGGGTATTGTTAAGGAATCTTATAGAACCAACTGAAAGTAAGAGAAGTGAGACCACAACCAGGAAAACGTGTGTGTGCTTGAATGGCGATAAAATACACAAATTGAGGTTGGTTTAGAACTCTTAAGGTTCAGAGTGTCACGTGTCAGGCCAGAAAGAGGAGTGCGAGTATTACTAGCTCTGCAGGGCAGTCTAAGAGCAAGTTGCATGTAAACTTCTTGTATACACACCGCCCACCCACCCATGTGCTTAGGAAGTCAGATGCTAGTAATAGTGATTCCCTTGATTCCCTTGTACATAAGCCTGCTTGGGGTAGCGTAGTTTTTTTATGGCCATAGTACTTCTTATCAGTAGGCTCATTTCCTATGACCAAGGACCGTAAAAATGCTGTGAAATATTCCTGTCATCTTCCCAATAACATGGGCAAGATAACTCAAGAAACTCATCGGTTGGTAAGTAAACATTTCCAAAATATTTATTTATATTGTATATATTTAATATGTAAAGGTAAGCAACTTGTTACTTATGTTAAAAACATCACTGTTTCATATTATAGTATGGGATCATTTTGTACCATATAAAAAGTGTCTTCTATTGAAAACTGCATTTAAAATAGTTGGACAACTGTCCTTAAACATGGTTTATATTTTAAAACATTCTTAAAATTTTTCATTATCGTTTTAATGATTCTTGTGAAAATGTGCTTTTTTTTCCCCCCAAAAGGGAGCTAGGTGAAGGCTTTTTCAAACTCAGAATACAGTGTATTTACTATAAAAAGTGTGTGTGTGTGTGTGTGTGTGTGTGTGTTGGGAGGGGGGAATTAATGATAACTGTTATTTACAAAGCAGATGTGTCAGGAAGAAGGTGGTGTAGGGAGGCAGTTATTAAAGGAAAAAAGGGAAGGAAATCAAGTGATAACCAAAAACAGGACACTCGGGAGGGAAGGGTAACGTTCAGGAAACTATGGATACAAAGAAAGGAACATGTGATAGAAAAGAATTAGGGTGTGCGTGTCCATCCTGGGAGTGGTGGCACACACCTTTAATCCCAGCATTCAGGAGGCAGACGCAGGTGGATCTCTGTGAGTTCGAGGCCAGCCTGGTCTACAAAGCGAGTTCCAGGACAGTCAGGGCAACACAGAGAAACTCTGTTTCAAGAAAACAAAACAAAAAGAATTAAGTTAGGTAAACATGAAACAAAGCAAGTGGCAGGAGTCCTACTAAGGAGCGAACAGAAACAAGTAGAGCAACTGAGCACAGCATAGAAAAAGCAGAACTATGAAAATAGACTGAGTGGTAAATGTGTAACAAAAAAAGTATATGGATGATAAATTAGCCATTCCCTACCCCAGGCAGAATACAAAAAAGTAAATGCATAAAAAAGCAAGGTAAAACTTGCCCATACATGGGAAAGGCCATGTGAAGATGACATGTTGGAAAAAAAGTCTTGGCACTGGAATTACATCAAAAGGAATAGAATGTAGGTGGACGCTAAGCACTCTATGGGTTTGATAACTTTGAGTAAATATAGGGCTAGTTAGCTTTACAAGATTGTGAAGAGTGAGGTTAGCAACAACCAACAATAAAATAAGGCCAATAGAATGAACGTATAAGCCAAGGAAAGGACTAGAGAACTAAAGAGAGTCCAAATATCCTGACGGGAAATGGTGAGTGGGAGAGAAATAAGTGGGATGACAATCATGGATAACAAGAGGGGAAGGACTAGGAAGAATATTTAAGTCTAATTTCAAACAAAGTGGAACTTGAGAAATGAGCAAAGAAACTGAATTAAGCTTGGGAAAGGTAAAAAGGGCACATCCATGCCTAGAAAGCAAGCTCAGTATCAACAAAATGATGTTAGAAAGCACTGATGGAAGAAGGTAAATTTAAAAACATAAGGAAAACCAGATACTGGTCTCCTAAAAGAATAACTTTTAAAGAGAAAAAAGTAGAAATGAAGAGTAAACTGTCAATCATACGGTGCAGACTGTGGTTAGAACATGTAGAATGTGACAGGATGAACAGGGAAGGGGGAGGTGGTTCCCGAAGGAGGGTGCAGGGTCTATACAATAAGAGGAATCACTGAGATGCTTGAGTAAGGACATAAGAGGACCCGAAAGCTAGGGGCATGGAATGGGAGAACAAAGGCCAGGGAGGACAGGGGGCCATCCACTGCAGTGATTCTTAACCAGGGGGTGGGGGGTGGAGGGGTTCCACCCGAGGGGAGGGTGGGCATGGCCCTCAGGTGGCCTATCAGAACACAGAGGTGAGGCAGTGATCTGCTCACAAATACTAACAATAACACCAGTTAGAAGATGGTTCTGATAGGCTACTGGGGGGTCGTGCACCCCTGGGTGAGAATTACTGGTAGAAGGGGGGGGCTGGAGATGGCTACAGGGAAGGAAGGGTGAGCAGATGGAGGCTGTGAGTCCAGGCAGATGGAGACATCAAGTCATGACCATCAGACTTGGGAGAAAAGGTCCCGCCCGCTGGTGCAGGGGGATGACAGTGAGCAACTGGATGCAGTGCAGAAGGAAGGTTTCCTGTCAGGAGCAGGAGTGCAGTGCCAACACTGTGGTCCCTGCTGAGGACTGAGGTGGAGGAGCGAGGCTGATATGGGTAGTGTTCAGAATTAATGAAAGTTGAGGCCTGTCATCCAGGGTGAAGTAGGGAAAGAGGAGAATGGAGCCAGTAACAAAATAGATATTAAGGAAGGTGTTGAATGTTGAGGAGTGGGAAGAGAAGCAGGAGCATTAGGAGGGAGAGTCATTATGATCAAGTCAGGGTACTGTCAGGATGGGGTGGATTGTGTGGAACAGAATACCAAAATCACACAGTGACAAGAACAGAGAGGCAGATGCTCCCTGAGAGCTTTATCAGAGCATGACTGGAAGGATGTGAAAGGAAGCAAAACAGGTTACAGGGAATTATGGATGTGGGGTTCTAAAAGGAACTCATAAGCCTGGGTCACAAGGCCTGATGGGTGGAGGGTGAAGAAATGGTGCTGCCAGTCTGATGAAACAGTGGGTGTGGAAGATAGGTTAGGTGTGGGGGGGGAGGGGGATGCAGGTTCAGAGATTCACAGAATACACCATAGCATCAAAGAGGGCATCTGAGGGGCTTCAGACATTGAAGGTGTGACATAGGGCAGAAGAGATTATAACATGAGAAAGGATTAGCTGGGCACAGGAGATGGGAGAGGAGGTGTGGAGTTTGGAGAAACATGAGCGCATAGAAGAAGAGCTGGACCACTGGACCAAAATGAGAAATAGGAGAAGGAGCAGACAGCTAAGAGAACAGAGAGCTCAGGGAAAGGCACCACATCACACCACACCACACCACACCAAAGAAGAGGAGAGGTAAAAGTAAACAAGGTGAGCCAAGCTGGGAAGGAAGAGAGTTTGGGCAAGCCAGCCAAAGCAGGAAACAGAGCAGGCACCTACTCTAGGGTTACCATGGTAATGAAAGACATGGGGAGATGATAAGAGCGTTGAGGGAAGGCCCCAAAGGTAGGAAACAACTTTGTCTAATGCAGGAAAACTAAGAAGCTAGGACAATTAATAGTGACATCAGACAGAAGTTGACTCAAGATAGCACACTGGAGACAAAGAGGCTGGTGACATTGCAGCGATGACAATTTTAGGAAGGGAACAGACAAGAAGGGAAAATCACTGGAAGGTGGCAGAGAAGTGGATGCTACAGTACAAGCACAGTCTTTCAGGCAAAATATGGGTGGTGGTGGTGGTAGTGGTGGTGATATAAAGGTTAATTTATATCCAAGTAGAAAGAAAGCTATTAAAGCTGCCAGAGGAATGTAGCAGATAGAGATTGGCTTTCACCTAAAAGAGCTGATGGAAGAGACAACACTTGGTAGGTACATAAGGGGCAGTAAGTAATGAGTTTGCAGACGGTCAGTCTTGATCATGAGCTGATTACGAAAAGGACAGATGGGATCCAAAGTTCCCATATGGAGGTGTCTGCAGGCATCAGGAGACAAGTCACCATCAATGTCAAAGCACAGGAGCACAGCAGAGAAGAAAATTCAAAGCCCAGGCATCTACAAGGTAGTATACTTAAGAGAATATGGCACAGAGTCACCGTGACTTATGTTAGATCCAGAACATGGGAGAGTATTTACATGCAGTAAGTTGCACAGGCAGAATTGGTAGATAATCTCAGGAACATGGAGATGAACCCATGGACACCAAGTCCAGAATGTGGGTAAAGAGGCTTGTAAATGGTGGAGGAGCATCTGTCGATCAATGCTGAGAAGACATTTTGTAGGGTTAACTCAATCCATTCTTCCCCTTTTCAGGGTGGCTAGAAGTCTGTAATTGGCTGACATAGAAGGCAAGGTGGGGTGAGTAGTTGACATTGGAACCCACTGAGCATTACGAGTTTAGTACTGGGGTAACGAAGGTAGGCATATGAAAGGGGAGGAAACTAGGCTCTAGGAGTAGAGGGCTTTGGAGCTGTGTGTGGGCTTCGATTCTGGGTCAGCTGATTCAGAGGGCAAGAGAGGACATGGAACAACAGGCTAGAAAATAATCATTACTTAAGAAGAAGATTTTAACATCTGAAAATGGGTGTATGAAGGTAGCATGCCAATGCTGAAAGGAGAAACAAATGAAATTGGACAGCCTATGATCAATGGAGGTTCTTTTAGAGGGGAAATGGAAATGATTATTAGAAAGGAGAAAAAAAAGAGCTTTGTGGGAATTTGTTTCATGGGATGGGAAGAAAGAGATTGAATTATTATTAGCAGGGGAGAAGTGGACAAAGGCTACCAAGAAAAAGAAAAGGTTGGACTCAACGGAAAAACTGGTAGTCAAAGACCCTGAAGAGACAGTGGAGTAAGGAGAAGAGGGAGCAGTGAGAATGGGTTAAAGTGAGTTGATCCTTCTGAAGAAACGAGGAGTATTGCTTAGATATGAGGCAAGGAGCCTTCTCTTGGCTAAGAAAGATAAAAACGCAGCAAGAAAAGATGTGGGGAGATTTCTGATGAGGAGGAGAAAGACAGCTATGGAAGACAGATGGAGATGAGGCCCTAGGTTGGACAGACAGCACAGAGTATGGTAGAAGTGGCACAGGCTAGTAGCAACATAGACAAAGACTGGACCAAAGAGAAGGAAGTGGTTCCAAGGCTACATGAAGGTAAGCACATCATAAACTCATGGAGGTGGGGCATTAAGAGGGGATGAGAGGGGGGAGAGGGAGCTAGAGAGAGGGAGAGAGAGAATAGAAAAGGGATAAGAGAGTAAATGCCGTCGAGGGTGTAAACTTTTGGTCAGATTCTTGGGATCTAGTAGGAAAGGGTGGGTGGATTTAATGTGGGGTTTGGGATAGGCACTGAGTGAAGGTAGATTGGGCTAGCCTAGAAGGCAGGGTTGAGAGTAGTAAAGTTGGAGGTGGAATTGAGGACATAGGCATAGAGGTAACAATTTTCTGGAACTGAGCTTGTAAATTCTATTTTGAGTGATGTGGATGATTAATGCAAGTTGAAGAAGTCTTCAAAGAGAAGAAACTAGAGCAGCTTTAAGTATAGTAAAAAGGGGGGCAAAAGCAAGGGGCCATTTTTATGGGAAAGAAGAGATCTGCATAAGAAAGCAGTATGCTCTGCAAAAGGCTCCTTGTGTCTCTGCTTAGAAAGAGGAAGGGAGATTTAAGGAAAAGAAATCAAAGTCCAGAGAGGATCAGGGTGGAATCAAAGATATTGACATAAGGATGGGAGAGTACAATGGGTAGGGTCTTCAAGAGAATAATTCTCATAAGGACTGGGGTTGCAGTATGTCATGTTTGTGAAGGGAGTGAACACAGGAAGGAAGGAGGTAGTTGGAGGAGAATGTAGGTCTCAATGCATGTAAGAGTGCTTGATGCTTGAGTGAGGACATAAGTGGTCACCACCCGAAAGCTAGGGGCATGGAATGGGAGAACAAAGGCCAGGGAGGACAGGGGGTCATCCACAGCAGTGATTCTTAACCTGGGGGTGGGGAGTGGAGGGGTTCCACCAGAGGGGAGGGTGGGCACGGCCCCCAGGTGGCCTATCAGAACACCAGAGGTGAGGTAGTGATCTGCTCACAAATACTAACAATAACACCAGTTAGAAGATGGTTCTGATAGGCTACTGGGGGGCCGTGCACCCCTGGGTGAGAATCACTGGTGGAAGGGGGGGGGCTGGAGATGGCTACAGAGAAGGAAGGGTGAGCAGATGGAGGCTGTGAGTCCAGGCAGATGGAGACATCAAGTCATGACCATCAGACTTGGGAGAAAAGGTCCCGCCCGCTGGTGCAGGGGGATGACAGTGAGCAACTGGATGCAGTGCAGAAGGAAGGTGTGAGAAGGATGAGAGCTGTGTGAGGTTTCCTGTCAGGAGCAGGAGTGCAGTGCCAACACTGTGGTCCCTGCTGAGGACTGAGGTGGAGGAGCGGGGCTGGAAGAGATGGCTGATACATAGGTGTGATGGGGTGTGTGTGGCTAGTTGTCCATGGAGAGGCAGGTAGGGGAACTCAGGGAACGAGATGAATGCTAAAGAAGGAGGAAAAAGAATCATGGACTGGAGTACCCAGGAAGAGAGCTGTCAATCCACTAGCAATTCAGAGTGGGGGTGTGTGGGTATGTGGTGTCGTGTGTGGGAACAAAATGAGCACAGAAGACAAAAGCATGCATGGATAGGAACACAGTAAAGCATGAAAGATCCATTTTTCGTGTGCACGTTTTTAGAAGAATGTGAAAGGCAATGTGATATCAACTCATGCCGCAGATGTAGAATGCTGAGGATCCCTTAGTTCGGGCCATGAGAAGGCAACTTTGAGTGCCTAGGTATGGGAGTATAGTGGTATAGTATGACTCCAGCTTAGTGAATGCAATGAAACACTGGGCACCAAGGGTAGCTCAGGAAGGGAGCACTCATGGAACTGTCTACTAGATCAGCCAGAGGATTTACAGACAGAAAGCTCAAAGCATAGCAAAGCATAGTGGTAAGATAGTGTTTTATTATGCACAAGAGAGAAAAGCAAAAGAAATGGTTATTCAGAGCCCAGAAGTAAGAGGTTAGAGGTTTTCAACCCGAGGGAGACCTGTGATAGCTAAGACACCCCATTTGGCAAGAATGAGAAAGAAGAAAATGAAGTAAGTAGTTTAGCAGGAAAGAAATAAAAGGCGTGTTCAGAGGATTAAGGAGGGCATTACATCAGGAGAGATATGGCAAAGACCATGGGCATGGGAATAAAAATAGGGAACATGCAGAAACTTGGTCTTAATGCAGGCAAAGTGCCTAAGGGGACCCAGGGAAGACAAAGAACATGGCAGAAGACAAGTGTACAGCAAAGAAGCAGATGAGACCAAAGCAGAATGAGGGAGGGGTGGTCATGGTATTTTATCACTGATGTGCACAAATGAGGGAGAGGATCCAAGTATGTCACTGACTTTAACATAAACATGGAAGGTTAGAGGTGAATTTGGACAGCAGATGGACTCAGCACTGCTAGCTAGGCACAAAGAGGCTTACAATAGTGGCAACAGTGAGGACAGGTCAACAGCAGAGCAGACACCAAGGGAAAGATTCCTGAGTCTATGGACTGGTTGGGAGGTGACAGAACAAGCATGGCTGGATGCTGACAGGGAAGTGGAGGGTTTCTGGAAAACAATAGTAGAGAGGCATAGGGGAACACCAGGCAAAATTTAAATTCATATTCAGGGCAGAAAGAGAGCCTGCAGTTGGCTGCCATGGGGAAGTGCCCAGTGGGAGTCAAGGTGGATCAGAGGAGCTGATAGAAAAAGAGAAGAAGACTCAATTCAGGAGAAAATGGGAAGATCTTGTGAAGTGGTTTTGGTTAAAGCAAATGGGTCACTATACAAAAGGGGGAGTCTGGATGTAAAGCTCTCTAAATGGGGGCGCTGTCAAATCTCAGGGGACAAGGTAGTAGGATGGGAATATCAGTGTCAAGTTTCAGAAGAAAAGAAGTAAAACAAACTCCAAGTGCTGCAGAATAGGGCCCTTAGGAAAAGGTAAAGTAAAGGGTCAAAGCGACTTGGCTTTATGACATGCACTTTATGACAGCTCTTGAACAGATGGCACTGGAAGGCAACCTCAGGGATATGGGGAAAGTGGAAAGAATTGAGCATGTGGGTAGATACAGGATGCATGTAGATGGTGGAGGCACAGCCGGGTATCAATGCGGAACAGCCACTTCGCAGTGACCACTAAATCTGTGCTTCCACTGTTTAAGACTGGCTGAAAGGAGAGAGGTGTGCTGTACAACAGAGAGACTGTGCAGGGTCAGGGGATTAGTGAGCCTTAATGCAGGGGATCTTCTAACCTCATGAAGTTTGTAGGTTTAGTTTGAGAAGGTAAAGAAAGTAGGTAACAGTATTTTTACAGGATACAGCAAGGCTCTAGGGATTTGAGGATTAGGAGTTCACGGGCTAGATTTTTATTGTTATTTGTTTTATTTTCTTGTCAAAGAGAAAGAGATAAAGAAGAGAAACAGGATGAAGATTGGTATGTGTATAAACAGTAGGACTTTAAAACTGAGTGAGTGTTAGTCTTATAATGTAGTGGGCCCATATGAGAAAAAGAAAACAAGAGTGACCTGGACTATAGGACTGACAGTGAGAAGGCAACTGCCACAAAGAGTGCAGTCCCACTTTTAGAAAAGGATTCTGGTGCATTAGAAACAAGAGAGGAAGGGAAGCTTCAAAGGCAGCAGTGTAAAGACTTTTGAGGAACCCAGTGATTCTGATGAAAAGACAACTCCCACTGCAATCCAAATCATTGCAATGATAAAGCAAAAGCAGCCTAAGTGTATCTTGAAGCCGGAATGAATGGAATATCAATAAAGGTGACAGCTGTTGGCTGAAGAAGAGAAGGTAATAGGGAAAGTCTTCCTGCAAATGGGTCCAGGAAGACTCCTATGAAGAACAGAGCAGGGGAGGGGATGAAGTGGCAGACACTAGGTGGCTGAGAGAAGTATAAGCCTCAGAGAAATGGGAGGATGAATTCTGTAATGTAGGTGGGAAAAAGAGGAACAGGCGACAGGACAATAATGCAGTCTCAGAGTGGCAGCCATTTATGGAAGACAAATGTCGCAAAAGGCACCCAGGGAAGATAGAGAGCAAGAGTAGGGTGGAGGGGAGAGAGGCCGGCAACAACAGGCTAGGAAGCAAAAGGAGAGGCGCCGGAGTGGGGATGACGGCACTAGGATGACTCTGCCAGCCTTCAAGGCTGGGGATGGGAAAGGCAAAATGGAAGATGAGTTTTTAAAGCCTTGAAAGTGCTTGGATACGGAAACTTTGGCCAGGTTCTCTGTACAGACTGGTGAGGGATGGGTGGCTGGCAGGGAAGGTTGGCTGGCTAGGGTGAGGTTTATTTGTAGTGGGCTGAACATGGGGAGATGAGAGGGTTACGTTGAGAAGGTACAAGCCAGGATACAGGTATTGAGCTTAGCCCATAAAAGGCTCCACCTTGAGTACAGAGGCTGATAAATACAGGCTGGTGACTAAGCTGAGGTTCCTAAAAGATAGAGAGCAGCTGCAGCAGGGAACGGATGGTAAGGATAATAATGGTAAAATGCTGATCTGTAACAACAGGACAGACATGACAATAGAATGCTCTGCCCAGAATCTTTGTGATACTGTAAAAAAGAGGGAAGAATCAGAAGTGGGACGGGGGATAATAAGCAAGCACAAGGCCCAGGTTAAAGTAAAAACTGTTGTCAGAATGTCTGAAAGTCATAATTGCTGGGAGTTATGAGGAATGAGGAGGAATATATTTGTTTAAAGTTCTTTTAAACAAACTAGGCTCCCAGAACATTGTGTGTGAAAGGAAACAGAGAAAAAGGAAGTGATTCCAATTACTGAGTGTTGGGTCTGTATGACATGGGGGAAGCACCAAGATGCTTGAGTGAGGACACCAAATGGTCACCACTAGGAAGTCAGAACTGTGATACAGGAGAAAGAAGACCTGAGAGAAGAGGGGGCATCCACTCCAGTGATTCTTAACCAGGGGGGGGGTGGGGGGTTCCACCAGGGGGGGGGTGGGCACGGCCCCCAGGTGGCCTATCAGAACACAGAGGTGAGGCAGTGATCTGCTCACAAATACTAACAATAACACCAGTTAGAAGATGGTTCTGATAGGCTACTGGGGGGCCGTGCACCCCTGGGTGAGAATCATTGGTGGAAGGGGGGGGCTGGAGATGGCTACAGAGAAGGAAGGGTGAGCAGATGGAGGCTGTGAGTCCAGGCAGATGGAGACATCAAGTCATGACCATCAGACTTGGGAGAAAAGGTCCCGCCCGCTGGTGCAGGGGGATGACAGTGAGCAACTGGATGCAGTGCAGAAGGAAGGTGTGAGAAGGATGAGAGCTGTGTGAGGTTTCCTGTCAGGAGCAGGAGTGCAGTGCCAACACTGTGGTCCCTGCATTGAGAAAGGCAGATACTGAATATGTGTGGCTGGTTGTCCATGGGGAGGCAAGAGCAGAAGAGAATGGAGTGAAGGAGCTCATCAAGGGAAATGACTGCTGAAACAGGAGGAGAGTTAGGGGCTAGAGCGCCAAGAAAGAGAGCTAGAAGTCCAGCAGATAGAGTGAGATAAAAAGTAAAAAACATAAAAGAAATACCTGAAAGACTATTAGGAGGGGAGCTATGGTTGTTGGGAGTCAGAAACAACACACATTTGTAGATCAGGGTGGTGAGCCTGAATGGCTGGGTAGAGCACGTGGATTTTGTATAGTTTGCCTAATGAAAGGGATATTGGATATATTTTCATTTGTCAAGACCGTGAAAAGAATTCCCATGGAACAGGACAACTACTGTCTGACAAATCAGATAGGTAAAAGAATGGCAGATGGGGAAGGTTACATACTAGGACTATGTAGAATTGTTGGGAAGCAGGATAAATAAGTAACGTATATCAACAGTGAAAAGGAGAGGAAGTGAGAAGTTTTAATTTATGGAAGTCAGAAAGATGAAAAGAGAAGGAGCCCTATGGGCTGCTGAGATTGCAAGGACAAAGGGGGTGAACTCAGAGAATCCAGGGACTCTGCCATCTATATGGGCAAAAAAAAAATTGAAATCATTTGAGAGAAAAGACTGTGACATGGATAGAATTTAGCAAGGAAGCAATGGTAAAAGAGGTCTAAAGAATGAGGCTGTAGAGAACCATTGAGTCAACAAAGGGCTTGTTGAGTAAGAAAAGTTACAGGGCCCAGGTGGTGGTGGCGCACGCCTTTAATCCCAGCACTTGGGAGGCAGAGGCAGGTGGATCTCTGTGAGTTCTAGGCCAGCCTGGTGTACAGAGTGAGTTCCAGGACTGGTTCCATACATAGCTACTGAGAAACCCTGTCTAGAAAAACCAAAAAAAAATAAATAAAAAATAAAAAAAATAAATAAATAAAAAAAATAAATCCAAAAAAAACCCAAAACAAAAAAAACCCAGAAAAACAAAAAAAGGAAAAGAAAAAAAAAAACAACCCCCCCCCAAAAAAAAACAAAAAACAAAACAAAACAAAACAAGACAAAAAAGGGGGAAAAAAGGAAAGATATAGGGAACATCTTTTGCAGAGAACACTGTCACCAAATTAGCACAGCTAGGATTGTCTGGATGAACTAATGTAACAGAAGGACTCAGTAGAGCTGGCTGGGAACAGAGGTTAGCAATAACTGTAACAGTAAGGGAAAGCTAGGAATATAGTAGACATGAAGGGAAGAGCTCCTGGGTTCATGAACTGACCGAGAGCTGGCAGGAGAAATACCATTGCATATAGGGAGGATCTGCAAGGTATCTAGAAAGGACAGCATGAGAAAATAAAAAGACGGCTGTGCAATGATTACATTCATATTCAGGGTAGAAAGAGACACACTGGAGGTGTGATGGCATGGGAAAGTGACAAATGAGAGTCAAGTAGGGTCAGGGGAGTTAACAGAAAAACAGAAGAGGAAGCAATTCACAAACAAACTTTATGTATTTGTGATAGTTTAAGCAAAGGTCAAGGGGGCAACAATGAAAAAGAGAAAAGTAGACTTTAGAGTTTCCTAGCTGGGAATATTGACAGATCTCAGGGGACAGATTTATAGGATCGGTGGTAACATTGTCAGATTTCATAAGAGGAGCACAGAAGCAAAAGCCTGGGTGTTTGTAGAATGGAAGTGGATGGCATTTGTAGCAAAGAGACAGGAGTAGCTTGAACTAGAGGATCCAATTGAGGTACATCTTATAGACTCCTGCACAGACACCTGTTAGGCCGCCTAGAAACATGGGACTGGACTCATGAAAAGAGTCCAGTAAGAGTGTACATATGGGATGCGTGCAAACGGTGGAGGCACAGCTGGGTACCAATGCGGAACAGCCACTTCGCAGTTGACCTCTGAACCTGTGCTTCTACTGTTCAAGATTGGCTGAAAGGACAGAGGTGTGCCGTGCAACAGAGAGACTGTGCAGGGACAGGAGATGTGCTGAAAGTGGGCAGAGGGTTTCAAAACTCTGCAGGGTTTGTAGATTCAATATAGATGGTAAATAGGAAAGCTTGTTAATAGTGCAAAGTAGGGTTCAACTGAAAGGTTTCCTTTGTTGAATGAAGGGCAGACTAGAACAGAAATTGGTTCTTGTGCAAGAAGAGGCCTTTAAAATGGTATCATTCCTATTGTGAAGGTGGGTACAGGCTAGATATGGAAGGAGAGTGGGTGATGTAGATAATCTTTAACTGTGGAGAAGCAAGTGCGACAGATAAGGTTGTATTTGGTTTGGGGAATCTTTTTTGTGGAGAACTGCAAGTAAGATGGGGAAAGAGCAGTAAGTGCAGGGTTGGTTGTAGTGTTCTGTGCTTCTTTTAGATGAAGGAAGGGAAAGAAGAATAATAAGGCTGGCGTGAGAGGGTGAAAAAGAAAAGGGCAGTCTTACATTGGGCCAATTGAATACCCACACCAGTGACACTGAATGGCTGCAGAAGAGAAGGTGACACAGGAATAGAAAGAATATGAGCATGTGAGCACAACAAAGCCTAGACCATAGACCACAGAAAAAAGAGGTGATGAGGTCAATGATAGATACTAGGTAGATGAACAACAAAATAAGAGTCACAGCAATGAAGCAAGGTTTACTTCAGCCAGGGAGGAAAGAGAAGAAATGCAGCAAGAAGAGATATTGCTGCAGGAGAATGATGTAGTACACAGAAGACAAACAGGGCAGAAGACATACCCAGGGAGCATGAGCACCAGAGACTAGGTTAGAAAGAAACAAGCTGGAAAACATCAAGGAATGGAGATGCATGGGAGATCCCAAGGTCAGAATGATGGCACTTTAGAGTGCCCAGAACAGCTTGTAAGCCTGAGCATGGGGAAGGAAAAGTAGAAAAGGGTAGTCAGCAATAGCTAAGGCAAAATGCTGAATTATTGTCTTGAGTGTTCTTGCAGGAGCAAAATTTAGGCCAGGCTCTTTACTACGGATCCGGCGGGGAAGGGTGGGTGGGTGGGAAGGGGAAAGGGATGGGGCTTACTGGGGTTGGTGGGGAGGGCAGGGTTGGGAGTAGTGGGGTAGGGTGGGGTGGGGGGGGTGGGAGGACTGGGATGGGATTTGGGTGGGGACACGAGCCAAGTGCCAGGTATTGAGAAAATTCTACTGTTTGAGCTGAAAAAACAATTCACTGTCTAGTGTTCAAATGAATAGATGGACACCTGCTGGGAAAGATGGGATCTACCCAAAAGAGAAAGAGTAGCTTCGGGTGGGGAGGAAAGGAAAGAGGAAGGTCAGGGATGCTTTGTATGAAGTAAGGATAGACAAAAATACAAGATGGTTCTTTAGGGCTCACTGTTTGTAACTGCAAAAGAATGGGGGAAATTAAAAGGGATAATAAATGATAAGTAAACAATGCAATTGGGGTAAAATAAGCAAACAACATAATTGGGGTAACATTAAAATGTTCGACAGTCATATTTGGTAGGGTGACTAGGATGAGGCGGAATATGTTTGAAAAAGAAAACAGCTCACTTGTACAGACTGAGGGTAGGCACTATATCAATGTGGAAGAATTAACAGCAGAGAAGGAAGTAATTCTAAGTGGAGAGTATCCTATCCATTTGAGATGAGGAAGCACCAAGATGCTTGAGTGAGGACACCAAATGGTTACCACTAGGAAGTCAGAACTGTGATACAGGAGAAAGAAGACCTGAGAGAAGAGGGGGCATCCACTCCAGTGATTCTTAACCAGGGGGGGGGTGGGGGGTTCCACCAGGGGGGGGTGGGCACGGCCCCCAGGTGGCCTATCAGAACACAGAGGTGAGGCAGTGATCTGCTCACAAATACTAACAATAACACCAGTTAGAAGATGGTTCTGATAGGCTACTGGGGGGCCATGCACCCCTGGGTGAGAATCATTGGTGGAAGGGGGGGGGGGACTGGAGATGGCTACAGAGAAGGAAGGGTGAGCAGATGGAGGCTGTGAGTCCAGGCAGATGGAGACATCAAGTCATGACCATCAGACTTGGGAGAAAAGGTCCCGCCCGCTGGTGCAGGGGGATGACAGTGAGCAACTGGATGCAGTGCAGAAGGAAGGTGTGAGAAGGATGAGAGCTGTGTGAGGTTTCCTGTCAGGAGCAGGAGTGCAGTGCCAACACTGTGGTCCCTGCTGAGGACTGAGGTGGAGGAGCGAGGCTGGAAGAGATGGCTGATACATAGGTGTGATGGGGTGTGTGTGGCTGGTTGTCCATGGAGAGGCAGGGACAGAGAAAAGTGGAAGCAGTAGTTAATAGGAGCCGAAAGAAGGAGATGAGTTCAGGGGGGGAAGAGCAGTAGTAGTCATTGTAGTCAGGGACTGAAGTACCCAGGAGAGAGGTGTCAGTCAAGAAAAGGATGGGCACTTCTGTGTTAGGGCTGTGTAGGGCAGGAGTGAAGAGGGTGTAGGCATAAGACAGAAGCGTATGTGCGTAAGAACACAGCAGGGAAGCAAAGATATCTGAAACACATTTTAGAAGGATGTTAGGAGGTGCATGAAAGGATTCTTGAAAGGTTTCCATGAAGTAAGAAACCATAGTCTTGGGCTATAGCAATGTTAAGGCTGAGTACATGTGGTAAGGGATGTGCATCTGGGACAGCTTGAAGCAAAGATGCCAAATGTGCATGGGGTAAAGGTAAAGAGGAAAGTACAGTCTTGAGACCCCTACAGAGTTAGCTGCACAGTTCAGAAATGATAACTAGGGAAGCGATATCAGTACTTTAAGGGATACCACAGAGGCATCACAAGTGAAATGATTAACTGGGTTTTGGAGATGCAAGGGTGGGGAAGGAGTTTTACAAATCACATTGGGAACATGACGTAAGAGTGATGATGTCATATACTGGGAAAGAAGAACAAGAAGGAGAGCCTGGGAATATAGCTTAGTTGGTAGAGTACTTGTCTAGAATACAAGAAGCCCTAAACTTGATCTCCAACAGCAGATGGTTAACAGTACACCAGGGAGGGAAAGGCAGGAGGATCAGGAGTTCAATCAAGGTCTTCCTTGGGTACACAGTGAGTTCAAGGCCTATACTACATGAGACCATGGCACAGGAAAAAAAAATGAGAAAGAGCACATAATGAAGTCCTAGCAACTGAGAGGAGAGGGCTATTGTGAACATACTAAATGCAATAAATCAAGAAAATAAGGCAAATGTGAGGGAGTGAACATGAAGAAGTACAAATATTTCCTTCTAAGGATGAAGCTGTGGAAGAGAAAGAGCATGGCCTAAGTAAGCAAGGATGACAGAGGCCAAGGGTAGTGAGACTGCAGAGGGAGCACTATCTAAGAAATAGTCTAGGTCAGGGCTGTCCAATGAAGGACAACTGGAGGGAGGATGAGGGGAGCAGCTCCAAAAGAGTTGACAACTGTCCAGAATGGTGGAGTCAAGAAGCCAAGATGTTTTTAGAGGTGAATTCAGATAGCAGTATATGGAGACGCAGTTTCCAAACGAAGGGCACTTGGATTCTAGTAGACAAGTCAAGTAGATAGGGTGAGTGGTGTCAGGGCCAGACATGTGAGGCAGAGCAGAACAGAGACAAATGCCTAAAGTGATCTAAATTAAATAGGGAAATCAGACAGCACTGCGTTTTAAAATGGGACATGCATAGACAGCATAGACTTGGGAAAGATCTACTCAGTACTGAGACCATTATGTTAGCAGCAAAATACTTGCAAATGGCAGAGGTGCAGCTGGGAACCAATGCGGAACAGGCATTTCGCAGTGACCACTGAGCCTGTGCTTTTGCTATTTAAAAGTATCTAAAAGGAGAGAGCTGTAGTGCTTGGCAGACAGACAGGCATTGGCGAAGAGTGAAAATGACAAAAGGATGTGGATGGCTCATCAAACCCAACAAATCATTATAAATAGATTACAAAAGAGCAAACTTGTTTTGCCAGAGAACACCCTGGGGGAGAGTTAGTGTGTCTAGTCGGTTTCTTTTTGGGGAAGGTTGATCTAAAGGAGAACAGGCAGGAAGAAGAAGCTGGAGAGTGGGCCTTATGTAAGAAAAGGATCTTAAAAATTGAACACAAGTGTTGTGATACAGGCAGGCAAAATAAGGAATGAAGCACTGGGAGATGTACATGCTGTGAATGGGTGGGGTCTATGGTAACAGGTAGGGGGCATTTCCTTAATGGACCCCTGTTGGTGGCATAGAAGTGATAAAGAGGAGAAAGTATGAAAAGTACTGGGTAGACTTTCAAGTTTTGTGGGAACAGGAAGAAGAAAAAAGAAATCAGGATGACAGTGGACACAATGAGCTGAAAAGGTAGAGGGAAGAACCAGTGGATGGTAAGAAGAATAAAAATGATCAGTTCTAGAAAAGCACATAGAGTGTGGAGAAGAGGCAAGAGTTTGAGCAGTGAGGAGAGGTTCAGGAAAGCACTAGGAGATGCATCATCTGACAAGGTGACAGCACTACAGAGGAGCACAGACAAGCAAAACCTTTTTTCTTTTGGCGAGGAAAAGAAGACATAGATCAGAAGCAGAAAATACATTGCTTCAAGAAAGCTACATCGAAGAGTCAACTATAGGAGACAGGGCAGAGGAGACATCCAGAGAGAACAGAGCAGAGCACATGGAGCAGGGAAGAAGGGAAACAAGCTGGACAGGAACAAGAAGTCCTAGAGGCAGAAGGAGGCCCTTAAGAGTGCTCTGCTCTACTTGCCAGACATACTTTGGAAAGAAAAAACCAAACTAAACAAAGCAGGAATGGGTAGCAGCCAGCAGGGAGAAATGTGATCTTAAAGCCCTGAATACTGCTATGTGTGAAGGAATAAGCCAGGAAGGGAAGGAAGTGCTTCCAACTAGAGAGTGCCTGGTCCATATGAGACAGGGAAGGAAACCCTGAACTGCTTGAGTGAAGACATAAGTGGTCACCACCCAAAAGCTAGGGGCATGGAATGGGAGAACAAAGGCCAGGGAGGACAGTGGGCCATCCACAGCAGTGATTCTTAACCAGGGGGGGGGTGGGGGGGTTCCACCAGAGGGGGGCGTGGGCACGGCCCTCAGGTGGCCTATCAGAACACAGAGGTGAGGCAGTGATCTGCTCACAAATTCTAACAATAACACCAGTTAGAAGATGGTTCTGATAGGCTACTGGGGGGGCCATGCACCCCTGGGTGAGAATCACTGGTGGAAGGGGGATTGGAGATGCAAGAAAAGGAAGAAAAGGCTGGAGTGTCCTGAAAGAGAGCTGTCAGCTCAACAGCATGTCAGAGTGAAGGTGGGCACCCTTGTTTGAGGATGAGTACGCAGAAATGAGGGCAGAGGAATATTAATATTAAGAGGCAGATGCTCTCTGTGGGCTTTTCAGGAATAGTGTCAAATGAAGAGCACAAAAGGAAGCAAAACAGTTTACAGGGAGCCATGAGAATAAAGTTCTAAAAGGAATTTACATAGACTCTTGGGTATAGTATGCAGGCTTGACAAGTAGTTGGACACAAAGATGAAGGAGCATGTTAGAACAATGGGTGTAGAGGATTGATGAAGCAGAGAGTACATACCCAGGTCTACAGACTGTGCATCCCACAGAACAGCTGAAAGGTTTCCATTGTGGTGGGTGTGACTATGCTTCACTGGAATAAAGAGTATGGCAGGAGAAAGGATCAGCTGGACCCAGGAGATGGGAGAAGAGGTTTAGAGTTTGCAACATGTGAGAAACCAAGAGAGTTCAGGAAATGTACTAAATCCAAAAAGTGCACTGAGGACCAAGAACAGTGTCAATTAGCCTGGTCATGGTGGTGAGAAGGCTTTTAATCCCAGCACTCAGGATGCAAAGCTGGGTGGCTCTCTGAGTTCGAGGCCAGCCTGGTATGTATACAGAGTGAGTTCCAGGACAGCCAGGTTACACAGAGAAAGTATGTCTCAAAGAAGGTAGGGGGATAAATTGGGAACAAGAAAACTAGGAACTCTGTTTTTAAAAGGCTGCAAAGAGAGAGAATGAATATGATTAATTCCACAGAGAAAAAGCATGGCCTGGGTAGTACAATCAAAGGGAAAAAAAAGGTGGCAAGAGTCTAAAGAGGAGCAAGGTTGTAGGGTTGTGAGCACCTAGGAAAGGTTGGTGATTCTTTATCAAAGGGCAAGGCAAGATGATGACAAGTCAGTGGAAGAGTTGTGACCAGAAATTACTGTATCTACCTTGGTAGAAGTAGGGTTTTAGGATGGTTAGGGGTGAAATAAGGCAGTAGCTGCTCCAAATAACACCAATTGGGCCACTACAACAAGGATCTTGAGGACCAAAGGTATAATCTCTGCACGGGTACCATGCTTTTTAATTGCAGAGGAAGAAATGAAAAGGTCAGTAACAATCACCCCAAAGACCCAGACTAACAGAAGACTTGAGTGATGCTGTAGGGAAGATATGATGAGAAACAGGGGTAAAAAGAGTAGCTTTCACAGGCAGACTAGGATCAGGGCATGTTCTGTGTGAAAAAACAAACAATTGGAAAGGAAGGAGGTGTCTAAAAAGAGGGAATGCGACTAGGAAGCACCAAGATGCTTGAGTGAGGACACCAAATGGTCACCACTAGGAAGTCAGAACTGTGATACAGGGGAAAGAAGACCTGAGAGAAGAGGGGGCATCCACTGCAGTGATTCTTAACCGGGGGGTGGGGGGTGGAGGGGTTCCACCCGAGGGGTGGGTGGGCACGGCCCCCAGGTGGCCTATCAGAACACAGAGGTGAGGCAGTGATCTGCTCACAAATACTAACAATAACACCAGTTAGAAGATGGTTCTGATAGGCTACTGGGTGGCTGTGCACCCCTGGGTGAGAATCACTGGTGGAAGGGGGGGGGGGCTGGAGATGGCTACAGAGAAGGAAGGGTGAGCAGATGGAGGCTGTGAGTCCAGGCAGATGGAGACATCAAGTCATGACCGTCAGACTTCGGAGAAAAGGTCCCGCCCGCTGGTGCAGGGGGATGACAGTGAGCAACTGGATGCAGTGCAGAAGGAAGGTGTGAGAAGGATGAGAGCTGTGTGAGGTTTCCTGTCAGGAGCAGGAGTGCAGTGCCAACACTGTGGTCCCTGCTGAGGACTGAGGTGGAGGAGCGAGGCTGGAAGAGATGGCTGATACATAGGTGTGATGGCTACATGCAGACTTGGTGCAATCAGTCTGATGCAGAGGACCAAATGTGTTGAAGTGGTGGATGTGGAGGACAGGTCAAGTGAGGGTGCAGGCTCAGAGGTCCACAGACGACACCAGAGCATCACAGAGGGCATCTGAAGGAGCTTCAGGGGTTGAGAGGATTACTTTGCTTCTCAGGGCAGTGAAAGGTAGAGCAGGAGAAGGGGTTAGCTGGACCCAGGACTGTTGTGAGGAGGCAAGGAATTTGTAATGGGTGGGAGAGGATGAGAGAAGAGCTGGGCCACCGAGTTAACAAACTAGCATAAGCAGTGGAAGGAGCCAGCGGCTGAGAGAGCAGCGGGTGCACAGAGGCTCAGGGGAAGGCACCACATCAAGGAAGGTGCAGTAAGAGTGAAGAAAAAGTAAGAAGACGGAGAGTGTGGAATGGAGCTCAGTCACCCAGGGAAGAAAAGAGCATGGTCTGAGATAGAGTAGGACGACAACGGGTGAAGGAAGCATCTGCAGTAGCTGCGGTGAGCATGATACCCATGAGATGTTGGGTCACTATGTTAGAGGAGGCCACAGTGAGTTAGATATAAAGGTCTCAGACAAGTAGCTCACTTGCTTGTAATGTGAAGAACTAGGAAGCGAGGCTGGCAAGGGTGGGTTCAAACAGCATGGACTCGGGAGAACTTGTTTTGGACACAGAGGCTGACAATGTCAGGAATGGGTGAAGGTCGGGAAGGGAGCCGAGAAGGGAAGACTGATGAGGAGTTCGTGCACTGATTGAAAGGCAGCAGGTGAAGTTAGTAGTGTAAGCACAGTGTCGGTGACAGAGAAAGGAACAATCTGCAGGGGATGGTGGTAGAAAGTTTAGAGCCCCTGTATGGAAGAAAAAGTGATCTTTGGCTTGCTAGGGAAGGGTGGTGTTGAGCTGGACTAGGGCAACTGGTGTGGGAAAAAAGAAGAGGAGGCATTTCAGTCGAGAATTTCCTGAGTTTGTGGTGAATTCAGTCAAGGTTGAGGGCCACTATGGAAAACAACAAAGCAGACAGTAGAGTTCCCTAACTGAGATTCTTGGCAGATCTCAGGGGGCAAGTTTGTTGAAAAGATGGTATTAATGTCAGATTTTAGCGGGACAGAAAAGATGAGCAAAAGCCCGGAAGTTTGTAGAATGGAACTGGATGGTGTTTATAGCAAAGGGACAAGAGTGGCTTGAGTTAATTTAGAGGAAACCAGGTGAGGTGCACCTTACAGACTCCTGCACAGACACCTGTTAGAGCCACCTCTGCAATGGGACTGGACTCATAAAGAGTCCAGTACTAGACTCTCATGAAGAGAGTCCGGTAAGAATGTAGATATATGATTGTGCAAACGGCGGAGGCACAGCTGGGTACCAATGCGGAACAGCCACTTCGCAGTTGACCTCTGAACCTGTGCTTCTACTGTTCAAGATTGGCTGAAAAGAAAAGAGGTGCGTTGTGAAACAGAGAGACGTGTAAGGGGTCTTGGTGAAGCCCAAGGTAGGAAGGATTGTTCCAACTACCAGGCAGGAAGGACCTTCTAGCCGTTCATGGCAGGAAGGACCTTCTAACTGTCCAGGGTAGGAAGGACGTTCCAACTACCAGGCAGGAAGGACCTTCTAGCCATTTAAGGCAGGAAGGACCTTCTAACTGCCCAGGGTAGGAAGGACCTTCCAATACCATGGGAATCTCACAGGTTCAGGGTGAAGGTAGGTCACTAGTCCATGAGCAGTGGAATGAGCCTGGCCTAGAAGGCTAGGTTCTGGTGACAGGTTGGGCTTAGGCTACCGTGTGCTTGATCGAGAGGAAAAACGGTAAGGAAATAAAAAAGAGGGTATAGTGTGGTATTTACATAAGGAGAATGTCTTCAAATATAAATACAAGTATAATGAATATTGTATTTCCAAGTGGCAGCAAGGAAAAGAGGAACATCCAGTGGGCTTCAAGTAGTGTGTCAGCAACGAGCAAGGCTATGTTCTCTTTAGGAGGTTTGCAACAGAGGTGAGAAAGTGAGGAGTAGGATGTGGTAGGACTGGCTTTACTCTTCTGACTTGCTGCTTGAAAGAAGAGGAAAATGTTTGACATGGGAGAGCTGAGGGAATGACAGTCTAAGACAAGGAGCAGGTAGAATCAATGAAAAACCCAGATCAGTGGTAAACAGCTTCAGACAGTGATGGGGAAAATCTGAGTATGAAAGCAGATACAGGAAGAAGAAAGTCCTGGAGACGAGAGTCTTGAGTAGGATCAAGTGGCATGTTGTAGGTTGTTTGAGAAAAGTATGGGCCACAGAGAAAAAGCAGAGGTTTTCTACTAACTAGAGGGCAAAAGCAGAGACAGGCTTCACGCAGTAGGGCTGTGGAAAGGGAAGTGGCGTATCAAGACGATGTAGCAGTGGAGTCAGCTGGAGAAGACAGGGCAGAGGAGACACCCAGAGAGAACAGAGCAGAGCACAGGGAGCAGGGAAGAAGGGACACAAGCTGGATAGGAACAAGAAAGCGGGAAGTCCTAGAGGCAGAAGGAGGCCCTTAAGAGTGGTCCAGTCAACTTGCAAACCATTATTTTGGGAAGAAAAACCAAATCAAATCAAACAAGGATGGGAAACAACCTGCAGGGAGATCTATGATCTTAAACCCCTGAATCCTGTTAGAATAGTACAAATCTGAAGCCAGGCTCTTTACTTTGGGTCTGGCAGGGAAGGGAGGATGGTGAGGATGGTTGCAGGGACAGGATTTGGGCTAGGGTTGATACAGCTCACTGGGCTGGATGGAAGGTGAGCTTTGGAAGCAGTGGGGACTGGAGTGGAGACATAATCCTAGTTTTAGGCATTGAGAAGACATCTTACTGAATGGAGCTGGCAGATGGTTCTAGGTCCTGTGTTTATAGTGACGACTAAAGCCCGGGAGAATACTGAAAATGCTCAAGAAAAAAAAAAGAGTAGATGAAGAAAAGACAGAAATAAAGAGCCAGTCTGTAGGAAAAGAGAAGGCAGGCATGTTATCTGTGCAGAAATAAACAAGCAAAAAAGGTGGTTCCAAGAGGAGAGTGAAATTCTGAGGAAGTGTTAAGACACTCAAATGAGGATTTCAAGCAGTCACCACTAGAAAGTCTGAGAGAAGAGGGGGCATCCACTCCAGTGATTCTTAACCAGGGGGTGGGGGGTGGGGGGTTCCACCCGAGGGGTGGGTGGGCACGGCCCCCAGGTGGCCTATCAGAACACAGAGGTGAGGCAGTGATCTGCTCACAAATACTAACAATAACACCAGTTAGAAGATGGTTCTGATAGGCTACTGGGGGGCCGTGCACCCCTGGGTGAGAATCACTGGTGGAAGGGGGGGGGGGACTGGAGATGGCTACAGAGAAGGAAGGGTGAGCAGATGGAGGCTGTGAGTCCAGGCAGATGGAGACATCAAGTCATGACCGTCAGACTTCGGAGAAAAGGTCCCGCCCGCTGGTGCAGGGGGATGACAGTGAGCAACTGGATGCAGTGCAGAAGGAAGGTGTGAGAAGGATGAGAGCTGTGTGAGGTTTCCTGTCAGGAGCAGGAGTGCAGTGCCAACACTGTGGTCCCTGCTGAGGACTGAGGTGGAGGAGCGAGGCTGGAAGAGATGGCTGATACATAGGTGTGATGGCTACATGCAGACTTGGTGCAATCAGTCTGATGCAGAGGACCAAATGTGTTGAAGTGGTGGATGTGGAGGACAGGTCAAGTGAGGGTGCAGGCTCAGAGGTCCACAGACGACACCAGAGCATCACAGAGGGCATCTGAAGGAGCTTCAGGGGTTGAGAGGATTACTTTGCTTCTCAGGGCAGTGAAAGGTAGAGCAGGAGAAGGGGTTAGCTGGACCCAGGACTGTTGTGAGGAGGCAAGGAATTTGTAATGGGTGGGAGAGGATGAGAGAAGAGCTGGGCCACTGAGTTAACAAACTAGCATAAGCAGTGGAAGGAGCCAGCGGCTGAGAGAGCAGCGGGTGCACAGAGGCTCAGGGGAAGGCACCACATCAAGGAAGGTACACTCAGGATTTAGAGGGGAAAGAGAAGATGAGGCTTTCACTTCAGTTGTGCTAATTGGGGGTGGCAGTACCTTAAAAATAACCGGGAGCACTATGTCACTGAAAATCACGGCAACAGTGCTTCCAAACCAGAGAACCACTGTTCCACAATGGTAGCCCTGAGAAGCTAGTCTGGTTATAGGGGAATTCAGAAAGCACCTGGACTCACAAGAGCTTGCCCCAGGCTCAGAGGGTGGCAAAGGTGGGAGCAGTGAGTACAAATCAGGACGTGATCAGATAGGGCTAGAAAGACTCTTGATTCCATGCACCAACTGGAAGGTTCCAAGAAAAGTGTTGAGGAAGAATCAGCATGTCTCTGAAAAAGTTCACATGAGAAACATATATGGAATGGTCTTACAAGGATTAATCCTGCATCCAAAGTAGACACTGCAGAAGGTGGCAACAGGCGGCTAATAAACATTTTGAATCCAATTGGTCACACAACTGATGAGAAATGAAAGGGTTAGAGGTGGACAGAACCAATTGAAATTGTGGCTCACCCTTGATAATAGAGCCAGTGCAGGAGAGCAAAAGGCAGAATTCAGGGTTTCCAAGGTGGGAGGTGTTATCAGATCTCCAGGTTAAGCAATGAATGATACAAAGACTTTGAAGGCCTAAGCAGAGTTGTCTTTATAAGAGAGGCAAGTCAGGTGACAAAGCCTTCATGCATTATAGAAACAACTTCACTGATTTTAAAAGACAGAAGAACAAAAATCACAGGAAAGTAGTGATACCATCACATGGTTGAATATAAAATCAGAAAATATGAATTAGGTTTAAGGTTTAGTGGCAGGAAGATCACCAGTTCAAGGCCAGCCTGAGATACAAAGGGAGACCCTGTCTTAGAAAGAAAGAGAAAAAAAAAAAAAACAAAAAAAAAGAAAAAGAAAAAAAGACTAAAAAAAAAACTTTAAAAAGGGGGTAGGGAACGATGGTAATTGAGAAAAGAATTGGACATAGGTTGAATTATATTGAACATGGCCTGCAACAAAATCCACATGTCCCAAATGGAAAAGAAATACTGCTAACGGAACTGGGTTATGTGACTAGTGTTCATTTTACATCATCTGGGATTACTTAGGACACTTTGAATGGTCAGATGGGTAGTAGTATTGCTTACTGAAGAGCTATAATGAATAAAGGAAAACAGGAATTGTATATATTAAGAACTTATCAACAGAGAATCTGAATGCCTAAATTCTTCATCAGCTATCACCTGTGAATGGGTTGAGTAAGGAGAACAAATGGTCACATAGACATGTGTTTGTGAACAGCTTGATCAACAATCAGTATTTGATAGCCAATGATGTTTACAGGTTGAGCAAAGAAAGGTATAATTAACAGAATAATATTCTGGAGAATACTAGAAGGCATGTATCTTTTGAATTTCAGAAGAATTGATTTTAAAACTGATATAAGAAAAAAAATTAAGCAATTTCAGAATTAAACAAAATATTATCTATTATTTACTGTGTCTGGTGCCAGATCAGATTTATACAAAGAAAATTATTTGTCCAATTCACAGAATCAGCATGTGGTAAGGCCAGAACTCAAATTATTACACCTATCTATTAAACCCATATTTCTCTTTAATATGCTATATTATTTTCAAATTGAAGGAAATCATAAGCAAGAACTTCTATTTTTTCCCTTGTGACCATAAGGAAAAATATTTTTTTGAGATAAGATTGATATTAGAAAGTGAAAGATTTTGAAGTGACTGGTTAATTTTTAGAGTATCTGCAATGGAAATGTTCAAAAGAAGAAGGATGGGAGGCTAGGTAAGGACTCCATTACCATCTATGTCCTGGTATTTTACTTCATTCTTTGCAAAGTAGAGTTGAGATTGACTATGGATTAAAATTTCATGAATAAAAACTAAAGAATAGAAAGGAGTAATCATGCATATGGTGATCAAACACCAAAATGTTGAAACAAGATTAGACTTTATAACCACATTCTGCTACTGATCAGGAAACACTCTGAATCTAACGTGAGGAAAATTCTCTCTAATTGCCAAATTTTTATAAACAAAACCCAAATAGTCCATAGCCAGCAGACCAAACATTGAAACCTCTGGGCTAATAATGTGTAAGATCTGTTTTAAAAAGAAGTTCCCTCCTCAGTAAAGAGGGGTGAGGCAATGTCTATTATTCCTCTCTTGGTGGAAGTGTTTACTCTTACTGTTGTTTTCCTATTATCTATGTAACTACTGTGATTTTAATATTGTTGGTTTGTGTATTTGGTATTGTAAAACTGTACTTATTCTTTGAATCCCATTCCCTGTGGACTGGGTTCCCGAGTTATCCCATATTAGAGGGCATCTGAAGAGCTTGAGTAGCTAGTATTCTCAACTGCGAGGGGCTGGAATCTACTATGGGTTCAAATTTCACTTCCCTTTGTAATTCAGTGGTAAAGTAATGACAACCTTTAAAAATAAAACAGCCCATAAGTTTCGCGAGAAGTGCAGTGATTGTAGAGGAATTCTGAAGCAAGGAAAAATGGCTGTTGGAAAAACAATATAAAATGCAGTCTCCTGGGATGATGGCAAAAGACACTGAGCTACATTAAGGCCGGATCCAGATATAAATGTGACGGCAAATAAACCTAGCTTTACTTGAGAACAGAAAGTTTAATTATTCTTAGCTGAAATACTTCATATATATATGTATATATCTAGAGAGGAAAACAGACCAGGAGTGAAGCTCTAAGGAAATGGAATGTGTGAAAAATCTCAAAAGGGAATAAAGGAAGCAATGGAATTTAAAAACAGATGGCCTAAAGCTCAAAGGAGAAATGTCACAGTCCAGATAGGAAAGTGCCTTCCCACCAGGGGGACTCAGCAATGGTGCCAACATGAATCTACCTCGTGCCAGAGTCTGAGTAGTCTAGTCTAGCGCCCAACACAGTTAAGACTGGTCAGGGGCTCCCATGAATGAACATCGAAGAAGGGAGTTAGGAGAGGGGCTACAAACAAATGGAACTAAGCCCCAAATGTAACTGAATGATGACTGGGGATAACTATTTACTAGTACTTTATGATTTCTTGTAACTCTGTAACTTCCCTTATGTTTGTTAATATTGTTAATTTCTGTATTTCCTGTACTTAATTAGTAGTAAAAAACTGTTTAAATATAATGTGGTATGTGTGCTTATTTGTGGGAAAGCTGGGTAACTACTGTTAGGTGGTCTATGTTGAGTATGGGAAAATTGAGTGAGGTAAAGACTTCAATTGTGATATATTCCAACATTTTATAAAGGATATATTGTCTAGACTATCCTAAGTCCTCAAATTATAAATACTATCACTGGCACTAGCAGTTGGCTCTCTTTTAGACCCCTTATGCCACCTCCACACCAAGATTTAACATAGGTCAAGTAAATGATAAAGCCTCTCTCAAATATGGACACAAAATGGTTGACTAAACTACTTATTAAGCTGAAACATTGCAGACCACAGCCTTATACAACAAGATGCTTAAAACGACGTGTTAAAATGCCAGCCATCTACTAAATAACCAAGTTTTCCCAGGAACACTGGAAGGAAACATCATGATTCTTCTAAGACATATCAGGTATTAGAACCTTAACTCATGGTTACATTGTTTCAGCAGAAACCCTGAATTCTTTTGGGGGCTATCACTATATACATTCAGTTTCTCTTTTAGCATTATTATCAACAATCTCACAGATTTAGTTTTGAAAGTAATAGTTCTACAATAGTAACCAATTTTATAAACATACCCCCCACATAACATTAAGTTCTGGGAAGAATCATATTCTTGAGCATTAAATACTTGTCTAGACATTCTACCAGCTCAAGAGGTGATGCATTTTAGACCACTAAGTATCTTCTCCCTTCTATGAGTTAGTACCTGCTATAGGATCCTCATCTGGCAAGCGAACAAGTGTGTAACATATTCCTGGCTGATTGTAGGTAAGGCTGGGGGCTGGGATGCAGCAAAGAACTTCATAGGAATCAGATGGTTCCATTTGCACTGTTACTTTCTCCAGCAACTGGTCATTCAGAGTGTTGGTACAATCAAACTGAAAGTCAGCAATAGAAAAGTTGTAAAGAATAAGAAATATTTTCCAACAAGTTGTTTCTACTCACTCATTTGTCCACAGCTCAATTCTGGAATCCACTGTATTCAACACTATAAATAGCACTATAGTCTCCTAAGATTTTTTTTTTTAATTAGGGATTGAACCCAGGTTTCACACCTGCCAAGAGTATGCTCCCATATCCCCTAAAAACTGCCCCAGTGAAACAGGCAGGCTTATTTTTAGTTCTTCGAGTTGAGCCATCAGCTGATTTTTGTTTGTTTTTGTTTTGTTTTTCAAGACAGGGTTTTTCTGTAATTTTGGGGCTTGTCCTGGAACTCGCTCTATAGACCAGGCTGGCCTCGAACTCACAGAGATCTGCCTGCCTCTGCCTCCCGAGTGCTGGGATTAAAGGCATGTGCTACCACCACCTGGATTAAATGCTGATATTTTTAAAATAGTCTATTTCTTGAGACACTCAATTTTATATCCTTTTAAATTTTAGTTATCAAAAAACAGCCCCTCAGAAGAAGAAACCTCTATACCTCTGAAAAGTTAGAATTATTGCTAAATTAACCCTCTATGAAAGGAACTAGAATCATAAACTAAAGGGAAGTGCTATTTGGCTCTAATATACCAGCTTATATTTAAAGGCCTAGAAAGAACCAAGAATTCTTTATCTCACCTGGAACACAATGTGGTCAGTAAACACGTGCTTGATACAGCGCACAAAGTATTCTGTCTCTGCCTCTGTGAGCTGAACAGGCTCAGAAGACTTAAACAAGGGCCCCAGACTCATAAACTCAGGAATGGCAGCCAACTGTTCTGTTAAACACAAAGAGAAAGAAAAGTAGTAGTATGAAGAAGACAGGTAGAGACTTTATTAAAATGCTTTAGTTACCACAGAGTAGATAGATGGTTTCATTTCTATGGCTTTACTAATAACTCAACAGCCAGTCAGTGATCTCCAAGCTTCTGTGAAATAACTCTAGATTCCTGTATGCGGGGGCGGGGAGAGGACACACTAAACTGCTGATATTTTTCCCCTCTTAACTGACAAAATATGCCCAAGAACAACATTCCCAGGTAATAAATTAGTCACTGGAAAGTCCATGGACACTAGGTAATTCCAGCCACTATAACCTATGACACGGAAAAAGTTACTGAACTGAGAATTAATCAAATTGAATAAAAGTGGTGGATGTTATTAATTTATAATGCCTAGGGATTAAAGATTATTACTTGTACTCATAAAAAAATACCTTGGAAAATGTCTTGCCTGGAAGGAGCCAACTTCTCTGGCTTAGGAGTCACAAGTGTGATTTCTACAAAGATATAAGCAATCAAGTGAGTTTCTCTCCACTTTTAGCTAACTATGTATAGAGAAAGAGATGAGGGCAGTAACTTCTAGCAAATACACAGTGGCAAACAGCTTCAAGTATTGTGACATTTTACATTAAATAATTTAAAAATTTCATCTTGGGATTTTCATCTTATTCTTGCTTTTGGGTAAAACTCAAGAGACAATCCTAAATTTAAACAATGTCATCTACCTTAGTACTAAAAGAACACCAATGGCGCACACCTTAAATCCCAGCACTTGGGAGGCACAGACAGGTGAGTCTCTGTGAGTTCAAGACCAGCCTGGTCTACAGAGTGAGTTCCAGGACAGGGCTATGTAGACAGACCCTGTCTCAAAAACAAACAAACAAAAATTTAAAATGAGAGAAACTATGCTATTTTTAAAAGCCTTTTCTAGTTTTATTTTCTAGGTTAGATGATATGTTACTATTTACAAGCTTTTTTTTTTTTTAAATAAATTACCTACACTCAGAAAAACTAACAGTTAAACAGTTCTGTTACCTGACTTCTGTTCAAAGACAGGAGCCATAGCAAGAGGAATGGACTTCAAGTCAAAGGGTTTTTCTGAAGGCTCTAGTGTGTACTGGTGTAAGGCCTTTTCCATCCCTGGTATAGAAACTGTCAGACCTATAAACAGAAAAATCTCAGCATTACAATCTCTTCTTAACGTTCTCTGAAGGAAGAGAAATGCATATCAAAAGACTATAGCAAACAGCTTTAAGTAGTGTGACATTTTGTATTAAATGACTTTAAAAAAACTTTTTTCTTCTTGGGACATTTTCTTGTACTTGCTTTTGGGTAAAACCCAAGAGAGTTAAAATTAAAATCCTAAATTTAAACAATATCTTAAGTCTTATTACTAAAGATCTCAAACGACCCTTTCTAAGAGGTTACCTAAGACCATTAGAAAACACAGATATTTATATTACAATTCATAACAATAACAACATTACAGTTATGAAGTAACATCGAAAGTCATTTTATGGTTGGGGTCCCCACAACATGAGTAACTGTATTAAAGGATCACAGCATTAGGAAGGCTGAGAACACTGCTATAGCCTAGGTATTCAAAGCAAAGATTACTATATAAAACTGCCTTAGAACCTATAAACTGCCTTATTTCTTTCAAGGAAACGTGGGAATAGAGCATTAAAAATGTCAACAAAATGCAAACATCTCTCAGAAAATTAAATATCTTAGCTACATGGGAACAAGAAAAGCAGAAGAAAATAAAAATGGGGAGAGATGTAAGGGGGAGCCTAAGAAGAATCAGGGATAAGCAATGTTCATTTGATCCTGTTATATTTTTAAAAATATATTCTTATATATTATTTCACAGGAACTTCTATCACCAAATTAGGAAATACCTTTGTGAATATGGGGCTTCTCTAGAAATGGAATTGCATTCAAAGATTAAAACCATGCAACTGCCTAAAGGAGTCAGTAAATATGTGAATCACCATAAAATAGGTCTGAACAAGTATTATGTCCCCATATTCCTGCCTCTCACTGACCATTGAAGATATATGTAGCATTCAGAGCCATCTGTCTCTGCTGTAGTACGTTCAGGTAGAAGGTAGCTCGGTCCCGTACCTCATCATCAGTATCCATCATACACCTGTTCGGAAGAAATGGCAGAGGTATGTCTATATATCCCAAAGATTTCCAACAGTTTTGCCACCATTCCTGTAGAGCACAGTTGAGGTCATCTGATATGAATTTTATGACTGAGTCAATAACAGTCAACATGGGCTCCTAAATTTTCCACAATTCTTGAGCTGCTATGAATTACTAAAGAAATGCTGCTATTGCAAATCAGAATTACTGCATTAGGAGGCACTGATGTCACTAGGAAGAACACAGTACCATGGCATAATAATGTAGAGTCTAACCTTGAACCCAACAAAGACTTAGCTTCTCTAAAACTAAGAAATGAGTATGTTTCACTAAGGAGACAAAGAAAACTAGTACTCAGTACTATTCTGATTCATTTAAACTAGTCAGTCTTTTGTTTATGACTTAATTGCTTTAATTATAAAATGTAATCACAAAATATTTGCTAAAAAGGCCTTTTCTTTATTAATTAGGGAGGGATAAAGGTCATGAAAGGCTACTATCTTTAATACTTCATATAAATCGTTTAACATCTCTTTGAAGTTAGTGCTTACTGTACAAACTGAGGTACCTATGCTTACCTTACTCTTTCAAAGTCACGTAAAAAAAATCCAAAACTCAAATTCCACATCTATCCTGCACATATAATTGTCAGAAATGGAAGCACTCCATTTGCCCTCACTAGTTCTATTAGCTCTACCCTTAGCCTAGCAGTGTGTCTGACATAGTACAATGAGACTTGTCACTACTTAGCTATACGGAATCTTTATTTTTCAAAAACTGACATTCTTTTACATACCTTTGTAAGAGTACAAGGATGCTTGGGAGAAGGCTCTCATTCTGAGCTCCAAATTTAGCCAGAGCACTCACAGCAGCTATTGTGAAACATAAAATGAAGCAACATAAATATTAGCTTCTCAGAGTTAAGCAATAAGCATTCTAAAAACAAATCAGACATTTGCGAGGCCAAGATAGGAAGATTACTCAAAGTCTGAGATAAGTCTGGGTTACATAATGAGTTCTAGGCCAGCCTGGGCTACAAAATAAAAACAAACAAAAAACCAAAACCAAAGTGAATCAGAGAAGCAGCTAGTATTCAGTAGAAATAAAGTCTCATCTCATTAGCAGTTCCTTGATTGCTTAAGCATAAACAGAACTGTAAAGCATCTAGTGAGCTCTACATAGGAACATGACATACTCAGTGAGGAAAAAGAATCATGTACATACTGAGTGTGAGCTGTCTCTACCGCATGACAGCCTCTCATCCACCCTCTGACGTGATTTAGTTCAGGTTTCCAACAACTACTGCCAAGAAACTATTAGGAAAATTCCTTTCATTCAACAAAGATTCAACGCTCACCTAAAGTACCTGGAAGTAGCAGGAGCCGAGAGGAAGACAGCTAAAGACATGGTCTGTGCCGTGAGAAGTGAGAGTGAAGTGACAAAGAGGTGAGGAACGAGCCTGCCTAGCCTAGTAAATCTCTGCAGAGCTAAAGCCAGGATGCTAGGTGAGTACAGAGATGGAGCTGGGCTCAGAAAAGGAAGTGAGACACTCTACTGCAGCTAATTTTGTACAATAGTTAGTTTGGCCAGAGGGAAAAGGCAGGATAAGAGTATTAGAAGGAAAAGCAAATAAAAATGTCCTGTACCCAGAGCAGAAAGTGTAATTACTAGACTTGAATGAGAAGGCCGAGCACTGGACTCTGTTAGAGACTGGAGATAAACTAAACCCGCACATAGCTCAACCTCTGTGTGTTAATTAAAGGTTACATTACCACATAGGCACAGAATATATTTGTGATTGTTCTTAAACATTTATTTTTATTATTTTTAATTATGCAAAGTATATACGCTTGTATGTAGGTATGAACACATGAGTGCAGGTGCTAGGAGAGGCCAGAAGTAACAGATCCCCTAGGAGCTGGAGTTACAAGCGGAGCCAAATTCAGGAGCTTGGCAAGATCAGTAAATACCCTTAAGTCAGCTTTCCAGCCCAAATTTGTATTATTTTAAGGCCCATTCTTCATATTCCACAAACAAACAAACACAATCTCTGTGACACTAGAAGCAGATCAGCTAGGGATCAGAAATGAATGCAAGCCTAAACCAGTACCCAATGATAAGAAATAAGAGAATGATGAAACCAGTAAGGAATGAAAATAACGGGATGTGGTGAAGAATGGATGAGGTTGCAGAGCCATGACCTCAGACTCTGCCTTCTGAGTGAGGATCAAGTGAAGGCTCCAGTTCTCATTAGTTTGAATTTCACATTACATCTGGGGCGGATGGTGAGCATTCATATTCAGGAGAGTTATGCCTATCAACAGAGGCCCACAAAACATCTAGATGAATGTGTACAATGACAAGACAGTTCTACAGTCGGCCAATTAATGTCTTAGAAAGAAAGATTATAAATAAGACCAAAGGATGAGGAAAAATGAAGTACACTGTGAAATCAAAGGAAGAGAGTTTCCTTAAGCAGCCACTGAATAGTATATCAAGTTGAGATGTGAACTAAAGTAAAAATATTAGTCTTATTGTCCAGCTAAGTCATATGTAATTTAAAAAGTAATTTGAGAAAAAAAAATAAGAAGAGGACCAAATTTTATTGAGTGGAGAAGAAAATGGGAAAAGAGCACATGAAGGCATCTAATGATGGCTTCTGAGTTTATCTGGATACAATGTAGAAGGATAAGATCAGGAGATAATGGGACAAAGGATTACAGGAGGATTTACCTATATTAGTGGAATACGCTAGAATCACTTAAAATGTATAGATGGACACATTCATACACAAATCCCATATACATTCTGACTTAATGTTTTAATTTAATTAATTCTTAATTAATGGTTTAATGAAAAAATAAGAGGTATCAAGCCAGGTGGTGGTAGTGCACGTCTTTAACTCTAGCACTCAGGAGACAGAGGCAGGTGGACCTCCTTGAGTTTGAGGCCAGTCTCTAACTAGTTCCAGGGCAGCTAGTTCCAGGAAAGGCTCTAAAGTTATGGAGAAACCTTATCTCGAAAAACCAAAAAAAGAGGTACCATTCTAGTGTTCTTGTCACACTGAAAGGTAAGGGCTGTAGGACACCAACACAAAGCCAGAATCTGCACAGAAGCTGGAACACAAAGGAAGAGCTGTGTGTCTAGACCCTCCAAAATCACATCGCACCTATGACTTTGTTCTCCAATTTCATTACTACCCTCTTGAATTACGTATTTTTAAAGACCAGCAATTCTATCACTAGTTGTATTCTACTGACTCACCAGCTCTGACAGCCTCATTCTCCAGGACTACCCTATTAAAAATGAATCTGATATACTTGGAGGGGACAGGAGTTCTAGGGCCCTCTTTGCCCAGTAAGTGTAGAATCTTAGTAGCCAGAACGGTGTGTTCACAGTCCTCAATGAATTCACAGAGGTGGGCTAGACCAGCTTCTTTACTCTCAGGGCTCTCTTCCACAATGCTGATTATGCAGTCCACAATGGCCTTTTTGTATTCAAAACCTCCCTAACAAAAGAGAAGATAAAACTGCCGTTTGTTCTTAGAACCTTTTCTCTTCCACCAATAAGTGCCACAATGCCATTCCCATTTTTTTTTTGAGAAATGCTTAAACTTCAATATTCATACTTTTATTTTTCACCACCCCACCCCCATTTTAAGGGCTTTTTTTTTTTTCCCAAAAAGAAATGCTTGTATTTCAAGGTTCATGTTTATAATATCTCAATTAACATCCTTTATTTAATATAACAATAACAATGAAGTATTTCCCCTTCAAGTGGGAAAATAAATAGCCATGATAATACAGCAACTGGAATCTTGTATAGTATTTGAGAGACATACAGAAATGAGAAAGAAATATATTTAACATACGATAAAGAAATGTACTTAAAATACTAATGGGATGTCCTGGGTTAAACTGGAGCAAGTACAGGGGGAAGTAAGGAGTAGACAAGATTAAGAATCATTGAATATATGTACACAATTTTTAAGGAATATAAAATAAAAATGCAAACCATGTAGAAATCAGTAAACAACAACAACAACAAACACTGTGATATTTAACAGCAATCAGGGGAATTTAAGAGAACAACTTCCAATGTTTAAGTAGTCTGCTACCTACATCATCTCTCAGCATGTTGGAAAGAAAAGTCATCATGACGCTGTGCTTTCGAGGGTACTTCTGACAGAGAGCACTAATCGCCTGCACAACCACCACCTGTGGAAAAGCACAGAGCAGTCAAAGGAGCTGAAACCAATCCCTGTACTTGGTTAGGATCTTTCAACATCAATAAGATAGCCGTTCTCCTCTATGGTAATTTTATATTTAATATAATTTCAATAAAAATGACAATAAAAATTTCATGAAACCAGGAAACTATTTTGATAAGAAAAACAAACAAACAAGCATAGCTAAGAAAAGGATAAAAACAGCTTCAATGGGGAGTTAACAGTTGCTAACAGGCCCAATAAAGCTTATTAAAACCTGTGTGGCAATGGCGTACAAATAGGTGAATAAACAAGTATATAGAAAATAAGAACAAGCACATAATGGAACTGGAGTGAATTCACTCTGAAGTGAACATGAGTGAATCCCTCCATACTGAAGGGTAAGGATTCTAACAATGACTCAAAAACAAGACAAAAAGACTGACAAACTATAAAAAATAAAATAAAAAAACCCACCAACCACCAAACTAAAAACAGAAACTAAACCCAAAACTTGTGTATTACAAAACCCATTCTAATACAGGAGATAAATGGAAAACTGGGAGAAAAAAATAGTAACATGTTTCATGTTTGTATCCTTAACATACAAGAAGACTTTAAATAATGGAGAAACAAAGACAAAACCTTATAAAAAACATGGTGGAAAACTCAAAGACAGCTCACAAAGTGGTCTTAAGTGACCTTTAAGAGTGCAGACAATGGTTAGAAATGCTGGGAGATGGATCAATGTGTACATCAACCAAGTGTGAGGACCCAAGTAGTGAGCATCTGTAATCTCAGAGCTCCTCCAGGGAGATGGGAGAAGGAAACAGAAAAATCCCAGGACGCTAGCAGTGGACAAGCTAGGGTGGTGAATGTGGTAACAATCAAGACTGTCCTCTGGCCTTTCCACATGTGCTCTATCATGTGTGGACCCATGCCTATACATATTCTTACACACAAACATTATGCAGACACACAAACAGGGATTTCAAAAGAGAAAGATGTTTTATATTCCTCATAAAAACAGAATTCAAAATAAAACTACACACAGAAACAATATTTCTCATCCAAAAGTTTGGCAAACAATAGCTCAACACACACTCCTGGTAAGATTAGGAAAACTAATACTTTTATACACTGCTAGCAGCATTTAGCATGCTCTATGAATGATGTATTTATTATATTTAGCTTTCATAATATGCCTGGAGGACATAGATCCAATGTTTTGAAAAACACATGCTCAGAGTATCCATTGCACCATTATTCCTAAGTACAAAACAACTGCACACTACCCAAACAGAAGACTAGTTCAATAAGCTACATTCCACACAGCTGCTGGGATATTATGCAGCTGGAAAGAAATATGAAGCATCTCAGAGTTTGAGACCAGTCTGGTCTATAGAGCAAGATCCAGGGCAGCCAGAGCACACAGAAACCCTGTTTTGAAAAGACTGAAAAAAATAAAAAATAAAAAAAGCATATCTCTTTCCAAAAACATTAAATGACTTCTATTTATTTTTAAGTTGAAAAAAGGAAAAACATTGTACAAAAAGAACACAACAGTATGCTATCTTTGATGTACAATAAAACAGGAAACATGGGTGTATCTTTTATATTTATAAAAGATGTACCAAAGATGTGCAAGCAAATAGTTTTATAAGGAAGTATGGGAGGAAGCGATACTCTTCTGAATATATCAACACTTCTTGGAATAGTATAATGTTTTACATATCAAAAATGAAATAATTAAATGGGAAGGGCAATACTACAACTGAAAACAGGCTGAAAGAAATTAGTCTATTTGTTCATAAAAGATTTATGGTAATTGCACTAAAATATAAGAACTAATCCAAAAAAAATTAACCACTCTACATGAGTAATTACAGTTCTCATATTATACACACAGAAAACAGCAGTAGGTAACACTAGGGCACAATTAGCTTTTTATTATTTCATTTATATCTCACAACAACTCTATGAGATTATTATTATTATTATCATCATCATCTCCCTGGTATAGCCAAGGAAACTGAGACAGCCAGAGTCACACATCTTGTCAGTCATAAAATTAATCCCAGGCATTTAGAGGTCATTTTCTTCTCTCTCTCTCTCTCTCTTTTCAAAATTAACTGCTTGATCTGTCATTTAAAATGAGTCTTAAACATGCATTTCTGTAGGGAATATAATTAAGAGTAAAACTGCTGGATCACATACAGGGCATGGATTCATTAAGCTTAATAAATTTTTCAAAAATGACTGTACTTATATTTCCACTAAATATATGTAAGTTTTGGTCTGCCTCATCTTCATCAAGGTAGTGAGTGTCCAAGAGACTTCTAAAACAAAGCAATATAGGTTACTGCTTGCCCCTGTTTGCATCCTAAAACTTGAAGGTAAGATTCTATTGCTAGCCAGGAGGTGGTGGTGCATGCCTTTAATCCCAGCACTTGGGAGGCAGAGACAGGAGGATCTCTGTAAATTCGAGACCAGCCTCATCTACAAGAGCTAGTTCCAGGACAGGCTCCAAAGCTACAGAGAAACCCTATCTCGAAAAACCAATAGTTTATTGCTGAAGACACCGTACACTTTGGATGCAAGGCTTTCATTCTTCTTCTAGTTAATTTATGGGTCCAAGGGAGGAGTCAATGCTTTTTAACAAAAGAAATTTTTAGGTACATGCTTTATTTATGGTAGTTTTGTTAAGATTAGATGTTTGCTTTGATGAAGAAAAGCAAGTCCATTGAATACTGACCCTGAAGAAGACAAAGTAAACTCCTTCATCTAAAGATTTTGTCTTCTGGAATGCAGGGACCATAAAGAGTTTTTATGGGACATGAATTTACAGTAAGACAGCATACAGGAGATCTATGAGCTGAGCAAGTATGTTCTCTTTAGAAGCCATCTTAGTCTGTTTTTTTCTTTAAAGTTGATCTGAAAGTACTTCTTAGGGTGCTGTGGTGATATGAAATAAAATGGCCCCCAAAAGGAGTGGCACTATGAGGAGGTGTGGCCTGTCAAGAGGAAGTATGGCACTTTGGAGGTAGGTTTTGAGATCTCCTTTGCTCAAGCTATGCACACTGCCATAGACAGTTCACTTGCTGTTGCCTGCAGATCAAGATGTAGAATTTTCATCTCCTTTGCCAGCACCATGCCTGCCTATATGCCACCATGTTTCCTGACAAGATGGTAATGGACTAAACCTCTGAAACTATCAGCCAGCCTCAAATGTTTTTTCTCATAAAAGTTGCTGTGGACATAGTGTTTCTTCACAACAATTGAAACCCTAATTAAAACGGGTGCCATCTGCATTTTCTTTTTAGATTAACAATTCATATAAGTACAGTAGATGAGGAAAATATGTGTAAAGGAAGGACTTTTAAAAGATTAAGGAAGGGAAATATCAACTAGGCAGTCAATATGACCAATAGTACAATAGTGGCAAGTCTGTTATGGGGATAACCAACACTTTTCTGGTTGGATTTGCCTTCAAAACACTGTGTTTAAGACCATATATTAATACTGCTGTCAGCTGTAGTCAGAGAAGCTTCTTTATGTAGTGATCAGGAGTGAATACAGGCAATTCAAACTGGTCAAGGTACTAGGAATAAATGGCTGTTGAACACATAGCCATAAACAAGATCCCCCCTTCTTAAAGGTTCATTTTTACACACACACACACACACACACGCACGCACGCACGCACGCACGCTCTCCCATGGGGAGTACTGTGATAGAAGGGCAGAAAGAATGTCAGAACAGGAAGGAAGGTGGAGTGGTGTGCAGTGCTGACTTCCTGGCTGGTAGGACTACTGCACATTCTTGAACTCATAGCAGCTGGTATCTGCATCAATACCTTGTCATGAAAGGGAGAGAGGCTCATGGGGCTCTACTCCCTCTGAGGATTTATTCACAATTTATGGTTGAGAGAGGAAGGAGAGACATTTTCTTCAGTGGTATAGACATTGGTAAGGTATTCATGTTCCTGTAAACAACCTGAAAGAAATTCATTGGGAAGCAACCCCTTGCTCCCCCACATTCATAACATGAAAGTAGAAGGGAGGATAGTTGGGGAAAGGATGTAGATTAGCAGAACGTGGAAGAAGGCAAAGAGGATACTAGTGTGAAAATTATGTATACAATGTATGAAATGTATATGTTTGAAATGTATATAAACCAATAAAAATGCAGAGACAGAAATGATGAAAGAAAGGGGAGAGAAGTTAACACAAGGTTAATGCTAAGACTGGGGGGTGGGAGCAAAAACTGACATCCCTAATTAACTATCTCAAATCCAAATTCCCCTCTCCCCAAATAAAAAAAACGTAATATATCTGTTGTTTCGAAGATTTTTCCTGTATTTTCACATTTACAGTATAAATGTGATTTTTGCCTACACTGTAACATTCCTCAGCATCAATACTTTATCAATATTTGAATAGAATATGGGATGAAATTTGTAAAGGGATGAAGCTGGGGATTCAGGAAATGGGATGTAAATATAAATAAAAATATAAATTCTTTAGTAGTTCTAGTTTGTCAGATTTATGTCTTATTTTTAAAATTATATATACATATGCGGGCACACACACACGCACACACACACACGCGCGCGCGCACACACACGCAATACACACACATCCCACTCTATCAAGAAATCACTCTCAGGCACAAGCAATCATGTTAAGGATGCTGGCTTGCCTCTTCAAGCGAATAGGACTTCTCTGAATCACTTTGTAGAAGCAGAACTGAAGTATTTATAATCAATATAAGCCATAGTGTGTTTATTTAAGAGTGACTGTGGGGGAGGAAAACTCCTCCTACAAATGGCATCCACCATAGGGTGTTGATCCACATAAGACCTAAGTCCTTTTAAAATAAAGGTTCTAAACACACAAAAACAGAGCCAAACACAGCTTCCTAGTCTGACAGTCTCAAGCCAGCTGCAGGGCAGAGAAGCATCTCCCAACTGCTGCAATAAGGGCCATGGTAGGTTCCCGCAGTCTCTCACACGGTCTCAGTACAGAGAGACTTCTAGCTGCTGCCTGCAGATTTGAGCTGCCAGAGCAAGCTCTGCCAGTATGCTGCATGGCAGATTTATGGTTTTTGCTCATGCAGAGAGAAAAGGTTACAGATACACAGTAAAGACAGATTCGATGAAAAAAAAAAATACCTTTCAATGAGTAAAAATGTGTCTAAAAATATATGAAGGCTTAAGAGAAAAAAGAAAAAGGGTAGAGAAAGTCCTTAAAAAAGGGATAGAGCTGAACAGGTGGTGGTGGCACACACCTTTAATCCCAGCACTTGGAGGCAGAGGCAAGAGGATCTCTGTGAGTTCAAGGCTAGCCTGGTCTACAAGAGCTACTTCCAGGATAGGCAACAAGGCTACACAGAGAAACCCTGTCTCAGAAAAAAATAGAGTAATAAAAAATATATTAAGCCAGGCGGTGGTGGCGCACGCCTTTAAACCCAGCACTTGGGAGGCAGAGGCAGGCGGATCTCTGTGAGTTCAAGGCCATTCTGGTCTATAAGAGCTAGTTCCAGGACAGGAACCAAAAAGCTACGGAGAAACCCTGTCTCGAAAATCCACAGTTGATCCTGTGCTGGTTCTTTCCCTGTCAGGCCAGAGTTGGTGGGCTCCCATTAGCTCAGGAATAGTGGATACTAGTTGTAAAGCAAAGAATAACAAGCCTATAGTCCTCAACCCCAGAGAAGATAAGTAACAAGGAGAACCCTAAGAGAAACATGTATAGATTCACCTGGGAAGAGGAAATAGACAAGATCTCCTGAGAAAATTGGGAGCATGGGGGTGGGGGGATAAGGGAGGGTGGAAAGAGGAGGAGGAGGGGAGGCAGGGAGGGGGAGGAAAAGGAACAGGGTAGTTGAGATGGGGGAAGGACAGAGATGGAGAGCAAGAAAAGAGCTAATTTGATTGAGGAGCCATTATGGGGCTAGCAAGAAACCTGGCACTAAAGAAATTCCCAGGAATCCACAAGGATGACCCCAGCTAAAACCCTAAGCAAAAGAGGAGAGGGTGCATAAACTGGCCTTGCCCTGTAGTCAGATTGATGGCTATCTTAAATGTCACCATAGAACCTTCATCCAGCAACTGATGGAAGTAGAAGCAGAGATCTTCAGTGGAGCACTGGGCTGAGCTCCCAAAGTCCAGTTAAAGAGAGGGAAGAGTAAGAATATGAACAAAGAGGTCAAGACCATGATGGCAATACCCACTGAAACAGTTTACCTGAGCTAATGTTTTACAATTTTTAAAGAATTAAGAATAAAACTAAAGAACATATAAATAGATAATTTCAGGAGCCCAGATCATCTAAAATATTTATTTTATGGTCATTTGCCAACTTCCATTCTTTCCATTCTAAACAATTTTTATAACATTCCAAAGTTTGAAATGGTCTACTTTTGTTTATTTTTCATATTAAGTAGAGAGCAACAGTCCCTTTTGCTACATGGCTGAGTGTTAGAAAGAATGGTAAGGTCCTCTTTCTCTTTCTTCACACTAAAACTGGTCCTTTGATCTTTTCTAATACACTGTCACTCGTTCTACTCAACACTTTATTAAAAGTGCTAGCTATTTTAGTAAGGTAAGAAAAAAAGATAGGAAAGATCTTTGGATTCAAAATAAGGAAACATCATTTACATTTACACAAGATACTATTTTTATACAGATAATTTCAAACAATGTAGGCAATATGGTAATTCAGCAAAATCACATGATACAAAGTTAATATGGAAAATTAAAAGAAAAATGGTTTTACACATTAGTAATAAACAATTATTTGATTATTTGATTTTCAGATAAAGATACTATGGTGGTTTTGAATAGAAATGGCCTCCACAGACTCATGTGTTTGAATGCTTGGCCCATAGGGAGATGCACTATTAGGAGGTGTGATCTTGTTGGAGTAGGTGTTGCCTTGCTTGGAGGAAGTGTGTCACTGTGGAGGCAGGCTCTGAGGTCTCATATATGCTCAAGCAATGCCCAGTGTGGCACAGTCTCCTACTGTTACCCATGGATCAAGATGCAGTACTCTCAGCTCTTTTTTCAGCACCTTGTCTGCCTGCATGCCACCATGCTTCTTGCCATTACGATAATGGACTAAACCTCTGAAACTGTAAGCCAGTCCCAATTAAAAGTTTTCCTTTATAAGAGTTGCCGAGGCCATGGTGTCTCTTCACAGCAATGAAACCTTAATACAGAAGTTGGTATCAGGGACTAGGGTATTACTGTGATAGGCTGGACTATGTTTCTGTTTTGAGTAATTCAGGCTTTGAGACTCTGAATTAGAAAAGCAGTTGAATGTTTTAAGTGGGGTACAATGGGCCATGGAAGACAGTGATGCTGAGGATGACTGAAATATGGGGGCTCAGCTCAAGAGGTTTCAGAGGAGAAGAATTTGAGTATGCTACCTAGAAATCATTCTTGTGATATTTTGATGAAGAATGTAGTTGGTTTTTGCCCTTGTCCAAAAAGTCTACCTGAGGTTAAGTTGAAGAGTTTTGGGTCAATTCTGTTGGCAGAGGAAACCTCAAAACAGCCTAATACTGACTCTGTTGCGTGTTTATAAGAGGTCACTATATGTAGCTCTCTAATGAAAACGGGCAAGTAGAGGAAGGAAACACAAGATTACAGTTCAAGGAGAAAAGGGGCTTCCGTAAGTGGAATGGAGCTAAATCCTGTGTTCAAGGAGATAAACAGATTAAAGAAAAGCTTGAAAGTAAATGGAATAAAGGGAGTGGTGACCTTAGGGCAAGACCTCACCTACTTAAACTTCCAATTTGTGAAAAGGAATTTAAAGAAAAGCTCAGAACCTGGTGTGGTGGTGCTGGCCTTTAATCCCAGTACTCAGGAGGCAGAGGCAGGCAGATATCTAAATTTGAGGTCAGCCTAGTCTACAGATTGGGTTCCAGGACAGCCAAACTGTGAAGTAAACCATGGAAAACAGAAAGCTGGTGAAGGTGTAATTGAATGAGGTGAGGGGGGCATGTACTGGCCCCAGCAAGCAGCAGAACTTGGCAGCTTTAGTCATGCGGTTCTGGCTTTAGAGTCAAGGATAGAAGAAAGGGGTTATCTCTCTCTGTGACTAAGGAAAGCCACAGAGGCAGGCATGTGGCAGGGATGTCTCTGTATGGAGGCCCAGAGGGCCATTGTGTGAAGCTGTATAGGTGAAGCCTGGAGAGGCCAGAGCTGTGGGATACCTGCCGAGGAAAGCTGAACAAAGCTGGAGATCTGAGGAGCACTTTAATATCAGACATAGAGATACAGTTTGGAGTTTGCACAGCTTGTTTTTGGTCTTGCTTTGGTCCAGTATTTCTTCACTATACTTCCTTCCCTACCTTTTGGAATGGTAATATATATATATTGGAAAGGTAATATATATATATATATATATATATATATATATATATAGTACCTTCATTTGTTGGAAGTATGTGATCTGTTTTTGATTTTACAGGGGATTGCTGTTAAGAGACTGTATAAATCTCAGAAGAGACTTTGAACTTTAAACTTTTAAATAAGTTTGAGACTTTTATATACTATGGGGACTTTTGAAGATGGACTGAATGCATTTCTGTGTAGAGAGCCGTGTGGAGTCACACCTGATGGCAATGTAGAGAGCTGCGTGGAGTCGCACCTGATGGTGCTGGCTCCTGCCCTCCGCAATCCCGAAAGCGAGTGCTCTCTGTGATAATCAACTCCTAATATCAACTAGGCCTGACTTATGCTATTATCATGCAATGATTGTCAGCTGCTTGCATATGCGTGGACCTATGGGCAGTGCTCACCTGGCAATCCGGGGTTGGTTGCCCATGCCTACTTAAGGGCTGGGAGAGGTTTGCCCAAGAAGAGAGGAAGGGAGAGAGGAAAAAAGAGAGAGAGAGAGGGAGAGAGAGAGAGAGAGAGAGAGAGAGAGAAATTTTACAATTGTCAAAAGGTCCTGAATAAAACTGCAGTGAGAAGAGCTCCGGTGTTGCGCGTCCTCCTTGCTGGACGAGGGGGACCGTGACAGTTGGTGGCCCGTACGGGGACAAGACAAGAGGTGCCGCGTACGGGGATCCTCCAAACCTCTCTCCGTGGAGCCCAGAACTTGCTGCAGTCAGGGGGTGCACCGGATAATCCTCAGGTAAAGACTGGGGATCCGCGAACAAAGCGGGTTTTCCACTCTCGCCGGTAGAAGGGAGAGTGGGGGTAATGAGAGCTGCGACTATAGCAGACGGATCAAAGTGAGAGCCACGACCAAAGTGGACGGTTTAAAGTGAAAATAAAAGAATGGGATTTTAGAATGGGCGCTTCAACATCACACCTGATTTTTCTGGCTCTTAACGAGCTGTTAAGGAGCGCATTGGAAAAGTTTTTGACAGAATGTAACATAATTGCTCCTTGGTTTGCCATCTCTGGCAATCTTAATGTGTCATCCTGGGACAAGCTTGGTAGAGATCTGAATTTTGCTGCAGAACAAGGTACGCTAAGGAAGGGAGTTAGATTCATGTGGTTTGAATTTCCGAGACCTCCTGAGTTTGCAGTGGAGAGTGAGCAGCTGCGGCTCCAAGGCCAAGCAGCGCTGAGGGTCTGTGAAGCTGCAAACACCCAGGACCTGCCTTGAGGACCAACAAGGCCAGAATGCTAAGCCACTCCCAGCGTGTGCCTCAGGGCATAGAAGCGCAGCACAACCAGGGCTGTTCTGCACTGGCACACCTCCACCTTCCAGCTTGGTGGGTAGGTAGAGTCTCCGCCTCTCCCCAGTTGCTGCCGTGACCTGCGTCCAAGTGAGGCTGAAAATAGCAGTAAGAATGCAACGTCCCCGTTCAGCAGGAAGTAGCCAGACAGATTGACAACGTCCAAATTCCCTAAAACGTGTAAGTGGGGACCCTTCAATGGTTGCAGAGCAGCAAGCCTGCTTCCCTGAGTTCTGCTCCACTCCATGCACCAGTCTGGACCCAGAACGAATGCAGCTAGGGCAGAAAGGCAGCTGGAGCAGAGCTGGAGCAGAGCTTTGCTAGGTGGCTGTGGTGGAAGGCACATTGCCTCAGCAGTCGGTACCTAGCCTGGCGGATGCCACAGCAGTGCTAAGAGTATCAGCAAATGCAACAAGTGCTGGAGCTGAGACAAGCTGGAGCACAGACCCCACAGGGCTGCCCGAGAACACAGCGTAGCTGCAGGGCAAGGAAAAGGTAATGGCAGTTTTAGGCTCTGCACGCTGCTGAAGAGTCTGCGACAGAGCGAATTTAAATCAAGAGACTGCCCTATTGTAAGAGCAGGTACCTGTGTGTACTGTTTTAGCCAAAGGGTTGGTAGAATACCATAGCCCAAATGGGAGGTTGGGTCTAGTGGTGATTGGGAACCCTACTGCTGGCAATCTCAATGCCTGTTGTCATGGGCATTTATCTTTAAATCCTGTGTAAGATCACACAACCCATGAGAATACAGCATATGGTCATTTAGCAGAAGCAGGATCAGCTGAGCTGCTAGGGAAGCCAAAGAGGTGCACGAGGAGAAGGTGTCTTCCATGCACTCAGCTGACAAGAATGAATGTGCCACAGGGGTATGGCAGCTGGGGTATGTTAAGAGAGGCAAGTCCATACCCTAGTCTGTCAGACATTTCTATCCATCCAGGGCTGTGTGTGACCAGCATTCAGTATGAAAGATTAACCCATGCAGCTAATCTATCTAAAGAATTGTCTAGATATCTTTTAGGTAATTGGTCTGGTGAATTCAAAAACAACTGGAAAAGCTGCGGATGACGATTGCGACTGCAGATTCCACACGCATGGATACCAGCCTGGCAGAAGGACTATCCTCCTGGATCACTCCATGGATCATCTGAAGGAGTGGGCGGGAGTAGGAGCTCTAACAGGCTTAATGGTGCTTGCCTCCCTGGTATGCCTGTGGTGCGTCTGTCACATAAGGGTTTCACAGCATTGCAATGCAGTTATGATCATTCAGGCCTTCACGGTCATTGAAGCAGGACAGTCTCCCCAAATTTGGCTATCTATCTTAAGCAAGCACAGGATGCGAGGCTTGCGCACTGCACTTGAGGTAAGCATACATCAACCTCAAGAAGAGCAAGTCTGATTGCATGTGGGTTGGTGTCTAACTCCCACCTCTGTAAAAGGACACCGGACAGGTCTAGTGTTCTCTGGGTGGATGACACCTGGACAGACACTAGTACATGTTCCATTTTTAACAGAGATCAGACCTCTACTCTTGCCTGTTGCTTTGCAAAACAAAAAGGGGGAACTGTAGAGAGCCGTGTGGAGTCACACCTGATGGCAATGTAGAGAGCTGCGTGGAGTCGCACCTGATGGTGCTGGCTCCTGCCCTCCGCAATCCCGAAAGCGAGTGCTCTCTGTGATAATCAACTCCTAATATCAACTAGGCCTGACTTATGCTATTATCATGCAATGATTGTCAGCTGCTTGCATATGCGTGGACCTATGGGCAGTGCTCACCTGGCAATCTGAGGTTGGCGGCCCAGGCCTACTTAAGGGCGGAGAGAGAGAGAGAGAGAGAGAGAGAGAGAGAGAGAGAGGGAGAGAGGGAGAGAGATTTTACAATTGTCAAAAGGTCCTGAATAAAACTGCAGTGAGAAGAGCTCCGGTGGTCGCGTCATCCTTGCTGGACGAGGGGGGCCGCGACATTTCTGCATTATGCTATGGCTACAAGCCTATGGGGGACAGGGAGTGGAATGTGGTAGTTTGGATAGGAATGGCCCCCATAGACTCAGGTGTTTGAAAGCTTAGTCCAGCCGGGCAGTGGTGGCGCATGCCTTTAATCCCAGCACTCGGGAGGCAGAGGCAGGCGGATCTCTGTGAGTTCGAGACCAGCCTGGTCTACAAGAGCTAGTTCCAGGACAGGCTCCAAAACCACAGAGAAACCCTGTCTCGAAAAACCAAAAAAAAAAAAAAAAAAAGAAAGCTTATTATTAGGAGGTATGGCCTTATTGGAGGAAATTTGTCACTGTAGAGGTGGGCTTTGGGGTCTCATATGCTCAAACTATGCCCATTGTGGCACACAGCCTCCTTCTGCTGCATGCGGATGAAGATATAGTACTCTCAGCTCCTTTTCCACCATGTTTACCTACATGCCACCATGCTCCTGCCATTATGATAAGGGAATAAATCTCTGAAACCATAAGCCAGTTCCAATTAAGTGTTTTCCTTTATAAGAGTTGCTGTGATCATGGTGTCTCTTCCAATAAAATCCTAACTAAGACAGATACCAAAGCACTCCACTAGGGAAGAAAGTCTTTTGAACTAATTATGCTAGAATAACTGGGTATGAGTATAGGAAAACACCCAATTTATCATACAAACAATTCAAGTGGTCACAAACCAAAATGTAAAAGCTAAAGACATAAAACATTTAGAATAAAACATATCTTTACAACCTGAAGAAATATAAAAGTTATTTATGTACGATACAGCAATACCTAGGAAGGAAAAGAATGATACTGCAGACTTCATAAAAATTAAGACCTTCTCAAAAGACACAGTTATAGCAAGCTACAGACCAAGGAAAAGCTTATTTAAATTCTTACCTTGAACTCATCTGAGATTTCAGATACAAAAGAAGATATCTGCTTCATAAGCCTGTCCACACTGCTCTCACTTCCTGTTTTGAGCAATGTAGTAATGGCCAGGGTAGCAATGCTTCTGTTTGAGTCTGTGATTAAGTTCTCTAAGTCCAGATTGCAGGCAGTAACAGCAGAGGGGTGTTTCATTGCCACCTTGTAGAAGGTAACAAGAAAAACAAAACAAACAACAACACCAACAAAAATAACACGCATTATTGTTGATAAAATCCAGAACCTAAACTTTAAATAAGGTAAGTGACAATCTAAAGGGATCATTTTAGGTCATGTGGTGAATGCCTATAACCTTAGCACTTGAGAGCTGAAGGTAGAAGGACCAGAAGTTCAATGTCGACTATGGCTACTTAGCAACTTGCGGCCAGCTTGGGCTACCTGATACCTGTCTCAACTCCCCACCCAAAGTAACTTTTTTAACTAACCAGGTTTCACTTGATAAATAAGTAACGGCCACAATATAGCATAGTACTCTCATTTGTTAACCTCTTCCATGTAACCTTAATGACAGCATCAGTCTCTTTTTTTATAGGCAGCCTATTATCTCCTTATAGTTTATATGTTCATGAGTGTCTACTCTACAAAACATTAGAACTCTGAGAAAAAGATCTATTATGGTAAATGCTGATCAAGAAAGACATTCTGTCACCTTTTTTTTTTTTTTGGTTTTTCGAGACAGGGTTTCTCTGTAGCTACGGAGCCTGTCCTGGAACTAGCTTTTGTAGACCAGGCTGGCCTCGAACTCACAGAGATCCGCCTGCCTCCGCCTCCCAAGTGCTGGGATTAAAGGCGTGAGCCACCACCTCCCGGCATTCTGCCACTTTTAAAACACTCCTGCAACTAAACAAATTCCTGTCAAATTGGACTATTCATTGTTGCTAAAATATGTCTGTCATTCTACACTGATGTTCCATCTGCTTATGCCGTATTGGCACAGAATGTCTGACCCAAAATTCTGAAAATGTAAAAATACTCTGCAGATCATTATCAGTAAAACTCATTCAACAGAAAAAGATGACCCAGACTAATGAAAAAAATCTTAATTTATCCATGTAGCAAAGAGTCATAGGCTCTATGCAGAAATCTCTGTGTATTTTAATGGTTAGGTGTTGCTTCATCAGGCCCACTGGAGTTAATATAAAAGATAGCATCACATTATATAACCTCTCTAAAATTCACAAACACGTGAATTCCAAGACACAACTTGTTTCAAGATGAGAGATGAGGAATTGATAAAACTGTTCAATCTTTGTATTGTTTCATATGATTTTTATTAACCACAAGTGGCTATAAGCATAGGTCGTATGATTAGTGTGACTAAGGAACTGAACCCCTTACTTAATCTTAATAAACTTAAATTGGCACTTGTGAATGGCCTCCACATTGAACATAAAGTACTCAGAAGTCAGAAATCTTTCCTAGACTAACAGTATAAACGGCTATAACTAAGGTGCCACACATGTGAAGCCCACAGATCAGATATACGAAGCTTGAAGAGAAAGCCAAATGCTTTGTATTTAAGGTTTCTGAATTAAACATACAAGTCTATATCACCAACGGGATACCTACTTTGTTCAAGGTCCTCACAGCTGCGTATCTCAAGGCTGGTTTAGGAGAGCTACAGAAAAGTTGAAGAACTGGAAAAAGGGAAACAGAAAAGTAACTGTGGTTCCTGTTCACCATATAGCTGAAAATTACAATGTGTAATGAATCACATTCATTGTTTGTATCAGAAAACTAGATCACAATATAAAATCTTCATGTCAACAATAATATCAAAAATAGGGGGAAAAAGTACTGTTCAGGTGTAAAAACTTTAATAGAAAACAAGGTTTGCTTTGCTTCTCTAAGAATTAATATCCTAATTAGTATTTGAATTGTTTAAGAGAAATAGTGCTAGTTGTGAGAGCAAAGGAGCCTGTCCTGGAACTAGCTCTTGTAGAGCAGGTTGGCCTCGAACTCACAGAGATCAGCCTGCCTCTGCCTCCCGAGTGCTGGGATTAAAGGTGTGCGCCACCATCGCCCAGCACAAATGTGTTTTCTAAACATTAAAATCATTAACAAACATCTTTATTCACTGAGCAGTCTCGGCCCTAAATACCACTCTAATGACCACTCTGCAGACCCATTGATTAAAAAAAGAAAAATCAACATAAGAACATAGAGAACAGCTATCAAATACAACTAACCTGAGACGGCAGGTGCCAGCTCTCTTGCAGTGCAGTTAGGAAGGTGAATAATGGCAGAAGCAGCTTCATAAATAACCATTTCATGTTTATTTCGCAAGCAGCTCTCAATGAAATCAAAGAGTGGACTTTCATGACTGCCAATAAATGCAAATAGATCGTGTTTACATATCAAATAGCAGGATATATGCACAACGGTTAAAAGCACAGGTAGACTGAGATATACTTCTGGACCACTGCATAAAAGAGCACTGAAAATTCACTTCTTCAAAAAGCAATGGTATTTGTTAAACCCAGTTTTTTCAGAACTTTGAAATTTAACCAAGTGAGCCATTACTGAAGAAAAACACGGATCTCAGTGAGAATAGTGAGCTTTCTGGTGCTTTAACTTGCTGGACTCCCACTTCCCATCCTTTCTTCCTAGCTCTGGAAACCAGCAGTCTCAGCCTGTGAATGTCAGCAGCCTCAGTGAACTGGTTTAACATCGGCCAAATCAATTTATGTTACAGATCACATTAAAAATTTGAAAACTACATAATTACTCTTCTAACCTAAAAAATCACAAGGCATACAAATAAACAGTAAAATTCTGCCCAAACACAAGAGAAAAGCAGCCACCAGCAATTCCTGAGGAAGCCTAAGATATCAGACTTACTAGACAAACACTTGAGAGTCAGCTGATACAAACACGTTCAAAGGACTAAAGGAAACTACATCAAAAGAATTAAATCAACATATGAGAGATTATAACTAATTAAAAACCAGAGATTTGGAAAAAGGAATGAGTGTAATAAAAGATTAATCAAGGGGGTTTGTTGTGGAATATTTAACTATGTAAAGATGTGTTACATTTGTTTCTGCGGCATTTGTTTAATTATGGAAAGATGTGTTGCTATTTTACCTTGCCTGCCTAAGGCACCTGATTGGTCTAATAAAGAGCTGAATGGCCAATAGCTAGGCAGAAGAGGGATAAGTGAAGCTGGTGGGCAGAGAGAATAAATACAAGGAGCAATCTAGGTTTGAAGAAAAAACAAGAGAAAGAAGAAAAACGAAGAGAATGGGGAGACAGTGAGGGACACTCTTGGGGCAGAAGCCAGGCAGCTGCCAGTCAAACACAGAGACAGAAGGAAAGTAAGCTAGACAGACAGACAGACAGAGTAAAAGACCCCAAGGCAAAAGGGAGATAAAAAGAAACATACTAATTTAAAAGAGCTAGCCAGAAATAAGCTTAAGCTAGGCCAAGCATTCATAACTAATATTAAGTCTCCATGTCATGATTTGGGAGCTGGTTGGTAGCCCATAAGAAAAAGCCTGCTATAGAGGTTTGATTACAAGTGTGCACAATGGATGAAAGAGCCAGAAAACTGATATAACCAGTAAAGCGAAATAAAGAAAAACAGGAAGAATGATCAAGGTTTGGAGACCTGGAAGTATGAGCAAGTATGTCAACTCCATGTAATTAAGAGTCCCAGAAGGAAAGAGACAAGGGGGCAAAATATTTGAAGAAACAATGACTGAAAATCTCCAGACTGTTTGATTAAAACCAAGTCTACATTCCACAGAAACTCAACAAATTTCAATCAGGGTAAATACATATAGACACAATGTTGTTGAAGTATCAAGTAAATAAATAATTCTGACAGCAACAGGGTAAGAAAAAAAAAACAAGACAACTCATCACACTTTACAGAAATCAATAGAATTATACAATTAATGGATGACTTTGGGGACTTCACCCTATGTACAGCACCTAGTTGGCTTCACGGCCAACTCTTCCCTCCCAGGCTGAATATTAGAGGACACAGAAAGAAGCTTGTCTAAGTCATTCATTCATTTTTTATTACTTCATTCTTTCTGCCATTCTCCTTCCCTTAATTTTTACTGTTTATAATATTTTATGCATCTTTATAATTTCCTTTTTCTGATATTTTAATGTTTTATTTTATTTCCATCTTTTTGTTTCTGTTCATCTTCCTTTTATCTAGTTTTTCTCCTATATTTTAATTTTGTAAATTTTTAACATGCTGCTATCTGTTCCTTTTATATCCTGTCCCTTTTTCTTTTCATTAAATCTTGTTTCATTCCTTTATTTTTACCCTCTCTTTTACTTCATTCACCACTTGTGCCTTTACTAATTTTTAAATTCATACATTATTCTACATTCTTTTTTTACTATTTTCTTTTCTATTTCCACTTATGTAGTAAATGACTTTAATTTCTTTTAATTATATTTCTTTTAAAGATTTACTTTATTGTAAATAATGCATATGTGTGTGGTTATGCACATATAAGCATAGGTGTGCAGAGGTCAAAGGCATTGAATCCCCTGGAAGCAGCTTTACAGGTAATTGTGAGCTGCCTGATAAGGATGCTGGGAACCAACTCTTCTGGAAAAGCAGTGCCCATGTTCTGAAACACTGAGGCATCCCTCCAGCCTCTTTTAACCGTATTTTTATGTATGATTTATTTTGGTGTTAATGGTATTATCACAATTCTTTTTCCTCGTGAGCAGAGTCCTTAAGAATGCTGCTCACTAAAAACTAACTAAAAAAAGGGAATAGCCATTTTAATAGATGCGTAACCTAAATCATAAACATGAAAACACAAAGTAGTGTGGATCCTCTAAAAATATGCAATTCTTGAATAATTGAACCTAAAGATATTGAAATCATTAAAAAGCCAGAATATTTCAAAAGACTGCTTTTAAAAGTGATCAATGAGGGTCTGTTGAAATGACATTGTAAGAGCTCACGTTTTGCAAGCATGAAGACCTGATTTAGAACCCTTGGCATCCACATAAAAAGCCAAGCATGGCTGCACATACCAGGACTGGGGAGCAGAGGAGACACATCGGGAGCTTCTGCTTCAGTGAAAGATCCTATTTCAAAGAAGTAAGGCAGAGAGTGATAGAGGAAGACATCTGACAACCTGCTCTTGGCTTCTGCACACATGGTCATACTCTCATATATACATGTGCTTGCAAAATACACACATGGAGATTAATAAGGAGGCTCAAATGAGAGAAGAGTGAAGATACTAATATGATACCTGTACCAAAAAAATTGGACTAAAAATTTAGTACTTGGATAAAAAATTCAGCCAAAAAAATCTTAAAAATGAAAAACTCAGTAAATAAAAACTTACTAGAAAGTATCAGCAACAGCCTAGAGCAGCCAGAGGAAAAGCTATCAGGACTGATGACAAAAGTGGGAAATCTATATTCAGATAACAATAAAGAAAACAAAATCCAGAAATAAGAAAAATAACATTCTAGTGCACTAAACCAATCAACTGATCTATGCTGCAGAAAGACCTGAAAAGAAGAGACTAGAGGGACTAAGAATTTATTCAGTGAAGTTACAGCAGAAAACTTCCCAAATCAAACAATGGCTCAGTGGTCAAGTTCATGTCAAATAGTTCATAAATACCTGTAACTCTAGTTCCAAGATAATTCTTATATCTTATTTGTCATAATGGAATAAAATTAGTATCATGAGAAAGTATAGAAGCCACACAAACACATGGAGATTGAATATGTAAACTATATTTGCTACATATAAAGTATAGTGTTTAAAAACTAAAATCCTAGAATCAAGTGAAAATAAAACCATAATTTATTAGTATTTTTGGTATATAGAAAAGACAGAAGAGGCAAGCTTATTGAGATGGGTGCCTATATTCACAGGTCAAGAGAATTCTCTGATAGATATCTCAGTGACATACCTCAAGGTCACTAAGAAACCAACAAGAAAAAAAACAAACAAAATTAGTATGTAGAAATAAAGAGAAATAATAGAGTAGGGTAGAAATCAATGAAATGAAGATCATAAAAGAATCAATGAGCCAGCCAATGGTGGTGCACACCTTTAATCCCAGCACTCAAGAAGCAGAGGCAGGCAGATTTCTGAGTTCGATGCCAGTCTGGCCTACAGAGTAAAACACTGTCTCAAAAAAAGGAGTTGCTTTTATGAGAGGATAAACAAGACTGACAAAGCTTAGACAAACTAACCAATATAACCAGTAACATCAGAGGAGAAACGGGTGAATGAGTGTCATAACAAATATTCCCTGAAACCCAGAGGCTCACTAGGAAGGATTTTGAAGACTTACCTTTCAGTAACTAGAAAACCTACAGGAAATGGATTCTTGACAAATGTGCCAAAATGCCTATGGCAGGAAAAATAGCCTCATCCACAAATGGTGCTAGGGAACTGGATATGCATGTGGCAAAGACTGAAACACAAACTTCATTTCCACTTGGTATAAAAATCAACTCAAAATGCACTAAAGGCCTTAAATAAGACCCGAAGCTTTGAACTTATGAAAGGAAAACACAAGCATTTCAAGACACAGGGATAAGCATCAACTTTCTGAGTAAGACTCCAGGGCTCAGGAAATAATAGCTAGGCCTGACAGACACCACATCAAGCTCGTGCATAGCAAAGGAAACACCAACTGAAAAGACAGCCTACAGGATGGGAGATAAGTTTTGTTAGCTTATTCATCAGGCAGGGTACTTGTTACTAAAGAGCTGAAAAAATTAAACGAGTAAATGAGCAGAAATTTCTCAAAAGCAGTAAAAATGGCCAATAAATATATTAAATATTTAACCAGCCTTAATAGCAATATGCAAATGAAACTACATTGAAATTCCATCTCCCCCGATCAGAATAGCTACATGATAAGAAAACAAATGAGAAGAAAAGCAGGTGAGGATGCAGAGATAAAGGCGCCCTCATACACTGCTGGTGGGACTGTAAATCAGCACAGCCACTATGGAAATCAAAATGGCGGTTCCTCAGAAAACTAAAGTTATATCTCTGCTAAATATGTATCTGGATGAATCTAAGTCAGCATACTACAGATACTTGCACTCTTCATAACAAATAAATGATAAGCACTTATTATACAATATACTATATTACATGCAATATAAAACATAATTATAGTAAAACAAAATTGGCTATTAGAAAAAAATCAAATGTTATATATCACACTAATACACATTTACTATTATAAACAACAACATTAAAACTAACAACCAGAAGGCATGGCCTCAATTGGATCAAGTAGATGTTTAAAGACCTATAACTACCATTAAGCTCAATGGTTTCCCCGTAACACTGCAGTGAGACAAAGATGTCATCTTTCAACATTTCTACTCACTAGTATACTAAAGGCTTGAGCAGTGAAAAAGATCAAGCCTAAAATACAGAAGTTGGTCTAGAAACAAAGAGTAGAAAACATATTTGTTCATAGGTGACACGACATGATTCTGTACACAGAAAGTCCAAAGTAGTACACCAATGCAGAGAGCGAGAGTGAGAGAGGAGACAGAGAGAGCAAAAGATCAAGAGAGCGAGAAGCATAGTAAGTTTATAGTCTATAAGACGGACATAAAAACAACTCTGTTTCAATGTGCTGCAAAAAGAAATCTAAAAGTAAAGGAAATGAAACCATTCCATTCCTAAGAACAAAAGTTTGGGGCTCACTCGGTTAATATACTTGCTTTCAAGTCTGAGTTTGATTCCCCAGGATCCACATGGGTTCTACATGCACACAAAATAAACACATACTTTTAAATGATTTTAATAAAACTATCACAATTTTAAATTGAAAACTATAAAATCTTCTTGAGGGCTCTCAATGTAATTCTAGAAGAATACATCGAGGAGGATACTGTAATCTTGAACAGGCAGTTATTGGACACGACACTCAAAGCACAATCTCTCAAAAACAAAGGTGATAAAACAAATTTCAATAAAATGTTAAAATAAGGAAACAAAAGGCAAGCAACAGACTATGTAAAAGTATTTGTTTACTAAAATTTGGGGGGGAGGTATACCAGGAGACGTACTTGTCTACAGACTTTATGAAATTTTTGTCAAATTTTGTTATCTGTAGTTTTTTAAAGGACTTGTATCCAGAATGGGTAAGGAAGTCTTCCAATGCAGCAACTCTAAAAGTGGGTAAGAGATCTGAATGACTTCTACTTAGTAACAGCAAAAAAGGAAGAAAGTAGTAAAGCAATAAGCAGCTGAAGAGAAAGTAACTACGAGTAATTAGTAACACCAGGCACACAGGTGCATCTAGGATCCAAGCACTCAGGAGGCAGAGACAGAAGAGCTCCAGGTCAGACAGGGATACACAGTGATAGCAATCTGTAACAAGTAGAAATCAGAAACAACATCACACATTGATGCAGACAAGAGCAAAGGCATGTAAAATAGTATGGAACTTCATAAACTCATCTTCAGCTTCTTTACAAATTAAAAATAGCATATAGTCTAGGTATTCCATTTATAGGAATCTTCCCAAGAAAATAGAAAATATATGTTCACACAAAGATTTGTACCTATCAATAGTTATCATTATCCATAGTAGAAATATAATCAACCCAAATGACCATCAATTGATAAACAAAACCTGTCCTTCTCATACCATGTACCTGGGTCGAAGTTCTATCCCAAGCCCCCTCTGGGAGTTGCCTCAGTCCAGACTCCACCTCCCCGCACCCCAAAAGTCTGCCAAATGATGACCCCTCCTTAGAGACACTCGAGACCACTTCCAAAGGGTATTTAAACTGCCCCTCAGAGACCAAACAAACATGTTTTCCTGGTCTTCCTTTCCCATCTCTTCTCTGAGGGCCTGGAAGGCCACCCAGGAGCACTAGTAGCCATTAAACCTGGGCTTTTTCTAATTTGGTCTGATTTGGATTACTGCGTCAGCGAAGAGTTTTATTGGGGAGCAAAAACTTTTCAGTAATATCATTCAGCAATAAAAATGAGCAAAGATCCATGCTGCAATAAAGTAAAGGACGAAATATTAGGCTCAATGAAAACAGCACGACATGATACTATTTGTAGGAAATGTCCATGCAGGCAAAATTTAGAGACAAAAGGCAGCTCCAGGGCTGAGGAACTAATGACATAAAAGTAAGCAACTTGAGAAGGTGACGCAAACATTCTAAATACAGATTGTGCTGATGGGGGTGCAGCTATATGAGTTTATTAATAAATTATATAACTGCATGCTTGCAACTGTAAATTAATCTCAATGGAACTGTTAAACAATACCTAGCACTGAACCAGGCACGGTTGGCTCACACCTACAATCTCAACACTTGAGAGGCAGAGGCTCCTGTTGTTGAGTCCCAGCAGGCCTGGACTATAGAATGAAGCCCTAATTAAAAAAACAAACATATTACATTAGTTGATCAAAATTTAAAATATGAAAATCTTTTCATATATAATATTGTTGAGAAGGAAGCCTAATTGTTCTAAAAAGAAGTTCATATTCATTTACTATGTTATCAAGAGCTACCAAAACAAACTATTTTAAAAGTTATGTATTTATTAGTTAATTATTATTATTATCAGTGTGTGTTTATGGGGGAGAATGAATGTGGGTGTGCATGTGTGGAGATTAGAGAACAGTGTCTAGAGTTGTTGCTCTCTTTCCATTATGGGTCCTGGGAACTTAAAATTCTCTCATGGTGAGTACTTTTACCCACTAAGCCATTTCATCAGCAAACTGCTTTTCTATCTTATATTCTATAGAGTTGGTAAATCTAGATTATGTTCTTTTAAGTTAATAGTATTCTTTTATAAGTATCTACAGTATTCTTATTTCAATTTTTTATTGATATTTATTGAGCTCTACATTTTTCTCTGCTCCCCTCCCTGCCTCTCCCGTCCCCTCTTCAACCTTCCCCCAAGGTCCCCATGCTCCCAATTTACTCAGGAGATCTTGTCTTTTTCTACTTTCTACTTCCCATGTAGATTAGATCTATGTAAGTCTCTCTTAGTGTCCGCATTGTTGCCTAAGTTCTCTGGGATTGTGGTTTGTAGGCTGATTTTCTTTGCTTTATGTTTAAAAACCACCTATGAGTGAGTACTTGTGATAATTGTCCTTCTGTGTCTGGGTTACCTCACTCAAAATAATGTTTTCTAACTCCATCTATTTTCCTGCATAATTCAAGCTGTCATTATTTTTTCTTCTGTGTAGTACTCCATTGTGTAAATGTACCACATTTTCCTTATCCATTCTTCAGTCAAGGGGCATTTAGCTTGTTTCCAGGTTCTGGCTATGACAAACAAAGCTGCTTCTATAGTATTCTTTTATATGGATCTTTCTTTCTTATCCTTGGGTGGCACCCAAGGTAACTGTTTTCAACTCCCATTAACTAACTACAGCTGATTCTATCAATCAACTGTGTAATTTTCAAAGTTCTTAACCACATGCTCTCATATAACAATACATTTTTTAAAATTTCTTTTGGGAGAGGCAGTTTTTTTTCTGTTTTTGTTTGTTTTGTTTTTTAAGACATAGTTTCTTTGTGTAGCCTTGGCTATCTTGGATCTAGCTCTGTAGATCAGGCTGGGCTCAAACGTACAGAGATCTACCTACTTGCCTCTGCCTTCCAAGTGCTGAGATTAAAGTGGAGCTAGTTCTTAAGAGACAAGGCCTCACTCTGTAGGCCATGCTGGCTCAAACTTGCACTCCTTTTTGCCTCTTCTGCCTGAGTGCTGGCATTACAGACATGAGTCATCACACCCAGATTGCATTTTAATAGTGAATAAATTAAATGCAACCCCTATCTTTTAATATTACTCTTCATAAATTCCACTATATTCAAAATATAATTAAAAAACCAGCAGAAAGTCTTATGTCCAGTAGTCTAAAACAGTTTCCAATATCTTGCTGGATACTGTCCTGGTTTGCATTCTATTGCTGTCATAAAACACTGGCATCAACCTGGGTTTATCTCATCTTACACTTCCAACAGTCCTTCACTTAGACTACTTCGTAAGCTCCAAGCCAATGAAAGACTCTGTTTCCGTTAGGGTTACTGCTGCTGTGAAGAGACACTGCTGTAGGAAGGTCCTACAGCCAGTGGTTACCTGGTTACCCGCCCACTGGGGTGTGGTCTCTTATACTATTTATGCCGATATAGAGCATGCGTCCGGCCTCTTTTCATGCTGTGGGATTTGGTTTCTGATCTCCATTCCAGCAGAGGATTCTGATTTGTGAGTCTACTCCTAAACAAATAACTGTCTATTTCTCAATTCTGGGCTAGTATGGGATTTCTTTTAAGTATCCTTCTTCAAGATACAATGACCATGGCACCTCTTATGAAGGAAAACATAACTGGAACTGGCTTACAGTTTCAGAGGTTTAATCCCTTATTGTAGTAACAAAGAGAAGCACTGAGACATGTAGGCAGACAAGGTGGAGAAGGAACTGAGAGCTCCACATCTTGACCTATAGGCAACAGAAGGAGACTGTGGATAATTTGGGCATAATTTGAGCATATGAGACCTCAAAACCTGTCTTCACAGTGACATACTTTCTCCAACAAAGCCACACCTCCTTCAACAAGGCTATACCTCCTAATAGTGCCATTCCCTATGAGCCTTTGGGGCCATTTTCAATCAAACTACCACATACACTATCTCAAAAAAAAAAAAAATCAAGACAGATAAGTAGCTGCATGAAGTTGACCTGTGGTTTTCATATGCATGTATACACATGTGTACATGCAACCACATACACATATGCACCCACATAAACACACATACACATATGCACCACATGAGACTGTATTCAGTGCACTGTTTTCTTTTACAGAAATGATGCTAGTCTTCATTCACTTTACCATATGTTTTCCAAGAAGCAGTATTTTTCAGAGATGAAGACATATGGATAAAATTCATTCCTGATTAAATATTTTATAATATCTCATAACTAAATTTTCTATACAATTTTTGTTGGGTGCATATTAAAAATATCTTTCAAAATTCAGACATTATAAATAATATAGGAACTGACATTTTGTTTCCTTGTGCATATGTACAAATATTCCTCTATGAAATTCTTGAAGAGAAACTTCTGGATTATAGACCAGCAACGTATGTGCTTTTGTTTTTTAATAGTCATGCAAATAACCTTCCAAAGTATCTGTTCTGTTTTATACTCCCAGCAACGTTGGAAATATTCACATTCTAGTTAATATTTGATACTATAAAGTATTAAATATTTTGCCAATATGATGATAGCTGAAAATGGTATTTTATTTTGATGTGTATGTTTCTGATTAATGGTGAGGTGAAACTTTTTAAAAATGTCCACTGCAAAATCTTTGTTTTAGTAAAACACTGACTTTACTTAGTGAAAAATTACAAAATGGTTTGCACACTATTTATTTATTTAGAGACATGGTCTTGCTATGTATTTAGGCTGGCCAGCCTCCCAAGTGGTGGGATTATAGTTGAGAGTGCCACTATGTCCAACTCCTGTCCCCTCCTCTCCTGTACACTGTCCTAGAACAAATGGGCAATGAAGGGGCCAGAGCACCTAGTATTACTTCAGTCTGATCTGTAAGAGTTTTCTTCAATGTACATTATACCTGTTGAATTTATGAGTCCTAGTTGGCTATTTGTGCTTGGTTTGCATTTTTAAAATGTCATAGAAACTGGGCATCAAGCTGGATTTCTGCCATGGCTTTCTGGAAGTGAATCAATGAATCAGAGGTGAAAAATTTACTTAACACCACCAGCAACTGACATTTATCACTGTCTGTCTGGGGGAAAACAGTCCAAATGTCATGTAATTGAAACAACTGGACTTAAGAACGCACAGGTATTATGATTTAGAAGTGTCCCCGCGATAAGATCATGGGAAGGCTCATGCTCTATCCCTGGTTACTGAGATGTGACCGAGAGCACTAACTACTAGGATGGAGGGCCTATTGGAGGAAAAACTCAATCAGTTTTTCCCATCACATGTGCCCTACCATAATCCTGTCTTACCATGCACGAGCCCAGAAACAATGCTGCAACACAACCACAAACTCAAACCTTTGAAACCAAGAGCCAAGAAATGTATTTCTTTATGTTTTAAGATGTTTATCTTAATGATGAACAGCTGATTAACAAACTAGGCTAGAACTCCTGATTGTTATAATGGCTTGATGAGATCTCCTGAGTAAATTGGAAGCATGGGGACCTTGGGGAAGGGTTAAAGAGGGGAGGGGAGAGGCAGGGAGGGGAGCAGAGAAAAATGTAGAGTTCAATAAAATCAATAAAAAAATAATGCCTTGATGCAAGTCTCTTAAGAATAAACAAACCTCACTGAAAAGAAAGATAAGTAATCCTTGTTCGTATCATATAGATACGGAGAAATAAAGATGAAAAACAAGACCTAAAAAAACTCTTGTGCAGAAAAACGAAAGATTTGCCTCTAGCCTATATTTACATTATTGTAATGCTACTGAAGTTAGTAGGATGGTGGCTCAGATACTGCAACTGACAGCAGTGGGAAGTAGAAACCCCCAAATAGACCAAAGCATGCAACGAAATCTAGTTTTTACAATAAAACTGATATTATACAGCAATGGACTCAGACTCATTTCAACAAATGATACTGAGTCTACTAGCTTTCAGATGAGGTGAAAAATTAAGTTGTCATTTTATATCATACCTAGAAAACAAATTCAGGTAGAATACAGACCCAAAACATACAAATTAAAACTATAGTGCTTGAAATAACACAGAAAATACATTTATAAACTTAGGGTTTAATCAAGACAACAAAAACAGTATCTGTGAACTTGGGGTTCAAGCAAGACAACAAAACAACTTTTTTTCAATAAAAGACCAATACACGCCAAATGATGGTGGCACAAACCTTTAATCCCAGCACTTGGGAGGCAGAGGCAGGAGGATCTCTTGTGAGTTCGAGACCAGCCTGGTCTACAGAGCTAGTTCCAGGACAGGCTCCAAAGCTACAGAGAAACCCTGTCTCGAAAAACAAAACAAAACAAAAAAGACCAATACACTTGTCTTACATCTAAGTAGTTCTTTTATGTTCATCAAAGACATCAGAAAAAGAACAGCCAATCTAAAGTATGGAGGAATATATCTGTAATACTTATAACCAATCAAGAACTTTTATTATTCCACATTAAGAATTCCTACAAATCTATGGAAAAGCAGACAATACAATAAAAGCACTGGGCAAAATTAAACAGGTGTTCCCATATTAAGAAAATCAAATGAACAGTAAACTCAGAAACAGAGTGTCAAGAGTTTTTAAAAGTCTATGTTTACATCCACAAACAAGGCTACTCTTAGATTTAATCAGAGAAGCCTCTCCTAGCACTGAATGCAAGTGAATGAAGAGCTCCATGGTCACAGAAGATGCTAAGGACATTTGAGAGCTCAGACCTAAATAAGGCATTTATACTACTCCTCAAAGTTCAGGGAACACAGCAGGAGAGGGGCAGAAAGAATTTAAGTGTGAGAAGACAGGAGATAGGGAGAAAAGCAAGAAAAAACATCTTCCAAGCATGACAAATCCATGGAAATCATGAATTCACAACAGTTTGGTCTGTAGGCATTGGGCCGACACAGCAGGCCCTACTAACAGTTGGCTATGAATTAGGAGGGGCTCACTAGGTCCTATCACTTACTTCTTAATTATTAGCAACTAATAGAATCTTGGAGAATGGGAAGAAAAGAATTCAGGTGTTTGTATACCCACAGGTGAGCCCACCAGGTTCTAATGGATAGTTTCAAACCCATGTTCATAGAGAAAAATATCCCTAGCTAACTAACCACCGAGGGACACAAAAACAAAACAAAAAGCTATGAATATAGGAAAGAGACTTTTAGTAAGAAAGAAGTCGGGCAGGAGCAGCAGCAAAATAAGTGTGAGAGAGTTAACCGGAATACGTTAAATTCATACGTGAAATTGTTAGAGAACAAAATTTGTTAATAAAACAGAACATTAAAAACTGTTAAGATTACACATCAAAACCACAATAACAAAGACATAAACTTGATGAATGAATAAATAGCTTTTTATAAAATAATGGTAAAACAACAACTATCAGTTTGTATTACCATCATTATGACTAATATGCCGAACAAAAATAACATAGGGAAGCAAGGGTTTATTGTGGCTTACAGTTTTAGAGAGAACAGTCAGTTTCTGCTTGGTTCCATATACTCTGGAAGAAAATTATGACAGAATATGTGTGAGGGAGGAGACTGTTCACCTTATACAGTCAGGAAGCAGAGAGTGAAGAAGAGACTACAGACTAGGACCTATTTCTTCCAACTAGATCTTTCATTTCTGAAGTTTCTAGAACCTCCCAAAACAGCACCACTAGCAACAGACCAAGTTTCAGTCCATAGGGAGAGGGAATTTTGTATTCAGCTCATAATATTAGAATACAAAAGAATGAAGTAACCTCACTTCACATTACATTAAAAAATACTTCAAAGGGCTGGAGAGATGGCTCAGTATTTAAAAGCCTTGCTGCTCTTCCAGAAGACCCAGGTTCAATTCTCAGCACCCACATGGCAGCTCATGACTGTCTGTAACTCCAGTTCCAGGGGATCTGACACCTTCACACAGACATACACACATGCAAAACACCAATGCACGTAAAATAAAATAAATCATTTTTAAAAGTTTTAAAAAATTATCTCAAAATGGATCAAAAACCTAAATATCTAAGATAAAAACTCTGAAAATAAATCTTTGTGACCTAGGAATTAGGCAATAGTTTTTTTGGGTGCAACACCAAAACCACAAACAAGCAAAGAAAACATTTACAAACTATACTTGATCAAAATTTCAAACTTCTGTTGACAAAAGAACACTATGAAAATAGTAAAAAAGACAGCATAAAGAATAGGAGGAAATATTTGCAAAGTATATATCTGTTAAAGTTACTATATCCAAAATACATAAAGAGCTAAAAAGAATCCAATGATAACACGACAAATAACCTCAATTTCAAGATTTCAAACAGAGGACTAAGGCTACCAAGCCAGAGCAGTGAGTGCCTGACTAGAGGGCAGGCCTCAAGGTCCCCGCCAGGGAACGCGGGCCCCTGCTGCTGGGGCTGCAGGGTCTGCTGTGCTCTCCTGGACCCGCTCTGCCTACCTCCTACTTCCCTTGGTCCCTGGCTCATTGGGCTACCAGGAGTCCCTGTGTAGGCTGAGAAGTTCCATCTGGACGGGTGAGTGTGTGCTATCCTGGGGCGGACTGTCCCGGTAGAGAGCACAAACGCCCCTCCCCCAGCTCCTGCTGCAGCTCTGCCTGCGCCCTACTTCCCTTGGTCCCTGGCTCATTGGGCTACCAGGAGTCCCTGTGTAGGTGCTGAGAAGTTCCATCTGGACGGGTGAGTGTGTGCTATCCTGGGGCGGACTGTCCCGGTAGAGAGCACAAACGCCCCTACACTAAGGCTACCCAACCAGAGCAGTGAGTGCCTGCCTAGCGGGCAGGCCTCAGCAACCCCCGAAAGGGAGCACAGGCACCTCCAGCTTGTACTGCAGTGTCGCCTGTGTTCTACTCGACCCCGCCCTACCCCTTGCATTGGGCCTTCTTTCCGCGGGTCATTGGAATACCAGGCGTCCCTGTTTTGGTGTTGAGGAGTTCATCTGGAAGGGAACGGTTCCTGCCCTACACTGAGGAGATACACCCAGAGAGTTAGTCACAGCAAAGACTGGTCCAAGACACCAGGCCTCTCCTGGCTCCATTTGAAGGAAGAGATGGGCAGGCGCCAATGCAAGAATTCCCCCAACAACTTGAAAGGCAACGCGACATCACCAGAATCCAGGAATCCCGAAATAAGAAGTGTACACCCTAATCCAGAAGAATTAGAAGAATTCGACTCAAAAGTGAATTATATGAAAATAATAGAGGACCTTAAACAGGAGGTGAAAAACTGCCATAATCAATTAGAGATTACAAACAAAAAGGTAGAGGAAATGAACAAATCTCTCAAAGATACCCAAGAAAACCAAGAGAAAGATTTCAAACAGAGGTTTCTCCAAAGATGATACATAAATAACTAATAAATATGTGAAAGATATCAACATCATTAGTGATTAGGGAAATGCAAATTAAAATAAGTAAATTTATACAACATCTTCATACTTACTAGGACAGGTTTACTAAAACAGATAAGGATGACAATTCTAACACACTGCTGCTAAAAATGCTATAAGGTATAGTTCCTTTGGAAAACAGTTTGGCAGTGCCTTCAAAAGTTAAACACAGAGTTAGACTAGGGGCCTAAAGTTCCATTCCTAGGTATATACCCATAAGAACTAAGAACCGAAACATATTTTCATATTAAAAATTATACATGCTGGCCAGGCATGGTTGTGCACACCCTTAATCCCAGCACGCAGGAGACAGAAGCAGGTGGATCTCTATGAATTTCAGGACAGCCAGGGTTACAAATTGAGATCCTGTCTCTCTGTGTCTGTGTGTCTGTGTCTGTGTCTGTCTGTCTGTCTCTCTCTCTCTCTCTCTCTCTCTCTCTCACACACACACACACACACACAAAGAAAAACTTATACAATTTAAAGCAGCATTCTACATAACAGCCCTAAGTGGATACAATCCAAATGTCTCTGAATAAATGAATGGAAAAATGAAATGTAGTCCATCTATATAATGGAATAAATAGTATTCAGTCATTGAAAGGAAAGAAAAATTGATACTTCCACAATACAGATGTACACTGACACATTATATTGAGTGAAAAAAGTCAGAAACAAGAAACTGTATATTCTATGATTTCATTTATGAGCAATGTCTAGAATAGGTAAATACATGGAGATTAAAAAAAAGAGATTGTTTCCCAGCTTTCTAAGAGCAAAGGTGATGTGAGATTCCCCTTTGAATATGATTGGTTAATTAATAAAGAAAACCGGCTTGGCCTAATAGGGCAAAAGAATAGAGGTAGGCAGGGAAAACTAAAGGGAATGCTGGGAAAAAGAAGGGCAGAGTCAGAGAGAAGCCATGGAGCCCCATCAGAGCCAGATGGAACTTTAGCTGGTAAGCCACAGCCACGTGGTGATACACAGATTAATAAAAATGGGTTAAATTGATCTGTAAGAGTTAGCCAATAAGAAGCTAGAGCTAATGGGCCAAGCAGTGATTTAATTAATACATTTTCTGTGTGATTATTTTGGTTCTGGGTGGCCAGGATGAACAAGCGGCCTCCCTCCTACAGAGAGGAAAGGAAGACTGAAGAGTGACTGTTAACTGAATTCTTTGTGATGGTACCCTAACTTTTAGAATATGCTAAAACACTACACTCCTCATCATCAAAAGGCAATTGTTATGGTCACTAAAACTATGTAAGGTACTTCATCAATTAGAAGTTTTTCAATTCCACATCTCAGCTTCAGGAAATCTCCCTTCTCCATGGAATGTGTGTAGAAACAACCATTTTGGAAAAACAGTCTTGTGTTAACCTATAAAGCACAGATGTATATATGACAATGACCTCACAATCCCACCCTTCCTTATATACTGTAAAGAAGTGTGTGTTTAACCATGGAAACAGGGATATTGCACTGTTGTGGCTTGAATGTGTTCCTCAGAAGTTCATGCATTGAACGCTTAATCCCCAAATCCATATGTTAATGCTATTTACAGTGGAGTCTTGGGGGGGGGGCGGTAATTAGGATTAGATGGTATTGTGGGGGTTGGGACATATGGCAAGAGTAATGCTGTAAGTAATGTAAAGAGAAGATACCTCAACTGACATCTCTCCTCTGTCTCACCATGTAAGGCTGTAAGAAGGCTTTTCAGATACTGAGCAAATGCCAGCAGCAGGCTCTTGCCTTCCCAATCTCTATAACTGAGCTAAATCCAACATCTCTTATAATAAATTTCTTGGCTTTAGATATAGATGCTCCTTAATGCACAATGTGGTATGTTCTAATAAACCTATTATAAATGACAACAATATAACTCAAAACTCCTTTATGCCTATCTACTAAACAGAGCCTAGCAGCACATCACACATGGAGTACAGCTCTCCATCCTCACTCTACACACTCGTGGCTCTGGCTCACTGCTGCTGCTCTTCATCATCATAAAGTACTCTATTGAAGGTCTGGGGAAGAGTCACCCCATGCATATTGCTGTCGCCTGTCATCATTTTTTTTTTTTAAAAAATCCCAAGTCAAACTATCATAAATTGAAGAACATCTATACTTTTATAGCAACAAAAATGGATGAGGAAAGGAGTGTGAGAGACAAGAAAGCTATTTAACAGCAGTTTTATTCATAAGTGCCAAAACCAGAAAACAATCCAGATGTCTGTTCTAAGAAGAACGAGCTGGGAAATTACGAAGGAATATGTCTAAATGAATAGTGAATAACAAGTGTATAAACAAAACCAAGTGTGATTCTTACAATAACATTCTAAGTGGAAAAAAAAAAAAACCAAGGCACAAAATGTAACATGAGTCTATCAATAACAAGTTCAGAACAAGATGAAACAACTTCAATATTTAGGAATGGATATAGGGGGAGTAAAAAAAAATACAAAGAAAAGCAAAGAAACGAGTGATTTAAATGTCAAATTAGTTGTTCTTCTGGAGATCAATAGCTATAACTAAGTAACATACATAAAGCATGGCATGGCACTACAAAATGCTATTTCCTAATGTACTCAGTCCTATACACATAATATACATATAAATAAGTTTTTTCATTTTCTGTATGTGCCTTATTATTTTAATTATTCCTTTTTTAATGTGTTTTGGTGTTTTGCCTGCATGGATCTCTGTGTGAGGGTGTTAGATTCCTTAGAACTAGAGTTACAAACAGTTGTGAGCTGGCATATGGAAGCTAGGAATTGAATCTGGGTCTTCTGAAAGAGCATCCCAAATACGAGGTCAATTTTTTTATTAGTGACATACGGACCAACCATAATCTTACTATTTTTTTAATCTGAGCCTCTTTCAATAGGTAATACTTAGGTCTATTATGATAAATGATGTATTCTTTACACTAGAGAGCCCACGAGGACGGGCTCACCAAACCCGCACTGCTAGCCATTCAAATCCCGTGCAGTTTCCTTGTGCATTACTGCATCAGGAGGGTGTGAGAAAAGCAGCAACACGACACTCCCGAGACCGAGTCACAAGCACTGCAGTTCCCAAGTTAGCTTCTCTCCCGTACGCACTTGCTTTGGGAGAAGGTGGCTGTCATGCTAAGTGGACACTGGACAGCCAATAAAAAGTTCTCAAGGGTGGAAGATCTGGCCAGTAGGCAGGAAGAAAGTCAACAACAAATATGAGCAGATCCTCCAGTAACAGAGGACTGCAGCCTGACCAACCTGATGTACACTCACAAGTCACCCACATCAGAACTAGTCAGCTAAGCTGCTACCAGATCCCTGATGACGGCGACTGTAAAATAAATGCTTATTTTAAGAAGTCTGAGGCCAATTTTGCACACAGAAAGAACTATCTAAAACACTGACATTTTTATCCTGTCTCCTGCTTATATGTATCACTTTATCATTGCCCCTAATAACCTTATATAAGTTTAATTATACTTTTCCTCACAAACAAAAAAAAAGCACCCTTTTATTTCTAATACCACATACTAACCACAACTTATTATTCTGGGATTCCCCTGGAATCACAGAGCTTATTATTATAATTTTAATTTTTTTTTTCGAGACAAGGTTTCTCAGTAACTTTGGAACTTGTCCTGGAACTCACTCTGTCGACCAGGCTGGCCTTGAACTCAGAGATCCACCTGTCTCTGCCTCCCAAATGCTGGGATTAAAGGCTTGTGCCACCACTGCCCGGCAATTTTAATAATTTTAAAAAATGGTTTAGAAGCTAAGAACACGACTCAGTGGATAAAGTGCACGTCACCAAGTAAGAAGACCAAAGTTTGTGTGGTTTTCATCATCATGCTCTTGATCCGCCTTGTTCATATGATCCCTCCTCCCTCTCTTCAACTGCCCAGTCCTTGGGGGTGGGTTGCTGCATCTGCTTCTATCAGTTACTGGATGTAGGTTCTATGATGACAATTAGGGTAGTAACTATTCTGATTAAAGGGCAAGGCCCTTTTAGACACCCTCTCCACTATTGCTAGGAGTCTTAGCTGGGCTCATCCTTGTGGATTCCTGAGAATTTCTCTAACACCAGGTTTTTCCCTAACCCCATAACGGTTCCCTCTGTCAAGTTATCTCTTTCATTGCTCTCCTTCCCCCAACTTGTATCTCCCTGATCCTTCACGTTCCCATCCCCATCCCCTCCCTTCTACCTCCCCTCCCAGTTTACCCAGGAGATGCAGCTGACGTGAGGTACTGGGAGCTCATGGACTTTTGACTGACAGCTGGGAAACCTGCATGGGACCGAACTAGACCCTCTGAATGTGGTTATGTGGTTTGATATGTTGCGGGGAGCCCTGGTAGTTGCACCAGGACCTATCACACATGCACGAACTGGCTTTTTGGAGCCCATTCCCTACGGTACGATACCTTGATATGGGTGGTCCTGCCTTAAGCTGGTATGCCAGACCTTGTTGACCCCCGAAGAAAGGCCTTATCCCCTCTGAGGAGTGGATGGGGTATGGGAAGGGGCGGAGGAAGGTGAGAGAAGGGGAGGGAAAGAGAACTGGGTTTGGTATGCAAAATGAAAAGTAATTTTCTTTAATTTTATATATATATACACACACACACACACACACACACACACATGTTGCGGGAGGTCCTTCCGCTCCTCCAGCCAATAGCCGCTGAGATACCAGCCCATTGGGGCGTGGTCTCTCTCCCTTTAAAAAAGCGGCCACTTCCCTCCTTGCTCTCTCTTACTTCCTGTTCCGCTTCCGGAGACTAGACTCCCTTCCTGATTGTGCAGAGGGCTGTAGTCTGGGACGGTGATCTGTAAATTTTTTCCCCTTTAAATAAATAACCATTCTATTAATCATAATCCCAAACTAGCATGGAATTGTTTGTGACTTACGCCTTTGCCTTCATCTGGTGCCCAACGTTTGGTTTTAGGACCCCTCCTTCCCCCGCTCGGTTGCCTGCCGCCAGTTTGGCTTGGCGCGAGCCCTCCCTCCCTCAGTAGCGGCCTGTGCCTTGTGGCCTGTGCCTTGTGCGTGGAGCCAGCAGTTTAACATAAATCATCACGCAGTGGCTTTTCTTGCTGCAGTTCTTTATATTTTCTCTTTAGACACCTCAGATTGACTTCAAGTCCCCACGCAGCCTATCGTTTGCCTCCCCACGTGGATTTAAACTCCACAGGCCCACGTAGTCTCTGCCCACGTGGTTTGCTCTTTTCTGAGTCGTTTTTAAATCTCCCTTCCAAGCGCGGCACTTGAGTGGCACAAACCAGAGCACGCGGTTGCCGGTTGCCGAAAGTTGCAACCCCTCAGGGCGACTCTGTCAGGTGGAGGCATACACGGTTTCCGGGTTACTCTTCTCTACCCCTGGATTCTGGGTTTATGGTTCCATGTACGGAATTGATTCAATTACATTTACTTTGTTGAGCAACTTGCATTTCCCAGTTTTTAACAAATACTAGGCGGACACTGAAACAGGACCCCGTTTTCGTCGCGACTTGGCAACAGCGCCACCTGCTGGATAATAGGTAATATGGCAGTTTTCGTTTCCAACACAGATTTTACTGTTTTGTTTACTAATACAATAGGTTATATCATGCAAGGTTTATATGACTATGGGGATAACTTAATTTGCTGGTTACTAGGTTTCAGTATTCTTTTGAATATTCTATCATTTAGGAAGAATATGGCACTCCTAAGAACCATACAATCTTTACTAGAAACTCATGCAGGTCAGGAGATTCAGGATTCAAAAGAGACAATAATAAAAAGACTTGAAATGATTGAAGAAATTATTGGAGCTGGTGAACAGAGTAAGAAGGCACAAGGACAGGATACAATGCCACCACCAGCTATTAGAACTGGCTTACCCAGGTTTTTAGTGACATACCCTGTAATTTATTCTGACAAAGCGTCAACTTCTAAAGGCTCAAAGGGAGTCGGAGGAGCTAGATGGATGCCAATAGCAATGAATGATCTAAAAGAAATTAAGCAAGCTATTGTTAATTTTGGCTTGCTCTCTGCATATGTTAAGGAAATGATAAGGACTTGGGCTTCTAATGCTAGAGCTACCCCCCACGATTTCCATCAGTTAGTGTCTGCAGTTTTAGATAATGGACCTTTCTTGATGTTTGGAATCTATTTCAGAGAAGAATCCAAACATATGGAACAGCAAGGAAGAGCAAAAGGTGTGGAGGTTTCCCAAGATCAAATTCTTGGTGCAGGAGAATATGCTGATCCACAGGTCCAAGCTCTTTATGATGATGAAGTACTGTGTCTATGTCACCAAGCAGCTTTAAATGCTTGGAATAGGCTACAAGATCCAGCAAAAAGGGTTGAATCATATACCAGAATTAGGCAGGGACAGAGAGAATCCTTTATTGACTTTTTGCAAAGATTAATTAAGGCTCTGGACATAGGGGTAACAGACCCAGAAGCTAGACGAATACTTCTTGAATCTCTAGCTTTTGAGAATGCAAACATAGAATGCAAAAAGATAATTGGGCCTTTAAAGTCTAGATCAACACCTATGGATGAATGGATTCAGCATACGATGAATGTTGAGACGTTTAGCTATAATGATGAATCTTGGGTAGGAGAAGCAATTTCCAAAACAATGAGGAGACATCAAACTGCCAGGTGTTTTAATTGTGGTAAATTAGGACATTTGCAAAGGGATTGCAGGCAAAGAATTTCTAGGAATAATATCTCTTCTGGGAATGACAAAAATAGGAGACCTCGGCCTTCGGGTATATGTAGGAGATGCGGTAAAGGCCGACATTGGTCCAACGAATGCAGGTCAACAACAGACAGACAAGGCAACCTGATACCGTCGGGAAACTCCTTGAGGGGCCTCTCGCAGGCCCCCAAGCCAACAGTGGCCCAGTCATTCCCAGTCACAGTGGAGAACGTGCCTCACCAAGAAAATGAAAAGCTCCAATTTCTGCTGTAAAAAATATTACTGGTCTAAATGATGAATTACGTGTGGAAGATGAGTCAAAAAACCCAGTAGGACAGAGTAAACGTATATTTTGGCAGACTTCTATTAACGATCAAAGACCAAAGCTAAGAGTCTGTATAAATGGCACTTTTATTGAAGGCTTATTAGACACAGGTGCGGATGTAAGTATCATTACTCCAGAATCTTGGCATCCGAATTGGCCTCTTCAAGAGGTAGATGTTCGGTTCCTGGGAATTGGAACCCTATCTCGTGTAAAAAAAAACACAAGATGGGTTGAATGCATAGGGCCTGAAGGGCAAATAGGAAGACTAAGGCCATATATAACCAATACTGCAATAAATTTATGGGGCCGTGACCTGCTACAGCAATGGAACACCCAGATTAACATTCTTGTAGTTCCAGGAACTCATAATTCTGGGAAGGATATGATGAGGTATTATGGAAAAAGGTAACCAGCCATTCAGGCTGTACAAGAACATACAGCAAATACCAAACCTTTAGAGATACCAACAGCCCTACCTTTAAAATTGCTAACTGAGAAGCCAATATGGATCAAACAGTGGCCTCTAGCTGAAGATAAATTACAGGCATTGGAACAGCTGGTGCAAGAACAACTAGATGCTCACCATATTGAAGAATCAACCAGCCCTTGGAATTCTCCTGTGTTTGTTGTAAAAAAGAAATCTGGTAAATGGAGAATGGTGACAGATTTAAGAGCTGTCAACAAGGTAATTCAACCTATGGGCCCACTACAATCTGGAATTCCTTTGCCTTCTCTATTACCAAAAGGATGGCCTCTTATAGTTATTGATTCGAAAGATTGTTTTTTTACTATACCTTTACAAGAAAAGGATAGAGAAAAATTTGCCTTCACAGTGCCTACTTATAATAATTCTCAGCCTACTAGAAGATATCAATGGACTATCCTCCCACAGGGGATGCTCAATAGTCCTACATTGTGCCAATATTTTGTAAGTAAGCCATTGGAAATAATTCGTAAGCTATTTCCCAAGTCCGTAATTTATCATCACATGGATGACATTTTGTTGTCTGATTCAAATAAAGATACTTTAGAAAGGATGTTTGAAGAAGTAAAGAAAGTCTTGCCTAAATGGGGATTACAAATTGCCCCTGAAAAGATTCAAAGAGGAAATTCTATTAATTACCTAGGTTACAGAATAGCTTTAGAGAAAATTAAAACGCAAAAGGTACAAATTAGGAGAGACCAATTAAAGACTCTTAATGACTTCCAAAGATTGTTAGGGGACATTTCCAGTCTACGACCAGCTGTTGGGATAACACCTGATCTAATAGTTCATTTAAACAAAACCTTAGATGGTGATAAAGATTTGAATAGTCCAAGAAAACTGACAGCTGAAGCAGAAAAGGAACTGACAATGATTGAGGAAAAATTACAGGAGGCACATGTGGATAGGGTGAACCCAAATCTTGGCTGCATCCTAGTCATATTGCCTTCCAGAATTTCTCCTACAGGGATTCTAATGCAGAGGGAAGATATTATTTTAGAGTGGATATTTATACCTAATAAGTCAAGTAAAAAATTAAAAACTTATGTGGAAAAAGTCTCTGAATTAATTATAAAAGGTAAGCTGAGACTTCGTCAACTAGCAGGTATAGACCAAGCAGAAATTATAGTGCCTTTTACTACTGAAGAAATAAAAAGGTTATGGGAAGACAATGAACCATGGCAAAGAGCTTGTGCTAATTTTTTGGGAGAAATTAATAGCAACTATCCCAAAAGTGGTAGACTTAACCTCATAAAGAGAACTTCTTGGATTCGTCCTAGAATTGTACGTGATGCTCCAATAACTGGAGCCCGTACGTTCTATACTGATGCAAATAAATTAGGGAAAGCAGGTTACAAGTCAGATGAATTGAGTAAGGTGGAACAAAGCCCTTATAATTCTGTCCAGAAGGCAGAATTATATGCCATTCTTATGGTGCTAAGGGATTTTAAAGAACCTCTTAATATAGTTACAGATTCACAATATGCAGAAAGAGTTATCTTGCATATTGAAACTGCTGAATTTATACCAGATGACACAGAGTTGACTTCATCGTTTATCCAGGTACAAGATATAATCAGGAACAGGCTTTGTCCGATGTACATAACACACATCCGGTCCCATACAGGTCTGCCTGGTCCTCTAGCACAAGGCAACGCTGAGATTGATCAATTATTAATTGGAAGCGTGTTGCAGGCCTCAGAATTTCATAAGAAGCATCATGTCAATAGTAAAGGCCTAAAGAAAGAATTTTCCATTACATGGCAACAAGCTAAGGACATTATAAAGAGATGTCCTACTTGTTCTTCCTATAATCAAACAACATTGCCTGTAGGGAGTAACCCAAAAGGTACTAAAAGAAATGAAATCTGGCAGATGCATGTGTTCCACTTTATGGAATTTGGTAAATTAAAATATGTACACCACACCATAGACACGTATTCAGGTTTTCAATGGGCTACTACCCTGAGCTCAGAAAAGGCTGATTCAGTAATCACACATTTATTGGAAATTATGGCCATCATGGGAATACCTGCACAAATAAAGACAGACAATGGTCCAGCATATGTATCTAAGAAAATGAAATGCTTTTTTGATTATTATAACATAAAACATATTACAGGTATACCAAATAATCCTACAGGTCAGGCAGTTATAGAAAGATCAAATCGTACTATAAAGGACATGCTGAACAAACAGAAAGGGACCGAAAATACCCCCAGAAATAGATTACATAATGCTTTATTAACCTTGAATTTTCTTAACGCTAATGAGAAGGGAACGACAGCAGCAGAAAGACACTGGATAATGGAAAAGTCTGCTGAACTAAATCAACCGATTTATTTCAAAGATGTGCTGACCTCTCAATGGAAGCCAGGAGATGTGCTACGTTGGGGAAGGGGTTTTGCTCTTGTTTCCACAGGAGAAGAAAAATTGTGGATACCATCAAAATTAATAAAGGTTCGATTTGAAGAGGAGAAACCTCTTGGAAAGGAGAAATGACAACTCATCCACAATGATGATATTCATACAGGTGGTAAGAAAAACATATAGAATGGGGGCAGGGTTCTGCTCTTATCTCCACAGGAAAACACTCATCTTTGAAAAATTCAAGGGACCCTGGATGTTTGGATACTGACAGATAGAAAAACACCTGCCCAATAGGAACTATCAAGAAAACTGAATAAGTTGTGTAAGTAAAATATACTAAACCATATTTCTAAACTTATAGAGCTGGTTTTGAAGTTGGACTCTGACTCAGTCCCTCTCCAATTCCAAGCCTGTTGGTAAGAGAAAAACCTAGAGTTTCTGGAGTTTCTGTTTCATGTCAAGAGCCATGATATGGGACAGAAAGAAATATGAGTTTAGAAAACATCTTTGCTTTTCTTCATATCTATCATACTTTTCATTGAATATATCTATCATGTCTTTCATTGAATATATATATATATATATGTCTATATGATTAATGTTTAAGTTTTTCACAATGAACAATGAGTTTTTCCTGAAGTGACTTTGAAGTTTCCAGGAAGAAGATGGGGCCCCATAACAACAACTCCACCTGGTTGATATGACGTCATGATACTGATAGTGCTACTACAAGACCTGTTTTGGGTACCAGCTGCACAAGACAGTTCCAATTTGGTTAGCTGAAATGGTGCACATCTTATACAACATTTTTGCCAGACCTGCACAAAATACTCAGAGACTATTTGCAATTTTAAAAGACATTGATCTTGAAATTTAACCATCATTTTACTTTCACAGGATCCCCCAGAAAGAACGTCGCCCCCATGACAGCTGGAAGTAACTCTAGAGGATGACGTCCCCTCTCCCAGTAAAGTTTGCCCTTGGGTTTAGGGACATCATTTAGGGGTTGATTATAATTAGTATACGGTTGAGGGTTGAGGGAGGAATTTTATAAGCTCAGGGATAATTTGAAAAAAAAAAAGAGGGATAATGGGATGATGGGATAATAGATTGGTACTTGTTGGTACTAGTGAGTTATTGTTTTGAGACAAATATATTGGTATCGATTCTTATATATTGATACAAAGTGAAATTATATTGACTATTGTATGCATGCATGTTTCTACCTCTGTTTAAAACATTTTTTATGTACTGACATATATTGTATTGATATATATATTGTATATATTTACCATATTGCAGTGTACATTTCTACCTCTGATTAAGATACTTATATATTGTTTGTGTATTGATATATATTTACCATACTGCAATGTATATTTGTACATTGTTTATATTTGGAAGTCATTGTCCTCATTTGTTTCACAGTCGTTTATTGCCTTAGTCTTTAAGTTAGATAGGTATTGAGAATTATATAGATCAATAGTATTCTAAGTTTGTCATTTATAATTAGACTAATCAGGTTCTTTAGATACATAGAGATTATACTCAGTATAGATAATCTTGAACCTCTTCAAAGAGCTGTAGAAAATGGCCTTTAATCTAACTCAGAGTTTTGTGGTAGTGAGACACAATTGCTCCTGGCAACACTGCTCTATTCCCGAGAGAATGTTGAACACCAAAGACACTCCACCTGGAACCTTTCTTCTTGGCTGAACTGGCCTTTGGGCAAAGAAATGCCCATACCTCAACCACTGACAGAGATACAGAGTATCCGTGAATGGAAAAAACAGGACTGTCATATCCCGCCAAGACAGGGTAAGATAGTTTTGATAAGTTTCTTGCCTTTGAAAATGGTATGTCAGTTATGTTAGGCCTTAGCCAAAGTTGGTTGCTTCATTGTTGCAAACTTGACCTTGGGTGATTGCCCAGGTAGCTAGTTGTCTCTGTGATTTGTTGCATGTTTTGGAAGTTGTTTGATTGCACTTCCTAATTACTCAGGTAACATTATTTTCCTTCTCAGATCTTCAATGGGGTTGAAGACTATATAAATGTAGTTACTTTCCTCTCATGACTTGGCCAAGCTATGTATTATATAAGACATAAGCTAGTTAGAATAGGATATTTGTAAATATTGTATATAATTCCTTAGTAGGTTTAGAACTCTCTTACTTAAACAAAAGGGAGAGGTGTTGCGGGAGGTCCTTCCGCTTCTCCAGCGGCTATTGGCTATTACTGTGGCACATTTGTTTCTTAGTTACAGTGAAGTTCTATAGAGATCATTACAGAAGGGAGAGTGGAAAGAATGTCTATCTGGCCCAGTCAAAGGAAGAGGTGGGATGTCATGTTAACAGTCTCTTCCAATATTGAAACATTCCATCCTGCAGGGAAGCTCCATAAATAGGAAGGTAAATAACCCAAAATAGTTTCAGGAAGTTCCTGAAACTGACCAGATTCACTAGGCCCACTCTCTGCCAGATTAAGTAATGGGAACAGAGCTGCAAAGATTGTCTGAGTAGACAATCTGAGCTACAAAGAAGACTTTCAGAGGAGAAAAGCTACAAAGAAGTATCTGACACCAACCACCTGCCTGGAAGAGGCTTAAACCAGAGTCACGTAGAAAGGACACTGTCCAAGCTGTTGAGCTGCCTGCTGGTTATGCAGTGTGCTCCAGGTTCCCATCTTTTATGAGCTGTTAGTCATCCTGGGGTGGGCCCTGATGGTGCAGCTTTGAGTCATTTCTGCGCCTGTAAGTAACCTTCCACCATCATCCTGTAAAACTCATTCATTCATGAAATTGAACTTTAGTGGTATCTGTACTTTGGTTTGTCCTCAGTTCCCCATCTGGGGTGACTAAATGTATATATTATGTCTCACCAGGAAAAGTTTTGTCACACAACAGAGGAGTAGTATGGTAAGCATCAGAAATACCTGATTACCTTGACATATCTGTATACAGATGTGTGCACAGCCAAATGTTTAAAGAATCACTACTACGTAACACTATCAGCTTGGGATTTCAGTTGTTACAAAAGGTTTGTATATAAACTACATTAGATGTGGTCAAGAATAATACTTTGTTCTTTAGTAATTTGTCCACTTTACTGTCAATGTACTTGACTTAAAACACTGCAATAATTCTGACAGATAAATTCAAAGTTAAGGATGTTAAGAGATGTTAAGCTGTTAAGTCACAAATGCTAGTTACTACCAGGATCAAATTCACATCTAAAAGCATAACTATTCCATCTATAAGGTATAAATATGCCTTTCAAGTTAAAAGAATGGGAAACTGCCAGATTACTATACCAGATTCCAAAAGTTCTAAGAGCTGTAAAGTCAGTCTCAACTATCAAAAAGCACTCCCATGAAAAAGTATATCTACTAATGAGAAAAGGTGCCCTAAGGTGAAACTGTTACTGAAGTTTCTGTTAACTAGCAGTAGTCAGCAGTGGATTTGTTTCTAATACTTTTTCTTCATTAAAGTCATACTGTTCTTGCCTCTTTGCTTTGCTTATAAAAGTATAGTACAGACTGGCATAAAATAATACTTAAAACAAGAAAATAGCAAGTCTTTTCTGTTATGAGAAGCCAGTAGCTAACCTTGGGCTCAGCTGTTTTGGTTTTAATCAAATTCAGCACACTACAGTCACAGCTGACACGAAAGACAGATTATTACGCTTCCCTTCTCAGCAATGTTTTGAAACGCAACTAGTCTAGAGATCTTAGTGTTAAGAGATCAAATGAGAAAGCTATTTTAAAATTAAGCCATAATTGGCCAGGTAGTAATGCATGCCTGTAATCCCAGCACTAGGGAGGCTGAGGCGAGAGGCTAACCTGGAGAGATCCTGTCTATAAGTTAAAAAGAAAAACCATAGCCATTTAGGATGAGGAGCCTTCTTTGTTTCAAGTTTGCTGTACCTTGAAAGATCCCTACCCTCTTCCTGTTCTCCCCCAAAGCCTCTAGGACTACTACAATAATACTGCTAAGCCCACCTCTAAAGCACACTTACATAGTAACCCTGGGCAGATTTAGTATATCAACATTCTCTCTTATAAAAATACAAGATATACAAGATCATTCTTAATATCCCTCCTAGATATCATATTCAATCATCTGTACAACTTATGATCAATAGTATTTTTGTCCACCATTAGTTTGTAGGTATATTATTAATAATTATTATATATATGTAAACATTAAAGTAAAAAAATTTCTTTTTAATCTGTAAAGTCAGTGCTTTCCTAAAAATATTCATAAAGGAAATCAATTCCTTTATGATAAGGTGCATTAACGTGTAAACTGAAGCCAGCTCAGCTTAGTGTACGTACCCATCCTCACTTTCTTTCAGTAAGCGACTAGCAATTCGAATCAGCAGACAGTATGCAAACTGTGATTTCAGACCACATTTGGTGAATTTATTTAACATCTTGGAGACAGCGAGGCGATCATTCTTCCTAAGGTGATAAAGCACTCCCAATGCATGGTACTAAGAACAAGAAAAAGTACACCATGAGCTTAGGACAATGATAAGATACCTACAGGAAAGACAACTGCATGGAACTAGACGAAAATAATTAAAAAACAACAACAAAAAAAAAAGATGTGCAAATCAAATGGACAAAATACAGTATCTTTTTATATGAAATTAAACACAGGGAACACTAAAAATGAGTCTAATTTACTTCAGAAGTTTTAAATTCAGAGTAGACAAGTAAGAAAGGGATTTCAGACAATCTGAAGCTAGATCTAGTGGTTTTAACACTGGCTTACACCCTCAGATCCAAGGTTCTGCTAGCGTAACAGATTTACTTACTTATAAACAGGGTTTGTTGGATTTCTCGGGTTGGTCTCAAACTCATGAACTCAAGTGATCCTCCTACCTCAGCCTGCTGAGTGCTGGGACTATAAGTACATCCACTGTACCTGGTTCAAGGCCCCTTCAAGTGGCTTTAAATTTGTTACCACCTTAACAAAGGATTAATCTCCTAAAGTAGGTTAGGAGAGTATCATCATCCTGATGCTTTGTATAAAAGTACAATGATCAGAATAAGACCAATAAATAGATGTCTTTGAACAGAAAAATGACTGTTTTCCACATTATTAAATATGCTAATATAAGAAGCTGCAAATATTAATACTTGGTCAAACATATACAGAGACTTCACACAAAACCACCAGTTAAAAATTTGATCATATTTCTTTAAGTAAGAATAGCCTACTAAATATCTTAAGATCTTTTTAATAAAATGTTTTAATGTTTTACACAGTAAAATTGACTATTTTTACAATAGATATCATCAACACCTAAGAAACAGAGTTTCCTTTTACAGAAATCATTTTCAAGTGAAGGACTGGGAAGCACTGTGGATCCCTTGCAATAAGCACGTCTATGTGCGAGTGAAAGGACAGTCTTCCCTGAGCACTCCTACAGGAGATCGCCTATTTTCTGCCAAACACTTGAAAGCCAATGGAAATAATCAAGATTTGTAAGATACCTAGTAGATAAAATGACTAATAAGTGGATTAATATGTCAAAAAAATTGCCTTTAATATTAGATAATCAGTACTTTGTCCTGAAACATAAGATGACAAGACTCAAAGATAGTACCTGCACCATAATATTGTCACTCGATGCAGCTTCTTGGGCTTCATTTATCCATCGTTTCACCACATCATAGCTTATCTTCATCATGTGCTAATAAAGAAAAAAGGGAGAATATATAATGCATGATCATTAGACATTAGAAATGTGAGTTAAATTTCTTGCAAAATTACTAAAAGACATTTCCCAAACACTGAAAATATTGTTTCTTTTTAAGTCTACAATGTCTCTATTCCTAGGACAACTATAAACTGTAATTTTTTTCTCAATATCTCTTTGCAAAGTAATAAACACCCATTCCTTTGTGAGCTGAAAGAGGCAAGCTAAAGAAAGCAACAAAAGGGGAAAAATATAGAATGTACTTAAATAATGTTAATATAAGCTTTACTTCCAGAAAATTCCCCTGGAAGAGACAGACTACGATATACTCCTTGGTCTAAGCCTGATCCATGACATCCTAGAATCAGGCAGTCCTGTAGTTTCAGTGCTCTAATGATTTGAATGCATGTGTGGGTAGGTATGTTTGTTCCTGGGGGTGAGATGTTGTGGGTGGGTTGTGGGTGGGTGAGCACATGTATACAGAGGCTAAAAAACTTATTTTTTTTTTTTTTTTTTTTTTTTTGGTTTTTTGAGACAGGGTTTCTCTGTGGTTTTGGAGTCTGTCCTGGAACTAGCTCTTGTAGACCAGGCTGGTCTCGAACTCACAGAGATCCGCCTGTCTCTGCCTCCCGAGTGCTGGGATTAAAGGCGTGCGCCACCACCGCCCGGCTCAAACTTATTTTTTGAAGCAAGATCTCTCACTAGGACTTGGGACCTGACAATTGTCTAGGCTGCTAGCTGGTGAGCTCCAGAAATCTGCCTCTCCCCACCCCCAGCTTCCCAGAGCTGGAATTACAAGCATATGCCCCATGCGTGTCTTTTTATGTGAGTTCTGAAACTCTGACTCAAGTCCTCATGCTCACTGGCAAGCATTTAATCAACCAAGCAGTCTTCCTAGTTCCACATTTCCTGATTTTAACCAAATGCCATGTGTAAGGTTGTAATGAATAATTTTGTTTTGATGAAAGGAGAAAGAAAAGCTATTACTGGAGCAAAAGGTCACTTCTTGAAAGGAAATTCAGAAGTGGTAAGGGAGACTTTAAAGGACATAGATACAGGAAACCAAGGAGAGCTAAGGACAAAGAGGAAAAAGGCAAACATATGGGGCACAAAGGAAGAACATAAAAACCAACACTGTTTCTTTCCTGTTCACTGCTCTTATCTTACACACCACCTTCAGTAGGTGCACAATTTTCAGGTTCCCCACAGCTTCCAAACATGGAAAGTTCAAGTTTTTATTGCCCATTAAACTGATAAGTATTCTTCTAAATAAAACACAGCTGGATAAAGTAACAGGATGCAGACACATTTTTGACTGTTTCTCTTGTGAGAGAACAATAGTGAAATTTGTTTTAACTAGAAACAAGACCATGTATAAGAAACAGCTGCTGCCTCATCACTTACTAAGGAAGATACAAGTGCTGAACTGGATACACTGGAGACTTTATCCACAATGGCCTGCTTCATATATCTTTCAATAGCTTGCAACATTGTTCCCTAATAACATTCAAAAAGAAAAAGTTGTTAAAATCATTCATTTAAAATAACTACCCATAAAAAAATGTATGAAAACTTGCCATATATGTGTTCTGTGTAAATATTCATTTTGTAATAAAAGATTATATATAGTAATAATATCCTAGAGAACAAAACTCAAAACCAGTACAAGCTACACATGAGCACACGCGCGCATGCGCATTCACAGACACACACACATACAGAAAGAGACAAAGTGTGTATGCATGTATGTGTGTGTTCAAGGCCAACCTGAGCAAATTAGTTAGACTCTGTCTCCCCCTAAAAAGAAAGAAAGAAAAGAAAAAGAAATTCCTATATGGGAGTGGAGGGTCCTTCTGAAATCCTGAAGATGGTTAGATATTTCTGTACAAAAAGTACATTTTCTACATCTTGAACAATTCTACACATCAAATGCAATTTCTGATTATTTTAAGGCATAAGAAATTAAATGTATAATATACTATTATAGCAAGCTCTCAGCATGGAATCTTTTCGAAGTAAGGTTCTTTTAAACATGGAAAAAGTCTTTTGTCCTGGAAGGGTAGTGGCAGATACAAATGAGTAGATATATACTAAGACCAGCATTGAGATTAAAAATAATTTTATTGCGAACAATAATATTTCCAAGTCTTATACTAAGAATACTAAAAAGAAAGCAACAAAATAGTAAGGTAGCAAAAGTAAATCAAGCTGTTTATATTATTTCTTCTAGTATTTAGATTTATAAGATTTCCAATTTGATCTGGATCAAATTATAAAACATGAAGCAGGTATGGTGATCCACACCTTTAATCTTAGCACTCAGGAGGCTGAGGCAGAAAGATTATGAATTCAAGGTCAGTCTGAGGTATGTAGTGAGTTAATGATCTTATCTCAAAAAAATTATAAACCTTGAAAAGATTGCAATTCAAAGACATACCCAAGCATAAATCTGCAGCGATTATTCAATCTGCTTGGCAATCCTGACCCTTTCAAATTTTCCTACTCCGAGTCCCTAGAAGAGACAGCTATATGATCTCACCTTTCCACATAGAACAGAATAGGTAAGAGTAAACAAATGACCTGGGCAAGGTAGACAAAATCTACCAGCTTTCTGGTGACTAGTCACATATCTCCCTCAAGTATCTGCATCACTGGTAAGTGATGGACTACCACTGTGGCTAAGGGAAACCGCACTGATGATTTCCTGACAGATGCTCTAGTCCCTCTTTTGTTAAAGGTTTACCTCAAATCCTGAGAGATCTGAGTCTACAATAAAGCTTCTGTAAAAAGGTAGTATGGAATGGGGTTTTTGCTTCCTATGTATGATGTACCCAAGTATAATAGTTCATGACAGCAAACAGAAGAGACTATAATACATAAAAGGAAAAACAAGCTGATGGAGAAAACTAGTGGAGTTAATAACCTCTCTGGTGGTCACCTGTCTTCACACTGAAGATCCACCAAGGCAGACTTGGGGTCTAGATCTGCATGCTACCTAAAGATAGTCTCCATTAGCAACCTACTAAAACAAAGAGAACTCACATCTGTGATTCTGCAGAGAGCCCTGATGGCTGGGCCTCGGTACACATCTTCCTTTCCAGTCATGTCCTTGGTCAGACTAAAAGACAAATTAATTAGCATGAGTTTAATCAAAATGTTCTCTCCCTAGAGTCCACTTCTAACCAATTCCTAACTGTCTTCATAGTGGCTTTACCACCACCCCTAGTTCAACAAATGGGGTGAAAAAGAAAAAACAAACGACAAATGAAAAAACAAAAAACAAAAAAACGTGTAATTTTAAATACAGATAATAAACAATAATAATGATGATAATGGCAATATTATAGAAAGCCCTACGCTAAAATTTCCCCAAATCCTAAAACGCCATCAGACTAGAGAAACTTTCTACATGAAATTAACATATGATACGCTCATTCATTCCCTCTTACTGCCTTCTCACCCACAGGTTCCCAAACTGACAATCATCAATGACTTCAGCTCTTTCTGCCAAGCGTTAGAAGTAGGCAGATGCTGTGTGCTGAGTTATGTGGTTTCACATAGTTCTTTAAAAGGCTAGCCTTTCATCCTCCTACTCATGTCCTCTATTCATCTATACTACTCCTAAACTGGTAATCAAATTCCCCTTTCTCAACTCCTCTTCATATCATCTAAAATAGCCACAACTGACTCATTCTGTTAGGGCAGTGGGAGCAGAAAGTATGAAAAACTCAGAGTCCACTCACTGTTTATTCCTTAAATTATAAAAGCAATTAATTTAACAAAACTGGTTCTAAGTATTAAAAAAGATCAGTGAAAAACAAATGTTAACACTTGTCTCTCCTCACCCACCAAGTCTTCAATGCCACTTAACTGAGAATAACTTCTTAGTAAGGAAGTTATTAGCACTAACCATAACACCAAGATTTATTAAAATGCTTACCCCTGAATGCTGACCTTTCCTTTTTTTCTTAATAATATAACAAGATCCTTCCTAGATCCTCGCTATTTTCTTTTCAAAACAATATTCTTTTGCTTCTTACCAAGTGACTGTATTAGTTAATATTCTAAAAGAATGGTAATATTAGGTATTTTATCCTATTTAATGCTTCCCGTTAAATTAACTGCAATGCTGCTATTTAGGGGATCAGACTCAGAACCCTGAACTCACTTTACCACTGAGCTGTATCCCTAGTTTTAAGTTTATGATATACTTTATTTTTTTTTTTTTTTTTTTTTTTTTTTTTTGGTTTTTCGAGACAGGGTTTCTCTGTGGCTGTGGAGCCTGTCCTAGAACTAGCTCTGTAGACCAGGCTGGTCTCGAACTCACAGAGATCCGCCTGCCTCTGCCTCCCAAGTGCTGGGATTAAAGGCGTGCGCCACCACCGCCCGGCTATGATATACTTTAAATGTCAATGCACTCTTCACCTTTTTCTGTTTCTCAATGTTTTCTTTAAAAAAAAAAAAACAGGCTGGGCAATGGTGGTGCACGCCTTTAATCCCAGCACTCGGGAGGCAGAGGCAGGCGGATCACTGTGAGTTCGAGGCCAGCCTGGTCTACAAAGGGAGTTCCAGGACAGGCTCCAAAGCTACAGAGAAACCCTGCCTCGAAAAACCAAAAAAACAAACAAACAAACAAACAAAAAAAAAAAACAGGCATTGAATTTTGACAATATTCTTTAGATATATAATCATTTAGTTTTTGCTTTTAAATACTAATACAAGACAGTACATGAAGGGAATTCCATGTGTTAAGGAATTGATAAGGGGTGGCCTGAGTTCAATCCCTGAGACCCACATTATATAAGAAGACAATTTACTTCAGAAAATTGTTCTCTGATCTCCATAAGTGTGCTATTGCATGTGTATGCCCACACATCTACATACACACATACTTTAAAAATTGATATACTTCCTTATTTGATAAATTTTATTTAAAAACATAAGATGCTTCAAGTAGAAATATGGAATAATGTCCTGCAGATATGAAATATTATAATTTATTATAATCTCATTGTGTAGCCCAGGTTAGATTCAAATTCACAATCTTCCTTTCTCAGCCTCCCAATGCTGGGCCTGGAGATTTATACTATATGTGGATTCAATATTATTTGTATGATTTATTTTCTCAAGACAGGACTTCTCTGTGTAGCCCTGGCTGTCCTGGAACTTATTTTGTAAACCACGCTGGTCTTGAACTCACAGAGATCCACCTGCTTTTGCCTCCCAAGTGCTGGGAATAACAGCAGGCACCACCACCTGGCTATAAAAGCTTCAAGTAAAACTGGGGTGCTGGAAAACCCTAATATTTGGGAGGTAGAGGCAAGCAGAACTCATTCAAGGTAAGCAAGGTTCACAATGAGACCCTGTTTCAAACAAAACAAAAAAAAAAACTGTTAAAAGGAATTAATTTCTACAATTAGTTTCTGTTTTAAGTTTTGGCTCAAATCATTCTTCTATATAGCTTAGGCTGACCTTGAATTTGGAATCCTCTTTGCTAACACTTCCTTAGTGCTAAGATTAGAGCTGTCCTTCACCACACCTGGCAGGCTGTATTTTATCTCTGTATCTGTTTTAACAGACTATACTTAGGGTTAACTGCATCCAATCATTCTGTGTAGCAACTTTTTTTTTTAAATATTTTCTTTGTTCCTTAGAAGGCAATGCTCTCCAAGAGACTCCTCACAATGATGAGAATATTCTACATCATTGAATATATTATCTATAAGTTCTTTATTGTTACTGAGCACTCACAATATACGGGAGGAACTAAAGAACTGAGTCTTAAATTCAGCTTCAGTTATGTTCTCTATAATTTTAGTAGCCTACATAGCTACTTGCTACCTTACTGAACAGAGCTAGAGTTACTGTGCTACTGTTATGCTTTCCTTCTGAAATGTGCAAGGTTTATATTTTAACTTCAGCTCTTTTGTGATTGCCACAAAATTTTAAATAAAAAATTAACTTATAAAACCTAAGAAAATTAATGTAAATATAACATCACTTTTGTCTGCTTGCTCATCTCTCCTCAATTTTGAATTTTTGAATTATGAGAAATATTTATAAGCATATATGTGTGATATTTATATTGTTTTAACAATAATTCCTAGAGTGGTTTTATCCTTTCTTTTATAAACTCAATGTTCACTGCTAACTCATATTCTACAACCTATTATAGGATTTACTCTTAATTTTAGGATTACTGTAATTTGAATTGTAAGAAATGCTCATTGATGTTAGAGTCCCTACATTCTTTCAAGTCTGAAAGTCTGATTATTGTCTCTGTATTTGAAATACAACTTGCTTAGCATTGTAAAGTACTCTTAAATCTCATTCTTTCTCTTACAGCTTTGCAGACACTATCCCCATTCTTTTCTGACACTTAAAATTCTCATGAATGGCTAAAATCAGACTGGGTCAAGAGGTCAGTCTCTGGAGTCTATCTCTCCCTGCCCCCATTCACTATATAGCACAGGCTGCCTGGAACTTGCTCCACTGCTCAGGCTGACTTGGAATTCAGTCCCTCCCTTTCAGTTTACAAAGTGCTAGGGTTACAGACGGGCACCATCACATCTACGTGACTAGTATTGTCTTTTTCAACAATATAATCTCTCCAAGATGTGTTTTAGCACTGGTCATTCCATTGTAACTTTTGTTTGAATGCAGTATGCTATTTTAAGCTGTTAATTTCTTTCTTCATAAGCCAAGAAAATTTTTTCCTATTTTATCAATGAATCTTTTGTTTATCTATAAACTAGGTTTCAGCAATATCAAAGGTTTATCCCTCACTTCCATTGCTACCTTAATCTTTACTTTTTGTTCCACATTACAGTAAGGGTTTATTATATAGCAAATGGTATTCTAGAGACTTGGATATGTTAATGAGTAAAAGACAAATATTCCTGCCGTCAACAAGTGTATATTCTCTCAAGGAAAATCTAAGCAATATTTTAGGCTTTTGCAGGCTGTAAGACCTCCTCACAGCTACTCAGTTCTACTAAAGTAACACAGAAACACCCAAGCAGAACACACAGGGTGGGGAAAATAGTATTCCCAAACCTTGAGCCTAAAAGACGTTTACATGGTTAGATTTCAAAATTCTTTAGCACTATTAATTTCTTCTTTTTCCCCCTATGCTTCTCCCTTTAAGAATGAGAAAGAGTGTTAAGTGTGATTCTCTGCCCACTCCACCACTGTATTTGGGGAGCACATATGGAGAGACCCGTGGACCTAAGAAACTAGGAAGCACATTATTCTTCACCAGGAGGAAATAGGCCAAGAAACTTGCCCATAACTACATTTTGACAATTTACATGGGCACATCTAGGACTTTTGAGCTAGAGTTGACATCATGGGTTTAGTCTTTGGAGGATATTATGATAGGGAGAATTCATTTTACATGTAGGGCAAATGTGAACCTCCGGGGACTAGGGGGAAGACCGGTCAGCTATATGCAAGGTTCCAAAGATACTCAGGTATTATTCTCTAGAACCTACAAATTTATTTTATGAGGCAAAGTTCTTTGTAGATGTGAGTAAAGATTTTAAGATGGGAGGGATTATGCCAGAACAGTGGGGCAGGCCCCAAATATAATCACAAGCATCCTTCTAAGAGTAAAGCAGGAGCCTGGCACAGGAAGTACAAGATGTGAAGCTCAAGATAGACGATGCAGGCAGCCTCCAGCTAGAGAAGGTAAGCAAGTGTCCTAGAGTGGCCAGAGAGCAGGCCTTGGCCATACCTCTGACTCCAGCCAAGTGAAACTGCTTTTCAGAGTTGTTCTGTGTATGTTGGTATATGATATGTATATATGTACACATTCGTGTGTGTAAGAGTGATCACATGTATGCCACAGCAAACATGTGGAAGTCAGAGCAACTTAAACTGCTAGTCCTTGCCTTTCCCCTTGTTGTTTCACTGCTCCACACGCTAGACCAGCTGGCCTACAAGCTTCCCATCTGGCTCACTACAGGGAGGCACTGAGGTTACAGCTGCTATTCACCAGATGAACCATGGGGACTCAAACTCAGGTCCTCATGCTCGCATTGCAAATGTATTGCCCACTGAGTCATCTGAGTCATCTTCCTAGCCTCATCTGGAAAAGAGCTCTCTGTCCTGTTTTTAAACCACCAAGCTGTTTAAGTTAGCAGGTTTGTAGTAACTTGCTAAGCAGCAGTAGGAAACAGGCTTGGCATTTTTGTTGTTTCTGAAAAGGATCAATAAGTAAACATTTTAGAATTTTGTAGCCTATATGTTTCCTCAACACTATTTGAATCTTTCATAGTATAAAAGCAGTCATACACAATACATTAAAAAATGGGTGTGGCGAGTTGGGGATTCATCTCAGTGGTAAGCTAGGCAAGCGCAAGGCCCTGGATTCAGTCCTCAGCTCCAGAAAAAATGGGTGTGGCGATATTCAAATAAAATTTTATTTTAAAAGAGTAAGCAGTGATTTTAGCCATGGCCCAGAGTTCCCTAAATTATGTTCTATAAATGTCTTAGCTTCCCTGTGTGTTGGAAAAGGCTTGCTCCAGAAGGCTTCTATGGCAATGTGCTGCACAACTACGAAGCACAGCAAGGGTAGCAGTTTAGCAGGTGACACCAGTGTCAACAGATTTTCTCAGTTTGCAACCAGTTATTTAATAAGCAATTTATGGTTGGGGTATGAAGTGCTATATCAAAAGGCTCATGTGTTAAAGACTCAGTTGCCAGCTAATGGCTTTTGTGATCCTGATGGATTTGTAGTATGATGGCATCATTGAGAGGTGCTTGGAAGGGCATATTCTGTCCCAAACTCTTTTCTCTTCTGCTTTCTGCCTCATGTTTGTCCCAAATGGCCAACCACTATGTGCCCAACACAATGATCTGGTGTGAGAGGTCCTTCTGTCTATGTGTTGCTTTTATTGGTTAATGAATAAAGAAACTACCTTGGCCTGTTGAAAAGGCAGAACATACGTAGGCAGGGAAAACTGGACTGAATGCTGGGAGAAGGAAGGAGGAGAGGGAGACGCTATGGAGCCGCCACCAGAGTCAGACACTGCCACATGGCGCTACACAGATTAATAGAAATGGGGTAAATTAATATGTAAGAGTTAGCCAATAAGAAGCTAGAGCTAATGGACCAAGCAGGGATTTAATTAATACAGTTTCTGTGTGGTTATTTTGGTTCTAAGCTAGCCAAGCCGCCCGGAACCAACAAGTACCCCCTTCTCCTTCCAACAATGATCTGCTTCACCGGGGATGAGACCAGAAACAAGAGAGCCAAGTGACAAAGGCCTGAAGCCTCTGAAATGGTCTTTCCTCCATTCTTTTCATCAGGTATGGTGTCACAGAGATTAGAAACTGACTAATAAAGCAGCCTTCTAAGGAGCCTTTTGAAATACACTCCAGGGTCACTACTCTTAGCCCCTGGCTAAACATTAACTTTAAGCAACTCTTCCACATTTCTGTGGCATGTAGATATGAGTTGTGCATTTGTAATCCCACTAGATTGGAAACAAAATACATAACAAAAGCCAGAAATAAGGCAGTATAAATTAAATGAGCTGAATCCTGCACAAAACTGCTCACTATACCATAGCTGAAATCAAAGAAGCCTAAAACCAAGTGGCTCACAAGAGGCATTTATGGAGCCCAGGGTACTTTGGCTATACTACTGCCATGACAGGCTCAATAGAGACCAGCCAGAAAGTAGACCTGAGTTTACTGTAAGGTAACACCTTGTTCCAGGAAAGACCACAAAATGAGTCCACCCAGGCACCACCCAGGAAGAGGACAATCAACATCCAAGGGGAAAATACCTAACATTCCAACCATTATAGATAAAATCACCAGATGAGCCGGGCGGTGGTGGTGGCGCACACCTTTAATCCCAGCACTTGGGAGGCAGAGGCAGGTGTATCTCTGTGAGTTCGAGACTAGCCTGGTCTACAAGAGCTAGTTCCAGGACAGGCTCCAAAACCACAGAGAAATCCTGTCTCGAAAAACAAACAAACACACACACAAAAAAGATCACCAGATGCCTTAACCCAGCACACACCCACTCCTTTTCACTAAGACACCCCTAGACAAATGTCAGTCAATCAGGGATCCTGAACCTTAGAAATCCCCTCACCCCAACGTCTGCTATGATAAAAACCCTACCCCAACTGAGCTTGAGGCTCTCTGTTCTCACCACTGCTTCAGACAGACTGGGAGCCCAAGCTTGAGCCTGAATAAAGGCTCTTTGTTTATACATACAAGTTTGGACTCTGGTGGTTTTCGGGGGACCCTGCGATCTGGACATAACAGTTTCTAATACAGGATGTACACATCCTTCAATCTGCTTATCTCTATTAAGTCTAATCTACTATTAAAATTTCAAGATGGTAACCACTTACTATTTCAACAAAAGCCTACTACAGGAAAGTGAGCAGAACACACAGTATGTAATCCTTGCTCTACAGCTCATTCCAAGGCTAACTATGTCCCATTTTAAGAGATGTTGCCCCCCTCAGAGTCAGTAAAGGACATACCCAGACACCAGATTCTTAGCACAAAGGAGGTGGGGAGGGGGACTGCAAAGGCAGACAGCAAGCAAAGGCAGCAAGTGCAAGCAACAAAGGAGGTGCTTTTCACAGGAGTGGGGTTTTAAGGAGAAAAAGGGGGGGAATCTGTGCTGGTAAATCCTCATTGGATTTCGATTGCTGGACTTGGTGTTTTGCCTCAGGAATGAGTCAGTGGCCATGGGGGCTAGCTTTAGGAATTTAGTGACAAGGGGGAGAAGGGAAAAAGGCAAAACCTGTTGGCACCATATTTGTCATGCTGCTAGGACCCTCGGTTTATCATCTCTTTCCTATGCCATTTAATCTATTTCCCCCTGATCTTTAGTATGGACTTATTCCAATCTTGTCTCTCCAAGACTTGCGTCAAACCTACATTCCACAGGATGTGAGCCCTTTGTTAGATGTACCCTGGTTGGACTATTAATTGTTCCCTACTTCCAATTCACCACTGTCATAGACATAAAAGCACCAAAATGTAGTCAAATGAGTAACATGGATTTGGAATACAATGCTATTTGCTGCCACTATACAAAATCAATTACTTCTGTGAGTAGAGTGGCTTACTTTACTTTCACTAATATGTTGGCTTCAAAGTGGCCCAGCAGTCATTACTCCTGATATACTATATAGTTCACTTCCTTCCCAAGCTTTCACTGATGTGGGAGTGTGGGGTAACCATGGCTGTCAACTTCTCATTCAGGGATATATAAAAGAGAAATGTGGAGCATTTCTGTGCTGAGGACAACCATCACCCAACAGGAACAAGAAGCTAATTAGTTAAATGTTTCTGCCTTTTTATCCCTCAACAAACAGGGATCTCTAAACTACACTGAGAGTGAGAAGAGAATACTGTCTAGTCTATTTCTGCTGACATAAAAAAATACCTTAGACTGAGTTAATTTATCATAAATAGAAACTCATTTGCTTACAGTTCTGGAGGATGGGAAGTCCAAGATCAAGTACCAATAAACTTAATGTGTGAAGAGGCCTGGTCTTTATAGATGGCACTACCCAGAGGGACTTCAAAGGGTCAAAAGGCCTGAAGTCAAAGAGGCAGTGTAATGATTTCAAGTCACATAAGGCTGATATTTTAGGGTTCTGGAGCCGTGCACATGCAGATGGGCCCTCAGGCGCGGAGGTGCCTGAATGTTAAAGGGCCCCATGTGATCCACCTGTGTGATACACATGCGTGCATGCGTGGCTACGTCCACGATGACTCAGCTAAGTCCCTGTGCGCATGCGCATGTCGTCTGCTATGACATAGTTACGCCAACCCCCTATGCGCATGCGCTAGGCGGCTTTTAAAAAACCTGATGCACCAGCTTCTGCTTCCTCTCTCTCTCTTTCTCTTTCTGCACACCGATTCTCCAAGTCTGTCCGCACCCCGTCTAATAAACTTCTAAGTGGGTTTGTTCCGTATTTCCTTCTCGCTTGCACCAGGTAATTTCAGGCAGTGCTGTGAAGCTTCTTTTAAAACAGCATTAATCTTCTGGGTGACCTAATTAATATCCCCTAAAGCCCTCTTTTCTTCATATTACTGCATTGGAACTAAAACAGCACCACACACATGCCATCATATACTGCTTCCTAGAGCGGTGGTTCTCAAGCTTCCTAATGCTGAAACCCTTTAGCACAGTTCCTCATGTGGTGACCCCCAACCATAAAATTATTTTCTTGTTACTTCATAACTTTAATGTAGCTACTATTATGACCCACAATATAAATATCTGATACGCGACCCCTAAGGGTCAAGAACTGCTGTCCTTGAGGCATATTCCTCAGTCTCACTGGGAACCACCTCTGACTTAATACTGAAGGCAGTAGGCATCCCAGCACTCCACTGAGTTGCCTGCTTCTAGGCAAAATCCATCATGCTAACCATTATATCCCATACTCACGTCTACTGTCATATTGTTTTGCCATAAAATAGGTGACAATGTCTTGTAGCATACCATAACAATACATCAAGTACAGTATTCATGAGAACAGACCTCTATCATGCCCTTGGCTTATTTTATATTCCAGAGTTTTTTGTTACTTTCAATGTCCTATTCCTTTATGTAGATCCACATTTTCATTATCACTTTATTTTGACTGAAAAAAGTTTGAATTTATATATTAATATACTAAAAACGAATACTTGAGTTTCTATATGTCTGAAATTGCCTTTAGATTATTTTAAAGAAATGTGTCTTTGTGTATAGTGTGTGTATATGTGCATGTTTGGGAGGGTGTTCATTAAGTGGGGCTGTATGCATGCCACAGTGCATGTGTGGAAATCAGGACAAAGTCAAGGTGTTTCTGGCAATGCTTACCATGTTACACAATGTGACTTCACTGAGGCCTTGGTTCTGAGCTCAAAATACATGCTCTTACACAACACAGACCATCATACCAATAGTGTCAACAAAGCTGCTTTAAAAACACTGGCTCAGATGGAAAGGATTGTGGGTTATGAACTGCAGTACTTTTCTTGTACAAATAAATTTTTTGCTTTTATAAAACATAATTTCTGGAAAAGCAAAAATTTTTGATACTTTTCTACCATAATTCTGTAGCATGTCAGCATCAAATTACTGCATCTCTGGATTGTATTAAATTAAAATGTTTTATTTTTAAAACTGCTCTTTGAGATGATTAATTGAATTTTATAAAAAATCGTTAAATGAATTTCAGACTGAAACTAGAGGGTCCAAAATGGCTCCAAACACATTTTCTTCTGCCATTCTGTACTACACATCTTGTGCAAAGCAACGTTCTTAGAACTGAAAATTATAAAACAAAATCAACTCTAAAATCACTGAAGATGTTCTACATCCTATATATTAAATATTTAGCTAAAATTTAATTCCTTAATAAAAATATCATTAGTATAAAAATTTGTTCATTTTTAATAAATGGTAAAATAATATGCGTAACAAAACTGCTTTACAATATATTTCTTTATATTATCAGAATATGAAAATACTCCTGATGCAGTTTTAATTTTCACTGTCCTGATGACTGGAGATACCTAGCTGTTTATCACATACTTATTGACCATTTGTACTTCTTTTGAGAAATGTCTTATCATTTGCCCTTCTCTGGTCAAATTTGATTTTTTTTCTGTTATGTTTTCTGATCTTTATATATTCTAAACATTAATTCACTGTCAGATGTTATTTGCAGAGCTTTCCTACCACCCTGCAAACTGCCTCTTAATTCTATTGCCTTCTTGCTGTGAAGAGGCTTACTGAATTTAACATAATCCTGCTTCTCTTGCTTCTTTTCTGGACTACCAGAGTGCTATTTGGGAAATCACTGCCCATATAAATGTTTTTTTCTAGTAGTTTCAAAGTTTAGGGTGTCCTACTAAAACTTTTTAATATAATTTTAGTTTATTTTTATATAAAATAAGTTTAATTTTCCCAGTACTAGTTATCAAAGAAGCTGTCTTTTTCCCAAAGCAAGACTGATGAGGGATGTCCTTCTGTATAATTCTGCTTTTATTGGTTAATGAATAAAGCTGTTTTGGCCAATGGTTTAGCAGAGTAAAATCAGGCAGAAAATAGAGAGAGAGTAGGTGGAGCCAGGGAGATGCCATGTAGCTGCCACTGGAATCTTACCAGTAGGCCACATCCTCGTAGTGATGCACAGATTAATAGAAATGGGTTAATTTAAGATATAAGAGATAGCTAGGAATATGCCTAACCTATTGGCCAAACAGTGTTTAATTAATAATAGTTTTGTGTGATTATTCAGGTCTGGGCGATGGGGAAATAACAAGAAGTCTCTATTTACACAAGCCTTCAGCATTTTTTCCAAGAGTCATTTAGATACAGATGTGTGAATTTATTTTTGGGTCTTGTGTGTATCTATATTTATGCTGGTATCATACTGTTTTTTACTACTGTGACTCTGGAATATATTTTGAAATCAGGCACTACAGATAACTCCATCATGGTTTTTTTTGCTCAGTATGCTTTGGCTATTGTCTTCTTAGTCCACTATTCTACTGTTATGACACCATGACCAAGGTTTAGTCCATTATCATCATGACAAGAAACATGGCAGTATACAGGTAGGCACTGGAGCAGTAGCTAAGAAAGAGGCTCTAGGCTTGGCATGGGCTTTTTGAAACCTCAAATACCAAGCCCAGTGACACATTTCCTCCAACAAGGCCACACCTCCCAATCCTTTTAATTCTTTCAAACAGTGCTACTCTCTGGGGACTAAGCACTCAAATATATGAGCCTATGGGGCCCATGCTTATTCAAATCACCATAGCTATTAACGATTTTTTTTGTATCCATGTGAATTTAAGATTGTTTTCTAGTTCTGTGAAGCATGCTATTGGCCATTCAGCTGAGAATTAATATTGAATCTGGAGATCACTTTTTGTACCCTGCACAATTTAAACATATCACAATACTTTGAATTCTATTAGAAGATTTAGGGATGTTGATGTTTTAGTTAGAAAGGAATTAACTCAGTTCCAGATCCCACCTGTCCTATGCATGTTGATTTCAAAGTTAGTTCATATTTCAAAACCTTTGTCATGTCGTTTCATATCTGTGCTGCCCTGAAAAAGCACTCAGATCTTTCCAGATCTTCCAGAACTTTACAATCTCCTGAATATCATTTTTGTCAATATCTCTGGCTATCAAAGACTTCTTTTATCCATTCTCTTAACCAGAAACGTGAAGTTACTCAGTTTTAGTTCCTGTGCTAATACCCAATTTTACATAACTGGACTCACTTTCAGGACAAGGAATACTAAACAAAAGTTGTTAATAATAATAATAATATTAAGTAGATTTTTCTCCCTACTTATCATGTACCCCTTTACAGGAGCAGGTTTGTTCTCAAGGTTTACGTGTCTATAATACCAGTTACATACCATAGCACACCATAGCACAAGTGCTCTATTACTGGGGCTGGTCTCAGGAAAAAACTAGAGGGGAAACAAAGCAACAAGAATTCTTTCCTGTGCTCAGGTTCTCCACTGGCCCCTCTTCTTCAAATCTGTTGAGCACAAAGAGGAAGACTTCTCCCTGGAGCCCCATTTGGTACAGAGTCCTAAATTCAGCTGCCCAGAATACAAGGAAGGGAACTTATGAAGCTTGCTATTGTTTTATCATTCATTTATTAAATAATGCTTCCCCCCCCCCATTTATTTGCTATAATTTCCTTTTTGGAGGCCTCAGTAGTTTATATTTTTCCTGAAGTTTTTTGTTGTACTGCTGGGAAAGATAGACTGCAGTGTCTTTAATTCATCTTGGCTGGAATTAAAAGTCCCTGACCTTCATTTCTAGTCATTGTTGTTCAGCAGGTTTGGGAGAAGATGTGGCCTCACTTTAATACCTGTCTTCAAGAGCTGTTACAATTTCATTTAAAAAGAGAATAAATGTTAATTCAAACAATCAGGCTTACAAACAAGGTAGTATTGCAAATACAAAGGGAAGCAGACACAGACAGGTTTCTCAACACCCATTAATTAAATCACACCTTTCATACCTGTGACTATGTGAAAGGACTTTCCTAAGAAAGAAAGATAAATAATCCTCAGGCTTCCAATGCCCTTGCTTAAAGCAGAAAAGCAGACTATGCTATGTTCACCTTCTTCAACATGCCTACACTGAATTTCTACAAATGGAAGACACTATTCCAGCTTTAACAGTACAAGCAATGTAGGATATGGCTCTTGCTCTCAAGATCTAAAACAACACACTAAACACCAGAACATGCCTACAAAACAGTGCTTCAGGAACAACGGAAACTGGTAAACTGTCAAGAATAGGTGAAATCAATACACAAAAGACTAAGTGTCTGAGCTATGTAGAAAGGAAACAGGACAATTCTCAGCATGAAAAGAAACACGTAAAAAGTTACAAGATATCAAACAGCATTGGAAGTTTGGCCAATAGAACTACACTGACATGAATTCCCAGGATTCAAGTGTTCCTCTGACCCAGGCAGGGGATGAGTAAGCACTTCTGAACACAAACTGGAGGAGAGATGGGAGATCATTTAGGACTATAAAGTTCCTCACAGCCAAAGACAGCAGAACTTCAATATCAGCTGGAAATTCATTTTTTGATTTTGCAACAAAAAAGTTACTGAAGACCTTTGAAAGAAGAATTTCACCACAGCAAAGACTGAGCAATGTCCCTGACAGTCACTCCTCAAACTAATCAACCAGTGACAACAGTCATTCAATCAGAAAAACTGGCTCAGGTTTGTACGCTTCTTATCAAGTGAGTGCAAAGACTTCACTTTTCTAAAACTATTTTCACCCCCAACTAAAATCCATATATTAACTCCACAATTCAAAATTTAACATGATTACAAACTCTACAACACATTTATTTCTTCCCAAATCACAAATTATGAACTACTGATCTTATTCACCAAGACTAGAGGTGTTAACTTACCCCAAACTGAAACCCATCCTGTATCACTTTTCTTCCTCATTGCTGTAACCACATGCTTTACAGAAACCAACAGCACTTATTTCAGCTCATGGTTTCAGTGGGTTCTGCCCACTGTGGTGAACAGGATAAAGCAGAGCAGTTGAAGTCATGATGAGCCAGGAAGCAAAGAATGGGAAATGACAGCATTCTGTGGACCTCCCCCATTCTACAGGCCTCCAGGCTATAAGGGGGAACCACACAGTCCAGGTGGTTATTCCTTCCTCAGAAACAATTTATAGACATATCCAAAGTTGTGCCTCCCCAATCTTCCAGGTGATTCTAAAGCTACTCAGATCAGCAATGAAGATTTAGCACCACCCCTGCCACAGATATACTACTCCCAAGGTTCAAGTGAAGGACCATTCTTCAGAACTCAATTCCAGAATCCTAAAAATTCTTTACTTGTGGACTTACACACAGAACAGTATCAACAGACGTTAATCTATGTGATCAACTTTAGGCCATTAACAAAATCTCTTTAAGTTACTCTTCAATTGAGTTGTGCTATAAACCAAAACAATTAAGTGTTCAGGCAAGTGTGATATGCATGTAACCACCAAAAATAAATTATTAAACACCTGCATGTCCATAGAAAGTTCCCCATGCTCATTTCTAGGCAATTTCCTCCAAGCCACCAGACTTCTAACTTCTATTAACACAATGAGTTTGAGTTGTCCTTAAGATTTATAAAAGTAGAACCACCCAGGATGTATTCTTTGTATCTTTTTGATATTGTTCCAATAGGAAGTTTTAGAGGTTTATTTATGCTATTGTTTGAATCAGCAATTTGTTCTTTTCGGTAGCTGTGCAGCAGGCCACTGCATGAGTATATCACATTGTATTTATCCATTTTTCTATAGTTGGTACTTTGGGTTATCTCTAGTCTAGACCTATTACAAATAAAGATGCTACAGAATTCTTATGCAGTTTTGTATGTACACATATATTTTCATTTTCTGTAGGTAAATATCTAGACATATTACTGGTCACAGGGTTAGTACACATTTAACTCTATAGGAAACTGTTTTTTGTTTTTTTTTTTTTTCGTTTTTCGAGACAGGGTTTCTCTGTGGCTTTGGAGCCTGTCCTGGAACTAGCTCTGTAGACCAGGCTGGTCTCGAACTCACAGAGATCCGCCTGCCTCTGCCTCCCGAGTGCTGGGATTAAAGGCGTGCGCCACCATCGCCCGGCTAGGAAACTGTTTTCTAAATAGTTATAGTTCTGTTATAGTGCATGAAAGTTTCAGCTGTTCTATCTACTGTGTACTAGAGCAAAAGTTTGTTGTTTTGTTCTTGTTTTTATATTGCTAGGTTTCTTTAATTATCCTATGGTATAATAGCTTATTAAGATTTTAGTTTGCATTTCCCTGATAAATCACAGTTCCATGTACTTATTATTAATTCATATATATTCTATTATGAAGTATCCGACTTCAGGTTTTCCTGCCCTCTTAACACAACTGTCTATGTGTACAGAATGATCACCTGCACTGTTTTCTATTCTTGCTGTAACAAATTACCACAATTAGAGGCTTAACAGCACACATTTATAATTTTACAGTTCTATAGAACTGAAGTCCAACATAGTACTCACTAGGCCAAAAACTATTGTGCCATGAAAGCTGCATCCATTTCATCTGCAAAATACATTCACCCCATCCCAAGATCTCCCCAAACTGTAGTATCAAGGATATACAGTATCAACATACTATAGTATCAAGTCAGTCTAAAATCTCATCTAAATTTCACTGATTCAAAAATCTCAATCTTATTATCAAAATCATCAAATTAGATTTGGGTGAGATTTTTGTCATTCCCGGTGCAACAATCCTCCCCATCTCTGAACCTGTGACAAAAATAAAATGTAAGAATGCCACAGTGTAACAATTACAGATGTGCCCATTTAAAAACAGAGAAAATGGAAAGATAAGTCACTGGCCCTGTAAAGGTTAGTGCAAATTATCAACTTGACAAAATCTGGACTCACCTGGAAGGGGGACCTTTGGGCATATCTATGGGGGATTATTTTGGACCTCCCCCTGTGGATGGCACCATTTCCCAGGCAAGGGATCCTGGACTGAATAGGAGTGGAAAAAGCAAGCTGAATACTAAGTGTTCATTTGTTCATTGTTCTTTTCTTCTCTAACTGTGGACATGAAGTCACTAGCTCCCTCAGACTCCTACTGCTGTGACTTTCCTGCCCTGATGAACTGTAACCTGGAACTTTGAACTTTAAAAATATGTGACCAGTTCTTTCAAGTTTTTGCCGCTTTGACTTCCTAGTAAAAATGGAACAGTAAACCAAATAAACCTTTTATCCCTTAAGTTGTTTTTGTCAGCGTATTTTATCACAGCAACAGATAAAGACACTAAGACAGGCCCTAAACAACTTTAAAATCTAGCTGGGCAAAGTGCTTAAGCAGCAACCTACGTAGTTCCCAGTGGCATTCTTTAGGCCTGCACTTCTGCTCACAGTCAGCCACCTCCACTTGGTTACAGGTGCAGCTAAGACGTACTCACAACTGAGTAGGACTATTAGCTTATTTCCTATGTGCTCAAGTCTGAGGTTGAAAACTTCTTTCACTTTGTCCTCTCTGTGTCCCTTTAGGTTCAAGACAGTAGCATTTCTGTTGGTATAGTATGCTCAAGTACCTTGTGGATCTACCATAAGTACAGAGACTCACTGCATTTAGACAGAGGTTCAACCACAGATCTTGCTTTAACAATCTCATCTCTATTTCCAGGTTCTGCTTTGCTGGTAAGGACTCATGTTGACCTCTTTAGCGTTCAAAATGAACACTCTGACCTTTTGATCTCATTTTTTAGCACTGATTCCTTTCATTATTTCTCTATAGCACACTTTCATGACAATGATTCTCTCAGTCTTTTGTTTGTTTTTTGAGACAGGGCTTCTCTGTGAAACAGTCCTGGCTATCTTGGAATTCAGTATGTAGACCAGGTTGGCCTCAAACTCACAGAGATCCTCCTGCCTCTACCTCCTGAGTACTGGGATTAAAGTCATATGCCACCATGGCCAGGTGACTGTCTTAGTCTTAGCATCCTATACCCTTTAGACAGAGAATTTCCAAACTTAGCAAGTCCTAACTTTTTGGTGATTTGTGTTGTTTTGTTATTGTTTCTCTGATTTTGATGTGGTTGTTGCTTTTGAGACAGAATCTCATGCTGTAGACAGAAGTTTCTGTCCTGCCTGGTCCTGTAGCCATTCAGTTCCAACAAAACAGAGACTTCTATTAATTATAAACTGATTGGTCTATTAGCTCAGGCTTATTATTAACTAGATCTTACAACTTAAATTAACTCATAATTCTTATCTATGTTTGACCATGTTTTTGGTACCCTACTCAGTGAGGCATTCTCATCTTGCTTCCTCTGCATCTGGCTAGAGACTGCAGACTAAGCCTTTCCCCTTCCAGAATTCTTCTAGTCTGGTCATCCTGCCTATACTTCCTGCCTGACTACTGACCAATCAGCGTTTTATTAAACCAATACAAGCGACAAATCTTTACAGGGGAAAAGCATTATCCCACAGCATCATGTAGCTTAGACTGGCCTCAAATTTGCTAGGTTGCCAAAAATGCCTTGAATTCCTGATCCTCCTGCCTCTACCTCCCAAGTCTCAACTGAAGAAAACTTGGTTCAGTTTACCTACTTTCAAATTTTTCTAAACACATAAAAAGAAATCAGAATGCATCTTCAACACTTTGCTTGGAAATCTCATCAGTTAAAATCTAAGTTTATTTCTTGTAAGTCATGCTTCTCACATAATCACGGAATATATTTTTGCTAAGCTTCCTGCCACTATAATAAAAAGATTTCCCTTCCTACATCTTCATTTTCCTCTGGATCCACACTATCGGCATCGCTAATGCCTGTTTCCACTAATGATCTATTCACAGTGATTTGGATATTCTTTAAGGTGATTTTTTCCCTGCTCCTTTAACTTCTAAGTCTTGCACAGTGACTAAAACCTACATTTCCACTAACATTCTAGGGCAGCAGTTCTCAATCTTCCTAACGCTGCAACCCTTTAATACAGTTCTTTATGTTGTGGTGACCCCCCAACCATAAAATTACTTTGTTACTTCTTAACTGTAATTTTGCTACTGTTATGAACTGTGATATAAATATCTGTGTTTTAGGTAGCCCCGTAAAAGGTTTGTTCAATCCTCAAAGGAGGCAATCCACTGGTTGAAAACCACTGGTCTAGAGTTTTCCTAACATCTCCTTAAAGTTCCAAACCTACTTTCAGATTTTCTGTTATAGTAGCACTCCATATTCAAGTATAAAATCTGTACTATTTTTCTATTCTACTGTTGCTGTAACAATGTACCACAAAGTTAGAGAGAAGGTTAGAGTAGCATTCACCTTATGTTATAGTTAGTTTACAGTTAATGAGTTGGTATCCAAAACAAGTCTCACCGGAAAATCAAGATTTTTGGAGGCCTATATTATGAAAGCCATAGGGGTTTGCTGAGTTTGACCTTTAAAAGTCCAGGTGCTGGAAGCTTATTGTTCAGATTGGCAGTATAAATGTGGTGGAACCTGTAACAGATGGGACCTAGTAGAAGGTACTTAAGTCATTGGGGACGCTGCCCTCAGAAGTGGTCATTAAAATCACTGAGGACATGGCTAGTCCGGCAAGATCAGGTTGTTATTTAATATATATTTATAAATACTGGCTTCCTGCATTCCTCTGACTTCTAGTCTCATCACCTGACCTTTTTTATATACATTCCTGCCATTATGATGTTTAGTAATATTATAATCCATGGAGCCCCCAGCAGAGGTCAAAGAGATAGAGCTACTCAATTGTTGTGATCTGAACAAGAAATGTTCTCCATAGGCTCATGTATTGAAACATTTGGTCCCCGGCTGGTGCTGTTTAAGAAAGCTGTAGAGCCTTGAGGAGGTGAAGCCTCACCAAAGGAAGTGGGTCACTGGAGGTCGTAGCCTCTGAGATCTCACAGCCTGGTACATCTTCTATTTGCTCGCAGTCTCTTGGATGTGGATGACCAGCCAGCCCCTACTCCTGCACCACGCCTTCCCTGCCTGCAGCCATGTCCTCCCACCACGACAGACTGGAACTCTAAGCCCAAACAACCCTTTCTTCCTAAGCTGCTCTTGTCCAAGTATTAACCACAACAACAGAAAAAAACAAAGACACCAATCTTGAACTTTTAGCCACAAATCAACAAAATAAATCTCCCTACTTGTTAAAGAACCCAGCTCCAGGCATTGTTTCAGCAACAAGAAAGTAAAGCTGGATGCCTCCATTTCCTCATCTGTCTCAACGTCAGAGGTCATCCAAGCTCACGACTCAGCCCCTTCCTCTGTTGTCAAATCTCTAGCAGCATCTCTCCAGCACTTGCGTCATCAAATCTCTTTACTGACACTCTTCTTCTGCCTCCCACTTGCATTTGAACTCAGAGATCCGCCTGCCTCTACCTCCAGAGTGCTGGGATTAAAAGTGTGTGCCACCACCACCTGGCACCCCTTTGTATTTTTATAAAAATATGTTTTTATTATTTGTGTGTGTGTATGAGAGAGAGACAGACGAAAGAGATAGAGGGAGGGAGGGAGGGAGGGAGGGAGAGAGAGAGAGAGAGAGAGAGAGAGAGAGAGAGAGAGAGAGAGAGAGAGAGAGAAATTGAATGGCATAAGGAGCCCAGAAGAGGGCCTCCTCCTAGATCCCCTAGAGTGAGAGTTACAGGTGGTTGTAAGCTGCCCAATATTGGTGCTGAGTATCAAACGTGGGCCATCTGGAGAAGCAGCAAACACTCTTTACTGCTGAGCCACCTCTCTAGCCCTCTACTTCCATTTTTAAGAACACTTACCTTTTAAAGGATCACATGACTAAACCAGAATACTCCTATCAACTTTAACCGTCCTTTACCATAGAATATAACATATTCTCAGGTCCTGGGAATTTGGACATGGGCATCTTTAGAAGACCATTATCTGACCTACCATGCACACTAATCACATATATTATTAAAAAATAAACCAGAATTATATCTAGGCTCAGAGGAAAGCATTAACCACTGAAAGGAAACAAACAATATAGTTATTTTATCTTTAACTTTTCAAGTATTTCGTGGATTAAAAAAATATAACTGAAGGGTTTCTGTTTGTTTGTCACAGACACTATTAGTTGATCAATTCAACACTAATTTTCAACCCCTTCTTCCTTGCCTGCCCCTAAGTACTTGGACGATAAAGCTAAATACTTACTTTCCCGGCCTCCTAAGAAGAGTCATGTAATATAGATGTGCCAAATGAAATCTAAAAACTGCTCAGGAAATGTTACTGCATTCTGCTAAAAAAGGCAGATGGTGCTGGCATCCCTTGGCCCCTTCCCAGTGGTTCTCCTGCTTGAACATGGGATACTGCCAGTAATTCAAGCATCTACTTTGCCATGATGGAGTACATCCAAAAGAATCCAAGTGATACTAGTGCTGCCACTATCAAATGGTCGCAGCAACACCAGCTAGTCTGCCTCCAGACTCACAGTTACATGAGAGAAAATACATTTTCTTAAGTTACTTTTTACATCTACTTTTCGGATATTTCCAATTAAAAGCTTTAATTGAAATTGTATTCAATATATTGACTTGTATTCAAAATGTGTTTCATTGTATGAAAACTATATTCAGTTAAATGAGTTATAATTAATCACTAAAAATGCAACTATATTTAAGTAACATTGTATATTTTACTATAAATTATACAGATTCATTCTAAGATATTTAGAAATTACCAAACATTTAAATAAAATATTAACCACAATTCCAAGCAGCTAAAGATAAATTACTATTACTACATTACTGTATTCACCACCATCTACCATGTTGCACACATATATACACCATTACTACATCTGTGTTCATCACCATATTACACACGTATATAAACTACTATTACTAAATCTGTGTTCACCACGTTACACACGTATGAACACTATTACTACATTTCTGTGTTCACCACCATGTTACACACAAATATATACTACTATCACTACATCTGTGTTCACCACCATGTTACACACAAATATATACTACTACCACTACATCTGTGTTCACCACCATGTTACACACGTATATACACTACTATCACTACATTTCTGTGTTCACCACCATGTTACACACGTATATACACCATTACTACATCTCTCTGTTCACTACCATGTTACTCACACACATATACAATATTTCAGACTATACAGAGTACCCACCTCCATTCAGGATTATGTTTATTAAAGAATTTTTCATATTCTTAATGATTTTTTAAAAATAATTCCAAAAGCTTGCAATACTTCCTAATGTAAGCATTACACATGGCTAATGAACTAATCTTACCAATGACAGACACAACAGATGAGTGATCCAGAACGTGGCACTATGAGGATGAAGCTTTCCAGCTTACTCTGGGTGCCGGAGCACCAGTCTTCTTAGAAGAATGTAATAATACGCCTTTGCTCTTTTGCTGATCTGATAAGTGAGTATTTTATACCTCGTTCTTAAATGTTTAATTTACTTATTTTGGTTACTGGTGACAGTGACTAAAGATATTTAGATCCTTATAGTGGTTATTTTGTAAACTATCCCTCAGTATTTTTTAAGGATAATTTATATGTAAGATGATAACCTTTTGATATTATTTGTTGTAAGCATTAATACCTTATTTAAGTAAGCAGTCACTTTTCAGTTTTGCCTATATTTATTTTTATGAGCTTAAAAGATATTTTTTATGCCTGGTGTGGTGGTGTATGCCTTCATTCCCAGCACTTGAGAGAGGAAGAGGCAGGTGAATCTCTCTGCCAGCCTGGTCTACAAAGAAAGTGCCAAGATAGCCAGGACTATTGTTCAGAGAAACCCTGTCTTCTTGAAAAACCAAAAAAAAAAAAAAAAAAGACAGAAATTTTATGTGTACGAGTGTCTGTTTGCAGGTATGTATGTATATCCATGTGTACCCGACATCCACAGGGACCATAAGAAGGTGCTGGATCCCTAGTAACTCGAGTTACAGATGGTTATGAGTCACAATATGAGTGTTAGGAACTGAATTCAAGCTCTTAATCACTCAAGCCATCTCTCCATCCCAATTTTTACAGACTTTTAAAAACTAACCCACAGTTTATTATCAGTACCCTTTGTAACCCTCTTAACAGATAGGCATGATTTTTATATGGCAATTGTGGTTTAGAAAAGAAGGGTTTAAGATATAACGCTCTTGCAAATTCTTATTGGCAGTTAAAAGAAACATCAAATCAAGAGAATAACAAATATTGTATGTGAAAATTGCAATTTAAAAAAGAATAATTTAAGATAGGCTATTCCTACAAGAACACAGCAGATATTCCATCAGTGCAGAAGGACTCAATCCCAGACTCTGGACTAGTCACATACCTGCTTGTGACGATGATCACATCCTCAGAGATGGTGGCCATTTCTTTAATGGTCAGGTAGCACATTCTCCTCAACGTTTGCTGAAAGTGTATTTATAGATTATAGCAGGTTACTTGTAAGAAAACATTTTAGTTATTTTAAGTAAGACTTCAAGTATATTAAGAGATATTCATGGGCCACCAAGATAGCTCAGAGGGTAAAGGTGCTTCCTACCAAGTTTAATAGCTTGATTTAATCCCTAAAACCCAAATACTGAAAACAGAGAACCAGCTCCCACAAGTTATCTACTGACACACACATGAATAAACATTAAAAACAAATAAGGGAGCTAGCCTTCAAAATATCTAAAAATATCATTAAAACTATACAGATATTTTTAAAAACACTCAAAATACTACTATTTCTTAAGCAAAAACACTTGATACATTGATATCTGAGAAAACATAAAAGCAAAGCCTTAAAAAAATCAATTACTTGGCTAAGCAAGAACCAGGAGATGGGGGAACAGCAGGCTTGGTTGAGCCTCAAGTGATGCAACAAGACTCTGTTGACTCCACATGAGGGTGGATGGGGTGGGGTACTGAGAGAAAGGGAGGGGGAAGGAACTAGGACTGGTGTGTAAAATAAAAGATTGCTTTAAAAAAATCCATTCCTTGCTGGGAGGCAGAGCAGGTGAAAACTACAAGTTCAAGGCCAGTCTGGTCTACAAAGCAGGAGAGCCAAGGCTATTATTATGCAGAGAAACCCTGCCTTGCAAAACCCCACACACACACACACACACACACACACATCAATTACTCTTCTACAGAGATATAACTGTTTTAAAGTGATAAAGACTTGTCTCAGAAAATGTATTATTAAGATTTCTAAGAAATGTGTATGCGAGGGCTGGAGAGATGGCTCAGTGGTTAAGAGCACTGGCTGTTCTTCTAGAGGTCCTGAATTAAATTCCCAGCACCCACGTGGTGGCTCACAACCATCTATAATGAGATCTGGTGACCTCTTATGGTATATACGCATACATGCAGGCATTCATGCAGGCAGGGTTTCTCTGTAGCTTTGGAGCCTGTCCTGGAACTTGCTCTGTAGACCAGGCTGCCCTCCAACAACAGAGATCCGCCTGCCTCTGCCTTCCAAGTGCTAGGATTAAAGGCATGTGCCACCACTCTCCAGCATAAATAAATAAATAAATAAATAAATAAATAAATAAATAAATAAATCAGAAAGAAAGAAAGAAAGAAAGAAAGAAAGAAAGAAAGAAAGAAAGAGTGTATGCAGACATAATGCTAATTCTGTTTTCCCCTCCATTCAGTGAATACCAATGTTTCTCCTAAAATGACTCATTGCTGGATAATGAACTTCCATTTTAAGTTATCAAAGTTTCCAGATGGATACCAGGATCCAAAGTGAGACAGTAACAATAACAGTTCCAGCCCAGCCCAGCCCAGCCCAGCCCAGCTCTCCTCAGCTGCATCTCTGATTTACTTTTAGACCCCAGGCTCCTTTAGTCTGCCCAGCCTCCTAAGTACCTTCAGTACTTATAAATACAGAAACTCACCATCAGACCCAGTTCCAGAGCCTAAGCTATAGTAAAAATTTAGTTGACACCACTGAACCCAATAAGAAAGAAGAAAAGGAAGATTCTCAGCGTGATTTAACACAAGGAAGGAAGGGAAGGAGGGAGAAGAGGGAAGAAAAAGGGAAGGAAAGGGGAGAAGATGGGAGGGGAGGGGAGGGAAGGAAAGGGAGTGGGCAGGCAAGCATACAACAAATCAAAGTCACACAAACACAAAGCTAACAACAAAAAATGGTAAATAGAAATCAAAATTTCAGAACTAAAATAGATTCCATTCTACATAAAAGACCTAGTATAAAACACAGATGAAAACTGGATTAACCAAAGTAGAAGAAAAAAACAAGTGCTCAAGTTAGCAGACATAAGGCAAATGGAGATTCAGACACACTTCATGGCCCTCAAAATGCCAAAACTTCTAAAAACTAGCACTGCAAAGTGTTGGCATAAGTGTGCTTTTAGCCAGCAAAACACATTATGTAGATAAATACACAGAAATGTTAAGCACAATATGAATCAAAGTTTATTTTTAAAAACAATATTTCCTAGTATAAGAACAATTTCTATGTAATATATATGCTAGAACATGCATCTAGATTATATGTACTCTATTATAACTCAATAACAAAAGCACAACATTTAAATGGATAAAGAATTTGGTGATTTTTTTAAAAATTAGTTCTCTGAAAATTTCACATATTGTATTTTAATCCTATTCACTCTCCAACTCCTCCCAGCTCAACTCCCCCACCCCTTCCCTACTTGTCCAATTTTGTGTCTTTTTCTAAGTTTTTTAAACTCAGCAAGTCCAGCTTATGTTTAGGGAAACATCTGAAGAGACATTTATCCAAAAAGACATAAATGGCCAATAATCACACGAAAAGACTGACCCCAAAATTTTACTATGTAGCCATGGACAAAATACAGAGAAATTCCCAGGTCAGGAGTTCTGGCAGCAAAAACAAACACTCATGAAATATAAACCTGAAATCTCACTGAATGAGAAATAGTATATAAAGAATGAGTTCTAAAAAATATATTCTGCAGGTGCAGAATATAATTCAGATAGTATATTCCAGATAGTAATTCAGACATATAGCAAGGAATAAAAAGTAGGAAGGAAAAAAGTATTCAAGATAAATTTATTTGAAGGAACAAAACCTAAAAAGATATGTTTCTAAATTATATATAAATACATTTAGAAATATATATAAACATGTCTATTAACATATTCATAGAGATGATAAGAGTGTCTAAGACTCTCAAATTTCCCACAAGCAGAGAAAAGATTAAAATGAGTATTAGATTTTTATAAGTTCATGAAGCAATTTAGGGTAACTGTCAAAAACTCTGAAAATATTATCCAGTATGTTGGTGTTCTTCACTTTGCTGCCTTTTTTCCTTCTTCAGTTCTATTTCAGACTGTTTCTATCATTGTCTTCAAGTACACTGATTTCCCTCCTCACTTTTTTTTTTTTTTTTTTTTGGTTTTTCGAGACAGAGTTTCTCTGTAGCTTTGGAGCCTGTCCTGGAACTCCCTTTGTAGACCAGGCTGGCCTCGAACTCACAGAGATCCACCTGCCTCTGCCTCCCGAGTGCTGGGATTAAAGGCGTGCGCCACCACCGCCCGGCTCCCTCCTCACTTTTATCCTTCTTAAAAATTTAAACTTTTTTGGCTTTCCCAACTCTACCTGCCCTTCCTGGTGTCTATAATCTGCCTCTTGGCAGCTAACTGGTGCAATCCCAGGATGCATCTTGCTTGCTTCTCTTCTTCATATCACAGTCATTGCAAGCTAGACATACTACCTGAAAACTGAAACTGGGTATGTTTTGTTTGGGTCTCTCGTATTTATGGTAGCAAGGTAAATCCAGCCATTTACACAGCTGGAAACAAAACAGAAATGTGGTTCTGAACATCAAAACATAGAGTAATTTATACAAAGTAACTATTTCTTTTCCTACCGCTTTCTTCTTGCTTCTTTCACCACTGACTTCTAACCCTACTGCAGCATAGTTAAAACTACAACTAAGGAACATAGTCTGTATGCTTTTGTTCCTTTAAAATTACTTGTCTGCTTTTATTCCAAGTCTGTAGCAAAGTTCTGTAAACATATGTCCTTTATTTATGTATAAAGTTAGATAAATCTGTGTGTTTTTCTCTTTTCTTGCTCTTATTATCTTGCTTCAGTCTTTCAATGGGTCTCACACTGTGACACAGGATAGACTTGAACCTACTAAGCAGTTAAAAATGGCCCTAAACTTCTGGTCCTCCTGTCTCTACCTGCCAAGTGAGTATACATGTACACCATCATGCCTAGTTTAGGAGGGGCTGGAGATCAAACCCAGGGCTTCATGCATTCAGGTCAAGTAGTCTACCAACTAACCAATATCCTCAGCTCACTATATTTTCCCCCAACTATTTTAGAAAAGAAAAATTAATAAGAAAAACAATGAATCAAAAAGCTTGTTTCATGAAGATATTTATAAGATATAAACTTCTAGATAAAACTCTAAGGAATACAAGATGTAATTGTAATTTACCCATATCAGAATGATAGATATCATTACAGATTCTACATTATATAAAAAAGGATTATGAACAATTCTATTTTCCACCCCCCCACACACACACAGTCAAATTTCTCTGGCTCTTCATCAGAAAAATTCCCTATCATTTCAAACTTCTTCCATAAATGTTCCTATCCTCCTATCTTTTATTCCCTAAGGATGGCCCTGTAACTTCCTAAACAGTGGCTGTTTTCTTTCTCATGCTCTCCACAAAGAAACTACTCTTCACTGCCTTATCAGCTCTTGAGAACGCCTTCTTCCAGTGCACCTTCTCCCCTAAAGTATGGTGACTCATTTTCACTGTCACAGCCTCTCTCAGTGACAGTTACCACTCTTGGCTCCAAAAACCAAGATGTTCATTCTATCATCATTTATAACCCCTTAATCCTATAACTATTTGCTGACCCCATCTAGCCCAACACCAGGTACCTGACTGCAAAATCAGAGGCACATATAGCCTGACTTTTCTAACAGCAATGTTTGGGCCCTATTCCAACAACTTGAAATGCCTACTTTTCTAGTCTAATTCCTGAAGGAAATGCCTAATCCCGTAACACTCACAGTGGCTCTGCTTCTTTGATTAAACCCTGAATTGTTGGTATACATACACATACACACACACACATACACGTTTTCTTAAAAGAAAATGATGAGCATAACAGGTTTAAAGCATAACAGGTTTAAATGGGCAGCTGAAAGTCTGAAGGAAGGAGAGAGCCTCTCTCTTGTGTGTGTTATACTATATATAGGATATATATATCCTACTGCTATATAACAGGAAGTCATTTGCCATGACCATGTGGCCACAAAACTGGTAAAGCGTATCCTACAGTAAGTTTAATTACAAAACAAACTGAAGTCATACACCTAGAGAACTTGATTGGCAAGGAAGAGGATCTGAAAGTGAGGTGGAGACAAACGGACAGATTCTGACAAAGGTACCTAAAACCTCAAATTCTGCCAAGCATCTTTTGTCAATATAAGTAATCTTTAATCTGAGGGGACTGTCCTCCCTCTGTCCGAGCATATATAAAGGCCTCCCCTAACATAACTGTCTTACAGGGGTCTGTTGGTTTTCCTGAAGAACTACTCCTAAAATCTTCATCATCAAGACATATGGGCAGACACAAATGCACAGGGGTCCTGGGAATTAGACATAAAATGTAGCCTATGCTGATATATATTATGTATAAAAAGAATTTGGCAAATATATGCTAACAGAAAGCTAAGATATATGTACCCCAGAATCCTACTCTCTGCGTTTTTCCGTATTAAACCTGGGCATAAAAGAACTGTGCCACATTCAGAAAACAGAACGAAAGCAGCAGCAATTAAACACTAAACACTGAGGGGACCCAGGGTAACGAGATGCAGTTACAGAGGTACTAGCAGGCTTACTGAATCCCCACTCCAAACCCAGCTCTTTTCAACTGCCAGCCCTGCTGACCAATAACCCAGGCCCACAAAAAACCTGACTACGACCAACAGATGTGGACCTGTAGGTATCAACTTTTTCTCTAATGACTTCAGGAAAAGTTTTATACTATATACTTTAATTCTTCCACATTTACATATTGCTTAAAAAGCATTTGTAAGTTTTATAAAGATAAATGATTTTAAAGTAATTTTAAACATTTCAAACAAGCCTCTTTAATATGGAACACTCTAGTTCCCGAGGGAAAATAAATAAATGCTTTCATCATAAAATAATAAAACAGACTTACATCATTAGATTGGAACAAGCGAGTCATAGCAAAGAAGGCTTCTGTAGCTTCCACAGTTCCAAAGGGCTCACCCTAAGGAAAATTTAAAACAATTTTTTAAACTAAAAAAAATGTAGACATTAAGGATTTGCTTTTACTTCTCAACAAATCATTTTGAATTCAGGAGGAGGTCTCTTTATAAGCATTCTTGGCAACTGTTTGGCTTTCAATTTAGAGATCTGCAGGGGAGAAAATCCCCCTCACAACCATTTAGAGACGTTTTTTAAAATAATTCAACATAGCACGCCACAGTTCCGGAATTGTAGTCTCTACATTTTTAATAGAAACTGCTTCTATTTCCCTCACAGATTTACAAGGAGGCAAAACATGATAGGAAGTAGAATTTCCAGTCAGCATTGCATAAGGTCTAACAACCTAAAAGCAGGGATTACACTTTGTAAATTCCCACACTCTAATGCCTGGCACATGCCCAATACAGGACAAGTACATCATATATATAAAACTGTAAGGACTGCTTATGAGAAATCTCAGAAAATATGGCAAGACAGGATCCAAACCAAAAGAGAAGGATCTAGATTCACCTCCTTTTTATGTTTCATGGTGCTATAGAGCCCAAGACACTGACCCAAATTCTTAGAAGCATGATTTGGATCTTAGTTTTTAATGTGAGTAAAAGATTATTTAAAGACCCTCTCAAAATACAGTCTCCTTCAGTGAGATCTTGAGGGACCACTTGATACAAGCTCCCAGACATGCCAATGCTGCTGATCTGGAGTAGTTCAGCTCGACAACTTAACTCACTACTTTTCAAAACATTTCTAGTTGTAGACTTCCTCAAATATTGCCACTTTAACACTTCTTTCGTTAGGAGTGCTCCTGTAGGACACATTGGGCTCAATTTGTTTTCGGAGTTCAGATTTTACATAAAATACAAGTAGTCTTATATCCATTGCCATGGTATAAGAATTTTCATTAAAAAGTCTCAAGTTTGGGATGAAAGACAAAGTATAAAAAGAGTTTACAACTATTTAAATCAGTATTCAATTGCTCATCAGCATGGGAGAAAACTTTCTTACTGTGAAACTTACCAAATACCCAAAAGCCCGTGGGATTTCTCAGTCATATTAGAAAAGCTGTTACTACTTTTGACTTACAACTCAAGAGTATTTGGATCTGTCAACGCTAGTAGAAATTCTGAAGGCTTTTTCCCCCTCATAATGTTCTACCAAGAACCAGGGAAAGAGATAAAATGAATGCTCCCAAACCTGTTTTCATGACCAAGTTTATGCTCAATCACCTTATCAAGATAATTGTCTCAACATGAGTTGTTGCTCCAAGAAAGAGATACTGACTTCAGCTTCGACGACTCAAAATTCTGAGCCGGGCGATGGTGGCGCACGCCTTTAATCCCAGCACTCGGGAGGCAGAGGCAGGCGGATCTCTGTGAGTTCGAGACCAGCCTGGTCTATAAGAGTTAGTTCCAGGACAGGCTCCAAAACCACAGAGAAACCCTGTCTCGAAAAACAAAAAAACAAAAAAACAAAACAACAACAACAAAAAAATTCTGCTAATACAATGGAGTTAGCCACTTTGGACACAATACAACATATGTGGCACAAAGTAAAGTCGAGCTGATTTGAGCTTAAATGTTCCTAGTATGCTGCCCTGGTAGGTTATGCTGCTCATGAACATGTCTTTTTAAAACTACATGCTTATTTCTCAGTCATCATTTACAAACAACAAAATTTGGTTAAATCTTTAGATTAGGTCTTTAGTTTTAAAACTACATGATAAGAATGTTTTTTTAGAGGCTGATGAGATGGCTCAGTGGATAAAGACACTTATCACCAAGCCTGATGATTTGAGTTCAATCCTCAACCTCTACATGGTAGAGAGAACTGACCTCCACATGCATTTTCTGCAAGCACATACAAAGTTAATAAGTAACTGTAAAAAACTAAAATAAAAGATTTTCCTAGAATTTAAGTTGGTAAGTATAAGCCATTTAGCATTACATATCTTAGATATGCAATGTCTATAGGTTTGTATGTAAATACCTATAGAGATATATAGTCTATAAAATAAAATCATATTTTCTAAGGTTTTAAATATCTATGAGATTACATTTACAGTTTGATGCAAAATAAAAAGAAAATTAACAGCAGTAATAGAATACAGAATTAAAAAAATATTTTTTGGCTTTGCCTACTGTAACACCAGTGCCTAATACATAAGATATAGCAGGCATGCAATAAAACTTACTAACTTACAAATGGGAAGTATTTCTGAGTAAAAATTATGTGTCTAGCACTATTATAATGGTTTACACCTACTATTTTATTTAACTATAATGTTTAAAAAACTGGTATAGTGCAGCCAGGTGTAGTATGCTGCACACCTTTAGCCCCAGCACTTAGGAGGCAGAAGCAGGCAGATCTCTGTGAGTTCAAGGACAGCCTGGTCTACAAAGCAAGTTCCAGGAAAGCCAGGGCTATCACACAGAGAAACTATGGGGGAAGGAGGGTATTATAATCCTCATTTAAAGCAGAGTAGTATGGCACATAATGGTTAACTTACTTGTCCAAAATCATATTGACAGTATTAGTGTAATGATACGAATATGAGACCTGAACATTAAGACAAAAACTTTAACACAGCACTATTATGCCAAATAAATAAGCAAACAAACATTTGAAATTTGCCTGACTTACTTTACAGTGTCCTGGAACTAGCTCTTATAGACCAGGCTGGCCTTGAACTCACAGAGATCTGCCTGCCTCTGCCTCCTGAGTGCTGGGATTAAAGGTGTATGCCACCAACCTCCCAGTTGACTTTATACTGTATTTTCAAAGGACCTCAAAATACATGTCAACTGATCTGGAGAGTTGCTTTAGCAGTCAAGAGCACTTGTTGCTCTTACAGAGGACCCAGGTTTGATGGAAGAGGGTCATCTGTCTGTGTTACTTTCATTGGTTAATAAAGAGACTGCCTTGGCCTTTTAATAGGGCAAAAAAATAGGTGGGTGGAGTAGACAGAACAAAATGCTGGAAAGAAGGCAATGAGGCAGACGCCTCAGGCAGTCGCCATGATTCTCCAACCCGAGATGCCATGCCTCTCCTCTCTGAGATGGACACAGGTTAAGATCTTTCCCAGTAAGCCACCACCTCGTGGTGCTATACACATTATTAGAAATGGGTTAATCAAGATGTGAGAGTTAGCCAATAAGAGGCTACAGATAACGGGCCAGGCAGTGTTTAAAAGAATACAGTTTCTGTGTGATTATTTTGGGTAATGCTAGCCGGTGGCCGGGAGCTGAGCAGCGGGAGGCGGCCTGCAGCTCCTTCTATACAGGTTTGATTCCCAACATCAATGCGGTTCTATAACTCAAGTCTCAGGAGACCTGATGCCCTCTTCTGAACTCCATGAATACCAGGCACACATATGGTGCATAAACATACATGAGGTAAAACATTCATACACATAAAAAAATTAAATTGAAAACAAATTTAAAAAGTTAAAAATAATTACTTGTAGCAAGTATGTTCTAAGTACTATTTGTTGAATTCAAATCAATATATCTATTGAAATGTACATGTTTAGTACTCACTCATAGGTGGTTTTAAAACATAAAGCAAAGAAAACCAGCCTACAAACCACAATCCCAGAGAATTTAGACAACAATGTGGACACTAAGAGAGACTTACATAGATCTAATCTACATGGGAAGTAGAAGGTAGAAAAAGACAAGATCTCCTGAGTAAATTGGGAACATGGGAACCTTGGGGAAGGATTGAAGGGGGGACGGAGAGGCAGGGAGGGGAGCAGAGAAAAATGTAGAGCTCAATAAATACCAATAAAATAAAAAAACAAAAATAAATAAACAAAAAAGAAACGTACATGTTTAGCTGGCTTAATACCTCATGAATTTAAGAAAGATAGTCCTTATATTAAAGAGTTTTTACACATTATTGTTCTAAACAAACATTTTGCATTTTCAAATTTCATAATTTTTAAAAAAACAATTCTACTTTTCAGTAAGTACTTCACTGCGGGTCACGTGTTTCTGTCCTAACATACAAATCTAAGGAAGAACAGTTTACCTGGTTGAGCAAGTACAGAATCTTTGTCAAAATATGCAAGCATCTTCTTGGATTGATGGGGGTTTCATTGAATATGCGTGCCTACATAAATATGCAAAACAGCATGCTGTAGTGTATTTTCTATCAGAGAGGACATGGCAAATGACCTTTAATAACATTACCAACATGTTAGTACACTCTCCAAATGTCAGTTGTCTATTCTCTCAAGTTATGATGGTATACAATAAATTACTGGATGTGACCTGAACTTTCCTATCTACACTTTCTTATTCCCTTGGGTTGACTACTTCAACTTTAAAGACTCTACCAGGACCTCTGTCTGCATATGAACATCAAGAGCTTAATATCTGTAAAGTCTTCCAATAACCTCTCACTTACCACTGTTTCTTCTAGTATTTCATTAAAATCCCCCAGAACAACAGTCTGCATGTCTATATATTTCTATAGTTCTAGACCGTCCTTTTCCCTAAATCTATCCTTTGCACCTGGTTACACTCCATTACTTTTAATATATAAATGAAAGATGAATTTCTTTCTTTGATCAAATATAGGGAAGAGTGACCTTTAGACTGTCACATGGTTCTATGCTCCTTCATTCTCATTTGGGGTGTCCTGATTTAAGTACTTCAGAATTTCGTTGCCCATCTATCTTAAACAGAATTGACAAGAGACTGAATACATCCATGCCATACCTCCTGCAAGACAGCACTCTTCTCCAAATGCTGGAAAGGATTGGAACCACTACCTATAGCATAAGAAAAAGAGAAGGTCTTCAGTAGCTGTCCTACAAAGACTTTTCTAGAGGATATTGCATGCTTGGAAAATCTCACCTAAACAGGATGATCCTTTGGAAGTCACAAGGACAACTATTACAAATATGCAATTAAGTTGGATGAAGCAATTTGGATTCTGGTACAAATTCTATCGTTGTCATAGCTGAGAGCTTGGACTTCTCTGGATACAGGAACCCTGTCCAAAATGAGTGCCTTCATTCCCTGCTTCCCCCTGCCCCATTCTCATGGATGTCAACAAATGTGTCGTTTCCACCACCACCAAAAGTAATGAGATGACAGGACACTATGGATTTCCCTAAAAAAAAAAAAAGCAAGCCCTGTTTTATGTGTTTCACACATTTACTGAAGCAGAAAGGAACAGTTTCGCAGAGAATCACAAATGTAAAGAGGCCATGCAGGATGAGGCCATGAAGGTCCACTAACCCAACCTTCCACCACACTTGTGAGAGCAGCTACCACTGAAGAGCTGAAGATTTTTTTTTTTTTTTTTGAAGAGGCTTGGCATCTTCCCCACTTGCACTGCACCACAGACAGGTATCAACACGCAAGTCACTTCTGGATGCCTGCGCATTCAATGAGCTGTGTCCCACCGGGCAGTCTTAACCCCTGGGAACAGGAGAATCAAGGCCCTTCAGAGTCCATAAACACGCAACCCTGGCCCGGTCGACCCCAGCCCCCAAAACAAGGGGTGCTCGCCCTGGGGCCTAACCCCACCAGCAACCCCAAGCCACCGAGACATGCGCGCGCACTTCCTCGCCCCCCGACAGGGCCCCGCAGAGGGCCGGCTAAGAGGGGATCGGCCGGGGGGCGGGCGCGGGGGGCGGGCGCGGGGGGCGGGGACGCGCCGGGGCGGAGCCGCCAAGCGCTCAAGGCGACACCCGGGCCCGCAGCGCGCGGCCCTAGGGGAGGCCCCGGCGCCGGGGGAGGGGCTTCGGGCAGACCCCGCCGCTGCGGCCAGTCCCCGGAGCAGGTGGCTGCGGGCGAGGGAAAGGGGACCCCTGCGCTTGAGGGTGGGCGTCCGGAGCGCCGCGCGTACCAGACTCCTCGTCCTTCTTGTCGAATTTTTTAATCATCTTGGACGGCTTCCCAGCGCCCAGACCCACCACAACCGTTCCAGGCGCCGCAGCCGGCGAGCGGAAGACGCTGCAGGAAGGCCGGCCCCGTGTTCTCACACCGGTTGGGCCGGCGGGCCGTCACTCGGGGCCAAGGCCCGCCCCCTCGGGCGGCTGTGGCCGCCCTCGCCCCCTGGGACGCAGGCACGCCCTCCGCTCCGCCCACTGCCACACGGGGGCGTGTCCAGGCGCTGCCCCGAGGCTTGCCCCGCCCCACTTGCCAAGCTGTGCAACCCTGATTTGAGGCAGCAAGTGTGGAACTTTATTTGGTTGGTGACATCTCTAGGCCTTCTCAGTTCTTGGAGAGCCAGGAAGGGGACTTGAAGGATTCGTCTTCACTTAATAACGACAGCGGCACTTTTGATAACCCCTAAATGACAGCGGCATTTTTGATAACCCACTGCTGGGCTCTTCCATAGCGAAAGACGCTATCTCCTGGCACACATCTGGTGGGCTTCTCTTCCAGGAGCTTTGAAAATGTCAGTGGTTCCCAAAGGACTTGCGAAGTTGGTGGCTCACCCTTTGACTTGGAAACTACGACAAAGCACAGGGCACGTTGAATGGGCATCTCTGAAAGCACTTGAAGGATACTTAAAAGGAAGGCGTGATGTGATCCGTTTGGAGGGACCAGAAAGTTGGTCTTAACTCTTACTGAGAAGGTAGATTTGGGGACTGTCATTCCTGACCTCTTATGATTCTGGATTCCTTCTTCACCAGAACCCACTGCCAGTGTAGTCTTTGTAGCTCTCTCCCTTTTCAAGTGATTCAGTCTGCAGCCGTACTCATTAACACTAGAGTAATTTAAGGGACAAACTCATCGCGTACCTCAGTGCTTTCCCAAAACATTTTCTCATTTTCGTCCTCGACTCGGAGTATGAATAACACACTTTTCCTACCTTTAACATGGATGGCGTCACATTTCTGTATGGGCTTTCCGGCTTCACCGGTTCTTCGGGTCTTGTCTGTTGATACGATCTTAACTGCTGTCATGAATTCAGGGCGCGGTTTGCCTCTTGGGCAACCTCCTAACCAGCCTTCACAGCTTCTACCCAGATCTCTCTCTCTCTCTCTCTCTCTCTCTCTCTCTCTCTCTCTCTCTCTCTCTCTCTCTCTCTCTCTCACACACACACACACACACACACACACACACAAATATCATGAGATATCATTTGGAGGACAGAGGAGATGTTAGCTTGGAAATGAAGCCGCTAGTAAAACACCCTGGCTGATAGGTTATTGTTGAAGAAATGCACCATAAACTGTCCGTTCAAGTACAAAAGTAAACTAAATAACCACTCCTTAGTATCACTAGAGGCCGCAGACTGACATACTACTTTATGCATGTATCTAGCTCATCCTGTTAAGGACAGGGCTCTGGCAAAATTAGAGAAAGTCTTATCTAGGTTGAATTACAAATCTTAAAGAAAAATTTCATGCTAGTCATGGTTGGCAAGTCCCAGGACAGCCAGGGCTACACAGATAAACCTTGTTTCAGAAAACCAAAAAGGATAAAGAAAAATTCCCCGCCGTATACAGACTAAGCTGAATAACTTGCCTAATCCGGATTCAGTTCCCAGCACCCACATGGTAGTTCACAACTATCAGTAACTCTAGTTCCTAGGGATCTGAGGCACTCTTTTCTGATCTCTGTGGGCACCAAACACACATGTGGTATGGCATATAGGCAAAACACTCATATATAAAATAAAATAAATCTTTAAGTACTATGCTAATGATTATAGCTGCCTTCTTCTGTTTATTAAATCTAATCCATACTCATCAGGTGGGCTTTCTCATGAAAGAAATAGAAGTTTTCTTTTCTATATACTGGGACTGAAAATAAACAGGCCTTGGAGAAAGAGAGCCCTGTTGTGGGATAATCTTTTTGTACACTGCAAAGCTGTCTCTGCCAAGGCACCTTCTGATTGGTTTAATAAAGAGCCAAACAACCAATAGCTAGGCAGGAGAGGATAGGCAGGACTTCTGGAAAGAGAGAGGAACTTGGGAAGAATCCGAAGCATGTTGGAGATAAAAGCAGCGAGATGCAGAGAATGGAAGAGAGGCAATGAGCCATGTGGCCGAATACAGGCTAATATAAATGGGTTAAGTTGTAAGAGCTAAGGCCAAGCTTTCATAATTAATATTAAGTCTCTGTGTCTTATTATTAATGGGGGATGGCGGTCCAAAGTAAGTCTGACAAGAAAGACCGGCTATAGAGATTCTCTTCTCCCGTGGACCATAGCTGGGAGTTAGGTAAAGACAGGGTCATAAAACCTGGCTATTCCCAAGAACAGGTAAATGCAAAGGCATGTAGAAGAGTGAAGAAACTGAGGCTGGGCTGAGGCTGGGCTCTTTTAAGCAAGATGGACCACTCTGCTTCTTCAGCTCTTTTGGACATTGATCCATTTTCCCCCTCACATAGATTGGTTTTGGTTGTATGTGGGGAATTAAGGAGAAGCCTAGTAGGGATAGAGTGAAAGAGGTGGCAAATTAGTTTCAGAGGAATAGAGAAGATTAAAGGAGCCAACGAAAAGATAGTATAATACAACCTTTAAGAAATGATTGTCTTATACTACCGCTATGGCTGGTGAAGCCTAAAGGCGCATCAATTGCATGTCTAGTATACAGTTGTGTACTTGACACTCTGAAACCTTTCGGTGAAGTTCAACAACTACATAATGGAGAAAATCCAAGCCCGTATGTATATACAAGGCCCTCCTTGGTCTAGACTATCTTTGTCTTTGGTGTTTAATAAGAGTCTAGCACAGAGGCCCCCAATGAGTGTTATTAAATGAGAGACAATATATGAGCATTCTTACTATATTTTCTTCTATAATCCTTGCCCCAACCCACTCCCACCCTATTCTCACCCCTATCTTAAAGAGACTTTGTGGGCCTCTGAGACTCACATACTTTTTGTTGTTGTTAAGACAGGGTCTCACTATGTAGCTCTGGCTGAGCTGGAACTCCCTATGTAGACCAGGCTGACTCAAACTCATGAAATTTGCCTACCTGTCTCTTGAGTACTGGGATTAGAGGCATGAGCAACTGTGTCATACTTGTGACACACATACTTAGCCTGCGGCCCTTTAAAGCAATTTTCCAAAAAGTATGATATATACACATCTTGGAGGCTTTAGGTTGTACACAGATTAACATTTTAAGCTATATGTACCTAAATTTCAAAACCATGTTGTCAGTGATTATAGTATTTAGTTTAAGAGGGTTTTTTGTTTGTTTGGTTGTTTTTGTGTTTGTTTGTTTTCTTTTTGTTTTTTATTTGTTTGTTCTTTTGAGACAGAGTTTCTCAGTAGCTATGGAGCCTGTTCTGTAACTCTCTCTGTAGACCAGGCTGACCTCAAAACTCACAGAGATCTGCCTTCCTCTGCCTCCCAAGTGCTAGGATTAAAGGCATGCATCATTATGACAAAGACTATGAAAGTGGTAGATGATATAGTTCAGGAAACCCTGTAACTTCTGAACCTTCTCAAAATTTGAGTATCTTAACTTTTCTTCTACAAGGAAAAGTCATGTTTGGACCCATCATAAAAGATGCCTGCTCAAGCAACTCTCTCAGCCCAGCAGATTCTCTCTCCAACCCACATGTTGGTCTAGTAGAGCACAGTGCAGAAGGAGGAGAGCTCATAGTCTAGTAGAGCACAATGCGGAGGGAGGAGAGCTCACAGTCTAGCAGAGCACAGTGCAGAAGGAGGAGAGCTCATAGTCTAGTAGAGCACAGTGCGGAAGGAGGAGAGCTCACAGTCTAGCAGAGCACAGTGCAGAAGGAGGAGAGCTCATAGTCTAGTAGAGCACAATGCGGAGGGAGGAGAGCTCACAGTCTAGCAGAGCACAGTGCGGAGGGAGGAGAGCTCACAGTCTAGTAGAGCACAGTGAGGAGGGAGGAGAGCTCACAGTCTAGTAGAGCACAGTGAGGAGGGAGGAGAGCTCATAGTCTAGTAGACCATAGTGCGGAGGGAGGAGAGCTCACCTTCTAATAGAGCACAGTGCGGAAGGAGGAGAGCTCATAGTCTAGTAGAGCACAGTGTGGAAGGAGGAGAGCTCACAGTCTAGCAGAGCACAGTGCGGAAGGAGGAGAACTCACAGTCTAGTAGAGCACAGTGTGGAAAGAGGTGAGCTCACAGTCTAGTAGAGCACAGTGAGGAGGGAGGAGAGCTCACAGTCTAGCAGAGCACAGTCCTGAGGGAGGAGAGCTCACCTTCTAATAGAGCATAGTGCTGAGGGAGGAGAGCTCACAGTCTAGCAGAGCACAGTCCTGAGGGAGGAGAGCTCACAGTCTAGCAGAGCGCAGTCCTGAGGGAGGAGAGCTCACCTTCTAATAGAGCACAGTCCTGAGGGAGGAGAGCTCACAGTCTAGCAGAGCACAGTGCTGAGAGAGGAGAACTTACCGTCTTTCTTCACCTCTACTTGGGAGGCTGGAGCAAAGATGAGATCAGGATACATTTTCTTCTGTCTCCTCAAAGCATAAATTTCGGAATACTTTCCTTCAGTCTTGAAATCATTGTCAGTGGAAAACCTTAACCAACAAAAGTGCATTTGGTTGATCCAGGGCTGTAGGTTAATGGCCAGTCACCTAAAAGTCAGCGAGCTACATCCTCAGAGATCCCATGCAAGAAAGGACAATGACCAGAGGGTTGGTGTGGTTGGTTTAAAAAAAAAATGGAGGGATTAGGATACTAGTCACATTATAAACTTTCAGCTAATTCCAGAATCCCCTGTCTTTTCAATGTTAGTTAAAATCTCTTCCTATGAATAGTTTCAAATAAAACCTTCTTATGCCTGTTTTTAAAAAATGTTAATGTATGTGCATACATCTGTGCATACATGTCATGCAAGTGTGGAGGCCAGAGACATGTGTTGGGTGTCTTCCTCAATCTCTCCTTTAGTTTTTGAGACAGGGGCTCTCATTGAACCTGGAGTTTGCTAGACTGTCTGGCCAGGAAGCTCCAGAGATCCTCCTGTCTCCACCTCCCAGTGTTGGCGTGATGGGTTTGCACCAAAGTTAGTCCCCAAACGAATTCAGTGAGCACTTTCCTGAGCCAGCTCCCAGCCTATAAAACCTCCTTTTACAGTGTCCTCATAGCATTTGTTCCTCTCGTCCTCAACTTACACTTTGATTTTGCTGTCTCCTCCAAACACAGACCTTAGAATATATTTATACATTTTCCTTCAGTTTTGAAATTAACGTCAGTGGAAAACTTTAGTTTTGCTTTGCTGTGTTTCTTTCATTAACATATAAGTGATGTCATAGGCCATATTGTAGCATTTTTTTGAATTTTTGTTTTTTTTTGGGGGGGGGGTTTCAAGACAGGGTTTCCTGTGTATCCCTGGCTGACCTGGAACTCGCTCTGTTGATCACGCTGGCCTCAAACTCACAGAGATCTGCCTGCCTTTACCTCTGGAGTGCTGGGATTAAAGGTGTGCAGTACCACAATCCTGCTTTTTTTCTTCATTTGTAGTGAAAAAAAATGTTTTCTATACAAAAAAATTTGATAATGATTTTCCATTTCCCAATTCCTCCCAGATCCTCCTCATACACTTCCTGTTTTCTCTCTCTCTCTCTCTCCAAAAAAAAGAATTTAAAAATGAAAAGAAAATAAGAAACACAAAAACCCACAAAAATCAAAACAAATAAGCAAAGGGCTAATGAAATGCTAAAACAAAGAGCAATTAGATCAGAAGTCCACAAAAATACCATTGGGATTGTTGTATTGTGTTGGCCAACTACTCCTGGGCATGGGGCCTGTCCTGAAATGTGACATAGTGAGACTCCATTGGAGAAAACCAGTTTTCTCTTTGCCAGTGTGTATTTATTGCAGATAGTGTCTTGGTTAAGGGTAGGATACCATGTTCACTTCTCAGTGCTGAGAATTTTCTGTCTCAACCTGGTCAGGTCTTGTACCAGTTGCCACAGTCGCTGTGAGTTCCTATGTGTCTTGCTCCTACTGCGTCTCAGCTACCTGATGGTAGGCCCTGCTGCTGCTGAAGACAACACTTATCTCATGGAACATGAAGACTGGCTTACGTGCTTTGACATCTTCTTTACAACCAAATTACACGAGGAAGTGCCACTGCATCCTTTTCCAGTCGACCTCATCCTCAGTCTCCTTGGGTTTCCATTTGTGTTTGCTAAGCAACACAGCAATACGACCAAGGGAAAGAGAAGAGGAAAACAAACACAACAAGAGCTAGCATTTCACCTAAACCACTGCTGTCCCTTGGAGGCAGGGTCGCCTGTCCGTTTCACAGAGAAGATTGGCTTCAGATCTGGTCTTAACTTCTTCTTCTGAGGCATCATGGGGAGGCAGAAGTCCTTGGTGGGTTTGTGCTGATGGTGAGTTTCCTGAGGGGAGAGAAAAGAGCAAAGGAGGAAGGAAGCTGAATCCTTGGAAGTTGACAAACTGAGCTGGCTTCCTAGACTAGATCACAATGGTGTATGGTAAAATGGTGTGCCCAGCCTAGCAGAAGGACAGGTGGAAACTCAGAAACCACAGTGAGAGAAGTGGAGACACTGGAAATTCGTTCCTAAAGCTTGGTCGGTTTCCGGAGTGATTGGCTGAACTCCTTAGTTATGGGCTTCCGAAAGTGAATGGCCAAGGAAGCTCCCTGGGTTTGGGGAGTTTATGCGGTTGCACTGTGTCTTGCTCTAAGTAACCGCGTGTTGTGTGAAACAGTAGCTGTGCCGTTCCTCGGCTGCATTTTTCATTTTGAGGGCAGATGCAGAGGAGGAGGATTCTGTATTTCGTAGCACACATAGGAAGCATCTCCCATTCAGCACCAACCCCGAGGCACACTGGCAAGTAACTTACTCCTAAAACTGGTAGGTAAAGCCATATCAGAAAAACCCGAGACCGTACTGGACGCACCAAACCAGTGGCTCGCTCCTGAACTCCATAAAGAGGAAGTCACCTAATACTGTGCTGGCGGCAGCCCCAGAGACTGGCCATGTGACCAGTGCGTGTGCCAAAGGACTAGCAAGTGGAGAACTCATGACTGCCCCCAAGGCTCCGGCTCAGTTTAGTCTCCACCTCTTGGCAACGTTAACTTGATTTTTTTTTTTTGCCCATCCACCCATTCCTTCATCCATCCATCCAGACCCCACGTTCATGGCCCTGTGCCTCCGCAGCTCAGCTGGACCCTGCAGCACTGCCACTTAGCTCTGTGCTTCCGGGAGCTTTCCAGCTGGGTTCTTCTCCACGTGGATTGCTAATCTGATCTAACCACCTGTGGTAATTCATTTGCATCTGCACTAACCCTGCCTCTGCCTCCAGCAAAGTCTCTGCAGCCTCGATGATCCTTCTGAAACCTTCATATCTGCAGCTGGATAAAGGGATAGACAGATTCACTGTGTGATGTGTAATGTGTACGAAACTGAGAGGTTTTTTTTCATAGTTAAGATTGTAATGAAATGATCTGTGTTTGCCAGCAGCCAGCTATCGAGGGAAATCAGGACTGCTTGGCAAATTGCAGCCAACCAAAGAAAGCAAAGTCGCCTGTGAGTTTATTGCTATTCAATGATATGCCTGTCTGTGTTTTTAACACAGCACACTTAAGACCCCATCAGTGAATTGCTTGGGAGACCAAATATTTAGGAGTAAATTGGGAAACAGGCCCATGGACCACTACCTTCCTTCCTTAGAGATGGCTGCCTTATCTACTACATTCTTTTCTCTCCTGTGGAAAGGCCATAGAATGAAAGGTCTTATGAGGTAATAATTTTACCATTCCTAAAGGTCACATAATCAAAAACTTTCAGATTCTTAAAAGTCATCAGGGGCTGGAGAGATGGCTCAGTGGTTAAGAGCACTGACTGCTCTTCCAGAGGTCCTGAGTTTAATTCCCAGCAACCACATGGTGGCTTACAGCCATCTATAATGAGACCTGGCGCCCCCTTCTGGCTTGCGGGCATACATGGAAGGAATGCTGTACACATAATAAATAAATAAGTATTAAAAAAAAAAAAGTCATCCAGCGTGACTGTCTGGCACTCGTATCCCGTCCATAATCTCCCTGCCAAGTGGTCCCGTTGTCCCACAACCTCAGCAGGCAAAGGCACTTGCTGTGCAAGCCTGGAGACCTGAGTTCCAACCCCAGAGCTAAATCCACAGAGTTGGCTTCTGATTCCCACATATGATCTAATATAAACATGCCTGTCCTGCCTCCTCCTCATGTAACACACACGCTAATCATCGTGACATTGATGTTAGTAATAAGCTTCCTCTTCAGTCAACCAATAGCCATCTCCTTGTAGCTTTCTCCGAAACAGTGCAAACAGAAGGAATCCAGTGCCTCTTGCATAGCATACTCAAAAATCGCGAAGACGGCCACCATGTTCCTCCCAGGCTCTGTTTCTCCCAAGAGAAGCATCGTCAGTAACTTGAACCATTCTTCACCCGACTCCGTTTGAATTGCCTTATTCTCCTGATTTATCTCACTAGAGAAAAATCAATGTTTTCCTAACATGAGGCTATGTAAAAGGAGACCCGCTTGCCGGGAGCAGCAATCACATGAGATTTCCCCAGCCCTAAGTGTCTGATGAATAGTCCCGAGCTCTGCTGAGAACCTCCCTGAATCCCAGTGTAGAGCTCCCCTCACATGGCATTCCCTTCCCCGGATCTCCACAGCACCTGTCCCATTTTGTTGCCATCTGTGTGGTTGCTTCTTTGCTCGTGGTCTGCATAGATAAGCCATTAGATTTATACTTCTGCAAAGCAAAGCCTCTGGTGGCTTATTTACCCTGGGACTCTTAGCCTTCATAGGGTCTGGCACATAGTAGAAGAGACGGAGTTACCAATTGACATATTGAACTCTTTCATCATTTTAAAATCTTTTTAAAAAATAGTTGGGGTTGCCACTGATCTATTGCTTTTTCGTTCTGAACGGCTTCTCTTGAAGCTGGTCCACTTGGAAGACAACAAGATTCTCTATAAGTGGGCTGGAGAGAATGGCTCAGTGGTTAAGAGCATTGCCTGCTCTTCCAAAGGTTCAATTCCCAGCAACCACATGGTGGCTCACAACCATCTATAATGAGGTCTGGTGCCCTCTTCTGACCTGCAGACATACACCCAAGCAGAATATTGTATACATAATAAGTAAATAAATAAATAAATATTAAAAAAAAAAAAAAGATTCTCTATAAGTTAATAGGTGACTTAATGAGAGAGCAGAACCTAGAAACTAAGACATAGTTAATGACCCTGCCATTAAAAACAGCAGAACCTTAGCAGAATTGGACCTCAGAGCAAAATAAAAGGAAAAGAAAAGGGTGGTGAGACGGCTCGTTGGTAAAAGTAGATAAAGGGGCTTCTTGCCAAGCCTAAGGATTTCATTTCCATCCCCACAATTTACAAGATAAAAAGAGAGAGCCTACCCTGCCTGCCAGGTTGTCCTCTGACCTCCACATGCCGCTCCTTCTCCTCTCAAAAGTAAAGGCTTTTTTCTTTTCATTTTTAAGATTTAAATGCAAATAAAATAAGCAGGAACTGAAAGTTATTTAGGATCCAAGATGGCACTAGTGGAGAGTTACCAGTTATCTTAACTACGGCATATTAACATGTCCCTTCTATCTTCCTGTCTGTCTCTTCCTCCTCCTCTTCCCTTCCCCTTCTCAAACTCTGAAAGTTCTATAGTCCTGTTGTAGTCTACATATATATGTATGTAGAGATAGATACAAGGGATACATCTATATAATTATATTGATCTCTCTTCCTTCGCTATAACTTCAAACAAACACATCTCTGGCCCTTGCACTACCCTTCCTCCCCTTGGTTTGATTTATGGCATCACTCTGTGTGCCCTTTCGAGTTTCATTCCCATTGCCTTAATCAGTTCATTTCCTAATACAGGTGCTCAGAAATGAAAATCTGTGATTAACTCGGGGATTTGGTGGTTAGTACGCTGATTGGTTTAATTTGGGTTTGTTTGGGTTTGGAGGCAACAGTCTGCACCTCAGATAAGTTGCCAGCCTAGGAATTTTGTTTCTGTGGCTCTTTTATCCATACCTGGTCCATACTAGGGGTAGAGATAGTCATATTGTGCAAAACAAAGCTCCTTAGGCATTCTCATAGAAGACAGTGCTGGGGCCAGAGGCACTTAGAAGGGACTGAGAGCAAGGGTTGATGTGAGCGTTCATCTGCTTGCTTATTGGAAGCTACACTGTGCCTGGACACAGTAAAGACTGCTTTTCTTGCGTGTAATCCTAGGTCTCAAAAAGCTGGGGAGGGACGTACAGCAGGAACAGAGCCACTGTAGACAGCATGCTCTCCAGTCTTCCAAGGCAGAGCCTTGACACTCCACTGATACAATTCCCCTAGTACTGCTTGTTGGTGAGCACGACCAGGCCTGCCCCTGACCTCGGGGACTCACGAGGAGCAGCTTTGGAAAGAAAGCTCATTGGGCACTCAGGTTACATGTCTGCTTTGTTGCCTTCTCTGTGCTAAAGAGAGCAACCCTGGCCCACGTTTGTTCCTTGCTCAGAAACACATTACACCCACTACCACAATAAACACTGAAGTTACTGTCAAAGGGCACAAAGGCTGAGACCCGAGGGACCACAGACAATGAACTCATGAGTTCTTTTTCCATATACACCACTGTGTTTTGGCATCGCTCACTGCCACCCATGTAGTGGCTACAGAAGTCCTTACTCCCAAGCTCACATTTTGCTGTAAGGATAGGTCTCTTTGGGCTCTCCCGTTCCCAGACTTGCATCTCTGTTAGCTTCCTTCGTTTGTACTTTTACTTATTTAATTTCTTCCTGTTAGGCTGGGGCTGCTTTCCAGGCTGTCACCATCTTTCTTAGCTCCCGAATCCCAAATACTCTTAGATCAATTGTCTTCACTTCCTCTGCTATTTTGAATTTAGTTCAAATTCTCGGTGTTGCTTAATATCGACTACTAAGGCAGCATCAGAAGTAATCTTTCTGACTTTTGTCTCTTCTGTAACTAATGCACCTTCCTTCAGCCTGCAAATGCTCTTTCTAATACACAAACTTGATTACACCCTTTTATCTCCTGCCACTTTCTCTTTCAGACCTCCATGAAAGTGCCTTCCTTTCGTACGTCTCCAAGCCTGCCCAAGTCCCTATTGGAACAGTCTCCTACTCTTTTGTAGTGAGTCACTTCCACAGTTACTCCCTTCTCCCCAACATGGAGATTCTTCTCCAGTCTCCATAATTTCTATATCTTAAGTATTCTTGGATTATTCACATATCCTGGTACAGTAGAATTGCTATAATGTATATCGTTTTTTGGTCTATTGGATTCCAAGGTTCTTCAAGATAGAATTTGTCCTATGATCACGCCATAGTCTTGCTCTAGCTTTTAGCTTACTGAATATGTTCAGCAGTTATTTTTCGTATGTTGTTTTGTTTTGAGACAGCAGGGTCTTGCTATGTAGCCCATGTAGACTCCCAGTTATTCTGATTTCAGGGAATGTATGGCCAGACTCAAGAAGGAGGTAGGTAGTAGCATCTTGGTAACCCTTCTCTAGGTTAAATTGACGTTCTCCATGTTTCCTCTAATCCCTGCCTCCCTCTGGTCCATACAGAGGCTGCCAGGAGCCTTTTTGGGCACCATTACCTTGAACTGAAACTCCGGGGGAAAGTATTTTGGAGCTCCTTCCTTTTCCTGCTGGCTGACAGAGCAGGGAGGTGGGTTGTTGGTCATGAGCAGTAAGGTCATATCCTGATCGTACTCTGTGACGTTTACCATGAAACTGTTGATTTTCTTCCTTTGAGCCAGGAATCTTTGCAGCTTAGTGGGCTTCAAAGGCTCATAGTATTTGGCCTGAGTAGAGAGAAAGGTTTCCAGACAGACAAAGGGATTAGATCAAGGGAGGGCTAAGGCATCAGTTGGCTAATTTTCCCTCACTCTGCAGGGTAGGCTGAGAGGCTGAGCAGGGCCTGAACCAACCTGCCTTTAACTTTGTTGATTTCAAACTTTTAGAAGCTCTCTGTCACAGCCTTCCCTTAAAACTGCAAATAAACTAGGAGCCTGGGGAAATGCACCGGAAGGGTTTCCATAGTAACAGAACAAGATGATTAAAGTCACACACACACAAAAAGATAGCATCTAGCCTTAGTGGCACAAATAGAAGTTGTTTGTGGCTCAGCCTGCTTGGCCTTTCTCCCCCTGTCTCTGAGGCGGAGGGGCACCCCGAAAGCTCAGCTCAGTTCAGTTTTTCTCTTATTTCCACCAACATCTGTCTCCAGGCACGGGCATTATTAACAAGCTGTAGAGGGGTTAAAAGGCAAAGACAGTCACAAAGCACAGTGAGTCACTGCTGGTGTGCGCCAGTGTGCATAGGGAAGGGGCAGTCACCATATAGCTTGCTTTTCTCTGAATAGGAAGACTAGAGCAGAGGAGAGGGAGGAAGCACGGGTTACACGTATTTCCCCTGATCGAGTTTTCTCTACTGAAGAATAAAATGAGCAGGGACCACTTCCTCCCTGAATCTCTCCTCCCACCATGTATCCCCAAAACCGCTCCTGATTTCCCATCCTGGAAACCAGGGGGATACTTGGAGGTATTAGGGTTACTCTGTAGCTGGAGTTCTGGACCCATTGCTGAAATTCATCCTCAGAGGTCTTGGGGGGAGATGCTTTGCCACCTACCATATTTGGATGGACTGTGTAGTGTCTGAGGTTCTTAAGGACAAATTTTGATTGGCCAGTTGTATCATATATCTGTAGACAAGGAACAGAATTAGTGATCTCAAGCCACACCTCTCCTCTCTCTCCCTCTCTCTCTGTGCACGTGTGTGTGTTTGTATGTGCGTGTGTGTGTGTGTGCTGGTAGAGGCCAGACATCAATTGTCTTTCTCTCCACCTTATATTCTGAGACAGTGTTTCTGAACCCCGAGCTTACTATATCAGCTAGACGGACTGGCAAGCAAGTCTCAGGAATCTTGTCTCTGACCATTCCCCCCAAATACTGGAGTTATGGGCCCATACTGCCACATTAAAAAACAAAAACAAAAAACATTTCTTTTTTTTTTTTTTTTTTTTTTTTAAAGACTAGGATTCATGCATCCCAGGCTAACTTCTGATCCTCCTGCCTCCACCTCTTAAGTGTGTATTCCGGGCTTGGGCCATCATGCCTAGCCTATCCAGTACTGGGGTAACCAAGGGCTTTGCCTGTGCCAGACAAAGCAGTCTACCAGCCCTGACGTGGGGATTCAGCCTCAGGTCCTTCACACATGCATTGTGAACACTTTCCCACTGAGTGCTCTGCCTGTGCCCGAGTCACACCCACCAAACAGCATGACCTCATCTCGTTCTCACTGGGAGGGTCTTTTTCCAGACCCTAACTGAGGAGGCCCTTTCGCCTGTGTTGTATTCTGGGGGGGGGGGGGGGGGGGGGGGCTTGTAACAAGGTCTACAGCCAGGAGAGCAGGATTCTGAAATCCTGAGATACGGGAGGAAGTTTGTAGATGGTAATGTGGACCTGCCTTTGGAAGCTAACTCAGTCCCGAAAAGTGCTTGCCACGTGAGCAAGAGATCCACAGCAACCTTATAAAAAGTCATGCGTCATGACATATGATTGGAATCCCAGCTCTGAGGAGGCAAATACAGGGAGAGCCCTGGTCAGCTTAGCCTTAGCAGCAAAGCCGGAAACGGGTGAAAGACTCGGTCTCAAAAAACAAGGTGAGGGGGTCCCAGGAAGCAAAACCTGAGGATGACTTCTTGTCTCCATATGCACATACACATGAACTATCGACTCCCTTAGACCCTCACACACAAGTATACACACACACATGTACCCTCAGCCCCCATAGACCCCCCCACATGTACACACACATACACACGCACACGTACATGTACCGTCAGCCCCCATAGACCCCCACACACATGTACACACACACATACACACGCACACACACGTACATGTACCCTCAGCCCCCATAGACCCCCTCACACACATGTACACACACGCACACACACGTACATGTACCCTCGGCCCCCATAGACCCTCATACACATGAGCACACACGTACACACACACAATGCCACATAGGCTGTAGAGTAGCAGACACGTGGAATCACACCTTTCCCCTTCCTTTTCCCTCAACTGGAGTAGGATCCGGTGATGCTGACCCAGAGGCTAACCTTTAAGGAGAAAACCAGCTACAAAGGACAGCAACCTAAGCAGTGCAGATTCCAGGGCCTCCAGGGGCAACTCTGCCAACTGAGCTGGGAACTGACTCCCCATAGAAGGGGAAAGAGAGAGCATTTTGCATTTCTGAATATCTCTGCAAAATATAATTCTTTTAAAGATGTTGAAAAATAGCTAAATTTTGATGTCACTTCTCTGTGTAGTACGAAACGTCATTGTGTTGGTAGAAGTGTTGCTATTCGGACCGTGAGGGTGCCCTGGCTGGTAAAGGAAGGGCTCCTCCCCACGTGCTTAGCCGTGGGTTGTCTAAGTAGGAATGGAAAGAAGAAGAACACAGGAGACGGAGACCATGAATTGCCTTCTTAGCACACTTAAAAATCAGAATACAAGCAGACAAGCACAATCCGAGGTTTGCATCATCTTTCAGAAGAGGCCATGCCCCCAAAGAGTTAAGGGTTCTGGGAAAAGGAGGCATGCGCTGAGAAGCTAATGAAGCTGGAGGCAGATGGAGAAGAAGGAGACAGTGAGAAGAGTTAGAGCCATAGGCGGGAGGAATGCACCATATGCAGGAGGAAGCTGCCAGCTGCTGTGGCCCTTGGGTTAGATGAGGACTGAAGGAGCCCAGCCCCTTCTTTCAGAAAGGGCGAAGAGAAATATGGGACAAAACCCAAAGAGCTAATCATTTTGTTTTTAACTTTTGGAAAACTAACGTCTACTTGTTCAAAACGAAAATTAAGGAAAACAAGTATATTGTGTGATATATATAAATATTAGAAAACTTAGGAAATTTCGTTGGGGAAAGATATGAAGACCTTTTTTTGCCCCCTTAAAGTTTTTTTTTTTTTTTAATTAATTTTAGGGGGAAAAATCTGTGAGGAAAACATTTTAACTTCTGGACTTTTCTGAGAAATTGCACCTCTGCTCCAAATCAGCCTGTAACAGTTGACTAAACCTAGCAATTGGAATATGTTTTTAATTTTGTCAAGTTGACTTACACTATCGCTGCCGAAATAAAAGTTGGATTCAAAAATTCACTTGAATATGATAATCTTGGGGAAGCAACCGAGACGTCCAATGGAATTTTGCTACACGCAGTGACCTTGAAACCTGTCTGCACTGCAGGAGGGAGTGTAAACTGTGCAACCACCACGGAAGTCCATCCGGAAGTTTCTCAAAAGAATTAAAAACAGGGAGACCGCAGCTATACTACCCCACATCAACAGACCACAGAGAGCTATGCACAGCCGTGCTTTCTGCTGTGCCATTCACAATCACTGAGGGGTGGAAACCAAGCCAGATATCCAATGGATGAATAGATAAAGACATTGTGGTCTATATACATAACAGACTTTAAAGAAGAGTGAAATTATGGCAGTTTCAGGAAAAGGGATGGGAGCCCATTATGTTAAGTAAAACAAGCCATGCTCAGAAGGATAAATGCACTTATTTTTCTTTCATATGCAAAAACTGGATTTAAATGTGTGTGTTGGTCGGGGGAGTGGAGAAAGAAAACCATCAGTAGGAGGAAGAGATCTCAAGGCGGTGGGTGTTCTAGTTTCCTTTCTGTTGCTTCAATAAAAACACACTGATAAAAAGCAACTTAGGGGAAGAAAGGATTTATTGGGCTTATACTTTGCAGATGCAGTCCGTCACTGAGAGAAATGACCTGTAGCAGAAACCATGAAAGAATTGCTGGCTCACTCCCAGGCTTCTGCTTAGTTAGCTTTCTAGCCCAGACTATTCACCCAGGGAATGGTGCGGCCCACAGCGGACTAGGCCTTTCTACGTCAATTAACAATCAAGAGAACCCCTTGCAGACATGTCTACAGGCCAGTTTGACCTGGGTGAGTCCTCAGTTGAGATTCCCTTCTAGGTGACTCTAGGCTGTGTCGAGTTGACAGCTAAAGCTAACTAGGACACTACTTGTGGAATATAGGTGACATGAACACAGAAGAGGGTACTGTTTCAGAGGGAAGAAATGGGTCAGCAAGAGGAAGATAGAGAACATGGAAGGGGAAGTGGCAGGAAGGGGACAAATAGGAATAAATTATACTGACATACATAAGACACATCCAGTGCCATATTGAAATTTATTACTTTGCTAGGCTTAGTAGCATAGGCTCGTGGTCTTGGTTACTCCAGAGCAGAAGGATCTTGAGTTCAAGGCTACCCTGAGCAACTTTGTGAGACCCCTGTAGTTAAAAAGTGGGTAGGGAGACAGCTCAATGTGGAGTGATTGACTGGTATGCATGGGGGGCTGGGTTTAGTCTCTGGTACTACAAAACAAGCAAACAAATACTTTATATATTAACTTAAAAAAATCAATCAAAAAGTGTATATGTACTGTGCGCTAACCGATTATAGACATAGCCTTGATGTCTATGTGAATTAGAATTTAATATGTCCTAAGGTAAGTTACTAGTTTTTAGGTTTTGTGTCCTGATGTGTTGCTAATATGTCCCTGTTGTCCCCCTTAACTTCTCTGTTTCTTTTTTGTGAAATAAAATAAACTAACCTCACTCTGGATATAAATGTTTGCTTCTCTTTGCTTTTACATAGGAAGTTTATAAAGCCCCTGTAAGCAATCCCAAGGAAAATGGCATAGGACAGATACTACTAACCCGGTTTTTCTTACCTCATCACCATCTGGACCTAATTTTTTCTCAAATTTAATAGAGACATTTGCCATAGGCTTTAATGCCCTGTTTTCTTGAAACCTGAAAAAAAAGGATAGAATATCCAGTTGTGTTGCTGACTCAAGAATCCAAACTCTTTGCATGTCTTCAGTCTCCCTCTGTTTAAGTTTGGGAGCTTAACTTGAGAGCTCATGGACTGAACAGAACTCATAGCCAGCTTGCATGCTGAGGAAAAACTTAAGGTTAAAGGGTTAAGCAAATACGGTCTTCTCCGAGATAGGCTGGCATCCAGTAAGCTAACTTTCTTTTAATAGGAGTTTTGAATCACTCAGAGAAGTTGCTTTAGAAGAATGCCCAAGGAAACTCCTGCAGACAACTAGACTACCCTACCTTAAAGACCCCCTACAGCAATTTTGAATGCCTACCTACTTGCCCTCCATATTGAAATGGCCCTGACTTTGCCAGGAATGGCCAGTCGTGAAAAAAAAGAGTGTAGCTAGGGAATGTCACAACTCCATTTCTGGTTCCCGAGCAAAGGATTCCACTACTTGGATTAATGGTCAAATCATCTTCCTAACCACATCTAAAAATTTCTTTTCCTAGAACTAGGGTAGCAAAAACAGCCACCAATGGCAAACATTTTGATGTACTATTGTTTTCTTTATTTTTCCATCTTCTACTAGATACCAATTCCTTTTGAGGGAAAGGAGAAAGTTGCAATACCTAAGAAAGTATTTTGGAGTCCTTGACTCTTCTCTTCCCATACTGGTGACTGAACCTAGCGACTTGCACTTGCTAAACAAGGCTCCACCACCGAGTTACATCCCTAGTCCTCCAAGTTCAGGCAAAAGGGTTTAAAAATATTCCCAAGTCTAACGGAAAGATTCAAATAAGTTCATTTTGACTAAACTTCTTAAAGCTTGTGCTGTTTTGATGTATTCTCATTCTGTAAGTACACAACAATTCTATTGCATCATTTTTAGTGTAACAATTTTCAAAATGATTGTGTGTGTGTGTGTTTACAAAACAGCACAGACTCTCAGCCCCAGCCTTGAACTACCCTAAACGCTCTTCAATAGTGCAGCAGTTCCCATCTTGAACAGCCTGGTGCTTTCTTTTTGGCGAAAGTCCTTTTGTTGCCGCAGGAAACACAGATCCAACTCTGTTTTGTTTTGTTTCGTTTTTCTGCAAACAGGCGGTCAAGTCAAACACATTTCATCAAGGTCCTGGTCTGTGACTCACGCCATCTACAGAGCTTTGAGTGACAAAGTTAGTGGAGATTGGTGTTTATGGCTTAGATGAGCAAACAAGATTACGTACTTGGTATATTTCTTTGGGCCCATGGCTGTTCACTGAGAACTGGACCAACTTGCAGCAAGAATTCACTGAGGTCTCAGTCAGCTTCTTTAAATGATTCACGTTCTACGAGGATTCAAGTCAATAAAATTATTCTTTTCTTAGCACACACTGTGTAACCAGACCCAATCTTGATCCTGCGTGGGAAACAAGAAGACTGATAAATGGTTTTGTAGATATCGGAGCTGAATAAGCAGGATGAGCCTTGCCCTTGAGAAATTAAATTTATTTAACTAATGAGGGGAGAGGAAAGGAAGTAATTATTAAATCTGAAACAAAAAAAGAAAAATACACGCTAATATATTAGCAACTTCATCTCATAGAAGTCTCAATTTCACCTATAAAGCTAAATCGTTAACATAACGATTTAAAGGTGACATTCTAATCTGGTGACAATGGTGAGGTTTAACCTCCATAAGGATTCTAAATGAACTGAAATCACATATAGACGAAGGGGGAATCTGCGGAGCTTCCAACTTTCAGTTTCCTTCTTTCAACACATAGCCGTCCTTACCTACAGCTAAGGGCTGAGAAGCTGGCAAATGTGTGTGTGTGTGTAGGGTGGAGCTGCTATACCTTAAAAAAGATTTCTTTAGGTTTGAATTATGTATGAAGGGTGGGGCACAGGAATGTAGGTGTTGGATCCGCCTGGAGCTAGAGTTAAAGGCATTTGTGAGCCACTTGACATGAGTGCTGGGAACAAAACGCAGGTGCAGTGCAAGGGCAGCAAGCACTCTGCGTTGCTGAGCTATCTCTCCAGTTCCTGCTGTGCTTCTTAATACAGACTATTAGAGACGTGAGATACAAGCTGAGGGGACTTGTCCTTTAGAGAAAGGAGAGGATAATGGGGCTTGGGAAGGAGGTCTTCTAAAGAATGTGGGACTTAAGAAGAGTCTTGTAAAGTCAGGCAGTGATGGCACATGCCTTTAATCCCAGCACTCAGGAGGCAGAGGCAGGTGGATCTCTGAGTTTGAGGCCAGCCTGGTCTACAAGAGCTAGTTCCAGGACAGGCTCCAAAGCTGCAGAGAAACCCTGTCTCAAAAAACCAAAAAGAAGAAGAAGGAGGAGGAAGAGAAGGAGGAGGGTTTTCTAGGATGGTATATGAAGCACCAAACTGGAAGGTTAGTGGACTGGCAAGCCCAGGTCCTGCAAAAACCAAAGTCTGGAAAAATATTCCAAATCCATATCGGTAGGTTTTTTTTTTCCTTAAGGTCTCTGTCCAGTTTGCTTGTCTAAACACAAATCCTTTTTTTAAAAAATTGTCTAGGCTGTGACTTGGACTGAATGAAAACCTGAAAGCTCCGTTCTTGGGAAGGGAGCTAATGAGTTCTTTATTCTTTTCTCATGTTTAGCATTTCTAGAATTGTCTGTCTAGTTTTGAGTATGTATTGAAATTGAAATAAAAAATTTACTATCAATGAGAAGTTGTATGTCTTGTATTGTTTGTGTGCAATCCAGGTTGAAGAGGAAGAATCACACAAATACAAAATTACTGTCACGATGGAAAGATATATCTGGGCATGGTGGGACATACTTGTTGTCCCAGCTACTCAGAAGACTGAAGGAGAAGAATGAAGGCATGAGAAAGATGAGTTCAGGAAGTTGAAGCCATCACAGGCAGCATAGAAAGACCCTACCAAAGAAAGAAAAGAAAGGGCTGGAGAGATGGCTAGGCAGTTAAGAGCACCAGAGGACCCGGGTTCAATTCCCAGCACCCACATGGCAGCTCACAACCATCTGTAAATCCACTTCCAGGGGATCTTACACCTTCACACCAATGCACATAAAATAAAGTTAAATATATCATAAAAAAATATTTTAGCCAGGCGGTGGTGGCGCATGCCTTTAATCCCAGCACTCGGGAGGCAGAGGCAGGCGGATCTCTGGAAGTTCGAGGTCAGCCTGGTCTACAAGAGCTAGTTCCAGGCCAGGCTCCAAAGCTACAGAGAAACTCTGTCTCGAAAAGAAAAAAAAAAAAAAAAAAAAAAAAAAAAGACATGTAAGAGGGAAGGGAAAGGAAGGGAGGAAAGGAGGGAGGAGAAAGAAAAGAGGGAGCAAAGAAAAAGGATCCAGCATTATGATACCTTTAAGGACTTTAGGAAATCTCAGGAAGATATAAGTCCTTAATAGGGAAACTTCCCATGTTGAGGGCCACAATTCCGTTCTGGATTCTGAAGGTGCTGAGGAATTGGTGATGGATTAGCACTCTAGAATGCTGAAGTACTCTGTTCTGAAGACAGAATGTAAGGGACAAAGACACACATTTAAAGAAAAAAAAATCCTATATGCTCTGCTCTTGTCAGTCTAACCCTTGGCTCCTCTCCCTCCCACTGACCTGCCCAGCACCCCGTGATCTCTTCCTTAACCAACACTTTCATCCCATCTCTCAACACAGTAACTCTGCCATACGCACAGCGAGTGTTTCTCTCATACCCCCCACCCTACCCCCCCATTCTCCCACCCCCACCCCCACCTCCCCACCCCCACCTTAAGACACTCCTTCTTTGATGCTTCTCTAGGCTACTCCTCCGTCAGCCTCCTGCTCCAGGTCTGGAGGCCTTGTTTTTGGTGCACATAAGTATCTTGTAGTTCTAGGTGTGTGTTTCTGACACACTGGTCTTGCTGCCCTCCGAAACACTCAGCTCTTTAAAGACGGACATGTCACTTTTATACATATTTTCAGCCACTTGGTGTTTTGCATGTTAGGCACTCAAAGTTGGTTTATTTTAACATATGTGATAATACACCAGACACCGTCCTAGGTTTCTAGAACCAAACATAAGTTCAGTGTGTTTCTCAAGCTTAAGGACAGCAATTAATCCAGATAGAAACACAAGGAGAGTGCAACAAAATGTGATTTCCACATTTAGAGACAAGTTCAGGATGCCAAAGGGGCAATGAGGAAGAATACTTAATCCAAGGCGGAGGAAATGTCTCAGCGCTTTAAAAGCACCTGCTGCTGTTCCAGAGGTTCTGAAGTTTGGGTCCTAACAATCATATTAGATAGCTCACAACCACCTTTAACTAGGTTTGGAGAATCCGATGTTCTCTTCTGTGCTCTGTGGGCATTCACACATTTCACACACACACACACACTCACACACACAAAACAAAACAAACAAAATAAAACAAAAAAAACATATATTTTTAAAGAGTCTAGTAGAGACTTAGAGCTGACATCTAAACTGAATTACTAAGCGAAGGGAAGGATTTGGAAAAGAGAAAATGCCACAACTAAAAACATTAGACTGGACCAAAGGACGACTTGTTCTGTCAGGGTCTGAGAGAGGCCCCCAAGGAAAGACCAGCAGTCACATATGCAATAAACAAGAGCTCTTTATTAATTCCGACATGTTGGGGTGGCACATGGTGACCCTGAGAGAAGCCCACAGGCTCTTTCTAAATGGGGTTAGGGAAATTCTAGGGAGGAGAAATTAGTCTGGGGACGGATTGGTAACTCTAAACAAAGAGTGCATGGGTTGCTATAGGATCGGTTGGCTGCTCATGGTTGGGGCTTTTCAGCTACTGGCGGGAGAAAGCTATCTCTAGTTCTCTTCAGCTTGCACAAGGCTGTGGTGGTGCCCTCGAATTGATCGCTCCTGGATTGCGGCTTTCCCAAGAACCGAAACTAAGTCCTGGTCCCTGGCAGGGGCCATTAGAAACCTGTCATGGCCCTGGTCTGACTCCCTGGCCCTCTCAGTTCAATAGTATTGAAATGACTGCAGAAGGTCTAGGGTTTAAAAGGAGAGGAAAGGAAGCAAGAGGTGAAGCTAGGAGGACACAGAATCTCAATTTTAAAGTGAAATCACCTCTAGAAAGCTCGTTGGTTGTACTGAGCACGAGAAGTTATCAACAAGTCTTATGGAAAAAGATACCTTAAACACTAAGCCAGGCATGGTGGTGTACACCCGCGATCCGCACACTTGGGAAGTGGAGGCAGAAGGATGGAAAATTCAAGATCATCTCTGGTGGCATAGTGAGTTTGACACCAGCCTAGGCTACATGATACCCCGTCTTAAAACAATAAGAACCGCAAAGACAAAAGAGCACACACACACACACACACAAAGATAAACTGAACAAAATAGAAAATATTTTGAAAATGGTGGCATTGAAAGTGATAACAGGAGATTGTAAGGCTAGAAAATGGAGAAGTGAAGATAAGAAGGTGTGGTAGCATGTGTGGGGGGGACGGGGACGACAGAGTGATAATAAGGGTCTGTTGCGGTCACAGATGTATGCCATTTACCCTTGGGTCCTGGCCCCGAATGACTCAATCTCTTTGCTGAGAATTTGAAAGCTCGATAAAGAGACACAACAATGAAAGAAGATAGAATCGGTGCTGCTTTCTGGAGGCCCGAGATTCAGCCTTTCCTGAAGCAATGGCTCTTCAGCTTTCCTTCCAAGTCTCTGAACTCTGCCAATATTCTTTCAAATAAACATTTTGGCCTACATTAATCAGATTTCATTTCCATGATTTGTAACAATAACAACCACCACAAAATGCCTAAATGGACATTGTCGCTAAAGCACATAGCGGTTGTGGGGGGAAGGAAAAGGCATCAGGATGGTAGGATGACCAGGATCGAGTAGCCATGGAAAATGAATACCATTATATTTTAGTCATATTGGCTGAGGAAGTGGGGATGCAATTCTGCAAACTAAAGAATAATAGAGAATGAACCAATTGAGTCAATGTGAGAAATGGGTTAGGTTCAGTGAGTTTACTTGGGACAGGTAGGATGATTAGTAGGTGGCTTAAATGAGGAGCCTGAAGCTTGCAGTGTAGTCTAGTGGTAGGGCGCTTGATTAGCATGAAGGAGACTCCCTGGGTTTAGTCTCTAGAGCCAAAATAAGATAAAATACAATATTTAAAAAGATGAATCCAGAGTTTAGAATAGACAGGTTTGATGCTACAGATTGGAAATTTCTTCCTCCAAGACAGGGTTTCTCTGTGCAGCCCTGGCTGCCCTGGAACTCTCTCTGCAGACCAGGCCAGACTTGAACTCAGAGATCTGTTTGCTTCTGTCTAATTTTTCTGGGATTAAAGGTGTGCGCCACCACTGCCTGGCTAAAGACTGGAGTTTTATATTCTCCCAAGTTCATAGGTTGATGCTTAACCCTCCAAACGAGGGTACTAGAAATTCCAGCCTTTTGAGAAGGTGACTAATACTCTTGTAAGGGAGGCTCTAGGAAGCAGCTTTGTCCAGTCTGTCATACGAAGGCACAGCAGAGATACCATCTGTGAACTAGGAAGTTCATCAGGCGTCTGCCAGCACCTTGGTCTTCAACTTTAAGCCCCTAGAACAATGAGAGATAAATTTCGGTGTTTATAAGCTTCCCAGCATTTCGCTATAGCAACCTAATTGTTTTAAGACATTTGGGATATACTCCATACTTAGGAGTCAGTCCTAAGGGAATGTGCTCGTTGAAACAATGGACTATGAGGTTATGGAGAAGAAACGGCGCTCTGAGAAGATAGAAGACTTAGGGCAGAGGAGCCCCACATTACACAGATCTTAACAGATGGGATAAAGAACATGGAAAAAGAAAGGCTAGGGCTGGGAGGAGAAGCAGGAAAAAGTACCTGTGTAGGCACAAGAAGTCCAATAAAAGAAGCTAAGCCTCTCTTTCATCTAAACGGCTACTCCTGAAGGTACAAAAAAAGACCAAAACACCTGCCAGGTTTGGAGATCCATGCCTATAATCTTCAGTATTTGGAAGGTAGAGTCTCAAAGAACAAGTAGTTCAAGGTCATCTTTAGTTACACAGTGAGTCTGAGAGGAGTTTGGGCTACAGGAGATCTTGTCCCAAGAAAAACTTCACAAAGGTGACCAAAGCCTTAAAGAACAACCCAAGGTTGCCAGTTTTAAGGCAGACAAAAACCTGAGAGATTTCTGGATGTGGTGGCGCACGCCTTTAATCCCAGCACTCGGGAGGCAGAGGCAGGTGGATCTCTGTGAGTTCAAGGCCAACCTGGTTTACAAAGTGAGTTCCAGGACAGCCAAAGAAACCCAGAGAAACCATGTCTCAAAAAAACAGAAAACAAACAAACAAACAGAGAGACTGAAAAACATACAGCAGGTTTGAGCTCCTGGAAGAGCCAGGGCTTGTTCAAAGACTCAGACCATCTGGTACAAGATAATGTAAACGGCCACCACTATCCTTTTCCAGAGACGTAGGAGGTTGTATCAACCATAACTCAGGGTACACATCACTTCCTACATCTTGTTACCTCCTCATCCCTTTATCTTCAACACTTTCCACATTCAGCTAGAGTCCACATCCCAGTAACATCTGGGTGTAAATGACGGGGTACCCGAAGTGATGCTGTACATTTTAACTTCTTAAAAAAACTTGTGTGTGACTGGATGTGACAGTTCAAGCCTTTAATCCATCACTCAGGAGGCAGAGGCAGGTGTATCTTTGTGACTTTGAAGCCTTTACATAGTGAGTTCGAGGACAGCCAGAGCTATGTAGAAAGACATAATCTTAATAAATAAAAATGAAAACCTCTATCTGCCCATTTCTGTCTGTCTGTCTGTCTGTCTGTCTGTCTGTCTCTCTCTCTCTCTGTGTGTGTGTGTGTGAAGTGCCTATGGGGGCCAGGAGAGGGTGTCAGATTCTCTAGAGCTGGGTTTACAGGCTGTAGCTGCCTGATGCAAATGCCAGGAACTAAACCCCGGTCCTTTGGAGGAGCAGCAAAGCTCTTTGAACCTCTGAGCATCTCTCCAGTTCCCATAATGCATTCTACATGTGACCTCCAGAGCAAAAGAGGGTTAGGACACAAACAAAGGCAAGAAGACATTTTCTTCTTCCATTTCTGGGAAGCTAGACCAGTGGTTCTTTCTGCAGTGAGAAAGCTGAGAGGGACATCGCCTCCCAGTTTGGGTTCTCTTCCTTTTTCCAGTAGCTGCTGACAACACACAAAGCTCTTCCTCCATCAGAGAGAGCTCAGTTGTTCCAGGTCAGAACCCAGTCACCGTGTCTCCAAACCTCCTTCTAGAGGGAAAAGCGAGAGGGCGTTTGAACTTAGGTGATCATGTACATGTTTAATAATGCTTTTGGAGCTGTATGCAAAACACACATGATTGAAACATTTTAAATGCTCGACACTGCAATATCCTGGCTGGGGAAAACGCCACTGTTGCAATTTCAACATTGATTCAGATACCGTACAACCAGCAAAGCGAAGTTCTAGAAAGCTGTCTCTTTAAGAAAGAAAGAAAAAAAGCCTCCCACTGGAAATGGGAGATTGGACAGAGAGATTTGCTTAGCAACCTGCCCTCCAGAAAGTGGAATTAGGGTTTATAAATTTTTTCACCACAACATCACATCTGAAGAGAATTAGTATTATTCAGAGATAATGACTGGAAGATGATTATCTAAGTTCTGCGAGGAGGTGAATTCTGCAGCAGCAATAGCCCTTCTGACACATGCAGGAAGCTGAGGCAGAGTGGCAGAAATGGAGAATAATCGAGATTGAGCCAGATGGTGATGGCTAGCCTAAAAGCTCAGAATCAGGACCATGAAATATGTCTGTGTGCCTATCTTTTTAACATGCAGGGAAATATGCTTGTGTGAGAGTAGAGACTCTCCCCTCTGTACTTCCATTCAGTTTAGTATTGGATTCCCAGCGTTCTAAGGACAAGAAAGAAACAAAGGAAAAAAAGGGGGGGCGCTTGTGAAAATATCAGGTGCATAGGAAGGGATTCAGGGGAGTGGATGGGCAAACTCTTGGGACTGGAGATGCCTACCGCGAATTTCCCAACGTTTCCAATACAAGAGGCAGACTTAAAAAGAACAGGGCGTGGGGCTTCCCATCTGAGGTGCCTCCTCTACCCTCAGACTGTGCTTGTCGTCTTGATCTGACTTAATGGAACTGAAGAATGAAGCAGCAGAGCTTAACCTTTAAATGCGCGCTTTGGAAGCTCGATTGTAAGACAGAATGGTTTAGCAATAGATGTGATCAGTGTTGATAACTGCCTCACAAAGGAAGAAAATTATTCATCTTAGCGATTCTGTCCAGCAATGGGAGACATTGGTGTCACGTCTGAGCATAATTGATTGTACTCACTAAAAGGGACTCTAGGCAACCAGAAAGAATTTATTGGTACCTTAGTGATGCTGAAATCACTTGGGCATAAGGCATTGGCCAAAGGACCATTACACTTGTTCCTCAGGTGCTACTGACCTTGTGTAGTGAAGATCTGGGCTTCTGACTGGCCTGGAGCTAGCCAACCGGGGTAGGCTGACTGACAGGGAGTACCAGGGATCAGCCTACCTCCCCTTCTCCAGTGCTGGGATTACAAACCCACACCATCACACCTAGCTATTTGGTTTCTGAGGTAGAACTAGGGTCCTTATGCTGTGTGAAGCAAGCACTGTATTCTCTGAGCCTCCCGCTCTCTGAATACTTTCTGTTGCAAAGTCTTCCTTCAGCTCTTCCAAAGAACTCCAGACTCCGTGGCATACTACCCCCCCCCAGCAGCTAATAGAGGATAACACAAAGTTATACCAAACCATTATCATATATGCACCCGTGCCTTAAATTCTCACAACTTTATCGTGATATTGAATCTTGGATATTGAATCTTACTACTGGCGAAAGCTTTGAGAACGTCGAGGTTAGTGGCATTAGAGTGATGAGGGCTGGGGTGAGGGGCTCTCGGGAAGTCTTTTCTTTCTTGTGGTCCCACTCAGCATTTTCTTAAGAGAATAACTTATTTTGATATTTGTATTTAGTTTTCTTTTCAGGGGACGTATTAAAAGTTCATCAAGAAGGGTGTGGCTTGACCCTTTGTCCTGGCCTTCATTCTTTTGTCTTTTGTCCTACATCCAGGGTTAAGTATAGATAATAGGATGTCCTCCTGGGCTCCTCAGTCCTTCCAGTACCCCTCTATGCTAGTTATTTACTTACTGCCTCTTGACTCCGACCCCCGCCCCACCCCCCTTAAATTCCACGCTGAGATAGTGTACTCTTCGGGTTCCCTTGTCTAGCCGGCTTCCTCTTAGTTTCTGTCAAAAAAAGAAGGACTTGACCGAAGGAAATGAGAAGCCCTTCCCATTTTCCAGCTCTTGTCAGCCTCTCTGGCTGAAGTGGTGGGATCATCTGCAATTTCTCTTAGCACTCGAGTTATTGATAAACAGTCTCCATTGCCAACTGGCTTTTCTATTCAGCCAGGGCTGTGGTCCAGGACGCCAAACTCCTAAAGCTTCAATCGCATGTTCACTCACTTATCCAAGAAATATTTATTCATCACCTGCTGTGTGCCAGCGTCTCTTGTAGGTTCCAGGGACAGAGGAGCAAAGAGAGGCAGCCCATTCCTGTTTGAGCAACCAGAGTTCTTGGATAGCTAATAAGCACCTCAGACTCAGAGCGTTCAAAATAATCCTGGATCCCATCTCTCCTCAGATCTGTTCCTTTGACACTCTTCCTTATCTCAGGGGCAAGGCCACTCATTCTGTCCCTTAGACAATGGCAACTTTGAAGTGTTTTTTTTTTTTTCTCATTCTCTCACATGCCACATCCAAATGGTCTTTTGCCAAGTCTTGCTGATCCTGTCTTCAGATGTATTCTGAATCTGAAGTCAGGATGCTTTTCAGCCATCCGGGGACCAAACCACAGTGCCTTCTCACCCGGGAGCTTTCACCCCTGTGAATTTCTTTAGAGGGAGAGATGGGGGTAGGGCAGAGAGAAGTGACGTTAGGAAATGAGCCCCCGGCAGCAATTAGGCTGTGTGCTGGGTGTGCTTCTTGGCTCTGTGGAGAACTTAGAGACTTTCCATTTTTAAAACAGAATTCTGAATGGTCTTCCTTGGGCCCAGAAATCCCTGAACTCAGACACCATTTCCCAGAATTTGCAACTCTGCCTGCCTTGTGGAAAGACAGAGACAAAAGCCAAATATATTTCTATAGATCCCTTAAAAATAACTTATATGCATGTGTAGGTGTGTATGAAGGAGTCGCGTGTGCCTCAGCAGGTATGGCTATGGAGGTCAGAGGACAACTTTATGGCGTTGGTGCTTATACTTGCCCTTTCATGGGGTTCCAGGATTGAACTCAGAGTGTCCGACCGACTCGGAATTCCCTTTACACGCTGAGCCCCAATGGAATATTTTTAGTGTAAAAGAATTACGGAATTTTCTTGCTCGAAACCTGCCTAATATCGCATTATATTTGGAACAAATTCAAACTGTTTGCTGTTTTCCAAAAAAAAAAGTTTATGTGTATAGATGTTATGTCTGCATGTACGTCTGTGAACCATGTGTGTGTAGTGCCTATGGAGACCAGAAGAGTGAGTGGGATCCCCCGGAAGCAGAGTTACAGATGGTTGTGAGCCACCGTGTGGATGCTGGGAACTGAACCAAGTCCTCTGCAAGATCAACAGATGCTTTTAACTGCTGAGCCCTCTGCTTTTTTAAAAACTTGCATGGTTCTCCCTACTCCTCCCTAACTTTGTCTCCTGCTAGTTCTCTGTCATGGCAGGCGCTCACACCACTTGGGGCTTCTTATTTCTTTCAAGAATCTTTTATTGATTTATTTTATTTTCATTTGGTGGGGGTTGTTGTTGTATGCATGTGGAACACGTGTTACTGTTTCTGGCTCTCCCCAGTCCCCGCTCCATCTGACTAATTAATTAATTTCTCATTTTTATTAGTTCAAAGAAAAGTTCCTACAATGTATTCTGATTGCATTCAGCCCTTCCCCTAACTCCTCCCAGTTCTACCCTCCCTCCCCTCCCCACCCAATTCTGCGTCTTCTGTTTTATGGGGGTATTGAGAATGGAACTCGGGTTCTCATGTCTGCCTTGCAAGCATTTTGCTGACTGAGCCATCTTCCCAGCTCAGTCTTGGCCTTCTCACTAGTCCTCAGATACAGTCAAGTCAGTCCCTTCTAATCATGTCCTTTCTCATTACTATGCCTATGGCTGTGGAATGTTTTTGAAGAGAATGGATCCCAGGGAATTTTAATAGAAGAGGAAAGAAATGATACAAGGTACCAATTTGGAATTACACCCCAAGAAGAAACATAAAGCTAAGAAGCTATTGAAAGTTGCCCTCTGATGGTGACAGGTAGAAAATCTTAATAGGAACAATCGGACCCTCTTTTGATCATTGGAACAACCACTCAAAAACGGTTGCAGAAAATTTACACGAGAAGAGAAGCCCCCCCCCCCCCACACACACACATAATGATCAAAAGATACTTTGGGAATCCTTTAGTGGATTCAGGACGGCATGGTTTTGTGGATGGGGAAACATGGCTAACACATGCCCCAAAGAATATGTCCAGGTAATGTTCAAGGACAGGACTCTAAGAAAATGAGACGCATCCGAGGGGCCAGAATGCCAGGCCAAAAAATGAGTCTAGGGCATTATGGGCAAACAGACCCTGTCTCCCTCTTTTTCCATCTGAAATGAGCTTTGAAATTTTGCATGCTGAAAATTTTAAATTATTAATAAATACATGTATGAATATTTCCTTCAGAGTACATGTTCACCACTGTATTTCTTTGATTGTAAATTCTCAAGTCATTGAAATACATCGCTCAATACAGTGTTTCCCATCTAGAAAAAAAATGGTATTCATGCCTCTTGAATTCAATACAACTCTAAAAGCATGCATTTTAAAGTGCGCAAGTAGAGATAATTGTATTTAAATTCCACCTAAAATTAGCAGAATGTGGAAATCGCAGGGAGCTATAAAGCACAGTATTGACAAAGGAATATGCGTTTCAGATTTCACTGATGCTAAAAGGCCAAATTATTGCATCAAACCAACTGTTTCTTAGCAGTTATATTGTTTCCGACCAGAATGCTTTTTAAAACCTTCTTTCTGATGCTGGAGTCAGTGATGATCCAGAGATGGTTTGGTTTTAGGAACTTGTGGGGGCAGGGGAGTTGTTGATATCTAACGCAGTGTAGTATTTTCTATTTAAAGCACTAGAAAATAAGATCACGTTTAACATTTTCATCTGTAACATCTGGTTTTCAGGAAAGGACTGTTGATTAAAGTGGGAGATGTTTGAGGATTAATGCACAGTTTTTAACTAAGTAGAAGGGACCAAAGAAAGTGTGATAAAATATAAGCGAGGAAACGGGGAAGCAAGTCAAAAATATAGTAAATTGAATCCAAAATATGTAAACATAATTTAAATCAATAAATAATAAGCAAATGGTTAAATTTTTCTATTGAGGAAGATATTTTCAGGTTCGATTAAAATCACTCAGCCACCAGCCAGTAAAACAGCTCAGCAGGTAAAGGGACTTTACTTCCAACCTGATGACCTGAGTTCCAGCCCAGGACTCTCGTGACAGAAGGAGGGAACTGGCTCTTGAAAGTTGTCCTCTGGCCTCCACACGCGCACAACGGCGTGTGCATGCCCCCTCCCCCAAACACATACCATAAATATATACATGTAATTTAAAAAAATCCAGCCATGCAGTCTTTCCCTGGATACACTTAAACCAGAAGTACAGAATAGTTGAAAATAGAATATATCGGGGGCCTTGAGTACCAGCCTCAGAGTCCCCTCAGGGCTCAGAATTGGATGTCTATGGCAGGCGAGGATCTGGGGGTAAAAAAATTAACTCAAGTACATGACCTTTGTGTCTTCTTTATTTTTTGCCCCGGGGGGGCGGGAATGAAGTGAAGAGCGCATGGAGGAGAGGAAGAGTAAGAAGAAGAGTGAGGGGGAGAAGAAGAAGAAGAAGGAAGGAGAGTAAGGGGTGATCTCCACGAGTTTTCTAGCTTTCACAGACAGTTGGAAAATTCCACAGGCAAGGACAATGATAATATGCATATCAAAATCACAAAAAGGAGCAGGTAGAACCTGACGAAGCTGTACTCTGGAACAGACGGCACCACTCAGGGAAGAGCCAGCATCCAAGGGGAAGCACCTGACATTCCAAACCATTAGATAAAGTTACTAAACATCTCTGATCCCTGGACTCACCCATTCTCCTCATCTAATCTCTTTGGTGATAACCAGCTTTGGGGATGCTGGTTATCAGATTTGTTTGTTAGCAAAGGTGGGGTATGCTGCCTTGCTGCTCGGTGCCTGTCTTCTTTAGAAATCTCTATGTGGTCCATTAGCAGGTAACTTTGTGGGACTGACTCTATGTATATTTGACTGTGAGAACAAAGAGTGAATGCCACTGCTCCAAGGCCTCATGGTGTGGGGGGATGGAAAGGGCATTCCACTGCCCATGCAGAGGTTTCACTGCTGAGGTGTTCTGGGAACGAATCCCATTTTGAAGGAAAAAAATCATGGCTTCACAAGGTTTTTACAGATATGACAGTGACTTTCACAAAAGACAAGTGTTCCCGCAGCCCTGCAAAACAGGTTGCTCCATGTAGACATGTATGTAGTAGACATGAATGTATACACTTCCTGTGGATCTGTGTTCACTGTAGAGTCTTGTGAGCTCCAACAGGAATAGAGTCCAAAGGAGAAGTATTCTCTCACTCCCTTCTCTCTTCTCAATTTCTCTCTTCCCCTACTTTACTTCTGTGTCATGTAACTATGCTAAAGGACAAACCCAGTGTCTCTCTGGGACACAAGGAGCTACTAAGAGCCTCTCGGTGGCATCAGGTGTCTCTAGGTGGGTATTTGATTACCTTGGCAAGGAAAAGTACTGAGGACTTTCATCTAGCAGAGCGATCATACGCCGTCAGCACTTTCTACAACTTACTAACTTATGGGACCTGCCCTATAGTAGGGCAACTAGACCACAAATTTTATTTCCCAGGATCCTTTGCAAGTTAGCTTTGCGTTAGGTTCTACTAGCTGGAGACTTATGGTTTGGCCTGTTAAGTCAAACATAGGCTCATGTCTTCAAAACTTGGTTCCCAGCTGGTGTGGAACTTTTAAGAAGTGGGGTGTACTGAGCTAATGGGAGCCCACAAACTCGGCCTGACAGCAAGGGAACCAGCATAGGACCAAACTAGGCCCTCTGAATGTGGGTGACAGTTGTATGGTTGGGGCAGACTGTGTGGCCACTGGCAGTGAGATCAGGATTTATCCCTACTGCTTGTACCGGCTTTTTGGAACTCATTCTCTTTGGAGGGATACATTGCTCAGCCTAGACATAGCGGGGAGGGCCTTGGTCCTTCTTCAAAGCAATGTGCTAGACTTTGTTGATTCCCCATGGGAAGCCTTACCCTCTCTGAGGAGTGGATGGGGAGAGGGGGATGAGGTGAGGGAGAGGTGGAGGGAAGAGAGTGGGAACTGGATGGAGCTGGTATGTAAAATGAGAAAAAGATAGTTGTTAAATTAATTAATTAATTAAAAGAAAAAAGAAGTGGGGTGTAGTTGGCAGAAATGGGATTACTGGGGGTGGGAATGGGAAAGAGAAGAAAAGAGAAGAAAAGCATCTCCTCCAGCTTGTAGCTAGAGCCTGCATAACTTCCATCTACTGTACACAGCTATGGTTCTAGCCCCAGACTTCTTTAACCATTCTTAGGGATCGTCTACTATGTTCCATAGCGACAACAGAAGCAACCAGACCTACCCTTCGCTTTGATCCATTCGGTCATGATCCTTTAAGTGGCCTGGTTTCTACCCATCATCAATCCAAGCAAGACTAGTATATCTTGTCTAGATTCTGATCTCACCTTTCCTACATTTTGTTCTGTCTTAGGGTTACTATTGCTGGGATGAAACGCCATGATCAAAGCAACTTGGGCAGGAGAGGGTTTATTTAGCTCACTCTTCCATATCAGTGTTCATCCAAAGGAAGTCAGGGCAGGAACCTGGAGGCAGGAGATGATGCAGAAGCCTTGAAGGAATGCTGCTTACTGGCTTGCTCACCATTGCTTGCTCAGCCTGCTCTCTTAGAGAACCTAGGACCACCAGTTGAAGCACGGCACCACCCACAGTGACCTGCCCCAACCCCCATCAACCACTAATTAAGAAAATGCCTTACAGCCAGATCTGATGGAGGCATTTTCTCAATTGAGATTCCCTCCTCTCTAGTTTGTGTCAAGTTGACCTAAAACTAGTTAGCACAAGTTCTTCTAGGTCTGGAGTGACAGTCACTTCTAAAGACATCAATCTCTGACATCCTCAACCTCTCCTTCTGCTTGTGTGGTGTTCTAATTAATTCTGTTGGTTAAGCGCCCTTCATTTGAAATGTAGTGTGGTTTCCACCATGCTGACCGGGACTTTAATCCTCTCACTACTGAATAGAAAACAGCCCTGGTCCACTGCACTGAGAAATGAGAAATCCAGACAGAGTCTCAGGTCTTTGATAAAATACAAGCATACAGAAAATAAGAAATATGAGGTCATCTATGTTCATATATCTAGAGGATACTCTTTGGGGACATAAAGGACATCTCCTAAGTGAACTGACCAACCTCACTCTAAGAAAAAGGCATGATTTTGAGCAGCAACACATGGCGCATGTGGGTGTGTTGCATAAATAAATGCAACGCATGACTGGAGAATTGCCTGGGATGATTTTTTAAATAAGTTACTTGAAAATGAAATGATTCACATTTTTACGCCTGGTCCTTGTCCTTTCTTTTCTTTTAAAGGAGGTTCTCACTTTGTGGGACCATCCCCCCCCACGCACTCACCCACACACACTCATCCACACACACTCACCCACACACACTCACCCCCACACACTGCACACGCACTGTACACGCACACACGAGTGAGAGAACCTGAGCTATATAGCCAAGAATTAACTTCTGGCCTCCTGCATCCATGTCATGACTGCTTGGGTCACAATTGTGCACCACTATGGCCATTTTCAGTTATTTCACGTTAATTCGTTCATTCAGTACATGTCCTTTATGTCTTCCTCTTTCATTTGACATACATTTTAGAGATCCATATTCTGAATATGGACACTGTGAACATTTATCAGTACTTCATTTTTTTTAAATAGCCGAATAATCTCCTTGTGTGGACATAATAAAATTCATCTCTCCAATTTGAGCTGTTACCGCTCTTTGACAGGTATGAAAAGCACTACTGGGTCACATGGTATTTTTTTATTGAGCTCTACATTTTCCGCTGCTTCCCGCTCCCCTTCAGTCCTCCCCCAAGGTTCCCATGCACCTAATTTACTCAGGAGATCTTGTCTTTTTCTACTTCCCATGTAGATTAGATCTATGTAAGTCTCTCTTAGTGTCCTCATTGTTGTCTAAGTTCTCTGGGATTGTGGTTTGTAGGTTGGCTTTCTTTGCTTTATGTTTAAGAACCACCTATGAGCGAGTACATGTGATAATTGCCTTTCTGTGTCTGGGTTACCTCACTCAAAATAATGTTTTCTAGCTCTATCCATTTGCCTGAAAAATTCAAGATGTCATTATTTTTTTCTGCTGTGTAGTACTCCATTGTGTGAATGTATCACATTTTCCTTATCCATTCTTTGGTCGAGGGGCATTTAGTTTCTTTCCAGGTTCTGGCTATGACAAACAATGCTGCTATGAACATAGTTGAGCACATGTCCTTGTGATATGATTGAGCATCCTTTGGATATATATCCAAAAGTGGTATTACTGGGTCTTGAGAAAGGTTGTTTCCTAATTTTCTAAGAAATCACCACACTGACATCCAAAGGGGCTGTACCAGCTTGCATTCCCACCAGCAGTGCAGAAGTGTTCCCTTTACCCCACAATCACTCCAGCATAAGTTGTCATCAGTGTTTTTGATCTTGGCCATTCTTACAGGTGTAAAATGGAATCTCAGAGTTGTTTTGATTTGCATTTCTCTGATGACTAAGGATGTTGAGCATTTCCTTAAGTCTCTTTCAGCCATTTTAGATTCCTCTGTTGAGAGTTCTCTGTTTAGGCCTGTACTCCATTTTTTTTATTGGATTATTTATTTTTTTGATGACCAATTTCATGAGTTCTTCATATATTTTGGAGATCAGACCTCTGTCTGATGTGGAGTTAGTGAAGATCTTTTCCCATTCTATAGACTGCCATTTTTGTCTTTTTGACTGTGCCCTTTGCTTTACAGAAATTTTTCAGTTTCAAGAGGTCCCATTTATTTATTGTTTCTTTCAGTGTCTGCTATTGGGGTTATATGTAGGAAGTGGTCTCCTGTGCCAATGCGTTCAAGTGTACTTACCACTTTTTCTTCTGTGAGGTTCAGTGTGGCTGGCTTTATGTTGAAGTCTTTGATCTATTTGGACTTGAGTTTTGTGCATGATGATAGATATTGATCTATTTTCATTCTTCTACATGTTGATATCCAGTTATGACAGCACCATTTGTTAAATATGCTTTCTTTTTTCCATTTGATATTTTTTGCTTCTTTGTCAAAAATCAGGTGTTCACGTGTACTCATAAGTGGTTTTTAAACATAATGCAAAGAAAACCAGCCCACAAATCACAATCCCAGAGAACCTAAATATCAATGAGGACCCTAAGAGAGACATACATGGATCTACTACATGGGTAGTAGAAAAAGAGAAGATCTCCTAAGTAAATTGAGAGCATGGGGACCTTGGGAGAGGGTTGGAAGGGAGGGGAGAGGCAGGGAAGAGAGCAGAGAAAAATGTAGAGCTCAATAAAAATTAATAAAAAAAAATCAGGTGTTCAAAGGTATGTGGATTAATATCTGGGTCTTCGATTCGATTCCATTGGTTCTCCTGTCTGTTTTTATTTCAATACCAGGCTATTCTCAGTACTGTAGCTCTAATTTTATTTAACTTTTTAAGGAACCAGTAAATTGCCTACCAGTGTGGTTGAGCCACTGTATGGTCTCATCACCAATGGATGATGCTTCCAATTCCTCTACATTCTTGCAAACACTTGCTATCTGTTATAAAAAAAAATAACTCTCATGAGTATAAAGTTGTACTTTATGTGTTGGATAGCTTTAATTTTGATGCAGTCAGATACAACAGTGCTTTGTCTTGTGGTTTGTATTTTCTAAGTTTTATTTAAGAACCTGTTCTGGGGAGTGAGATGGCTCAGTGCTTAAGCGCAGTTGATGCTCTTGGCACAGGATGTAGATTTAATTCTTGGTGACAACTGTCTGGTACCCAGCACCCTTTTTCTGACTTCTGTGGATACCAGAAACATTCATGGTACATATAGATGCATGCAAGTGAAACATTCATACACATAAAATAAATAAATCCGAGAGAGAGAGAGAGAGAGAGAGAGCTTGCTCTTGAACAACAAATACTCTCTTTTCTTTGATCGGCAAGTTCTCCTTCCAATATTTGAGTCTCTAGACCATCTAGATCTCACCCTTCCTTCATGACCATTTTGTATTTGATGCGAGGCAAGGATTCCAGTTCCCATTTCTCCACAAAGTAATGATGCAGTGTTGGCTAATAATCTACTCTTTGTTTTACAGAGTTAAACAGTTTCCTCAACATCTACTGGAAAAAAATCATTCCTGATAGATTTTGGAGCCTTCGTTGGTATAAATGGCTGTCACTAAATTCTATCCCGTTGATCTTGAGCCCAAATCTGTTAATATCCCTACAACAAAGACTATTTTGTTGTTATTTCTCTTTTTAAATTTTATGTTTTTATAATTGATTTTTATCAAGTTTTAAGAGTCAGTTTTTCAAGTCAGGCAGTGGTGGCGCACGCCTTTAATCCCAGCACTTGGGAGGCAGAGGCAAGAGGATCTCTGTGAGTTCGAGGCCAGCATGGTCTACAAGAGCTAGTTCCATGACAGGCTACAAAGCTACAGAGAAACCCTGTCTTAAAAAACAAAACAAAACAAAACAAACAAACAAAAAGAGTCAGTTTTTCATCTTCAAAATGTCTACCTAGAATTAATTTTGAATTTGATCATGCCAAAAGTACAGGTTAGCTGAGAGAAACGTATTATAAAGCTCCTACCTTTCTGTTTTCTTGTGTTTTTGAGACACAAGGGTCTCTCTTCATAGCCCTGGCCTGGAACTCACTCTGTAGACCAGAATGGCCTCAAACTCACAAAAATCCTCCTGCCTCTGCCTCTTGAGTGCTGGGACTAAAGGCGTGCGCCACCACTGCCCAGCAAGCTGTACTACTTGAAAGCAAGTTTTTTCTATTTAGATCTTATCATACTGATTAGAGGCTTTCCTTATAACTAAGTTATTATACTGTAAAATTATCATGTAAGAATTACATGATAAATGCGTGGGTTGGAGAAATGGCTCAGCAGTTAAGAGCACAGACTGCTCTTCCAGAGGTCCTGGCTTCAATTCCTAGCACCCATTTCTCTCCTGTTCATAATAAAAGTTCCTTGAAAGATTCAACTACATTAATTATGTCTAATATTTCTCCCCTCCCAATCAGAAAGATGGTGACGGGTAAGGTTTTCTTTTTCTTTTTAACTTTTTATTAATTTTTTTGTGGATTTCACATTATGCACCCCAATCCCCCTCATCATGCCATCCCTTTGTATCTACCCTCTGTCTTTGCAACCTCCTCTCAAAAAATAAAATTAAATTAAAAAAATAATAAATCTTGTCATGGAAGCTGTAGTGTGTCACAGTGAGTCACACAGTACACCCTTTAGTTCATACAACTTTCCTTGCAATGAGTCATTGGTCTGGTTCGAGGTCTCTGGCTTCTGCTACACTGTGGATACTGGGCCCTCGCTAGACCTTCTCTTGGATATCTTGTTGCTGCCCTGTGTTATGGAGGTCCTTCAGCTTTGGGTCTGCAGGATTGGCTCCTTCAGGTGCTCCAGCAGATCATAGATGGGGTGGATGTTGGTTGGATTAACTCCTAGCCCTGGATCTGAACCTGGGTGGTTGCTGGATTGGTCAGCCTGCCAGTTCTCCCCTATCCTCAACACCAGGAAGAGCTCTTCAGCACTGTCCGGATTAACTCGCCCAAAATTGCAAGCAGCGAGGGGCGGGGCCAGTTCTCCGGTTCTCACACCCTCGGACGGTGCTAACCGGCACTCCCCAGTACCACCCAGGCCAGCTCTACTGAGACGCCCAGGCGAGATGCAGAGCCTGCCTGCCCTCTCCAAGTGTTGGAACCAGTGTGGGGCGGGGCCGGTTCTCCGGCCTTACCGCGGGTGGTGAGGGGTGGGCGGTCACCTCTCTCCCTTGGCTGAAGGTGACAGGTAAGTTATAATGAATTCCTTCAGTCATCAATGGATCGCTTTTTATTTGTTTTGAGACAAGGTCTTAGGCTGCCTTTGAACTCAATGGAGAGTAGCCAAGGAAAATCCAACCTTCTGATCCTCCTGCCTTTATCTCTCCAGTGCTGGGATCACAGGTGCGTGCTACTTTCCCAGATTCCAGTTTGGTTTCCTTGCTTGCCTGTGGCTCCCATTTTTATTATCTTTGGATTTAGTGCTTATTCACAAACTGGGGATTTTGTTATAAATTTTACCATTGCCTTTGACAGTAGTTTGGCCATCAAACCCAAAGTCTTGGACACGTTAGACAAATGCTCTAGCACTGAGCTATACCCTCGGCCCTCATATACATTTTTTTTTTTTTTAAATTAAGAAATCCAATCTTCTTACAAGAAGTAAAGCACAAAGCTGACTATGCCCAGGAGGCTCTACTGGCTTTACCGTGAACTCCGTCTTCCGGAAGCAACCAGACAGAAAGTCCTTCTGAAGTCTCAGTTTAGATGTCAGCTGACACAAAACACTTCAGGGTCGTGCTACCGAGCAATTACGTGGTATGAACCAGAGCTGAAAGATGGCGCTGTTTCCAGGGAAATGTCACAGTGGTCTTTATTTTGGGCTTTATGAGAAGCTCTAAAAAATTCTCTCCCTCCCACCCCACCCCATACTCCTGTTCCACATTGCTTTTTGTTTTTGTTTTTGAGACAATATTCATACATAGCCCAGGCTAATCTTGAACTCACCATTCTCCTACCCTGACTTCTGAGTTCTAGGATTACAATACACCACCACTAGACTGAACTCATTGAAAGTTCTTAATCTCAAAAGAAGGAAGGCTTCCCAGGTGGGGGTGAGGTCAGGGTTTATTCCACACACCCCTGAGAGGTCAGACTTGAGACAAAGGCTCTGATGTTAGCTAGTATGCTTTTGATCCTTGTGCCTCTCAGTAAGAAGGTGTGAATGGAAGGTGGGGTATGCTTGCAAACTGGGAACAGGGAAGGTGACTGTAGGCGTCTAAAGTGGTTGTCTTAGAGAAGAATCTCAACTGGTGTCACAAATGGAAAAAGAAATTCCCCAATGACTACTATAATAATCTGTTCTCTTATTTTTTTTTTAAACTTTATTTAATTTTATGTATGAGTGCTCTCTGCATGTACACCTGCATGCCGGAAGAGGGCATCAGATCCTGTTGTAGATGGTTGTGAGCCACCATGTGGGTTCTGGGAATTGAACTCGGGACCTCTGGAAGAGGAGCCAGAGCTCTTAACCACTGAGCCACCTCTCCAGCCCTAATCTGTTCTCTTATAAAATGCCTCTCTAAGGGCTTGTCTTCCTTGGGTTATCCTGTGGGCATAAGACCCAGCCCATTGTGGTTTTGAATTGTCAAAGACTAAAGCAATGGAGCTGAGCATGAGCAATCTAGTAGTGAGTCTGTACGACCCCCACATTCCTTTCTCTCTGCTCTGACTGCGGATGGGATGGGACTAGCTGAGTTCCTCCAAGGATAGCTTCTAACCCGGAGTTCTAAAAGTTGAAATAAATCTTTTCCTCCCCTAAGCTGCTTTTGGCCAAGGTCGTTTGTTTGTTTTAATCACAGCAATAGAAATAAAATTAAGATTACAATTTTTTTTTAACATTTTCTTCCTGATCTCAAAGCCCAAGGGCAGATCGCTCAGTGTCTCTCTGACAACAACGGAATCGTCTCTCTGCTGTGCCATCTGCCAGCTTCCCTCACAGGACACAGACGCCTGTCTAGAAGAGAAGAAACCTCTGTTAGGCTTTCTCCTTTGCATCAAGAAATAGCCTAGATTAACTGACACCTATGGAACTGTAAGGAAAAGGATGGGCTTTCTGGACTTTGTTGTTAAAAAACCAGACAAGTAACAAATTCTAGGGTCATGGTCTCCTGAATGAACCTTTGGGTTTTTTTGTTTTTGTTTGTTTGTTTGCTTGTTTGTTTTTGATACAGGGTTTCTCTGTGTAGCCCTGACTGTCCTGGAATTTGCTCTGGAGACCAGGCTGGTCTCAAACCGCCTGCCTCTATCAAGCACTGAGATTAAAGACGCAGGGCACTACTGCCTGGCTTAACGAGCCTTTCTTAACGTTCCCTGCACACTTGCAGTCAGCCCAGTGCCCCGCAGCCATTATGTGATGCTCTGACCCTTAAACCCTCCCCCGACCCCCAGCTGCTTGGCTTTCAGAGGCGTGGACAGTCTGCTCATCTGGTTCTGTTTTGTACCAAGACTTTTTAAGATGATGTGCCATGCCTATGAAAACTATGTAACCTAGTACCAAATCAGCACCTGCCGGGTAACCGGGGCCTCCATTGCTGTCCTTCCTCAGTGGTTCCTCTAAGGAAGAGGTTGTTGATGACCTGCCCCAGTACTAATTCCAAGCCTGCTCCCTCTGCCTTCGAGACCAAGCATTTGTAATCTGACACAAAGGAGAACTGTCTCCTTCAGACAACCTACTATACCTTCAAATCTAGACGGTTCACTAGGCAACGGTGTCTTTGAAATAAACATCTGTTGATCTGCAGCCCACAGTCAGGCTCAGTACCTCCAGATGTCCCCTCACAGGTGACTTTCTGAGGTCCCTCTCTGAGCCTGTAGTGGCTGCCTAGTACTTCTCAGGTTGTCCCAGTTTGCAGCATCTCATCCCCATGAGTGGAAGTGTGGCCACAGCCTGCCCAAAAGGACCCTTCCTAGCCTGCTTCTGAATCACAGTAATCCGCTGGGGTTTTCATAAACGATGGTGTTTGCTTCTGTTCTGACCCGATGGGCTATCACTATTATTATTTTGTTTATAGTTTAGAAGACTGTTCATTGCAAGCATAAAAGTGATTTAAAGAGTATTGGCACATTAGCTGGGCATGGTGGTGCACACCTTTAATCCTAGCAGTTGGAAGGCAGAAGCAGGCAGATCTCTGGGAGTTTGAGGCCAGCCTGGTCTACAGAGTGAGTTCCAGAACAGCCAGAGCTGCAAAATAGAGATAACCTGTCTCAAACAAACAAACAAACAAACAAATAAAAAACAAAAAAAAGCAAAACACATTAAATAAATAAGACTTTTGACATGATGTACCTCTGTGAATATTGTGAAATTGATGACTCTGAAATGATTTGGAAAAAATATAGGTGTGGGAGCATATAAATTATATTTGTGTCATCTGTATGTGCACACACGCATGCACACATGAATACACAAAAGCATTTGCACAGTGGGTGAGTACTGTGTTAAGTGCCATCTGAGAGACCGGCATGGGAATAATGTGAGAATTTTGTGCGCTATTCCTGTAATTTCTTTGTCAAAATGAAAAGCATACAAGTGCTTATGTAAGTGAAGAGATTAAAAAAAACTCTATAATATTAGCACTAGTTATCACGACGCTGGGGTTCCGAGACAGTTTTACGTTCTTCTGGTTCGCTTGTATGTCTAAATGTCCCATGATGGAGATGTATGACTTCTGCTTTGAGATAAGGACAAAAATCTTGGACGCTCTAAGCTGTTGTAGGGCTTTCAAAATTAATCTTCCCGGGTTAGATGCTAAGCACATGTCTGCTCTAGATCTTCCTGGGAGATGAGACTTGGACACTGCGTTCATTAATGTGTGGTCTGTTTATCTTGTCTTGGGTGAGTAGGTGTTTTGTTCTGTAATCAAAACAGAGGGAAAATAGTAGTTTCTAGAAAGCTGCTGGCAGTTCTCCAGCTCTCCAAAAGTAGTGGTAATGTCCTGGCTATCTTCCAAGACTCCCCCCTCCCCCACATCTATTCCCTATTCCTCCTTCAGAAACCTGGCCCTCTCTCCTTGTCTGGGTTCCATTGGGTTTGGCCAATAGTGGGGAAGGAATAACAACTACATGGGAAGGAATCCGGGGTAATTTTTCTTCTGGGTCCACCCCTACAGGCTGGCTTCCAGTCAGCCAATTGCCCTCCTGGAAGAACACTGCATCTTGCTCTCACATATGTGGTCTTCTTCACTGGGCTCTTTCCTCCAAGTCTACCCGTGGAAACAGTAGGGCAAATCACTAGCTGGCAGCCCGCCGCCTTAGCCTCTGCTTACGTCCTTGAAGACAGTTCCTTTATTAAAGTCTATTGACCCAGTTTGAGAATGTCATGTTTCCTACTGGGACCCTTAATAGGCTAGCGATGCTGGGTGTCTTGTGGTTTTAAAAGGAATGTCAGCAGGTGTTCCTGAGGGCCTTGGTGGGGGGAGGGGTCATTCTCTAGAACACCTTCCTTGGCGGCTTGCCCAGTACTTTCTGGTACCACGGGAGCTAGCCCATAGGGAGGAGGCTCTCAGGTTAGATCCAGTTCAAATAATGTGAGTCCTGTGTCTGAAGTGTGCAGTATCTTTGCCAACCAGGACTTACCCTCAGCCTCTGAGAAACAACCAAGGGCAACAGCAATGGCTTCTACAGTTTTGAGAGTCACCACTGGAAAGAAGGTTTCTTATGCCTGATACGAGGGACTTTGTTAGTCTATGGTTATTGTGGGGAGCACTGGCACCCCAAGTAGCATAACTCCCTTTGCCCTAGGTGCTCTCTCTCTCTCTCTCTCTCTCTCTCTCTCTCTCTCTCTCTCTCTAACACACTCACACACATACACACAAACTTACAATGTATAATATTAGGTAAATATAAAATAATATGATTCATTGAGACTTTATCAAACAACCTTGGTGTCACTTGTCTCGGCTTCTGTATTGACCTCCCCTTCCCCAGCTGAAGCCCCTCTTCCTGCCTTCCATTTCCTAGTTCATATGACCGGTAGGTATCCTGCTATTTCCCTCTCACCCCCCGCCCCACCCCACCCCATGGTGTCTTTATATTTTCCTGTTTTTTTTGCCTATGCCATGTGGTTTACTCACATTTAAAGGTTTGGAGGTAGGAGCTGCAGATGAAGAACATGTGGTGTTTGTTTCCGGTCTGGTACCTTACTCAGTGCAATCTTTTCTAGACCCATCCATTTACTTGCAGATTTCATTTTTCTTTACAGCTGAATAGTATTCCATTATACATAGATAGGTAGGGACTGTATTAAAGGGTCACAGCATTAGGAAGGTTGAGAGCCACTGCGTTGGATGCTAGTGGAGCCTGTAGGTGCAGTCCAAGTATAAAATGCTGACATGAAGTAATAACCAGACTTGGTTTCCCAGCTGCGAGCTAATAAGACTGGCTTCTACCCTCAATATTCAGTTCACATTTGCCTGAAGTTTCAAGCCGTGGGCTGTGGAAAGTCAACATAAGACGAAGATTTAGGTTTGTCTTCCTTCACAGCCACTACTGCAGGTAAATTGTGGTTTATTGTCCATACCGAGGCCCCCAGTGATAGGTGCACCAGCTGGTACCTCTCAGGACAGCAGTGTGGGCCAGGCATGTCCACTGCAGCATGGCAGTCTGGGGAGAAGAGGGGAACCCCTGCCCTCAACCCACATCTCCGTGAAGAACAAAACCGAGGGTTTCTGGGTGTCTTGGCACGAGACTTTTGAGCCCAAAGTTTCCTTCTTTTATGCTAATACAGCTCAGACCCCCAAGGATGCTTCCAGAATTACAGAGACTTGCACCAAGTGAAGCTGAGAGGAGAATTCTTAATGATGGAGAACTGTTGTGGGCAAGACGGGGAAGGGCGACCTGTGACTCGCAGCAAATAGCATTGCTGTATCTCTTGCAGTGTGAAGAGTGGATGCTGAAACCCTGTAATCCCAGGCCTGCCCAACCTGTGGGAGGAACTAGGCAGCCCCTTAGAAATAGCCGCGGGGATATGGCTGGGTCCCTGCTGGTAACCCAGTGCTCATGAAGCTAATTGCTTTCTGAGGACAGAGGTTTTGCTTTATCTGACTTAACATCTGGGGACAGAGGATGGTAGGATTTTTTTTTTTTTTTTAAATTAAGATTCCAGAACAGAAACTACCTGTATGTCACAGGAAATATACCAGGACAGGCTACACTAAGAACACACTGATAGTAATCCTCCACTTGGCCTGGGCCACAAGGACACTAATGTCACCAAAATGAAGTAGAGGATCCAGACTGTAGCAGTCACTGCAGTTATAACAGAGATTAAAATACCTCTGCTTGGCCTTGGAAAATGTTGATAAGAAAATAAACTATGCAACATTAGCAATCTCAGGAGAGAGAGACAGAATAGAACGTCCTGTAGAAGTCAACTTAAAAAACTCAAAACTCGCCGGGCGGTGGTGGCGCACGCCTTTAATCCCAGCACTCAGGAGGCAGAGGCAGGCGGATCTCTGTGAGTTCAAGACCAGCCTGGTCTACAAGAGCTAGTTCCAGGACAGGCTCCAAAACCACAGAGAAATCCTGTCTCAAAAAACCAAAAAAAAACAAAAAAACAAAAAACAAAAAACAAAAAAAAAAACCCTCAAAACTCTTTAGTGGATGCTGTTTCTTTGCTGTGGAATCTGGAAATGTACTGATGGAGATAAATGCCCCATCGTGCATTAGATTAGTGTTTGAGTAATTAAGGAGCGGCTATGATGTGGAACAGACTTTAGTGGGGAGGAATTCTAAATCTCCCTTAATTGGGCAAAGAGTGGCGTGAATGGAATGGCTTATGTTGGTAGAAGTCAATTTATTGTTCAAATAAAATAAAATGCTATTTTTTTATTTGTCATGATCCAGGTGTTCTCTATTATGTGATGTCTGTGTGTGTGTGTGTGTGTTATACATGCTCCCACATGTATACACAAGCATGGGTGGAGGCCTACAGCTGAGTTTGGGAGTCTGCCTTGATTGTTTCTACCTTGTCAAAACAGGGTTTCTCAACTGAACCCCGGCTCAGACATAAGGCTAGTAGTCTAGCTAGCCCGCTTACTCAGGAAATCTCCTGTCTCTGCTTTCTCAGTACTGGAATTAAGGTAGACCGCCACGCCCAACCGGAATTTACATGGGTAGTGGGAATTTCAACTTGCTTGGCCAGCACTTTAACTTTGGAGCTATCTCTCCACTCAGCCCCTGGATGTGACTTTTTGCAAAAATAAAAAATAAACATAGAGAAATAAGTATAGAAATAATAATACAATATCTGAATCATTTTATGCTATTGGAAGGAAAAACAAAACTGAGATATCCAGTGCTAGGAATATGGCTCAGTAGAGAGAGGGCTTTCCTACCTTGTACAAATCCCTGCATTCAATTCCTGCACACATAAAACCAAACATGGTGTACATGTCTGTAAGTGTGGTGTACATGTCTGTAAGTGTGGTGTACATGTCTGTAAGTGTGGTGTACATGCATGTAAGTGTGGTGTACATGTCTGTAAGTGTGGTGTACATGGCTGTAAGTGTGGTGTACATACCAGCTCTGGGGGCAGCGGAAAGGAAGGAACTCAGGAGTTCAGGGTCATTTTTAGCTACATCTTGAGTCTGAGGCCAGTCTGGGCTATATGAAACTCAGGGTTTTTTGTGAGTTTTTTTTCTCCTTCCTTTTAGCTGCTCAGGATGTCTCTTTCCTTGACTTGAATGGTATAAAAGCAGTAATCACACCGTCAAAAGTGTAGCTCCCTCTCCTTGAGAAGAAACACTTGAGTAATGAAAAATATTGACAGGAATCCCCAGGGAAATCTCTCCTTGTTAGGTGCAGACCCCTGCAAGCACATATTACTCTGTAGCAATATTATCCTTTATTGAGTGTGATAGTTACATTAAGTCATAAATTGTATGTTTCAGTCACAAGATTCAATTAGTGATTTACTTCAAAAATCTCAGTGGGTCATTTGTCAATATTTCTTAATAATTTAGTCCTCAGGCTCACTTCTGTTCTTGTCATTACTGTCCTTTTCTTTCTCTTTTCTTTGAGGTGCAGGGTGTTATGAGACAGGACCTCAAACTCACCGTGTGGCAGATGACCTTGAACTCCTGATCTATTATTTCATTTGTGCTGGGAATTTACTTCCCACTATCTTTTTCCAGCCTAATGTTCTCCTCCCCTTTGCACCCAGCTTAAATTCTATGCTCTGTCATTGCACATACGCCCACCCACTTACCGGTGATTCTCTTGTTTGCCCTCATTGATTTCTTTTGAGTCAAACTAAAGCGGTTAACTTGGCCTGTCTGCCCAATCTGTGCCTAAATCCATGTGGTTAAATGAAGTTGCAGTGAAATTCTTCATGCTGCCTGGCAACTACACATCCTGATTAATTTCTCTCTCAGTTTCCCTAGTGACTTCATTACACACCTCCCTCTTCAAACCCTACAAGCTCATGTGCTAGTCTCAAACTTGGTTGGTGACATTTCTCTTTTGGAACTCCCTGAGAAATTCCGAGCCATCATTAAGACCTTCTAGTGACTCCCACAACCACTTCTACCCACTGTCTACCACACAGTTTGCTTTAAGATGAAATACCCATGCAGCTAGTGGAAGCCCATCCTCCCATGCATCCACTAGACCTCACTGTTCTTGTCTGCAGAGAGAAAGTGTTCTAGCACTTTCTGTCTTGCACTAACAACTTTCTACTGCCTCTTGGGTTATTTTCATTAACAGGTTAATTTCTTTCCCATCTTTGATCCCAAAAGTCGCTTATCTTGTCTCTGTTTTTTCCAGCCGATTTCCACTCCATTTCTTCACAAAACGAAACAAACCCCTCACATCAGTGCCTTATCCTTGTGGTCTTCAGCGTCCTCGTTTTTTTCTTGAGTTCAGGGCTCCCTCCCCTCCACCACACTTGGCTCTTACTGTGTCACTAGTAACTGACTGAGAGCCAGAGAGATGGTCAACTCCCCAGCCCTCGGCCTGACTTAGCAACCACTTAGCAACCACATCTCATGATGTGGACCACTCCCATTTTATGTGCTTTCTTTGTGAGGCTCTGGGGATGTTTTGCTCTTGGCTTTCTTTCTGCCTTATTCTCTGTCTCTTTTGCTGGATCCTAGCCTTTTTGAGTTCCTCATGAATGAATGCTCTTGGGACCAACTTTAACCTTTTCTCTCTCACTCTTCATAGTTATTTTTGTTTATGATTCAGACTTACAGGTTTAAATAACATCTATATGTTGTTGCTGTTTTTGTTTTTTCTATTGAGACCAGACTTTCTCTAAAACTCTAGACTTATTTTGCTACCTATTCAAATTTTCTACTGGAACGCCCAATACACAAAAGTCCAACATGCCCCAAATGGATGCTCTTTCTTCCCAACAAATCTGCTCCACTTCTGGTTTTCCTCAGTTAAGCTGATGGAAACTCTATTCAGATGCTTTGGTCAAAGACCTCTGAGGCTCCTGGACTCTTTCTTTTCATCCCAATAGTAAATCTTTTAGGGAAGTCTAAAGGTTTTTCCTTTAAAAGCTATTCACGTTTGATTTCTTCTCCTTATACCTCTTACCATTGGCTTGATCCAGGGCAATATAATTTCCTAGCTAGATTAATGAAATCATTCCCTATCAGACCAAAGAATATGTTTTACTCTGAGAAGAAAACAAATTCATTGCAACAGCTTTTGAGGTACATACAGTCTAGCACCCCCTCCTTTCTGCCTGTTAGTGTGCTGCAGCCACGCTACCCATGTCTGGGCCTCTGCCCCTAGCTGTGTTCTCCTCCTGGAATGCTTTTATCTGCTGGCTGACTTCCTCACCTCCTTCAAGTCTTCCTTTGTATCTTTTGTGCCCAACAAAGCCCTCAACCTAACTCTTACTCTCAACTAGCACCCTCAAGTCCACTTAGCATCTCTGCTTTTTCCTAATTCCACATCTTCTAGTACCTATCCCATTATATAATTTATTTCGTGTTTATTTTCTATATTTCTTTTGGAATATGAAAGAGCTTTCTTTCTGTTCACCTTTTCCCCAACATGCCTATGGCAGTGTCTGACACATTGAAAATGTTTGATAAACAGTGACTGGACGGCATGCCCAAGGAAACCTGGTTTTTAAAGATCAAAGCCAAGGCAACATGACAGGCCAGAGGGAAAGACTTTCCCATCACCTCTGGGCCTTCCTGTGCATTCCAGTGCAATCCATTGCTGACCCCTGCTGGAACTCACTGACCAAGTTGCCATCCCTCCTTTGATGGCAGGAAGCTCTAGAGCTCCCTGGGGACCAGCAGTAATGACAAGATTCTACAGTCATTGTCTCTGCCATCTAGGTGTGCCCTCACTCACATAAAGCAGCAAGTTATGCAGCTCTTCCTCTGTCTTGGTCTATTCCCGATTTTGGGGGGCCTGCAAAAGACAGAGTACAGCTTCCTTTTGCCTTCCTTAAATTGACAAAAATCTTCACTTAGAAAGGCTTAGAGAGGAAAAGCAAAATGCAAAAAAAGAAAAATAGAGAGATTTCCCCCCTTTGCTTCTCTTCAAAACTAGAACCCCGTCTTTAAGCAAACCAAAAATAGACATAAGGGGGGAAATTTGTTTTGAAAAATATTCCTTTCTTCTTTTCTATGTGACTGTTCTCTTTCAGCTAGAGCACATCCAGGTTGCTAGGGCAGGGATATAGAGATAAAGTTCTCCACTTCAACATGCACATTTGATCTCCAACTCAAGAGCAGTCCTGAAATGTTTGTTGGGAAAGAAAAGGGGAACCCGAAATCTCCAAGTCTGGTAATATTAAGAGCAATGCACATAGCCTGAATCTGAACTTTTACTGTATGCAGTGAGTAGGTAGAGAAAACTTAGGATGTTAGCACCTCCAGAGTGAGAAAGTCAAGTGTTTTTCCCATTGGAAGAGCCGAGGGCTGCAGGGAGGCTAGAAGGATTGGAACAGAATTGGATCCTTGGTCCCTGAGACGTAGCCCACTAGTCCCTCCTTCCATATGCCAGGACGGGGGAGGCACCATGATACTAGGAACCCTGTATACACTAAGGTAGAATCTGTAATGTCTGCGTAAATTCCTCACTTCCACTCCATGCCTACTGATAGCACGGTACCTTGGTGACATTTACAAAGCGGAGGCATCTATGCAGATGGCTTCTGTTTGTACCCAGCTCCCTGGGGCTTTCGTGGGATATGGAGGAGAACCAGAATGTTTTTTTTTTATTTCACACTTTGGCTGGAGTGAGCAGGCGTGCTGAGAAAACTGGAAGCCCAAAAGTCTACACTGCAGATAAGATGGTCATACTCAGTGGGGATGTCACGAAGAGCAGATTTAACCAGACCTCAGACTCCAGCCTGAACACCAGAAAGGCAGCAAAACAAAACAGGAGCAAACCCCAGACAAGATCTGTTATAATTCTTTGTGTACAATCACAATTTTCCCAGAAACTTCCATCCTGGCCACGTAAGCAGGGAAAATGAGTGAAGACCCAGAGACCAGCATTGCACACCATCCGGAAAACACTTCCTGTCTACTGTTCTGAGGTTGCATAAACTCCCTAACATTCAGAAACCATGGCAAGAAGATGAAGAGAAGTCAGCTCCGAAAGAGTTTGAATTTTGAATCGATTCCACTTTTATCTCAAAAACAAAATTAAGCGGAATGGGAATATTTTTAACTGAAAACACAAATAGAAATTAATTCTGTTACCTTAATTGACAAATTTGCATTTTTCCTCTGTCACGAATGGGGGTGGGAGCTTATTATCAGAGGCAGGGAGCTATAGATGAGAAAGAACACAATGGTTTTTCCTTCAGATTGATTTGCAAGTGTTTGTACATTTGGTTTTGCTCATCACTCCCTTTATAGAGCTACAAATTTTGAAGGGGCTACTGGTGTTCAGGGTCAAACCCTGAATCCTCAATAGCTATTCTGAGTAACTGAGATGGGCGCATGTATTGTGGAAGAGGGGTAGGGAGCTTCTCAAAAGTTCACATTGTTCCTCTGTGATATTTGCTGACATTTGCTGCCTCTGCACCTGCTGGGAAATTACAGCCACAGAGGTAGCGAAGACAAAACCCTTTGCCCCAGTGACAGAAAGGACGCCATAGCTCCTGAACTGACAGCCCTCCAATAGAGGCAAAAGGTCTTAGGTGGCTTTTGGTTAATTCTTAGTATACTTTTTGTTCTATATAAAATAAGTCTTTATCTTACTAATGGTTCGTGCCTTGAATTTGGACTTGACGCTGTAGCATGTCACATTTGCTTGCTTGTATTAACATTTACCCAGTACGTGCAGTTGTACTCCAATACCTGCGCTTATTTGTGTTCTTGAGCAGGGTTTCTTTGTGTAGCTTGCACTTGCATAAACTCTGAACTTCCCTGCTCCTGTCTCCCGAATGCTGGTATAACAGGGTGAACCACGGTACCTGGAAGCTTCTGGCTTTTAAATAATAATTTTCTTCCCTTTAAAATATTTTTAAAATGTTAGCCTTTTGAACTGATTCAAGTAATATATAAAGGGATGGTACCCCTGTCACTCTTAACCCCGTGCTTTTCTTTAAATGCCTGTTGATCACTTGGCCACTTTGTGTATACATGAGTCTAGCCCCTCATCTCCTGAAGCTTGGCTCTTAATATAATCTGGATATTAATATTCCAACTGCTATCGTTTTTCTCAGAGTATAATTTAATATTTATTTACTTATTGGTTTTCAAATATAAGCTATTTTTAAATTTTGATTTAGCCAAATTCTTTTCCTTCTTGATTTTTTTTTTTTTGGCCCAGCATGCATGAGGCCCTGTGTTCAAGTCTTATCCCCTCAATAAATAATTCAATATATAAAAATAAAATTGTGTCATAACCAAGACAGCTTTCATTGTTTAATGACAGTAGAGAGATTTGTCAACATTTTTAACTTTAGATGGTTTAAGTATTTACCATGAGGAATTTATCTTTTTGGAAGCTGTGCGGTAGAGAGCAATGCTACGTTTTGCTCTCCCTTTCCTCATGATTAATCACTGTTTCTGTAGCATTTATCACCCTGTCTATTTTTTCTGTACTTACATGAAGTAGCTTTGTTCCTACCCATCAGGAATCCTATTTGTGGATTTATTTATGAGGTCTTTATTCAATTCTTCCCAGCCATTTGCCAGCTACTACACTGGACTATGGTGTTCAATCATTTCAACTTGATCATATTTTGACATCGGCCGAAACAGTTTCCCTTCTTTACTTCTGGTTCTTCTGAGGTCTCTCTCTCTCTCTCTCTCTCTCTCTCTCTCTCTCTCTCTCTCTCTCTCTCTCTCTCTTCTAAACTCTATGATGAGAGCTGAGGTAGATAGTTTGCCTAGCATTCTTGAGACTCTGGCTTCAAAAAAGAAAGGAGAGAGAGGAAAAAAGAAAATCAAGACAAAGCAGGCCAACTCAGTGGAGAGTCACGGAGGGGGGGGCATTGGAAACGGTATTAACAATTTAGGCAAATCTGAAGGAAGAACTGATATTTCTCAGAATCACCAGATTCCACCACCCGCAGACATGACTTCTACTACTTACCCCCACTTCTTCTGTCACTCAGCGACAGTTTTACAGCTACCTCCACAAAGACTGTAAATGCGGTTTCTTGCTATGACGTGTGGAATCTTTTAGTCTATTATGTTTTATGATTGATGATTGCTGAAATATGAACATGTGCTTGATTTTTTTATTCAGCCATTATGTTGATATATCATTATTGTTGAATTAATCTTATCTTGCTGATACGGACTTCATGGAATTGTGATGTTTTTCTTTCTCATTTGATGCTGAATTCAAACTTCTAATATTTGGTTTAGGACTTTTGCATTTGTTTTTATAGATTAAATAGATACATTTATTCTTTATCATTTGTCTTTTTTGGTATCAGAACTAACTGTACAAATATACTCATATTTTTTCTATGCTCTGGAGCAGTTTATAAAAGTTGGAAGTAATCTATTTTTTAAGCATCCAGCAAGGCCAAGAAAAGGGCACCAGATCCCCTAGGATTGTGGTCTCAGAAGGTTATGAGACACCATGCTGGAACTGCATCCTGGTCCTCCGGAAGAGCAGCCATTCCTGCAGCCATCTCTGCAGCGCCCATGAAGCAATCTGTGTTTCATAGATTTGTATGACTTGTGTACACAAATGCCCAACCTTTTGGAGAATAGATCCTTCTACTACTGTTCCATTTTCAGATTTTCTATATTGTCTTAGGCCATTTTCAAATTCTATACTCTCCCTATAAAATTATCCACCGTTTCCTATTGATGCTAAGTTATTTGTATTGTTCTCTTAAAATTAAAGCTTCTACTCACGTGGTAGATGATTTTGTCCTTTTTTCCTGAGATTGTCTCTGTGCCAACTCTCTTTAATCCTTACTTGCCTTTAAATAAAATGATTTTATTAGGCTTTTAAAGGTTTTGCCTATACTAATTTTGTCTTCTGTTTCATTAATTTCTTCTTTTAAACTTTTAAAAACATTATCTTACTAAGATTGTTTTTGGATCTCATAATCACGTCCCACCTCCTGCTTGTGTGAAAGTTTAAGTCACACATACCGTGTATCTATGCTTACGTAATAGGTTCTTGGAGGCCACAGCCACTGCCTGAGAGGTCGTCTACCTTCAGAGGCAGGCGGATCTCTGTGAGTTCGAGACCAGCCTGGTCTACAAGAGCTAGTTCCAGGACAGGCTCCAAAACCACAGAGAAACCCTGTCTCGAAAAAAAAAAAAAAAAAAAAAAAAAAAAAAAGAATCTCTTTTAGGCCTGGAGGGGTGGTTCAGCCGTTAAAGGCTAGGCTCACAACCAAAAATATAAGAGTTTGGTTCCCAGCACACATGGCTGTCCCTCCAGGTATATTTTTGGGGCTGGAGAGATGGCTCAGTGTTTAAGAGCTTTGCCTGCTCTTCTAAAGGTCCTGAGTTCAATTCCCAGCAACCACATGGTGGCTCACAGCCATCTGTAATGAGACTTGGTGTCCTCTTTTGGCTTGTACTGTATGCATAATAAATAAATCTTTAAAAAAAAAAGAATCTCTTTTAAAAACTGCTTTGTGCTCACTATCTTTCTAACTGAGACTTCAGGGCCATGGCATGTCTCCTTTGCATTTGCTTGTTTTCCTCTTCTTCTATAGTTGAGAACCTTAGTTCATTTACTTTCAGCCTTTCTTTGACCCAAGAAACGGTCCAGGCTACAGATTACATTTCTTGCCTTAGCACTATTCACAGTCTGCATTGTGTTATGTGTTTTCATTCAGTCAATCTCTCTTTTTATCTCAGTTATGTAGAACTTTGCTTTTAGACTTTCAAAATTATAATGGCTTAATTATAATTTAATATTGTGTTTATATTGTTTTATATAATATATTATATATAATTAATGTTATATTAATAAAAATAGATGTATTTTATGTTACTGTCTGCTTGATTATTAAGCTATTTTATCTTACCACATATTCGGGTAAGAATGCTTGCAAACTTTCACCATCACATTTCAACATCTTGGTCTGATATTTGCAAAAGGCTTTTGATAGACACTCTTTACCAACTTCAGAAATCACCATTTACTACTGGTTTCCTTGTAAATTAAATAACAAATTGATGTTTTGTTTTTAACGCATACTTATTTTGGAGGCTACTAAGATGTTCATGTTATCTTTCCTGCTTAACTTCTTAAATTCATTTGATTAATTATCTGTACATATTTCTGAGTCTTGCCTTCCTCTGCTTTCTCCTGCATGTCTAATTATTCTGCTCTTCAAGTCATCTAGTGTTCCTACATCAGGACCAGAAGGATGAGTTCTCGTTATTTTTTCTGCAAACTTAGGCAGGTGCTTCCCAAAATTTTTGTAAACCCCAGATCTCCAGTAGAGATGGGGATTTCTCTGAAAACTTGCTCTCCTTCTTTTGTTAGATCTTTTCCCCATCACTTCCTCTAATTTAGTAATGACTACAATGTCACCCTCCTTTATAATCTTGTCTTAAATAGTATTTCTTGGTTTTATTTTTCCTTTTATATCGGTTCTCTTGCCCAAAACTGCGATCTTTCTTCTTAATAAATTTGTTTCCTCTAACTTAATCAACCACATCACAACCTTTTACTTTTTCACTGGCTCCATGCTTCTCCTTTGAATTCGGTATCTAAAACACACATATGATGCAACTCTTTTAAATATATTCTTTGTCTTTGGGTTTATAATATAACATTGCTTCTTACTTTCTTAAAATTCCATGCAATGCATACTCTATTCTTTTTATGTATTTATGATAAAAATCAATTCTTTATCTCTGGTTGAACACAGAGAATTTCAGTTGAATAGGCCCCTGAAATTCCATTTTCGGGGCTTACACAGTCAACAAATCTAACAACAACTAGGAACAAACACAGAAAGTGCATCTACTCCATATGAAGTAGAGAACTTGGTCTCTCCCATCGGTCTTTCTTTGACTCTATGAAGAGATGCAATTCAGGTCGAATTCAAGCTTGGAAATGGATCTTACACTGTGTGATAATTTCTAGCACAATTTTAGGGCATGGACCTTCTGAGCTTGTGTTCTAAAGTATAGGGGGAGTTTGGAACCTAAAGTCACCACTTCCCAATGAGGTTGGGAATAAAGGCAGCAGAAAATGGTTCATTCACTTGTGTAATACATTCCCTTTCTGCAGCAAGTCTGTCTGAGCTGCCTCTATGAGAATCAAGACGAGCCTCTTGTGTGGCCCATTTTTGCAAACCTTAATCTCCAATGTCTTTCAAAAGCAGTGATTTAAAGGTAAAACATTGTTGGCATAAGCTGTTTGGACTTGAAAAACTCAAAGAACTGCAAGATTCAAGCTAACTAAAGCTTTAAAATGGTGTCCTAGCAATTAGACACCCCATTTCAGTCCCTTAATCCCAGTCAGAGTGCCTAATCAAGACTGAACATCAAAGGCACACTTACATATGTTAGGGATTAAAAGAGAAAAATAAGTATTTATAATATATATATAATATGTATTATATGTATTTCCCTCCAAGTTCTCAATAAAATGAACAATAGATACAGCGATAAAAATCAAAATATCTGTACTTTGCCAATAAAGCTATATCATGATCAATAAGGTCTTCCTAATTCTCTGTGTCCCCAACATCACCCAATTCTTAGACTTTGGGTGACCCACTCAAAGGAAGACATACAAAGGAAACACTTACCTGGACAGCAGTGTGGGCCGTGATGTCCTCAAGGTAGTTAAGAGCCAGATTCTCTTCAGGCCCGCTTCTGGAAGGCAGATCTGGGTCTCAGCCAGTGTGATGAGCACATAAACTCAGAATCGGAGCTATGTTTATGCACACCAAAGCCGGAGTCACAGGAGAGAGCAGGATGGAGAATGGACAATGACCTGATTCCTGATGCCCCAGCTAGAGATTGTAATCTTTTTCTAATGGAGAAGTGAGAGGTAGGTGGGGCAAAGAGAAATATTTCAAAATGATTCTTTGCTTGGAAAGAAAGAGAGAAATAGGGACAAAGAACAGATCATTGCCTCCAGAGGCAGGGTCAGCCTGTTCCCTTCATCTCCTCTATGCGAGATAAGAAATACACTTATCTCACATCCACGGTCGGACTTGGAATTAATCCCCAGCTTCCAACCCAGATTTCAAGAAGACTTCTATTAATAGACTCTGTTACTAGTTCATTCCTATATCAGATTTGAGGAGAAGAGGGTGGGGTAAGGATATAGGGGTTCAGCCCAAATCCAACCAATCCCCAGAAACATTTCCTCCCTAAGCCTGGTCTGATAGACAAAAAGTAGAAAGAGGAATTCCAAGAGATTCAAAATGTTCTCCTAAGGTATCACATTCATAACTATTCCTCAAAACCTGCTGGAGTACGAAGAATAATGTTCAGATCAAGAAAGACCATTAAGCCGGGCGGTGGTGGCTCACGCCTTTAATCCCAGCACTCGGGAGGCAGAGGCAGGCGGATCTCTGGGAGTTCAAGGCCAGCCTGGTCTACAAGAGCTAGTTCCAGGACTGGCACCAAAGCTACAGAGAAACCCTGTCTCGAAAAACCAAAAAAAAAAAAAAAGAAAGACCATTAAAAAAAATCTTGTCTCTTTCATCTGCCCACTGTGGAGTCCTGAGTGTCTCTTTGATCCGATGGCAGTAGAGTATCAGAGGGCATTCTCAATGAAAGTCCCCAAGGCAGAATCCTGCTGTGGACATTATTTGAGACCTTGAAAATTGAAAGTTATGTATCAGTTGGAAATCTAAGTATTTTTTTAAACTTAATTCCAGAATGGTTAATAGCAGTTATTGTTAGCTTATTCAGTTCACTTACCCAATGGTAAAATCCTCTACTGCAAGAATAAAGAGAAAACTTTACCTCACCGGGCCCCACAGGACCCGAACTATCTAGCCTCGCACGAGGAAACAGACAGCTATAGGGATTCTTAATTCTCTTAAGGGATTCTTAATTCTCTTACTAATTTAAAAAAGAAAAAAAAACCTTTAAAGTTAGGATTTCCTCTTCCTCTGTGGAATTCAAGGGAAATCCCTTCTGCTTTGCTCTTCATGCCCCTATGATAAAATACTGAACCTCTTGAGGGTTATAGGCCCCCTTCTTTGGGCTAACCCAAGGATCCCTCCCCTCACATAGCTTATGAGAACCTAGTTACATTCCGATGCCATGTTTGTGCTCATTTATTCTCTCATGGATGCCTGAATGCTCAGGACCAGGAAAAGAAGAGAGACCGACACTCAGAGTTAGTCCATTAGCCCCAAAGGAAAGGTTTCTCCCAGGTGGTCAAAGAACCATTCTCACTTTAAAACCACAGCTTGTGGGCATGAGAATGGACTTCACCTGGGAGGCAGTGGCAGGTGGATTTCTGTGAAGTTCAGGCCAGTCTGGTCTGCAGAGCAAGTTCCAGGACAGCCAGGGCTTCACAGCGAACCCTGTCCCCCGCCCCCAAGAAAAAATAAATAAATAAATAAATGAATAAAGAGGAAAGGAAAGAGAAGGGTTTGGGTATTTATTAAATACAGCAGCCAAAGGACTCGGGGAGCCCCTCAGCATGAGAGGTTTACAGAAGCGGCAGAAAGCAGGAGAGGGCATGTGGAGACAGAAGGCAGGCTCTGTTGTCTCAGGTCGCAGGGAGGGAGAAAATGGGGACACAAGCACGAAGGAAAGCCATTTAAAAGGCAAACACTTCACTTTTACTCACAGCACTTGCCAGAAACTTAGCATATAACTTTCAAGATAACTTAAGCTTCAGCATTTAAATATATAGAGCAGGGGAGAGCAGTTTGCTTAATTCGGTGCCTCTTAGGCTCCCGCGAGATTACAACATCCTCTACAAGTTGATTCATGGGGTGGTATAAGATATCCAGGAGGGACCACAGGGGACCTTATCGGGTTAGGAAAGGCCTTCTAGCCTCATATTTAGTGAAAGGAACACATACACAGGCACATACACAAACACAGGCACAGGCACACACACACACCAATGATTTCAATCCACAGTAGCTAGGACACACCACAGAAAAATACTTCTGATGTCCGATTCCTTCAAGGGGGCAGATGGGCCCTGAGGTCCTAATTTAAGATTCTGTCGTTAGAGAAGATGCTCCTATTTCAAAATAGCTATTATCTAGTTGCTCTGTCTGCAAATCCAAGATAGCAGCGCTCTAAAACAAACCAATCTCTCACCTTTTCCCCCTCACCCACCAACTCGCCTGTAACAGAAACAACAATGTACAGACCTCCACAGAAATTCAATCCTACTTGCCCGCTAAGAAGTGAATAGACTCTACCATGCCTGAGATTACACACGGTGAGGCAGCGGGAACTTCGTCTCTCTGTTTCTATCAATGGTTGTGAAAAGTCTTGTTTTGCACCCGTCCCATCCAAAAGTGACTTGAGCTTGCCTTCTAGGTGAAGGAGAAAGTATTTCAGACCAGCTTTTTCTTTCTGGTGCTATTATGATTGTTTTCTAATTACTTAATCAATCTCCTCATAGTCGTGAGCCAGAAAGTTACCACCCCTGAGAAGAAATTTTTTTTTAAGAGGAAAAGGGCCAAAACGCAAGCGCAGGGTTCCACATTATGCTATAGGAACTGCAAGCAGACCCATACCACTCCCCAGGCACAAAAAAGGGCATCCCAGCCATACATCCACAAAGCAGAGGTAGCTGGGACGATTGGGAGAGTGGAAGATATTGGCTTCCCATCAACCCGGAACTGTTGTTTAAAAGATAATAGAAATAAATTAGTAAACATTGCTGTTTACAGAAATAGAAATAATTTCTGTTTCCAAAGGCCTCTCATCATCCAAGTCTGGACATTTCCAAGACTGCCACCCTGGGTACCATCACCAAAGTCCGCCCTAGTCAATGTGACATCAGAGTCTTTTTGGACTGGGAGTTCCTCAAGCATCAGAGAATTCAGTTTTACATCTCTGGTTCCGTGGAAGGAAGAATCTTCAGTACGTTGAAGAGTACCGGAAGTTCATCCCTTCTCTTTGGTTCCTAACTGGCTGCTTTGAAGCAACAGTTCCTTTCAGATGGTAATTGCGTTCCTTTCGGATGGTAATCGCGTTGCAAGACTTCCGACTATCTTCTGGCTCCCAGTCCCTCTCCAGAGTCCCACAGGCTTGTCTGGAACCCATCCTCAGAGCGGAACAACCAGTCTGTGCCTTTGTCTAAGGACCCTGGAACATAGGAATCGACAGAGAGAAAAGGACATGGCCTGGGCGGGAGTGTGGGGGAGGGGGCTGTGCTCGAGGGAAAGACAGACTGCAAGGACAGTCCTACAGTCAAGCAGTGAAGCTGGTCTCCTGGCCAGAGCCAGAGCTGGAGTCGGAACCAGAGCTTTCCGCCATGGCTGGGGGTGCGGGGCGGGGGGTGCGGCGGCGCCCCCGGTACTCGATCATGTCGGGATGGTAAGTCGGATGGCGACGGGCATGCTTGGTCAAGTGGTCGCTTCGGGAGAACTGCTTGGGGCACAGCGGACAGGAGAAGCGCTTTTCACCCGTGTGCGTCCTGTAGTGGCGGGCCAGCTCGTCAGAACGCGTAAACTTCTTGTCGCAGTCGAGCCAGTCGCAGGAGAAGGGGCGTTCCCCCGTGTGGGTGCGTTGGTGTGACTTGAGGTGCGAAGACTTGTAATAGGCTTTGTTGCAACCCGGGAAGGCGCACTGGTGTCGCTTGGATGCAGGTGTAATCGGCCTTCTCCGGAACGTCGGGCCCATTGCTGGCGAGGGGCGGGCCCCTGGGGGCCCCTCGGGCCCCTCTCCGCTGTCATCGGGGTCTTCTTGGGCATCAGGTGCACTCAGGATGGCAGGTTCACCGCAGGAGCTCTCCGCTCCGGAGAACTCCTCCTCCAAGAAGGCCTGGACCGGCTCGGAGCACCCAGTGGGGCTGGAGCACCAGGTCGGCTCGCAGCAGCTAGTTGAGACACACGGGACTTCTCCCGAGGTCTCCCGGGAGCCTTCCACAGCACTGCAGCTTAGATCCGCCAAAGCGCTCGCAGCCAGCAGGTGGGGGGCTCCATCGCCCTCGCCAGGGTTAGGGGAGGGGATCTGGAGGACCGGGGGGATCCACAGCACCCCCCGTGTCCCGGAACCCGTCCCCGCCGACTCCCGTGGCACCGCACCCACCTCGGAGACAGCTGCGGCTCCCGCTCCCTCGGGGTTCGCTGCGCGCTGGTGCAGCACGGGTCCGGTGGACATAGACACCAGGCATTCGGCTGCGAAGTAGTCCAGGCAAGCCACGGCGGCCGACATGCTGGCGGCGCCCGGTTGCGGGCGAGCGCCGTCCGAGCTCGGCCCGCCGGGGGCTGGAGAGTCTCCCGGAGCGTCCGTCCCGCCGCTCGGAGCCGGACAAGCCGGAGACCGGTGCGCACCGCTTGCTGTCCCGCAACCGCCGCTGCCGGCGCTGAACCCGCCCCGCTTGACGCGCCCCTGACTCTCTGGAGCCTGCGGGGGTGGTGGGGACCCGCCCCGGCCCGAGGACACCCCTGGATCGCGCTGCCGCGCGGGCTAAGGCATTCCCAGCAGCCTGAGAAATTATCTTGTCTGCGCTTTCTCTCCGCTGCTGGCGAGCCAGGTAATTTCAATGCGCGCAAGTCCCGGATCGCAACTTCTGGGCAGCCTGCCGGTCTCGCCGCCCCCCTCTCCCCCCCGCGCCCCTGGTCCCTGGCCAGCTGGGTGTCCAGCGGAGTCCTAGAAACTTTTTTTCTCCTTTAAGGGGGGGCGAAAAAAAGCCGCGTTCGTACCTGATTTGTCTTTCGCTTCGCAAACGCGATCGCTGGCGAAGTGGGCTGGGATTGCGTTTGAGTCGCGTCCACCGCTCGCTGCCCAAATTGAAAATAGCCCCAAGTCTGCATCCAAAAGAAAACGGGGACGAAACAAAGTTTTCTCATTTAGCAGTTCGGCTGTTAATACAGGATCGGCAGCCGTGTCCTAAGCAGATCCACCACGTAGCCATTAATTAATAGCGTTTTGAAGCAGAAACGTTTTTAACCCTGGCGAGCGCGAAGAATCCTCCCGGCTTGAAATAGAAACTTAAAATCCTTGGAGTAACGATTTAACTATTCAAGCAACGAAAGAAAAACGCATGTTTAAACTGCATTAACCTGTCACAGGCACACAAACAAATTTCCGCGCTGAAATATAAATTACAGACTAGCAGCGAGATAAACACATTAAAATGGACTCCCACAATTTTAATAATAGAAAGTCACGTTTCCAATTAGGCAGCGTCTTTTATTTCTCTTTTGACAAAAATTTAAAAATAAGAAAATTCAGCAAAATGATATAGAATGTTCATCCAGTGGTTTGTGATTGTGGGGGGCTTTTTCTTTGTTTATAATCAAATATGTGAATGATTGCTATTACACGTCTTTACTGCCTTTTTTGCTCTCCCCCTTTTTCAATTTTTAAAATTAAAAAACCCACAGAAAATAAACAGGATCATTTCTAAACATAGCCCTTCCACAGCTTGGGATGTACACAGGCTTTAGTTTTATAATATGAAGCTCTGTGCATTTTGTTTGCAATGCTTCAGTATTTTTTTCCTTTGGAAAATTAAAATGGTACACATGCATCAAGAATAACTTATGTCCATATGCTTAATGACTAGAATAATCAAATATGATATTTTTGTCGTGTTTGCTTCGCATTTTTCACTTATATTAAACATTCAGAGAGGGCTGACTGTCTGACGGTCACTTTCCTCCTCCCCGGTACATTCCTTTCCTAGCAGCTACTCGCTATGGTAAAGTGCAGTGTATCTTCTTCTAACACTTGCTATACCTTATTGCCCAGTCAACTATGTATGTAAATACGTTTATGAAGCCTTGTTGGGGTAGTTGCAATTTTTAACAAATGCTGCAGTGCTGCACTTTTTGCAGCTTGCTTCTCTCAGTGTGATTTTTCATGCTGATACCTGTAGAGCTGCTTATTCATTTCAGCTGCCTTAAAATAATATTGGCAGCTGTACTGTTATTAAGGAGAGCCAGTTCTGAAACTGATGATTTTTGCTAAAAGTATTTGCCTCAAATTTTCATATGCTGCAGCAATCTTTACAGGAAAATTCTACCAGAATGATTTTCTACCTGTTTCTCTTTTCAAGTTGTGATTTAGAAAAACATGTAAAGATATTTTTAAATGCTGAAAGAAGAGAATACAAGCGTACCTGTCTTCTGTAATTGATAAATGTTATCATTCTGTCATATCTGTTTCAGATCTTCTTTTATCATTTCTGCTCCCTTTGCCTGACTCCCTGGCAGCACTCCCCACCCTTTCCCCCAAAGGCAAACACTATCATGAATTTGGTATGCAATTTGCAATTTAGGCTGCGCACTTTCAGCTGCATATAAATCTATATGAGACACTACTTTTTAAAAATGCATGCACATGGTTTTAGGTTATATATATTATTCTTCAGCTTGTTTCTTCCTTCTTGGTATGTTTTTATTTTTTCCTATTCATGTTGCTAAATATAAATGTAGTTCATTAATTTTAATTATTCCATCTTAGATCCAGGCATATGAATGTGTCCTGTTTATCGATGATCCTATTGATGAGTGTTGGAGTTACTGCCAATATTTTGATATTAATTGGTGCATGTTTGTCTTGCACATATGTAAGACTTTCTCCATGTGTATACCTAGAGGGGCACTGCTAGGCAGCACTCACGTTTGGAGTTTTATTAGGCACTGCCAAATGACTCTCCAGTTTGCACACCCATCAGTAGTGGGTGAGAGGTTCTGTCTCCCTCACATGACATTAAACACTTTCTAGATTTAGACTTATTTCTGCCAATTTGATTTTTTAAATACCCAGTATCTTGTTATTTTATTTGAATTTCCCTCACTGCTAGTGAGGCTGGGCATTTTTCTGCATATTTATTGGCTGTTGAAGTTTCCAAGTCTGTGATTTGTTTTTCCATAGCCTTTGTCATTTTTCCAATAGGCTATGTATGCTTTTTATCTTTCATCCCTTAGATTTATAGTGTTTCTTGCATATGTACATTGAACATATTGTCCCAATCTATAGCTTGTCTTTTAACTTTTGATGTCTTCTGTATTATAAAAAAAAATGTAAAATGTAGTTGTGGTCACACTGATCCCTTAAAAACCACCACCACCACCACCAACGACGACGACGACAACAACAGTTTTTGCTGCATCTGTATCATTTAAGCAACACCTCCACACCTGATGCATGAAGTTGCACGTCTTTCTCTCTGATGTTTTCCTTTCCACTTGTGAAAAGCAGGAATTCATTTCAGTCCCCTCTCCCCAACCACGGAAAGCCTGCTGTGACCTGACTTGCTGAGCAGCCATCCTGTCCCTATTAATGTGTAATACCACCATGATTGCAAATTAAATTTCCATATATTCATGGAACTGTTCCTAGTCTGTCCTTTTCCACAGATCAAACCAATTCTGAGCCAATAACAGACTCTTAATTACCCTGGCTTGATAATAAGTCTTAATTACGATGCCCTGATAGTCACTCCTGATGTACAGAAGGATGTGCCCCTTCTTGTTCACTTTTGCAACTGCACTGACCATTTTTAGACTTCACCCCTATACTAACTTTAGCATCAGTTTGTCAGATTCTAAAGAAAAGTATTTTGCTGGGTTAAGTTAACAATTTAATTTGAGGAGCCATGATATTTTTATAAAGTCAAGTGATCCAGTTCATGAATATCATTCTGATTTTCAAGCATCCTTCAATAACATTTTATAATTTGTTTGTAGAATGCCTGTGCCTGTTTGTTCGTTTCCCCCGGGGGGGTACCCTTACAGCTTTTGTTATCATGACAGTTGGATAATTTTTTTATTAAAAATGTAATTTACTGATTGCTGTTTATGAAAGGGCTAAATGATCTTATTTAAAAGGCAAATATTCTTATTAGTTTATTTTTAGAAGACTTTTGTATTTTTCGTGTAGATTAACATGTGATCAGTAAATAACACCCTTGATGTCTTTCCCACCTTAATCTCACTGTGTGTGCTGGGACCTCCTGTGCAGTAAGAGTGTTAGGAAGCACTCCCCCGTTTCTGACTCATTGGGAATATATCTAGTGTCCATCCTGCTTATCCTGTTTGCTGTGCATTTTTTTAAAAAGAACCCTTTATCAAGTTAGGGTATTTTTTCTATCCAACTTGTGTTTATAGTAGGACTATTTTAAAAATGAGATGGATACTGTAATTTTATTATATACTTTTCCTCAGACCGTTGAAGCAGTTATAGATTTTGTTTTGGGATGTTAAAGCAACAGGTCATGTTGATAGATTTTTCCAGTGTGAGCCTGTTGAATCTCTAAGATAAAGCAACAGTGCTTTCCATAATCAACTGTCACATTTTCAATGCACTGCTTCAAACTATCTATCTATCTATCTATCTATCTATCTATCTATCTATCTATCTATCTTAGCATCTTATTCACAAGTAAAGGCTTAGGATTTCCCTTTCTTATACTGTGCTTGAGTGTTGACTGGTATCAGGGCTATATTACCTCTGCAAAAATACATTTGGAAATTTTTTCTTTTCCAATTTTCTCTGAGAGTTTGTTTCTGATAGATATTATTTCCTTGAATGTTTAGTGAATCTCATCTGTGAAGCTACCATATTTTGAAAATTTAATATAATTTCTCTATCCTCTAAATCATTTTGGTAATTCAGCTTTCTCTTAAAAATAGACATATTCAAATCTACAAAATTTTGAAATTTGGCTCATAGTATCTCATTTTAACTGTACTGCTATTTCTGTTGTCATGCCCCATTTTTGTTCCATATACATCTATGTATAGTGAACTCTTTTTCTCCTAAATAAACAAAGGTTTATTTATATTTTTTTTACGAGCCTGTTGCTATTTGTGATCCTTTCAAATGGGCAGCTTTGGTTGACAATATATTTTTTTTTAAATATGGAGACACATGTTTACTTCCTGGGCTTCTTTTACTCAACCCCTGACACGCGGGCTGAGTGTCCACTTCACTGTGATTTCTCAAACATTCAGTTTTCAGGAGGACGCTCTTCCTGAATTTCCCGGCTATTAGGTCACTTGAGCCCTTCTGTAGCCAGTGTTTATTGGGGAAGCTCTTGGGATTTGACTCTTGGAAGTACAATTGAGGATGATTTGAACTGGAAAGTAGAATAAGGGTGATTTCTCAATGTGGTGTATACAGTGGCCTGGAAATAAATGTTACTAAGAGAATCTTGCAAGCCCATTCAGAGCCTCCCAGGAACATCACACAGATGTCCTGGAAGACCATCTCGGCACCCCCTGTGACCTAATGACTCCGTGCAGGAAAGCAGTAGGAATTCAATAAGGACGCACAGAATAGATGAATGATCACCAGTCTCAAAAAGACAGCTTTCCTGGAAACACTGTGAACCCAGCTGCATCTGGTTCCGTCTGGCTCCTCTTTGTCAAAAGTAGGTCCATTCCTGGTCTGGGCCTTTTCTTCTCCCAGTTCCAGTTCATCACAGACTTCCTCCCTCTCCAGCCTCTTTTGTCCTTGTCTTTTTACAGCAATTTGAGTCAATATCAAATAATGGACTAATAGCTTTAATTTTAAAAATCCCCCCTCAATACATCAGACACAATAACTATATTGCCTTTCAGACGTGCGTTTCTCAAGCCTGAATGCATTCTCCGCCACCCCTTCCTTACCCTTGTGTATTACTAAAGTCACTTTAGCATTAGCTCTCTCTTTTCTACAGAGATTGTCCTGGTTACGATAATGCGGACGCCTCGCAGTGTGTCAGTGCTCAGCCCCACTGAGCTGTATGCCGAAGAATGGCAAACTTGGTTATAGATATCTTACCACAATGAAATCTTCCTTAAAAAACAATAAAAAACTAACATGGGTCCTCTCATTGCTAAATCCAACCACCAAGTAACTAGCATTCTCAGAGCTGAGCAGTTGGGCAATCCTGAAACATTCTCGTCTCTTGGCTTCTGTAACCCGACATTCTTTGAGGCTTTCTTCATTTCTTGGTTCTTTAGCAGTTTAAGTCTTAATTACTCATTTTTTCCTGTTTTACCTCACCTCTAAAATTCTACCCTGTCTCTCTAGGTAATGGATAGTACTTCCCATGATTTAAGTACATAGGTACACTCTTAACTTCTGAAATTATGATCTCTTACCCAGATCTCTTCTCCAGAGATGCCAGGTTCAAATCCCTCTAACCCCTTGGTAACACCCCAGCCCTCCTGACGTGTCTAACAGATATTTCAGACAATAGGCTCAGAAGTTGAATTCTTGCGCATTCTCCCCGTCTCAGCCTCCAGCACTCCTAGCAAGCTTGCCAAGCTTCTCACAGCTTTCCACATAGTCCCACATATAACTCATCTCAAGTCTGCTCAGTTTTACCTTCAAACTAGATCTGCATCGCCCACTTCGCTCGTTTTCCCTACCAGCATCCTACTCCAAACCGTCACCATTTTTGAATACGCTACAGTGCTTCCACGTTCCCCTCCCTGATTACCCTGCTTCCCCTTGGTCTATTCCATTCTCTTCTCTGTCATCCACTGAATGACAAAGTCCTCAAAGCCAGGCATAGTCAAGACAAACCCAAAATGGAAGAAAACGACCTGGCTGGTGCTTGTTTTTCCACCTGCATGTTCCTCTTATTATAGTCCTGCTTCCACTGGCCTCTGGAAATTCTAGGTCCTCAGACTCTGAAGATTTATAAGCCTTTGAGTGGGTTTCCTTCCTCATCCTCGGCTGCTCATGCCTCAAGGAACTCTTACGCATCTTTACCTAGTCTTACTACCCCCAAGAAGCCTGACGTCCCCCCAGTCTAACCCCTGTTCTCTCTGTTACAAAGTGACCCACTTATTTAATTATTATTTATCAGGATTCTCTTCTTTGCCTGGCAGAATATGAGGCAAATACCGGAGTGAACAGAACAGTCTCTGTTTTCATGTTTGCATTTTCGGAAGACAAATATCAGACAGTAAGTGGCAAATACACATGTCAGGTAGTTGATGAATGCTATAGGGAGCTATGCAATGGGATCGGTGAAATAGGGGTTCTGAAGGGAGTATTCTGGGTAGGGTTATTGAGAAAATTAAAAACTAAGGAAAGAAAATGCAGAGATTTCAGTCAGGCACAGTGGTGCACGCCTTTAATCCCAACACTGGTGAGGCAGAGGCAGAGGCAGACAGATCTCTGTGAGTTCGAGGCTTTGCTTAGTGAGTTCCAGGACAGCCAGGACTACAGAGAAAGAACCCTCTCAGGGCAGGAAAATGGCGAGGTGCTGGGCAGCAGGATTTGGGTGACTGCTGTAGCAAATAGCAAATTACCATAGATGATCAGTGGCCTAAAACACCCAAAAAACTGTTTTCTCATGGGTTCAGAAGTCCAAAATGGATCTCAACAGGAAAAAAAAAAAAAAAAAGACACAGCAGGCCCTAGGTAAGAATCTGTTTCTAGTCCTGGCTTCTAGAGGCAGCTGAATCTTTAGCTACAAAAGACACCTTCCAGGCTGGTGAGAATCCTCAGCAGGGGAAGGCATTTGCCTTCAAGCCCCCAGCCTCCAATGGTGGAAAGAGAGAACTGGCTCGTACAAGCTCAAGTGCCACATGTGGGAACACACACAACACACTCATAGACACTCACAGTCACATGTGCAAGCACACTGAATACACATAATGATTTTTCAAAGGACACCTTTCTCCATCAACAGTGGACCAAGGCTGGAACAAGTCTTGCCTTTCCCTGTTGCATTGCTCAGAACTCCTGCTTTGCTCCTCACTTTCAGCTGCCCTTGTGACTGCATGCAGCACACTTGAATGGCCCAGGAGGACCTCTGCATTTCCAGACCAGCTCTAAAGGCCTAGAGCTCATTTACCACCTTCGCTCTGCATTGGCATGCAAACATAACATGTTTATTGGGTTCTGGGTATTAGGATGTGGACATCTCTGGGGAGTCATCATCCTGCTTAGCACAAAGCCAAGGCAGATATAGCAAAAGCAAGCATGGGGAGAGGAAAAAGCCCTGGGATCTGGAGCAGGTGGGAGGCAGGCCATGGAGCATTTTGCAAACCAATGGAAGGAGTCTGTTAGGTAATCTCAAGGAGGATTTTGAACAGTGGGGTCATATAAATTAATTTGTGAAGAGTCTCCCTAGATGCTGTGTGTCAAATACACTAGGGTTCAGGAAAGAGTGTGACCAGGCGATCCCCTTCATAGGCTGCTGCAGATACAAGAAGCAAGAGATAGTGGTAAGTAGGTGGGGGGGAGGCTGCGGCCAGATTTGGGGTGCTGTTTGAAATCAGAGTGCAGGGTGTTTGCAGATGTGTTGGCTGGAGGGGATGAAAGAAGACTAGAATTGGCAAACTCCTCCAAAGATTGCATCTTCAAGACATTTTTTATTGGGAAACAGATGCTTTAAAAGAAGTAGGACTCAGGGGACAAAAAGTGGAAGCTTGGTTTTGGAGATTCTGAGTCATTCTTTTAGACATGCATGCAGAGGTGCAGAGTTGGCTCTATGAAGGTCATGCTGTTTGAGGTCCAGCTGCTTCCTGGTTGACCGATGGGATAAAAGGACCAAAGAACTAGTGTGTTTTCACAACCATCCCTGAAGAAAACGATGTTGAGTTTCTTAAAATGCTACATGTAATTATTTGCTTAAAGAGTTTTTTAGTGTACTGATAATAAAATATTCTTAAAGCTATCGATTTAGTGTTAAATTCTAAAAGTAAAATACTTTACAAAAATCTTATCAAGGCATACAATATTTTAGATTGGACTCGTAAACTACTGTGCTCCTAACGACCAGGTTTCATTTAGATCCAATTGAACAGCTTTGTTGAACACTCAGGCTCACGCTCATTCACAAGCAGAAGTGGTCAAGAGGGACAGAGTTGAGCGAACAGTGTAAGTTCTGTTGCACAACACAGTGACTTTAGCCCGCTTTAGATGCTCTACATCTGTCGAAAACAGAATGGCCCTTAATTTAACTAAAGGTCAATACTCAGAGCCTGTAGAGTTGTAAGCTTCCGAGGAGAACTGGAAAACAGAGAACGTCCCCAGTAAACTTTCACATAAGACTTGACTCAGGAGAGTTAGCTACATTCAGACAGGAAGGAAGTTCCTGTGAGATTCTCTGGATTCTGCTCAGTAGTTCAGAGCATGGGATTTGACTTTGGAGTGTAACAAGCTAGGCTGAACATGGTGCCCTCCTCTTTCCCATGGAGGGGATTATAGGTTGGCGACAATAACCTGTCAAGATGACGATGTGCAAGCCTTGCTACTCAGCCATTCCTTGCTTTGGTGACATGCCTTAGAGGAACTCATAATCTCCCTCAGAGATCATCCACAAACATGTTCAGTGCAGCATTTCCTGTGGTCTTTTGAAACAACCTAAATATTTATGAAAATGCAAGGCAGTGCTATATAGGATTAAAAATAAATGACGAACCAAAGCTTGCTAGATCATGGGTGGTGTTTTCTGTTCAGTAAACAGAGTAGAGGCAAAAAATACTGCAAGATTTTAGAAGTAGGTGTCAAAAATGATACCACTTTTATTTTAACCACCACCAACAAGAAAACCTACTTAATTTTACGAACATGGGCTAATTATTACCTTATCAGTTCCTCCTATTTTGTGAACAGGTCAAAGAGCAGCCGGATTGCCAGGGTTTGACGCTGTCACCTACCACCTATGTGACAGTAATTAAGTGAAGGTCCCTGGTTCATAGAAAGAATAATAGCACCTATTTCACCAGGTTATAGCAGGAATATGCTAATGTGTTGAATATGATTCTATAGCACACAGGCAGGTAGCAAGCACTGCATTTGTTACTATGTGCTGTTTATCTGTATATTCTCCATCCACCTACATCCATAATGCTGTTTCCATATTTTTAAAGTATGATATATCAGTTGTGGTAAACAAAAAATTTAGAGCAGGAAGGAAAAAGGGAAAGTTTTGCCTGATTTTTTATTGGTTTGTTTATTTAAAAAAAAAAACTGAAATGAATGAGGCAAAATGATAAGATTTGTCCGTGTGAACTGTAGGTACATTGCTGATTGCCTTATTATTCTCTGTACTTTTCTGTGCCCATGCAATGCTTTAGTTTTTTAAAGTCCCAGAACACAGCTAGAGCATCAGATGCACAACAAATATCCGGTAGATGATTGAGTGATTAAGGAGTGGCAGGGACTGTGGACGCAGCCCCACAAATGTCTAGCCAGATGCCCCTCTTAGTCTGCTTCCTAGGAGAGAGGGAGGGGGAATGCTGGCCATTAGGAGGAAAAGCAGCCTTTAAACCACGAGGATTCGGGGCGACAGTGAAGTGGGGCTATCAAGGTTCGCTGGGAAAACGATTTGAACTTCAGATCCTCCGCTCAGGTGAACCAATTAGTCAAATGTGGGGGCAAAATTAAAACACTTTAAGAAAGGCACGTGGTCAGAGTACAGGGCACCCAAGAGCCTCCCTGCAAGAGCAGTTAGCGTATTCTGGGAAAATGATGGGTGAAAAGAGGAAGGCAGAAAGGGCAGGAAATTTAGGGACAAAAACCGGTGGAACTTAAAATGATTATTGATGGGGGAGGAGAGCGGGGAGAGGAGGAGGGAGGGGAGGGATGTGGGGAGAAGCGAACCAACCCTCTGAGCTGCAACTAAAGTCCCTGATGGTTTCTACTTAGAAGGCAGCAGAAGGTCCAGGGCAGGATTTTGATTGTTTAGCGAGCAGCTAGTTAGAGTGAATAATTGAACATATTAATTTTATAAATACGATTAAACATGCGGCTTAAAAATTAAAGAATCAACCACTGGGAAAAATTGAAGTAAGATGCATAACTTCCCAACCATTACATTTATTTATTTATAGTGAAATAAGGGGAACACTCCAATCCAACAGAGGAGGGGCAGGAAAAAGGAAAAATTATGCTAAATAGAAAATAATTAAATGGATGTGGTTAGATTGAAGTGCCAATAATGCTGATGAGAATAGATTCACCACACTGAGAATACGGAGGCCTTCAGGTTGGAGTCAACAGAAAGAGGACCAAAAATCCTAAAAACTATATGCTGTGTATCTACAACGCCTAAAACCAAGTCACCCAGGGATTTAAATTTAGGTAATATAAAAAGATATACTATGTAAATGTCAACCATGCAAACCACTATTATTTTTAAGCATTTCAAGTAGCAAAATAAGCAGTTGGTATATTCTAATAAAATAATTAAGAGACTTTATACTCAAGAAATACTAGGTGAGCAGTTTGCTTAGACTCACATAGCCTTCTATCCAGGAAAGTCCAGGGTAAGACAGAAATCACACAACTTACAATTGCTGCCCTAGGCATAAAGTCACTGTTTAACAACAAAAAGGTAGTTTTTAAAAACCCAACAAAGACAAAAGCCACTATCCTCTTGGAAGTGAGCAAGTATGCGTCTAATTAACTTGGATTATAGAGAAATTCGATTTGAGATTACAAACTACTTGGAAAGGAGCAAATGAGCCAATCACACTTCAAGGTCTGCACGCGGTGACAAACTGGAGCAAACGGAGAGATTTGCAGCCCTAGCAGCCTGCAGGAACAGAAACCTTGAGAATAAACAAATGGAGCATTGGACTCCAGCACTAGAAATAACAGAAGAAAACGTCCCAAGAAGTAAAAGGAAGACAAGAATAGCAACAAAGTAGAAATTAACCAAATAAAAACAAAAATAGTTGGACCTCATTAATAAAACCATTTACCATCCTCTGTCTGGCAAGACCAATAAAATGGATGAGAAAAATATAAAAGACATGACCAATGTAAGGAGCAAGAGAAGTGTGTGGGAGAAAACGGAGGGATCGTTGTGTACAACTTAAAATAAATACAGCTAACATTAAGAGGAAACGCTCTATCCACGGAAGGTAGACAAGGATGATGGTTCAACAAGCAGTAGCTATCCCTCACACCGGACTGAGTAGAAGCAAATGGATACCGCGTGCGGTAACAGACACCCAGAGTTCTAGCAGGCCATCCTTAGCTATACAGAAAGTTCCAGGCCAGCCTGAGCTATACAACCCCTGTTTTGGGATGTGTTGGGGGGGGGGAGAATAAAGAAAATAATCAAAGATCAGAAAGAAACCAGAAGCAGACACAAGTAATTTTGCCACGTACAACTATGAAAAGAAAGGAACAGGCCTTTCTGTCTTATGAAGTAAGGGACTCAAAAAACAGAGAGACACCTTTTCATTCACAAGGCACAGCTTCCTCTGATAGAAGCGAAAAGAAGTTAATCTTGCAAACAGCCATACAAACAGTCTAAACATTGAAAGAGCCCTGAAACCCTGCTCAAGTGTTGAGTGTTCACCGGCTGGACCTTGATGGAATTCATTGTATTCTCTGAAGAGAGCAAGGATGATATTTTCCACAGGTGCTTCAGAAAGCAATTGATAAATGCAATACTCAGTCCTGCTAAACAAATCTTAGCGGATAAGTCATAAGGGGAGAAACATTTGCTGTCTGAAAGCAGTTCTCTCCCACACATCTGAGGCTTGAACTAACCGTCCAGTCGTGAACAATGGGAACAATGAAGGAATAGGTGCAGTGTTGAACCAGACGCCCCATCCAACTCAATGCTTTGAAGAGTGTGAAGTGAAAAATTTTAAGATACAAAATTGTCACTTTTTTACAGATATTCCCATGTAACTTTTTTTTAAAGTTCAAGAGAAAAGTCTAAAAACTATGTAGCTAGTAAGATATCAATGGGATAACTATACTCACATGTTCATGGAGGAGTTACACCACTAAATTGAAATGCACAAATAATGGTTTGAGAAAATAGAGAAACACATAGTGTTTCCTTATAGAGATGCTGGGTGCTGCGAAACCACCCTGTTTATAAAAATCAGCTCAGTAAGCACCGACAGCTACACAGTATCGAGTGTATTTATAAATATTTATAAATGCAACGCTCTGCCATTCAGAGGAGCAACAGGTTTCTGGATGGGATCTGGCGAGAGGATTTGAGTTCATCTGGAAGAGAAACATGACAAGAGTAACATTTCCAGCAGCTTTCAAAACAAAGATTCCGTGTGGTGTCGGCATGGGAATAGTCTCGTTAATTGGTATAACAAAAGACATGATCCAGAAACAGCCATGTAAATGAGAGAGCTCAGGGAAGGACAACAGCAGTGACGTTCCAAGTGAGGGGAAACATGGACACTCACTGAAGAACATTGACAGTCGCTGGGGGGGGGGGGGGGCGGTAAGTTCAATTACTTTCACATACGATCTTCAAAAGGTTCTATGTGGATGAGCGATCTGAGCTCTAAAATAAAGTTTAGGATGTGAAAGAATATTCTCAGTAAACACAAGTATTTGACAAAAACTCACAGAAAACTTAAACTGTGAATGGGATGTCTGAAAGACGCTTCTATTGTACTTAACGATGAAGCGTGGGGCGACCGCCCCCTCCGTCACCGGGAAGCGAGGGCAGTCCACTCCTATCTTTGTTCAGTGCCTTCCTGGAGGTTTTCACCCCTTTTCATGCAGTGAGGCATGAAGACAAAACAAAACAAGAAAGGCATGTCTGCTGGGATATCAGTGAGAAACCGCTCTCTTCCAGATGAGATCAGTCTGCTTAAAAACTCCCAAGGAATCTATTAAAAAGTTACAAGAAACAAAAAGCAATTTTAGGAAGGTTTTAGGATGTGAGGTCAATATTAAAAAAATCAATCGTATTCCTATATCCAGACAATAGACAAATAAAAACCAAAAATAAGAAAAAGAAATGCTTTCTAAAAAAAAAAAAAGAAAGAAATGCTTTCTACTAAAACTAGCACCAAATGAGAAATATTTAATACATGTTTAATGAAATGTGCATTATCTGTGATTATAAAATTAATAAACACCAGTGAAAGCTTATATACGCACATGTTCAAGTTCACAGAAGATGCAGCATTGGGTAGAAATCGTGTCAATTCAGTGTGGTCCGGATCAGAATCCCAATCGATCGTGACTCCTGTGCAGGTCACATCTACTGACAGGAACTAATGTGAGACAATTCTGGAAAAGAACATCCTTTGGTTTAAGGAATTAATTTACAGCTACAGTCATTAGAACAATGTGAGTCCGATCCCAAGTTTGGAGCCACCCTGGGCTACATAGTATGTGCCTCTCTCAGAAAACAAGCAAACAAACATGATCCCGATCTAAACCTTGTATCTTGTACTTTGCAGCTTCTAAAAACTTATGACCGGAATGTATCATAGACCTAAATGTAAATTCCAGGGCTATGAAGAAAATCCACAGAAGAGGGGGAAAGTGGCTGTGTTCTGGGGTTAGGCAAGATTCCTTATACACGATACCCAAAACATAAACTGTTAAGAATGGATTTCTTTAAAAATTATAAACACTTATTCATATTTTTTTCTGCAAAAGACACTGCTAAAACATTGAGGACAAGACGCAGACTAGAAGAAATTTTTACAAATTGTGCATCTGACAAGAGATTTATTTAAAAATATAAAGAACTTGGAAATTCAATAAGTAAGAAAACCCCTCAATGTATGAAGTGAACAAAATCTTTGCTCAGATACCTCACCCATGGGAGATGCTGAACATGATCAGTTTTGTTTAAAGTACAAGTGAAATAAACTCACAGTGAATTACCCATTTACACGTACTCGAACGTAACTTTCCAACCAGGCAAGTGAAGGACACCGAGGGAGGAACACAGAATAGTATCCCTGCTTTAGAGGACAGGGTGACCGCCTGTGCGGCCCAACAGCTCCCTTAAGACCCTCTAACCCTTTAGATGCCCAAACTTTAGAAGCAGCCTAAGAGCCCTTCAGCGGGTGAAGGGTTCTTCCTTATAATAGAATGCAGCGCGAAGAAGCCAAGGGAGGCAGACAGTGATCCATACAACACCAGGGCTGAGTGGGAGAAGTCAGTTCTGTGTGCAGGAGAAATCCCGTAACATACCAGAGGGACCAGAGAGGTGCTCCGTGGATTAGAGCACTCGCTGCTCTTCCAGCGGTCCAGAGTTCAGTCTCCAGGACCCACATCAGGCGGCTTGCAACCAATGGTAGCTTCTAACACCTCTGAACCCTGAGGGCACCTGCGTTCCCATCAACATACCCACATGCAGACATACACACCTACACGTATTAAAATAATAACAGTAATGATAAAAACAGTAATAAATCATATCAGGGGTTACCGCGGGCTGGTGTGTGAGGAAGATAGCGTGAGCGTCGAGGATTCTAGAACTCTGCTATCTCCTATGGTGTTGGCCGCTACATAATTTGTTCAGAGTCACGGAGTGGAGCACTTCAAAAAAAAATCTTGTTTGTAAATTTTAGAATATGAATTTAAAAGTTACTGTGAAAACAGACATCTCTGTGATTATTCAGTAGCCGAGGAAGACACAAACCCCAGAAACCATGAAAGAAAATATGTGGTGATTGACATCCTACAAACTCTTAAAATCTTGTAGGCAAAAGTCATCATAAACAACAACAGCAATAAAAAAAAAAAAATCAGGCCCTGAGCTCGTAATTTTATTTTTCAGCAAACATTCCAGACAAAGAATTAACACACATCCACAAGAATCACCTACTAATTATCATGGTGGGAGGTGGTGTACGCCAGTGGGCAAAGTCCAGGGCGTTCACAAATTCTACAGGGTTGTTACATGTTTGACGGTGACCATACCGTCGGGCAGAGGCCACTTTCACCACCTGCTGTGCTGTGGGGCCTGGGAACTGAACTCGGGTCCTCTGGATGAGCAGCAAGTGCTCTTAGACATCCTTAAGATCCAAGATTAGTAAGGGTGTGAGGCAATAGGTGTGCCTCTTGAGGGCGTGTGTATGTGTGCGCGCGTGTGCGTGCGTATGTGTGTATGTGTGTGAGCACAAGTGTGTGTGTACGTGTATACTAATGTAAGTGAAGATCACAGGACAGTTTGTGGGGTCAGTTCTCTCTTTCCTCTTTCCAGAGATCAAACTCAGGTTACCAGACTTGGACAGCAGTGTCCATACCCACTGAATCATCTATCTCACCGTCCCCTGACTTCTTGAGGGACAGTTGGGCAGTAATTCTGAAAGCCTTAACAGCACATACTTTTTTTTGACTCAGTAACTTCACTTCCAACTATCAATACAACTATGCGTGTCAAAGATTTGTTACAGGAACATGGTTGAAATGAAAACTAAACACCGATCACTAGAGGAATAGTATGTAACTTGGGGACCTCCATCTTATGGGCAACTGCCATAGCACAGATAACAGGTCTCTGAGTGCTGACGGGGAACTTGACAGTGAGATCTACCAATGGAAGAAGCAAAGAGCAGGAAGCCACGGGTATGGGTTCTGTCTATGAATTTCAGAATATCTACACATCTGCACACACACGTGCATAGAGAAGGTTTGAACAATACATATTGGTGTCGGCATAGTGACTTTCTGGGGTTATTAGAGAGCAATGAGATTGGGGCCTTGCAAGAATCTTACACTTTTACTCCACACGCCTTGGTCTTCTTTGGCTTGTTTTGTTAGTGATAGGATGTCACTGTAGGTAGCCTGAAGCTGGCCTAAAATTTCCTATGTAAACTCAGGTTCTCCTCCCCCCTCCCACAATTCTCCTGCCTCAGCCTCTCTCCCGGACTGAGATCTCAGGCATGCCCCAGCATGTTTAGCTGCTACTTGAATTTCTCCAATGCAAACATTTCACTTGTGCAAACTGTTTTTAGCTAATGAAATAAAGACGTTTAATTTAATCATATCTATACATTTTCAATTAAGTAAGCTCAAATGAGAAAACAAAATGGAAAGTAATTTGCAAATCCCAAATGGGAGGGGGAGTAAATCTGATTGCTGGAGTTAAAAAGAGAAAGGGAAGTGTTAAGAACAGAAGCATAAAATAAGGGGACAAAACTAAGACCAAGTATAGCTCTTGCAATGATGTGATTGGATAAAATGACCAAAAGCCAAAGATATCAGATTCAGTGAAAAAAAAAGGGGGGGTAGGGGATTGGGAAATTTGATTCTATGGTGTTTCTAAAATGGAATCGACTAAGAAGTTAAAAAAAAATAATGAGATGGGTAGGAATATTAGAGATGAACGCAGACAGAGAAACACACCCATGTGTGTCACTATGGCATTAAAATCATATACAAGAGAATTCAGGGACAGAATGTCAAATGGAACAAATATAATTACTTTCATATTGATATGATTCATATGATGCCCTGAGAAGATGACATGATCAAGGGCATAAATCCTCCAAGATGACACTATGCTTGCTTCTATTGTGATAGCTAATAATTTGTAGTGAGCCTACACAATGAATCTCTAGTATAGAAAAAAATATACAATGATCTGGAACGGTGTACGTCAAGAAGCAACGTGATGTAGCTGCTGGTTTTAGTTTTGTTTTTAAGACTATATTTAAAAGAGAAAGGGATCCAAAGAATGGTAGTATCAGGCCAGTCCCTGGTGAGTAGAATGGAAAAGGACAGACAGACAAACAGAAAGAAGCAGAGCCCAAGGTACTCCGCTTTTAAAACTAGATTGGGCTGATAATTCTCCTCCCTTTGTCACCAAGCTTCCTAACAGACTGAGCTTCCTCATTCTGGGAAAAGGGTTACCTGGTGGTGACTTGGAATCACTTGTCTGAGACCTGCCCAAGTTCCCCCAATCTATGATTTACCTGACTTCTGTGCTGGGCTCACTGTTAATGTTGTGGAATATCCTATGCATGGCTCCAAGGTGCCAGGAAGGCTCAGCTTGTTCCAGAGCATTTAGGCAGTTGAGGGAAAGTTTACTGTGCCGCAGGGACCAGATCCAATGAGAAGGAGACAAAGGTAGCTTCCTGTAAGGACAGACAACACCTTTGGTCTTGGAGTGCCCAGTGGAAGGCTTCTTCTTGCTGTGTGTATATAACATTGTGACAGAATCTCCTGGAATTGGGTTTGTTTTGCAGCTGAGACCAGGACAAGTCAGGAGAAAGTTGCAGGGAAACAGCAATGGAAGGAGGCTAGTGAGTCACCTAAGTCATGGTCAATATGATTTTGAACTCCGCTGTAGGGAGTACATTCCTTTTCTGTGATCTGGGGCAGTATCATGAGACCAGAAGGTATTCGCATGCTCTGTGAGCCAGGGTGATTTCTGTCCATTGAGTTGTCTTGAGCCCTGGTGATTTAAGAGGAGGTCCCAGTACAGACAGGGACCAGAATTAAGGTTACTGGCAAGCGTGGCTGAGAAGAGATTAGATGTTAACGGTAATTCTGCAGTCTCAAAGGAGATATCAGGAGAAGGCAAATGGCAAAACTACAGCCAGAGTTGACTGTGGGAAAGGAAACCGAGTTTTTCTACCAGCGCATAGTTCCAGAGACAGAGTGTGGACATCTGCAGTAGGGCATAGATTCAGGGCTGACTGGCGAGAAGCTTCCCCTCCTAGGCTGTGAGGGGGATGGAAAGGACTGGATTTCGGGAGGGAACTCTGCAGCAACAGCAAAAAGAAGTGGGCTGGGACTCAGCTACTCTTCCCTAACCATGCGTGTCTTGGGCAGATCATCATGACAGTGGTACCTGAAGGTGAGCCTGCCCCAGAAGCACGGGGGTCTTGTGAAATGCTGGCCCGACAGTCTCCCCATCAACTCCCACCCCCAGTTTCTGAAGTCAAGAATAAAGTATTAAACTCAGGATTTTTCACAAGCTCCCAGGAGGTAGGGAGGTCAGCTGAGAACCACTGGCATGGGACCCTAGCGGGCAGTGGGTAGATAAACCAAGCAAGATGGCGTTCAATCCCCAGCACCTGCATGAGCTGGGCGGAGTTGTTACCTCAGCACTCCAAAGGTACAGGCAAGGGGAGACCAGAGTCCAAGGTCATCCCTCAGCTATGTACTGAGTTCAAAGCCAACATGGGATACAGGAAAACTTGTCTTTAAAAAAATAAGTAAATAAAATTAAATTTAAAAAAATTAAAAATGAAACATTGTTTGAGTCCCTTCCGACATCCTAAGGAAATTCCAGCAGCCTCCCTGGTATTTCTGGTGTTCCTTGCTCTCATCACCTTTGACCTTGAGCATCTGTCGCTGCTTCTCCACCTGCAGAAGTTGCTGTTATGGAGTACGGTAAGCACCGGCTGTTCTTGCTCACCTGCGGCACCCTCTTCCTGGTTTGTTGTAGTCCAGCCTGCATTGGGGACCGAGCTTTCACCTAGTAGACATGTATACCTCAGGCTGTTAAAATATCTCATGAGCCCTAGGCTGTGGGATTGCACCAATCTGAAGTCTTCCCGGACCCTACACCTGGAGGGAGATATCCAGGTGGTTATTTAGTGAGTGGCAGCCTAGCCAGGCCCTCACAGTGCTTTAACAAATCTCTTTTCTCAATATATCTTGTAATTCTTTCCTCTGCTTCGTACCACATGCTTGGGAGTTAGCCACAGTCTTGCCTGAGGGAAGAAGTAAGGGTTTGGGCTCAGTCGGGGTTCATATTTCCTCAGCGCTAAGAAAGCAAGATGGACCATAAAACAGTCTTGTGAGGTTTTGTCCCCTTGGCCACAGGGCCGTGGCTCTGACGTTCCTCCTGCAAACTTCCATAGCCTCGGGTGCTGTCCGCCTGCACCTTTCTTCTCCCAGCACCCATCCGCCCTTTCCCCCTGACTTCTGCCTGCTTCTAATGCCTCCAGCTGGCGGCTCACACCGGTAATCCCGGCACTCAGGAAGCTGAGTCGGGAGGATCGCGAGCCCAAGGCCAGACTGGGCTACAGAGTAAGACCCTGTCTTAAAAACCCCAAATAAATAAATGAATAAGCCAATAAATCCCTAAGCCCAACAAAGAGGTCTTTATCGAGCACGCGAGAGCTACTGGTAAAGGGTAATGTGTGAGAATCAACTGATGGATCCGGGTGGGGGTGGTCAGACTACGGGAGGCACGGGTAAGCACAGCTAAGAACCTTAAAGAAATCTTTAACACAGAAACAAAAACAAGAATTGTAATCAGTGGTAAAACGGCAACAAAACTGGACGGCAGAAACCTATTTATCTTACAAACTGTAAATGACTCTTTTCTGACTGACCCTTAGCATAAAGGCTCATCAAACTCCAGACCAGGGAATTCTTCTTTCAGGAGACTGAGGCTGGGGGCGCGCGGGGTGGGGGGGACGTTGAAGGGAGGGGGCGAGGGCTGTCTCATGGAATAGAGCTGGACTGGGCTGTTTGAGGGTCACCTATCGGGGTCACGGAGCCCTTTATGCCTGTCATGTTAGGCATGGCTAACTCCCGTTGAAAACGAGAAGGGAAAGGTTCTGTGGTCGCTGGGCTAAAAACAGAGGCACGGGGTGGGGGGTGAGGGGAGATTGCTTGAAAGTCTCCGTGTTTGGAGGCCCTGGGAGGTGGGACAGGGGTCTCACTGGAGGGAGGGGCTGTGGGCCAGGTGGTCCTGACCCCGGATGCTTATGAGTTCAGCAGAAGGGGAGATACAGTGGCTCCGTTGTGAAGACTGGCTTTCCCGGCATATTACAGCGGCTCAGCCAGAGGTTAGCTGATTCTTGCGCCAGCCGGGTTACTCTTACCTCCCTCTGTCTTCTCCGTGCAAAACTGCAGCTCTCTGCACCTACGTCCCCACACACACACACTGTCACGTACGATTTTATTTTTCTTCTTGGTACTTGTCCCTGATCTGGTATTTCTTGTCACGCCCTTAATCATAGTTCGTCTTCCCCTTTAGAACACAAACAACGCAGCGGAGATGGGGGTGGGGATGGGCTTGCCCATTGTCTTTCTCTGCAGTGCTTTTGCACTGCACCTGGTACACAGCAGGTGCTCAATAAATGCTTGCTGATTGGCTCCAACAAACCCTGTTCCATTAGAACATTCAGTGACTCCCCGATGGGATGGGGACTTCTGAGCCTGCCAGGGTGCAGTCTTAGACTCTGGCAGCTGGGATTGCCTGCACCAGACTGGGGTCCCCACCAACACCATGTATTGGAAAGGGGGGACTCATGGGGCTCCACCCCTCCCTGAGGGAGGGAGTGACCTTTCCTTCAGCGGTGTAGCTACTGGTGAGATGCCCATGCCCCTGTGGACAGCCCTCTCACATGGTCCAATTAAGTAAACCTAACTAAACTCGCCGAGTCACCAAAAAACAAAAAGGTGCGAAGTGGCGGGGATGGGGGGTGGGTGGGAGCGCGAGGGGAGGCGCGGGGAGGGGACTAGGTTGGGAAGACGGGGCTCAGCAGGAGTGGGCAGGGCAAAAGAAAGAGTAATAGGTGAAGAATATGATCAAATACATTAGTTACGTACATGTATGGAATGTCGTAATAAAGCTCCTCTATAAACTAATATAGCTAATAAGAAGTAAGACAAAAAAAGAATATTCCTAGGTAAAGACTGTTTGTAAGTCTCAATTTGTGGCTGAGAGGGACTGGATTTGGTCAAGGAGAGGTTTTTAGTGGGGATGCGAGTGTATTTTGTACCCTAAACTACAGGTCCTATCAGATCAGCTGCCCCCTACCTTCCCTTCTTGGCGAGCTATTTCTATAATAGCTGAGTTTGAAATCAGAATCCGGGAGCCCACGCTGTCACGAGTGGGATGTCTTCTGCCTCATGCACGTGACGATGATGCATCTCTCACGGGGATCAAGAACCTCACGGGCTGTCTGGAGCCTTTCTCTCACAAGAAAATTATAGCCCACACCTGGTGCCTACTCGTGCCAGGCACGACGCCTTAGCTATTTCCTCCGTCGTTTGCCGAGTACTCTAGTACCGGTGACTGTCTGAGTGTTTACAAGGTACTCTAGGGAGTGTTCTCGCCGCCGTGTCTCATTCAACCCTCTTGAGACCCCTCCTAAACAAGACAGTCTCACTTCTGATGGGGGAGGGGAGGAAGTTTGGAGGAGCAGGGCAATTGTTGAGATCAGTAAGTGGGGGGAGGGGCTGGGTTTGGGGCTTGGGAAGGTAGGCTCGCGTGCCTCCGTGTGTGTGTGTGTGTGTGTGTGTGTGTGTGCGCGCGCGCGCGCGCGTGTGTTGATGGAAACTTATTAGTTACTCCATGGCTCCCAGTCTCAATAACACGGCAGAGCCACATCAGGTAGACTCCTGTTTTAAATACCAAATGTATTCCAGTCACATCTTTTTTCTGGAGGAATCGCTGCTCCTGTGAGTGGTCTTGTCTGCCTGTCCACTGTCAAAAGCAAGGGCCTGCCAGTCTTTAAATCACATCCCTGTGAAACTGGCTGCCACTTTAATTCTTAAAACAGGACCGTGTTTTAAGTCAATCAGGAGAACATCCGAGGTTTTCATAACCAACACATCATTTTTGGGTTTTGGAAATCTGGAACTCTGCCTGTTGGATTTTTCTTGGGAGAGGCACACGATTCAAAGGGAATCTTAACCTTTTAATTCAACGAAGCAAGTGTTGCACTCCTAGCATTCAAACTGAACTGGTGAATGGAAGAGAAATGAGCTTTAAACATAAACTTAGTTTTGCTTTATTATTATTATTATTATTCCGTTTTTGTTTTGGAGGCAAACACAGGATCTATTTTTTTAACTCGGTAAAGCTGCTTTTTTTTTTTACGGTAAGAGCCCGAAAGGATGCCGCAGACACGAAGCACAGAACATTTAGATAAGGGAGCCTATCTCATCTTAGGATCGACATTTCATCGTTGCGAATGGTTCACATTCATTTCCTCTTCAGGTGGACTTGACAATGCTTTGTGGAAGCGTTCTCCGTTGGAAAAAACCCAAAAAACCGAAAAAACACAGCTTTTTTTTTCCTCCCCAATCTTCCTAGCTCCCGGAACTGTCTTAGTGGAGATATGGTGCCCTCTGGTGGTTAGATAAGGAGTTGCAATTGTGTTTTTTTATTTTCTTGGTCAACAAATATTGAAAACTGACAGTGTATTAAGGTTTTTATTAAGGACGCACAGATAACTGAAAGCTTCTTTTATGAAAAGCTCAGATGGTTGGACTAGATTATAATGAAGAACTGTGATATCCTCTATCTGCCGTATTACGTAATGAGAACAGAGATCTCTAGCCAGACAGGGAGGGATGGGACTGAATAAAGATTTTCTTGAGAGGCAAAAGAAATATTTCAGTTTTATTAAAAAAGAAATGCCTGCTGTTTTTTCCCTTATTTAATGTAATTATACATTATTGTAGAAAATTTAGGAAATATAACTGTGATTTTAAAAATTATTCCATCATTCCATCACCCTGAAGACAATCTGTTGTGGGTGCATAATTTAATTTATAACAAAATGTTGCTCTTGTTTTATAATCTTCATTAAATCCCCGAGTATATTTTGAAATGTTTCTTGTGACTAAAAACACAGACTTTTAAAGATAGTCATTGGTAGTTTTCCACTTGTATTTTTTCCATATGAACTTTAGGATAAATTTGCTACATGGTTAAAATCTCCTTTGTGTTTAGTCTGTGAGAAAGAGAAAGTTTGTATCAGGATAGCACTAACTTGAATCTTCTTGCCTAGATGACGGTAGATCATTTAAGTCTGTGTTGCTGAAGTCACTGTTGCCAATCGTTTTTTTTTTTGTTGTTGTTGTTGTTGTTTTGAGGCAGGGCTTCTCTGTGTAGTCCTGCCTGTCCCTCTGTAGACCAGGCTGGCCTTGAACTCCACAGAGATCTGTCTGCCTCTGCCTCCCAAGAGCTCGATTAAAGGTGTGCACCACCATTGCCAAATGAATGCTGCCATTTTTACCATAGGCATCCACAATTACAGTGTTTATTTCCTTTACTTCACTATTTTATTTTCTTAAGTGAACATATAAAAGAATGCATTTGGTTATAGCATTTTCATCCCTATGAGTTATTTTCACTTTGTCCCTATCCATCTCTCTCTAGCTGTCCTCCCTCATCCTCTACCTCCCTCTTTCTGGTCCTGTTTCCCCAAGGATAACCCCACCTTCTGTTTACATGTAATATGTATTGGAATATCCGGAGAGCCCCAAGCTCAGTTAGAATTGAGTTTTTATAGTAGTAAAGGTGGGGGTGAGGGGTCTCTGAGGTTCAGGACCCCTGATTGACTGACATTTGCCTAGGGGTGTCCCGGTGAGGTGCGCTGGCAGGTGATCCTATCTACAGCAGTTGGAATGTCAGGCATTTCCTTTGAATGGTCTGCTCTTGGGGTTGGGCAACCTCAGCTGGTGGTGTTTCCTGCTACCAGGTATTGCTTCAGGGTAAACTACTGAGACTCAGGCCTCTTATTTAAATTTATTGATGGCCAGAGTCCCAGGTGATAATGGTTGGAAGTAAAGAACTTTCTTTGGGTGACCTGCCGAGATTTAGATTATCATGGCTGGCCCCCACAGCTTTCTTTTTTCCGTTTTTGATATTTTTTGCTTCTTTGTCAAAAATCAGGTGTTCAAAGGTGTGTGGATTAATATTCAGGTTTTCTGTTTGGTTCCATTGCTCCTCCTGTCTGTTCTTATGCCAATACCAGGCTGTTTTCAGTACTGTAGCTTTATAGAAGAGTTTGAAGTCTGGGATTGTGATGCCTCCAGAAGTTCTTTTATTGTACAGGACTGTATTGGCTATCCTGGGTTTTTTGCTTTTCCGTATGATGTTGAGTACCGTTCTTTTGAGGTCTGTGAAGAATTTTGTTGGGATTTTGATGGGCCAATATGATGTTTTCTAGCTCCATCTATCTGCCTGCAAATGTCAAGATGTAGTTATTTTTTCTGCTGTGTAGTACTCCATTGTGTAAATGTACCACATTTTCCTCATCCATTCTTTGGTCAAGGGGCATTTAGGTTGGTTCCAGGTTCTGGCTATGACAAACAATGCTGCTATGAACATAGTTGAGCACATGTCCTTTGGTACAATTGAGCATCCTTTGGTTATATATCCAAAAGTGGTATTGCTGGATCTTGAGGTAGGTTTTTCCCTAATTTTCTGAGAAATTGCCATACTGATATCCGAAGGGGCTGTACCAACTTGCACTCCCACCAGCAATGGAGGAGTGTTCCCTTTACCCCACAACCTCTCCAGCATAAGTTGTCATCAGTGTTTTTGATCTTGGCCATTCTTACAGGTATAAGATGGAATCTCAGAGTTGTTTTGATTTGTGTTTCTCTGTTGACTAAGGATGTTGAGCCTTATGTCTTTCGGCCATTTTGGATTCCTCTGCTGAGAGTTCTCTGTTAAGATCTGTACCCCATTTTTTTTATTGGATTATTTGTTCTTTTGATGACCAATTTCTTGAGTTCTTTGTACACTTTAGAGATCAGACGTCTGTCTGATGTGGGGTTGGTGAAGATCTTTTCCCATTCTGTAGGCTGTCAACTTGTCTTGTTGACTGTGTCCTTTGCTTTACAGAAACTTTTCAGTTTCAGGAAGTCCCATTATTAATTATTTCTCTCAGTGTCTGCTATTGGGGTTATATTTAGGAAGTGATCTCCTGTGCCAATGTGTTCAAGTGTGCTTCTCACTTTCTCTTCTATGAGGTTGGTTTTACGTTGAAGTCTTTGATTCATTTGGACTTGAGTTTTGTGCATGGCAGTAAGTATGGATCTATTTTCATTCTTCTACATGATATCCAGTATTGCCAGCACCATTTGTTGAATATGCTTTCTTTTTCCATTTTATATTTTTTGTTTTTTTGTCAAAAATCAAGTGTTTGTATGTGTGTGGATCAGTATCTGTGTCTTCAGTTCGGTTCCATTGGTCCTCTTGTCTGTTCTTATGCCAATACCTGGCTGTTTTCAGTACTGTAGCTCTGTAGTAGAGTTTGAAGTCAGGGATTGTGATGCCTTCAGAAATTCCTTTGTTGTACATGATTGTTTTGGCTAGCCTGGGTTTCTTGCTTTTCTATATGAATTTGAATATTGTTCTTTCGAGGTCTGTAAAGAATTCTGCTGGGATTTTGATTGGCTTTGCATTGAATCTGTAGATTGCTTTTGGTAAGATTGCCATTTATACTATGTTAATTCTACCTACCCAAGAGCATGGGAGATCTTTCCATTTTCTGGTGTCTTTTTCAATCTCTTTCTTTAAAGATTAAAAGTTCTTGCCATACAGGTCTTCCACTTGTTTGTTTAGAGTTACTCCGAGATATTTTATGCTCTTTGTGGCTATTATGAAGGGTAATGTTTCTCTGATTTCTTTCTCAGCCCATTTATCATCTGTGTACAGGAGAGATACTGATTTTTTTGAGTTAAATTTATATCCTGCTACATTACTGACAGTGTTTATGAGTTGTACAAGTTCCTTGGTAGAATTTTAGGGGTCGCTTTTGTAAACTATCATATCATCAGCAAATAGTGAGAGCTTGACTTCTTTTTCGCTTTGTATCCCCTTGATCTCCTTTTGTTGTCTTATTGCTCTAACTAGAACCTCAAGAACTATATTGAATAGATATGGAGAGAGTGGACAACCTTGCCTTGTTCCTGATTTCAGGAGGATTGCTTTGAGTTTCTCTCCATTTAGTTTGATGTTGGCTGTTAACTTGCTGTATATTGCCTTTATTATGTTTAGGTATATTCCTTGTATATCCCTGTTCTCTCCAAGACCTTTATTATGAAGGGATGTTGTATTTTGTTGAAGGCTTTTTTAGCATCTAATGAGATGATCATGTGGTTTTTGTTTTCAGTTTATTTATATTGTGGATTACATTGACAGATTTTCTCATGTTGAACCAGCCCTGCATCTCTGGGTTGAAGCTGACTTGATCATGGTGGATGATTTTTCTGATGTGTTTTTGGATTCGGCTTGCCAGTATTTTATTGAGTGCTTTTGCATGAAAGTTCATGAGTGAAATTGGTCTATAATTCTCTTTCTTAGTAATGTCTTTATGTGGTTTGAGTATCAGGGTAATTGTAGCCTCATAAAAAGAGTTTGGCAATGTTCCTTCTGTTTCTATTGTGTGGAACCATTTGAGGAGTATTGATATTAGTTCTTCTTTGAAAATCTTGTCGAATTCTGTGCTGAAACCATCTGGTCCTGGGCTTTTTTTGGTTGGGAGACTTTTAATGACTGTTTCTATTTCTTTAACAGTTATAGGTCTATTTAATTTGCTTATCTGGTCTGGATTTAATTTTGGTAAGTGATATTTATCCAGAAAGTTGTTCATTTCCTTGAAGTTTTTCAATTCTGTGGAGTACTGGTTTTCAAAATTTGACCTAATGATCCTCTGTATTTCCTCCGTGTTTGTTGTTCTGTCCCTCTTTTCATTTCTGATTTTATTAATTTGGATAGTCTCTCTGCCTTTAGGTTAGTTTAGATAAAGTTTTGTCTATTTTGTTGATTTTCTCGAAGAACCATCTCTTTGTCTCATTGATTCTTTATATTGTTTTCTTTGTTTCTATTTTGTTGATTTCAGCTCTAAAATTAATTATTTCATGACATCTAGTCCTCCTGGGTGAATTTGCTTCTTTTTGTTCTATAGCTTTCAGGTGTTCTGTTAACTCGTTAGTGTGGGATTTTTTCTAACTACCTAATGTAGGCATTTAGTGATATGAAGTTTTATCTTAACATTACTTTCATTGTGTTCTGTGAGTTTGGATGTGTTGTACAGTCATTTTCATTGAATTTTAGGAAGTCTTTAATTTCTTCCTTTATTTCTTGATCCATTGATGATTCAGGTGAGCATTGTTTAATTTCCATTTGTTTGTTGGCTTTCTGGAACTAGTGTTGCTTTTGAATTATAACTTTAAGTCATGGTATCTGATAAGATACAAGGAGCCATTCCAATTGTTTTGTATCTGTTGAGGTTTGCTTTGTTACCTAGTATGTGGTCAATTTTTGAGAAGGTTCCATGATGTGCTGAGAAGAAGGTATATTCTTTTCTGTTTGGATGGAATGTTCTATAGATGTCTGTTAAGTCCATTTGAGTCATAACATCTGTTAGTTCCTTTATTTCTCTGTTAATTTTCTGTCTGATTGACCTGTTCAGTGGTGAAAGTGGGGTGTTGAAGTCTTCCACTATTAGTTAGTGGGGTTTAATGTGCAATTTAAGCTTTAGAAGTGTTCCTTTCATATGAGGGTGACCTTGTATTTGGGGTATAGATGTTCAGTATTGAGATTTCCTCTTGATGGATTTTTCCTGTGACTAATATGAAACGTCCTTCTTTGTCTCTTTTGATTGATTTTAGTTAGAAGTGAATTTTGTTAGATATTAGGATAGCTATACCAGCTTGTTTCTTATGTTCATTTGATTGGAAAATTTTTTCCCAACCCTTTACTCTCAGGCAATGTCTGTCTTTGAGGTTGAGGTGTGTTTCTTTCTTTTTTTTTTTTAAGACAAGTCTTTTAAAAAATTATTTATTTATTAAGTATACAGTATTCTGTCTGTGTGTATGCCTGCAGGTCAGAAGAGGGCACCAGACTTCATTACAGATGGTTGTGAACCACCATGTAATTGTTGGGAATTGAACTCAGGACCTTTGGAAGAGCAGGTAATGCCCTTAACAGCTGAGCTATCTCTCCAGTCCTGAGGTGTGTTTCTTGTATGCAGCAGAAGGATGGATTCTGTTTTCGTATCCAATCTGCTAACCTGTGTCTTTTTAAAGGTGAGTCCATTTATATTAAGGGATATTAATGACCAGTGATTGCTAGCTCCTGTTATTTTAGTTTTTGTTGTTGGTGATGTTGTTGTGTGTGTTTTCCCCTTCTTTGGGATTTGCTGCTGTGAGATCATCTGTTGTCTGTGTTTTTGTGGATGTAGACAACTTCCTTGGGTCGGAGTTTTCCTTCTAATACTTTGTGTAGGGCTGGGTTTGTGGCTAGGTATTGGTTAAATCTGGTTCTATCATGGAATACCTTGTTTTGTCCGTCTATGGTGATTGAAAGTTTCGCTGGGAATAGTAGTCTGGTCTGGTATCTGTGGTTTCTTAATGTCTGCATAACACTTGGCCAGCACCTTCTAGCTTCCATTGTTTCCATTGAGAAGTCAAGTGTAATTCTGATAGGTCTGCCTTTATATGTTACTTGGTCTTTTTCCTTTGCAGCTCTTAATATCCTTTTTTTATTCTGTATGTTTAGTATTTTGATTATTATGTGGTGAGGGGACTTTTGTTTGATCCAGTCTATGTGGTAGTCTGTAAACTTCTTGTGTCTTCATAGGCATATCTTTCTTTAAGTTTGGAAAGTTTTCTTCCATAATTTTGTTGAATATGTTTTCTGTGCCTTTGAGCTAGGATTCTTATTATTCTATACTTATTATTCTTAGGTTGGGTATTTTCATGGTATTTCATATTTCCTGGATATTTTCTGTTAAGCTTTTGTTATATTTAATGTTTTCTTTGACCAATGAGTCTATTTCCTCTAATGTATTTTCAGCACTTGAGATTCTCTCTTCCATCTCTTGTATTCTGCTGTTTATGTTTGTATTTGTGGTTCCTGATCATTTCTCATAATTTCCATTTCTATAATTCCCTTGGCTTATGTTTTCTTTATTGTCTCTATTTTAGTTTTCAAGTCTTTACTCATTTCTTTCATCTATTTGATTGCTTTTTCTTGGTTTTTTTTCTGCCGCTGAACCCCCCCAGGAATCTGCAGCATTTTACTTAATCCATTACAGAGCCATTAGTTTTTGTTGGTGTTGTGTAGCTCTTTGTGGTGTTGAGTGTGTTCTTGCCTTGTCTATCCATCTTTTCCTCTGATTGGTGCAGTTGGGGGATGTCTGTGTCCCTGGTGATCAGTCTTCCAGGTGCCAGTGGATCCAAGGCTCAGATGGAAACTCCTCATGGTGCAGTCAGGGCAATGGTTTTAGTCATCCTGGAGATCACTTGGTCTTCCTGGAGGTTGCTCAAAGCTCCCCAGGGTCACTCTGCAATCACAAGGGTCATTTGGCCCTGTTCCCATGGAGGTTGCTTGCTTGGAGCTGCCGTCGGCCTGTTCAGGCAGAGGTTGCTGGCTCAGGGCTGCTTTCTCAGAGGTCTCTGACTCAGGCCTGCTCCCTTGGAGGTCCCTGACTCCCTGACTCCTGCCCAGTCCTACAGAAGTCTCTGGCTTGGGCCTGCTCTCTTAGCGGTGGCTCTCTTGTACCTGCTTCTGTGGAGGTCTCTGCCTCAGGCCTGCTCTGACAAAGTTGGATGGCTCAGGCTTGCTTCCATGGATGTCCCTGGCCTGGGCCTTCTCCCATGGAGGTCCCTGACTTGGGCCCGGTCCTGCAAAGTTCTCTGACTTGGGCCTGCTCCCTTGGAGGTCTTTGACTCGCACCTGGACCCACAGAGGTCTCTGGCTTGGACCTGGTCCCTCAGTGATTCTGCTCCTGTGGGCTTTGCTGCCTCAGGCCTGCTTTGGCAGAGGTCTCTGGTTCAGATTGTGCCCGGTGGTCACTCCCTTATGCCTGCTCCTGTGGAGGTTGTTGCCTCAGGCCTGCTCTGGAGGAGGTCACTGCTTCAGGCCTGATCCAGCGGAGATCCTCCATTCATCTTTTGGTGGACACCTAGGTTGCCCCATTTCTTAGCTATTGTGAATCCATGGTGTGTAAGCATCCCTGTGCCATGCTGTGTTAGAACCTTCAGGTTCAGCAGCAGCAGAGTTGTGCCATATGGCAGCTCTGTTTTGAGATATGAGGGTGTTTCTACACTGACTTCACTAGTGGCTGCACTGTTGAAGTTTGGAGAGAAATAACTACACCCAATATTCCCAAATATTGTTTGTAAATGTTCCTTTACATTTAAAGGGAGATATGATATAGATATGAATAATTTGTATTGGTATAGATCTTGGTTTATTGATATAAATTTAAGGTCAATTTTGTTATATGTATATTTCTGCTCTTGGTTAAGGTATTGTGTTTGTGCAGCTCATTTAAAAATGTAATGTATAATTAAGAAATTAAGTTAATAAATAACCATCAAGCTTGTAGTCATGTTAGTTAGATTTTCTAGAGATATATTTCAGTTAGATAGGTATTCTTCAAATCTTTCAGAGATCTTCAGAATATGGCATTTAAAATGTTTAAGAACTTAAGACTTTTCATGACAGAGACATGTCTGCTTCTGGCAGCACCAAGCTACTTCAAGAAGATGATGGGCATCAAAGAGGCTCTTTAGCCATTTGGGCAAGAAACTGCTCTTGCCTGGACTGCTTAGCTGGACATGCAGGACCCTCAGAGAAATGATTGCTGAACTTGCCTAAAGGTGAGATGATCCTTTGGGGTTGCTGCTTCATGGAAGAGTCTGTGAGACATTATGCAGGATACAGAAGAAAGTGACTGAACTGTCTTTGAAATTTCCTGCTTCATGGAAAAGTCTGCTGGATACTATGGGCTTGTAGGCTGAAGATGGATGCCCCAATGGTACAGAAGTACTTTGGGTGACTAACCGGGTAGCATGATATCTCTGTCATTCCTAGAGTTTTGGAAGTTGCTTATAGTGTACTTCCTGTTTACTTAGGTAATATTATATCCTTCTGAAGTCTTTGATGGAGTTGAAGAATTTATAGTTATAGTTTTCCTTAGTTATGATAAAAGAGAAAGTAGATAGAGATATTATAACTGTAATTCTTGCTTGATACCTGTTTTGTTATGTTAAAGTTAAAACCTTCCTTTTTATTAAAACAAAAAAGGAGAAATGGCGTAGGAGGTCCTTCTGTGTATGTGTTACTTTTATTGGTAAATGAATAAAAAAACTGCCTTCGTCTATAGCATGGGAGGAGGAAGGCGGAGTCAAGAAGATGCCATGGATCCAACACCACCAGAGATAGACATGCTGAAACTTTGCTGGTAGACCATGACCTCATGGTGATGCACAGATTAAGGGAGATGGGTTAAACTAAGATGTAAGAGTTAGCCAATAAGAAGTGAGCACTAATGGGCCAAGCAGTGATTTAATGAATACGTTTTTTTGTGTGATTATTTTGGCCCTAAGCTAGCCAGACAGCCAGGACTAACAAACAGCCCCTCCTCCTACAAATGGTGGTTTACACTCCCACCAGGGTGTAAAGGAGTCCTCTTTCTCCAGATCCTTATCAGCATCTGGTATCTGTTTTCTTGATGATGGCTATCCTAATTTGTGTGAGATGGTCTCAAAGCAGTTTTAATGAGCGAGTCCTTGATGATGAAGAATACTGAGCACTTTTCCCATTTTTTTTTTTTTTTTTTTTTTTTTTGGTTTTTCGAGACAGGGTTTCTCTGTAGCTTTGGAGCCTATCCTGGAACTCCCTCTGTAGACCAGGCTGGCCTCGAACTCACAGAGATCCGCCTGCCTCTGCCTCCCGAGTGCTGGGATTAAAGGCGTGCGCCACCACCGCCCGGCCACTTTTCCCATTTTTACTGACTGCTTGTGCTTCTTCTTTTGACAACTATATATTTATTTCATCGGCCTACTTGTTGCATGGGTTATTCTCTTTTTTTGGTGTTTAGCTTTTGCTGGATATTATTATTTTGGTTTATATTTTGATAGATATCCTAGATATTAATCTCCTCTCTGATGAGAAATTGGTAGTTTTGTCCTGTTTGATAGGCCAACTCCTTAATCTAATGTCAATTTCCTCTGCTAAGTAGAATTTTATATTTAATTTTATATAATCCCATTTCTCTTACACCGCTGGTGATTATTTCCTGAGCTCTCAGGGTCTTCAGAAAACCCACATCTATGAAGCATTGTAACTCATGTTCCCTTTTTCAAACTTTCAGGTTGTACACTCAGGCCTTTGGCCCATTGTGTATTTTTTTTTCTTAGATTGAGAGATGTGGATCTGGTTTCATTATTCTGCAAGTGAATAACATTTGTTGGGAGATTGTCTTTCTTTTCATGTATGTTTTTGGTACCTTTGTTGAAAGTGAGGCACTCATAGCTTGCTGTGTTTATTTCTGGGTCCTCCATTCCTTTAACCTTTTACATCTTTCTTTATTATTACTACTTTTGCATGTGTGTATGCATGGTATGTTGTGTGAGTTGGGGTGTGCATTGCCATGGTGGGCATGCAGAGCTCAGAGGACAACTTTTGGGAGTCAGTTCTGTTTTCACCATGGGTTTCAGAGTCAAACATGGATCATCAGGTACTTTCACCTGCTGATGAAACACATTTCTTTTCCAGGATACAGTGGCCTTCTTTTTCTCTCTGGACTGAGTTTCTCTCTAGATTAACCTTTGCCTTTTGGCTTTCCATATGGCTGTTTGACCATATGGTAGATCACAGTGATTGCTTTTCAACAATGGACCTCCCCTTCCACCTTAGTCATGTGCTTGCTTTATTTCCATTTGCTAACTAACACTTAGTGTTAAATTTGCACTCATGTGAAAGAGCAGAACAAACTCCATTTTGAAAATGAACTCCACTTTAGACAGTACCTAACTAAGGGGTGAAGAAGCCCAGCAAAGTCATAAGCATTCCCAAGAAACTGTGCCAGCCCAGGTTAAGTGACTCCACCAGGGTGTCCAAATAGCATCTGCTTGCTTCAAATGTCCTGTAGATACCTGATTAACTGCTGTTTTGACTGTTTTAAGATTCTCCTATACCCCAATACTTTTACCCAATCCCGAAATGCCAGACCTGTGACACCCTGCCTTGCTGTTTTTCTCTTTAAAAGCCCTTTACTGTGAAGCCTCAGGGCCATTCTCCCTCACCAGCTGCAGCAGTGTGTTTTATTACGGTCCGATTTAGCTAACTTGTAATCAATAACCCCCAGTATGTTTGCATCGGATACCAGCTCTGGGGTGGTCTTGTTTGGGGGTTCCATGACATGGCCATGACACACGTTCACGAAGCATGTTACGGTTCCTCTTTCTCTCTGTTGTGTTTCGCTGTTCTGGAAAAACTGGCCTCAGAATTTGTTTACTGGTGTGAAGTCTTTATTTTTTTTATGTTGGTGAGATCATATGATTGTAGCTTCCTGTGTTCCCAGGAGACACAGCCTCAGCTCTTACCATCTTTCCATCCCTTCCGCCAGGATCTCTGAGCCCGGGACTGCAGGACTGTGTAGCAGCTGTGTCTGGGCTCCACAGCTCTCCTCTGGATTCCTGTGGTTGTCTGGCGTGGTCTCCACCTGTCGCACTGAGACGTTTTCTTGGTGAGGGGTGAGAGATCTGCACTTGTCCGTGGGTAGAAGGACAAATATTTAGCATGTCGTTGGGGCTTATGCTGGCTTAGTAAAGTGGGGTGGTGGGCTCTCCTTCACGATCCATAGTGCGTATTCTTTAACCATTTAGTGGCCATCCTTGTCTCCAGCTTCACCCACTCTTCTCTCTTCTCTCCATCCACTGTTGAACTCATCCACTGAGTGCGTTATTGCTTTCTCTTGTTCTAGAATTTCCATTTAATTCTCGTTTACATATTCTATCAACTTCCTGCCTCCTTTCTTACACCGATACTGATTTCCACTTCCTGTAAATGTGATCATAACTACTCATTGATTTTTGTGTTTGGTGTGGGGCAGAGACTTAATTTAATGCTTTTGATGGTTTGTTTTTACTTCTTTCAGACAGGGTATCATTATGTAGTTCTGGCTGTCCTAGAGCACATTGTATAAACCAAGCTGGCTTTGAACTCAGAGATCTACTTGCCTCTGCCTCCCAGATGCTGGGATTAAAGGTATGTGCCACCATGCCTAACCCCTACTTTTATCTTGTATATACACATTTTATTGAACACCTAACCTTTTGACTTTATGGTGACTAATACATTGTTCTGCTATTCATGGACTCCCTTCCTATCCTGTTCCCTTGATCAATTTGCTGTTTCTGGAGGCTATGCCACACTTCCTTATTGCAGAGGCTTTATAACAAATCTCCACATTTGGCAAACCACATTCTTGTGCTTGGTTCTGAGTCAAGAGAGTCCCTGTACCACCTTGTTCTCTGTTTTCTTCCATTCAAACTCTACTGACTCCAATAAGAGTTAGTGAAAAAGAGTTTCATAAAATTGAACTTTCAAATACATTACATTTTTAAAAATTTCTTTAATGTTGTTTTTTTATCTGCAGCACTGAGGCTACACCTGATCCTATGCACAGCTGCCGCCTCACTGCTGAGGCCATGGCCAGGGGAGACTAGTGTCCTGCCACCACCTCAGCCACCTCCGCTTGTTGTTTTAACTAAGTCTCTGTCTTTTTATTTTACCAATAAAGACTCTGGAGCCAGATGCTGGGGTGAAAACCTGCTAGCTCAGAGAGTCAGAGGAAGCAGCCAGCTGACCTTCCTCCTCTGCCAACATCCCGGAAAGAAAGCTCTCTCTGATGCCATCTGAAACATCCTGCAACCTTTTGACCCTCCCTTTCACTTCCTGTTCCTCTCTCTCTCTCTGACTTCCTGACTTTTCTCACTCTCTATGGCTACTTCCAGTCAACTGGTCGCTTACTCCACCTTTTTTACCGGTGGTCGATTTTATTTAAATAATGCAATCTCAGGGTTCACAGTGTGATCAAATATCTCACAACACTTTAACTATCTAAATTTTGAAATAATGATAGATTCACAGGAAGCTATATAAACAGGACTGAAAACCCTTCAGTGAGCTCCTCCTATTGGCAGTAGTATATGTAATTATGGTTTTGTGTCAAAACTAGAACATTGACATTGGTACAACCCACAGACTTTATTCAGATTGTACCAGGTTGCATGTAGAAACAGTGCAAACTTGTGTAACTGTAGCACACGTGTAGCCTTTCCACACCACACCACCAGCACACAATCTGCAGGGAGAATTATTCGTGTCAAAAGAATAATTTTGCACCATTTTGCACAATGACACATCTTCTGTTCTTCACTTTCTGATAAAAAATTTAATTTTTGTCTTTCACTCAATAAATAGCATGTATCACAGATTAATTCGTGTTGGTAGAACACCCAATTCTGCTTAAATTCTGAAAAGAACTTCGTAGTGTAGATATGATCAATATATTTACTCATTCCTCTGCTGATAGATTGTTAAATTATTTCCAGTTTTTGGTCATGGGATGGCTCAGCTGATGAAGGCACTTGTTGCTGACAATGCAAGCCTAGAGACCTGCGTTTGATCTCTGGAATCCACATTAAAGTGGAAGGAGAGAACCGACCCCACAGATCAATCCCTTGACCTACAAATGTGTACTGCTGTATACACAGCCCCCCATATACACAGCCCCCATATACACAGTCCCCTCCATATACACAGCCCCCCATATATACAACCCTCCCATATACACAGCCCCCTATATATACAGTCCCCCCATATACACAGTCCCCCATATACACAGCCCTCCATATACACAGCCCTCCATATACACAGCCCCCCATATACACAGCCCTCCCATATACACAGCTCTCCATATACACAGTCCCCCCATATACATAGCCCTCCCATATACACAGCCATCCCATATACACAGCCCTCCCATATACACAGCCCTCCCATATACACAGTCCCCCCATATACACAGTCCCCCCATATACACAGCCCCCATATACACAGTCCCCCATATACACAGCCCCCCATATACACAGCCCTCCCATATACACAGCTCTCCATATACACAGTCCCCCCATATACATAGCCCTCCCATATACACAGCCATCCCATATACACAGCCCCCATATACACAGTCCCCCATATACACAGTCCCCCATATACACAGCCCTCCCATATACACAGCCCTCCCATATACACAGCCCTCCCATATACACAGCCCTCACACATATACACAGTCCCCCATATACACAATAGTAATGACAAACACAATTTTAAAATTTCAAATTATTTCCAGCTTCTCACTGTTTGAGATTTGCTGCAATGAACACCCTGGCACAGCCCTCCTTGGGAACATCTGCAGTGTTCCTCTAGGGGAGAAGTTGGCTCAAGGGAACAATCACCTCAGAATTTGGCTTACAAGACCAAATTGTCTTCCCACGTGGGTATTGCGACATTCAGTCCCTGCAGTTAGGAAGAACTAATGACAGCAAGTAGCAGGTATGCAGAATGGAAGGAGGGGCTGTCCTTTTAAATAGGATTCCCAAGGTGGATCTCACTGGTCTATCAACGTTTGAGAAGAGACCCAGGGAGGGGAAGAAACACATGGCTTCTGGAGGCAAGAATTCCAGATGAAAGGCTCTGAGGTGGCAGCTCGGTTGTTTGGGGACATGTGGAGGCCACACTGGGTGGGACAGAAGGTGGGAACTTTGACTTTTGTGCTAAGTCAAAGGCGGGTTATGGGAAAGTTCTCAGGACAATGTGATTTGACCTCTGTAAAAAATGAAATCATCATCAAGACAACATGGACATATAATAAACTGCCCATTTAAACCACAGTTTGATTAGTTTGGGGCCAGTTATCATTCTTGTCACTACCCTCTTCCCAGCACCCCGAAGCTTCCACCTCCTCTGCAGATCCTGGCAGACAATCCCTGCCTCATCCTCATCTGAGGCCATTTTTCTTTTTTCTTTTTCTTTTTTTTAAAAAATTATTTATTTATTTATTTATTATGTATACAACATTCTGCCTCGATGTATGCCCGCACACAGAGAAGGGCGCCAGATCTCAATACAGATGGTTGTGAGCCACCATGTGGTTGCTGGGAATTGAACTTAGGACCTCTGGGAGAGCAGCCAGTGCTCTTAACCTCTGAGCCATCTCTCCAGCCCCCTGAGGCCATTTTTCAAAAGTTCTTTTTCCCCATAACCATAGATCCACTTTGCCCACTTTAAAACACGATGGAGACAGAACTTTACAGTATGTGTCTGGCTTCTCTTGTTGAACATATCGTCTGGGACATAATCACTGCTGCCGCCTGCCCTGGCACCATGACTTCATCCTACTTTTCTAGCTGATGATGGGCCTTTGAGATGCTTTATTTCTGGACTACAACATAAATAATTTCATTGTTGGAGGTCACCACAATGTGAGGAACTATATTAAGGGGTCACAGCATTAGGAAGGTTGTGTTACAGAATAATCTTTTTGTACACTGTGAAGACTTGCCGCTCTGATTGGTTTAATAAAAAGCTGAACAGCCAATAGCTAGGCAGGATTTTGGGGGCAGAGAGGACACTGGGAAGAAGGCAAAGACTCCATGAGATGCAGAGTAAGTAGGATGGGCACTATAGAGATGAGGCTATAAAGTCATTAGGCAGAAAGTAAATGAATAGAAACGGGCTAATTTAAGGTATATGTGCTAGTTAGAAACAAGCCTAAGTTATTGGCTGAGCTTTTATAATTAATACTAAGTCTCCATGTCATTTTCTGGGAGCTTGTTGGTGGAACAGGAAAATCTGCCTGCAAGGTTGAGAACCACAGTCCTAAGGTGTAGTTAAATTCAGTGTTTTCTCATTGATTTCTGTGTGCGGGTGTGAGAGCCAGAAGAACTTCCTCCATCAAGCTCCCCCTTTTTTGAATCAATCTCTCATCAAACCTAGAGCTCCCTGGTTTAGCCAAACAGGCTAGCTAGAGAGCCCCAGGGATCCTCTTTGTCTCCACCCCCTCAGTGCAAGGATTACAGACCAGCGCTTTGCACCCTTACGTGGGGGAGGGGAAGTGGAACCCTTTCCTGACTGAGCCATCTCTTTATTAGTTGTTGGTCTGCTCACCATTGTAACTAGAGTGATCAAGGATGCTTTGTATTGATTTCTTGTTTTAGGTCCATTATTTGGCTTATGTATTTAGACCCGGTATTGGAAACATATATTTTAAATTGTTACATTTTCTTGGTGACTATTTCTTTGTTATGTTTTGAGCTTACTTGCCTCATTTTAGAGTTTTTCCACTTAAAGTCCACTTGTATCTGATTAAAGTTTAATAATCACGGCCTACTTTTGGCATCTGTGTGTCTGATTATCTTTCTCACCCCTCTGCTCTTCATACCCTGTTTGCTCTTAGATGTTAAAGAGACAGATAACTGGTTCTTTATCTAAAATGTAATTTAAGATTTCTAAAATTATGTCTTCTATGAGTTATAGAATAGTTGTTAGGTGGGGAGCAGATAAAGTCCACAGTGGACGTGCATTAGCCATCCCCTGGTTCAAGAAAGAATGCCGACAAATGGTTGACCTTCAGCTAAAGCCAGTGTGTGCAGGGACCAACCACCACCCCTCCCTGGATGACTGTGACCTGAGGCTGAGCTCACTAAAGAGACTCCTGCTGATGAGCTAACCTGCATCCTCCTCACGTGTACAGAACAAATGCACTGAGTGTCTGGGCAGCTGCTGACGCATCTCCATCAGAGCGCATGGTCCACCCGATCCCGGTTCCTGTCAGTTCTTCATTCCCTGTTGCCCCAGCTAGGCCAATCCCTAAGTCGTGCAGGTCTCGGGAGTTTTAACATTTATTTTAGTATTTCTCTGAGGTTTTGTTTGCATATAATATGAAAATTGAGATAGGATCTTGTCATGTAAATTCCAGGTTGGACTTGAACTTGTGATCTTCATATCTAAGCTTTCAAATTCTAGGGTTACAGGCATGTGCCACCATCCACAATTGATACATTCTTGTTTCCCCTTCTCCTTTTCACTAGTCCTTACCCTCTTCCCGGAATAGTTCCCCTTCTGATATAGATACTTTCACGCCTGTGTGTTTATGGGAGCAAACTTGCAGTTTTTCCTTATGAATCTCATGCTAGAAGTTTCTATTAGAATGTAAAAGTCCTTAGCATCCACGCTGGCACCTGAAGTCATCAGTATGAGTTCTTTCTCCTTGATGTGCACCATCTTTCTATTGCACAGTGATAGTGTCTCCAAGTCCTAAGAAATTGTCTCAGGACAGAAGCTGTAACGGTAAAACTGTGCCCTGTCTTTGAGGTGACGTGGGGCAGTTTCCCCCAGCCCGTCCTATACCTCTAAATCGCCTTCTTCTAGGACAGGTATTATGTTCTTAATCATGTTTGTGAGAAATGGAGAGAGAGAAATACTAAAGAAAAATGTGAATTAAAACTCTGTAACCAAGGTAGCAGCACAAGCATAAAAGCTATTTTCACTTGGCTAATTGGTATTCTTTTATCAAGTCTTATTCCAAATTACAATTCCCCGTACCTGGACTATTTGATTCAGGGAAATTTGTTTTGTGTCTCAGAGGCTCTGGAGCATGAAGCTTCAATTGCTCTACAACCAAACTCATTATTTACAATAAAAATGTAAATGAGTCTGTAATTCTTCGGCTTTAAAACAGAGAAAACTCTGATATAATTAACAATCCTAATCTGGCAGGTGAAATAGGGTTAAAGCCATTGACTCAGACCTAGGAGTGTGATAGTTTAGGTTTCAAAACTCTATTTTCCATGCTAGAGATCTCCCTGTTAGAGTAAAAAGACCAAGGAAAGTTTAATACAAGGAATTAGCATTTCTACAACTGGCATCACTATAAATATATATATATACACATATATGTATATGTATGTATATGTATATATACACACACATATATATACCCAATTCTTTTTATTTTTTATTTTATTTTATTCTTATTATTACAAATTTTCACCTCTTCCCCTCCTCCCATTTCCCTCTCCCTCCACCCATTCACCCTCCCCCTCCCTCTCCAGTCCAAATATATACCCAATTCTGTGTGGCATGAATAATAAACAGGTTATTGAGACAGATATTGGGGTTCAATCTGAAGATCAGAAAAGCAAAGCAGCCAAGCCACTAGAGAGCTCTTAGCTTTAAGAAATTTTCAGACTGAGAGAGAGCGAGTTCCTGTCTCATCCTGCCTTACAATCCTGTACCACTACTGCCTGGTATGTGCTACCATGGCTTGGCCTGTATGGCTGACTAGTGTGGCTATTTTGTGTTCTGATCTTCAGGAAAGCTTTGTTTATTAAAATACAAATGAAATACCACTACATTTCCCCATTTTAATCTAAAATAAAAAAGAAGGCTATAACTAATATAGGAAAAAACTTTATACAATAAGGACAATAACTATATGCAATATATAAATACAGGCAACAAATACATCAACAATGTTTGGTTCATTTGCATTTTAAAATTCAGAGAAAATACTCCATGTCTATCCTATCTTGGTGAGTCCAAAGTCTTGTACCTAATTTACTTTCTATCATATTTTGCTTTCTGCATCTGGTAAACAAGGAAAACTATAACTATCTAGTTTCCAACTCCCTCAGAGACCCAAGAAGGAAATAATATTAACTGAGTGAGCAGGAAGTGCAAGTAAGCGATTTCCAAAAAATGTGAGAAATGACAGAAACAGCTGGCAGCCTGGACAGTCACCCAAGGTTCCTCTGCAACGTTGGGACATCCATCTTTGGCCTACTAGCACATCTGACAGATTTTTCTAAGCAGGATGCTCTGAAGGGCTGTCCATCCTGTCTTGACAGTGTTTGGTAGTCACTTTCTTTTGTGTCCTGCTTGTCCAATTAGGACAGCATACTGTCTCAGTTGAGGCAAGGACACTGTCTTGCCCAGTGGCTTACTTCTGCCACAAAGAAAGTAAACTCCATGTGGAGTTTCTGCAGTGCCCATCATCTTCTCTGAAGTAGATTGGTGCTGCCAGGAACAGATATGTCTCATTGTTACAAAAAAGGAAAAAAGAACCTATGCTATTAAAACATCTTAAATGCCATATCCTGTAGATCTCTGAAGTGTTTGAAGATGACCTGTCTATCTAAAATATATCTTTGTTTGACATAGAAAACATACCTAATGTGACTACAAGTTTGTTTATAATAGGTAAGTAATTGCTAACCTACATTTCCTTATTATCCTAAGCAGTTAGTAATAATAGCTTTCAATAACTAGAAATTTGCATTACATTGCTAGATGAGGTATATAGGTACAAATACCTTGAACAAGAGTAGAAATGTATGTACAGTATATTCTAACAAAATTAATCTCAAATTTGTATCAATACACAAAATTCCAATCCAAGTAAAACATTTAAAACTGGTTGATGCTTTTTAAAAGTAGATTCAATAATTTACCTTTTTATCTTATCCTATATAGTCTCCCTTTTTTCTTTTCAGTGTAAATTCAGTAACTTACCCTTTTATCATATCATATTTATATCCTTCATTTTTCTTTTCAAAACAAGAACTTTCTATCTAATCTTCTCTTTCAACTTTACTCCTGACCATAACCAATAACAACTTGTAACCAACGCCCCTAAACAATGACAAATATCTACAACCCATCAAGTGAGCAAAAACCACCCAACCCATCTCTTGGGAATGTGGGCATCATATTCTTAAATTTGCTTCCAGTTGTCTAGGGGGGTGGTGACATCTTTAGGGGATCCTGAAAAGAAAAATTTGGGTTAATTGTCAAGTCCTGGAGAGGCAGCTGTATCATTTGTTGTCCAGTCTCTGAGTAATGGGAAAGTGCAGGGCTTGTCTCAGTCCTGTCTAGAGTAGTCTGTGAGGCCGGACCACCTCACCTAGTCACCTTGAAGTTGTTCTGAGCATTTTGTAGTTCAATAGCTGATCTTTAGGTGGTGTTTTTTTTTTTTTCTTAGTGACATTATCATAGTCCTGGGGAAATAGTCATTATGGGGTCCCATCCTTTTTATGGAGACTACAAAGGTTGTTGTTAGGCATGCTCATGGTTCACTGCAGAAAACTGATAGAAACTCAAACCAGAAATCACGTACAGGAAGGTAGATGAAATCTTTTTCTAGAATTATTTAGTACTCTATATGACCATTAATATCATGACAAAAAGTTTAAAAATACATATATATTAATCTTATAAATCATATACCTAAAGAAAAGCTATATAAAAAGTCAATATAAAACCAAAGGATTATGAGATTAGTGGCAACAAAGTAGTGCTTAAGTATTTGTTTTTCTTCTGTCCCATATCAGGTGGCTATTCTGACATAAGACAGGGATTTTGGATTTCACTTTAATAAGCATGCGTGGGTTTAGAGAAGGAAAGAGCCACACTCAAACTCCAAAGCCTGCTTTGATTTTTAATTAGACTGGGACGACAACAAGGCTATTTGCATTGTATGTCTGTAGAGAACAGCATAAACAAACATTTGGGAAGGTTTATGAAATTTTATCCTGTTGGAAATGTGATATAACAATAGGCCAGTTTACTCTTTTTTGAGACTTTTTTTCTGGGTAATTTGTCCTTTTTCTTCAGACGTCTCATTTGCCCAGTGGTCTTCAGATTCCTTAGTTGGATACATTTATTCTCCTGAAAAGACAGAAACACAAAGTCCTTCCCCAACCTAATTTTGGGGAGATCCTATTTTTGGAAAGTTATATCTGATCAAGGGAAAATTATTTGTTAGTTTTATAGGTTAGTTTAGTTTAAACAGCCATGATGTTTGATAAACTATCATCTCTTCTAATTAAGAAGTACCTCTTGTTCAAATTGAATCTTTATCAATTTTGAAGGTATTCATAACTTGTCTTCTCCTGTGAAAATAAAAGCAAAACCCCTTTTCCAACATAACACATGTCCTGGTTTCCATTCTGAGGTCAGTACATCTTTAAAGTATATTGGCTGATTTAATTCTGTAGTTTTGTTTCCACTATTCAATGTCTCTCTGCAGCTGTTGTTTCTTTCTCATTAGCATTTAAAAAAATTCCACGTTAATAAAGCATTATGCAATCTATTTCAGAGGGTATTTATCCTCCCTTTCTATTTATTTAACATTTCCTTATATTGAATTCAATTTGATCTTTCTTTAGCTACCTGCCCTGTAGGTTTGTGTAGTATACCTGAAATATGCTTTATATTATAATAAGCAAAAATTGTTTAATTTTCTTAGGGACATATTTTGGAGCATTGTCTGTTTTTATTTGTACAGGTATACCCATGATGACCATAACTTCTTGCAGCTCTGTGATTATTGAATCAGCCTTTTCTGAACTCAAAGGAGTTTCCCATTGAAAATCTGAACAAGAATTAATGGTGTGGTGTACACATTTTAGTTTTCCAAATTCTACAAAACATCCATCTGCCAGATTTCATTCCTTTGAGTACCCTTTGGGTTACTTCCTGCAGCTAGCTGTGTTTGCTTTATAAAGAACAAGTAGGACATTTCCTTATAATTTCCTTGACTTGTTGTCATGTGACATAAAAGTCTTTTAAAAAAACCTTTGCTATTAACATGATTTTTTTAAAATGAAATTCGGAGGCCTTCAGCACATTTCCAAGCAATAATTGATCAATTTCTGCATTACCTTGTGCTAGAGGTTTAGTTTGGATAAAGGGTTGTCTTTTTTTAAAATTTTTCTCAAAAAAACAACTCTTTGTCTCATTGATTCTGTGTATTGTTTTCTTTGTTCCTATTTTGTTCATTTCAGCTCTCAATTTGATTATTTCCTGCCATCTAGTCCTCTTGGGTGAATTTGTTTCTTTTTTTTTCCTAGAGTTTTCAGGTGTTCTGTTAACTCATTAGTGTGGGATTTTTCCAACTACTTTATGTAGGCATTTAGTGCTGTGAACTTTCCTCTTAACATTACTTTCATTGTGTCCCATAAGTTTGGATACGTTGTGTGGTCATTTTCATTGAATTTTAGGAAGTCTTTAATTTTTTCCTTTATTTCTTCCATAACCCGTTGTTGGTGATTCAGGTGAGGATTGTTTAATTTCCATTTGTTTGTTGGCTTTCTGAAATTATTGTTGCTGTTGAATTCTAACTTTAAGTCATGGTGATCTGATAAGATACAAGGGGTTATTCCAATTGTTTTGTATCTGTTGAAGTTTGCCTTGTTACTGAGTATGTGGTCAATTTTTGAGAAGGTTCCATGGAGTGCTGAGAAGAAGGTATATTCTTTTCTGTTTGGATGGACTGTTCTGTAGATGTCTGTTAAGACCGTTTGAGTCATAGCACCTGTTAGTTCCCTCATTTCTCTGTTAATTTTCTGTCTGACAGAACTGCCCAGTGGTGAGAGTGGGGTTTGAAGTCTCCCACTATTTTTTTTTAATTACTGTGTGGGGATTAATGTGTTATTTAAGCTGTAGTAATGTTTCTTTTACATTTGTAGGTGCCCTTATATTTGGGGTATAGATATTCAGAATTGAGATTTCCTCTTGATGAATTTTTCCTGTGACAAATATAAAATATCTTTCTTTGTCTCTTTTGATTGATTTTTAGTTTGAAGTATATTTTGTTAGATATTAGCTTGTTTCTTAAGTCCATTTGATTGGAAAAATTTTCCCAACCCTTTCTCTGAGGTGATGTCTATCTTTGAGGTTGAGGCGTGTTTTTTGTATGCAGCAGAAGGATGAATTCTGTTTTTGTATCTAATCTTAGTCTGTGTCATTTTATAGATGAGTTGAGTCCATTTATATTAAGGGATATTAAGGACCAGTGGTTGCTAGTCCCTGTTAATTTAGTTTTCATTTTTGGTGATGCTATTGTGTGTGGTTTTCCCTTCTTTGGGAGTTGCTGCTGTGGGATCATCTACTGTCTGTGTTTTTGTGGATGTAACTAACTTCCCAAAGTTGGAATTTTCATTCTAGTACTTTGTGTAGGGCTAGGCATTGTTTAAATCTGGTTCTGTTGTGGAATATCTTGTTTTCCCCATCTATGGTGATTTAAAGTTTTCCTGAGTATAGCAGTCTGGGTTGGCATCCATGGTCTCTTAGTGTCTACATAATGCCTGACTAGGACCTTCTGGCTTTCATTGTTTTCATTAGGAAGTCAGGTGTAATATAAAGAAGTCTGAAAGGTCTGCCTTTATATGTTACTTGGCCTTTTTCCTTTGCAGCTCTTAGTATTCTTTCTCTCTTCAGTATATTTAGTGTTTTGATTATTATGTGGTGAGGGTATTTTGGGGGGTCCCATCTATTTGGTGTTCTGTAAGCTTCTTGTATTTTCATAAGCATGTCCTTCTTTAGGTTGGTAAAGTTTTTCCTCTATGATTTTGTTGAATATATTTTCTGTGCCTTTGAGGTGGACTTCTTCTCCTTCTTCTATACCTATTATTCTTAGGTTTGGCCTTTCCATGGTGTCCCATATTTCCTGGATATTTTGTGTTAAGCTTTTGTTAGATTTAACATTTTCTTTGATGGATAAATCTGTTTCCTCTATCATATCTTCAATGCCTGAGACTCTCTCTCCCATCTCTTGTATTCTGATGTTTAGGCTTGCATTTGTGATTCCTGATTGTTTACTCATATTTTCTGTTTCCAGGATTTCCTCGGTTTGTGTTTTCTTTATTGTCTCTATTTCAGTTTTCAAGTATTGAATTGTTTCTTTCACCTGTTTGATTGCGTTTTCTTGGTTTTCTTTAAGGTATTGTTGATTTCTTCCAATTTTTTTTTGTTTGTTTTTTTCCTCTACTTCTTTGAGGGATATTTTCATTTCCTCTTTAAGCGTCTCAATAATTTTCCTAAAGTTCTTTTTAAAGTCATTTCCTTCTGCTTCATTTGTGTTGGGGCATTCAAGTCTTGCTTGTAGAGCCATTAGTTTTTGGTGGTACCGTATTGCTCTTTGTGCTGTTAAGTGTGTTCTTACCTTGTCTACTCATCTTTTCCTCCAGCTGTTGTAGTTGGGACTGTGTCTCCGGTGATCACTCCACCAGGTACCAGTGGGTCCAAAGCTCAGATGGTTGCTCCTCAAGGTGGAGTTGGGGGCCACAGTTCTGGTCACTTTTTACTCCTGGAGGTCATTTGGCACTCTTGGAAGTCTCTCAGGCCTTCTTGCCTCCTCATGAAGGTCACTTGGGCCTTGTTTGTCTGCTCCCAGAAGTTGCTCTGTTTTTTGTCTTGCAAGACAAGGTTTCTCTGTGTATCCCTGGATATTCTGGAACTTGCTTTGTAGACCAGGCTGACCTCGAACTCACAGAGATTTGCCTGCCTCTATAAAGAGTACCAGCCTCAGTACCCCCTCAGGGCTTAGAATTGGATATCTATGGCAGGTGAAGATCTGAGGGTAAAAAGCTAACTCTGCATATTCTTTATCTTTTGTGCAAGGGAGAAAAGTGAAATGAAGGGGTATGGAGAAGAAGAAGAGTAAGGGGAGTAAGGGGAAGAAGTAAAAGAAAAAGTAGCCAGGAGAAGAAGAAGGGGTGATCTCCACAAGGTTTCTAGTTTTTATGGACATAGTTGGAAAATTCCATAGGTGAAGACAATGATAATATGCATATCAAAATCACAAAGAGGGCAGGTAGAACCCGACAAGCTGTACTCCAGAATAGGTGATATCACCCAGGAAAGAGCCAACATTCAAGGGGAAGTATATAACATTCCATACCATTAGATAAAGTTACTAAACATCTCTGAATCCTGGATTTACCCATTCTTCTCATCCAATCTCTTTGGTGATAAGCAGCTTTGGGGATGCCCAGATTTGTTTGTTAGCAAAGGTGGGGCATGCTACCTTCCTGTCTTCTATAGAAATCTCTATGCGATCTCTTACCAGGTAACTTTGTGGGACTGACTCTATGTAAATTTGACTGTTAGAACAAAGAGTGAATGTTATTGCTCTAAGGACTCATGGTGTAGGGGAATGGAAAGGTCATTCCATTGCCTGTGCAGAAGAAATCATACTACTGAGGTGTTTTGGGAATGAATCACACTTTGAAGGGAGAATTATGGCCTCACAAGGTTTCCAAAGATGTGACAGTGACTTTTCCAAAAGACAAGTGTTCCCACAGCTCTGCAAAACAGGGTGCCCCATAAGCTGTACACTTGTGGGTCTGACTTTATGAATCTGTCAGCTGTACATTTACTGTATAGTCTTGTGGGCTTCAACTCTGCCTCCTGAGTGCTGGAATTAAAGGCATGTGCCACTACCACCTGGCCACAACCTTAACTTTTTATATAATGTGGGAAAATTCTAATTTTTTTTCCTACTGGCCTCTCCTCAAAAGTGTTTCTTCTAACCCCTAACTTAATCGTAAACCCTCATTCCTTCAGGTCTTATTGCAGTTGTGGGAACTGTAATGGTCTGTCCTGTCCCTTTAAGAGACAAGTCCTGCCCACTCCTCCCCACTTCCACTGAAACAAGCAGATCTTACTTCTGCTTCCAGCCTGCACTTCTTTTCTGTCTCTCTCCTGAAGAGGAAGCTTCTGCCTCTCTTTTTTTCTCTCCCCTTCCCCCCTCCTATTCTCTCTCTTTCTCTTTCTCTCTCCCTCTCTTTCTCTGCCTCTCTCTCCTTGTACCCCTTTTCCTTTCCTCTCTCCTTTTCCTTCCCTTCAATAAATCACTAAATAAATATCCAACCTCACTTTGCATGTTGTGCCTATCTGTCTCTGTCTCTCACCTGTTGCAGCTCCTCGTGGGACCAGCTGACCCGCTGAGGTCTCTCTCCTGCTGTGTGGCTCCCTGCCTGGGACCCGCTGCCTCTCACAGCCTGCTTCCCACTGCTGCCCCTCAGGGAATGGCATTATTTTATTTTTACCATCACATTGGTGCTCATGACTTGGTCAAGGCTCTCTACATGTTCCCTCCTGCCCACAGGCGGGTCAGCTGGAGACACATGGAACCCTGGGCTCAGGAACCAGGTTTCTTTACAACAGCCCCACATTCTATCTGCCTGAACACCAAACTCTGCACACACCAGCAACTTCAGTGGTGAGTTTTTTGCCTTCCAGTCAGCTTAACCGTATTACCCCTAGCCATAGCCTTCACAGCTATAGTTGAGCTCTTCTCTGACATTCATCTATGGTTGCTTCCCATAGCTAGAAATGTGATCAGACTACCCAGGGTAGTTCACCCATGCTAGCACTGCACACACTGAGCAGTGCGTTTGCTTTGGGGCCAGGGTTCCTTGGAGTTTTCTTTCTTTTTTTTTTCTTCTCTTTTGGACCTCTCGTAGGTAGTCCCCACTGTAAGAGACCACCCAGAGTGATCTCTAGCCTCTCTGACTTCTGAGTCACCTGGACCGGGACCAGTCAGGCTTCATCAACACTCCACCTATAGAGAAAAGATGTTTTCCTATAGGCTTTGCGGTGCCATTGTTCTCTAGCCTCTGGCTTCCCAGTCACCTGGACTGGGGCCTATTGACTTCATTAACACCCCGTTCTTCTACAGGCCTTGTGGTGTTTGTTTGCTGTTTTTATGGGTTTTTACATTTTCAGTTGTGGAATATAAACCTTCAAACTATCAGCCACCCACCTGTAAATGCTCTGCTGGTGTCCCACCAGCTACATTTTTCCTCAAACTATCCCTGCCACCACTACCACTGGTCCCGCTGAAACTAACAAGGTTAGTCGGATCTGTGAGGCAGCTGTTTTCAGTTTCAGCCTTTGCTCCCCACTGTGGCGTGGGAGCATGGCTACAGGGTGGATCATGCCTTTATGTCTCTCTTATTATTATGTTTAAAATTCCTGTGGCTCAAAAAAATATGGCTTCTCCATACAAAACACAATCACCGCCATTTTGACTGAGGTCAGGTGACCTTAACACTATCTTAACTGAGTTCAGGTGATTTTACCACCATCTTAACTGAGAGCCAGATCAGGTGACCAAGTCCTGCCATCTTTACTGAGGTATTCCCTTGATGGTTCCCCAGTGATGACTCTGTTACATGTGTGTTTTTTGCAGTGGCATGCCTTTGGTAGGGCCCACCAAGATCATCCACTTTGCCCAATTCCTGTTCACTGTGTGTGTGTGTATCTGTGCATACATGTGACTTAAATGTACCTATGTTTACTGTTAAATGTTACAATTGTCTGTTCATGGTATCTCATTCCAGACTACAAAGCAATAAGCCTCATGTTTTAAATTGGTATGTAATTTTAAGTCTCTTAATCCAACTGCTTTACCTTAACCCTGTTAAGTTGAGAGCCAGTACAGTCAAGCTTGGATCCAGTTCTCCGGGCAGATCTGTACTGTAGTTATAACTCATCTATACCTGGTAAACATCCCTCAACTGCTCAGAGATATGGGAAATATGGCATTTAAATATTTAATTATTAAAAGACTTTTCATAACAAAAAGAGTTAGGTTGGCTCCTAGCAGCAGCACTCTACTTCCTCCAAAGGTGACAGAAGACAGATGAGCACACAAAAATATCCATCTGCAATTCATTTCTTCAACTGCCAAGTGCTGACCACTGGGCAAAGCTGCCTTTCATCTAAACTGAAGATCTGCAGACACGGACAGAATCACTAGAATCAACAGTCTAGCTGCTCTGGTCAAGGTAGGCTTGTCTTCCTAGAGATTTCTTAGCCCACAGAATTTTCTGGAGCCTGGTAGGCCCTGCCCTAAACAGAAAAAGGCAAATCCGACCCTTAGCAACCATGGAGGTAGCGATCTAAGGAGTAGCTCTAGGTGCCAATCAAGTAAGTTCTCTGTTGTTTTTTAATCAATAACTCAAGTAAAAATTTATCCTTCTCAAAGATCTCTGATGCAGTTTGACAGCTGAAAGGTTTTGTCAGTTTAAAAGGACAACCTCACCAAACAAATTTCAGCAAAATATAAATGCAAGTTATTAAGGTATGTACCTACAAGATATAAAGGTGTGAGGACAAGTGCACACTATCAAATTTCTCTCTCACACTGCCTTTCATAGTCTTAAAAGTACTTTTCATTGTGCAAAAACATCTGTCACAGTCATTCTGACATAAATATGTCAAAACTCATGTTTTCACAAACCCAAATATTTCTTCTTGTGAGTTCTAGGGAGCCAAATTAAAGGATCCACCTTAAATAGGTCAGATACACTCCCTCTCAATTTCCTGGTCCTAAAAAACCTTTCTTCCCCCTAAACTTAACTTTGTCCTTTATTCTGCTAATACATTAAACAGTTGTAAGAGGCACCAGACATTTCCATACCACAAATACTGGACAGGAGCAAAGAGACCAGCTTCTCTAGGATGTGACCAGCACCCAGCTTTCTCAGGTCTCCCCTCAAAATGACACCTACAAATAAGCAGAAAGTCATCTTGAGGATCCACCAATCAAATTCCTTTTACTTGTGCCTAACCTCCTGCCTTTTATTATAAAAAAGAGATGAGAATGTAATGGTCTATTCTGTCCCTTTAAGAGGCAAGCCCCATCTACTGCCTCCCCAATCCATCCATTGAGGATCTTCCTTCCACTTCCAGTCTGAGTTCCTTCCTTTCTGTCTCTCTCCCAAAGAAGTAGCTTCTTCTCTTCTCTCTTCTCCCCCTCTCTGTTTCTCTCTCTCTCTGCCTCTCTCTGCTCTTCTCCTTTTTTCCCTTCCCCTCCATAACCCACTAAATAAATATCCAACCTCACTCTGCATAGCATATCAATCTATCTCTATCTCTCACCCACTGCGGCTCCTCATGGGACCAGCTGACACACCGAGGTCTCTCACCTGCCTTATGGCTCCCTGCCTGGGACCTGCTGCCCCTCGTGGCCTGCTGCCCATTGCTGCCACTTTGGGGAAAGGCACAGTTTTATTTGTATCATTACAGGAACTTGAGAGGTTGGTAGGTTGCTTTGTGACAATAAGCAGCTGCCCTCTCCTTAGGCTTGTGTCTTAGCCCTCAGATTAGCCAACTTTTTTAGTGATACAACAATGATCACTAAAATGATAATGCTGATAATGCTTACAATTGATGTTTCATAAATCCCATCTGCATTAGTTATCCTCTCATTTATAAATTAGTTATCCTCCTATGTAATCATCCATCTTCAAACTGTCCATTTTACTATCATACAGAGACCCAAACCCCTCCAATGCAATGGTGTGTTCCATTTTTTTAATGAGGGAAAAAAAATCTCTTTTAACTAATTCCTCCCTTTAAGAATTCCTGAATCTGCTGATGATGTTAATGAAGATGTGAGGCTGATTGCTGCTGTGTAGAACAGTAAAAGTCTGACTGGATTCCCAGGCAGCTACTTAGTTTGGCAGCAACTCAAGAAGGGGGTTCAGGGAGAGTTCGCCAGAAGAAAAAAACAAAAGAAAAACATAGCCAGTAGAACAGTGAGTCCAGCTGCATGTAGCTCTGGCCAATGCTGGTGTCTGTAAAGCCAGAGGCAAACAGCTGTATCATGAATTCATACCCCAAACCTTGGGCACCAAATGTAGTACAAATAATAAAAACCAGAGACAGATATTGGGGTTCAACCTGAAGGTCAGAAACACAAAACAGTCAAGCCACTAGAGAGCTCTTACTTTCATGAAATCTTCAGACTGAAAAAGAATGAGTTCCTGTCTCATCTCACCTTGTATTTCTCTCTAGAGCTGGGATTAAAGGCGTGCACCACTACCACCCAGCCTCTATGGCTAACTAGTGTGGCTGCTGGGATTAAAAGTGTGTGCCACCACTGCCTGGCCTGTATAGTGTGACTGTTTTGCATTCTGATTTTCAGGCCAGCTTTATTTATTAAAATACAAATGGAATATCACTACAATTTTATATTTATTATTTTGTTCTATATTTTTAAAGGCCTTTAAAGCAGTTACAAGAATCCAATCTATTAGGTACATGAAATTTAAAGTTTCAATCCACATCTGGGCAGTCCTTATTTTCTCTATCTGTTTGTTTTTTTTTTTATTTCTACTTAAGTGAATGAATGTTTAGGAAATTTTTAAATAGCTATAAGCCACCCTTCTCGAAAAACCACAAACCACAAACCAAAAAAAAAAAAAAAAAGAATTTCATTTTTGTGGCCATGGTTTTCTGTCCCACTTTATTTTATTTACTTATTTATTTTACATAACATTTTTGTTGATTGTTTGGGAAGTTTACAGAATACATCCTGATCACCCTTACTTCTCAGTCCTCCCAGGTCTGCTCCCCAGCTCTTGTGCCCTTCCCTTTAAAAAAAAAAAAAGTAAAAATAAAACAAAACAAAAACCAAACCAATGTGTGCTGTTATAATAATCACTGGGGCATGGTCAAACTCCCAGTGGCCAGCCCCTTAAAGAGAGGTGAGTTCCTCTCTACCCCACCCCTGCCAATGGCTATCTATTGTGGAGAGCTACACTTCAATATCCTTATCACAATTTTTAAGAGTTCTTTTCAATGCCTTCACGTCTAGGCTGTTACTTTTGAGGTGGGGGTGGTTTTCTCAGAAGCCTTTTATATCTCTTCTCAACTATGAGTCTGCAGGCATTGACACCACTGAAGAAGGAGATTCCTCGTCCTTTACAGTCGGCAGGAGCACAGATCATGGACTTCTATGTGGTTTCTGGCAATGGCACAAAACAGGAACATTCACGTGGCTTCTGGCGTCACTATGTGCCACGGACCTCAGCATGGTCTCCACTGGCAGTACAGGCCACGGACACCAACACAGTCCTCCGTGGCAGCCCAGACCAGGAACATCAATATGGCTTTAGGCGGTAGCACAGACCACACACACATGGGCCACAGATATTAACTTGGTCCCTGGCTGCAGCAGCAACCACAGACATCAGCATGGTCCCCAGTAGCAACACAACCCACGGACATCAATATGGCTTCAGGTGGCAGCTCAGACCATGCATATTGGAATGTCCTTAGGTGGCTAACTTGGGCCATGAACATCAACGCAGTCCCAGGCTGCAGTAGGACCACGTTCTGCTCTACTTTAACTGTACATTTCTTCTCCCTATCATTACACTTCCAATTGCTTGACTATGCCTCCCAAGAAAAGTATAATGAATGATATCTAAAAGCAACTTTGAAGAGTCCCATCAGAGAGCTTCAACATACTGGGATGTGGTGTTTGGATAAGAATGGCCCTCATAGGCTCATATATTTGAACCCTTAGTCACCAGGAAGTGGCACTATTTGAAAGGATTAGAAGGATTAGGGGTGTGGCCTTGTTAAAGGAGTTTCCAAAGCCCACATTAGGTCCAAACTCTCTCTGCCTATGGATCGGAGTGTGGCTCTTGGCTTCTTCTCCAGCACCATGTCTGCTTGCATGCTGTTATGCTCCTTGCTGTGATGATAATGGACTAACTGAAATGGTAAGCAAGCTCCCGATTATATGTTTTCTTTCACAACAACTGCCTTGGTCATGGTGTCTCTTCACAGCAATAGAACACTGAATAAGACTTAGGAGAAAGTCATCCATAATAAATACATAACCCTTTTATATTACCACTTCCCTCACAACAGAGATGAAGATGTTCTGTTTTGAACTTTACTCAGTGTGAGTTAGAATAGAAGACAGACTGGCTTCATGCTGGCAATAATTACAAACAATGATTGACGCGCTGAGACATGTGCTTCCAGCAAGCTCTCTTTTGGTTCTTACCTGAGACCAGCCAGGTGGGTGACATCACAGTTACCAATCTGTGTTTTGGAAAACTGACCGACAGAGAAAGGTGTAGTATTGACAGCTGCACAGACCTTCCATTGTCAAGTTCACACGAAGAGATTTCTTCTTCTAACTTGTGCAAAACTCTTGCTGTTTGAGTCTGGTAAGATATCATACTTCTTGTCTAAATATGACTATGAAAATGTTACAAGGAAACTTCATCCTTATCAAGGTGTCCCACAGCTCACAAGGATACTAAATGATAATTTGTAACATAAAGAAAATGTCAGTAAAGAGTTAAAGAAAATCTGACTTTTCTATTTCAGGCATCATTTTATTTAGTAATGAAGGCCTTTGGGTCCCAAGATAGAAAGCCTTTGGCGTTCTGCCCAGAACATGCTACAGTTTCAAGTATTAGGAGGAAAGTGATGGCATAGGCTAATTTGGGACCTTGGCTTGTGACCACAGCTCATGTGGCTTCTGAACAGAGAATGTGGTGTTGGTGCTAGGCTATGCTTCTCTGTCCCGTAGTGTCAGAAGTATGTGAGGAGAAGGCAAAGATTTGGTGTGGGTCAAAGGAAAATCATATATTCTAAAAATAATTGAAAAACCAGCTCCTCGGGCACCAGGACCGTGGCTGGATGGAGTCTAGTGCCAAGAGGTGTTTAAGGAGAGTCTAAAGAGATTAGCCAGGGCTGAGCACAGGCCCTGGGCAACACGAGGGTGAGAGAACGTGTCTTCCTGAGATGGACATGTTAGGGACCTAGCTCAGAGTCACACTGAAGGCCCCCAGCGGAGTTGCGTCCCTTACCACAATTCTTAACAGAACACACAAAGGCAACTGCCAGTTCCATGAGTCCCAAAGGGCTCATTGAAATAGTTAAACTCCAGGGAATCATATGGCAGCAGTCAGTCTCCAGCAAACTGCAGGCAGCAAAAACACCTCATGACGGGCCTCTACCAGGATCTAGGGAGAAGAAGCCGAGTGCCTGGTGGGTCTCTGTTTTCAGAAAGGAAAGAGGGGTGATGGAGGAGGGTCATCTGTCTATGTGTTACTTTCATTGGTTAATAAAGAAACTACCTTGGCCCTTTGATAGAACAGAATATTAGGTAGGCGGAGTAAACAGAACAGAATGCTGTGAAGAAGGGAAGTGAGGCAGACGCCATGAGCTCTGGCCCAAGATGGATGTAGGCTAGAATCTTTTCCAGTAAGCTACCACCTTGTGGTGCTACACAGATTATTAGAAATGGGTTAGTCAAGATGTGAGAGTTAGCCAATAAGAGGCTGAAACTGATGGGCCAGGCAATGTTTAAAAGAATACAGTTTCCATGTTATTATTTCTGGGGCTAAGCTAGCCTTACAGAGCCAGGTGAGATGAAAAGCCGGCCTGTCTGCAGCTCCTACTACAGAGGGGAAGAGGATGGGGTTGTTGGTTTTTGTTGTTGTTCATTGTTGGTTCCATTGATATAATTTCCCCTCTTATGGCAGCACCATTGATGTAGTCACTGAAGGCCAAGTTGGGAGGAGATACACAGAACTGGATGGCTGCAGCATGCCACAGGACTGCCCTGCACTTGGGGGTCTTACTGGTACATATGGGTGAAACAGAGACGCTGTTCACATGGCTCAGTTGGTAGAGTGGTTGCCTGGCTGGTATGAAGTCCTGGGTTTGATCCCCCTGCATCCTGCTGGGTGTTTGACTCACGCGTGTTATCTCAGCACTCAGGAGGTAGAGACAGGGGGGTCAGAAATTCCCGATCATCCTTGGCTATACAGCAAGTTTGAGGCCAGCCTGGGATACATGAGATCCTGTCTCGAAAAGTAATTAATAAATACCTAACGAGAAGGTGACTTTGTGATAGTCTCAGTACTCATTAGACATTCCCACAGTATCCGAACCTTGATCTTGATATGGCTTAGAAAATTGGATGTTGCTGCGAAACTTTCTATAAATGTCGCGAAAAACTCCTTGGTTGTTTTATTTAAAAAAAAAAAAAAACCCTCTGGGCAGGGTTTCAAATATATCTGAAAATTACTTGTAAAGCTATTAGGGAGATCACAAAATGTAATTTAGATATAATTGTACTACTCATATCTGTTAATTAAAATATGCTAATGTCATCTATGAGTCATTTTTGTGTAATAGAAGCAATGTTTTAAAGCCATTTGACTGTGTAAATTGTTCTAATGACATTCTTGATCAAAACTTCTGAAAGTCTCTGATAATTCTTCTAATTAATTTGACATCATTAGAGTCTCTGAAACACTGCGACAGTAAATATTTACTCCAATAATTTCAAAAGCGGGGTTCAACCTTAAAGCTGCCTCTCATAAGGAGAAATAATGGGCCGGCGAGGTGGCTCAGTGGGCACAGCATTGGCCCTAAGCCTGAGTCAACTCTGGGGCTACATCGTGGACGGAGAGAAACGACCCTCGCAAGTTGCCAGCCTCCACACGCACACCGTGGCCCACGTGTCTCCCTCTCGTTCACACGAAATAAATACACAGAGGTGTAATAAAAAATCTGGAAGAGAGAAAGGACAACAGTTGCTCCCAAAACATCGTTTCATGAGTCCAAACCTCGGAGTCCTGTTGGTGGATTCTCATTTTCCACTGCTTCACTGGGCCCCCCCACCCTGCTCAGCCTCTTTGCTTCGCTCCAGCCCAGGGACTTAGACCCGGCGAGTCTAGCACCCGAGTTTCCTCGCCACTAGCTCCTGCTGAGTTTGTCAAATTCAAAGAGATGATACACAAGAGAGTTCCATTATGACATTTCTCCTCCTCCTCCCCGGCCAGGTCCTTTCCATGAAAGTGGTGCCTTTAGCCACTTGGTCCCCGGGAACAGTTTCCCCCTCCGCCTCTTCCCTAAACACGATGGCGATTGCTCTGCGTTGCTGCTGGTCCCTGGGTCCCTCACCTTTCCCTGACTGTCCCTTTGTTCCTGCCCTCACCGTCGCTGGATCTCTAGTTTAGATTATCTGGAGTAAATTCTTCTGTTTGGTCCTGTGTCCTAAATTTGTGTTTTATACGAGCTGTAAATGAAATTCCAGGGAGGTGGCTGGCCCTCTGCATGCACTTTGCCTTCTTCCTTGGGAGAGACGCGTGTAAAGCCTTGCACGATGCGAATACCCACCAGACAGATTAGACGCCGGTTTATGAGTTGTTCTATTGCGTTCTGGGACAATATTAAATCTCTTTGATACAAAAGAATGAGAAAACTGATAAGATCTTAGAAGAGATATACGAGTAGCATTTGTGGCCCGGCGATGGCCACCAGCCCATCATTGCTTCCGTTGTTTCGCCTGCTTGAATTTGTTTTCATTGAAACTAATTTCTCACTGTTTTTTCTTTGTGATGCGGCACGTCTGGAACCCTACACCTCAGAATTAGGAAAAATACGAAAGGGGTACCCAAAGGCTAGACTATGTCAGGGGCTAGACTATGTTGAGGCTACCTCCACAGCCTGGCTCAGTTGGTCTGGTGCAGGACAACACGCTCTCTGTGAGTCTGAGCTTGCTGGTCTAGAAATCTCCTTTGAGAACTGCTGCTGTGAACATCTGGAACATACATCAGATGGGCTCTGTTGAAAACATTTGTTTACTCTAACATAAATCACCTTCCTCAAGACTGCGATTCTTTGAGCCTTATTTTGGGAACACATTATAAAGAATTCTGGGAAGGCAGCTGTTAAAATATTCCAGAATATATATATATATTGCTTTGTCACTATAAAGACTGTGTGTGCAAGTGCAGGTGTGTGCCCCTAGCGTGCCTATGGAGGTCAGAGGTCAACCTTGGGTGTCAATCTTTATCTTCTCCTGTGTTTGAGTTTGAGACAGATGTGTTGTTCATTACTATATATATATATAGCTGGTCTGTGAATTTCTATGAAAATTCTCTGTCTGCCTCTCCCTCCTATTTTGACATAGAAACACTGGGATAGAAACACACATTACCATGCCCAGCTTATATAGGTCCTAGGGATCTGAACTTGTCAGGTCCTCAGGCTGGTGACAAGCACTTTACCCATCTCCCCAGCCCTCCAAAGATGTGTTCTAATGACTTAATTGCTGTTGGAAATGACCTGTGGCCATTTTCTGAGAGAATGGATCAGACAATAAGTCAATGAAGTCACTTTTAATGTTTAAAAATTTTCATATTTCTTTACTAACTATCCTTCTGAGTAAAGGAGGAAGTAAAAATAGACAGAGGGGAAAAAACCAGTAACAACAGTAAGTGGACTTGGAAACTAAGCATAAAGCAAATCTGAAAACCTCGCCCACCATCACAGAACAGTGGGGTTAACCTGTTATAGTTACTCGTGACTATTCTAGGAAATCTTAAGAAAGAAAATTGAGATGAAGAAATTAGTACTAACTTTAAGCTAAATCATAGATACTTCTCTTTCTCCAAGCCAGCTCATATCAGGAAGAACCAGGGAGCTAGAGATTCTCTACGTAGTCAAGGATTCCACCATCTTAGAAAATGGATAGAGTTCTCTCCATTTTAGATAGGGCCAGGACACGATTCTTAATGGTGTTCTTGTCAGACTGCCTGAGGAGTAGGGTCTTGTTCAATTAGCTTTAAAACTATTACTTTAAATTGTCACTCTTTATTGATCTCAGGACGGCTGTTGGAGAGTGGATGTTGAAGTCGCAAATCTTAAACAGCAATGGCGGCTGGGACAGCCAGGGATGGAAAACCTCAGTACTAACGAGCCTTATGTTTTTCTTGAGCAGGGACCTGGTGTTGGAGAGCACAAGCCAACAGAGAGAGAACGTGTCCAGCCCCCACCACCCGCTGCCTGGGGCCAGGTGACAGCTTGACTATTATCACACTTCGTGGGTCACACATTAACCAGCCTCCTCTCTATCCAGATAAAGAGTGCCCCACATCAAGAAGCCCAAGCTGTAAATGCCTCTCTCTCCCCTGCCTCAGTCACACATTAGCCAAGCCTGCTTTGTCAGGATGCAAATCTTCCCTACCCCTTGGAAACTACTGAAAACGAACACCTTGCTTTGTCTCTTGAGCCTGGAATGTTCCCTTAGATCTGTGTTGTGCCAGTTACACAATAAATCTCTTGTTTGAAGAGCTGTCTGTGCCTGTGTCTCTCTGTCTATCCCTCCTTCATCTTTTTCTCTTAAACCTAACAACCAGAGCACTTTTAACTAAAAACCATGTTCCTCAAAATTCTATATTCCATCTCCCACAGCTTGAGATAATGAGACTTTCCCCCTCCCTTAGCTGACAAGAGCAGTCACTATAGCGATGTATTATTTGTGTTTTAATAAATAAAGCTTGTCTGAAGGTCAGTGCAAGGCAGTCACACTAGTCAGCCATACAGACCGGGCACACACCTTTAATCCCAGGAGCCACACTAGTTAGCCATAGAGACTGGGTGGTAGTGGTGCACGCCTTTAATCCCAGCTCTAGAGAGAAATACAAGGTGAGATGAGACAGGAACTCATTCTTTTTCAGTCTGAAGATTTCATAGAGGTAAGAACTCTCTAGTGGCTTGACTGCTTTGCTTTTCTGATGTTCGGTTTGAACCCCAATATCTGTCTGTGGGTTTTCATTATTTGTGGTACAATTGGTGCCCCATATTTGGGGAATGGATTCACTAAAAAGACATTTGCCTGTGGATTTTTAGCCTCCAGCACAGGCTGGAGCAGCACACGGGGTTCCCACCAGAGCTGCATGTGGGGCTCTAGCCCCACCAGGCTAGGCTTTCTTTTCTTTTTACCCAAAGCCTCTGAGCAAGTTTAGGATTTTCCTGTTGTAGCCTCTCTGAAACAGTCTCCAGCTGCCACCCAGACTCCAGAAGCTCCTGGGCTCCAAATACCATAAGACTCATCTGCCCTAGACAGGCTGGTTCTGCCTTCAGGCAGCCCCCCAAACATGCTTTTTCCAAACAATTCCCTGTGCATTTTTTCAGACAGCTATCTTTCTCTCTCCCCTGCCCTCCTCTGTGGGTTGCTGGCTCTCCCTGAACCCCCTTCTCGGACTGCTGCCAAACTAGGTAACTACCTTGAAATCCAGTCAAAATTTTAGTGTTCCACACAACAGCAATAAGTCACGTATCTTTATCAGCACCATTGGCAGATCTGGAAATTCTTAAAGGGAGGAATTAGCTAAAAGAGAAAAAAATTTTTTCCCACATTTAAAAATGAGAAACACCATTACAGTGGAGGGATTTGGGTCTCCGTGTGACAATATGCTGAGCTGTTTGAAAATGGAGTGATTAGGGCCGGGCGGTGGTGGCGCACGCCTTTAATCCCAGCACTCGGGAGGCAGAGGCAGGCAGATCTCTGTGAGTTCGAGACCAGCCTGGTCTACAAGAGCTAGTTCCAGGACAGGCTCCAAAACCACAGAGAAACCCTGTCTCAAAAAACCAAAAAAAAAAAAAGAAAAAGAAAATGGAGTGATTAGATGAGAGGATAATTAGTTTAGATGGTGTTTATGTAATGTCAATTGTAAACATTAACAGCTTTGTCATTTTTGTTGTATCACTAAAAAAGTTGGTGCTAAGATACAGACTTAGGAAAACTTATTTAAAAAAAAGATCATTTATGTATTCAAATCCAGACAGAGGAATCTAATGGAGAAACAATTTCAGCATTGCATTATAAGAATAGAGAGGAACAGCTGGGTGTTGGCACACGCCTTTAATCCCAGTTCTCGGGATGCAGGTGCAGGCAGATCTCTGTGAGTTCGAGGCCAGCCTGGTCTACAAGAGCTAATTTCAGGATAGCTATGATTGTTTTAAGACAGAGAAACCCTGTCTTAAAGAAAAAAAGAAAAAAAGAATAGAGAGGAACAGCCTAAGATTTTCAGGTAACTAACCTTAATATATCCAGTAACCTTAAGGAATTGCCAAATTGCAGAGACTCTGTTACAGTTTACTGGACTCCTGTGCCAATGTTAGATTTAAGGAGATTCAAGGAAGCAATAGTTTCATATGGCATGCATTCACCTTTGTGAAGCAAATATTAAACTCATGGTCAGTTTATAAAGGAATTATCCCTAAAGACTAGATAGAATTGGTTAAAGGTGTTCTAGAGCCTGGTTCACAATTACAATAGGGTATGTGGTTCAGAGAAGAGGCTAAGACTACTGAGCAATGGAGTAAAACTAGAGGTAGGAAAATCTCCCAAGAGCAATTTCTCAGAGAAGATTATGCTACTGTAGAAAGGCAAGCTGTATATGATGATCAGAGCTTGGATATATGCTGTATGGCAGCTTTAAATGCTTGGAACAGAACTGAAGAAAAAGGATAGAAAATTGAGTCATCTACTAAAGTTATAAAGGGCACAAAAGAAGCCTTTGGGGATTTCTTACAAAGATTGACTTCAGTGGTAAATAGAATGAGCAAATTCAGAAGCTAACAAATAATAATTGAATCTCTGGCTTTTGAAAACGCACACTCTATGCAAAAGGATAATTCGGCTGTTCAAGGCAAGCAAAGTCAGAAATTTTGGAGTAATAGATTCAAGATACAATTAATATTTAATCTCATGACCATGGTGATGCATGGATAGGAGAGGTGATTTCCAGAGGTTTCAGGAAAAAGTAAAATGTCAAATGTTATAATTGTGACAAACAAGGTCACTTTAAAAGGGATTGTAGAAAGGGCATTCCTAGACACAATGCTTTTTCTAAGAATATCCGTTCAGAATGTTCTTCCTTTCTGGATTATGCAGAAGGTGTGGCAAAGGCAGGCATTGGACTAATTTATGTAGCTCAATAAGGAATATTCAAGGTAATCCTTTGCCGTTGGGAAACTCTGTGAGGGGTCTCTCAAAGATTCCTATACCAAATCCAGTTCAGTCATTTTCTGCCATCATAGTAGAAACTCTTTCCCAGAGCAATTAAAGAACCTAATGTCTATTGTTTTTTACAATAGATAATAAAACAGCTATAGAAGAGAGAACAAAAAATTCAGGAGAAACCATAAAGCAAGTTCTTTGGCAAACTATTATAAATGAGCAAAGATCAAAATTAAAACTACGAAAATATGGTATTGTTATTGAATGTCTGGTAGACATGGGTGTGGATGTAGCAATAATTTCATCAAAATCTTGGCATCCAAGTTGGTCTCTTCAGGATCTAAATGTTCAGTTTTTATGGATTGGAACTTTATCTCAGGTAAAACAAGGTGCAAGATGGATCAAACATATAGGGCCAGAAGGACAGAGAGGAATATTAAAACCATACATGGCTAATATCACAGTGAATTTATAGGGATGTGATTTGTTACAGCAATGGAATATTCAGATTAGCATTCCCCCAATCTTAGAAACAAGCCATAAATTATCTTATGTTTCTGGGAAAATATTACAAGATATTATAAAGAACAGTCACCAGTCATTAAGGTTTTAAAAGAACAGGGCACAACAGCTGCTGATATTTCAAAAGCACCAACCTTTGACATGGTCTACAGACAAATCTGTATAGGTTAAGCAATGGCCTTCAGCAATAGAGAAACTGCAGGCTTTAGAACAGCTGATATAGGAGCAACAAGATGATCAGCATATTGAAGAATCAACCAGCATTGGAATTCTCCTATATTTGCTGTTAAAAAGAAATCTGAAAAATGGAGAAGGGTAACAGATCCAAGAGCTGTTAATAAGGTGATTCAGACAATGGGCTCTCTACAGTCTGGCATTCTTTTGCCTTCTCTATTACCTAAAGGATGGCCTCTTATAATTATTGATTTAAAAGATTGTTTCTTCACTATAGCTTTACAAGTAAATAGAAAAATATGCTTTCACAGTGCCTATATATAATAATTCTCAGCCTGCTGAAAGATATCAATGGAAGATTCTCCCACAGAGAATGTTAAATAGCCCCACCCTGTGCCAATATGTAAGCAATTTCCTGAATTTATCATTATATAAATGACATTTTACTCTGATTCAAGTGTAGATACTTTAGAAAGAATGTTTGAAGCAGTAAAATTTTGCCTTGTTGGAAATTACAAACCACTCCTGAAAAAATACAAAGAGAAGATCCTATTAGTTATTTAGTTTATAAAATAGGTATACAAAAAATTAGACCACAAAAGGTGCAAATTAGAAGATATCAATTGCTGACTCTTAATAACTTCCAAAGATGGCTAGGAGACATGTCCCATTTATGATGTATTATTGGGATAGGTCTTGATGACATAATTAATTTAAACAAAACCTTAGATGGTAACAAGGACTTAAATAGTCCCAGAGAATTATCAGCTAGAGCTGAAAGAGAATTGACTTTAATTGAGGAGAAGTTATAAAAGGCAATGTGAATAGTGTGGATCTAAATCTTAACTGCATTCTGGTTATATTACCTTCCAAATAATCCCCTATAGGAATTTTAATGCAGATGAAAGATATTATTTTTAAATTGATATTTTTGGCACATAAACCAAGTAAAAAATTAAAAACTTATGTTGAAAAGATCTCTGAGTTAATTCTTAAAGGAAATTTGAGACTTGGTCAATTAGCAGGAATAGACCCAGCAGAAATTACAGTACATTTTAATAATGATGAAATTGACAAATTATGGAAAGAAAGTAAACCCTGGCAAAGAGCTTGTAGTATTTTTGGGGGGAGAGATTAACAACAACTATCCCAAAAGAGAGATAATTCAACTTATAAAGAGAACTAGCTGGATCCTTCCTCACATTGTATGGGACACACCAATTACTGGAGCCCCTACATTTTATATTGTTGCAAGTATATCAGGAAAGGCAGGTTACAAATGAGGAAATTTACATAAAGTAGAACAAAGCCCTTATGATTCTGTTCAAAAGTTAGAATTATATGCAATTCTCATAGCACTAAGGAATTTTAAAGAATCTCTCAACATATTTACTGATCCACAATATACAGAAAAAGTTGTTTTATATATTGAAACCACTGAATTTATACCAGAGGATACAGAATTGTCTTTATTATTTATTCAGTTACAAGATACAATCAGGAATAGGAATCATCCCATATACATAACACACATCTAATCCCATACAGGTATGCCAGGTAATGCAGAAATTGATCAATTATTGATTGGAATGTGCTGAAGACCTAGATTGTTATAAAAAAAATCATGTCAATAGCAAAAGTTTAAAAAAGACTTTTCTGTCACATGGCAAAAAGCCAAGGAAATTATAAGGAAATGTCCCACTTGTTCTTTATTAACCAAACACCACTATCTGCAGGGAGTAACCCAAAGGGTACTCAAAGGAATGAAATCTGACTGATGGATGTGTTTTATTTTATAGTATTTAGAAAACTAAAATATGTACACTATGCCATTTATACCTATTCAAGTTTTCAATGGGCAATTGTTTTGAGTTCAGAAAAGGCTGATTTAATAATCACACATTTGCTAGAAGTCATGGTCATCATGGGTATACCTGTGCAAATAAAGACAGACAATGCTCTAGCATATGTCTCTAAGAAAATAAAACCATTTTTTGCTTATTATAAAATAAAGCATATTACAGGTATACTACACAATACTACAGTTCAGGCAGCTAAAGAAAGATAAAACTGAACTCTAAACGTATGTTAACTAAATAGAAAAAGATGATAAATACCCTCCCAGAAATAGATTGCATAGTGCTTTATTAACTGAATTTTCTAAATGCTAATGAGAAAGGAACAATAGCAGTGGAAAGACATTGAATAATAGAAAAAACCCTATAGAATTAAATCAGCCAATATACTTTAAAGATGTATTGACCTCAGAATGGAAACCATAAACCATGTGTTATGTTGGAAAAGGGGTTTTGTTTTTTGTTTCTACAGGAGAAGAAAAGCTATGGATACCTTCAAAATTAATAAAGATTTTATTTGAACTACAGACACCTCTTAATTAAAAGAGATGATAGTTCATCAAACAACACGGCTGTTTAATCTAAACTAACCTATAAAACTAACAAATAATTTTCATTTGATCAGATTTAACTTTCCAAAAGAGAATCTCCCCCAAATTAAGGTAGGGTGTTGACAGAAGTTTCTGTCTTGCCCGATTCCTGCTGCTGTTCAGTCGCAAAAGAAACACACAGAGATGGTTGGCCTATTGGTTGTCCCATTAGCTCAGGCTTCTTATTAACTCTTATTACTTACATTAACCCATAATTCTTGTCTGTATCAGCCACGTGGCGTGGTACCTTTTAGCAGTGAGGCATTCTCATCTTGTTTGCTCTGCATCTGGGTGACAACTGATGACTGAGTCTTTCTTCTTCCCAGAATTCTCCTGTTCTTGTTGCCCCACCTATACTTCCTTCCTGGTCTCCCTGTCTATACTTCCTGCCTGGCTACTGGCCAATCAGCATTTTATTAAAGCAATACAACTGATAAATCTTTATAGGTTAGAAGATCATTGTCCTACAGCAGTTGGGAAAGGCTTTTGTTTCTGTCTTTTCAGGAGAATAAAGGTATCCAGCTAAGAAATCTGAAGAACACTGGACAAATAAGACATCTGGAGAAAAGGGACAAATTACCCAGAAAAAAATCTCAAAAAAAGAGTTAATTGACCTATTGGTATATCACATTTCCAACAGGATAAAATTTCACAAATCTTCCCAAATGTTTGTTTCTGCTGCTTTCTACAGACATATAATGCTAATAGTATTTTTTTCTTTAGTCCCAGTTTATTCTGTGTTGTTTTGTTTTTTTCGAGACAGGGTTTCTCTGTAACTTTGGAGCCTGTCCTGGAACTAGCTCTTGTAGACCAGGTTGGCCTAAAACTCACAGAGACCCTCCTGCCTCTGCCTCTCAAATGCTGGGATTAAAGGTGTGTGCCACCACTGCCTGGCTAGTCCCAGTTTAAAGGTTAAAGCTGGCTTTGGAGTTAGAGTGTGGCTCTTTCTTTCTCTAAACCTAAGCATACTTAATAAAATGAAATCCAAAATCTTTGTCTCATGTAAGAAGAGTTACATGCTATGGGACAGAAGAAAAGCAAATATTTAAAGACTATTTTATTGCAACTAATCTCATAATCCTTTGGTTTTATATTGACTCTTGAATAGCTTTTTTAAGGTACAAGATTTATGAGATTAGTATTTATATTATATTATATAAATTTTTAACTTTTAGTCATAATATTAATGGCCATATAGAATACTAATTCTAGAAAAGGTTTCATATACCTTTCTAAGCATCATTTCCAGTTTGTGTTTCTATCAGTTCTCTGCAGTGAGCCATGAGCAAACCTAATAGTGGCATTTGAAGTCTCCATAAAGAAGATGGAGCCCCCCAACGACGATCCATCCAGGACTATGATAACACCACTACTCTGAAAAACACTGCATAAAGATTGATTTTGGACTTCAAACTGCTCAGAACAACATTGAGGTTGTTAGCTGAGATGATTCAGCTCCACAGACTACTCTAGCCAGGACTCTAGACAAGTCCTGCCCTTTCCCACTATGCAGAGACTCGATGACAAATGATAGATACAGCTACCTCTCCCAAGACTTGACAATTAACTGAAATTTCTCTTTTCAGGATCCCCGAAAGATACTGTCACCTCCAGACAGCAGGAAATAAATTTACAAATATGACGCCCACATTCCTAAATGTAGGGGTGGGTGGTTTTTGGTCATTCAGTGAGTTATGGATATTTGTCATTGTTTAGTGAGTTTTAGTCAAGGTGGAACAGATCCACTTCTGTGGGCTCTCACACTTGTTTTCTGATGTCCACAAGATGAGGACCCGGGAAAGCTTCTGGATCTAATTGTGTCTCATTCTAAAGACTTGTAAAGCTGTCAGGGGTGGGGGGCGGGGGACAGTGTTGGTGCTGTAAGCCCTGGAAATGGCAGGCTCAAGGACAGGAAGCAATGACTGTCCCAGCTCAGGAAAAGACACACCCTGCTCTAAATTTTTGTCCTCTCCAACACATGGGATGATGTCCACCTACAGTAGTGAGGACAGAGCTTGAGTCTCCTGCAGAAATAGCCTTATGGGCACAGAGATCATGTTTACTAGTGCTCTGAGCCTGCCTGAGGGAGTTAATCTGGCCTGGGAAATGACGGCCATATTTAAGATGGGTAAAGAAGTTGGACACAAAGGGCATTCGTTCTGTGTAAGGCCTTTCATATGAAGTTCACGAACAGGTTAGCTAATCTCTGGTGATGAAAACCAGAAGAACCTCTGTCTGGGGTGGGGATGAATTTGCTATAAAGTAGCCCAAAGAAATTTTGGGAGATGACAAAAATGTTTCTATGTTGATTGAAGAGTTACTTTATAGGTTTACACACTTGTCAAAGGTTATCGATGTGTACGCCTGCCTGTGTATTTCTCTGCATAAGCCATACCTCATGAAAGGTGAATTTTAGGGCAAAGAACATGGCTCTGTATGTGAGAAGGACTTGGTACACAAGTGTGAGGACCTGAACTTGGATTCCGAGAGCTCACAAAAAACCGGTGCAGCAGCACATCGATAACCCGTGTGCCTCTAAGATGGTGGTGGAGATGGGGCAATCCCAGGATGCTCCAGCCAGCTGGCCTGGTATATAAAACTGTGAACAAAAGACTATATCTCAGACAAGGTGGAAGCTAAAGACTGAGCTTCTCCTGTCTTCTACATGCTCACTGTGAGACACACATTCCCTCTACATACACACACACGTGCCTGCTACACACATACATGTGCCTCCTACACACATGTGTTCCCTATACATGCACACATGCCCCTACACACACACATGCCTGCTACACACATACATGTGCCCCCTACACACACCCTACACACCCATGTGCCCCCTACACACATACATGTGCACCCCCACAAATATGTGTATGTCCCCTACATACATATACACATGTACCCCCTACACACACATATGTTCCCTATACATGCACACATACCCCTACACACATACATGTGCATATCCCCTACATACACACACATGCCTCTTGCACACACATGCCTCCTACGCAAAACACACACATGACCCTACACACACATGCCCTCTACACACACAGACACCTGCCCCCTACACACACACCCTACAAGTACATGTACCCCCTACACACACAAACACACCCCTACATACAAACACGTGCTTCCTATGTGAACACACATGCCCCTTGTGCGCACACATGCCCCTACACAAAAGCACATTTTGAAAAATATATATTTTAAATTAATTTGTAGAATTAAACCATGTAGTGATATTTCATTTTATTTTAATAAAGATTTCTTGAAGATCAGAGAATAAAATAACCACATTAGTCAGCCTTACAGACCATGCAGTGGTGAAACACACCTTTAATCCCAGTAGCCATGCTAGTTTGCCATAGAAACCAGGCGGTAGTGGTGCACGCTTTTAATCCCAGCCCTAGAGAGGAATATAAAATGGGAGGAGACAGCTCTCAGACACAGTCTCATTCTGAGATTCCTGGAGGCAGGATCGCCATTTCAGACTGAGGTAGAGGTAAGAGCCAGTGGCTGGCTGTTTTGTTTTCCTGGCCTTCAAGTTGAATTTCAATTTCTATCTCTGGGTTTTTATTAATTATGCTATAAAACCTTAAATTCAATCACATATTACTATAATATTTTTGATATCTGTAATTCTGCTATGGTTATCAGAGAAGTCACATGTAACTAGGGGTATATCTAGGTCTTCTAGAATGTGAGTGTAATTTTAAAGGCTCATTGTGATCAACAGGACCTGATTTCAGAAATTCAAATTAATTCAAATTTTTTTTGACATTTTCTGCCTGAAAACCCATTTTTTCCTATATGTTTTGGTTGCATTTTCTTTGATGGTCTGTGTATAAAGCAGCAAGTTTATAGAATTTTCCCCAAGAAGATAGCTTAGTCTTCTGACATGGTTTAGTATAATTTTGGTCATTGTTTTGAGACAAGCATTTCACATTGTAACCCTGGCTAGCCTACAAAGATCAAGGTAGTTTCAAGCTGGTAGTGATCCTCCTGTCTCTGACTTCCAAATGCTGAGATTATAGGAGTATTAAAGCACACCCAGCTTGAAGTGACTGTTTGTGATTAGACTACAGAAGGAGGTACAACTTTGCTGACAGAAACCATTCTTTGTGATTGAGTCACAGGTCTATGCCTTGTAGAAACTTTTTCATGAGATTCCTATACAAGTGCACAGTATTATTTACAACTTACTATACTGCATTATTAAATATATTTCTGATCAAAGAACACTTTTATTTTGATTAGATATCTGTGAGAATTATATCCTGAACTTAGCATCATATTTGTCTAACAAGGTGTATCAGAGTTCTCTGTGTGGACCAGTTTCTGCTCTGTGTTGCTGCCAACATTGTTTTGGTGCTGGGCACACACTCTTTTCAAAGCAGGTCATACCTATATATTACCACCAGTCATACCTATATGTCACTACCAGTCATACCTATATGTCAATATATATGGCTGACACTTGGGGGTGGCAGGATTATTGGGAGCCATTTCTATTGTGGGAGTCTGTTTGTGTATTCCCAGCTGCCCAGACTCCTGAAATAACCACGCAGAAACTATATTATTTGTAATACTGTTTGGCCAATAGCTTAAGCAGATTTCTGGATAACTCTTACATTAACCCATCTCCACTAATCTGTGTATTGCCATGAGGCTGTGGCTTACCGGGTAAAGTTCTGGCATCTGACTCTGGGGCGGGGAGGGGGGAGAGCAACATGGCTTCTCTCTGATTCCATCCTTCTTTCTTCCAGCATTCAGTTTAGTTTTCCCCGCCTAGCTCTGCTCCACCCTATCACAGGCCCAAAACAGCCTCTTTATTAACCAATGGTATTCACAGCATACAGAGGGAAATCCCACATCACATTCCTGCGCTAGGCCACCTTGCAATAACTGCTCCACAGAAATGATGGCAAACAGATTCACTATATTAACACCAAATTACAAGAGTTCCAAGCTCCACCGGCACCCCTGACTTCTTACCACCCTCAACCAGATCCAAGCAATGCCAGTAGAACCCAGCATGAGTAAGTACGTGACCAAGTGAAATTTGATGAAGAAATAGCCTGACTGTGGTCATGATAAATTGCACACTAGGACAAACTCTACAGAAATGTGACATCTTAACACATTGCTAGGTCTCTTCATGGGGCCTGGGAAAGAACCTATGCACATAGGTGGTCCTGAAGATTCCTCTCATTAAATGGGTTTCTATCTCTGATCCTTTGGCATTTGTTGAAAGACCATGTTTCACATTCCAATCATGAAAAAGAATCATCCATTTCCTTTTTATTAAAAATATTCGGATGTGTGTGGTATATGGTGTGTATGTGTGTGTATGTGCATGTGTGTGTGAGAGAGAGACAGACAGAGATGACAGAGAAGGGAGACATTCAGTTATTTTAAAAGTAAGAATGAACAAGCCTCCTAACACATTCCAAAACCCAAATTTATCCCACAATTAGTAATTCAGAGGATGCCAGAGAAACAAGCCATGTGCAGTGTGTGCTCTAAGCTGAACTGCAGTGTCCCCTGTGGGAAATGAAAAGCTTATCAGAGACTGAAAGGCTGGTGAAGGGAACAGAATGTATGTGGGGTCACCCTGGGTACCACCATCAGATAAAGAAAATGTGCTCATTGACGCAGTGAATTTAAATGTATGTGTGTATGTGTATATTTATGTACATATATAAATATACAAAATGTGCTAATATACACAGTGAGTTACACATATAAATGTGTATACATGTGTGTCTGTGTGGGGGGCTTGTGCGTATGATTGCAATGTCTGCAGAGGCCAGAAGAGGGGGACGGATTCCCTGGAGCTGGACTGACATGGTTGTGAGCCACTGCCCTGGGTAGCTCAGGCCCTCTGCTAGAGCAGCGTATGCGCTTAACTGCCCAGCCATCTCTCCAGCCCTACAGTGGAGTTTTATTCCGCCACAGAGAAGAATGGCATCCTTCCTTCTGTAGGAAATGCGTAGAACTGGAGACCACTGTGTCATAAAACGGAATGTGTGAGGAGTTACTTCTCAGGAGGAGCAACAAAAGCCTCATGGTGTTTCATGTTTTTCCCTGGAAGAGGAATGTAGGGTAAGAAATGAAGGTCATGAAGGTCATGAGGGAACTATTAGAAACATGGGAGGAAAAGGGGGAGAGGGAAAGTAAAATAAACGACATATATGCACGTATGCAAATGTGGCCTTTTAGGGCAGTGTTCTCAACCTTCCTAATGCTGTGACCCTTTAATATGATTCCTCACGCTGTGCTGACCCCAGCTACAACAATTGTTGTTGCTACTTCACTACTGTAATTTTGCTACTGTTATGAAATGTACTGTACTTATTTCATATGCACTGTATCTGTTGTGTGACCCCAAAGGGGCTAATGACCCACAGGTTAAGAATCACTGTTTAGCATATACAATTAATATGTGCTACTTAAAGTATAGAAGTTATATTCGTTCTGTATTACAGTCTATAAATACGTGTATGAAACATAAGGTACTTGGTTCAATTAAAAATACCTTATTGCTAAAACTGCTAACAATTCTTCTACTCTTCAATCTTTTGGGGATACTTATGGCTTCTGATTAAACAGGGCATGGAGCAAGAAAGACTGGAGTGGTTTTGGTAATTTCGTAAGTCAACAGTGATATTTGCTGTATCAGTCGACTCTTTCAGAAAAGATTTATCTTTAGTACAAGATGCAGTTGGGTACCACTTTACCCACAGCGGAACATCTTTCAACTTTTACTGTTGCTATAGTAACTAAATTAATGCCATCTTCCTAATCCAGCAGCATGCACAGCATCTTTACAGGGGTGGACTCCTCGGGAAAGCACTTTCTTTGCTCTTCCACAAGAATCTCCTTGTGCATTCGACTTCTGTGATACACTCGTAAGAATTCAATCGCTCTCCCACAAGAAGATCCTTGTGCATCCGACTTCTGTGATAAACTTGTAAGAATTCGGTCGCATGGCCAGGCTCCACTTCTGACTCCACTTCTCACCATTTCTACCACACCTGCAGTAGCTTATTCAAGTCTTTGACCTCCTCAGAATCATCCATTTTAGAACAAACTTCTAAACTGCTATGAATGCTAGTATTTTGGCCTCCAATGAATCATGATTTTTCTTCAATGAATCATGGTTTTCTTCCCTCCCTCTTCTTTCCCTCCTTCCCTCCCTCCCTCCCTCCCTTCCTTTTATTTTTTAAACACAGGGTCTCATATAGTCGAAGCTAACCTCAAACACTATGGAGCTGTCACTAGCTCTTCTACTTGACTGTGAAAGACACTGACCAACACGTGAGGAAAGGGTTTATTTCACATTACAGGTTATAGTCCATTATTAAGGAAAGCCCAGGAAGGAACTCAAGGAAACAGATACCATGGAGGAATGGCATTTTACTTGTTTGTCCCCCAGTCTTGCTCAGCTAGCTTTCTGACATAGTCCAGACTCAGCCTGCCTAGGGATGGTACCACCCACAATGACATGTGCCTTCTGAAACCAACTATTAAAACTTTCCTGGTTTCTGTAGTTACCCCAGATTGTGTACTCGGAGCTAGGAACCACAAATAAGAAGGAAAATATTAGTGGGGGTGGGAGGGATGCACACTGCCTTTAATCTCGGCACTCGGGAGGCAGAGGCAGGTAGATTTCTGTGGGTTTCGGGCCAGCCTGCTCTATGTAAGGAGCTCCTGGCCAGTCAGAGCGAAGTAGAACATATGGAAAGACCCTGTTTCAGGGTAGCAATTTGTCTTTCTGGGTCTAGTTACCCCACTTGTGAATGAAGGTTCTTTGTTCCCCACATCCTCATCAGCATTTGCTATCAATTGTTTTCTTGATTTTGGCTACTCTGACTTGGATGAGATGAAATCTCAAAATGGTTTGAATTTGAATTTCCCTAATTGCTAAGGATGCTGAGTAAGTGTATTTCTTAGGCACTTTTATTTCTTCTTTTGAGAACCCTCTGTTCAGATACGTAGCCCATTTTTTGATTGGGTTGTTTGTTTACTTGAGTCTTTGTTTTGAGCTCCTTATGTATCCTGGATATTAGTCCCTATCAGATGCACAGATGGCAAAGGTGCTCCCACCCCATGGGTTTTGTCTTCAGTAGATTTTTTTTTTGGTCTGGTTTTGCTGCACATAAGTTTTGTAGTTTCATGAGGTTCCATTTGCTGATCACTGCCCTTAATTATTTCTGGGTAGATGGTTTTTGGTAGAATGATCATTTCACAGTGTTAATTCTATCAATCCATGAATGTGTGAGGTCTTTTCATTTCTAGTTTTTCTCAATCTCTTTCTTCAGAACTCCAAAGCTTTCATTGTAGAGTTCTTCTACTTCCTGGGTTGCGTTTGCTCCAGGATATTTGACTTGCTTTGGGAACTTTGTGGATGGAAGTGTGTAATAACAGCTTTCTCACTATAGCTGTTATTGGTGTATGGAAAGGTTTCTGACTTTTGTAAGTTGATGTCACATCCTGCCGACCTTGCTGAAGTTATTGATCATTTCTACAAGTTTTCTGGTGGTGATTTTTGGTATCTCTTATGCATAATCTGATATCCTCCATAGATAAAAATATTTACTTCTTTTACTATGTGTGTACCTTTCATTTCTTTCTCTTGCCTCATCGCTCCACCTTTAAGCACAACATTGAAAAAGACTGGGGATAGTATATATTCTTGTTTTTTTCTGTTATTTTTGTTTGTTTTAAATGTAGTCATTTAGAGCTATAAATTTCCCCCATAGGACTGCTTTTAATGTATTTCAGAGGTTTTGCTGTATTATCATTTTCATTTAATTCCAGAAATATTTGGATTTCTTTCTTGGTTTCATTTTTCAGTGTTGTATTTCTTAATATCCATGTGTTTGCTATTTATTAGGGATGTGTTTGCTATTTATTTTAAGTTTTACTATACTTTAGTCGGAAAGAATACATAAGATCATTTCAATTTTCTTAAATTGTTAAGATTTGTTTTGTGTCTCAAGATAAGATCTATTTTAGAGAAACTCCCAGGGACTGCTTAGTAGAATCTTGTGTTTGGTGCTATCTGTTAGATCTATTTTTTGTATAATGTCTTTCAATCCTGATGTTTCTTTATTTTTTTTTTTTGTCAAGAACAGCTGTCTATTAGAGAAGGTGAGGTGTTCATATCACCCACTATTAGTGAGTTGCAGTTAATCTGTGTCTCCAAAAGTATACTTTTTATGAAATTGGTTGTGCCAAAGTTTGGTGCATATATGTTTAGGATTATAGTGTATTCTTGATTCATTCTTCCCTTGGTAGAATAAAGTGTCCTTTTTTTTTTTTTAATTTTTTCTGATTAGTTTTGGTTTGAAGTCTATTTTTTTTTTTTCCTATCAGGATAGTGATACCTGCTTGTATTATGGTCCCATTCACTTTCTGTATCCTTTCACTTTAGGATGAGTTCCTTGTAGAGAGAAGAAACACAGACTTAGTTTCTTAATCCATTCAGCTACCCTGTGCTTTTTAGTTAAAGAGTTGAGGTTGTTAACATTGAAAGCTGTTGTTGAAAACTATGTGTTGACTGCAGTTGTTTAAATTATTTTGGCTGTTTGTATTCATAGTCTTATTTTGTGTTTCAGTACTTGTAACTTCATTTATTTTCTTTTTATAGTTTCTTGGCTATGTTTAATTATCTCTTCAGTCCAGAGTATCAATTTTTATGGTATCCATAGCATTTCTTCTTCTTCAGAAACAAGACCGAAACTCCTTCCCCTACGAAAGATATTTCCTGGTTTCCATAATGAGACAAACACACCCTTGAAGTTCACTTATTTAACTCAGAAGTTCTTTTTCCCAATGCCTCTCTGCAGCTGTTGTTCCTTGCTCATTAGCATTAAGAAAATTCAAGGTTAATAAAACATTATACAATCTATTTCTGGGGTTAATTATCATCCCTCTTTGATTATTTAACATATCCTTTATAGTTAGATTTTCTCTTTCTATAACTGCCAAAACTGCAGCATTGTTTTGTATATCTATAATATGGCTTATATTAAACAAAAATCTTTCATTTTCTTAGAGACATATTGAAGCATTGTCTGTCTTTATTTGTGCAGGTATACCATTGATGGACTTAACTTCTAGCAAATGTGTGATTACTGAATCAGCCTTTTCCAAACCCAAAGCTGTTGTCCCTTGAAAACCTGAAGATGTATCAGGTGTGGCATATATATATTAATTTTCCAAATTCTATAAAATAGAACACATCCATCTCCCAGATTTCACTCTTTTGGGTACCTTTTATATGACTTCCTGCAGGTATTGGTGTTTGGTTATAGGAAAAACAAATAGGACATCTCCTTATAATTTCCTTGGCTGTTGTCAGGTGATGGAAAAGTCTTTCTTTACACCTTTGCTAATGACACAATGTTTTTTATGAAATTCTGAGGCCTTCAGCACATTTTCAACGGATATTGATTGATTTCTGCATTGCTTTGTGGTAGAGAACCTGGTGGGTTCTCTACACAGATGGGATCAGATTTGTGTTATGTATATGGGATGATGCCTGTTACTGACTATATCTTGTACCTGAAAAAATAGTAAAGTCAATTCTGTATCATCTGGTATAAATTCAACAGTTTCAATGTGCAAAGCAATTCTTTCTGAGTATTTTGAATTGGTAACTATGTTGAGATGTTTTTTAAATCCCTTAGAACATAAGAATAGCACATTATTATTTCTTTTGGACAGAATCATAAGAGCTTTGTTTTACTTTACTTAAGTTTTCTGATTTGTAACCTGCCTTTCCTGATTTATTTGCATCAGTATAGAATGTAGGGGCTCCAGTTATTGGTGTGTCCCATATAATTTGAGGTAGGATCCAATTAGTTCTCTTTATAAATTGAATTATCTCTCTTTTGGGATAGTTGTTACTAATCTCTCCCAAAAACTACTACAAGCTCTTTGCCAGGGTTTACTTTCTTCCCATAATTTATTTCATTATTAGTGAATGTTATTACAATTTCTGCTGAGTGTATCCCTGATAATTGAGGAAGCCTCAATTTTCCTTTGAGAATTAACTCAGAGACCTTTTCAACATAAGTTTTTAATTTTTTACTTCATTAAAAAAGATCCATTCTAAGATAATATCTTTTCTCTGTATTAAAATTCCTGTAGGAGATTGTTTGGCGGGTAATATAACCAGAATGCAGTTAAGATTTGGATCCACATGTGCCTTCTGTAATTTCTCTTCAATCATAGTCAGTTCTCTCTCAGCTCCAGATGATAATTCTCTGGGACTATTTAAGGCCTTGTCACCATCTAAGGTTTTGTTTAAATGAATCAGTTCAGCAGGTTTTATCCCAATTGTGGGACATAGATTGAAAATGCTTCCTAACAATCTTTGAAAATCATTAAGAGTCTGCAATTGATCTCTCCAAATTTACACTTTTTGTGTTTTAATTTTCTGCAAACCTATTTTATAACCTAAATAATTGATAAAATATCCTCTTTGTATTTTTCAGGAGCAATCTATAATCCCCAATAAGGCAATTTTTTGTTATTTCTTCAAACATTCTTTCTAAAGTACCTACATTTGAATCAAATAGTAAAATGTTTATGTAATGGTAAACTATAGATTCAGGAGATTGCTTACATATCATTTCCAAAGACTGACTCATAAACTATTGGCACAGGATGGGGCTATTTAACATTTCCTGTGGGAGAATTTTCCATTGATATATCTTATCAGGCTGAGAATTATTATAAGTAGGCACTGTGAAGGCACATTTTTCTCTGTCTTGTTCTTGTAAAGGTATAGTGAAGAAACAATCTTTTAAATCATTAACTATAAGAGGCCATCCTTTTGGTAATAGAGAAGGCAAAAGAATGTCAGATTATAGAGAGCCCATTGTCTGAATCACCTTATTAACAGCTCTTAAATATGTTACCATTTTCCATTTTCCAGATTTCTTTTTAACAACAAATATAGGAAAATTCCAAGGGCTGGTTGATTCTTCAATATGCTGAGCATCTAGTTGCTCCTGTACCAACTGTTGTAAACCCTGCTTTACTTTCTCTGTTGTTAAAGGCCATTGCTTAACCCATACAGATTTGTCTGTCAACCATTTTAAAAGTAGGGCCATTGGTACCTCTGAGAGTTTGCCAGTTGTTGGTCTGTGTTTTTGTATAGCCTGAATGGTTGGTGACTGCTTTTTATAGTACCTTATAATATCCTTTCCAGAAACATGAGTTGGTTTATGGTCCATTTCTGAGACTGCAGGAACATTAATCTGGGCATTCCATTGTTACAACACATCATGATACTATAGATTTACTGCTATATTAGCCACATATTGCCTCAGCCTTCCTCCTGTCCTCCTGGCTCTATGCATTCAACCCATCCCTTGCTTTGATTTACCTGAGATAAGGTTCCAATTCCTAGTAATTGAACATCTACCACCTGAAGAGGCCAATTTGGATGCCAAGATTCAGGAGTAATATTAGTCATGTCTGCACCTGTGTCTAATAAAATCCTGATTCAGGTGAGAATTTTAAGGTGTAATAATGATGTGGGCCAGTAGGTGTCTCACTTATACCACTAAACCAGCCCAGAGATACTGGAGCTCTGGTTTTACTTGTTCCAATGTTATCTCCTCTGAAATAGATTGGTACTGCTAGGAGCAGACATGTCTCATTGTTATAAAAAAAGAAAAGAACCTTTGTTACTAAAATTTCCATCAGGGTCCAGTCTTGATAGGTTCATACATCCCAGGGTAGGCACATGAGGCTTAGAAATATTAGGCAAGAGGAACAGAAATACAAAAGAAATACAGAGACATAGGATAGTACTGGGAGGGTAATCCAGTGAATACTGAATGAGCCCATGTTTATTTCTTATGATCTTTAAATACCCCAATCCACAAGAGGGGAAGAAAACAAAAGACTTTTTTTTTTTTTTTTTTATCATGATACAAGGAACAAACAAAGTGATTATCATCTTAATACCCAAACACCAAGTAACCACACTTTAGGTCAAGATATCCTGTTAGTAATCAAACCTTAAGCTAAATCTCCTGTCAATTGTCTTGAAGAAGCAAGACTAGGCCTGAACTCTCTGGCCTTTAGTCACGGTGGAAAGGATTCACTTCTGTGGTCTCCCACAGGTAGGACTTCTCAGTTGCCATAATCATGAGTCAATTCCCACAGTAAATTCTGTCTCAGACTTTCTCTTTGTATCTGCATCCACATCAGCTATGTTGCATCTATCTTCTTACCTATTTCTCATCTGTCTTCTATCAGCTACCTATAGTATCTATCTAATCTCTGTATGCATACATCACTTCTCCCCACTTTTCTGGATAACTAATAAATCTTATACATCAGCAATCCATTGCTTTTCACTGGTGAGTACCATATCACTGTCTCCCTGTTTGCCTGATAAACATTTGGGTGATTTTAAGGCTTTATCTATTATGAATAAAGATGCTATAAACAATTGTGCCCAAGTCATTTTGGGAAGATGGATTTTCATTCTTCTTGGGGATGTGCTATAGAATTGCTACACCCTATGGTAGGTAAATTAGCTTAATAAAAACTACTGAAACAATTTCCAAAGCAGTCGCACTGTCTTAACTTCTAATCAGTGGTTAATGAGAGGCCTGGTTATTTTATAGACCTATCTGCATCCTACTAGGTGTGAAGTGGTGTCCTGTGTGATATCAATTTCAATTTACATTTCCCTGATTAATAATTATGTGCAGTGCCTTCTACCATGCTTATGAAGCGTCCCTTGTCCTCTTTTATGAAGTGTTTTCCCAAATAATTTACACATTTTAATTTGGATTGTCTCTCATTAATGTTGCATGAATCCTATAAGTTCAGTTCTGAATGTAATTCTTTTAATTAGTTCATACATATCCATTTATAATCTTTATCTATCTATCTATCTACCATTTATCAATCATATCTTTTTACCCAATTTATATTCTGTCTTCCATGGCTTAATTTTTAAATTTTGGAATAGTTTTAGAGCTATAAAATTGCACAAATAGAGAGTTATTATAATATTATACCTTCACTTGGCTTCCTCTAAAAGTTAATACTTCAAAATTTCCCCATATGTGGAGTATTTTTTTTCCAATCTTACCATTGGTTTTTAATTTAATTTGACTGTGGCCGACAGCATGACTAGCAAGTTAGCCTGTCCATCACGTCACTTGGTAAAGGTCTTGTGTGTGTGGAGGGAACATGTGTTTGCTCTCAGCACATTTCTGATGTACAGTGGAGTATTATCCGCTACAGTAGCTATGCTGTCCACTGGGTCTCCAGAACTTTCTTTGCATCCTTTCACCAACAGATTTCTGTGTCTCCCGACCCTGCAGCTCATGGCAACCATCACCCCACTCTCTGCTTCTGTGAGCTCATCACATGTATCTTCTACATATAAATGAGCACATGCAGTGTTTATACCTCTGCATCTAGATTATTCCTCTTAGCATAATGTCCTCTGGGTAAACCTTGTGACAAACGACAGGCTCCCTTTCTCTTTTGGCTGAATCACAGTTCACTGTATACCTCATTTTCACTCAGCCACAGTGGACACAGGCTTACTCTGCATTGGGCTATGTTTAGAGGTGCCATGTGAACATGGGAGTGCAAGCATCCCTCTGACATACTGAGTTTGTTTTCTTGAGTGTGTAACCCAAGGGTGGCATTGCTGGATCATAGAGCACTCACTAATGATGTCTTGTGATTTACTTTTAACTTTATTTGATGTTTTCTGTCCCGTTTTCAATTGCACTTAAGCATTCTTCTCTTTGCTAGTTAAGTTTTGTGGACTTTGCTTCTCCCACCAGGGTTCGTAGTTGGACCTTGTTCACAGTGAATCTGGGTGTTCATTTATCTCTTTCTCCCTCACATGAAAGGAAGGGATGGCATGGGTTAGTGAAGCCGTCCAACCCATCCATCCTCCCCACAAAAGTCCTCTTTCTTGTGTCTGTGTTCCCTGCAAGCCTCCTTCATTCATCCAGCTTCATTAAAGCATGTGAAGGTATTCTGAGAAGAGTTAGTCCAAGTGGTGACTCTTCATGGGGACAGATGCTGGGGACCCCTCTTCTGCTACATAGCTTGTGAACAGAGACCATGCTTCAGTCCCTAGATGCCCAGACCTGAATAATCACACAGAAACTATATTTATTACAACATTGTTTGACCAATAGCTCAGGTGTGTTTCTAGCTAGCTCTTACATCTTAAATTAACCCATTTCTGTTAATCTGTGTATCACTACAAGGCTGTGGCCTACTGGTAAGATTCTGCTATCTTTCAACTTCAGCAGCTACATGGCTTCTCTCTGACTCTGTCTTCTTTCTCCCTGCGTTCAGATTACTTTTCCTACCTACCTATATTCTGCCCTACCATAGGCCAAAGCACATTCTTTATTAAGCAATGGTAATAAAACATATTCACAGCATACAGAGGGAAATCTCACATCACTGGCTGTTGACACCCCGGTCTCCAGCATTTCCTGTCATCTTGCTTGGAATTCGTGGAACCTCCTAATCCACAAATTAATGCTTCACACAAAACTTGAAACAGTTTTTGTCATTATTCTTCTTCTTTCCTCTTGTCCCCTTTAGGGAACTGTTGTGAGCCAAGGACTGACCTGTGCTCCTCTGAGTTTCTTTACACATTTTTCTTCCCTGTTCCTCAGACACACATCTATAAAAATCTATAGAATTTCTTACATTTTCCTGTTCAGAGTTGGGGACTGAACATGGGGCCTTGAACACGTGAGACCAAAGCTCTCACTGAGCTGCAACCTGGGTCTTGGGTCTTGACCTGCTCAGATCTCCCACATTGGAGGCAGGGAGAAAGGGGGACAGGGTGGGTGTGTTGACATCTCCCACATCGGAGGCAGGGAGATAGGGGAACAGGGTGGGTCAGGAGGAAGACAGCAAATCCTTTGGCATCTCTTTGTATGAGGCCACTAGTTCTACAATAGAAGTTCTTCCCAGAGTCGTGACCTCATTTAAATCTAGTGGGGGTCAAGCTTCAACATGTATATTTAGGGGCTACACCTTCAGCCCATGACAGTGAGTCTCAGTGGTCTTCAGAAGTCTCTGAGGTATAAGAGAATGAATTATCCGGCATGCTTTTGAGGTCAGGCTGTGTTCCTGGGGTGAGGGGGCATGTGTATTCATGTGCACCTGCATCTCTCTCACCTGTGTGCCTTTAGTCTGTTGATCACTGTGATTAGATTTCCTGTAACCTCATTTTATTTTCACTTGACCTGTGTCCTGTGTTGTGATAAAAATATTTACAGTCTTATTTGTCCTTCTGTCCCCATGGCTTTCTATGGTAAAGGCAGAAGCTGTTACCATGTCGGTGACATAATATCATGGTCCTTGACATCATCAAGAATTCTGCTTCTTGCCAGGTCATGATGGCACACACCTTTAATCTCAGCACTTGGGAGGCAGAGACAGGCAGATCTCTGTGAGTTCAAGGACAACCTGGTCTACAGAGTAAGCTGCAGGACAGTCAGGCTACACAGAGAAACCCTGTCTCAAAAGACAAAACAGACAAACAAAGCAAACAAAAAATTCCGTTTTTCATTTAAAACATATTACTCTAAATTCAATATTTTCCAATCTCATCTCCCTGCGTGCTTTTGCATGGCTTTGCCCACCTGCTATACTTCCACATCTCCAATGTTAGCCGTTGGGAATCACTGACTCTGTCTCCTGAACACACCTCTACTGATGCTCTCTCTAGTGAACCTGTGCTTTTCTTTGAGAGGTGGGTGTCTCCTTACATGTACAGAAATGGCTGACATTTGCTTTAATGAATATTTTATTGTTCTGTTTCCCATGCACTTTGCTTTAATATGTAATCTGTTGTTCTGGCTCTTTAAAGCTGTCCTTTGGTATTTATAACAATTTGAAAATGTATTCTCTGTTTCCCTCCATCTTCATGTTGTTCTCCTCGTGTGTGTTTGCACCTATGTCTAACCCCCCTGCCCCCACCCCGGGACACTATTGCTTTGGATGAGGGGCCACCAACTCCAGCAAGGCTTCCTCTGAACAAGTAAATCTGCATGACCTCATTCCCCAGTCAGGTCACGCTGGGAGATACTGGGCTACGTCAGCATGTGGCACAGTCTCTAAACAGCCTTTCCTTTGTATCTGTGGTGCTTGCCTTGGACTACATCACTCTACAAGCTGGCGAGGCTGTGGTTTTCTCCGAGAGTAAGTCAATTCTATGCATGGATTGTGGCTTGCCCTCGGGCCAACCGTCACCTAAATGGGAAACTCACACAGTGCTGTTCTTCTCTCCTTCCCACATTTGCCAGCAGTTGCTCTCCTTTCAAAGCATTTTGAATGGGATCATGGCTGCCACTTGCAGGATGTCTGGTTCAAATCAGCTCTTCCACCTCAATGACACACTCTTGTTTTCTGTCTTGCCTGTCTAGCGTCATCCTGAGCTTTTCAGTGTGTGATTCTAGGTGCTTTCTCTCATTCCTGCAAAGGATCAGGACTATTAATGTGTATTGGATTCTTCCTGCTTCATTTTGTGGAAAGGAATTTTTCTTTTATATTTCATTAGCAATTTTAGGTGTTTACAGTTTCCCATTCCTTTGGAATGGCTCTCTCCCTTCTCAGGCTCACTGGCTGGGAAGGCCAAGTGCAGAAAGAAGGGTTGCCGCATTGCTGGCTCAAGTGCACCCTCTTCTGTTGATTTGAAAGAATTCTGGCATCTTTAATACATTTTATTTTTTAGTAGCTATCTTTTGATTTTACTCTACCAGTTATCACTTTTACTTTTTAAAAAGCCTTCATTGGCTGCTAATAATATTTTATTGTGGTAATTGCAAGGGTATGCTCATTCTGTGGAGATTCAATGAGCTGCACCCTCACTATCTGTATTATATATGAATGTTATACTTTAATAAAATGCTAAATATGCACACATCCATAATTCTTAATGGTAAAAGGATGAAACACTATTATGCTGAAGAAGATTACCATCTATATCCATCTTTATGGTCAATTCTGCTCCCTCATTTAATTTTTTTTTTAAGACAGGGTTTCACTCTGTTGCTCCAGCTGACTTGGAACTCACTATGTAAACCAAGCTGGCCTCAAATTTACAGAAATCTGCCAGCCTCTGCCTGGTGTTAACATTAAAGGTTTGTGTCACCACACCTGGCTAAATCTACTCATTTCATCCATTTGTTCCTCTAAAGGTTTTAATTTATACATATGTCTGATCATAAACATTTCCTTCATGGGTCTCCAACATTATCTGTGCCCACAGACTTTGAAGCCAGGGGTGGGAGCTTGGGGAGTGAGGACTAAGAACAAAGTACAATGCTGTGCACTTTGAGAATACCATAAAACAAAGCCCATTACTATCTTAGCTAGAAATATTAAATAAAAAGGATATGGAGGATGGAAAATAGTACTGTATCTATCCTTAGGAAATACAAATGGAGGTGTGAAGGGGGAGGAGATGACAATGATTCATGAATTACTTGCAAAAAAGCCATATTGTTTTTTTAAAAGTTCATTGTCTAATTTTTGTTGTGTATATGAAGATAAAATTCATTATCTATTTAAAAATTTATTTTCAGTATTTAAGACTATATTTGGGCCCGTGTGTCTGCATGTGGGTATGTGTACAAGAGTGCAGGGGCCCACAGAGGTCAGAGGTGTCAGTGTTTGGGTGGGGCTTCAACCCAGCCCCCGGCATCCATTTTGGAATGTCTGGGTGCAAAATTCCATTTCAAGCTCCCTCCCCTGGGAGTTATGTCAATCCAGACTCTACCTCCAAGAAAGCCTGCCAAACAGTGACTCCTCCATAGAGTGGGTCAAGACCACTCCCACAGACTATTTAACTGACCCCCACAGAATGAACACGTGGTCTTCCTGGTTCTCCTTTTCCCTCTCCGTGGTCTTCTGGTCTTCCTTTCTCCTCTCTGTGGTCTTCTGGTCTTCCTTTCCCCTCTCCGTGGTCTTCTGGTCTTCCTTTCCCCTCTCTGTGATCTTCTGATCTTCCTTTCCCCTCTCTGTCATATTCTGGTCTTCTTTTCCCCTCTCTGTGGTCTTCTGATCTTCCTTTTCCCTTTCTGTGATCTTCTGATCTTCCTTTTCCCTTTCTGTGGTCTTCTGGTCTTCCTTTTCCCTTTCTGTGGTCTTCTGGTCTTCCTTTCTCCTCTCTGTGGTCTTCTGGTCTTCCTTTCTCCTCTCTGTGGTCTTCTGGTCTTCCTTTCCCCTCTCCGTGGTCTTCTGGTCTTCCTTTCCCCTCTCTGTGATCTTCTGATCTTCCTTTCCCCTCTCTGTCATATTCTGGTCTTCTTTTCCCCTCTCTGTGATCTTCTGATCTTCCTTTCCCCTCTCTGTCATATTCTGGTCTTCTTTTCCCCTCTCTGTGGTCTTCTGATCTTCCTTTTCCCTTTCTGTGGTCTTCTGGTCTTCCTTTTCCCTTTCTGTGGTCTTCTAGTCTTCCTTTCCCCTCTCCATGGTCTTCTGATCTTCCTTTTCCCTCTTTGTGGTCTTCTGGTCTTTCTTTCCCCTCTGTGGTCTTCCTGGTTCTCCTTTCCTCTCTCCATGTTTTCCCAGTCTTTCCTCTCTGGGGACTGCAAGGCCACCTAGAAGCACTGGCACCCATTAAACCTGGGCTTTTTCTAATTTGGTTTGATTTAGTCTGATTTGGATTATTACATCAGTGGAAAGGCTTACTGGGCTGTAAAAACTTTATAGTTAGATTCCCTGAAATTGGAGTTACAAATAGTGTGAGCAGCCTGATGTGGGTGCTGGGAATCAAACTCAGGTCCTCTTTTGGAAGACCAGCAAATGCTCCTATCCACTGGGCCATTTCTCCAGCCCCAAAATGGAGCTTTTTTTTTTTTTTAAAAAAAAAAAAACTTTCTTGTTTATTTATTCTTTGTGTCTTTCACATCATGCATCTTCATTTCATTCATTTCCCTATCCCTTCTATCCATTCTCTGCCCTTGCAACCTCCTCCTCAAAATAAAATAAAATAAAATAATTTAGGAGGAAAAAAATCAATTTTGTCATGGAAGCTTTAAAAAAAGAGATTTATGTTTTTATTTATTGGTATTCAGGAAGTGGAGGCCACAGGGTGGCATTGGAGCCCCTGGAACTGGAGTTACAGTTGGTCATGAGCACCTGATGTTGTGGGTGCTGGGAACTGAACTCTGGTCCTCTGCCAGAGCAATGAGCATTCTTTACTGATGAACCATTGTGGAGGCACAAAAATATGAACCTATTTCCACCTTGTCTGAAGGTCAGAGAGTTTTAGCTTGTTCAAAGTTGTTGACAAGTGTGGGTGGCTACACATCCTGACCTAGGGTGTGGTTTCTTGGTGTTCTTGACATTAAGCTGGCTCATACAGGTAGATCCACTCCACCCTGAACAATGGTCAGGATATTCAAGCATACTTCTGCTCCTTCTTTTGAATTAGGGGGTTTGACCTAGGGAGTGGCTGCCTTCAGGATACTTGGTCTAGGGTGGGTTCACTGCCTAAACAACAGAATGTCTCCAAGTATTGAAGTAAATAACTGTTCTAGTTGTCATTTGTATCTTGTTAATGCAATTTTTAAATCTTACTCCTACCTTTTGGAGTTTGGGATATTTTAAGCAATTGGAAATTAAACGTGGGTGATTTCAGTACTCACTGAAATTCCCTCCCAATACTATCCTATATCTGTGTCTTCATATTCTACTTATTTCCTAATCCCCATGCCCCCCTACCCTGGTAAGTGGTATCTTTGTTGAAACTTCTTTGACAAACCATCTCACCAGACCTATAAGAGAACATTTTAAAAATTATTTTTTACATATTTTTCTACAGATCTGGAGATCAAACCTTGAACATCCAGACAAGTGCTCACCACTAAGCAAGATTCCCAATGAGACTTAATTTGTTTTTGTTTTTGTTTTTATTTTTCAAGACAATGTTTCTCTGTGTAACATCCCTGACTGTCCTGAAACTTGCTTTGTAAACCAGGCTGGCCTCAAACTCATAGAGATCCACCTGTCTCTCAGCCTCTTGAGTACTGGGATTAAAGACATGCACCACTGCTGCCTGGCTGAGACTGACTCTTAACATTGGTCTTCCCTCATTATTTCATCTTACATTTCTTCAAACTAATAACTTATTGACTCACTCTATTGAATATTCCACTCCATTATCTAGAATTACAACTTACTGTTTCTCTCTGTTGCTTCCTGTGGGGGCTGTCTTTCCATTTTGCCATGGTCACTCCATTCCATCTCCTTTGCTTTGTTCCTGCCTTCCTTACACTCCTCTGAGTTGCATGCTCTCTTTGTGTTTTAAATATATATTATGTGTCTATCTCTCACAGCTGTTTCATTAGGAAAATTAACTGGACCTGGATGAACTGGATAGATGCATCCAGCTGGATCAGAAGTGTGGCCCAACTTTGTAAACCTTATTTTCCACTTGCATGCTCAGGGGATTTATTATCTTTATACTTAAAATTAACAAAGACTCACTACTTCCTATTAACTTGCTTCATAGCAACTCTTGTCACATGTGGTTTCCATCCCATCAAGCACCATTTCATTTCCTTTGCTCATAAGTCAGGGTCATTGCCACACCTGGGGAGAAAGCCCTGGTTGCAGTTCTAGCAACAACCTGTCTACTAATATGTGACACACTCAACTGCAGGCTGTCTCACCTTCATGGGACCCATTCATTGCTGTGGGAGCTCCTTCAGCTCCTTCAGCCAATAGCCTTTAAGACATTAGTCCACTTGGGCTTGGTCTCTTATACTATAAATGCAGCTCTAAAGTGTGTGCTCACTCTCTTGCTTCCGTTCTTGCTTCCAGCTGCCAGACTCTGTCCCTGTTCCCCATTCATGCCGAGGATTGTGATCTAGGACAGTGATCTGTGGTCTCCCCTAAATAAATAACTCTTTATGACACATAATTCTAAACTAGTGTGGGATTATTTTGTATCTTTACCATCATCTGGTACCTGAACATGGGGACCAGTTCAGTTTTTGGGATCGGTCTGCCAGCCACGTGGTGCATTGGGCACTGAGTTTGCCATCCCCAGCTCTAGTTGGCCCTCAGACACAGCAGACTGCTGCTTAGCTCTCCTGCTCGCAGCCCACAGGCTGCCTCTCTATGCATTACATGCCAGCCCACACACTGCTGCCTGTGATCCCTGTAGTGCACGCAGTCTGCAACCCGCACTAATGGAAAACTTTGGGTTTTCTCTTTTTCCTGGGCCCCAACTATTGGACTCATTTGATTGCCTTAATAACTGCTTTTAATCTGTTAAACAAAACATATTTTTCAGCACCTAAGTAAGCAACATGTGCTATTCACTGCTGCTAGCATCTCTCAGCCACGTGGATTAAACTGCGACACCTGCTGGCTGATAATGATTATTACACCTACTCCAATTCATTGTAATTGCCTTATGACAGGTAAGTTCTGAAAACCTACAAAAAGTGACAACATCCAGGAGTTCAATAATTATTTTGCTTATATTATGGAAGGTATTCTGCAAGGCTTATGCAATTTTCCTTCTACATCCCTTTATTTGATTCTAGGAATTAGGTTTGTTTTCAATATCATCTCATTAAAAAGTGGTTCAATACTATGGAGAGGAATAGCATAAATTTGACAAAATTATCTAAAAGAATTTGTGATGTTGAATTTAACTATTGGAATCTGTTGTAAACTTATGATAGATTAATTGATATCTCTCCAGGAAGGTAATATGCATATAGTCAAAATTATGTTCAAAGATGAAATATTATCTTTACTGGACAAGTTTCATACCTTGGAATCCTCAGTGTGGGCATTAGAACACTGGACGGAAGATTCAGACTTTAAAAAAAAGCAGTAGTAAAAATACTTGAAAAGATTGAAGAATTTATTGAAATCGATGAACAGGGACAGAAGGTACAAGGACAGAATTTAGCCTCATCAGTATGTGTCAGACCTCAGGATGACTTACACAGAGTTTCAACTGTATATCCAGTAATTTCCTCAGAAAGACCATTTGGCACAAAGTACCTTAAAGTAGTCAAAGAATGTGCATGAGAACCAATATGTATGAGCAATCTAAAAGAAATAAAACTAGCAATAGTTTCTTATGGGCTACATTCTCCATTTGCCAGGGAAATGGTGAAAGTGTGGGCTTCAAGCACTAAAGCTACCCCACAATTAATCTCAGCAGTCCTAGAAAATGAACCTCAGCTGCTTTGGAAGTGTTATTGGAGAAAAGAGGCAAAAATTTTAGAGCAACAGGGGAAAGCAAAAGGATTTGAGACTTCCCAAGATCAAATTCTTGGTGAGGATCATCACTCTGATCCTCAGGAACAGGATCACTATGATGACACACCTTGTCCCTATGTAGCACAAGCTTTAAATGCTTGAGACAGGATTCAGGAACTAGGAAAGAGAATTGAGTCATATATTAGGGTTAAACGGGGCCAAAGATAACCTTTTAGTGACTTCTTACAAAGATTAACTAAGGCTGTACAAGTAGTGACAGACCCTGAAGCTAGACGTGTACTAATTGAATTGTTGGCTTTTGAAAATACCAACTTAGAATGTAAGAAGATCCTTGGGCCTTTAAATGTTAGATCAGTACCCATAGATGAATGGATCTTGCATACAATGAATGTTGAAACATTTGATTATAGTACTGAAGCTTTTATAGCAATTTCCAATGGTGTGAGGAGACACTGAAATGCCAAATGTTTTAACTGTGGAAAAATAGGACATCTAAGAAGGGACTGTAGACAAGGAATTCCTAGGAATAATGTCTCCTCTAGGAATAGCAAGAATAGGAGGACTCAGACTTTTGGTATATGTAGGAGGTGTGGCAAAGGTCAACATTGGACTAATGAATGTAAGTCGACAAGAAACAGACAAGGCAATCTGATACCAGAAAACTCCTTGGGGGCCCTCTCGCAGGCCCTGATGTCAAACAAGGCCCAGTCATTCCCAGTCACTGTGGAGAACATGTTTCACCAGGAAAATTAAACAATTCAGTGCCTACTTTAAAAAAACATACTGTTCTGGATGATGCAATAGACATGGAGGATGAATCAAAAAACTCCAGTAGGAAATAGGAAACATATATTTTGGCAGATTTCTATAAATGATCAAAGACCAAAGCTAAGAGTGCGTATAAATGACTTTGTAATTGAGGAATTACTAGACATGGGTGTGTATGTGAGTATCATTGCTCCAGAACCTTGGCATCCAGATTAGCCTCTTCAAGAGGCAGATGTTCAATTACTAGTAATTGGAACTCCATCTCAAGTGAAACAAAGCATGAGGTGGTTTGAATGCATATGGCTAGAAGGATAGAAAGGAAGGCTGAGGCCATATGTAGCTAATATTGCAGTGAATCAATGGAATACCCAGGTTAATGTTTCTGCAGTCCCCAAAACTCATGTTTCTGGGAAGGATATTATAAAATATTATAAACAAAGGTCACCAGCCATTCAGGCTATACAAGAACATAAAGCAACTAGCAAACTTTCAGAGGTACTAACAGCCTTACCTTTAAAATGGTTAACTGAAAAACCCATATGGGTTAAACAATGACCTTTAACAGACTAAAGATGGCAGGTTTTAGAACAGCTGGTATAGGAGCAACTAGATGCTCACTGTATTGAAGAATCAACCAGCCCTTGGAATTCTCCTGTAAAAAGAAATCTGGAAAATAGTAACAGATCTAAGAGCTGTCAACAAGGATATCTAACCTATGGGCCCTCTACAATTTAGAATTGATCTGCCTTCTCTATTACCAAAAGGATGGTCTCTTAAAGTTACTAATTTAAAGGATTGTTTCTTCACTATACCTTTACAAGAAAAGGATAGAGAAAAATTTGCTTTCGCAGTGCCTACTTATAATAATTCTCAGCCTACTAGGAGATACCAATGAACATCCTTACATAGGGAATGCTCAATACTTTGTGCCAATACTTTGCAAATCAGCCATTGGAAATAATACACAAGCAATTCCCTAAGTCTATAATTTACCATTACATTGTTGACATTTTGTTATCTGACTCAAATGCAGATAATTAAAAAAAAATGTTTGAAGAAGTAAAAAGAGTTTTGCCTAAATGGGGATTACAAATTGCTCCTGAAAAAATACAAAGAGGAGATTCTGTCAATTATCTAGGCTACAAAATAGGTTTATAGAAAATAAGAACACAAAAGGCACAAATTAGGAGAAACCAATTGTGGACTCTTAATGACTTTCAAAGATTATTAGGAGAGATTTCCAGTCTTTGACCAGCTGTTGAGTAACATCTGATTTAATGGTTTATTTAAAACAAAACCTTAGATGGTGACAAAGACTTAAACAGTTGCAGAGAATTAACAGCTCAGGCAGAAAAAGGTCATTAAAGAGAAATTACAGGAGGCACATGTAGATAGAGTGAATCCAAATCTTAATTGTTTTTCTAGTCATAGTAACTTCCAGAATTTCCCCTACAGGAACTTTAATGCAGAGGAAAGATATTCCCTTAGAATGTATCTTTTTACCACATAAACCAAGTAAAAAATTAAAAACTTATGTGGAAAAAGTCTCTGAATTAATTATAAAAGGAAAATTGAGACTTCATCAACTAGCAGGTATAGACCCAGCAGATATTATATATCCCTTTACTGCTGATGAAATTTAAAAAAAATATGGGAAGACAATGAACCATGGCAAAGAGCTTGTGTTAATTTGGGGGGAGAAATTAATAACAATTATCCCCAAAGTGATAGAATTAACCTTATAAAAAAGAACTGCTGGGATTCTTCCCCAAGAATTACATGATGCACCAATAACTGGAGCTCATACATTTTATACTGGTGCAGATAAATCAGGAAAGGCAGATTACAAATCAGAAGAATTAAGTAAGGTGGAACAAAGCCCTTATAATTCAATCCAAATCACAGATGTATATGCTATTCTCATGGTATTAAGGGATTTTAAAGAACCTCTCAGTATACTGATTTACAATATGCAGAAAGAGTTGTCTTGCTTATTGAAACTTGATGGAGGTGGGTCTTGTATTAATCTGTTGCTTTCATTGGTTAATTAATAAAGAAACTGCGTAGGCCCATTTGATAGGCCAACCCTTAGGTGGGTGGAGTAAACAGAACAGAATGCTGGGAGAAAGAAGCCGAGTCAGTGAGTCGCCATGATTCTCCCACTCCAGACAGACGCAGCTTAAGATCTTTCCTGGTAAGCCAGCTCGTGGTGCTACACAGAATATTAGAAATGGGTTAGATCAATATGTAAGAGCTAGCCAATAAGAGGCTGAAGCTAATGGGCCAAGCAGTGTTTAAAAGAATACAATTCCGGTGTAATTATTTTGGGGCATAAGCTAGCTATGCGGGCAGCCGGGTTTCAACAGAGTGGCACCCAGCGTGCTAATGAACTCCACGTAAAACCTGAGAGGGCTTAAAAAGGACAGAGAGAGAATTTAAGACAGCTTTTTGCTGTTTGTGGGTTGCATGTTTAATATTCTGATATGAAGTCTTAATCTTTAAATTATATAGGTATTAAGTGTTAAAGGTCAAGAGTCATTCATGTTTGTTATACTTTTAGTCAGATTAATTAAGTTCTTTAAATATATAGAGATTATATTATGCATAGATAGGTAATCTTCAACCACTTCAAAGATCTGTAGAACATGGCATTTAAATAACTTAGGATTCTGTTGAAATGAGATACGATTGCTCCAGGCAGACTGATCTATTCCCAAGAGAGTGCTGAGCACCAAAGACACTCCACTTGGAGTTTGTTTTCTTCTTGGCACAACTGGCCTTTGGGCAAGGAACTGCCCATGCCTTGACAAAGTAAGTGCACGATGTCTAGACTAGATAAGCAGGATACAAGAAAAAAAGACCACTAAACCTTGCCAAGACAGAGTAAGACGATTCTGAAAATGTTCCTGCCTCTGAAAATGGTCTGTCGGTTACTCTAGGCCTTAGCCAAAGTTGGTTGCTTCAACATTGCAAATGAGACTTTGGGTGATTGCTCAGGCAGCCAGTTGTCTCTGTCATCTACTGCACATTTTGGAAGCTGCTTGATTGCACTTCCTGTCTACTCAAGTAATATTATCTCCCTTCTCAGGCCTTTGATGGGGTTGAGAATTAGATAGTTGTAGTTACTGTCCTCTTGTGATCTAGCCAAGCCATTTCCAAATACAAGACTTAGACTCCTTAGGATAGAATGTTTATTAAAACATTTAGCATATGTTCCCTGCTTAATATTGTTTATGCTGGTTATAATTCTAATCTTATACTTGATATCTGTTCCTAGTGTATATAGGTTTGTATTGGGTTTAGAACTTCCTTATTTAAATAAAAGGGGAGGTACTATGGGAGCTCCTTCAACTCCTTCAGTCAATAGCCTTTAAGATACCAGCCCACTTGGGCATGATCTCTTATACTATAAATGTAGCTGTAAAGCATGTGCTTGCTCTCTTGCTTCTGTTTCTTGCTTTTGGCTGCTAAACTTTATTCCTGTTTCCCATTCATGCAGAGAACTGTGATTTAGGACAGAGATCTGTGAGTCTCCCCTAAATAAATAACCCTTTATTATATGTAATTCTGAACTAGTGAGGGATTATTTTGTATCATCTGCCATCAATTCATCTCCTCGTCTCTTGAGTCAACTTCCCCCTTAGAGCTGGGTCTCCATCAGCAAATCCCCCTCGCATCCCTAACCCCCTCGCATCCCTAATCCTAAAAAACCACAGTCTCCTTTTCAGTGTTTTGTCCATTCCATCACTGGCACCCTGGGAGTACAAGTTACCATGAGGGTTCCCTTTATTCTCTTCCTTCATTTTCTCCCACTCTCTCCTCAGTTCCATTTGCCTGGCTTTCCCTTCCAGAGTGTGAATGAGCCCACCCTTCATTTGTCAGACACCATCCCTTCCCTATGTCTCACCTTCTCAAAAGCATTCAAGACTTGCTTCTTGTGACTTCAGGGGTCATATGTTTGCCTGTCCTTTTCTCAAATCTTTGTATCTTCTTGTTATTTATATTCTCTTTAGATGATCAAATCTAGTTCATTGAATTAAATATCATTTACATGCTAGTAATTTGCAAATAAGTATATTTCCAGTGTTATGCCCAAGTTTCTGGTCACCAAATGAATTCATGGAGCTGGATTTCCAATGCAAATTACATGAGAGTTTTAAATAATATCCTAACTTAAGTTTGAACCAACACCTTTCTGGGTGTGGAAAGTGTGGGCATGGGCCCTAGGAGGGTAGAACTTTTAAAGGGGAAACGCCATAATCAGGGGAGTTCATGTCCTGTTGTCTTGAGATTGGGTAAGGAGTACATAGGATAAGGTAGTTTCTGAAATCATTGGTCAGTTTTTGGGCACAAAACTCTAACAAAGAGCCATCAATAACTGATAAGGTATCTTCAAGGATAGGATGCCTCCCAAGAACATCTGGAGCTCATTAAATTTTATGGCCTTACTCCTTATCTTCTTCATTGGCCTTCTTTAGGGTATCTGTTCAAATTTCTGCTATGACAGCACATTTCTGGAGCTGAGATCATGCACCCCCAAGCTCATTACATGGCTTAAGATGAAGCTCCTTCTTTAAAATGGAGTTTGAAAAGTCAGGTTCTCACACCACCTGTCTAGTTAGTGGTGTATTTAACACACATTTATGTGGATGTTCAATAATCTTCAGATCTGTTTCTTATTTGTCCCCTTTTTGGTATATAACCCCATCATAAACACAGTCAACCAGGAGCCTCAAATGCATCTGCAATCTTTTTCTTTGATATCTGATTTTCATATTCATTTTTAACTGATATGTGAGTGTGGACACACGTGTGCTGTGGTGTGTGTGTGTGTGTGTGTGTAAGGGTCTGAGTTATCTCTCCTTTCCCACATTGCTGAAGCAGGGTCTCTCTTGTTTCTGTGGTTCTTTGCACTGTAGCTGGTCCATGAAGTTCTAGGAAACTATCCTGTCTCCATTTTCCATTTTGAAGTAGGAGTGCTAGGGTTACAGATTCAGGCCACGACACTGGGCATTTTTTTTTTTATTTTCAAGACAGGGTTTCTCCGTAGCTTTTGGAGCCTGTCCTGGTACTAGCTCTTCTAGACCAGGCTGGCCTCGAACTCACAGAGATCCGCCTGCCTCTGCCTCCCAAGTGCTGACACTGGGCATCTTTGGTGGGCCATCAGGTTTGCATGGCCAGTGCCTTTTCCCACTGAGCCATATCTCTCATCACTCTATTTTCCATCCTTTTGCCAGTTCCATCTGGTACCATACACATCCTCTTAGCTCCTACTGCTAGCTGAGTACAGTGGCGCATGCCTGTACCTAGCACCTAGCAATGTGAGGCAGGAGATGGAGACTCTGAAACTAACCTGAGCTACATATTGAGACCCTCCTTCAAAAACCAAACAAGAAACCACTTCTATTTTGCATTGCAGCACCAAAGTCCCTGACCATCTCTTGCTAGTATGACTTTGTAAATGGGTTCTGTGGTTTCTTGCTTGTCCTCTACATAACCCTTCACACAGCAGAGAGAATGAGCCCTTTCAGATGGGAGCAGTGTGTTGTCATCCCTCTGCCTGCCTGAAGTCATTGGTGGCTGCCTAGGAAGAGGCTCCAAGTGCCTGACCACAGTCTCAGTGGGTGCTCAGACCTCCGCCTTCCTCTCTGACCACAGCACTTGCTGTTCCTCCTATTGGTATTCTTTCTGTTCTTCAGTTCCATGATGGGGTCTTTGTACTCTGTACAGTCAGAAATGCTCTTCAGCCACACATCCCATTGTCTTGTCTTCTTCACAGAACAGGTCTCATGTGACATGGTACTGAGGGAAGAACTCACCTCCTATGGTATCTTCACCGAGTGGCTCAAAACAAGAAAGGTTTCCAACTTGCTGGTTCCACACATTGCAGGTTGGTAGAAGTCCGCAATCCTTGGTGTCCTCACCCTAGGCTGAGAGAACAAATAATTTTTGGAATAAGGTCTGTTGTCATGCTGGACTTAGAGACAGCTCTGAAGGTCATGGAATGGCAACCGCCATCTGGCCTAGAAATGACACACCTTATTTATGCTCCTGAGTCACAAAAGCAGAATGTGATGCCACTCAGCCACAGAGAGCCAGAAAGGCCAATCTAGCAGGTGTCCTGAAGGCAAGTGACTCCACTGGTCACCACAGCCCTCATACTGTTTTGTTTGTGCAATGTTTCTCTAGTTTGAGGGAAAAGGGACAAAACTGTGTACCCGTCACTCACTGAGAAATTTTAAAATACTTTTGAGACCTCAGAGGCCCCTCCTTATTACGTTCCTCCATTTCCAAGGAGCAACCACTGCCCTAACCTTTGAGCAGCTCTAGGTTGGATCTCCTGAAACTCAGTGTGGTGCTATTGGTAGGGGTGGGACTTAGTGGGAGGTCTCTGGATTACGGAAAGGGTAGGCCCCTAAAGGGGTTCTCAGGCTTAAAGTGAGTCATTCTGATCCACTCGAGCCACATGGTCCCACTGTGTTGCACTGATCTACCATAGCCTTGTAGCACCTTCAAGACTGTGCCTCAATATGCTGTGGAATATCTGTGTACACTGTAAAGATGTGTCACTGTCTAAGGCACCTTCTGATTGGCTTAATAAAGAGCCGAATGGCCAATAGCTAAGCAGGAGAGAATAGGTGGGACTTCTGGGGAGCGAGAAGAGCTCTGGGAAGAAGAGAGGCAGGGATGCCAGCAAGCTGGACATACAGAATGAAGGATGCATTAAAAAAAAGTCACATGGTAGAATGAAGATTAATAAAATCAGGTTAATTTAAGTTATAAGAGCTAGTGGGACAAGTCTGAGCTAAAGGCCAAGTTTTCATAATTAATAATAAGTCTCTGTGCCATTATTTGCAGGCTGGAAATTCAAGGAAAGTCCAACTACACCAATACACCCCTCTCAGCGGATTATCAAAACACTTATCACAGTAATGGGAATCTGACCAATACAAATACCACGCTTTTATTAATTTTTTGTTTGTCTTGACTGTGTGGTATATGCACATGTACCTGTTCATGTGTGCAGGGGCATATTGCTGTAAACTTGCCTATGGGGGTGTGAGGTCAATGCCAGTGTGTCTTCTCCACCTATTTAAGGCACAATATCTCCAGCGAACCCAGAGCTGGCTATTTTGTCTAGCGAGTTAGGGACCAACAAGGTCTCTGGATCTTCCTGTCTCTGTCCTCTCAGCACTGCAGCTACAGATGCTCTACACCCTGCTTTTTATATGGCTGCCACGGGCTCAAACCCTGGTCCTCATGCTAGTTCAGCAAGCATTTTACCCATGGAGCTGTCTTCTTAGCGCCCAATCCTATACATTCCGTTTCAGCTATCCATGCACTTTTGCTTAGTTCCAGTCATTTGGACTCGTGAAAATTGCTGTGTTTTGAATTGCTTTCTTTTCAGTAATAAATGAAATGTGTATTTGTTATGCAGACTAGACTGATAGAGGTCATCATTTAAATGTATTCATGTTAATATTGGGGTACATTAGCTTCCCATAAACAGTGTCTCTGTGAGTATTTAAGCATCTATCTTGTGGGAAGGAAGCTGCTAAGTTTTAGGACATGAGCACATTGATCTTTAGCAGCTAAAGTGAAGCCATTTCATGGTGGTTATAGATAAATCCCACAGAGCCACATCCCCAGTGCCATCAACACTGGCAGCTCAATGTATGCCCTTTCGGGTACTCAATGCCTTTACCAACACTTGGTCGTTTACAGTTTAACTTTTGCCCATCTGGTGTGATGAGATGGTCTCATCTGGGTTTGCATTCATAGCTAAGGAGACTGCCCTTTAGTTACAGCAGGAGGCTCACACTTACTGTCCTGGCACAACTTCTAAAACAATCCTCTTCTTCTCTAACACGTCTGGATTTAGATAATAAATCTTGGGCTACCATCTTCTCCTGTATAATGTGGAAATTTCCTTTTGGCCTTTCAGATTAAGAAAGGCTGCTAATGTGCTTAAGCGGCTCTGAAGGAGAAAGAAAACTCGGGGTAGATCTAGAGGAGAGAGCAAAAACCAAATGAGAGGGAGACCAAACTTATTAAGTACAATTACTCAGTCTGACTCAGAGTGACCAGCTCCAAAGCCGTGTGTGATGGATCCTCCTCATGGGCACAAGCAGATGGAGTGGAGCAACAGAATCCAGAGTCAAACTGAAGGAATTTGTTTACTTGTTCCTCAGAAATGACTCAAGTGACAGTCATTATTTAAAAGCTGATCACAGGGTTGACCGCAGCCACTCACTCGCCTCGGTCTGTTCCCTTAGCATGTGTTCATCTTGTAAGCCCAACCTTCCTACTCAACCAATCTATATTGTACTCAAATGTAGCAACTTCTTATATTTGAGTATAATATATCCCCCAAAGGGGAAATCAAATATATAACTTGTTATAATTTATAATGATGGGGGTTTACAATCATTTAAAATAATGCTTTATAACATACCTTATCTCTTTCCTCAAAGAAAGCCTAGAAAGGCATTCTCTGCAGTTGTCTAGATGTGGAGGCTGAGTGGTGTGGAGTAGAGTTCTTGCCCCAGGAGTTCTGAGCTGAAGACCTAGGCCAGCAAAGCCCATTCCTGTAGGCAGATATAAATGGGGCTAAACACACACACACACACACACACACACACACACAAGCCTACTAGGACCAAACACCAAATTATTTCTGGCCCAATCTTCTGCTCTCATTTCCAATATGCAACATTTGCACATTCTAAGTCCAGCTATTGCTTATCACTGAATAAAAATTATCCCAAAATAATCATGGCAAATGATATATTTTTTTCTATTTACAAAGCTTCCATACAAGACTCTGGCTAGATCATTCAGTGCAGCAAAAGATTTTAATCTGAATCTCCCAAAAACTGAGAGATAAACACATTTTTAAAATCCCACCTTGGGAAGGATGGTGGGTGGGACATTCTCATCATCGCCGGAGTCTTTAGTAACCATTGAACACAAGATTCTTGGAACACAGGATTCTGGGAACACATTCAGCTGCCCCTGATGGGAGTGTCTGTAAGGGGCACCCAGATTCCCATCTGACCAGTCCAAGCCCCACATGGTTCCCTGTCCTTGCTTGCTCTCTGTTGCTGCGACAGAACAGTAACCAAAAGCTACTTGAGAGAGGGAATGCTACAGGCTACAGTTTGTCATCAAGAGAAGCCAAGCTGCTGGGAGGTGGTGGCACACGCCTTTTATCTCAGCACGTAGAGGCAGAGGCACGCAGATCTCTGTGAGTTCGAGGCCAGTCTGGTCTACAGAGTGAGTTCCAGGACAGCTAGGATTGTTGCATGGAGAAACCCTGTCTCGAAAACCAAGGGGCAGGAGAAGCCAAGACAGGAACCTGAAAGTAACAACTGAAGTGGAGACCATGGAAGAAGACTGTCTACTGTCTTGCTCCTTGTGGCTTGCACAACTTGATTTCTTACACAGCCCAGGACCACCTGCTCAGCAGTGGCGCTGCCTACAGTGGGCTGAGCTTTCTCACATCAATCATTAATCAGACAAGATTGGGCACATTCAGGGTGGTATGGCCATATAGATAAGTAGAAGAAGCCAGCCTCAAATGGCTGCTTACTGTTATATTTCATTTGTGTGTTTTCTGGAAAGTGTGAATCAATAAGGCAGAAAAACCAGGAGATACCAAGTGTTGGTACAAAAGAGATTTTTTTTTTTTAGTAATGGGAACTTTATGTTGTTTATAGTTATAATGTGTACCTGTTTGTTAAACTCAGAGAATTATACAACAAAAGAATAAATTTTAATGTGTGGATTTTTAAAAAAATAAAAGTAATTTTAATGAAAAAAAATAATTAGTCAAGAAAGTGTCTAGAGGGGTTCTCACAGGCCAATCTGTTGGAGGTGATTGCTCAATGAGGGCCTCTCTTTCCAGGTGATCCTAGTTTGTGTCAAATTGGCAAAAGTAATCAGCGCAACCCCAGCTGTCCAAAGCACAATGACAGGGTGGGAACAGTGCCACGTGCCTCTGATTCTAGCACAGGGGATGCAAGGTCAAACTCCGCCCTGTGTACTTAGTTTCAGGCCAGGTGAGGCTACATAGTAAAACTCTGCAAAAACCCACAAAAAACAAAACCCAAACAAAAACAAAACAAAACAAAATCTCCAAAGAAACAAAAAACTCCTGAAGGGACACTAGCCCAGTTGAGGGTGTGGTTCTGGAAGGTCTTGCCCTTCTCCCCAGTTCCCTCTGCCTTCCAAAACCATTTGGATTACGTTCCTGAAGCTAGCGCCTAAGGTCTAATCCTTTCTTTGGCCACTTCCTCCTCCTGAGGAACTACCAAGGTCCAGCTATTGAAGTACTGAAGGCCAGCAATCAGAAATCCCTTTGGCTCATCTAATTAGCATGCCCAATTAAAATTAAACACCTTATCCTGACCTGGTTTTCCCCTTATACCTTTATAAACTGCCATTTTCCTGTGTGCCATGTCTGTCTCCTATTGTAGAATACTATTTTAACTATGTAAAGAGTGTTACATTTGTTTAACTATGTAAAGAGTGTTACATTTGTTTAACTATGTAAAGGAATGTTACATTGGTTTAACTATGTAAAGGAATGTTACATTTGTTTAACTATGTAAAGAGTGTTACATTTGTTTAACTATGTAAAGAGTGTTACATTTGTTTAACTATGTAAAGGAATGTTACATTTGTTTAACTATATAAAGAGTGTTACATTTGTTTAACTATATAAAGGAATGTTACATTTGTTTAACTATGTAAAGAGTGTTACATTGGTTTAACTATGTAAAGAGTGTTACATTGGTTTAACTATGTAAAGAGTGTTACATTGGTTTAACTATGTAAAGAGTGTTACACTGGTTTAACTATGTAAAGAGTGTTACATTTGTTTAACTATGTAAAGAGTGTTACACTGGTTTAACTATGTAAAGAGTGTTACATTTGTTTAACTATGTAAAGAGTGTTACATTTGTTTAACTATGTAAAGAGTGTTACACTGGTTTAACTATGTAAAGAGTGTTACACTGGTTTAACTATGTAAAGAGTGTTACATTGGTTTAACTATGTAAAGAGTGTTACATTGGTTTAACTAGGCAGAGATGTGTTACATTTGTTTCTGCTGTATTTGTCTAATGATGTAACAAAGTGCCGCTGTTTTACCTTGCCTCCCTAAGGCACATGATTGGCCTAATAAAAAGCTGAACAGCCAATAGCTAGGCAGTAGAGGGACAGGCAAGCAGAGAGAATAAATAGGAGGAGGACTCTAGGCTCGGGAGAAGAGAATGAGAGAGGAAAGAACAAGGGAGAAAGAGTGGAAGCCATCGGGACCAGCCAGGCAGCTGCCAGCCAGTCAGACACAGAACAATCAGGGAGTAGGACACACAGAAGGAAAGAAAGGTAAAGAGCCCCAAGGCAAAATGTAGATGAAGAGAAACAGGTTACTTTGTTATAAGAGCTGGTGGAACAAGCAAAAGATAAGGCCGAGCATTCATAACTAAAAATAAGTCTCTGTGTCAGGACTTGGCATCTGGTTGGTGGCCCAAAGAAAGCCTGCTATAGTCTCCTCTCTGCCCAGAGACAGTCTTCTCTGTGTCCCATCCCCACTGACAAATACCCCTGCCCCCTTTCTCCAGTTCCCTTCCCCTTCTCCCTCATCCTCTATCTCCTGTCTTTGTTTCTTATTCCCTGCCCTCTCTCTGTCCCTCTGGGGGTCTTGAGAGTCTTGAGCTGACTTGGAGGTTCCCTCCAGTTATGACAGTCCTTCAGATATGGACACACAGCAGCAAAGGAGCCATGAGCTGTCCCGTTTAGAGTGCTCCTTCTCAAGCTATGCTGGCGGACATGCTCATGAGGGCGTTAGGAAGCCCCCATGACTATGCTGTCCAATATGGAAGCCCTTAGTCACAGGAAGCCATGTTCCCATCACTGAGATAAAATGCCTGCCATCCCCAGCATAATGCAGGAGAGTCATTCTGGCTCATGGTTTCATGGCAGTGGGAACATGCTGGCAAAGGCTGTGTAGTTCAAAGTGGCCAGGAAGTGTACTTCCCCCACAAGGCTCCATCCCTCGAAGTTTCAGAACTTCACAAAAGAGACTGATGGCTTGGGAGCAAGCATTAAACACAGGAGCTTCTGTGGAACATTTCATATTTAAACAGTAGCAACTATCTCATTTTTCATTGAAATAAAATTTAGAAGTCATTTGCTATAAAAAGTGACTTGCTCAATGGCACTAACAGCATTTAAGGGGCTCAATGGCACTGCAGCCCGTGGCTGCAGCAACAATACTTAGCACATACGAACACCTGCCTGCACTGATACTTCCTGTGCTACGGGGAGCAAGGCTTCCCACAGATTTGGTGTCTGCTATGTTAGTCTATTTCAAGATGGGCCTGGTGGGGCAGGCTTGTAATTCCCAGTTGCTCAGGAGTCTGAGGCAGGAGGAACTCAAGTTCAAGTCCTTGGCTGAACTACAGAGTGAGTTCAGCGCTGGCCTGGGGAATTCAGTGAGATCCTCTCTCAGAATAAAAGGCGAAAAGAGGACTGGAGAGGTAGCTCAACACTAGAATGCTTGTCTAGCCTGCGTGGGGCCATGGGTTCAGTCCCTGGCACTGAGAACAAAAACAAATCAACCATTTGGCGTTCGACTCTTCCTTAGGGACAAGGTGGTTGCTTATCTCCAATTCTTCCATCCCCACTGGAAACTTCAAGTTTAGGAACACCCAGGGGTGTCAGGAAAACACTTGCACAGTGACATTTAAAGTCAGGTGACAAGAACTGCTGTCTCAAGGGGCAGTCTCTGAGGCCAGTTCTTGATCTCTCAGTCTACATGGCCTCTTCCATCAGCAAGCCTCACAGAGGCATTCTTGTGTGTCCCTGGCTCAGGTGAAAAAGCACAGCCCTCCCCTCTCAGGATGCCTGCCCTGCCTGGCCCTGCCCTGCCTCAGGGCTGCACCCACCTTTGTTTCTCTCCTGGACAAAGCCCCGAGCCTGGAGCTCACTGCTCTCCAGCTGAGAAACCTTTTGTGGACTTAACAGAGCAGAAAGAACACCTGCTACTGAGGAAAGAATCCAGGGAGCAAAAGCACAGGACAGAACAAGATGAGGCAGGAGCAGGATGGGGCCGGAATTGTTCATTCCCTTGGAATTCACTGGGTCTTCGATCACCATGGGAGTCAACAACAGGGCTCCTGAGTGAGCTTCCACGCTTCCCTGCACTCACCCGAGGTGCTCTTCATGCAAAACTCCACACCATCATTAAAAGCAAAGAACTGCACACAGCAGCATCAACTTGCTTGGATGGAAGTGACCAAGCTCTTCTGTCTGCACACCCAGAACTAAAGAGATGGGGCTGAGAAGGCTCAGTAGTTCACAGTACTGGCTGCTCTTACAGAGGACTGGAGTTCAAGTGCACACAGTGGCTAATGAGTCTGTAAGTCTAGTTCCTGACCTCCAAAAGCACTAGGCACACATGTGGTGCACACACTTACATGTGGACAAAACACCCATACATAAAAAAAATCATTTTTTTTTTGTTTTGTTTTTTCGAGACAGGGTTTCCTCTCTGTAACAGTCCTAGCTGTCCTGGAACTCTCTCTGTAGACCAGGCTGGCCTCAAACTCACAGAGATCCACCTGCCTCTGCCTCTGCCTCTGTTTTGGGATTAAATGTGTGCGCCACCACCGCCCAGCCATAAAAAATAATTTAAAGAAGGAGCAAAGATCCATATTTTACACAGAGGGCCCAGGGTACATGGAATGTCAGTGCTTCGTCAATGAAGCCCAACGGTTGGTTTTCCATGTACTTTACACACAGTTAACATACAAACATGCATGCAGACATACCTGTGTATGTGGACAGGTGAGCAGGAGAACATATGCACTACGGAGGTTGCCATGTGACTGTGGGGTGGGCAAGCTGCAGCTGGATGCCAGGCCTGGCAAGAGTTAGAATTGTGGTCTTGTACCTGGAGGTGCCTGGTGCCAAGAGTCTTTCTTTGAAGAGCCCTGATCTTTTTTCCTAGGGCCTTCACCTGATTGGATAAGAACATTCATTCTATGAGAGGTAAAATGTCTTACTCAATTCTGACTTTAAAACAGCCATGCTGCCGGTCATGGGGATACATGTCTGCACTTTGAAGGAAGAGACAGGAGGATGGAGAGATGAAAGTCAACTGGGGCTATACAACTAAAGTTTTATTTTTCAAGAAAGCCAAACCGAAGCCTAACTAGTAAGAATCTGCATATAGTCAATGCATGTAATTTGAGAAATGCGGACAAGTGCCACCAGCTGTAAAAATGTTTCAATCCAAATAAAAGACACCATCTCCTTCAGGTGCTTGTTTGAGTACCCCAGACCCACCCTGTTGTATGTGGGCAGGAACACGGTCCACAAAACTCACTCTCTCCAACATTGAGTGTACAGCTCTGTGGGCCCTGTGCTGGGTGGCTCTCTAGAAGAATATACTCATCTTGCACAACTGAAACTTGACAGCAATGGACCAATTAATTCTCCAGGCCCTCCTCCTCTGAAGCTTGGCTTTCAAAGTAAACCCAGCCACTTAAATAAAGATTCCATCATGCCAGCTTCCGGTGGTGTGTGTGGTGATCTGTTGGCTTTCTCCAGTTTCTACATTGTACCTCCTTCAGACATGGCTATCTCTGGGTACAGATGGTCTGTCTACCGGCTCATGGCAACCCTGTATTTGTAACACGTAGCTCTCCAGAGCTACCATAGAGTCCCCATGTTCCCATGAAGATGTGGGTTTTGCTTCTGTTTTTATGTTAGCCATTTTAGACCACTCCCCATCCTGATGCCCAGGCTGCCTCAGGGTCTTCACCGTTAGAGAGCAATGTCCCAGCCAATCACACTCCCAACTCGGGCACAAGCATGGGTGACCACAGGCATTATACAGTGAAAGTACAGCTGATAGTCTCTAGGCTAACACCCGACTTGTAAGGCTTTGGGACGCTGCCTTCTTAATAGTTGCTGTCAATTCTGTAGAACTCTTGTGAAGCCATGGCTTTTCCTCTTTCTATAATGGGATCTATCCTCAAATATCCCTGCAGTGTATAAACCATTCTTTAAACATGACGTTTCCTGTATTGGCAACTGTATACCTCCGCCCACACGGTGGGGCCCTGGTGTGAAAGCAATCACTCAGCTAAACCTTTGCTCTCATAATCACATCTACATAAAGCTAGTCCCCCACAGTTATCCTTACTGGCAGGAGTCTTGCAAATAGCCCACATAAGGACCTCAAAAGACAGGCACTGAGCGGAAAAGACATGTCTGCCCTTAGTGATAAACAGATTGGGGCAGCCCTAAAATCTCCAACAGCCAGCTCAGGAGAATGTAGCCTACTGACCTTTGCTCTACCCTAACAAGCTATTAATATTCTGGACTTACCTTCGCCTTTCATTTGACACAAGGTCTTAGTCTAGGAAACTATTTGTAACGTTACCCTCAAAATGTACAGGGGAAAAGTTCGTTTCACTAAACCAGCCCCCAGAAAAAGGAGTTCCTTCTCACCTGGGTGAGATACAGCACCCCCACAGCACCCTGTTGGCCTGGGGGCCAAGTGCCATCCACTTCTCTTCTGCAGCTCATGCTGGTTACCATGGCTACCACAAATGCAGCATTCCCAGCCTCTGCGGAAGTACTCAGAGTGCACAACACTGTACCACTTTTCCTCCCTATATCCTACAAACTCTAGCTTAACTAACCACATGAATGTAGTTAACACACAACCCCCCCCTTTCTCTTCTTAGAATTTTGTACTGATTTAAAGTCCCATCCTTAACTAATCTTCCTGGTATCTACAGGGGAGCTTGCTTCATAGCCATGACCCCTCTGAGACATAAGGTGGTCGCTTTGTCAGATTTACCTGCTTCCATGATTCTGTGAAATGCATGCTTGGTACTGTTGTTCGCCCGTGGAATTGCTAACTATGACTGTGTGGGCATATACACTGGAAAGTTTGTGGGATTGGAAGGAACATCAAGAAGAACATGAAAGGGAATATCAAAAGGGAACAGCAAGAAACAGCAAGGAACATCGAGAGAGCACCAGAGAGAGCATTGGCGAGAGAACAATAAGAATAAATAGAATATGATGAAAAGACTTATGTGAGCTATTTTATTTACCCTCAAACCTTTTCAGTCAGTTCTTGTCTGCTATAATGGTCCTTCTGAATCCTGAGAGGTTTAGGGGGCTGGCACTCCAACATAAACCCTGATACACAAGTGTACAAGCATTCCTGTGGTACACATTTCTTTGCTTATTGCAGCTTCTCATTTTCCCAAAGTGGCTGTCCCAGGTCACCCACTCACCAGAGCTGAGATCCCATCTGCCCACAGTCTTACCTAGCACGTGTGAACAAACTCACGTTTACAAAGCTAACGGTGCACCAAAGCCCAGGAACTACTCATGTGTTTCTTTTATTTTCTTTTACATTTAACTCTATCTTGTATTTAGCTGTCTCTGGCTGGATACAGAAGAACTAAGTACAGACCCTAGGTAACAAGAGTGTGTAGCTCTTCTATACAGTTAAGGAAATACATGTGTCTTCTGAGGATTTAGGAACAAAAGCTGTGTCAATACTGGTTCCTATTTGTCTTTCAAGTATCAAAGGGTCACATTAACAGTGACTTAACCAAGTGTGTTGAATGCTAAGATAAAGCAATGCTAAAAAAAAAAAGTCTGAAACTGTAGGACAGGCCGTGGGTTCACCCCAGGTGCAGACCCTGCTATTCTCCTCTGCCATCCTTACATGGGAGTTCATCTCCTGTAGTTCCAGGCTTCTGGCTACCAGGAAGGAACAATGTCAGCTCAGGGACACAAAAGTTATCATGTAAATACAAGGCAACCCATGCGTCAGACAAGAATTTTAGTGTGGTTTACTCATATACTCTTAATGAAACAGAGTATTCTGTCAACGATAAGAACTGGAAAGGAGGCAGCTGTCGCTTACAAGAGGTATCCGGGATGTGTATCTTATAGGCATTTCTTCACAGTAGCATCAAACGTATGATTTGCAGACATCATGGAACACAGAGTTCCCACAAGTCCTTTGCAGGATGCCATTTTGCTCACTTGCTACTGCTCACTTTAGTATCTAAGATTCACTTTTTTTGTCCCTTTTTAATAATTAAAGAACAATTTAAAAAGCTGCAACTGGACACATGCTTCCCTGTAGGCTGAGTTTTCCATGCAGGCCTCTTACCACAGAAATGCAGGAAACTCAAGCATAGGATATCAGAGAAAAAAAAATGCATGGGGCTACAGAAGAAATCTAATTAGTCATTTATTGTGTTTGTGAAACATGTATCCTTTAACATCTCCTACTACTAGGCTGTGAGCACACCTATTCTATAGATGAAGACACAGCAGGACGTTCCTGCAGGACAGAGAAGGTGTGGTGCGGCCCACAGCCTAAAGCTGGGTCATAGGGAGGAGGTTTGGAGAAGGAAGCCACAGGTATAAGATTGCCTAGCAATTAGGCTTCTCCATAAAAGCAACAGCTGGCTTTGAACTTAGAACAGGAGACATGGGAATTAAATGATGCCTTGGGTGAGGACCAGAGTGGTTAACTATTAGGTGACTAAGCGTCCTGGGAGAAAAGCCACAAATGCGGAGATGGTCAGTGATTAACATCCCAGGTACACCCTGACACCGACGACACTGCCCCTGTTCTCTGTCAATCCCAGGTACACCCTGACACAGACACTGCCCCTGTTCTGTGTCAATGTCAAGTGTTCGATGTGTCTGTGTCACTGTGTCTAGCAGGGAAGGTCTGAAGACCAACGGGCTATCTATGCCAGAGACAACCATTTTTAATTCCTAGCTGGGGGATTCCCGCTCTAACTTTGCTAAATGGCAAACTTGAACTAAGATCTTGAATAATGTAACCCCTGGTTATCCCACAAGATCGCTGAAAGAGGCAGCTACATACTCCGCATGGTATGTTGGTGGGAGGTGGGGTGGAGGTGGAGACCGAGGAACCCTTTACCCACTGCGTCTCTGCCTTGCAGAGCGACATAACTTTTATGTGATGTTTGACTTTAAATACTGACTGCTGTTATTTTTATTGGAAAGTATTTTTTCTGGGTGTGGTGCTACATTCCTGTAATCCCAGTACTTGGGAAGTAGAGACAGAACCGTGAGTAATCCATGAGTCTGGACTACAACATGATAAAAAACCTTAAATGAAAACATCCAGGAAATACTTTTATTTCCAACAAGTAACAGATGAAATTTTTTCACTGTGATTTTCGTTATGCCCGAGGACACACAAATCTGCTGACGTCAGACAAGACTCAGTTCAAATCCCGACCCTGCTACTCAGCAGTTGCACAACTGACTCGACTCGATCAAGCCTCACACTGCATGCGCCCTGCAGAGCCGTGGTGAGAATTAGGTGGGATTACACTGGGGTTTAGACCATGCCTGGCATTCCTACTTGCTTGAAAGGCAGTGATGGCAACTGCCAGTTTTCAATCTGCCATGAGGTTTTTTTTTTTTTTTTTTTTTTTCAAGTCCAAAACCAAAATGAAAACTGGAAGGGTCTGATCCTTGGTGTAACTTCACATGCCTCTTCAGGAAGCCCCACATTACGCAGCAGGACAGGACTTGTCTTTCTCACCTCTGCTATGGGTACATACATGTGGCTGGGAGGGGAGCTAGAGAAAACCTCATCTTCGCTGGGTTGCTGTGAGGAGGAACTGATACTGCGCATGCTTCACGTCTGGCGTATGGGGGGACATGCTTCACGTCTGACGTGGGACGTTCAACAGGCACTAGCCTCTTCTCTCTGTCCTCCAAACTATGCAGTTACAAAGCTGAGCCACTGAAGAGTAGACCAGAGAAATGGTTCTGGGTACCTGCCCTCTCTCTCCAGGGCCTGAAGTCAGGCTCTCAGGCACTGATCTGGAAGCGATGGGGTTCCTTCTCACACCTTCTAAGTGAACAAGCATTGGTTTGGAGGGCAAAGATGAAGTCAACCGGGTCTTTGGCTCTGGCCGTGGTGCTGAATATTCTTTTTTTTTTTTCTAGTGCCAGAAATGTGCCCATGTTAGTGGTATTTTTTTTTAATTTTTAATTAAAATTTCCACCTGCTCCCCGTTTCCCATTTCCCTCCCCTCCTCCCAAATATTGCCCGCTCCCCCCACTTCCCTCCCCCTATCCCCACTCCTCTTCTCCTCCCCCCACTCCATTCCCCCTCCCTCTCGATACTGAAGAGCATTCCAAATTCCCTGCCCTGCGGGAAGACCAAGGTCCTTCTATCTACGTCCAGAAAGGTGAGCGTCCCAACAGGCTAAGCTCCCACAAAGCCAGTTCATGTATTAGGATCGAAACCTAGTGCCATTGTCCTTGGCTACTCATCAGTCTTCATTGACCGCCATGCTCAGAGAGTCCGGAATCAACCCATGCTTATTCAGTCCCAGACGAGCTGGCCTTGGTGGGCTCCCAATAAATCAGTTCCACTGTCACAGTGGGTGGGTGCATCCCTCGTGGTCCTGATTTTTTGCTCTTGTTCTCCCTCCTTCTGCTCCTCATTTGGACCTTAAGAGCTCAGACCGTTGCTCCAAATTGAGACTCTGTCTCTACCTCGATCCATCGCCAGATGAAGGTTCTAAGGTGATATGCAAGATATTCATCAGTATAGGATAGGGTCATTTCAGGTTCCCTCTCCTTAGTTGCCCAAGGTACCAGCTGGGGACATATTCCTGGACACCTGCGAACCCCTCAAGAGTCAAGTCTCTTGCCAACCCTAAGATGGCTCCCTTAGATAGGATATATACTTCGCTGCTCCCGTATCCATCCTTCCTATATCCCAACCATCCCAATCCCCCGAGCTCCTCCCATCCTCCCCTTCTCATATTTCTCATCCCATTTCCCCTTTGCCCCATGCCACCTCACCCGCAAGTTCCCAGTTTTTGCCCTGCAATCTTGTCTACTTCCCCCTCTCCATGCGGATGACTATATGATTTTCTTTGGGTTCACTTTCTTATTTAACTTCTATAGGATCACACATTATATGTTTAATGTCTTTTATTTATGGCTAGAAACCGATTATGAGTGAGTACATCCCATGTTCCTCTTTTTGGGTCTGGGATACCTCACTCAGGATAGTGTTTTCTATTTCCATCCATTTGGTGCTGAATATTCTTATCTAAGCAACACAACTCCTACAGCAGCACAAGTGGGGAGTGTTGGCAGAGATCCAGGAGAGCAGAGCACGTGCCCGTCTTCCCTGCTAGAATTCCATTGTCTAGTGAGCTGTTGAGTCCTCTGTTAGTGGAATAAGACACAAGAATTTTTATTTATTTATTTATTTTTATTTTTTAAAATTATTTATTATGTATACAGTATTCCTTCTGCATGTATGCCTGCAGTCCAGAAGAGGTCCCAGATCTCATTACACCATGTGGTTGCTGGGAACTGAACTCAGAACCTTTGGAAGAGCAGGCAGTGCTCTTAACTGCTGAGCCATCTCTCTCCAGCCCTTTATTTTTATTTTTATTTTGCTAAAATCCGCAGTGCCTAAGCATCCTCTAAACTTAAGTAGTGTTCTGAACAGTCAGAACACACCCTGGCTGCAGAGCAAACTGCAAGCAGGCTGGGCACAGTATTATTTTTCCATGCGTGGAGAATGACAGTGGGCATATCATGGTTCCTCAGACAATGGCCACTAAACCCTCTGCTTTTCAATGTCAACTGCTTCACTGCTAACACTGCACGGATGTGGACTCTCGGGAGACTCATCATAGGACAGTTTCTAGTCCTCTACAAAGTACGTGGGAAATACCACTTTGTGCCCTGGATGGTAAGGAGCAGACAGACAGACAGCAGGGCAGGGTGGTACATGTTTTTAATCTCACTCCTCAGGAGGTTACAGTTCAAGGCTAGTTTGGCCCAGAAAGTGACTTCCAGGCTAGCTAGAGCAACCCTGAGAACTTGTTTCAAAGAGAGAAAAAAATTTAGTGTGCTAAATGAGAAACCAGTAGGAATGAGGTGTGTGGCCAGAGATACACGTGGGAAGGACAGTGACAGACGGTGGCCTATTCTGTCCTGAAAAGTAGCCCGAGAAATACTGTGGTCTTGACCATCTATCTACTCCAGCTACAGGAGGGCGTATGTGACTGACTTCACGTGTTTGTTACGTGTGCCCAGGCATGTTCATGGTACAGGGACGTGTGTGCACACCCACGTGTGTGTGTGGTGGCCAGAAAATCACCTCAGGGGCCACTCCTCAGGAGCCACCACTTTGCTGAAACAGGCTCTCCCGCTGGCTCTCCTTCACCAGCTAGGCTGGCTGACTTGTCAGTGACTCCAGGGACCTGCCTGTCTCTCCGTGCCCGGGCGGGATTGTATGCAGTCCCCGTGTTCAGTTCTAAAAACGCGGGCTCTAGGAAGCAAACGCACGTCCTTGTGCCCGTGTGGCAAGTGCTTTTCTCACTGAGCCGTCCCCCCACCCCCCCACCCCGCACCAGCAACTGAGTGGATAGGGTCCGGTTCTAGAAACGAACCCCATTTTGCTATGATGTCCCGGTCATGACTCTTGCTGAGTGCCTCTTGGATTGCATATGTCCCTCCAAGGACTGCCAAGGAGTGGATGCCTAATCAAGGACAGGTTGGGGCAAAGCGTGGTTAATCTGCTCCATGGACACAAACTATACTACCATCTCCACCGCCGCGCTCAAACACAGTAGAGATTAGAATGCGGGGGAGGCGTGAACAAAAGGACACAACAGGAATGTGTCTAGGAGGTGCCTGCCATGCCGGGAGCCCTTCTTCTAGATGACCTAGGTGAATGTCAGGATTAATTTCCCACTCCCATGCCTCCTGGGATCTCTTCACCAGCAAGCATGACCACCCCACTCAGTATAGGGAAGGCTGGGGCTTGAACCCAGGGCACTGTGTGGAGTGTATGCTAGGATAAGCATTCTACCTACTCATCTCCAGCAGGAAAATAAAGCACTTGCAATCAGCGTGACTGCTTCAGCCAGGGCCTGGGAATGGCAAAAGGAGCAGAGCTCTGGGCCTCCCTCAGTGCCCACGTCTGCACACTGTCGATGCTCAGAAGGTCTCCATTCAGCCACATGATGTCGGGGCTGCTGGTGTGAAGGAAGTCGGCCACAACTACAAGCTGATGTCATACAGCAGAAGGTAAAGAGTTTTGGGTCTGGTGGGACACATGGCAGACCCTACATGATAAGGGATAAAGCTGTGAGCTCAGGAAAAGCCCCCACTCCCCCACCGGGAACCTAGAACCTGGGCTATCCTTACTAAACCCACCTCAGTTAAAAGACCAGGGGCTGCATCCACGAGACTTCTTGTTATACAGCTACATTATGCAGCCTTCATTTAATACAATTCTTGTTAATGCACTTTTGTTAGTACAGTAAGAGGTGCTACTCTTGACTCTGCCTTCTGTGGGGGAAATCAGGGTAGTGGTTGTTGATGTCCAGTCAATATGGCATCAGGATCCCTTCCAAAGACATTTCAAAACTGTCTGGAGACTCTTATCACTTGCCTGCTGTTCGGTTACTGAATCTCTGGATTGCTGACATTTTCTCTCAGCCTCTCTCCTCCTCAGCTTTACTGTTTTGGTCTTCTGACCTATGCAGAAAATAAACGAAGCAGAATAAGACCAACGGTCAGTGTATCGTCCATTTTAAGGCTTCCTGCCTCCCCTTCTACCTTAGCCTTGTCCTCTGGTCTATTCAGTCACAGGAAGGGAGCCTGCAGAGAGGGCAGCTGTTTGCACACAGGGAAAACGCCTGCTTTAGAAGTATATCCAAGGGCTGTCCTCTCTCCCGAGACCAGTTCTAACAGCGAAGACGGCTGGCACCCAACTGGCACACTCTAGTGCCTTTGTCGTGTCACCTCCTGCCACATCAAGCCTTTGGCACAGCTCTGGTGACTCAACCTCTGCCAGGCCCACGCCATCTTCTGCCCAACCCATAGCGGGTGGTGTCCAACATGTTCGGGTTGGTACAGGTTGGTAGTAGGCCATAGTTTCCTGGACTTCGTTTCCGAGGTAGCGTCTGCAGGAGTGGTAGACGGGACACCATTCTTCCGTTTTCTCTTTGACGTCCCCCTGTGACTTCAACCAACAAACTCCTGGTCTACCTTCAAGCCCTTTCAGCTCCGGGAGGAGGCATTCTGTGCCCACTGCCCCGGTGTCTCCTCTGGCCTTAGAAGGGGTCGGCCCTGACACAACAAGCCAGCACAGTTTAGCCCAAAGCTCTTTGACCGCACCCACATACCAAGGCAGTGTAGATGCCAGTGTGTTGCCTGCAATGGCACCCATCCAATGTTTCCTTAGACCAAGGGGGCTGGGAGAGGTTCTTTCTAACTCTCTCAGTCCCCGTGGAGGTCCCAGACAAGCCGATGTACCTCTCAGCCTCTCGGCAAAGGGCTGATCACTGGTGGAGCTGCCGTCGGAACTAAGTATTTATGGGGTGCCTGTTACTCTGCAGACTCTAGTCCGTCCATATGGAGCATCCCGAATCTGAAATCCAAAATGCTCCCAGTCAGCCATGGGTGAGAATCTACAGGACGCCTCAAGTGGAAAATTCCATACCCTACCTTGTGTGATGGGTTGCATTAAAACATGGCTGCTTTAAAAACAATGTCTGAAATTACCTTCAGACTGCATACACACATATGAAACACAAAATCAGTGTTGGGCATTGACTGGAATCTCATCCACAGATTTTCATTACATGCACACAAATATTCCTCCCTAAGCTCTTCTGGTCCTGGGTGTAAGATGGACTCAATCTTTAGTGTGGACGAAAGAGAAGGGGGCATTGACACCGCAGTTGAAGCTGGCACCAGGCACTCTGCAGCATGCCCACTGCAGTGTTATTTCCTGAGTTCCCAGCAGCCTCAGCCAAATGAGGACAATTTAACACCCTAGGACTTGATCTGAGATCATGTCAGGTCCAGTATTATTATACAGCTGCCTCAGGCCCTTAGAAGATGGCTAATAAAGAGATTTTAGTGTCCCCTTCCTTCCCTGGCTCTTTACCTGTAATGGAGAAAACAGTTCTGTTATCAACTGCTTGACTGCAGCCCCAAGGACATCACCTTGCTCCTTAGCTTGGCATGCATATGATCCCAGAAGTCATACCGCCTTCTGGCTCTGAAAGGCTGGAAATAAAGATCAGAAGCCCAGTAGGGTGTCCGTGGCGCACAGTAATGTCACGGTGCAATCTGCGGGTTGGCTCGTGTCTCTACAACAGTCAAAATCATCATCAAGACGTGCAGGACAGGAGGCTGCTGCTTAGACCCAGCTGAGTGCCTGCTGGCTGGGCATATACTGGGGTTTCGGCCCTCTGGCCACAGTGAGGCAACAGAAGGGTCTCTCCCATCCCCTTTCACTAGCCAGGCTATCAGCACCCTAAAAGGGCCCACAAACCACATGGAATCCTAAGGGGAACTCTAACTTGACTTAGATGGACTGAATCCACACCAACACTTGGGCTCTCTGAGTTTTTCTGCTTTCTTCATAACAGGACATTGAAAACCACTTTTAATATTTTATGAATTCTGGCTTGTAAGGTCATCCTTCAGGTCTATTAAACTTTGCATGTACCGAGAATCACACCGTTAGATCTAAAGATGGCCTCAGAGATGCCATGGGCCATGGCTCTGAGCTATGGCATGAACCCGTGAAGGGCTGTGGACAGGAAGGTATTGCATGCCTGACCCTTCTGAACTATTTAGCTTGAGATGTGCATTTGCAAGGGGCCGAATTAGTTACTTTCCTTGGTGCTATGACAAAATCCTTGATGTAAGTAACCTAAAGGACTCAGGTTGTTGGCTCGTGGCTTCAGAAGCTTCCTCTTTCATAGCAGGGAAGGAAGTGTTGGCTGCAGTTCCAACTGTGGAGCAGTTAAGTGCAAGGTAGCAGCTGTTCACATGGTCCAGACCAGGAGGTAAAGAGTCTGGAACCCAGGGTGGGTACAGCCTCCAAAGGGGCTCCTGGTACCTACTTCAGTCAGTCAGGTACCATATCTGAGCAGCTCCATAACCTTCAACACATGCAACTGGAGCATGAATTCTAATTGTTATTAATAATAAAATCCCAAAGTCAGATACAGGAGTTAGTGCTGAGTATCAGAGAAGCAAAGTGTCAAGCCACTAGAGAGTTCTTTTACCTCATCAATGCTCAGACAGAAGGAGCAATCCTGTCGTCAGATTATCTCCTCAGACTGCAACTGTCTCCATCAAACCTCAATGTGTTCCATCTCCTCCTGCCTTATATTCCCCTCTCCAGCCAGCCATATCACTCCTGTCTCCACCTCCCTAGTGCTGGGATTAAAGGTGTGCACTACCACTGTCCGGCTTCCAAATGTTGGATTAAAGGTGTGCGCCACCATTCCCTGACCTCTGAGTGACTTAGCTCTGCACTCTGATCTTCAGGAAAGCTTTATTTGTTAAAACACAAAATATCACTACACGCAATATGCTGGGGATCAAGCATTCAAAACATGACCCTAAACACTAAAACCTTAACGGGGTCATAATTTTCATTAGTCTTAAAAAGGACTCTCCAATGGGACCAGTTCATTTTAGAGATGAATGTAAAATGGCAGACGGCTGCACCCGGACCCACAGCAGGGACTCTGGGTTTGTGTGCAGACACTATTATTCATCTCAGACATCCAAAGGTGCGAAGCAAGTTGTGTTCTCGTGAAATGTCAAAACATCATAGAGGAGCAGGAAAAGCAGACCAAGCGGGTACAAGACAGAGCTGGGGATGGGGTGGGCGTGGGGAAAGGGAAGGGAGAAAAGAGAGGGAGAGAAGAATCAAAACAATTTTGTTTCTTACTAATCATCCAGGATTTGGGAATACAACTGAACAGAGATATGAAAAACTCAGGGAAGCCGATTTCAGCCAAGAAGTCATCTAAGACACCCTAAGTTCCAAACAGAGCAGGAAAACAATGGGACACCAGAGCAATGTCTCTAGAACAATGGTTAACAAGACAAAACTCTTGTGGGCAAACATGATGGAACTGGGAGGGCCTTCTGACTTTACTTTGAGGATGGGAAGATGCTCAGAAGTCAAGAGCACACACTATTCTTACAGAGGACCCAAGTTCAGTTCCCAGCACCCACGTAGGGCAGCTCACAGCTGTCACTACTACAGTTCCAGGATATCAGATACCTTTGGTCTCTAAGGGCAACTGCAAATACAAAATGATGGTGATGGTGATGATGACGACAACAACAACAACAGAATCAGCCAGGTGGGGTGGCACACGCCTTTAATCCTAGCCCTCAGGAGACAGAGGCAGGAGCATCTCTGTGAGTCGGATGCCAGTCTGGGCTGTACAGTGAGACCTCAAAAACTCAGAAATCTCAAAACAAGAAAAAATTATTTAACATTTGACTGCCATGATTGTAAAAGATTATTACCATGAATAAGAGGTAGGACAGAGGGCTGGAGAGATGGCTCAGAGGTTAAGAGCACTGGCTGCGCTTCCAGAGGTCCTGAGTTCAATTCCCAGCAACCACATGATGGTTCACAACCATCTGTATTGAGATCTGGCGCCCTCCTCTGGCGTGAGGGCATACATCGAGGCAGACTGTTGTATACATAATAAATAAATAAATAATAAATAAATAAATAAATAAATAAATCTTTTTAAAAAAAGAGGTAGGACAGAGAATGAGAGTGAAGATATCTGTGGACTATGCTTTAACAAACAGGCAGAGTGGCTGTATTTCCACAGCTTACACGCCACACAGCACACTATGGAAAGCCCTGAGGAAGATCCCCACACCTGTGCAGGAGGGCTCAAGGAGCTGGGGCGAGTGGCAGTGCCTTGAAGTCAGAAGTCTCTGGAACAGAGGCACAGAAGCTCAGTTAAATTCTAGTTTCTCCCTAAGTACTCCCAACACATCTAACTCTTGGGAGAGCTTAAGGCAGAGGGGAGTGCACCTGGAGATGGTGGGCACAGTCGAGGGAGTATTGAGTGACAGGTTACAAAAGACATTAATTAGAAATCCACATTCCGAACAGTAGGACTTGCAGCCCCCTCTTCAATTCAGCTTCTAGAATCTGATATGCAGGTTTACCCATGTAGGATTGGGTCTCATTTGCTACTTCCATCTTGTCATGTTAAGCTGGAACTACATTTCCCAGGATCCTCTTCTCCATGATTCCAGGTTACAATCTGGCAGAGGGAGAAACCTGAGTCAGATGTACAATGCTTACATCGAAGTTATTATTTCAAGGGTCAGACATGGTGGTCCCATCTACCGGCCTCTACTATGCAGCCAGCCACTGATGGGCAGACTTGGCAGCTTCCTAGAACTTGTAGAGGCTCCAGCCCTTGTGATGCGGCCTCAAAACTTGGGTGAGAATTTCTCCAAGGCTCTGGCTGAAGTTTTCAGGACTCTCTGACATCAAGCACTAGCTTTATTCTTGTGCTATCTTTAGAGTCAGGTAGGTGGGGGTTGAAGAACCCACCAGCAGGCAATGGCACCGGTGTACCCCAGGGGATCCAGCAGACTGAACCACAGGTCTTCTGTCTTGTCCTCCCCCACTCAGAACACAATATTCCATCCCCAGAGCAGCCATGTTGGGTCTCTCTACTTTCCTGCATCCTCACATCTCTCATCACCAGGAAGGGGCTCTGCTTTTAAGGCCAGGCATGACTGGGGAGCTCCTGGACCAGCCAGATGTTGTGGTGCCTGACCCACCTCATCTAAGCCCATGTACAGCACACTTTCACAGGTTAGGATTAGGACTTTGTTTCTTAAGTTTTTTTTTTTTTTTAAAACAAAAAAGACTTGTGCTTACACATATGTGTTTGAACATATTCATATGCACGTGGGTGCCCATGCAGGGTGTTGGCTCCCCTGGAATTGTGGTTGCGAGCCACCAAACATGGGTGTTGGTAATAGGAACCAAATTTGGGTCCTCTGCTAGAGCAGTATGTGTTCTCAATTGCTGAGTCATCTCTCCAGCCCCAAGACAGGGGCCTCTTTCTGTGTGGATGAGAGGACCATTGTTCCAGCGTACACGCTGCAATCAGGCCAGCCGAAAAGTCCGGTCAGTGACTGGAGACCTTGACATTCTACTCCCGTCCATAATATGAATGAAGATCCAAGTGAATCCGTAACACCAAAGTCAAAAAGCCCAAAGCACCTAGAAGAACAAGACTCAGCAGAGGGGGCAGAGAACTATCAAATGACAACAAAATCAACACCGCAGAAATAGCCGTGAAACCTCATGCGGGCAGAAATGACAATAAAACTCATCTTTCAGGTACTGAAGAACATTAGCAGAAATAAACACCCATGGTAAAGTTTTAGAAGACATGGTGTGGGGCTTTTTTCCAGAAAGTAGAACACAGAAAGAGAAAGGAGATGAGGAGAAAGGTAAGTCACAAGAGCGGATCAGTGCAGCACACGGGAAAGGTGGCCTGGGAGGAAAGAAAAGCTAAACCAAGGCAGGGGATTAAAAAGGCCTGGGACCAACCACTAAACAAATATGTGTGTGTGTGTACATGTGTGTGTGTGTGTGTAACTGAATCTCCTACTTCCGGAGAGTAAGGTCCAGAGATCAGCTCCGCATTGCACAGGAGAATGAAATACTGGGGGAGTTTCCTTTTCCCAACCAGGAATTCACACCAAGAGTATAAAACTTAAAGAAAAACCAACTCCCAGCAGTCAGTCTTTCCCAGACGACCGCTGAAGGATGTGTACACACCTCTAAACACATACACACATGCACATGTACACACACACACAGACTAGTGGACAGGAGCTGGGGTCCAGAGGGTTAAAGAGCTGAGGATCTGGGGTGCATTAGCCCAGGAGAGGAAGCGAGGGAACCAAACAGCAGGGAAAGGCACACATCCAGATCAAGGTGGGAGGAAGCCGGGCTCCGAGAAAACAAAGCACAACAATGGTGACCGCACACTTGTCCCAACACGCTGGAGGGGAAGCTGCAGTCCCAGAGCCAGGATTAGGTGCAAATGGGGAAGCACGTGGAAACTTTAAAATGATAGTTACTCATTTTAGAATCTAAATAAGGTTTCTTCAGAATGTGAATCTGTTGGGTGGGCTACAAACATCCCGATGTATTACAGACACTAGCTCTTCTATGTGCACGCGTGCTCATGTGCGTGCGCACCTTCGGTCCCCCTGGGCTTTTTTTTTTAAGATTTATTTATTTATTATGTATATAACATTCTGCCTCCATGTATGCCCGCATGCCAGAGGAAGGCGCCAGATCTCAGTACAGATGGTTGTGAGCCACCATGTGGTTGCTGGGAATTGAACTCAGGATCTCTCGAAGAGCAGCCAGTGCTCTTAACCACTGAGCTATCTCTCCAGCCCCCCCCCCCCCGGGCTTTTGAAATGGGGTTGGTCACTAGTCCTTGATTTAACTTGGGCTGTAATTGTACTGTTAAGGTAAATGGGGTACGATGTTACGGTGTGAGGCAGGGTCAGTGTTGAATGAAGCTAAATCCTCACACACCCACGGGGAAGGAGAGGGAAGAAAGTTGGAATCAGCACACCACTGTAAAATGTATGACATCAGAAGACACAGATGAAAGAGCTGAAGATGCCAGGGGAAACATGGGGGCAGTGGGCAGCTGCTTGTTGCCATGGGGCTCACTGCTCTTCATTTAGTCTACGGACATGAACCACATTAAAAGATTAAACTTAAACAGGGTAACTCAAATGCCAAACTGATAAACAAACATGGTGTGATTATGCCTATAATGAAGCATCAGCACATACACTATAATGTGTGTGAACCTTGAAAACATCACACACAGTGAACAAAACTAGACAGAGACTTTCATAGAGTGTATGATTCTGGGGATTTTACTAGGAGTCAGAGAGAAGGGAACGAGGGACGCTTTCTTTTGTGATGAGGGGAATTAGACCTCACTGACTCGACAGCTGTGCAACACCATGAATGGCTTAAAAGCCATTGCATTATCTACTCTAAAATGTTGAAACGGCAAACTTTGTTTCCACTAGCAGTTACTTTACCTTAATAATAAAAACATGTAAAAGCACTAACGGATTCTATGTCTGTGCTATACTCCATTTTAACTTCAGCTAAACAAAAAGCTGCTTGCAGACTGCTCAGCAGCAAACACATTCTTCTGCTTCACACAGAATGCTGACGGGTGATGCGCACTGCCAGGTAACAGGCTGCGCTGTCAATCTCAACAGTCGCACGACAGAAATGAACGTTGAGCTGACCTCAGGATGTAGCGCTGCTAGGACCTGCACAGGCTCTTCTAGCAACGCGGCAGCTTGTTCACTGTGACACACAGAAGCATGGGAAATTTGGATGTGGGGTTCTGGGCACTAAGACCTAGGGAAGGAGCTTCCTCTTTTGTTCCTATTTTTTGACTAAATTTCATTTCCCTCTCTCCCTCTCCTTGGGACCCCCCCCCAACACACACATACTTCTATAGTATCTTCTCTTGATGCTCAGTGAAGTCAGGGAAGAACCTGATCTCAGAGTCAGCAGCAAAGCCCAGATTTGTCATTCATTTCAGACTTCAAATTTGATTTGTAGATTTTTAAACATGGTTTATTTCAGGTTTCTGTCAGTTGACTAAGAAAAAAAATTAAAACCCCATCTCACTTAATGACTTTTCAGATCTGCCCAAAGCTTAGTCACTTGTATGACTCATCTGACTTTTCTCATTTTTTAAATCTAGTTAAAGTTCAACCAGGAGGGAATGTAAAGTAAGTACCACTTAAAAATGCTACAAATACCAGTCTAGGAATGTCTAACCTGTGGTTCATGGGCCACACACCAGGATAGCTATGAATGCTGTCCACCACATTGTAAGTATACTTAAAACTTATGCAATTATTTTTTTGCAATGCCACTGCATTCTTCACTGTGAATTTTGTAGTTGACAACACTGCATCGCATGTCAAAAGGCCGGACACACCCATCAGGGGAAGTCTGTCACAGAGATTGCCTAAAATCCCGGTTCACAGGAGGTCCTTCCTTCTAGAGTCACGGCGCTCACACCTAACGGAGCAGCTTGTAACAGTAAGTCAGGGTTGCAGAACCTGAAGCCCATGGCTGCTCTCAGGAGTCCAGGGAAGAAAGCCACCCTCTGTTGGGACAGCATGCCAGCCAGTGTGAAGGTCCCACAGCAACACGGACCAGCACACATGTGATATTGGGGTTAGGAGAGTCTCAGAGGATCTAGACTGAGGAGGAGGAGGGAAGAACATCTGGACAGAAGGGTACTGTACACGCGCATTCACGGAGGAACCTGGCAGCTAGCTGAGAAAGCTCAGAAGCCAGGTTCTGAGGGAAAGCAGGCAGACAGGGGTGGTAGTGCAGGCTGGGGAGGGAGTCTCAAACAGCCTGTCTCTGGCTGAGATACTTCCCTGAAGGGCTAGGGAGAAGGAATGAGGCTGAATACATGTTTTACAAGCATAACTGGTGGGTACTCAAAAGGGTGCGGCCAGGAAGCCATGCAGGGGCTAAGGGGGAAGGGAGGGATGTGAAGGACAGTTCTGAGGGAGCGGGCGGGGATAAAGCTTGCTGAGGGTGGGATGTGGGGAAGGAGGGGGTGCTCAGATTTAGCTGGGCAGTATGGGAGGACATGGCTCTGGCATACTGTGCGAGGTGGGTTTGGAAAAGCATGCTGTTCTGCCTAGGAGACACTAAACACACGGACAGCAGACGTTGTAGGCAGCCCCGGGGGCTGGCCTCCAGTCTGCTGGAAGAAAGCACACTGCCAACGTGTCTGGATCCTGGGAGTGGAGATCTCAGGAAACAGAGCAGCATGAAGGCAGCCAGTCCCAGGGAATCAGGCGGCTGGTGAACTAACTGGCTCATCCACCTTGCTCCAGGGGACAGAAAGCCTCAGCTCCACATTGTCTTAACGTGGAGGCAACAACATTCCCAGAGAGATTTTCAGGAGGGCTGAAAGGCGGTAAGTGGGCAGGAGAAAGCAGCTAGGGGGTTCTGGATTGTTAGGGTGGTCTTTGGTCTTCCAGTGACCTCAGCACCTGGGGCAGGAAAGCACTTATACCTGGGAGGTGTAGTGGCTGCCTCACTCCGGCTCCTGGACCTAGGAAAGTCAGTGTGGTTTCTACCAAGCATCCCTGTACTGAAGACATTTCAGGACAACAGCTCGTGCAGAGCCTTCCCCTTTGTTCACATCTACTTATCTCTATGCCTGCTAATTTAGAGGAGTCCCAGACATGGACCCAGTTAGTTAGCCAAACCATCGGCTACATGTAGCTTTTAGCCTTCCTTAGTGTGGATAGCTAACCATACAATCAATAGCCAGTGTATGACTGCCCCCAGGTGAGCTAATAGAAGCTTCTAGAAGTAAACGGAACTTCCTCCCTGCCTGCTCCTTTCAAATTGACTTGGTCAGTTATTGGTTTTGCCCTTTATCCTCCAGTTTTCACCAAGCCCCAAATGTAGTAAACAAATTCTCTAAAATATAACCACCAGCACTATATGAATAATAAATCACCTGTTACTGTAACACGTCACTAAACTCAAGTTAATAGGAAGAAAATGCACCTCAGTATTTCTTGGTCTTTGTTTTCCTAGTTCTTACCTGTTGCCCTGAAGTCAGCAATCAATTACTCTGTCAGCCGGCCGCATGATGCTTTTCCCCAATCTTTATAACCGATTTCAGATGGTGCTAGAAAATTCTATTGACTCTGAACACCAAAAGAAATCAGTCATCCTCTAAGGGGTCACAAGAGGTCGTGTGGATCGGAAACGCCCAAGCCTTCAATCTGTCGTCCAGACACGATGGAGTCTACTTCCAGAGAAGACTTTTACATAAACAAGTATAAAATTCTAGCGACGATGACTAACTGGCTACATACAGCACTGATGTCAGCAGGGCAAGGGCAGGCCCGCCGCGACCTGAGCAGGTCCTGGTAGCCTGTTTTCCACTCTGGATACTTCAGGGCTGCAGCCCTCTCTCTGCGGTTGGCTGCGGAGTTGTTCTCCACCAAGAACACTGATTTCAAATGGTGCTAGACAATCACTATTTAAATCTAAACCACCATATGAAACCAGCTTCCTGAAGAAGCTTTATCGTCTATCTTCATGTTCTTCCAACAATCTCCAGACATCCTACAAAGGGAAAAGCTGAAGTCTGTGCATTACTTGCCAATTTCAGGCATTTGTTCATGCGCTTACTTCATCCGGCTGGAGGTGGGGGTGGGGTATGCCAGCTACTCACTACATTCTTCCCCCCAAATGGTAAACCGCAGCCTTGGCCTGAGCCCTGAACTCTCCTGAGGTCTTGGTCACTGGCAGGAAGCTTCAGCATGCACAGTGCTGAGTGAGCCAGCACAGATGAACCGAGGACACTTTGGGTACTTTTCACTTCCAGATCATTCCATTAGATCCGACCAATGAGTGCAATTTGGGATTCTGAGGCGCTCAAATACTGGGCCAGCCACAGAGTGACTCGGAGATGCTAATTAGGCCCCGCCCCTTCCTTCCAGAACAGGATTTCTGTGCAGCAGTGAGCTCAGGCCTTTCCCTAACCTTCAATTCTCCTCCAAACGTAAGGCTTTGAGTAGCAGATCTCTGACAAATTATCACTAATTATTTTAAACAGGGTTTTACTATGCAGCTCTGGCTGTCCTGGAACTCGCTCTGTAGACAGACTGGCCTGTTAACTCAGAGATCTGCCTGCCTCTGCCTCCCAAGTGCTGGGATTAAAGCTGTGGCCACCACACTAAGTTATTTTTGTGTAGCTCGTGTCTCCCTCCCACTAGCTCTTGACCCGGTCTTGCTAGGCAGTTTGCTGCCAATCCTTTTAGAGTGCCAGGAATCCTGCTAACTACGGCATCTACATTCTTTTTTTTTTTTAAATTATTTATTTATTTATTATGTATACAATATTCTGTCTGTGTATGCCTGCAGGCCAGAAGAGGGCACCAGACCCCATTACAGATGGTTGTGAGCTACCACGTGGTTGCTGGGAATTGAACTCAGGACCTTTGGAAGAGCAGGCAATGCTCTTAACCTCTGAGCCATCTCTCCAGCCCCCATCTACATTCTTTTAAAAGCTAGTGGGAAACATTTCAGATGTATAACTATTAACTTTATCTTTTTAAAAACAACTTAATAAAGTTATATAACTTTTAAAAATAACTTTTTTTGAGATGTACTGAATTAAGATATGATTAGTATCGTTTTTTCTCCTTCCCATTCATTCTCAAACTCATGGCCTGTTTTAAAAATGTCCTCTCTCTCCTCCCAAATACATAAATATAACCTGCTCAGTCCATATAATGTTACTTCTATGTTTTGATTTCACGGCTAATCACTTGGTATTAACTTTCAATGACAGTAAAACAAATTCCTAAATTTGTAGCTCCTGAATTCAACAACTGAGCATTTTTGCTTCAAATATGCTAACTACATACAATCTATATCATTGCCTAAATGTGATATACATGGTTCTTACTGCATTGTTTGAAAGCAAGGGATCGGCTAGGTTCTCTGCTCCTAGCTGCTGGGGCCCAACACTGCTTCAGGAAAATCGAGATCACTCAATTATTTTAAAAAGGAGGACTACAATACACTGTCCTACCTGAGAAAATGAACAGTCCTCAGGACTGTGAGGCAGTCAGCATAAATTCAAGTCTCATCAAGGCTACAGGACTCTCTAGTCTGTATCCTCAACACTGCTACCTTTAATGGCAAATCACCATCCGTGTGTAAACCGACTTCCCACCCTGACTGTTCATCGCCTGCTCCACCAGTGCCTACTCCGTCAGCTTCGCTAATTCACTGAGCCTTGCCGTCTCCTTAGCGCTCCCCTCCACACTCTTATACCTCAGTCTTGCTGCAGTACAGAATCTTAATCTAACAGTGTACCAGAGGCTGGGCTACAGAGTCACAAACTTTTTCAAAAAGAAAAGAAAACCTAAATATTAAAAACAATAAAAAAAGAGGAATAAATCTTTGATTAGCTTAAGAAAACCTTTTTGTTCTCTAAAAAAAGCACCAAAATGAAAGAAAATGTTCACCGCAGATAAAGCTGAAAGATCCCAGGTCTAGAATCTACAAAACTTTTCGGGGCTGGAGAATGGGCTCGGAAGTTAAGAGGCACTGTCTGAGCTCAGCTTTCCAGTGCCCTCTTCTGGTTTCCGTAGGCACCCATACATACACATGTGCACACACTCATAACCGGACAAGCATACAATAAAAACGCATACACACATGCAGGGATCTTGAGTCTGGACCCATTTCCATATAACCTCAGCAAGTCCAGCTCCTTAAGAGAAGGTTCACCATGAGCAGCAGGGAGACACACAGAAGACACAGAAGACGGAGTGACAGCCAGTGGCGTGGGCTCTGATGCCTCCAGTGGCCCTCAGCTGCAAGCACAGCCCTCCAAGAAGAAAGGCTTCCTTCACTCAGCAAATAGTGCCAGGCTTCCAATCTCCCTACAGACAACTGGTCATGCTTTGGGGCTAGGACGCAGGAAAACTATGTTTCTGTAAGTTGAGATTATTGTTATTTTGAACTAGCTATAATTTTAAAGTACGACAACACTTGAAAAAAATCACCTTTAAAACACACACTTGGGACACAAGAATAGATTCCTAGGCATCTATCTCTCAGTCCACCAGTCATGAAAACGTGAGCCTGATTCACAACCCACTGTATGCTTCACACCACTTTCAACACACTGCCCTTCGGTGCACTTCTTCCAAATCTGATAGCAAAGTTGGGACCTGGAGTGAGTCAGTAACCCACAGCAGGACGCATGTGTGGTACTGCTCCTATTGACGTGAGAGGCCAGTCTGCTCTTGCGTGAGCAAACTGGTTTAAGGTGAGTTCCCTCAGGGCCTGGGGATTGCACAACAAGGATCCCATCCAGAACTGACACCTTCTGAAGACAGCTTGAAAATGCTAGGGACACTGGGACTCGGCAGCTCAGACCACAGACACTTGTGCTGCTGTGGCAGCTGTGCTCACGCATCTGGAAGCCACGCTCAGGAGATGCCTTCATCACTGACTGCGATGCCTTCAGTCAATGTTATCGCAGGAGATGAGCAGGGATCTGGCTCTGCTGCTTACCTGGAATGTGATCTTGGGCAAATCATTCAATTTCCCTGATCTAGAAAGAGATGCCTACTCCTATGTGCTGGCACTCAGGCTGACGGGTGGGAACCCTGGATTGTCTTTTCAGGAAGAAGGCCAGAGTGAACAGCAGAGGGAGGAAGGGTACTCGAGAAATACTTGCAGCAGACACCTTCAGAATGCTGACTCTGGCTGTGTGCAGAGCGCCACTGAACATAAAGATGCAGATTTCTTGGTGAGGGACAGCGCAGTGAGGGTGTAGGCTCCACACCTTGTCAACGGCAAGCCTGGGACTCTGTTTAGCCAGCCTGATCCCAAGCCACCAGGGCTTTGCTGCCAGAGCCCTTACAGACCTTATCTTTGCTTGACATGGGGAGTATCCATTGACTCCAAATCCAGGGGTTTTCCAGCTAACCATTAACGCCAGCTCTGGCCCCAATTCAGACCCCCCCCCCCCAAAAAAAAAACCAGCCACCAGTGGGAAGGAAGACTTGAAGTCAGTAATATTTAGCCATACCAAATGGTCAGAGATTCTCAATCATGCACCTGGACTTGCAGTGTGTCCTTGAGCGTACCCCATCTTCTCTGTAGCCTTGTCCCAACTAATGTTAAGCAGCTCAACTGAAGGGTGTTATCATGTCTGGTTCCCAAATCATATTCCACATGTAACAGTAAATACTGTCTCTCTCCAAAGCTTCTCGTTTCTACCAGGCAGTCGGGTGGCATGTGGAGCCATGCCCAGCTCTGCCCGTCCCTGCAGAGCCCTGGGTTAGCCAATTCCTTGTGTCTCAGTCTCCTCGCTGTACAAGGGTAATCACCTGACCCACCACACTAGCCATATGAGGGTACATCAGGGAGTTGAGAGGTGTCTGTAAAGCAGTATAAACCTTTTCTTGGGTACAAACAGTGGGATGTGGCTAAGAGGCCTGTCTCAGCAGGCAAATGAGACCGCTCTCCTGGTGTACTGGAAGAGCACCTGCAATACACTTGGATTACTTCTCCACTCAAAGGCCTACACGAGAGGCCTGCGCTACTGCTGCTGCTGCTGAGCACAAGTTTATGCAGATCTTTCCTGACTGTAAACTGGCGGCTGGGCGTGTAAGAAAAGAATAGATATCAAATGCTGACGGTCACTTAGAAAGTTTACTGAGGATTCACTCATGAACAAAGGACAGCAAAAGCTCTTTAAAGGTCATTTGCAAGCATGAGTTTTTGCTTCCACAGGGCCATAGGCCAGAGGAGCAGTGTGTGGTATTTCAGTGATGCATTCCAGGGAAGCACAGGAGTTAAAAGTGTCTCTTCTTTTTAGTCCATCACTCCTCTGGTCCCTCAGAACATGAACTCTAAAGTTCTTTATCTTTCTGGCCTGAGACACACAAGCTGAGAGAGTTCCTGTCCAGTGAGTCACACCTTCCTTCTCATGCAGGCACTGCTCTGCACTGGAAATCTGTCTGTATTTGGAGACACGGTGGGGGGAGAGGGCAGTGGTGGTGGCTGTAACTAAGGAAGCTGCCACCCCTTGACCTTCCTTCCATTCTGCAGATCCACAAGGTGTGCTATGCAGGATCGCTTAGGAGCTGCAACTTTATAAACCAGTAGATCCAATCATGCAGGAATGGAGGAAAAGCACCCTACACAGGATGGGCAGCTTCTATTTTCAAGGCTGATTTGCAGCCCCCAAATTTTAGCACTGCAAGATGCAGAAGGCCCAGAGGGAATACCTCATTACACGTGTCTCCAAGTGCAGTCTCTGATTACTCCACATCCAGGCAAATGGCAATCTGGAACTCAGACTACATTATCCTCGACTCTTTCCTATGTGGTCTTACTTTAAAACTCAAAATACCTTTCACTGGACAGCAAGCCAAGGGCGGAGACACACTGTAATTCCAATATTGATCACTCAAGTTAATAAACTGAGAATGTTGTCCCTGCAGGCCCACACAGGATACTTTACAAGGGACTTAACATCTCAACAAAAGAGAGGCCGAGTGACTCAGCAGTCAAGTTTCCAACAACAGCAATTCCTAAGTTAATGATTACAACGCCCCCAGTGAAACCTGGGACAGCAGAGGCTCAGAGCTTATCATCAAACCAGGATGGTGTGGTCCAGTCTGCAAGCGGGTCAGGCTGGCAGAGAGCTGCCTGTGCACCGCAGGCCAGGCCCTGCACCCGTCTTTCTACTGCTAGCATTATCTCACTGTCCAAAGGGCGGGTTTCAATATGCCATCTCCACACACCTCACCCGCCTCTCCTTCCAAACACTCCCCTCACGCTGTTCATGTCTTTTATGTAAATGTATGGATTAGGTCAGTGATTTTTGTTGGTGGTTTGAGACAGGATTTCCCTGTGTACTTCAGGCTATTCTGGAACTAGCTCTGTAGATGACACTGGCCTGGCACTCAGATGATTCCTCTGCCGCCCAATGCTGGCTTAAACAAAAATCCTTCTGTTTCTGTTTTCAAGCTTAGATTCCGTATGTAAGAGGACACATGCAGTATGACTTGTCTCTGAGTCTGGCTTGTTTCACTTAGCACAATGACCCTCAGTTCTATCCATTACCCTGGAAATGCCCATAGTTTCTTCAAGATAGTTTTCAAACAACAGAAGTGTCTACTGGGAGGGTTCTTGGAAGAAGCACTGGGATTAAAGTCTGAAGATGTTGGCTGGTAAAAGAAATATCGAGAAGTAGCCATGATTATGTTCAACACCAAGTTAACCATATAACAGCCTTGGCAAACAAAACAAAACAAACAAACAAACAAAAAAAAACAACCCTCAGGTTCAGAATTAAGGAAGGAAGGAAGATGTGTCAAGACAACACAAAGTGAAAACCAAATGCAGGTAGTAAATCAAACGCTGCCCGAAACTATCTAGTCACAGGAGTAAGGAGAGGGACCAGTGTCCCAGAGGGTGTCCTGCTGCAGCTGGTCAGTGAAGTCTCCCAGGTCAGGTCTGAGCATGCCTAATTACAGAGCCATGTATAATTCATCCTCTCCCCACAGGACCTGGGAGCCCAGTGGCCACTGCTGTGCCCTGCAGCTTCACAGGCTGTGGTTCACATGTGCAGATTCTGCAGGAAGAAAGCTGCAGGGGCAGTGAGTTTTCTCATATCTAAGGGTCTGACTTGACATATCACCTGCAGTCTCTCCCACCTCCCTGCTGTCCCCATGAGAACTGGCTGTCAAAGCAGCTCCTGACGGAAGCTTTTAGTGAGGCTCACGCTGTATCCACCACCAGCCAGAACAGAGCATCAAGTCAGCTCAGTGGAGACACACCCACTGAGGGCAACCTGGCTGCCTCTGGCAAGGTAGCAGCAGTCACAGTCTGGACTCTAGAGACGGAGGGGCTTACCCTGGAACCAGACCTACCAACAAGCATCTTATCACTCCTGTTCCTCGCGAGCATCAGTGTTACCGAGTGCCTGGACATACACATTCCCCTTTGTCAAGTGTCATAAAGGGATCTCGCGACTGATGGCACCTCTAACCTGGGATTAGAAGGACAAACAGCCTAAGCCCTGGATTAGAAAGATCTAGATGTCAATTTCTCTTCTGCTGTTTGTTATACAGCCTTAGGCAAGCTTCTTCACCTTTTCTTTAGGATTAATTCTGAGAGCTGTGAAAACTTAGAAAAGAAAAGAAAATCTATGGATGGCAACAGATTTCTGCAATCTCAGCACTCGAGGAACTGAGTTGGAGGATCATCTGGGCTACACAGAATGACTGTCTCAGAATAAATCCTCACTCCCTCTCTCGCACAAACTCCCTTCCCACCCTCACCTCAGAGGGTTTTCAATAAATGTGTCTCTTTCCTAACATTTCAGATAAAATATCAAGATTGTCTCTACTTACAATCAGGATGTTAAGACTGCAGAAAGACGACAACAGGACTGGGCATTGGTAACTAAATGCTGTGGGTAGGTCTGGAGGTTTCTTTGGAGGTCAAGGCCAGCCAAGAGATGTCAAAACAAAAGATCAAGAACTGAATAAAAGAGATTAAGATCAGAAACAGATTGAGGTATTCTGGCCATTTCAGCCCGCCCACCCAGGTCCCACAGTTTCACTGCCTTCATGGTACTCCAGGGGCTGGAGGAGTGAAGCCAGAGTACAGGAATAGGTGCCAGACTCCATAAACCATGCACGTGGAAGGGACACGCCATGTCTTCTGTAGACAGACCAGCCAATAGCAATGCAATGTGGCCATATGGTGCTCACCCTGGGGTTGTAAGACACACAGATGACACCAGGAGAGGGGAGAAACACTGTGATAGACACAGGTCAGGACTAGCTGGCGGGGCCTGGGTCAGCGTCCCAGGGAGGCTGGGACAGCCCTTTATGCGCAGGGTATGCACATGTCTGTCTCTAAGCTGGTTTGGCTGGAGAGGGAGAAAGACTGTAGCATATCCTCTAGAGGCCCTTCAGCCCAACACCGGCCTCTTCTGTCTCCTGACTCCTTTTACAAGTTATGTCACCAGCCCCAACCACACTCAGACTGGCATGACTTTTGAAACACAACCAAGACGCAAAGAAGTGTTCCCTCCAACTTTAAGTGAGGACATTTGGCCTCACAAAGAACGGCAAAGGAAGGGGAGGCCAAGACCCAGGAGCAGGCAAAGCCTCCAACCTGAATCTAGACACTCTGCAGGACATGGCCATGATAAGGCCCTGCTCTAGAGAAAGAAATGAAAACCCTAGGTAGGGGCTGGGTATGGCCCAAGCAGTTAAGAGCACTGGCTACTTTCTCTGAGGCCTGTAGTCTAGTTTCCAGCGCCCACATCAGGTGGCTCATAACTGCCTAGGGCTCTAACTTCAAGGGATCCAATACCCTTTTCTGGCTTAGAAACACACACACACACACACACACACACACACACTTGGGCTGAGCGATTACTACTGTGATTGTTTTATTTCTTTGTGTCATATGACAAAACCTGCTTCCAGAAAAGGGATTCCTGCAAAGGCCTCCATGGACAGACACACTGGTGGCTCACTTTGCCAAGTTCTTTCCTTTAGCAGGTCTTTCTGTAAAAATAAAATCATCTTAAAATAAAATTTCCTATCCTAGACATTTAGACAATATAGGTGCTCAGAACTGCGCAAGATGGTACCCTCCACATCCCTTCCATGGGCTCTGAGGAGGGAAGCCAGCACTGAGTGTCACCTGAGCTAAGAATGGCTGTGTAGGAGAACCTCCCCTTCACGCTGACAAGCTAGATTTACACACTCCAGGGAATGCAAGCTTTGCAATAAGGGGGCCATTATGAGAACTAAGGCATGAAGGACAGCTGTTTAAAATCCTACCTAGAAGGACATGCAGATTTGCTCACAGGGCTTCCTGGCAGAGATTTGGGTACAAATCCCATGCCTTTGACTTTATTTTCTCCTTAGACAAATTATTTAATCTCTTGGCTGAGGTTCCTGCCCTTACACAAATAAAGGCAGCTTTACACTGTCTTACATGCTTATGAAGGAAAAGCTGGTGGCTGAGCGCCAGCGTGCTATGGGTGCTGAATGTCATCCTGTGTCCTCTCCGGCTGGGGTGGCTCAGCATGTGGTCTGCTGTCTCCTGGGGCAGGGGCAGCTGGCCCCACCTAGGTTTATGAGGAAATGAGTCCTTCCTCCCTGCAGTCGCAGCTGGGCAGCATAGGTGAGTTAACTGCTTTCCCTAAGCAGCCCTCACTGGCCCCTGAACGATTTCCTCCTCCGCTCTATCTTCCAAGTGCCCAGAGCATCTCCTACATGGGACATCTACTCAGGCCCCGGAGCACACCATGTTCTAAAGACATTGCTCAATTCTTTCTCCTGTGGGAAGGCTTGTTTTATTAAGAACTACTGTGATATAGGTTCTCATCTAAAGGGAAAACCCCACAAAGGTCTGTGAGGTCCAATTCTGGCAGACAGACTTTCAACACTCATACTCCATTTCTTTCTGCAAGAGCTAATAAATGTGTAACCCATGGCCAGGCCTTTCCCAGGTTGTTGAAAAGCCTGCCTAGAGCACACACATCTGTTCTACTCTGTATTAAACACTGGCTTTCCTTTCCCACCCAGGATTTTCCTTAAAGGGTGAGATGCTTCTTCCAGCAAAAGCCAATGACAGGCAGCAACCTCTTCTGTGGTTTGGACTGGGAGTCCCAGGCTCCAGATCCATGACCCTGGCGGGCCCAGGCCTCCTGATGCTGTCCTTTGTGTGAAGTAAGCAAGCCATTTTTCATTTGCTCCAAAATGAGACTTTTTTTAAAAACCAAATGACATTAAGTGTGAGGCTGGTTTCTGCTTTCAACCTCACTAAAGAGATTTTAGCCCATGCCTGAAAAGCTGTTCTGCCGAAAAAAAAAAAAACAAAAACAAAAAAAAAACCAAAAAACAACAAATTGAGTTTTCTGAAACATTCAAAGCCATTAAGGACATTGGCTTCAACTTCAGAAAAGCAAGATAAACAAACCCATGCCTGCTGGAGCCTTTGCCAAGCACACTTGAGGCCTGGGGAGGCCCCTGTATGGTCTGTCACAGAGCCACCCTCAAACATTTCGCAGGTAGAGGAGACTCACTTTGGGGGCCACTGCTCAGTGATGACATGTGGTCACCAAGACTGGTTCTTCTGTAACCTCTACGCAAACAAGTCAGTTCTCTCATAGGTCTCAAAATAGAGCAGGATGCTTCCTCCCTCCCCAGACCACACTCTTCCAGTTCAGGGAGCCTGGAGAGTGAGGTCTATAGAACCAACTGGCCTCAAACTTCAACTGTGATTAACTCTGGATGACCTGAAATCAAAGGTCCAGGAACTGGGTCCGATTCTGGATTCTAGAATTTCCCCCAATTCTGATTTAATAAAACTAGGAAGAATGGGTTTCATGTACAGTACTGCAAGGAGGAAGGAGGGAAGGGGGTATTAGGAAACCGCTTGGCCATTCCTACATTTTGTATACACAAACTACAAGACAAACAGAAAAATAAGGTGTAAGTCCCAACTTCTGGACCACAGGCTACATTGTAAGCGTGCACCCAGGCATCTGAATTCAGTGGAGCAGCAAAGTTCCAGCAGGCCCCTGGCTGATCCCAGTGCTGAGAAATGACTAGTCATGCCGGGCGGTGGTGGCGCACGTCTTTAATCCCAGCACTCGGGAGGCAGAGGCAGGCGGATCTCTGTGAGTTCGAGGCCAGCCTGGTCCACAAGAGCTAGTGCCAGGACAGGCTCCAAAGCTACAGAGAAACCTTGTCTCAAAAAACTTAAAAAAAAAAAAAAATGACTAGTCAATCCAGGCTGGCTTTTCCCTGTAGGACCCTTGTGCTCAGCAACACAATTATCTGGTCACATGGTGTATGTGGTCAAAAACTGAAAAAAACTTAACTTTCAAAAGTTTTAAGAGGGTCATTACTTGGAAAGCAAAAGCCCCGCTGTTTTACCTTCCCTTTCTGGAAGTTCTAGAGGGGACATTAACAGTTTGCCATGGTGTAACCTTTGCTTGTTTGTAACAGTTTTATTAGTTTCCCAACAGTGACCACTCAGTCAGGAGAGCTTTTGTGTTGTTTTTAGGAAGTTTGACTGACATGACCAGCATGTTTTCTTTTGCTGCTTGCTTCTCAAGCAAAGAGGGAAGTAAGTTTACGGCTACAGATTCGGTAAACTGAGGCCATCTCTCTCTGCTGCGTGCTGGGTGTCTAAGCCAGATGGCTGTACGAAGGAGCTTTCAAAAGGAACTTTTTTCTTCTCTTGCTTTGGACATGATAAGCATCTGAACTTTTTTAAGCAACCAACAGAATGTCTATAAATAAATAAATGAAAATAATCCAGGGTGGGGAGATGGCTCAGCGGATAAGAGCACTTATTCTAAAAGTGTAAGGCTCACGTTCAGACCTTCAGCACCCACATAAAAAGCTAGGCGTGACTGTGCATTCCTGTAACCCCCTTATTATGGACAGGTGATCCAAAGAACCCGCTGGCCAACTAGCTTAGGCAAGGGGGAGCTTCCATCTTACTGACAGATCCTCTCTCAAACCTGTAGGGTGGTGATAGGTGGCTTCCACATGTGTGTGCATGCTTGCCTGCATAACACCTCCCCCACAAAAATAACCTGAATCTGGGAGGAGGGGAGGGAAATGGGAAACGGGAAGCAGGTGGAAATTTTAATTAAAAAAGAATAAAAAAAAAAAAAAAACCTGAACCTCACAGCCATGTTTTACTTTAATACAACACCAATGGTCTATCTCTCCCCATGCCACATTATTCTTCCACTCTCTTAAACCACAAGTTCAAACAAAACCCCATTTAAGAATTCCTTCCCTTCTATTTCTAAAAGACATCTGTAAGTGGATAATTTGGGTGTACTGAAATAAGATGGCCAACCACGGACCTTAACTGCAATTATGGGAAAACCTTCTGTGTGTTCTGCCAGAAAATTCCCATGTTCTCTGCCATCCTTGTCACACTGAAAGAGCCCTCACAGGCTTGCAGGCCAAATGGAGAGGACCCAGTTAGCCTGGGACAGCCTGCCCAGGGCACTGTTCCCAGGGCAGTGACTCAGCTCTGGAGGACCACCTGCCGCCAGCATGTTGTTACTTTCCAGGTCATTACAGTCACGAGGGCAGAAGGACCCAAAAGACAGCACAGAGAGCCAGGCCAAAGGCCGCACCTGAAGGAAAGTCTTTGTTTCAGAAGAGCCAGTCTGGGGTTGAGGGGGCTTCACACCTGCACCCTGAGAAGGGTGGGTCACAAGACCAAAGCCACAAGGTCACAAGGAGGAAACTGAGGTAAATGCCATGACAGGAAATGAAAGCAGGCTCGTAGGGCACTCTTGCTTATAAAGAAGACTCTGAAGCAGCATACAGTAGCACAGCCAGAAACTCTAGCACTTCGGGGTGTGTGGGTAGGAGGATTAGGAATTCCAGGCTAGACTTAGCCACATGGTAAGTTCGAGGCCAGTATAGCCTACTTGAGACCCTATTTCAAAAAGGAAAAAAAAATAACCCTGATAATCCTTGCAAAATACCATTGGGAAGGCTTTGGTAAGTTCTAAAGATGTGACTGACACTAGCTACAAGATGTCTGAGTGTGCCCACGGCCTCTCTACGGTGAAATCCAGCTATCCCAGGGCAGTCTCCCACCTGTAAATGAACCCTCTGCCAGGGAGAGATAACCTGCTGCTTCCACGTGGGCTTCTCCCCTCCCGGTCTGTTCAAGAGAATGGATGAGTTGCCAGAAATCTCAGAAACTGAGTTTTTCCTCTGGGAAGTCTTTTTTTGTTGTTTGTTTTGTTTTAACTCTTTCATCCTTTAAATGTAAAGAACTTTAGCTGTCCAGTTCTAACAATTCCTACTTGTTGGGTAATAATTACCCATATCCATTCTGACATGCCGCCTCTTCTGGACTCCCAGCAATCACGCTGATGGTGTCAAATCAACTCATGTTCCCTGGCTCCGTACGTGTCAAGTACTTTCAACTGACAATACTTTCAAGTCCACAGTGCACACAGGCATCGTGTCAAGGGCTAGGGCTGTAAAGAAACAGTCCGTTGGAGAGGCAGCCACAGCAAGGATGGCATGCTTGTCAAGGGGAATGGGGCTCTGAGAGGAAGTGGCTGGCTCTGTCCAAAGCATCAGAAGCTTCTCTGTAAACTCAGAGCTGTTTGTACAGAATTTTAAAGAAGAGGTCCACAAGGAAGGGAGCGAGAAGGTGCTGACTAGTACCGTGTGTGCTCAACTTCACATGGCATTTGCTGCTTTCTGTTTGCAACCTGAGTGAGGCCTGGGGGCCACAATCTTTTCATGAAGGCCGAGCGCTCCAAGGTGTGAGGGGAGGAGACTACAGGACAGGTCTGGAATTGGGCATTTCATAGGAGAAAGGCATCTTCTATAGGTGTTTTCTTACATCAGTACCATATTCCCCAGCCATGGGCTTGGCCACTAGTCGCAAGCTGCCTGCGACAGTCCCTTCTCTGCTGTCACTCTCCTGAATGGGTCTTGTATCATGCCCCAACCTCTTTTGATGGTTCCCATGGTGACCTGCACAAAGTCTTATCCTCAGAGAAGTTCAACCAAACGCTTCCAGAAGTGCCTTTGCCACACAGTCTATCAAATGGGCAATTCATCATCCAGTTGCTAAGCCCTTAAGTTCAGGTACAGACCACAGGGAGTAGGGTGGGTCATTTGACAGGTGCCCAGGACTAAAGCGCTACTGAAGAGGTCTGGAAAGAGGGCGGTGGGAACAAAGTTTTAAGCAATGCGCCTGCTGGCACTGGGGGTGGCCGAGGACACTTTCTATGCAAAAAGGCGGGGTTTGTGAGCACTGTTCACCAGTTAGCTTCAGCACCCCCACTCCGTTCCCAGCCAGTCCTCTAAACCCCGTGAGCACCCCCAAGTTTTTTCTGAGCTCCACCACTTCAAAGAAGGCCTCTGCCTGCTTTGATTCTCTTCCCTTTATTCCTTCTCGTAGCCAGTGAGCAATGGTCAGATGCCAGGCACGATCCTATTACATAGAGACCCAGAGACAAAAGAGAGTCTCTACTTTCAAATAGCTTGTGGAAGAGGGAAAACATCTGATTATAACACAGTTGTTAAATCCTCTCAGATTTCCTCCCTCCCTCTTCTCCTTCCAGCCATTTAGCTTTCCATTTCTTTCTTTTTCTTCCAAAAAAGGAGCTGAGGCATGCTGAGGGAAGTGAGCCAGGCGCGGTGAGAAGGAAGTTGATACGGGGGGTGGGCACCTGAGGTGACTGTCAGATCAATGTTCATCAGCCAGGTAAGTTGGAGAGGAAGGCACTGTGGGGCAGAGAGGCTGGCAGAGCTCCTGACAGCTGGGTTAGAGCCTGGGACCCGAGAGAACTGATTCACCTTTCAAACAGACTGGCCTGGAGCAGAGCAAAAAAGCGTATGGAAGGCGACTCTACAACCACAGAAACTGAAACACAGACTAAAAAAATGCCAAAGCAGAAATGCTAAATCCTTAAGCTGGACTGATATGTGCAGTGAGTGTCGGGATCACTGTCAAATGTCCTTCCTGGAGCATGAAGCAAGTCACACATTGCCTGGCTCTGGCCACAAGGTGGCAGCCTTGCACAGCCATTGCAACGGAAAACAGAGCCCTTTAAAGGGGGAGGGAATGGGGCTCCCACCCACCGCAGGGCAGAGCCCCCACCACAGGGCAGGGCCACATCAAGTCCACAGGAATGCCCTGGAGGGTAATACTTGAGCAAAGCTCTCCCACTGAAAACGCTGCAGAAGCACTGGGAAGTCAGCGGGTCTGGGTGTCAACAGCACCAATGTTCCTGACTTGCTGCCTAGGCACAGAGCCCAGGGCTGTAAGCAACACTCAAAAGTGGGAAACAATACAGGGAGACCACAGAGAGCTCCAATGAGAGCAAGGCAAGCAGGTAAGAGTCGGCTCAGTCTGAAAGCAGCAGAGTTAGAGTTTTTCCAGGATATATGCTAGATCTTCTGAGCATACTCGACACAGGAAGTGGTTATATGCTCCCAATTCCACAAGTGGGGAGAGGTGGAGAGTCAGAGGAAGAGGCAGGACCCGGGCTCCCAGTCCTGTTCCAGCACTTTTCCACTGTACCACAGGCTGGGCCGCCCAGCAAAGACAACCACCATGCAAATAAAAAAGGCATGGCGATACAAAAACGGCATGTTAAAGCCCTCCAGTAGGGATGTATGCTTTTCTTGTCACATATACTAACCCGCTCACTATTGCAAGAGGCTCCAGGGACTGTCCATGGGTCCCAGGGACGGTCCCCTGCACTCATCACCTACTGAAGCTGCACTTGTACTCCCAGAGGGTTTTAATCAACACCCCCAGTTGCTTACATCACTGCACCCAAAAGTACTGTAGCAGCCACACCATTTCTACATCAGGGCCTCAGAGCAGACAGAGGAATGGAAACAAGAGTTCTCCAGTCCCCAAGTTTTTTGGGGCAACCACAGCTCTGAGAAAGAACTTCTGGTCACACCACACACTTGGCAGAAAGGAGGAACACCAGACGCACGGAGGAAAAAGAGATGCCATGTCCACAGATGTCAGTTTGGAAGCTACTTCTTCACGTTGACCACGCACACCTTTCTCCTGCATGTCTGAAATGATAACATATCCAATCAGAGTGAAAGGCACTCACTGCGGAATCTTCCACTGGGACTACAGGGTGGGGCAGGGACCTATTTCACAGCAGCCCTGATCAGCTAAAAATACCCTGAACTTCTCAAACTTCCTCTTGTCCGGTTACAGCCCCAGACGCAAGCTCAGCACAGCCTTCCCATCACCGTCCGCCACCGGCTGCCTACGGCCATGTCTGGCTGGAGTATGAAACCTTTTCCCACCTTTCTCCTCAAACAGCAGAACAGACGGTCTTACAAAACAGCTGTCCAAGTAAACGCTTTAGCACCTCAGGAAAACTTTAAAAGGAGGGCCTGCTAGCACACCACCACCGAATGTCCTTCCTGTCACTACAGATGGCATGGCCACTCTTTGAAAGCCCAGGTATATGCTTTACACTGGCATGGAAATCACTTCAGATAGTCAGGCAAATGAGCTCCTGTAAAGGGAAGAGCGCAGCTGAGCTCCTGTAAAAGGAAGAGCGCAGCAGAGCGAGCTCTGGGAAGGAGCTGCTCTGACCTCCTCCTGCAGCTTCAAAGATGTTCGCTATTGCACAATCATAACCTTGAAAGAATTTGGCCTTCCCTGCCAGGAGCAACTCCACATCCACCTGTCCCTACAGGTAGTAAGAGATTAGACGCTCAGAACCACAGTGTTGACACAACACTTTTGGGCTCCACGGCGCTTCCTTTTAGCTCCCTCCCCAACCAGCCTCGGAGGTCGAAGTTCACCACTTCTAAAGCGGAGCAGCATACTTCCAAAAGGCAGAATTGGGGGGGGGCACGGGACTGGATGGAGAAAAGTAAACAGATGCTCATGGGGTCTGCACATGAGGGTGCGCAGGACTGTACAGGGGTGTCTCAACCGTGCTGAGGTTGCAATGCAGAGAAAGAAGGTCCTTTTAATTCTGTGGACGCTGCTCCCTGGAAGGCTGGGGTTCAGCTGGGCTTCTCTGTCCAGAACAACTGCCATCTGTATTTGGCATCCTATCACCTGTCTAACCGTCTGGTAGCCACTGTTGCACTTAGGGGCACCTCACATGGGGCTGGCTTCAGATTCCTTGTCTCATGCTTTCACTGCCTTTTTTATTCCCCTCAACATGGGACAGTCAGAGGGACAGGAAGTGGCAAGCAGTGGCTTAGGGTGGGGCTCTCCTAAGAGCCGGGAAACTTCCCAGGGGTGTATCCAGAGATTCCATGAGGAATGAAATGGAGGCACCCAGTGTACTGTCTTCATTTTGATCCTCTAACGTTGAATTCGCCCCTCCATAGGGCAACGCTTCTCAACCTATGGCTCTATCGACCCTTTCATAGGTCGCCCAAGACCATCAAGACCACACTGACATTCACATACAGTAGAACAGAAATAATCTTATGGTTAGAGGTCACCGCATTAGGAGGCTGAGAACCACTGCTCTAGAGCCTTTTCTACAGGCTCCCCCGTGACCCCTGTGCCAAAATCTCCTCCTACAGCCTCCCTTTCAAGGGTCACCTAGGTCCACACAATGGTAAAGGCCACACTGCTGCCCTGAACCACCATCCATCATTCTCAGCTCAGTGTTGACCGGGGACCGGCACACAGCACAGGACAAACACGGTCAGTTAGCCTTGGCCTTCCTGAGCTGAAGGCCTCCAACCTTCCAACACCAGAGGAGGAAGGTCTCTCTAGAGAGCGAGACATAAAACACACAATTTCAGTATCGCGATCACTGAAAAACCGATTAACTTTGGTCCTGTGTTCTACTGTGGTGGCAATATTAATTTCTCTGTGAAATTAAAAATCCCCACTTTGACCAATATTACCTAAAAGAAACCCAAGTTGAATATTGGGCTGACTTCTCTTTCTTTCTTTCTAATTTATGAACTGCTGCCTGGCCTCCCCATCCTTCAGCTTACCTGCTTGTGAGAACTTGTGTCTAGCTCCATGTGTCCAAAGACATTTCCAGCTTTCTCGCTTTCCCAGTTCCCCTGCAGGCCTGTGGAGAACACCGCCCTGCTGTTGGTAGGACCTGCTCAACTGTTTAATTACACAGCCTGTCCTAGCCAGCAACCTCTCAGGCCTCCTTTGTGCCAAGCACATGGGCCGCCCACGCACATTCTCTTGCTCACTTCCTCATTGCCCAGGTATACACACCTCCTATCTTCTTCACTACTTCTCACTAACACAACCATGGTTTGCACATTCAATTTGCTCCTGCGCTTTACCTAAATGTCATGGCTTTCTACTTTGTCAAATCTCTACAATAACGAGATGTAGCCAGCTTGGTCTAAACAAAAGATTCAATGTCACTATCTTGCAATTTGGAGAGATTCTACCACTTGGGAGTGCACAATTTTAAGTGAAAACATGGGGGGGAGGGACAAGAGGCTGCTAATTGGGGGAGAAGAGAGCAAAAAGGGAAAAAAACCAAGTCCAGTTGATTGGGACAAGAGCAACACATGACTTTTGTAAAAGGCTGTGAGAACAGTCTTACATATTTGCTAAGGAAGAGCCACACAGGAAACCAGAAAACAAGATCTAGGCCTGCAGAGTTGAGGCCCTGGCTGTCACTCACCAACCAATTGTTAGCATGGGGCAAGCTGCTACCTCCTCATCAGTGAGGTGGGGACACAGAAAACTATCCAAGCAGCTGTGAGGATCTACATATGTGTGAACATGTTCCACAAATCTGTAAGTTCTGACTCTCATTCAAAGGCTGGGTATTTACCCCAGCTCCTAAGTCAGGAAGGCAAACGCTGGTGAGTCATAAGACAGAAGGGGTGTGTTCCACTGAGGTGGCAGAGGGAGGGACAGCTTCAGCCCTTTCCTACTCCGTCTATCTGTTGGACAACATCACCACAAAGGGGAAGCAGGCCCGAGTGCACTGGAGGCCAAGCTCCCCCCATAGAAGAATTACATATGAACAGGCAGCAATCATATCAAAAGACAACTGATTTCTGGGCTGCAGTGCTTCATTTAAATTATGGGACCTGAACTTGCTGGAAGGCGCAAGAGTAGTGAGCTATCATTTGCTTCTAATCATGAAAAGGGAGTTGGCCCGTCGTGAGCCACACAACTTTTCTTACCCTTGGCAGTTGAGTCGGCTACTCTGTGACCTGCCTTTGTTGAAAAGTGTCTCTTATGGTCACGGCACATTCTGTAGAGCCCACAGGCAGAGAGCAGTCATCATTAATAAGTGGTCACAAGGTGACCTAGAACAAGGAATGCCATGAGGGCATCCAGTTGGATGAGGGTGTTCTTCCGCAATATACTGAAGATACGTGACTACATCAGACTGAATAATGGTCCAACAGATAAAATCTAAAATGAGTCAGGAAACCAAATAGGACACGAATTCAAAGCTTGGGTGTATCTGGCAGATTGACCACTGCGACCACTGCGATTTGAATCCTGGTTCCCGCATTTGTTGGCTGTGTGACTGCCAGGAAAACGACTTTAGTTCCCCAACCCTTAGTTTTCTGTGTGTGGAGGGTACTGCAGTGGTCTCCTGCCTCTGAAGAGCATGGTAGAGTGCCTGGCCCACGGCGCACGCCTCTGAAGAGCATGGTAGAGCGCCTGGCCCACGGCGCACGCCTCTGAAGAACATGGTAGAGCGCCTGGCCCACGCCTCTGAAGAGCATGGTAGAGCGCCTGGCCCACGGCGCACGCCTCTGAAGAGCATGGTAGAGCGCCTGGCCCACGGCGCACGCCTCTGAAGAACATGGTAGAGCGCCTGGCCCACGCCTCTGAAGAGCATGGTAGAGCGCCTGGCCCACGGCGCACGCCTCCGACATGTGCTGCTGTCACAGGTCTCTTCTATCTGTGCTGAGGATAGTTTACAGGAATGAGGAACACGAACACAAAATGACTTTTCCCTATTTACTTTGACCCCGGAACACTGACCATAGGAAATGTACCCACAGTAACTTGTGGTTCTGGGCTCGACATCATTACCACATGGTATATTATGGGTGAGTTGGCAGTTTGGCACATGGTAGTTACATTTCAACTTCAAGTGAGGAAATCTCACAGTTAAATAAAAACATAAAAATGTCGCCCTGAAAAATATTCACGACTTGTCCAAAATGCTAAAAGCCCCCTTTAATTTTTTTTTTTTTCTGGTAAGTATTCCAGAGGTAATAGCACAAAATACCCCATTGCCGTTCCCAATACCAAGTTTCTAAAATAAAGTCACACCTCATAATTTATATTCTTTCTGCATAGCTTGTCTTGTTTTACTTTGAGACAGGGTCTAGCTGTGTGGCCCACCTGGCCTTCAACTCATTCCGTAGCCTAGGTGGGCCTTGAGCTCTACGCTCCTGCCTCAGCTACCAACAAGTTAGAAGTACATGCGTGCTGACCACACATGGTGGCAAATAAAGAGTCTTATTTGCCTTGTTAACCTGCTGTGCAACCTCAGGGTCTATGAATACACATACCAACTCTAAGTTTCATCTAAACTTAAAAGTTGGTGGCAGGTTTTAGTATTTTATCCAGGTAACACTTGGGAGCTAAAGTTCCATCCACACAGGCATGACTCAGCCTAAGAGCAGCATTCCTAAGACGCCCTCCTCAGGATTCCACAGGGCTTATGACCTCATCAGTCTTATCTCCTGCACATCTAACCTTGGAGCTAACTCAACCCTAGTCATGGATTTAGAAGGTGATTCATATAAACTGTGCATACCATGGTGATGGGAAGTGTGTGTGTGGGGAAAGTCTTTGCATCTGTCTTTATATTTTAACACTAAGGAAAATAATATGTAAGAGAAAAGTTGTGTATGTCCCCCTTTGCTCCTGGATAATTTTTCAAAAGCCAAATAGTGTCCATTAGCATCTGGGCCTCTGTAAAGCTGCTGGCTGCCCTGTCCGGGGTCCTGACACAGAGGGAGGTAAAGGAGCGAGGTGAGGAAGCAGCAAGTGGACTCCTGGAGCACAGAAGTGGGGCAAGGGGGACATCAGCAGGAAAAACAATATATCAGCCTCTCTCCCCCCACCCCCCGAAAACCATTTGCTCCAACAGAATGCTGGTCTGAACACTGAACCTGCTAGAACCTTAATTTAGGTGATGATTTCTCTGGGTATTCTTGGAGTTAGAAGACTTTGTGGGCTAAAACACAACTGTCCCCTCTGTTGGGAAGCAGGGGATTTAGAACCCAGGTGACAGTGGATCACAGTGTGTCTCATGGAGGAGGTCATGGCATAATGCTGGTTAGCAATCACCAAAACTCCTGCCAGAAAAGGAACCTTCCCATTCTACTTACTGGACCTCACCCCATCCCCCATCCCATGGGCAGAGAGAGCCTCACCTCAGCAGCCTCAAAATCCTAACTCCAGCCGGGTGGTGGTGGCACACGCCTTTAATCCCAGCACTTGGGAGGCAGAGGCAGGCGGATCTCTGTGAGTTCGAGACCAGCCTGGTCTACAGAGCTAGTTCCAGGACAGGAACCAAAACCACAGAGAAACCCTGTCTTGAAAAACCAAAAAAAAAAAAAAAAAAAAACCAAAAAACCCTAACTCCAGAGCAAAGTCTGGTGAACTTCACCATGACGAAGTAATGTTTAGGAAATTGGTGGTGGTGGTGGGGAATCGTCCTCCCAGATTTCTAAGAATGGATACTAATCTATATTCTGCGGTTTATCATAGAAGTCACGCATTGTTGGTAAGGAAACCATCGGTGTAACCATAAATCCAAGGCATTTTTATGAATGGGAAACTGAGGGAACGGGGGAAAACAGTATGGTGCACTGCTTCGGTGAGCACGCGTGAGTCCTTCCAGGCAGGCTGTGTATTTTCTGTTTGGCTGGCTGTGTGCTAAGACAGAAGCAGAGGCCAGCTAGCTGTTACAGCAAGGCTACAAACTTGTCTCCAGGCTGTGAGCCCATCAAGGGTCATGATCTCCTGGGAATCTATGGTGGTGGCTCTCAGCCTGGACAGAGGGCTGGAGCTCCCTTGACCTGAGGTCTTTGAAGACCTGCTGCTCCCCGTAAACAGCTCTCAGGAGGAACAGTGTGGAGGACCAGGCTCCAGGACAGTCCGCTTTCCTGAGAAGGGCTTCCCTGCACAGCAACACTGGGCCAGCAGGAAAGGAACCTGCGACATGGCCCAGCCTCCCATTCCCCAGCTGCTGCAGCGTCCCGGGAAGGACAACTACTGTAACAGGGAACCAGGCTTAAGAAATACATGTATCACCTCATAAGCCTTGGAAGTCAAGTCAGCAAGTTAGACCACAAAAATATACTGGGAAATAGTTTTCCTTGATACATACTGAGCTGTACACTGTCTACAGTACTATAATATAAATTCCAAGAGTCCTCAAAAGCAAATCTGCAAATTAAAAACAAACCAAATACAGATTAGGGAAAACTTCTTTAAGACTCTTTTTGGAGTTAAAAATCAAGGTTTAGAAAGTGTTATAGCAATAAATACATGTTTTGTTTGGTTGGTTTTCTTTCTTTCTTTGTTTCTTTTTTTGTTTCTTTCTTTCTTTTCTTTCTTTCTTCAGACAGGGTTTCTCTGTCACTTTGGAGCCTGTACTGGAACTAGCCCTGTAGACTAGCTTGGCCTCAAACTCGCAGAGATCTGCCTGTCTCTGTCTTCCGAGGACTGGATTAAAGGTGTGTGCCATCGCTGCCTGGCAAAATACATGGTTTTAATAAAAGAGTGCTAAAATACAAACTGTGGAATCATTGACCAGCTGGCGAGTGGAAGGGTTTACTATCAAACTCTTTTGACTTTGCTGTACACTTGACTTTTTTACAATAAAACGTTTGTAAAAACTATGCTCATGCCCTCTACTAAAGGGCTAACATCCAACTGCTTCATGACATCCTGCTGCAAAATCAAGGGTGGAAACAGAAAATAACGGGAACACCACCAACGACTGGGGAAGACCGATGACTCAGTGCACCATGCTGGGGGATTTACTCTAAAAAACCCATCTGAATCTGAATCTTTGCTTCATGTTTTCCTTTTAATTTGTCAACTTTAAGGAAAAAAATGAAAATTACTTCTTAAAAAATAAAACAAATATTGTCTAATTTTTGAGTAGGAGGAAAGTCCTCAGTATAGAGGAACAAGCTTTAGCCAGGGAAAAACAAAACACCACTAATACACCCAAGGGGGAAAAAAAGCTTGTGTATCTTGAGGAAAACAACAACCAAAAAAAAAGGGGGGGCAAAAAAAAAGAGGAAATAAATTAGAAGGCAGAAGGGAAGGAGAATAGATTACTCACGTACTTCATATTCAGAATTTAAAAACTATATTTAAGGAAGTCGTAGTTCAACAGAAATACAGGTAATGAACACTGGCAGTCATTTGCAGAAGAAAAAACAGAGTGGGGAACATGTGAACAAAGCTGAGCCTATTGAGAAAAACATACAGGGTGGGTGTGCATCTCATACCTGACCTGTTTGAATAAGTGAAACAAAGGTAATGTACTGTTTTTGGCTAAAGACCACCAGAAAAGGTGGTAACAGTACCTATAGAAATGGTGAGAAATTCCACAGTCTGCTAACAATGAGTCTACTATGCTGCCAAGGGCTTGGAGAAAACCAGTCAGCAACCTTTATCAACATCTTGACATCGGGTCCTTCAAGACTCACTATTAAGCATACTCTAAGGTAGTCACAAAACTAATAAAACGAGGCAAAGTCTCACTATATAGCCTTGGCTGGCCTGGAACTTGCTATGCGGGCCAGGCTAGCCTGGGTCTTGAGTGCAGGGGTTAAAGGTGTGCAACTACCCCTACCCACATCCACAGGAAACAAATTTTCAGGACTTGTGTAGTTTAAAGGATAACTATTGAAATATGAAAAAAATTGAACCTCCAAAGGAGAAAACAAGACACCATTAAAATGCTTTAATGGAGAAAATGCTCATTTAAAAAGTGGTATAGATCAAGGGTCAATAAAACTCGTGCACACAGTGTGAGGAGGTAGCTATGGGAAGAGACACACACAAGCAGTAATGTGTGACATTAATACCAACAGATCTTCAGGGACTTAAGATAATTTCACTTCCTTTTTATATGTGGACTATAAAGAAAATCAAGTATATAGAAACAAAACAGAATACTGGCAAGGGGTTTGAGGGATAGAGGTTAAAAGGGATATAGTTTCTGCTATTTGAGATTAACCAATGGGGAGTATGGCAGAACAGCAGTCAATATTGTACGACAGGGGAATTTGGGTGCTTTTATATACATAAATTAACCATCTGAAATGCACATATAAATTTATTTGACTGTAAGTAATTATAATTCTATCAAAATGTCATACCATATACCTTACACATATACAACGGGAATTTTTCTAAAAAATATTTATTTATTTATTTATTTATTTATTTATTTATTTATTTATTTATTTATTATGTATACAATATTCTGTCTGTGTGTATGTCTGCAGGCCAGAAGAGGGCACCAGACCTCATTACAGATGGTTGTGAGCCACCATGTGGTTGCCGGGAATTGAACTCAGGACATTTGGAAGAGCAGGCAATGCTCTTAACTACTGAGCCATCTCTCCAGCCCTACAATGGGAATTTTTATACTACCAATAACTTTGTACCAAATTTAAAATACAAAGGCCGGGTGAGGTGCATGCCTATAATTCCAGCCTTCAGGAGGATGAGGCAGAAAGATTGAGTTTCATGCATGCCTGGGCCACATGGTGAGTTCAAGGCCAGTGAAGGCTATTAAAGGTAGACCTTGTCACAAACCAATAAAACAATAAAAAAAAAAATCGAGAGAATGACCACTGCTTTGGAAATGGCGTTTACACTGGTCAAGACCACCTGCTCATTTGAACTGTTCGCTCATCAAATCTGAAGTCCATGTCCATTCATGGACTTCCCGCTCACTCTTTCTCTCACATCTCCAGCTACCTGGCCCAGTGTGTGCTCTGCCACGCCCCACTGCCACCTGTTCATTCCAGGCCTGGACTTCCCCTGGCATGTTTCACTGTCCTACACAGCAACTAAGCCGCTGTGCCAACTCTGCCTTATCCTTCTGCTCACTCTTCTCTTGGGAATCCACTACCTTCAAGCGTAGGAAACTCTTTATCTTGCCTGACCTGTCCCTCTACCCACCTGCACAACACTCCAACACTCCAACAAAGTCGCCTTCACTGTTGCCAGGTCATCTTTCTAAGTTGTGCATCTCTCTGGTCACCATGTGTGGCACACCAGTCCTGGGTAAACAGCTCCCTAGAGTCTGCTCTCATCATTCCTTTCTGGACCCAGTGCCCCCGTGTACCGGGTCCTCACGGGGACGGCTCACCACTAACTCCTTTATCGTGCTAACCTCAATGGCTGCCCTTTAAGGAGGCAGTGTGGACTTCAACTCCATCAGGAAGCCACATGAGGTGGTGTTGAATGCCACAAGCCCCTACCACATGCTGCTGTACGTCCCCACAGCAGTATTAGCAAGCATTGTGATCTTCCTTTTGTACAGGCCTACCACAGTCGGCCCAGGGCAACTACTGAAATAAATGTTCTACCACTCAAAATAGTTCCTTTCTTTCATCTTTAGAAGATCATCACCAAAGATTTTACTACATCCTCAGCTCAACTATTCATCACCACCAGAAAATGCACTATTATCCCTGGGTCACACCAATAGTTCTTTGGATTTATCTGGATGTATTTACTCGCAGTGAGTTTATTATGGAAGTGTTACAAGCATTCCTAACTCGGTACCTATGCACTGTGCTGCAAGTTGGGGAAAGTGGGCAGCCTGGAGGCCAAGAAGACAGAGAAAGCAAGCAGTTAGTGCAGAGGATACCAGAGACAAAGCCTCCCTTCCCTTCAGACTAAACCCTCTGTTTGGTTATCTTTTCCTAGAAGGGTGGTGTGTAATTCTGTTGTGTATTGGCACTTCACAGTCACCCAATATCTTTTTCAAGCATGACTCAAACCGAGTATGATGTGTCTAGCGCCAGTCAAATAATCCATCCCTTTCAGCCTCTGGGTCACACTCCCTTCAACACTCAAGATTCCTGTCTTCTTGTCCAAGATGGCCCCAATGGTATTTGTTTCAATGTAGCTACTGAGAAATAAAGACTATTTTTTTAAACACTGTTCATTTTGCATTCAACAGCATCCTTACATACTTACCCTGCCACGTTTCTCTCAGGAGTATAACTACCTCTCCAGTTTGTTATGCGTGCTAGGAGTTGCATCCGGAAGCTCAGGTGACTTGTGCTCCTATCTGACTTGGTGGCATACTAACTATGGAAAAACTAACAAAGGGGGGGGGGGGGAGGGGAGAAGGCGGGAAAGAGAGAAGGAGGGGGGAAAGAGGGGGGTATTTCCTGATTTTTTTTATGGTGTAAAAAGAGATGATTTAAGGAAAACTAGCCAAAGTGGTTTAATATAAGTCTTCAGCTCTCTACCTGAACTCATACCTGAACTTTATGGGTCTTTCTGGCTGAATAGAAACTCTGGGCTCCACACTTGGCACTCCTGATAGTATCAACCGCTCTCTGATATTTATTGTTAGTCATGTATCCTCCACACCCCTTTGTCCTTTTTTCTCTAGCTCTGATCTCCACCCAGCATCCACATGGAGTGACTTCTGGCCTGGTTATTTCCTGTTTTAACAGCAGTAATTTGGGTAACTAACAGCACAGCCCAGATAAGGCCCAAGAGTCTAGTTCAGCCTTCTATACCTGGGGCATCTACAGAGGCTTCTCTATGTCAATGGATATCTCCAAGTGCAAGCAAATGTTGTGTATCAATGAGGTTAAAGGAATCCATGGCTTCACTGGAATTTAAGTGGGGTCTAGCATACAGAACAGACTGATCACTCTAAGGACATTGTTCAGTGCGCTATAGGAAAACACACTACAACAGGCTCTACCTCCTACTCAGACCCCCAGTGGAGAGTAAGAACACTCACAGTAATCACCCATCAAGAACCCTGAGGATGTAATCTGAGGATGTGACTGGGGGTGACAAACAGCACACCCAAGACGGAGGCAATTCTGTATCTGCCACGTCACAGCTATCTTCCCTCAGGCTCGGTGTACTTTCTATGTTCTCTTCTGAAGCCCATGCTAACACGGTGGACATCAGAGCATCAGAACTTACAAACCTCTCTCACATAAATATTATATCACTTGCCACGAATGCATATCTTTCTTTTTTTTTGCTACAACACACTGATCTATTTCCAATTATGCTTTAAATAAAGAAGCACTTACTATATCAAAATTGTAACTGCATTATTAGATATATGCTGTAAAAATAGAAGTAAATCTTAATTCTCAACTTCCATGGCTGCTGACAGGTTATGTTCGGTTCTGTAGTTATGACCACACCTACAGTACTTTGCATGGTTAAGTGAAATATATTACAAATACACGAGGGAAAATGGTTCTTGGAAGCTCTTCCTCAGACACAATCCCATTTAGAAGTTTCTAAGCAAGATTCAGTGAGCACCAGAAACTGCTGTCACACATACTCACGGTTGACTGGTTGGTTACCCAAGGATCCCCAAGCACAGGCTGGACTTGTCCTGGAAGCAGAGGATTGAATTCCACGAGGAGAGCAGAGGGTCGGCCTGCAGAAACTGCCAGTGCCAGCACTGCCTGCCTCCATCCCATCTTAACTGCAGACAGGCCAGGGATTCTGCAGTCTTCGAGCATTAACAATAAACCACACTAGGTTGTTTTCCTAATTCCTATGAAATGAGTCAGTAGGTCAAGCAACTGATCCACTTGAGAGAACAATCCTTACAGCTACACTCCCCATTTCCAGTAACCCAGCTCCTTCTCTCTGTCCTGACCCAAGAGCCCAAGGGGCCTGGCAGACCCTGTATCTACTGACAGACAGCCAGTCTCCCCTGGGTTTAGCATGTTCCTTTGACAGAGGGTACCGCTGGTATAGGACCATATGGTTAGCATAACTTCTCTCTGTCACCCCAAAGAAGGGTCTGGTGCTTAAAATAAACATAGAAACCCAATTAATTACACCTCTAAAAGTCTCCCCCCCCAACAAACCACTTCCTTCTGCAAAAATACCTTCTCCTCCTCAAAAGATCTTCACATTCAGAAGACTGGACTCAGTAGCCACTGTTACAACACTCCTCTGGGTCCTCCTGACATCCGGCATAGTCAGTCGCTGTACTTCAGAGAGCACAAGTGTGTGAAAGCTACCAGCATTTAAATCCTGCCTTATTAATCCATGACTCAAGCTGCTGAACACCTTCGGAAACTACCACCTACTCACCAGAAGAGAGAGAGAGAGCTGTTGTGTAGCTAGTGACCTTCTGCGTCGGAAATCACCAGCTACTACTGTTGAGAGGTTGGTAATTCCAAGAACTCATCCATGCAGGCAGATCTAAGGACACACAGCTCGACACAGAGGTGGCTAGATCGGCTGTGACAGTTCTTCGGGGGGGGGGGGGGGGGGACTTTTGCTTTCTGAATCCACAGGGCTTACTTTCTGTTTTGTTCTTTTTTCCTTTTTCCTTTTCTTTTAAAAGACAAGGTCTCATTCTGATCTTGAAAAACTGCCTGTGTGATCAAGCCACCAACTGAAAACCTGCCATTATAAGCAAGGGATTTCACAATGCTCATTCCAAAATCTGCGGCTATTCATTTCTGGAAGTGACTCACTGAGGAAGAGCGGCTGTAGGGGGTGGGAGGGAGTATTCACTTTTAGGGGGACAGCCTGCACTCTGAGAACTGAGCAGAAACCCCAGAGTAGCTATCACGTGTGCGCACCGACCCCAGCTCAGCTCCCTGAGTCACCCTCCCTCCAGATGACACGCAATGACCAGTCTCCTTGTGAAAGCCACTTGGTGGATAAGAAACCCTTTGGGCTGTGCACCCACCCAGCCTGGCGCCTGTCCCTCTGGGGGCTATTTTCACATAAGTCAGGAGAGGAGAGGAGGCAGCAGCACTTGCCACCTGTCAGGACTTCATGGCTGGTGAGTAACCAGCACACAGAGACCACTTCCTCTGAGTATTTCCAAAAGACCGCATGCTATTTCCTTTAGAAAAATAAGAAGTGAAAAGGAAAGCTACAGACGGAAGAGAAACAACTCCAACAGTGAAGCTAAAAGCTTGCAATGTGATCGCTGCGCTGTTTACCCAGACACGCCTAGTTTTAATTTGGTTTCCCAACCCCTGTGTAATTAAGACAGCCAGAGAATAGCATGGGGTGGGGGTGAATCACAAATGCGTAGACCTTCTGAGCGCGTGACCAGAAAAGTAATTTTAAGGTTCAAGAGAAGCAAATCTGAAGCTGGCTAGGGCATTAACCCTTGCAGGAAAGAAAAAGTTGCTTTTGTCCCCAAATTTCAAACATGAAAATCCTCTTTCCTCTCAGATGACATTAACCAGACATTAGCCATCCCCCTACATCTGTGAAATAAAGCATGTTTCCAGGCCTGTCTGAAGGGATAGTCACATTAACAGCAGCCCACATGTCACCCAACACTAACGTGTCCTCTGAAGCTGCCAACAAAACATGATGTTTTGTATTTTCCAAACCTATTACTTTATGTCACAGAATGGAGTGGGAAGCAGAATTCTTCCGATTCCTAGTAAGGGTGGAGTATCAATGGCGAGGGAAGGCAGGGCTGGAGCAAAGGCAGCTTTAAAGGTTGTCCTGCTTGCCGGGCGGTGGTGGCGCACGCCTTTAATCCCAGCACTTGGGAGGCAGAGGCAGGCGGATCTCTGTGAGTTCGAGACCAGCCTGGTCTACAAGAGCTAGTTCCAGGACAGGAACCAAAACCACAGAGAAACCCAGTCTTGAAAAACAAAAACAAACAAACAAACAAAAAAAACAAAAAAAAAACAAAACAAAAAAAAGGTTGTCCTGCTTTTATCTGCCCGTTAATTCACGTGCCTTCACCGCTGGTGAGGAGGTCAGAGACAGGTGTGGGGAGAGGAGGGAGCAGAAGAGCCTGCTGTGGCAGCTGTGGATGGAGGGACCACGTCCCACCCGCATGTGCGGCAGTTTCTTTGGATGTTTGTCCTCTTTTCTTCCTCATTTCTGCATACTTAAGATGGAACATACTGTTTCTGTAACTTTTAGTTTTGTTGTTGTTGCTTGTTTTTGACAGTACTGAGGACTGAGCTCAGGGCTTCACACCCGTTAGGCAAGCCACTCTCCTGTGGGGCTATATTCTCAGGCTATCAAACTGATATTGTTGAGGAGCACGGGATCTATTTCCACAATGCAAATATAATTTACAAGTTGAGGGCAAGCCAAATGGATCTACAATTGAAAGTGAGAATATACACTCACTATACAAAGCCATACTCATCCTGTGAGACCCAAGGAGACCTCAGTGAGAGATCGAGATGTCTCTAAACGGAGAAACAGTCAGTGTTTTAGAGATCCTACTGCTACTACACTGGGGAAAGAAAGCACTGATTGGCATTCTGAGGATGGCTCAAATAGCTCATTTCCCCTCTTACCAACAGGAAACTTCCCTTCCCAGAGGTCTCAATGGCCGTGTGGCTGACCTGGCGTGTCTCTGCTTGCTGACCAGGAGAGTCTTGGAAGGTCAGTGAAGAGATCTTAGGAGGAGAAGGAGAAAGCGAAGTCAAACTAGGAGATCATGAGGCAGAAGCTGGGGGGAGGGGGGGGCAGAGAACACGACTGAGCACGAGGCAGCGTTGAAGGTCACTGCTGTCCTTGGGTGGGGTGTGCTTGCTTGGGTATTCTAAGCTGGACACTCAGAATGTGACTGAATCCCAAGCTGTTCCAAGTCTCGCTGTTACTTGCATTGTTGTGAACACCGTTCAAGTGTACAGAGTCCACCCTCTTCAAACAAAATAAAACCCCGACACAAAAGCGCCTCATCTACTTAACATTTCCTCGGAGTCCCCGTTAGACAGCGCAAACAGGAGGGTTCTTCTCGCTGCACTTTATGACAGGAGACACAGAGGCCTCATGCAGGTAGGACGCCAGCTCTGCGTCCCAGCACCTTTTGCTGATCTGCTCTTAAAATGTCATCCAACCTATTCAGGTCATTTTAATCGCCCACGACACACAGGCCTGGCTCGGGCACTACCCAAACAATTCTCAGAGCAGCCCTATAGGCTAAGGTCTATTATTACCCCATTCTACTACAGATAGGGGAACAGGGAGCTTGAGGACTGGCCTAAGGTTAGCCAATCAGGGGACAGTGGAGACAGCACTCAAGTCAGAGCCTGAGGTGCACCTCTAGTCAAAGAGCCCCGGGAGAGAACCACCTAAGGCCACAGAGGGCCCTAAGGAGGCGGCATTTTCAATATGCCACTTGCAAACATAGTTTTCTACAAACTTCAATCAAAATTTCTAACAAATAATTTCTAACACAAGTCTAGAATGAACAGGTCTGTCTACAGTAAACAGCTTCATGTGTCTTACAAACTTTGCCTGCCGGATCAGTGACACTAAATTTGAGAAGCAGGATTCGGAGGACCTGTTTTCAATCAGAGTGGATAAAGAGGACTTAAAATCAGACCTTCACATCTACACCCCTGCTCACTGAGATGCACCAGACACCTGGCCGAGGCTGAGAATGCATAAGGAGCTGGGCACCTTAACCTCTCTGATGTATGCTCACCTTGTTCATGTGAGCCATACATTTCCTCTTGCCCCACCCAGGCCTAAAAAGGAAGATCTTTCTTCCCTTGTGCGTGGTTTTATTTCAAGGAAAAGCAGGTAGAAGTCCTGCTGACTAGAAATACACTTGAGTTTTATGCAATTCTTTCCCCATTTGAACTTGCTCAGTTATGTCCTTCCTGGGGACCCATCAAACTGCCGTTCCCAAGGACCCGTAAGGCAGGTTGTCTAAGGTGGCACCTGGGAGTCTCCTTGGTCTCAGTGCCATTTCAGTCCTCGAGCAAAAGGCCATCCCTCATTCCAATGCCATGTACATCTGGAATGGTCTAGAATGTTCCCCATACAATCACTCCTAGTACTTGGTAGCACAGTGCTTAGTCTGTTTGACACCCTTATTTTATCTCCCTCTCCTTACCTGCTCTGTATCATGCTGGGTCACAGGAAAAAAATTTTAAGGAGATACGAAACAGACCACTGTGATATTAACTTCATTTAAGACCGAGTAACAACTGTCTGCAAGACTCTGGGAAACTGATGCGTGTTACATTTGAAGGTCAGAACGTTCCCCGACCCATGGATTCATTTGGTATTAAAAGTTCCTCCCTGCCCTACAGTCACAAGATCAAGAATATTTACTGCTATCTTAGCCAGTCACATGTACTTCCTGTCATAAAAACTTGAACCTGGATGGGATAGTAAATCAAACATGTAAAAACTACAGGTAGGAAGTGACGACAGGTAGACGTTTCAAATTCATACTCTAGTTTACCAAGGGTGATTCACTCCCTCTTGGGGAGTCTGGATCATACTCTGTCATTGTGGTGACTAATCCCATCATGGCACAGAAGGAGCTCTCCTTTTCTCCCCACCATTGTCCCTGAGGGGCTTGAGAGTGGCTGCAATTCACTTCCAGAGTCCATGGGCCAGATGGAAACTGTGACAACTCAAAGTCTTCTACGGGGTCTATGTGCCTATTTTAAAGGCACGGGCAGAGTTTCCTGTCTATTTCTAAAGGAAAACGAGCTTCACAACTTCTAGGCTTCTCTGTGCTGGTGGGGAAAGCAGAGCCAGTGCACACAGGACTGAAAATCCCTAGGCTTCTCTGTGCTGGTGGGGAAAGCAGAGCCAGTGCACACAGGACTGAAAATCCCTAGGCTTCTCTGTGCTGGTGGGGAAAGCAGAACCAGTGCACACAGGACTGAAAATCCCTGGGATGACAGGTTTGTTTACAAAGCAGGCCTGGTGAAGTCTGTCCCTCAGTGTCACAGCAGCATGCAGTCAATAACATGTGTACACACGCACGCACACATGCACGCATGCACCACGCACTCATGAAGCTGGGGACAAGCTTGGCTTTCAGAGGAAGGTATGAGCTTGCGATTCCATTGGGCAGTGTGTAACCCTGGACCCAGAACTGAAACATACACATTCACACTTTCATCCACAGGCAGATACACACTCACACAATTAGACACTCACCCACAAGCACACACACAGACACGTATAATCACACAGGAAGACATACTTAAGTACATCATTTCTACGCTCCTTCTTTGACAACAGATTCCAAGTTATTTTGGTCCTGAATTTATCCTATTTCAATGTGGAAATAATACACATTACATTTTATTTGTTTACCTTAACTAGTCTTCTAGCCAGGCTTGGGAGATGGGCGCTCACCTCCATTTTCACTGAGTCGGGCCTATCTGTCACCAAGTCTAGCCAGCAGCTGTCCACCTCTGCTGTCTGTCTTCCCTCACACACCTTGTCACCTGTTCCTGGATGAGCAGGCTGGTCCTTTTAATTGGTCAGTAGCCAACCAGGGACTGCAACAGAAGGCAGAGTAGGCGATGAAAGATGAAGTCCTTGTGATTCCCACGGAAGTTGCTGAGTAGTCACACCTGTTGCATGAAGAAAATGGCTGTCAAATGACCCACTCCATGACATAGACTCACATCCATAACCTCCTGAAACTTAGTTTCTGTGTGTCACCACACAGAAGGCTCTTTATTTTGCTGAGTCTATAGAAAAAAATTAGGTCTATCATCTTCCAAATTTTCATTAGAATTTTAAGTATGAAAGTTTTATATAAAATGTAACTACTAAGAAGCCAGAGTTTTTGATGAAACTTTCTCATAAAACAAACAAACAAAACAAAACAAAAAACCACACACACACAAACTGATCTCAGAAAGACAATGCTTAGAGCTCTGCTTGATCTATGAGCACTGTGCGTTTCTCAGGGGTTTTACATACATGGGTTCTAGCACTTTCAACCAGAGTATACAGCTGTGTTACCCACAACTGCACACTGCAGATCAAGAACCTGAAGTTTGAGGCAGGTGAGATGCACGGTGGGTAAAGATGCTTGCCATCAACCCTGATTACTTAAGCTCGATCCCGGGAACTAGCACAGGAGGAGGGAAACTGTTGACTTCCACAGAGTGCTGGTCCATGTGCACACCCCTCCATACATGACAATAAAGAACACAACAAAACCCCGAAGTTCCGCCACATGCCCAAGACTGCCTTAGCTATAGCATGTCAGGAATGACACGCAAACTGACGTAAGGATGATCACACAGGTCCTTTAAAGAGCACAGTTTTCAGAGTGCTTGCTGTGCAAGCATGACGACCGAGCTCAGATCCCTAGCACCCACACAAAAGCTCAGCACGGCGACACCAGCACTAGAGGGTGGGGAGGGAAAGGGGAGACAGGCATACTAGGGTTTGCTGGCCAACAAGCATAGAAACACACACACACACACACACACACACACAAAATAACCAGGCTAAAAAAAAACTGGAAAGCTCCAGATTCAGTATGAATCCGTGTCTCAGAGGGTATAAAGCAGAGAGTGATAGACAGAAAACACACATATGTGCACACACATACAAAAAGAAAAGGGTAAGAAAATACTGTACACTTGGGGTGGGGGCTCTTGATTCCTGAGGAGTCACCTCAATTCCTGCAGCTACCACTATGCAGCAGGAAGTGAAGCTCATCCTAATTATAACGTTGACAAACACAGTCACGGAGTGTTCAGGCCTTGTGCTACCAGTGCCTCTTCTCCTTCACCTTCTTGATTGGCTAACACCACAGAATAGAGTGCAAATACAATATAGTCAGCTTGTCATCCCTACAAAACAGGAAACTTTCATCAAATTGACAAAAATGACACAAATTACACTGCAGGAAGAGTTTGAAGAATCAGGCTTAAGGAAGAGAAAGTTCAACAGAGATGATTACACGAAGGGTAGATTTTCTTTTTCTTAAATTAAGAGTAGCTTGTATATTTAAAAATTTCAAGCACTTCTACAAAAATCGTCCTCTCTAAAGTCTAGAAGCTGACATTCAATCTCTGACCAAAAAATAACATGACTATCATATCTCAAATCTTTTTCACATAATAAAAAACAAGTTATTTTCTACTATGACATACAGTCTTAATAAAGCAGTTGATTCAATTTGAAGTCAGTTTGTATTGGGATACCTTCAGATAATGCAGGCCTCCTCAAACAGTGTAAGAGAAACCCCAAGCATCTGTCAATCACGCTCACCTCCAGCACAGCTGCAAGGTGGTACCCTGGTTTTCTCCTTCATTCCAACAGCCCCAGGTAGGCCTACTCCACAAGTCTGAAGAAACCAAGCTCACAGGCTCCAGATACCACACTACTTCTATACCAACAGGGTGTCTGCAAGCTGTTAGGCTGGCCTTGAGCAGGCCCTGCCTGCAAGCACAAAGCAGACTTCACTTGACGCGGCTCACGGATTACATCTAGTCTGTCTTTACCCAACCATCTAGAGATCTCCACTTCCTTCCAGAAGAGCTGGAGACCAAGGGAAATTTTGTATTATAATTGTTATTCCCCAGAAGGCCCCTGAGCGTAGCTCACCTGGGGAACTACATTTCCCAGGAGCCCCTAGCATTCCACGCAAAGGCTGCGCAGGCGCAGAACGTGGCATTTGACGCACGTGCCTGGGGGACCCTTTAAAAGCCGGAAGCCGCCGTTCGTCCTCTTTTCCCCTTCTCTCCTGCATGCTGCAATAAACCTCGCGCGCCACGTGGGTTTTGTTGTGTCTTGCGTCCTCCTTTCGTGTCCAAGAAGAAGAACAACAACAAGAAGAAGAACAATAATAATCTGAGAAAAGGCCTCACCAGCCAGGGGTGATGGCCTAGCTCTGTAATCTCAAAACCTATGAGGCTGAAGCAGGAGGATTGCTGTGAATGTGAGCCCAATCTAGGCTACACAGTAATCTCTAGGCCAGGCTGGGCTACTGAGCAAGACCACCTCAGAAAACAATCTGGGGTGGTGGCACAGAACTGTAATCACGGTATCCTGGAGGCTGAGGCAGGATGATCACAAGTTCCAATCAAGCTATGCAAAGCATAGGGAGAGCCTGTCTCAAAAAAAAAAAAAAGAATCACAAAAACTAACCCATATGTAAATGGCGCCAGTGAGCCAGGTGTGTTGGCTCACACCTATAATCCCAGCATGAAGAAGGATTAAACTCAATTTGAGGATAGTCTAGGTTATATAGCAAGACCCTGTCTCCTAATCAACACCTCACTTTATCAAGATCCTGACATTAAATATACATATGTATTTGTGTATGTATTAGATTAAGTGGTTTTGCTTTCTGCCAACATCCTTCAGTCCAAGGTTTACAGAAAGGGTATTCGGAGAAAGGCTGAATGGGATTTCTAATGCAAAACCTCAAACACAGTGACTTGTCTCAAACAACCCTGAAACACAGTGTGGTTTGCCATACCCATGCTTTTCCTAGTGATTGAAACACTCACTTCTGAGCTCGCCAGAAAGAAACTCAAGGAAGCATGGCTGAGGATGACTCAGTATTGAGTTGGTAGAGCTGAGGCATCCATTACTGTAAGGGATCAAAACATGATCAGGGAGTGTTTGGTCACCCGAGATTACTGTGTTTGCAGTAGAGGAGCAAGCTTTTCCCTAAACACATGGTTCTGATTTACAGTCTGCTCCCTCTCCCCTAAGCAAAGCACTGCTCTTCATAAAAATACAAATAAACAGGAGCACATAAACGCTGAGAAGATTAAAATATGCACACACATCTTCCTGGAATTAAAAAATCTGAGGCTGGGGGTGGGAGAAGCTGGGGGAGGGAAAAGGTGGCCTGTCATTCACCAGATGACATTTCTGAGTGCGATTCCGAAAGGCCAGCACTTGTTTTCCAGAAGGGATCCTGCAGTACTGACCTGAGGCATGGTGACAATGCTGTGGAGAAGGCTGCCAATCAAAGCTGATGCTAATGGTATTCCTGCCACAGGAGCTGAAGGAACAGAAGCTTGGGCCCAGCCATTCAGTCCTTGGAAGCTGTGGGGCCTAAACTTGAGACGCCTGGGGGGGGGGGGGAGGTTTGTCTTAGAGACCATTCAGGGAACAGCATTTGGGTTCCTCCATTTAACCAGGTCACCCAGGCATGGAATGCACAGCTTTGCCAGACAGAGCATTCTGGATGCCTAGGAACAGCGGCTTGTACAAGCCACTGATGCAGAGAGAGGCCAACTGTTTCCTTTTGCTCTCTGCTGAATGGCAGCCTTGACGTCACAAGTCGGAATCACTGGAGGGACAAATAAGGCACAAGCCAAATGGGCTTCACTCTGTCCCAGTGGCAGGGCTATTTCAGTCTCATCCTGATACCTTCTGGGGCTGCAGACACAGATGCATGCAGCTTCAACAGAGAGGAAGTCTCTGAACAAATGAAATAGACCTCTGGCCAGGGATAGCTCTGGTCAAAACCCTGGACCAATCACAGTTCCTGAGTTAAACTTGTTTCTGACAGAGTAGCCTTCCTGAGAAAGGCCTGCAGCTATTGAGATCTCTGCAGGGTTAAACTTCCCCAGTGTGTACAGGCCAGCCTCGGTCGAGGGTTGGTATACACATTCTGGGGATACTTAAGCACTCATGAAAGCGGGTAGTCTCGGCAGAACACAAACATTGTTTCAGAGATTTTAAGTTTGAGCAAGTAGATATGCATGGTAGCGCCCAGCTGCAGGGCTCTAAGGTAACAGGTGAAAAGGCTAGATGCTGGCAGCACAAACTCGCCAGCAGTTGCAAGTTGTTTCTGTGAGTCAAAGTTGTTTGAAAAGCAGTCTTCTGTGCCTCACCTTTCCACAAAAACTATGAATTATGTTTAGCTACATGAATACCAGGTCATCTCTTTTCAATATGAATGCACTGCTAACTATAGACACCTTGTGCAATCTGCAGTTGGGATATGAAAGCCACCCTCCACTCCCTTCACAGAACAAGAGGGAACTTTCTGTGGCTGCTCAGTATCTGCCCCACACTAAATTCCCTGTGTCTGTGGCAATTTGCAGCTTTTCCCAGCCTTAGGTTGAACCAACAGTGCTCGGGGAGCTAGAGGACAACTCAAGCTGTAAACCCAGGTCTGGAGGGGGGGACGGACGGCGCCTGTAGGAGGGTCTGAGCGCAGCATACTCAAAGGCAATGGAGAACTCTTAGGGGAGAAACACTTCTGAGAAGCTCTGTCATTTTCAGTAGCTTTAAAAAAACCCAGCGTTCCCAGAGCACTCTCCTCTGAGGTTTCCATGTCAAGCTTATTTCAAGAGAAGGCTCTGCTATGGAGAGCCCAGGTTTACAAAACCAGAAGGTGAGATTATAATCCACGTTCCCCTCAGGTGATCCTGTCAACCACTGTCATCCACAAGATGCTAATGACCTAATCTAGGCAGGTAACAAATGCTGGGTTCTTGGTCCTATTGCCTAAAAATACACCCAAGTTTGTTTCTTGTTCAATGTTAAAGTAAGCAAGTAAGGAAAATAATCATTTTAAAATGAGAAGGAAAACATGATTGTGTAACTGCAGATTTTCTTTAGATGGCAGTCACTCTAGAGGTCAAATTTTACTCTAGCTGCACGTGGCCATTTCAGGAGGTGGAAGTTATAATGGCCCTACCCATTTCCAGAGGCTCACAGTTTAAGAACTATAATTACATTTCTTCTGAACTCATTTATTATACTCCAAGTTTTCGAAAAGAGAATGATGGGATTTCTCAAACCATTACATGCCCAGAGGGGGGGATGTCAATTTATTTTTATGGTTCTGATGTAAGGGGAAGAAAATGTACAGGAATTTTCTTCCAAAACTGCATTCTGATTAGAACTGTTTAATGTTCAAATCCCTGGTATAAACTTCAGTAGACAATCAGTTACTCATTAAGAAGCAACTACTGTAAGGCGATATTTAAAGGGGGAGGGGCCACAAAAAACCTGTGATTAAAACCTTCCACATGTCTTTATCCCAGAATACCCCAGCTGTCTGGGTATTCAGCAGTGGCAAACAACCACTGGGCTCTAGATGTAATTCCTGTCATAAAGTGTCCTGTTTTGTTTGTTCACAAAAGACCTAGAACTTCATGTAAAGAACGCTAGTAATATTAAAGCTAATTTTTATATGGATTAAACACATGATTAGACACAAACCTGAACGAGCACAATGCCCACCATTCTTCCTTAATTAAGAAAGGGGCGCATAGATAATTCTGGGCTTTACTGAGTTTCTGCTCCAATTGCTGGTTTTGGAAAGCGTTCTAAATGGGTTAGTTCTAAAGCCCTGGTTGTTTCCACTCAGAAAGATGAGCCACTTTGTACTGAGAGATCCTGAGAGTCCAGACTGACTATGGGAACCAGAAGTCTCTTCCTTAGCCTGCTTCCTTGGGGTGTGGGGTCTGCAAAGAACTCAAGCTCCTCAATCCACCCAGGAACAGGAAACACACCAAGCTGCACTGAAAAGCTTCTGGCTTCAGAACCTGCCAAATGTTCACATTTACAAACTAAGGTTGAGCTAGCCCACCTGTCTGCTCTTCAGCAGGGCAGGGCAGTGGCTGTTGTGTCCTGTGTCCCTCCACCACACTCTCCTGACTGTTTCCAGTCTGATGGCACTGCTGGTATTTCCCCTTAGTCACTATACACACCACAGAACTGGCTCCCCCGGGTTCCAGATCCTCTTCTGAAGGAACACTAGATGAAGACGACATTCTTGATCTAATTTATTTGTGAAATAAGTAGCTTTTGAAGAGTTTTTCAATTTCACACCCAAACGAATCTTGTAAAGCTCACTTGAGTGTTTGAGAGAAGCACTCTACTTGCCTTCCTATCCATAACCTATCTGAAAAAGGAAACCTCTAGCAGCAATCTCCACAGCTACTCGGTCCCACATCCCCACAAAACCTAGTGTTCGTGTTGACGGAGCAGGCACAGAAGAGCTGTCCTGTGTGCAGGTGCCCAGGTTATGATCAGATGCCCTACGGTGCATGCTCCATCATAGCCTCCGACTACATGCGCGGTGAGCTTCCCCCATAACCCTGGAAGCTTCCTCCAGTTAAAGGAAGAAAGAGAAAGAAAGTGGGAAATGAGGTAAAGGACAAAGGGTGGAAGGAAAGGAGACAGAACGGAGCAATAAAGTAAGGAAGGGGTGACAGAAGGAAGAGAAAAGCTACTGCTCACTTTTGTAATCGGCACCTTGACAGTTTCCTCTCATTTCTCATACACACAGTTTATACTTCCTGGCAAGTATGAGTGCATGAAACCATGAAGACCCCAGGACCCTTAAACAACACCTTTGTGGCAGTGGTACAGAGACACAGACCTGGGGGAATCTCCCAACTGCTTCCGCTTCATCCGCCTGCCGCCAGCTACCGGTGTGTCTACGAGTACGAGACCCACACTGCATATGCATTTTTATGAAGGAGGATATCTTAAGCAATTTCTTTGTATTCTTAGCACCCGCATGCACATACTTCACTCAACGGATGCATTATATTTAGATAGCCACTTATAAGCAATCAGTGGCGTCAGTGGGAGTGGAGAGTAACTTCAGGCAGGACAGCCAGCACCAGGACAGGATGCTCTTGGACACTCAGGTCTAGATGAAATGTAATGTTTGGTTCCTCATCGTAAGATTTATTCCACAACATCATAAATACGTCACTTTGTGCCAGCATAGACCTCAGAGATTATCATGTCTCAGTTCCCCATTCAGATGACAGATCCAGAGGAGAGGTTCGGGTGCCTGTGCAGGTTTCCTGGCTTCTTGCTCTTTTCCATTCATTCACTAGTCCTCAGCACAGACAACTCACTGGTGTTCTACACTCAAGAACAGAGGCAGAAGGGAAGGGGTGGCCGGGCGTATGCGAGCTCACGCAGCTCATTAAGGTCTGAAAGGTATGCGGTCTCCACAACGGCAGCTGCTAGGTCAGACTAGAGCATCGAGGGCAAATGACAAGGGCTGCAGAGAATGGCAATGAACTCACCAAGAAACAGTTAAAGGCCTGAACCTGACCCGCTGGGCTGTATACTGCGGTAGGCTGACACGCACCTCACACCAATGGCAGTGTCAGACAGGTGTTACCCCCACCCATCTGTGCTGCCCTGGGAACTATCCGAGTCAACAGGTAGGCTACACACGCTCCCTTCCCATAACTGCATTAAAACCCATGTCAGTCAGCTCTCACATGGAGGAAACCCTCCTAGCAACGATGTTTCTCCATGAACACATCAACATGTGTGATGAGCTCAGGGGACTCTGGTCTCTCTGGTAACCTTCCACTGACAAAGGTAAAATCTCATTGTGTATTGTCCTCAGATGGTTCACAATTCCTATCCCGTGGAAACTACATCTTTTCCTCGACTGGTGAAGCTTTCTCATGAACACATGAAAACTACTTGCCTGGTACCTGTACACACAGCAGTAAGGTGGGAGGTACCAATTCAGTTGTCCCTCCCTTGAGCCACCACAATGCACCTGCCCATCTCCATCTCACCTTACTTCTTTAGTAACAGTGGGTGGAACCATGCATTACAGAAGGAACGACCCCCTTCAGCATCTCCCAACAGAGGTAAAACACGAGGGCCAGCGCTCTGATCTAATCCTAGTACCCGTCAGGGTCAAAGGTCTTAAAAAAAAAAAAGCACGTTCGCTCTCTGTTTACTGTTTGACTTCATATGTGTGTGTGTGTGTGTGTATAAACCCCCCCACATACATACATACACACATGTATATGTGTGTGTATATATATATATATATGTTTGTGTGTGTGTTTGTGTATGTATGTGTATATATATGATCCTAAGTATTTTATGAAATAAACTCAAGTGCTTTTAGATTTCTGCCAGATACCCTGGAAATACATGGCTTTACAAAACAAATGTGCGCGTGAGAGGGGTCAGGCCCTGCTTATCACTGGGTGGGGCAGGCAGTTTAAATCCAGCTTCTAAGTTAATATTTTAATTAAAACAAACTACTCGCCATCAGCTCAGCAGGGTCAATCTTGTAGAACTTGAGCGTCACTTGGGAGCTGGGCTATGTGCGAAGGACTGAGGCTGCGTTCATAGGAAAAACTATAATCTATAATAGGCACTAGGACCATGTAAACAAGTCTACAGGGACCTCAGCACTCAGGATGTTTCTTAGCTGGATTCAAGGCAGACACTCTGAAATGTGAACTTGAAATTTCTGAACTCCTGAAGCTGCAGGGCCTGGTAAATACCTGTCATTCAAAGAACAGCGCTAGACAGGGGACAGAACACAGTTCTTAGGAACTGATCCCAGGCATTCAAATGCCAGTCCACCCTTTATGTACTGTTTCCACTTCTAGCTTGAGTAAATACTTGCTGGAAAGGTTACCATGGGGAAATCAGTATGCAGTGGACAAGAGGAACCAGACACTAAAATGAAGGAAGGTAATTTTCCATACAGTATGTTTCACCTGACAATGCAAATTTATCTGCTGGCTCCATCTCACAAGACTCTGGGAGACACAATGACAGCAACACCGAAGCATCACGTCACCCTTTAGAGCTTACCTACACTTCCCTCCTCCTTTCTTGAAGCTCCTTGCTCTTCCTCCCTAACACTGCAGCAAGGTGACAGCACATCCTAGGTCAGCACATCCAGAAAGACACCTCATAAGAAAAAAACAAACACCAACCACGAGTCTCAACAGGTGCCGTCTATCACATTCCGGACACTCAATGCTTCCTTCAGATGCCATCTTCACTCCTATCCTCATCCGACATGGGCCATCTGTGTTGTCAAACCTGCGAACAATCCTACAATTTTTAAAAATATTTATTTATTATGTATATAATATTCTGTCTGTGTGTATGTCTGCAGGTCAGAAGAGGGCACCAGACGTCATTACAGATGGTTGTGAGCCACCATGTGGTTGCCAGGAATTGAACTCAGGACCTTTGGAAGAGCAGGCAATGCTCTTAACCTCTGAGCCATCTCTCCAGCCCCCTACAATTGTTTTTATAAACACAGCACAGGAGAAAAACTCAAGCTGCAAACAAGACCGCATACAATGTAGTGCCAAATTTTTGTGTCTTAAGAGTGTTTTTACCAATGTGTATTTATATGATAGAAATGGGTATCTGTTGAGCACCAGAAGAATGCTGTAAATAAAATCTTCAGCTGTGTGTGTGTGTGTGGTAGTATAGTAGGAAGCAGAGAGGAAGATCCCCAAATTTTTTAGTGTGCTGATGTTCTTACGCTAGACCGTGATTCACTGACAACCCATCTTTAAATTGTACTTCAGCCACCCACAAGATGTGTTAAAGTAGCTCCTATTTCAAAACAATAAGGGAAGTAATCCTTTTAAAAGATGAGGAGATTAATTTATGTTGGTGATATTGCTTGCAGGGTACCACAGTTTAGTAAGTAAACAGACAATGCACAAATTAACTACCAAGGAGGAAACTGTCAGGTAAGATCAGAACGTACATACTGACTGAGAATCTTGTCTGGTCTTCAAGGCTGCTCTTAAAAGGCAAAATTAACTGATGCTATTTCTCTTCAGTTAATGCTTTAGCAGGTAAATGATTCTACTTTTTCTTATCCTCAGAGGCTGACACCATTTCAAAAGGTTGTGGAGAGCCCAGGCTCTGTTGAGTGGCAGTGATTTTTAGGCCATTCTTCCTGCGCCTTCAGCATGTGCAGCAGACGATTTGTTACAGCAGCTCTTACAGCAAAACAGACGTGAATGAGCTCAAAGCAATGCTAGGCATGATGTGCCTTGTTTATCTATTTGAATAGGTGTTAAAAAGGGGGGGGGGCGTAGGATTCTTGCACTTCTTATATAAGAGTTGGATCTCTCTGAACGGCCAAGGGGGAGAAGGCAGTTTGATTTTGGCATGAGGTTTAGGGAAAGAAATGCCTTTGTAGCTGGTCCTAAATATTATGGTAACTTGGATGAGTTAGCCTCCAAGGGAGAAGTTACCACATGTTATAACAGAAGCCACTGGGCTTGGCAAGACGGAGAGCGGAAGAATTACAATGGAATGGCAGTTTCTCCATCATGGCAGAGGTGTGTCAGGACAACAACCCAGGACCAGCTTTCCTTCTCCACAGCTTACCAAAGCGAGTGCTGCCCTTTCAGCCAAGGCTTGCTTGCACCAGGCTCCAAAGAACACAAAATGCTAGTGTTAATTTCTAGTGAATTCCTAAAGAAAAAGCTTTTACTTTCTCCTAACTTGAGAGAAAGCAGATTAACCCTTGAAAATGGGGAGTTGCCAGCAAAATTTTGACTCTGAGATCTTTGAGAAGGCAGACTTTTCAACTTTTAATTCTGCAGCTCCCAAGTAAGGATGCCTTTGCTTTCCTGCACGTGCCAGTACTTCCGGTTTAAATGTTGAATGTGAGAGTCTTGCCTGTGATCTCGCTCACCACTTTGAATGGCATTCTCAAACACAGATGCCATGCTCTGAAGCTTCTCCAAATCACACAGGTGCTACTGTCTGGCACAGAGCAGTCAGCTGCTAAGGGGTTTCCTCTCGGTCTTATCAAGGCTTTGGTTTGAATATAAGTTCTAAGGTTTCTCACATGAACAAGAATGGAGTTTCTAGATAGTCAGACTATTTTTTTAAAGGTGAAGAAATATGGAAGAAAGCAGAAACATTAGCTCCCTCTTAGGTGTGAACATGGATTCATGGATTCATGCATTTACCTAACAGCTAAACTCTGGGCCTGGGCTGGGGGATGGATGTCTTATTCCATGAAGTCCTTGCCACCTCTGTGAAGAAAGGCAAGTCAGGTATGGTGGCACTTTGTGGGTTCACTGATGGGCCAGGTCTGACTACTCAGTGAGCTCCAGACCAAGGAAAAGTCTTGTTTTAAAATAAGGTGGTTGATGGTTTTGAGCAACGACATCTGAGGCTGACCTCTGGCCTCATATGCATGCACATCTGTTCACAACAAAAAGGAAATAAACCTAGGGGCTATATAGGAAAACCTAGTTTATACAGGAAAAAAACAGCAATATTTTTATTCTGCCAGAAATCAACTTGCACAACTAATGGTGAATGGATTGGGCAGGTGCAACTCTAAATCCTATCTAATTCTGACTTACATATTTTAAAAAACAGTCATAATTACCATTTCCAAGAGGAAAAATAAATGTATATAACTGTAGTGAAAACAGTACCATGGATCCCCAAGTTTTAAGAAACAAAAACAAAGTTAACTTTGAGGAGAAAAAAAAATGGTAGGAAATACACACAACTGGTTTCAGGTTGCCTAGTTTTCCATGTGCTTCATTTAAAAAGCAAGGGGAGATAAGAAATAGGTAACAAATAGAGTCTGCACCAAGAAGAGAGGCGGGAGCGAAAGTCTGGAACATCAGGAACTGTTTAAAAATGTAGAATTCGCTGAATTCTTAAGAGCACTGGCGTTCCTTACATGTCAGGGCAGACCAGTGTGGAGTACAAGTCAAAAAAAGGGGTCCTGGCTGTGGGCAGCAGAGAGGCAGGTGTTATCATCCGAGTTTCTCTGGAAGGAGAGCCAGGCAAGTATGTTCATCTCAATGTGTGGATGGAGAGGATACCCTAGAGGCAGGGCTGGATGGATTGACACATGAGTCTGCCATACCCTCACATGCTTGTGCTCTTTCCCTGGCCCCAGCAGGAATTAGAAGCAACATGTATTCCACTGCACAGCCATTTGATATGATCACAGACACTGCAGTCAGTCCATTCAGGCTCAGCGTGTGAGCAGGGAAGATCAACCATGTGTCAGGAATAGCACTTTGTAATGCGGTGAACGCAGTGAGAAAGTTCCTGCCTGTAGGCAGCCACAGTCTAGCAGGGCAGAGCGACAGGCGTAAGGATGGTGCCTAGTATGATCAGAGAGTGGCCAAGAGTACTGGAGCAGTCACCCTAAAGAGGCTTAAAATCCTGTTCTGCCACTTAAGCTTGGAAATGTTTGCTAATTCCTCAGTCAGTGACTTCCTTACATGTAAAATGAAACAAGGCCAGCCTCTTGCGCTGTTGAAGACTCCATGAGATGAGTCCTAATGCACTTTTACCACTGTAGCTTGTTAATACAACAGGTCAAATAACAACGATTGTGGTGGTCATTCTCCCAGAGAATCAAAGAAAACACATGAAGGCCATGTTCTCTTCTTCCCCAAAGACCAGACAAGGAAGTGACCCTTGTTTACCATTCTGTCACTTTGCTGGCCCACTCTGGGTAAACCAGATGGCTACCAGAGCCGCTAGGCCTGATGCTGCTGCTGCTGAGGAAAACTTTTCTGGTGAAAAGAATCAAGCATGCTCTTCCACCAAAAGCACCATGATGGTCATGTCCATCCCAGATAAGGCTTTCAAGGGAGACCACACAGTATGTACGAGGCTGAGAAGCAGTAAGGCAGAGGGTTCAGGAGTCCAGCCCCTGGAGCCAGGCTTCCTGGGTCTCCAGTGCTGGTCTATCACTCATTAACTATGTAGCAAGGTCCATAATGCCTAGTGGACCTTAGAGGTTAAAACCAACACAGTAGTGGTTAGAATAATCCCTATCCCATTGCGTGATTATAAGAACCAAATCACTAACACAGTATCTGGAACACAGCAAAAATCCCATTAGTAATAACTACACAATGCAAACCCAGCAACTGATACAACCTTGCTGATACAATCCAGAGAAACAAAGAGCAAACAGGCAGTCGGATGGCCCCAGAAGAAACTTGTGGCTCTCCCATCAACTCTCTGACTAGTGTGAGTACATCATGTCCTTCCAACAATTCATCTTTCTTGTCTACATGACAAAGTCATTCACATGTGTATCAAAGATGCTGAGAGGCCCAAAGCAGTTACTTTAGTAAGCCAGGCATCTCTCATTTAGTAACTCAAGACCAGAATGTTTTGGTATCACACTGGAGTTTCAGATGGAAGATGTTTGTGTGTGAGAACATCAATTTGTGTCTTAAGGAATTAGGGATTTTGGAGATTTGTGTCTGCATGGTGTAGTGCAGGCTAGTGACCTTGGGAGAAGAGCTTCTATTTCAGTCTCAAATACATTAAATACAAAGTGCTTTCTCCATAGACTTTTTTTCCTTAAGTTTTTTGTTTTGTTTTGCTTAAAGACAGGGATTCTTTGTGTAGTCTCGGCTGTCCTAGTACTCTGTTGACCAGGCTGGCCCAAAATTTGCAGATATGGGCCTGCTTCTGTCTCCTGAGTGCTGGGATTAAAGGCGTGCACCTGCTGTCTCTTAAAGTTCTCAATAGACTGGGCCAAGTACACTGGGGACAGTAATGCGCTTTAGTTAGAATTCCCAATGACTTGAATGCTAAAGGGACATCTACCCTAGTGTTTGATCAAACTTCTGGGTTATATGCCCTAGTCAAATTAGCAATCACATCGTCCTTTCAATAGAGGGTAGTCATTCAGACGGGTCTCTGCTAAGGCAAAGCCTCTGGGCTGTACAGTGACTTCCCTCTTTGTTACAGAACATAGGATAGGTCAATGAAACCATGTTTCCCTGGAAGTGCATGCCAAGTCTACAGAAAAGCTTCAAAGCACATCTAGAAGACCTGATGCATGCAGGAATGAGTCAGAAGGATGCATTCACAATCCCCCAAGTGGGTGTCTGAAGCACCAATGTCCAAATACAGTGCTCTGAGTACCAAGTCGAGTCTAGGAAGAAGGGGGGCCATTAAAACAGTGCTCTCCCAGGCTGGCAGAGCCATTCCAGTCTTCCTGCTGTGATGGGCTTCTATTCCACACTTCTTCCTGCCACGTCCAAGGACGCAGAGAGGTCCCTGTGGGAAAATCCCCGACTTCAGGGGCCAAGGGAGATGGTCTCTCAGTGCAGAGTAGATGCACAGCACTGGTGCTAGGTCAGTCAGCTGCAGCAACACCTGTTTATAAGAAGCTGACAAGACTGCAATGCAGACCTGCCTGCATACGAAGGGAAATGCTCCTAAAATGTGCCATGATGGTTAATTTTATGCACATACACACGTGCATACCCAAACTGATTATGCAATGCTTACTATGTTAGAAACTACACTGTAACTCATTGAATTCTTAGGACAGCCCTAAGAGAAAGGTGTTCATTTCACAAACGAAGACACAAAGAGTAAACAATTAGTTCAAGGACACAGAACAAAGAATTCTATTAAAGAGGGCCGTCAGAGAGAAACAGAACACACCAAGACTGTAGACACTACCATGGACTCATATTCTGCAAGCCCCCATAGTCCTCTTTGTTACTTCTTTCAGCACAGAATGTACTATGTGGGGGCTGTGCTTCACTTGTTGATGTCTTCGCATCTCTTCACTTGGCAAGCCCCTTCTACCTCCGCCACCCCCTCATCTGCTCTTGGTGTCAAAGTCTGCTAATACCTCCTCCATTTGCACCAACTCTTTGTGGTCTCCCAGGACCCAAATTGCGCTGTTGTTTTCATGGTCTCTGAAAGCTCTTCCTCTGACCCCTTACCCTAAAGCCTACTCAGAGGTTGGGTCCTACATGCTACTGACCCTTTCCCTGGCTCTACCATTATAATTCCCTCTCCAGTTGTTTGTACCATCCTTAGAAAGCATACTTGAAAAGCATGCCTCAGTCCCAAGTCACCATATCCCTCACTAGTGACTGATCCTTCTCTACAACCTTGACTTCGGCTTGCACATAAAGAAACCCTTCCACATCAGCCTTTGGGCTTCCTGACTCCTATCCATAGCCAGCCTCTCCCGTGTCCCCCATCCTCCAATGATGAAGCTCACTAGGTCACTGACCTGCTTTTACTTCTGCACTTAGAAATGAGGGTCTTCTCTGGCTTCTCCTGGTACCTTAGCCGCCTTTACCACCTACTCAGGGTAACATTCCTCTGCTTAGCTAACATCACATGACCCAAAGCAGTGTTCAGTTCTTGCCTGTGGACTCTGTTTCTCCCCACTGCGGCACTTCTTATTTTGGCCTTTCTCACCCGCGTCCTGGACAATCTCAACCGAGTTCTCATTGCTGGTCCTTTCACTGTCCAGGCCTCACCCTTTCACACACAACAGCACAGGGCTTTGCCTAAATCCTTCTGATCCCTTGTGACTCAGTATTAAAACTAATTTGTTTAATCACATAGCAAATGGGGCCCTCCTAGAGCTGGCATTCATGGGACCTCTGCTCTCTTGATGGTCTCCTAGTCACTTTGAGGTTCACTGTTGCCAGCCACCATGAGACCTAGGGAATGACCACTCGGGTACTGCTATTTCCCATCACCACCAGCTGCTCCCGTAGATAAGGACCCTTTCTTTCCAAGTCTCATGCCCAACACCACCTTTCTATCTACACTGAGCTCAAAGTTCCTTTACCCGGAAGCATTCCTTGATCCCTCTGCATTGATTAGCCTTTTATACTTCCAAGTTGCCACACGGCTAGTTTGTCTCCACTTTTCTACAGCTTTTTCTATATTTCTCTCTAACTTGACCTGTGCACAAAATCTTAGCTTTAGGCTCTGCAACGACAGTATCAGGCCCTGGTGCTCAGACATGCTCTGGGAAAGCCCTACACTTGCAGGGTCTCTGCAAGGAGCAGCAGCCTTCCGTGTCCAGAGTCTTCGACTTAGCCCTGGTCATTCCTCGGACACTGCCTGGAACTGAGTGAACAGGGCTATGTGGAAAGATTCTTCCCAATACATAAATAAGTAAGTGAGTAAGTAAATACATAAATAACTAAATATAGAACCAAGAAAACATAGTCAAACTTGGTAGCCCTTAGATCTTATTATGTAGACCAGGCTGGACCTCTAAAGTTTAACATATTTTTAAAAAGCAATTACTCTGTGTCTTCTCAGAGAATACAAAGTTATTCCAAGAATATCAGAAACCTTTTGGACATCAACAATTTAACTGAGGTGAAAGAAAACTTCTTATTGATTAGCAACTGTAGATTAGAAATAAAGCCTCAATATTAAGAAAGGGTAGTGCAAGGCTTTTACAGCTAAGATTTGATTACATAAGCAACCTTAAAACAAACACACAATTTTCATTTTCCCCCAAGTTTCTATCATAAAATTTTATTTGAACCTGATCTGGGTTCTAACATGTCCCTCAGTCATAGTACCCATCCACCACTCAGCAGTGTGGCCACATGGTGTCATTTATCCCACTATGGAGTGTCCTCCTGGAGTGTTGGATCCATGAGCTAGCTACTTCTGAACCTGACACTAACTCTAGGAATGAAACACAGGGCCCACTGGGTGCTGACAACAAGAAATGCAGACATAGCTCTGGAGTCCGATAGCCAAATTATTCATCAGTGCTAGCACAAAGGGCTCCTACTACTCCAAAGACAGACAGACAGACCAAATGTTCTCAAAGCACAGGCAGGCAGATGTGGCGTGCTCCAGGGATTCGGCATCGCACTGGTACAGTTTAAACTCTTCTTGGCTCACGTTAACTTTCTGTGTGTCTCCCGCCACATGAGTTGAACTAGTAGTCACATGGGACTGAGGGGATGGCTCAGTGGGTCAACATCATGCCACCTAAAGATGCCCAGCACACCTATAAATGGGGGTAGGAACAGGCATGCTGGCCTGCCAATAATTCTAGCACTCAGATGAAGACAGTACCCCCAGAACAAGTGGCTACCTAGACAAGCAGAATTGGCAAATTCTACATTCTGGAGAGAAACACTACATTCAATGTTTAGAGGGGGTGCGCGATCAAGGAAGACAACCAATATCACCCTCTGGCCTACACATGGACACCTATCGACATAGGTGCAAGCATGTACTCATATGCCCACATATACACATAAAAACTAACCATATCACCTCATAATCACACTTTACAGACATACGTAATTTATTTTAGTCCTCTTGAAATGCATACTAAAAGAATTTCAATCACACTGCACATGGCTAATGCAAAAGTAACTAAACATCCAAAGTTCTTACCTATGAAACACGGAAACAAAAACAGAGAGCTGAAAGCTACAGAAAGGACAAGGATGAGCTGCTCACACTCGCTCCACCCCTTCCCTGACGGGCCTATGCTTCCAGCTACATCCAGATGTGCACACTGGATGCTTGTCTGCAGATGCCTACATCTCGTCACCAGATGTCACAGAGCAAAGCGCACCCAGGCTCCTAAGAAAGCTCAGTACAGGTTGGTGGGAAATCTGAAAGGAGCTGTGAGAGAGACTACAGGGCTAACCCCACGTCTGAGCTTCCCACCTACATTACCACAGGGCTAAGAAATACCACATCTCCATGCCACACAGACAGCACGAAACCTGGCACTGGTTGTGAAGGTCAGGCCAGTCCTGGTACGTTTAATATGGCTGCTACAGCGTTTTGCCAAAGCATATTAAAAACTGAAAATAAAACCAACTCCAATAAATTCCAATAAAGTTTGTATGAAAAACAAGTATTATTTCATAGTTTCCCAAACACTTAAAGCAAAATATCTTTCTCTGACTGAGCGGGAAATTAAGGCAACAAAGTGGAATCATTTTGATGCACATCAAAAACAATCAAGTCCTAACTCTAGCTGAATTCTCTTGAGTCTATTTTCATGAGACGGGGCTAACCAGCTCACTGCTTAACCAGAGGGTAAACAATGCGAAGTGCTCCAGTGATCCCGGAACCAGACCACTAAGCAATCAAACGTCTGCTAACATCCTTACCCATGTTCTCTCCCCCAAGATAATATACATGCACTGTAATTAACGGGTGGACACATCCCCTGACCCGTGTACACAGCCACATGTTGCCATCTTTTGATTAAGCCCAGTGGAATGTAAACTATTTTCATGAAAAAGTACAATCAATAAAAATAAAACTCCCCATTTTTCCTACCAGGAGTAACCTCAGGACCAGATGGGCAGACAGCCACGTGGAAATCGCAATATTCTGAGACATAATTCAAGTGGCGTTCTAAAGGGATAAATGCACTGCTATGAACTTCGTTTTGCAAGTGCCAGGCATGCTTATAGTACTATTCATATTGAGACAGACCATCAATGATCTTCTGGGTCACTGACTAGGGAGAAAGCTAACTATAAAAAAAAGAGTAGGAGAAAAATAAAAGGGGAGTTTGCTTCCTTCCACTCCGGCCCCCCACTGCCTTGAATGAAAAGAGGACAGATGGCAGCCACCTTCCCCTTTAATTAGGAAGGGCGTCTCACAAGGGAACGGCAGACTTGCTTGGCACCATCCTTAACAAGAAAAGTTTCGGTGGGAATGTTCTGCTCGTTCACCCTTCAACCTGGTCCCCATTTTTAGTTTACAAATTGAAGCCCTGTACACTGAACAGTATAACATCAGAATGTCCATCATGCCACTATCATAAGGAAGATATTTAAAAATGTTTGCTGACACAGGAATCCTCAGATGTTCACACGGGGTGGGGGTGGGGCGGGGGCCTAGACTATTTGAGATGATGTTGGCCATGTTCAGTCTCATCTCTACAACTTAGAGGTAAAGGGGATTCTGTGCCACTGCTGCTAACTTAATCCCTCCCACATGCCACAAGAGATTCAGACGCGAGACACCTCTTCAGCTTCCCACTCTGTACTGCTGCCTCTTCTACCCTCAAGAGCATTCTACAGCAACGGCGGTTCCCTCCATAAAAAATTTAATTACAAATCACAAACCATACTGTTGCTGTGTTCTGCTTGCAAAGTCAAAGTCACAGAACTTTGTATTAAAATTGAATCAAGCCACGTGTAGAGACAGACTCAATTCAGAAACCCAATGGGATCACAGATACAGTCCCGTTGTAGATTTAAGCTGCCATCACAGGCTCCTATGTAGGTGATGATGCTTTTTTATATTCCAAAGGCTAAAAATCTTTCTCTCCAGATCTACAAGGTACGAAGCCTCCTAACAGAGAAAAAGTTGTTTCTCTTGACAGACTAGATCTCTATCCACTTTATCCTAACTTAATATTTTTTAAACATCACTAAATATTGTGTGTCCCTTGGCACCTACAGATTTTAAAATTATTCCCTCCTGATTGCGAACCCCCTCATCACTGGTTTTGGCACAGTTCCTGTTAGGGGGTCAGAGAGACTGCCTGTACACCTGCCCTGAGGACACACACCATTCCTGCTTCCAAAGGAATCAGGCAGTGAAATGGGCTATTTAGCTGAAGGAGCTCCGGTACAGCATGTGAAAAGCTTGCCTGTCATTGTCACTTAACTGAGACAGAAGAGCCAGTGGGGTGGGGAGCGAGCAACCGAGCCTGTCTTGATAATACTCATCTCTAAAGTAAGTCAGCATCTTAGATATAGGAAGACAGAAATGGTTAAAGAAGCAATTACATCTCCCACTTCCAAACAAAATGGGGAAACGTGGCCCTCGCCAGGCACCGAACATCTAACATTGTTAAAAACGGAAAACACGAAGACGAGACTGAAACGAGACTGAACAAACAACAAAATCCCAACTTACTTGGCTTTCCAGCTGCAAGCGGGTTGTGTGCCAGGCGGCCAGCACTTGCTTCCTCTAGACCCTGCTCTCCCTTTAGAGGCCGTGCGTGTGCTAACACACCCTGAGTTGCTGTGGATCACCAAAGCGCCTGTGCTTCTCTCAGTGCCTCAAGCTCACGGTTCTGAGAACCAGGAACCCCGGGGCAGACTGAGATGACCTCTGGATGCCACGTGGCTCCACTGTTGTTGTCACTACACAGACACACACATACCCCTAGACAACCACTTGTTACCTCCAGTACCCTGAGACCAACATATCTGCCCCTGTGACTCCACTCGCTGGCAGTCTCAGGTTCAAGGATGGAAAGTGCCTGACGACAAGAGCCGCGCAATCAGCAGTATTCTGCACCATTAGCTTTCTTTAGCTTGGACACTGTCCCGGTAAAACCATACAAGACTAAAGGAACCACATTGCTACTGAACGTGACTGCAACCTACCATGATTTGACATCTACCATATATTTAAAATCCTCAGGTCAGAAAACATCAAGTTGGGGTGTGTAGAGGGGTGGGAGATGAAACTGGAAAGAGTTATTGGGAGAAGGGAGTAGAGACGATGAAAACACATTATATGCCTGTATGAAATACTCAACGAATTAACAGAAATATATTTTAAAAAGCAAACACGAAATAGAATTCTAGATTATTTCACTCATTAAAAACAGAAAAAGTAATCTTTATAAAATAACCAGTAACGAAGCTCATCTGGATAATTTGTTTCTTTTTAATCCAGAAAGAAAAAACCCATACATATAAATGTGACGTTTGTTTGGAAAATTACTTCATCCATGTGCTGTCCAGCTCGTAAAAACAAGCCTCCTTTCCAGCAAAAGGGGACACTTTGACCTTGTTTACTGCAGTGTTTTGAAACCGCGGTCTCGTAACTCCTGACATCACTGGCCATGCATTAGCACCTTTGCTGCTGCTGGCTGCACAAGCTGCTCCAGCTGCCTCACAGAGCCCACGGGTGAACGAACCCCACAGCACGGCCAGGACAGTGGCAGTAGCATTTGTACCCACAATGCACACATGAGACCATCATGAAATGCCCCAGTTTTCTAATCATTCTTACAGGAAAGCAAACGCACACATGGGACATTAGATTATAAGTCCGTACCCAGTCCTGCCTGTTCTCTTTCCACCCAAAAGACTGGCTTCCTCCTTCACCTCCGCCATATTGGCAAGAATTCCTGTCCAGAGCTTCACCAAAGGTCTGGCCTCATTTCCATCCGCATGTAGCTCCCCACAAATTTTCCTGATAAAGATTAAATTTTTACAGTATCAAAGTAATTCACAGAGTGCTGTGCTGAGGTAACAGACAGAACACACGTTTGGTGCTGCATTTAAAGCTACTTGCTTAAGTAAGGAACTGCCTCTTCTAAGGCTGACACACTGTTCTCTTGCCTTCCTCAATTCTTAATGTGAATATGTTAAAGCAAAGAAACGCTTTAACTGGACTTGCACTCTAAGTGCATCTGTGGGAACCCTGTCCATCACCCTCCTGAATTAAAATTAAATCCTGACCCTTAATGCTCATGCCGTTTTACACAGTAACAAGAAGCCCACGTTAACTTACGTGATGCCAACTGAGAACTATCTTGGTTCCTTTGCTAAAGTCACCTATAAGCATCAAGCCCTTAAACTACAGCCACAGAGGCTGAGAGAATACAAAATACGTACCAGAGCCGTGAGTGGCACTGTTTCTCAGAGAGGGGTAAACAGAAAACGCCAGTTAACAACATAAAGCCAGGCTGAAGAACCGAAAGCCCCAAACACCAAGCTGCTATGCCACGCAAACTTCAAGTCTCCTGTGAGGAAAGGTGATAGACTTTAAGATCCTGCCAGCCAGAAATGAAGATCGCAGGGGCTCCATGGCCAAGCACACTTGGGAAACAGAAATCGTTACCTTCCGAGAGCAGCAGGCCCTTCGTTTGGATCATGAAGAAGTGGGTGGCTCTCTCGGTAATCAGAACCGTTTTGATTTCCTCCAGCGGAACCACCCCCACAGACTATCTGGTTGGCATGTTACTTTTTATAATGAAAGCAAAGTCTGATTCAATCTCAAAGGAAAGGGATGAAAAAAAAAACCAACAACCTAACAGCCTCTTGGCTAGGGAACCACACATTCAGGATTTAGTATCAAAACAGAACAAGAAAACAACATTTTCCTCAGAGAGTTTCTGCTTCTAGGTATTTAGGCCGATTTACACTTTATGTAATCTTGATGGCTCAATCAGGAAGTGAGAATTTTAAGTGCGTGTGTTATGGGCGGGAGGAGTCACGTGACCCACAGCAAAGACAATTAGGCAGTAGATTAGCACAGCGAGAAAAAGAAACTTAACAGGCATGTATAAATAGTATCCTTGGGATATACGGAGCCACAAATGGACCGTGGCCTCTGTGAAATAAGGATTTGTTTGGAAGCTTTGAAAACAAGTCTCCCAGACTGTTAAAAAACAAAAAACAAAAACACCAAGTGAGATTAAAGCAGCACACAGAGAAATGAAAGCTTAATTATGAAAGGGACTGTTTCCTTGCAGATAACGTCCATGGAGGTATGTATAAGGCTATTCTTCAGTATTCATAGAATACAGAATGTCATCAAATGAAACCAAGTTGTAATTCCTTATAAACATGTATTATTTTCTCTCTTGCATAGTGCTGTGTAGTCCTGGCAAACTGTTCAGATTTATCTGGGTTCTACAGATTCAAGGAGGCACTGTACAGTACTATGGCAAATACATTTTCAAGGGGAAAATGTTATAAAGTCCTAACATTTTCACTAGAGTATCTGAGTCTATAAAAAGGCTTCATTAAACAGAGTGTGAACCACCCTTGTGAGTTATCTAAGTTATACCCGATATCAGACCATACCAATCACTCCAAGACAAAAAGCACCGAGTATAAAGGACAGTGGGCTTTGCATTATAGAAATCACCTGAGGTATAGTCTTTGTGCCACTTTTCTACATGAGAATGTGTCACTAAAAACACTGGAAATCAAAAAGATTTGGCTGGCTGCTGTTTCATTTCTCAACGTGGTTCCCACTACTAATACATTCCTAAGCAGTCACCTATTAATAGCAGGCATTTGCTCCTGGCCATTCCTTCTATCACTTTAATTCGTCCTGTTATAGTTTTATCTTAGCCTTTGAGAAACACTTATGATACAGCTATAGGCAAGAGGCAGAGCGGGTGAGGAAAGAGACAGATGATCAGTCCTGGATCGCCTCTGCCATTAGTCCACCTCTCCTTACTGCTTATACACACAAGGGAAGAAATAATCAGGGGATAGATCTTTCAGAGAGGATGTTTATGACAGATTAAGAGCAGCCAGGGAAATTAAGCAGAAATTTGCCCAAGGTGAGTGCTCGGTGACACCAGCCTCATCTTACAAAGCTTGGTCTCATACCCACTGATTGGACCACAGCAGATCATGTGGGCCTGGCTCTGAACCCTGCCTAGACTACAACTTTAGAATCAAGCTGAGCGTGCATAGCTTTCCCCCTCTTCTGTATGTCGAGAGAAATTAGAGAAGTTAAACTTTCCTGTTACACAGAGCTGGCAGACAGCTGAAATCAGAGCCAAGATGTCTGACTTCCCTAGGCTGGGGCTCTGTCACCATATTCTACTTCTTCCCATCTGCCACAGTTACCACAAATAACCAAGTCAGCTAAGGTGTAGGTCTGACTCTACACACCTGAGGTCTTGATCCCCAACCCTTTCCTTGTTTCTAACCTCTGGCTCCACTGGCCTGTTCTGGCTGGGAGGGGCAGGGCCAGGGTGTAGCCTCATGGTTGGGAGGGGACAGGGTAGTATGGGCCAAGGGAAGCCCCTGAAAGGGTTACAGGGCCCTTTCCCCAGCTCCTCCTCCCCTTTGGGATGCAGTCTCATCTTCCCCAGTGAGACAAACAAGACACTTCAACAATAAAAAAGAAATTTTGCTTTGCTTTGTAACACACCTACACTGGGAGTTGGAAGGAAGTCAGGAACATAATATTTGGCAACTTCCACTCCGTAACACTCAGCAAAAATATCTCTATAGAAATTGATGCTAATGGTTATCTTATAAATATTTCTCAGCTCTAATAAAATTATATTGTTTATGCCTCTTCAAGACCTTAGGATATAATAATACATGAAGATTCACAGTAACAAGACTAAGAGAATAGAAATCAAAATGCCACAGTGGCTGCCTTTGTGTAGTGCTATTGCGTATTATACTTTTCCTGTAGCTTACAAGTTATTTATAACTGTCATACCTTTCATAACAATATTACAATTTTAGGGCTGACAAATGAAGAACCTGTTACTATACCAGTTCAATTGCAAAATGCAAGATATAGGCAGCCGCCGACGGCTACTGTACTGCTAAGGTGTTTCCTTTGACTTGTGGAGTTTCAGCATGCCTTCAGAGAGCAGCAGCCAGCACTGCGCGGGGATGGGAAGTAAGCCTCTCTCTCCACTACCCTATGCTCTCCACACAACTCTGTGAGAATCTTGAGAACAGAACATTACTCTTGGCCCCCAACTGCCATTGTGGTTTTCTGACTCGGTAGTATGAATGCAATGTGCACATGGTGGAAGACACACTTGGAACTTTGACCTTCTGGTCTCTAGTCAGAACTCTCCTGTCAGGTAATGCTGGGCCCTGCAGCTCCCTGCCAGCCATGTGATTTTAAGAGCAAAAGACGACACTGCATGCCGGGCGGTGGTGGCGCACGCCTTTAATCCCAGCACTCGGGAGGCAGAGGCAGGCGGATCTCTGTGAGTTCGAGACCAGCCTGGTCTACAAGAGCTAGTTCCAGGACAGGCTCCAAAACCACAGAGAAACCCTGTCTCGAAAAAAACCAAAAAAAAAAAAAAAAAAAAAAAAAAAGACGACACTGCATTGCTCAATGATGATGTTCACTGGCATAGCAACAGACGGCAATTTTTTTGGTGTGTAATGAATGCATGTATATACAGCCACATGTGTGCCTATGTGCACATATGCTGATCACAGTAACTTCCAGCTATGTTCCTCTGTTGCTCTCCACCTTGATTTCTGATACAAGTTTCTCACTGAACCTGGAGTTTGTTGTTTCAGTGACTCTCCTGCCTGTCCCCACTGTCAGCTGAAGTTACAGGGACATACCACCATGAAAAGCAGTTATGTGGGTAATAAAGACTCAAATTCAGGTCTTCATGCTGGCACAGCAAGTCTACATACTCCTCAGCCACCTCCACAGTCTTCTTTTCACTTCTTATGGTGAGACGGGAGTTCACTAAGTTGTCTAAGCTAACCTTGAATGCACTGTAGCTGAGGCAAAACCGTGACCTTGCATTCCACTGTCTCAGCCTACAGAGTAGGCGGGATTCCAGGCCTTTTCTGCCTTTTCAACTTTCGTTGAGTTTATGCACATATAAGTTTTCTGTTTTAAGTTTTTTGTGCTCGGGTAATGTTCTGAGCATCATGTGGAAGAGAAAACAGACAAAAGAGGAAGACAAGAATCCATGACAAAAGCAGGTGTGCTGGGATCCGAGATCGGGAAATCTTAGATCTAATTAACTTAAGACAAGGAATCCAACACTCACCTTCACAATTACCACCAAAACCGGAGGCTACCTCGCTGTGCATCAGTGAAATGTGTCATGCACAATGGAATATTACTAAGCCTTAGGAAGGAAAGAACCCTTTCATTACAGGGATGGGCCCTGAGGATGTCTGAGTGGCATGAAGACAAACGTGTTGTGATCTGATGCATATGAGGTCCCTATAATAAAGTCACTGAGTTGGCAGTAGACCAGAGATTCCTCATGGACCAAGTTTGGTGTTTAAGGAATACATACATCATGTTCTGATGAAGAGAACTCTGAGAAAGAAAAAAGTGTAATATGTAATTCAAAACTTTTTAGAAGTTATTTTCAAATGAGTAATTTGGAGTTAAAATGGGCAGTGGCTATGGTTCAAAGCTGCCAAGGTTTGGGAGAGAAGCTGATGACTTATCTCAAGTGGCTGAGAAATGGTAAAACTGGTGAGATGCTAAGTACAGGGAAGGATGCTCAAATGGGAATTTTTGACTCAAGAGCAGGACTGGTGTGATGCCCAAGATGTGAGGAAGCATTCATGCCTGTCTATGAGCAGCACGGTTGCTCTGGGGGGGAGAAGTCAAGTCCAGACAACAGAAATACAGAGGCATGGGAAAACAGGGCTCTACTACATCCGTGTTCAGGAATTGGTCCAAGCAGGTGTGAGTTAAGAGGCTGAGGTCAGATATAAGGAATCTTGTACGCAAACCTAGGAGGTGAAGTTCAGTCTCTTGACCACTGAAGGTTTAGAGGGGAATGGAGATGAACAGACTCCATTTAGGTGGCTCTGGGGACAGGAGAGGCAGAACCATGGGTATTATCCCAGGTTCTCTGCAGAGAGGGCTGGCAGTTTAAAGCACGCAAATGGGGGCACCCATGGGGTAGGTGACAGCTGTGCACAGAGGGAGGTAAGAGCTACTAGTCGGCAGCTCTGGAGCACCAGCCAACTCCAACTATACTGCTCCCCATCTCAATTCTCCACGAAATATGGAAATTGCCTGTGTTTCATGGTATGCACTCTGCACACGCGTGCACTGGGGCAGAGGTGGTGATGCATACTTCCAGTTATCTTTTACATCTTCAAAATCATTGCCAGTCACAAAATCCCTGAGCAAGCACAGGCCATCTATTGAATCAGCTTCCTGTGTCCAAATAAATGGCACTTTCACTTCTACTACTTGTTAATCAGAGCAATGAAAATCAAACCTAAGCTGGTCAGCAGCAAAGCTTTATTTGCATCTCAAAAAATAGGTACTCTATCTCAGCAGAATACGTAACAGAACTGGTCACCAATGAAAACATTTGACGTAGAATATAAAGTTCAATTATCAAACTGCTATGCATTTGCTGTGTGCTTACACTAAATTAAAAGACAAATGGATCCTAAATATTTTTTTTCATTTAATGAAACACATTTGCATTCCACAATTAGAAACAATACAAACATTGTGTGTGTGTTCGCCCATGTATGTACACATGCAAGTCAGAGGTTAGCATTAAGTATCTTCCTCTATTAATCCATCTAATGCACACACACACATACACACACACACACACTTTAAATTTTATGGTGTTTTTGCCATGGCTGTCAAGTCCCCTAGAACTCGTTACAGACAGTTGTGAGCTGCCATGTGGGTGCTGGGAACTGAACCTGGGTCCTCTAGAAGAACAGTCAGCGGTCTTATAGATGAACTGGTCAGTGAATCCCAGGGATCCTTGTCTCTGCAGCCACGCACCCCACCCCACAGTGAGTGTTACAGATACAGGCATGAACCTCCTGCCACTGGCTTTTATGTGGGAGCTGGGATCTGAACTTGGGTCTCCATGGTTGCTTGACAAGCACTGTACTTGCCGAGTCACTTCTCCAGCACCGGAGACACGTATACTGTAAGAGCACAGTCACACTAATGCATATGTCCTCTTTAAAAACGGTGTCTGAATGTCTAAGGGTGGTTTCTAATTGGTACAAGAAAAAGTCAATGGTGCAAACATCAAAACAGTATTTTTGATACTAAATTCTTTAAATGTAATTACACAAGTACGCTCAGAAACACTGATGAAAAATGAAATAAGGGGCACTGTGTTTATCTTGAGAGCACTCAAGACTTCCCTGTGGCTTTTTGCGACCCTTTCATTAAAGTCAGCTTGAAAAATTCCCCACAACTAGGAAAGAACCTACAAATCCAAGCAACAACAGCAGCAAGCATGCAAAACATAAGCACGGGGAAAGTCTGTCTTACAAGCCTACTCCATTTTCCCTTTCATTCTCAGCTGTCAAGCACTGCAGAGCGGAACAAAGGGACCCACCCCCAGCAGCTCCAGGGATGCGAACCCACTATGGACCAAGCAGGGTCACTGATGTCCGAATCAATGTATTATAACCTTCTTTGTACAAGGTGCCTGATACCGTTTAATAAAGACTAACGAGCTCACGGGATATAACTGCATCCTGGGCATTAGCCTAGGTCCTGGGTGGCACTGTGATGTCACCAATCTTTCTCCAATGAACTTGCCAATACTGTCTACAGGAGACACGGGCTGGAGGCACAGATGCAAAAGATCTCTGATCTGGTCTGACAGACAGACGGAAGCCCGAAAGTGACACGGTCATTGGTATCACACTGACCCACTCCCTGCGCCACATGGGGCTACCCATCAGACATCTTTCAAGCCCACAAGGCTGCACTCTAAATTCGAGGGACTGAAGTGCAGAGCAGTCCCATGGGCTTAAAGCAGTGGAGTTGGGACAGAAAGCATCCTTGTTTAGTATCTGCTTCTCCAGAAAGGAAACAGGCAGAGATGAAGCTTGCGACTCTAACTTCTCTGGGAATATTATGAATGAGAAAAGGGGAGGCGCAAGGAAGGGTTTCTCCAGGAGGGAGGGTCTAGGGCCCAGAAGCAGAATAGGTTAATAGGGAAGAATGGAAGACATGGGGAGCCCAAGGCCAGGAGCTGGGGAGGGCAGGAGTGGGGGATGTCCAGAGAGGGTCTCATGAGGTTATGCCGTGTGGCGTGGAAAAGAGCTCTCTCCTCCATCAGCCTGGGAATGCTTCAGCACTGGGCAGGTGACCCGTGTGAAGATGTCACAGAAACATGACGCTATCGGAGGGTTTAACAAGCATCATGCTGCACACATGGAAGAATATCCAAGAGAGAATATCCAGAGAATGGACAGGACCACTCTCATGGAAATTTTGGTCAAAGACAATGGAAAGGAGGTGGATACACTGGAGACCATAGCAGTTAGATGTGGGAACTGTTGGTACATAAAGTTTTGACCAGATTTGATTTCAAAGATGGAGAAGGATCTAAAGGGGCCCAATGGATATAGTAAGTAACAGAGCATAGGCTTGGGTAACCTGTCAGTCGGGAACCAGTTAGGTGAGAGGCACCATGTAAAGCACTGTAGGGAGATGCCCACCTGGATTTAAGCAGGTGGATCAGCAGAAAGACCCACCTTGGCCACTTCTCCCAGACACCGCACTCATTTTGCTTTTGCCAGACACTGCTCAAGAGAGAAGAAGCAGGCCAGGAGCTAAGCACAGACATACAAGTCCAAACACAGGCTCGGAAGGTGGTATTCCAAGTTGAGTGAATGTTATTTTTCTTAAGCACAAGAAAAGATGTGAACTTAGACTCCCTGTTTCCTCGTAAAGTCCTTGTGTAGAGAGAGAAGAAATTCCAGTGATTAATATAAGGCTCTCCTGCTGTTTTCAGGACATGCATCTCCTAGGAGCGCTGAAAGAAGCCTCCAATTCCACATCCTCTGGGTGAGAAAGGAGTAATACCAAGGCCTGGCTTGCTCAGCTGGGAGCAGATGGATGAATGCAGAGGTCAATGTACAGAGCAGTCCACACATTCTTGCTTTCGATCCTCTTAAAGCATACCTTCTGTTCTTTCAGCATGAAAATAGCACTAATTTTAAGAAAGACAGGCTGTGAACCAGGCATGACTCTGTGCCCTCTGACTGCTTTAACCCACCCTGGAAGCAGGCACTCCAACTGTTCCTGCACTGGGTGAAGTCCCGAGCAGACATCTCTATTCTAGCCAGCACAAGTTCCTGCACTGGCCACTCCATGAAGATGCCAAGTTGAAGTCAAAAGCCCAGAGAACATCAAAAGAGATGGTTCCCTGCCCACTCGCTCTTCTAACACTCAGGGTGCTAACATCCTCCACAGGCCATGGGTAAAGGCTGGCCATGAACTAGAGTCTCCAAAACACAAGTCAAAACGAATGTGTCCTATTTTTAAGTTACTCATCATATTTGAGGTATTTTGTTTCAGGCTTACTTACTATAGCAGAATAGTTTTGGTGTCTTTCTTACACTATTATTAATACTCTTATGTTTCAGGTCAAAGAATTTTTTAATATTAATATATTCAAATTTTAAAAATCCTGAATTATATTTTAAGAATAGTAAAACTTGTATGAAAGTTTCCCAGTCAGTATACAGGGTTTGTGTAACTCAGTTCTGCTTTTGTACTTGCTATTAAAATACTCTGTTTCACAATCTGTTTTATAAGAAAAACACTTTAGGAATAAGTAGATTTTTTGGACTTGATCATCTACTAGATTAAGTATCAAATCAGTTACTTTGCAGTTTACATGCATCTAAGTTTTAAAAGATGAAACCAGAAGTTGATATCTTTGTTCTTCCTGAAGACACCTGCAGGCTTGGGATGGATCTAAGCTTATGGTACATTTGTCTGCACAGATAAAAACATAAAATTTGGGGCTGGAGAGATGGCTCAGTGGTTAAGAGCATTGGCTGCTCACAACCTCCTATAATGGGATGCCCTCCTCTGGCATGCAAGCATACAGATAGAGCATTTATACATATAAAAATAAAGAAAAGAAAAGAAAACACTGCACTTACCATGGAATCATGGGTCTTATGGGATCCTTGGCAGGACCATCATTGGAACACAGGTACAATAATTCCTCAAACACAGCTTCTGTCACTCATCTCCAGCACTGTCCATTACACGCAAGTTACAAAACCACAATCACACTTGAAGCCTAAGGATGACGGGGCGACCAATGGCAGCTGTTCCCAGACCTAGGTCATACATACATATAAAACTTCTGTTTTGAGACAAAGTCCCACTTTGTACTCTGGCTGTCCTGAAATTCCCTATGAAGACCAAGCTACTCTTCAAGTCAGAGATCTGCCTGCCTCTGCATCCCAAATGCTGGAGTAAAGCTGTGTGCCACCCTCCCTGTATATTTTTAACTTTTATAAGCATATAATCCACTGTACACCTTTATTCCATCATGACACTTCCATACGTGTACATAATGTACTTTGACCATATTCATTCCTTCCTCTTACTCCGCTTCTCTCCAATTGCTCCCTTCTTCCACAGGCTTTAGTTTTCATTTTAAATCTTCATTCTGCATGAAGGCAAATGGTGTTTGCTTGAGTCTGGCTTATTTTGTTTAGTGTGAGGGTCTCCATTTGCATCCAGTTTCTTGCACAGACATGATTTTGTTCCTTGTAACTGAACAACGCTCCATTGCACATGTGCACCACATTTTCTTTACCCATTTATGTGTTGGACACTAGGCTGAACCCATAACTTATTAAGAGTGCTCCGACTAACATGGGTGCAAAGGTGTCTCTGCTGTGCGCTGACTTTGATTCCTTTGGGTGTATCCCAGGAGCAGTGGGACTGGGTCATATGCTAGTTCTATTTTTAGGTTTTCGAGAACCTCTATTTAAATTTCCACAGTGGCTGCAATAATTTACATCCCACCAATTTTGAGTAAGGGTTTTCTCTACAGCCTCCTCGCCAGCACTTGCTGATTTCTGATTTCCTGATGACATCTGGGGTGAGATGAAATCTCAATGTGGTTTTGATTTGCATTTTCCTAATAGTTGAAAATGCTGAGTTTTTTTTTAATGTACTTACTGGCCATTTTATACAATAGTTTGGGTCCCTTTGATATAGAGCCACACATGTATGTACAGCTACCAACAACAGTGCCTAGATAAGTCAATGAGGAAAGTAAAGACCTTTTATAAGTCACACAGTAAAGTTGATACAAAGGAAGTAAAGCTTCCTGCATGCACAGGACAACTAACTGGAGACTCATGACTGGCCTAAGCATAAATCTAAAGGAACACACTGGAGGAAACTTCACAGAGTTGGGGACAAAGATTATTTAGAAAAAAAATATGTACCAATAGTTGAAATAGTTCAAAAGTTTTTGTTTAAATTTTAAACTTCTCAGCAGAAGGTACTTTGTAATTTACAAACTAGCAAATAAAGTTCAGGCATAATGATATATACCAATTACTCTACAATTTGGGAGGCAGAAGGCTCAATAGCTCAAAGTCAGTCAGGGAAATAAAGCAAAGTAACAAAAAAAGAAAAAAGTCAAATGACTTGAACAGACACTCCAAAAATATGATATGTAGATTGCCAGCAATTACATGCTATTCATGAAGAAAATGCAAACTTTGAAACCCTAATGATATACCACTTGATATCCAAGAGAATGAGCTAACATAGAAAATCAGTAACATCCATAGCTAGGAAGGAACCGAGTACCTGGAACTCAACCTGCTTACTGGTCTAATACATAAAATGATACGATTACTTCAGGGAATGGCTAAGAAGCTCCTATAAAGGTATGCAGGGCCCATAAATCCAAAAAGAATAGAAAAACCACTCCCAATGACTTGATATTCATAATAGCTAAGAAGGCAGGAATCATGCAGAGATCAGGAAGAGCCACAAACTGAGTCTCCACAGCAGTATGCAGAATACTGCAGAAGAATAAAGGAAAATGAAGAACGGACACACAGCAGTAAAAGATTCTGGGTGAAGACACTACCTAGCTAGGAGTTCCCACTCTGACTCAATCTGTGCGGGACTAGAGTAACAGAAATGTTTAAGCTAGCAAGGGGGAAGAATTAGGGAGAAGCACAAGGGACACAACATAAAGGAACTACTGGCGTATGAGTCCCGTTAAAAATCTGTGTACTTTCCCATGGTAATTCATCAACTGTGTCAGGGGAGTTCAAGACCTGATTAATCGCGATCTACTTTTCCTACTTCATTGCATACATGGGCTTAGAGGCTCTTGGCAAACAAATGGGGACGTCTAGAAACATCTCACAGAATAGGAGGAAGTGGGAGGGTTTATGCTTCTCAGGGGATGACCGCCATGGATGTAAGGAAACCAAGCAGCAATGGAGCCACAGGTCAGAATAACAACCACTACTTTTATAGATTTTAATGACTAGGTTGGAACCAGCAGCTGAGAATCACTCTGAAATCACAGCACTTCACACTTTCATCCAATCAGGGGATTCCTAAGTTAGCTTTCAGGAACCCCATTTCTGTCATGATGTCCCATTAACTAACTCTTTTCCATGACTCAATACCACATGCTACTGAATCCTGAAGCTCTCAAGATTCAATGCATTGAAGGCTTGGTCCTAAGTTCTTGATGGTATCAAGCGGCAGACAGAACCTTTAAAGGGTGGAGGCTAGTAGACAGAAATTAAGTCATTAGGAAGAGCTCATGAAGCGTTATGCTGGGACTCGCACTGTTCTCTTTTCACTTCTCAACAACCATGACGTCAGCAACTCCACAGTCATGTGCTGCTTCAACAGAGACTCAGCACAGCAGGCAGACTACCTGTAACCAGAACCACGAGCCAAACGCATTCCTTCCTTCTAAGTGGATTATCTTGGGTATTTGTCACTGTAAGAGAAAGCTAACACTTATTTACTTAATTGTTTTGGTTTAATTCTGATAAATCACCTAATGAAGGTCTTGCCATTTTAAGACGGTGGTGTGCTGCAGGGGTGGGTGCTGCAGGGGTGGGTGCTACAGAAAAATCCCCTTACAGTTATGGAAAGGTATTTCTGCTGTTTATCTTGGTTCCCTCTCTATAACTAAGAATATCACTGGATGCAGGACACCCATACATATACTTCCACACCTTATACACACAGGTCAGAGTCTGAAAGCTTTGCTCAAATGTGTGGAGGGTAAAATGGAACCCAATATGCTAAGCAGCTCACATTCTGAACTCAGTGCCTGACAGACACTGAGGAGGGTCAAGTGACTTCATTCAGAAGAACCCCTATAAGGTTCACAAAAAAAAAGAAAAAAGAAAGCAAGTGATATGGGACAGACGTGATAAGAAGACCAGAAAGGAGGCAATAGCAATGTTTGGTATTCATCCCATGCCTACTTCCTGTGCTTGTGAGGAAGAACAGATCTTATTCACCTAGCAGACGAAATGAAAATAGTGAGGCCATTCTCTAAGATCAGGCAAGAGCTTCACAGGGACTAAACTACTAATGTAGCTATGAGAACCCCCAAATCGAGTCCTCACTCCAACTCTCGGTAACTCTCCAATACCACAGTATTGGGAGCTCCCCATGTCTATTCAGAAGGAACTTTGATACAAATGAAACCACAAAAAGAGAGAGGCCGTATCAAGAAGAAACCAAGGTAAACAACAAACAGACCCTGGGAGCAACAGAAACTGTAAGATAGCAAGGAGTTTCTTTTCTAAAAAGAAAAATCTTTCATTAGTGAATTTGACAAACTATAATCACATCCATACAATATCAAGACATCATCCAAATAAAAGGCCCACAAAATTAAAAAAAAAAAAACCAACAAAAAAACCCACACAAGCCCAAGAGCAAGAACTACGGAACACTATTCTGGTCTGCCCAGCCCCAAGCTGCGACCCTGAGGTTCAAAGGGCTGTCTAGTCCGTCTCTTCCCCATGGTGAGCTAGGCTGACAGGACTGTCGCAAGTGCAGAACAGAATGCACAGAACAGGTTTACCGTGAGAGGACAGGGACACAATGTCCCACAGCAAGAAAAACCGTGTCTATTTTTAACTTCTGGCTCGTTTACACCATGACAGGTAAACCTCATTCCACACCTGCTTTTCCTTTCTACAGAGAGGGAGCACCCTACAGACCAAGCGAGCAATGGAAAGAATAAAGTGCACAGGGCCAGACACCCACGGGGAAGACAGTGCTGGGGGAGCACCCTCGCCACACTGCCCTTCCTTCTAAGGCGACAAGAGCAGTGGGATCCGTGTTTCGAAACCCTACTCACCACAGAGCCCTCTTTAAAAGAAACCAGCAATGTGTATTTGTACTTGTGCGCAGGTGTGTACGCATGCCCAAATGCTCCTGAGTGAGCACAGGCACAAGGGCCCTGTCAACAGCCTCAGCGGAGGTCCTCAACCTTGTCAGAGACAGGGTCTGCTGTGATCTGTCTGTGTGCGTGCCAGGCTAGCTGGGACCCAAGTTTCCATGGGAGCACTGGCACTACTAGTGTGTACCACTCTCCATTTTACCCGCTGAGACATGACCCTAGCTCCCAAAGCCCTATTTTTCTAAGAAAAAAAAAAATCTGTCATATGGTACTACTCCAAAATAAAATCCCATGTAATATATATATATTTTTTTTCTGGTTTTTCGAGACAGGGTTTCTCTGTGGCTTTGGAGCCTGTCCTGGAACTACTCTGTAGACCAGGCTGGTCTCGAACTCACAGAGATCTGCCTGCCTCTGCCTCCCGAGTGCTGGGATTAAAGGCGTGCGCCACTATCGCCCGGCAATCCCATGTAATATTAATTAGTCCATAGACAGCTTTTAAAAAGCTTAAGGCAATTCCCTAGATTCAACATAAAAGGAAAAAAGCAATATATAATCAAAATATTCCTATTTCAATATATAAAGAGTTCCAGGTTTGATTAAACCTTGGATACAGGGAGTCAGGTGGGACCCTCATGACGGCAGCAGCAAGAACACCTGTTACCAATTCTGCTGTCTTGAGCTCCACATGAGAACTCAGCGTCAGGTAGAAACCAGACCTGACTCCTGACCCTGCCCTTTGACCTCCGCAAACGTGCAGCACGTGGGCAGACAAATGTTAATTTTAAAGTTTTTAAAGCAGTCAGATAAAAGAGTGAGCTACTGTTAGACGACAAAAGGAGAGAGGGCACACTCTATATAAAAATGCTAAAGGTTTTGTTTTATGAAAAAAGTGGCGCTAAGTCTAGTGTAAGGAAATTATAAACTAACATTTCACTACACGAACACCTAACGTAAAGTCACGTGGGGCACTGGGCAAGTTTTCTGTATGGGGCTCACCCCTTAAAATACCCTTATCCTATAATCAAAATACCCTCACACATTTCCACTACAGGGGAAATCCCACTTCCTGAGAACCCAGGCAAAGACCACACTGAGAATTAGTGCTCCAAAGTCAAAGCATCAACAGATCTAAGAAACAGATTAACTTAATACAAAATGGCCAGGAAGAAGTTACTTTGGATTTATGTCATTTATTATATATATGATCAACACCATTTCCTCTTTCTGAACTCAGAATCATTAGTTGCTCCAAACAGGACGTGGAGTGGAAAGTTCTCTCTCCCTGTAACATTCACTTAGGGAGCACAAAGTGATTCCAATTTGAAAAACAAAATTGAAGATTCAAATCTGGCTAATTAATGAGACTAGGGAGTTTTCAGAGAGCTCTAGGGCTCTCGCTTCCTCAAAACAAGAATTAATGCATTCTTTCACATGTGGCCAGCACAGGAAGGGGGAGCCATTTACTGTAAATGCCTCTCTGATGCAATCCAACCACCTCTTTCAAAGACAGAATTCATCCAAGAAGCCTTAGTCGCTTCTAGAAAAATGCCATCACTCTGAATGTACACACACCAAACCACATGCCTAGAGACAAGAGATGAGCAGGCTCGGCCCACAGAAAACAAATGGGGAAGAGAGATCTTGGCTTCCTGAAATCCAGCAGTGTTATTTCTGAGGTTGGCCTTTGAGACAGGAATGCCTGACAGACATGTTACCATCATTGTTTCATAAATCAAGAGCAGGGAGATTTCTCCTCTGCCTACTTGTGAAAGCACTTCCTGAAAATGTGGGCCTCTGGTTTAGAACCAGGAACCCTAGGCGTAATTAGTAACTTAGCAACTGTGACTACTAAAGAGATTTCAGCTACAGAACAACAAGAAGAATACTATAATTTAAAATCTGAAACTGAAAGGACAGCTCGAAGAGGCTGGGTCCCACACGAAGAGAGCGGGACTGAGAAGTGCTCAACAGCACTTATGTAGAAAAACCCAAGGAAAGCAGCGTGGAGTTCTTCCTAAAAGACTCAGTTCCCTAAAACCCCAAATCTACCCAGAGGAAACTAGGAGAGGATTCCTCCGTTTCTGCTTACCCGGGACACCTTGAATTCTTCTGGGGGCAAGAAGTGTGCAGTTCCTTTTCTGGAGAAGCCAGAGCCGACTCGAGGCTGTGTTCTGCTGAAGATGGGGATTCCCTTGATGAAACCACACAGGGTAATATATGTGGTCTGAGCAAGCCATTGGCTACAGGAGGCCGAGGCGTGTTTAAGTCTGATTTGCCAACTTTCGGGTAAGCCTCTCACAGCGCATCTCAGAAGACGCAGGCTGCACTACAGCCCAGGAGAGTCAAAACTAGACAGGGTTCGTTGTTCCCGTGGCACTCTCCCTAGCCCAGAGGAAACCACAGCCAACCACAGGAGATCTGGCTCCTCCACCAGGCGAAAAAGAATTATGATGTCGACACCAGCAATTTACCAACGAATCCCACACCAATGCCAGGCTTGCTCTCTTTATATGACTGCCTGGGAGTCAGATGCAGGTACAGGCAAGGTATGCATACTCTTAGGCCACTATTTGTAGGCTCTGTAGAGGTGGCAAATTCTGCCAAAAAGTGGTAAAATTATAAAAAGAAATGTTAACTTTTGGTTTCCTTGGTGACCAATAAGACATAAAAAACTAACACTAACAGAAGAGTTGTGTAACTGATCCTTTTAAACAAACGTTTCAACGTGTTTTTGAACCACCTGTGTGCAGACTGCCTCTGTGGGGCCCAGGAGTGTGCTCTTTAGTCAAGCATTATGGTGATTCTCCTAAACTCTGAGGTGTGATGACCATCTTTCCTATCTACAGAACTAAACAGCTGACTGCACACACTTCTGTCTCCCTTGATTCCTCAGTCACTTCACATCAGGACACCTCCAGGAAGAGTGACTGGGTTACCTGTGCCCACCCCACCCCCATGCTGGAGGGGTAAAATGTTTGATGCATTGTGTGCGTGCCTGCATGAGTTCATGTGTACCTCATAGGGACAGGGGTCTTCAGAGGTCAAGAGGACCACAACCCCTAGAGCAGTCAACACTCTCAGCCGCTGAGCTCTGGCTCCAGTCCCACCTCTGCATTTCTTATCTTTGCTTCATCTCAATTTCAACAAGTCTGTGACCATCTAGAAACCTTGGACTTTCCCAACATCTCTCCTCCATCTTCATCAGTTATTTAAACCAATATGCTGGGGAAATCTCATCTTCACAACAGGGACTCAGAATGTTACACAATGTTAAGTATGAAAACTTCTCCATCACAAAAAGGGTTTATCTTATTCTATATGTTGTTTCCATCGGTACTTCTGAATGGGGAGCCCAACTGAGAAAACATGGACAGATCTGCAAATGCCCCTTTGTGTTTCAGGATCACTATCTACCAGGGCATCCTAACACATAGGGAGGAAGCTAACACTTTACTTTGTACTCTCAGCTGATCTAGCTTTTCCTTTTCCTTTTGTTTGGGGGGGAGGGTGTCAGTATTTTGCCTAATAATTAAAATGGGCTGAATCAGAAAAAAGATTCTCATATTTTATGTTAGCACCAAAATTCTTTTCATTCCCAAAATAACATCTCAGGTGAAGGTGCACCACACATTACAAATGGCACCTGAGCACCCTAGGTTGACGCAGCAACCAGAAGACACAAGCCCTTCCGATTTATTCCTGTTTGAACATATCATACCTCAGGTAGTACAGCCAAACCCTTCGACACTTCTTTACACTTTATCAACGCATTCTTTTTTTTTTTCCGATTAATGACGTCACAAGCGCGCGCGCGCGCGCGCACACACACAGACACAGCCGGTACTCGAACCGGTGATCCAGGTCCGTGGGCGGCACTCCCATCCTCTCGGCCAGCCCTCAGACCGCTTATCAATGCATTCTATGTATGCCTTTATGTCTCAGAGTGAGGTATGTCTACGCTTTTTTTAAACCCATGTCAGGTTAAACCTCAGACAAACATCCTACATTCTACAACGAGCTTCAGAGTTCGGTCACACCTCCAACAGGTGTGAACACAAACACCATCTCTACCTGCATCCCTAGTCAGCCTTACCCTCAGTATGAGTTTACGGTCATATTAGAAACATGTTAAGGTATGTTTCTTGATGCGAACATCATCTTGATGCATGAGAGCTGATTATAATTCAACTAAGTTTTATTTCCTAGTATGTTAATCTATGAAGCCCTGCACTATGCAGCAGCCTTTCTGCTAAGGACAGACCCACACAGTAATACTGCCCAGGGATACCAGACTGTCTTTGTTTGCAAAGCATGCCCTGTCACCTCCAGAAAAGGACATCACCTGACATCTTTTTCAGGACATGCCCTGCTCTTAACTGGTCCATGGCTGTAGTGTGAGGCGTCCATATCACAAGCCACAGGCTCATGCACACATTATCAGATACTCAAGGGAAATGGGAACTTCATGTTAGGCAATCATTAACCAAAGGATCTTAATACCACGTCAGGCTAGAGAGCAAAGATCCAAACTCCATCTCCAAGAGTCGGTTATTTCTAGGCTTCCGCCAACAAAGAAACATGAAAGTCCTGTCTGGTCTTCTGGGAGCTGTTTTCTGGTTTTAAAGACATATCTCACCTGAAGAAAAAGCTGCTGTATGTCAAGTGTATGTGCAAAACATGCTTAAAGTAAGAGGAGATGGATGTCTAAGTCTACCCAGGGTCACCAGCTTGGACGTGGGAAGACACAGGGCTCCATAATCAACTGCTGTTTCTAGTAAACACACTTTTAAAATAAATGCATTCTATGTATGCCTTTATGTCTCAGAGTGAGGTATGTCTACACTATTTAAATAAAGAAAATCAGTAGGGAACTTTATATTCCTGTATCCGAAATACACACAGGTACTGAATGATCCGGCATTTTCAAATCCATGCTTAAATCGTTATTTTTAGCAACTGTCTATTTCCCTATGATTCTGGTGTTTAGTTTTGTCCTTAAAGTGAGGAGGAAACACTCTAGCACAGTTAAGAGCATTTAAAACGCCTACCCTTTGATGGGGGGAGAGTCTTCTGTTTTGTGTTAATTTCATTGGTTAAATAAAGAAACTGCCTTGGCCCTTTGATAGGACAGAAAATTAGGTAGAAAACAGAACAGAATGCTGGGAGAAAGAAGCCGAGTCAGGTAGTCGCCATGATTCTCCCACTCCAGACAGACGCAGGTTAAGATCTTTCCTGGTATGCCAGCTCGTGGTGCTACACAGAATATTAGAAATGGGTTAGATCAATATGTAAGAGCTAGCCAATAAGAAGCTGGAACTAATGGGCCAGGCAGTGTTTAAAAGAATACAGTTTCCGTGTAATTATTTCAGGGCATAAGCTAAGCCATGCGGGAGCTGGGGTAGCCGGAATGCAGCCCACCACTGCTCCTCACAACAACCCTTAATCCCGGGGTACGTTCTGAGACCCTCAGTGGCTACCTGGAACCTCAGCTAGCACAGAACCCCACTACATACTGGACTTCTCCTCTGAGTATGTGCCCAAGGTAAACTTTAAACATAAATGAGGCGCAGTAAGGGACTGATAACTAATGATTTAAAAAAAAAAAAAAGATTATTATTACCTGTTGGCTTAGGACTGGAGTTATCTTCCCTTAGGAGCAGGGCTTCTAATGACTGTCAGGGACCCAGGCTAGTCCCCAGAGCTGGCTTCACTCAGATGTGTGCATATGCTGTGTGGGCAGTTGTGAAGAGCAGCTGTGCATCTGTGGAGCAATGCTGGCCATCGCTGGGGAAATGTGCTAAGGATGAACTTCATTTGCTTACATGCAAACGTAAGGAGGTTTAAGCTGGGAAACTTCCTGAGTTAACCACACAGTACGTTTTTGTGACTGCTGACTGTTCTTAGGAGAAGAGAAAATTGATATGCAGATGCGTGCCTACTTCCTACACATGGACTTGACAAGACTATGGCTGGAAAAGTTATCAGGAAGAGAGGGGAACAATGACCAAATGCCTCCCAGTTCAGCAGAAAGGTGTTGTGTTGGATACACCCTGTACCAGGAGAACCAGATGGCTGCAAGACTGACCAAAGGCAGGTTAGGTCTGCTCAGTGGCCACGTGTGTGACCAGGATGTGTGCAAAGCAATCTGGGAACGCTTCTGTGTGGTAAGCTTGGTAAGAAGCTGGTGTCATTACTGCAGAGAAGTAGCTATCTGGTCTGGCTGGTGACTCAGATGGCGAGAACAAGGGCAGGGTTCAGAGCGGTGTCATGCAGTGTGGTCAGCCTTGTGGTGTCCGAGCATGAAGGTAGTGAAATTACTACAGGCATGGGGCTGGCTCAACAGGCACAGGCCAGAGCCTCGGGCAGCCCAGGAAAGCAGCTTGTCTTCAGGTCTTGTCCTCCAAAAAAGACTCTTTAGAAGAGGGAGTTAGGGATTTTAATCTGAAAAACCTGTAGTATTAGCATTGCTAATTTTAAATTACTTATGAAAATGATCAATGAACCTCATCTTGCCATTCTTATCCATTTAAAACACTACACATGGGCTGGAGAGGTGGCTCAGAGGTTAAGAGCACTGACTGCTCTACCAGAGGTCCTGAGTTCAATTCCCAGCAACCACATGGTGGATCACAACCATCTGTAATGAGATCTGATGCCCTCTACTGGCCTATAGTATATATGTAGGCAGAATACTGTATACATAATAAATAAATCTTTTAAAAAAAAGTAAATAAATAAAACACTACACATTTGCCAAAAGCAAATTGAACTAGAGTAATATTAATAAGGTCTTTTAAAAATTGAGCACATGAACTTTGGCATAACAAAATTACCTGGTGACATTTAAAGTTTGTGATTAGTTGACCAACATATAATGAACTCCTTGACTTTTCTGTGTATTTTCATTTGTTTGTAATTTGTTGCATTTTTTTCCTTTCCTCTCTTCTTTCTGGGTGGTGGTCTATTTTGTTTCATGGGTTTTTTGGGGGGTGGGGTTTGTATCAGATTTTTGTTTGTTTTTTGAGGAAGAATTTAAAGTTGGGTGAGTAGGGAGGAGAAATCTTGGCGGGAAGGAAGAATATGAACAAAACAATTAAATTTAAAAATTGTTTTATATAATAAAAGTGAAATAAAAATAAAAGTGTGTGAGTGCTGAGCGGCAGATTTCCAGTTCTGCCAGCAGGGGAGCTTAGGGGAGTGAGACAGCTGCAGTTTACCACAGGCCTGCTTCTCTGGGTCCCTGTGGCACTATTCTGTGATCTACCATGCAGCAACCCATTTGTGCTGTAAGCAGCACTTTTAGAAAAATGCAAGATTTAATCACAATTATGTAACTACATGCATGTGGCATGTACTTTCCCAAGCGGTGTTGGCATATACCTTTAATTCTAGCACTCAGGAGGCAGGTGCAGGGGGATCTCTGTGAGTTCGACATGGCCAGCCTGGCCTACAGAGTGGGTTCCAGGACAGCCAGGGCTACACAGAAAACCACTGTCTCGAAAAACCAAAAAAATACCAAAAAACGATCCTTTCTGAGAAAGAAACTGGTCCATTAGGAAATCATGCTTGAAATGAAGTGGGTGGATCACATGTAGATTTAATTTGAATTGGAACTAGGCTATCCTTCTTATCATGGGAACCAATCCATAAACCAAGACGTGTTTGCACTATGCTAAACACTGGTCCTAAAGGTAGTCTTCTGAGTCATTATTCAGTCAATCACCCTCTATCTATTCTCCCTGAGGGGTTAAGAAAGAATGAAGCTTAAAAAACAAAAATAAAACAAAAAACCCCAACAATAAAAACCTACTTCTAATCCATTACATAGAGTTAATTGTTAAGCAGGATTAATTACAGTAATCACAGCTATCAAACACTATTCATCATGTGCCACAGCATATTTTATACACTGTATACACCATTAACTCCCTTGATCCTCTCAGCAGACTAATGAATTAGACATTGGAAGTATTTGTTTTACGGATAAACACCACAAACATTAAGCCAGTTGCCTGCAATGTAGTATGAGACATGGAGTTTGGCATATCAAGCCATGATCTTTGTTGCAGGGCATCAGGAAGGAACACAAGCATGAGGACACTGGGAAACAGGAAACATGAACTACCCCCAAGTCTAGCCTCACTTCCTCATGTTTAATGCCCCAGGGCACACTACCAAGCTCCCTAAAAGAGCAACAGAAAATCCATCTTCCTCTGTGTTGCAGAAAAACAAAACAACAACAAAAACCCCAATGAAATGCAACAAGCAGGCTTACATTTCTCCAATAAATTGATTCTTATTTAAATCACAACAGAAGCCTGGCAGTGCACACCTTTAATCCCAGCACTGGGGAGGCAGAGCAGGTGGAGCTCTGTGAGTTCAAGGTTGGTCTAGCCTACAAAAGCTTAGTTCCAGGGCAGACTCCAAACTACAGAGAAACCTTGCCTCGAAAACAAACAAACAAACAAACTACAAAACAGAAAAAACCCACAAGAGAAGGGGTCGGTTGTAGTGTGGAGCCCCAGCAGTGCCTCACTAGGGGCCTCACCAGCTTCTAACAGGCTCTGAGAGAACTGGAGGTCTACCACAGTGTGATGCACATACAGCCAGAATTCAGAAAAACATTAAACATGAGGCACAGCCTTTGCCCATGGAACCTCCTGGTTTCCTTTCAGGTTACTTAGCGTGCTTTTGTAACAGAGTCTATACAGACAGTAAGAGTCAACACTGTTGTTGGCAGCGTGAGTCCTAGGACTCAGACTCGAGTAGGAACCTTACTTTTTAAACACCACTCAAATTGCTATTTAAAGGTTGTAGTTTGGATGTGAAATGTCACCCTACAGGCTCCTATGTTAAATGCTTAATGAATACTTGATAGCGCTGTTCTGACAAACTGTGGGACCTTTAAAAGGTGGGACCTAGTTGGAGGAAGGGGTTGGCTGTGAAGGGTAGGTGGGTCCACCCTGCATGTGCACTAGTTCTTGCAGATTTGAGGACTGTGTCCCTTTCAACTGTGAGACAATGTAATTCCTTTTTCCTTTAAGCTGCTTCTCCCAGGGAAAGAACCTAGCACAAATGCTGAGTAAACACCTATGATACAGCCCTTCTTCCAACGTGTGAGCTGAAGTAGTCAGTGCAACTAACAAATGAAGGCAATACTCATCTGACATGGGTTTCTACCACCCAAGTACCTTCTGGGGAAAAATAAGCAAAGTTATCAAAATTAATATGTGTGGATGGTTTACACATTGTAACATGGAGGATTAAATTTCAGAATAGCTTAGGGTTTTTGTTTTTGTTTTTTTAGTTTTTCAAGACAGGGTTTCTCTGTGGCTTTGGAGACTGTTCTGGAACTAGCTCTTGTAGACCAGGCTGGCCTCCAATTCACAGAGATCCATTGCTTCTGCCTCCCGAGTGCTGGGATTAAAGGCATGCGTCACCACCGCCCAGCAACTTAGGGTATTTTTAAATGTAACAAAACACTTGAATAAAATCTGGGGCTTCACTGCAGCGACTGTGTTGTATGACGCTTCCTTTATATTTTTCCATATAGTCTCTAGGTGACTTAAAAATTAAAAGTTATTCTCATTTTAGAACATACAGTTCAGACAGCACCATTAAAGTAAAATCTTCCTTGAACAGTACTTTTTACACATAACTTAATTCATGACTTAATTCACAGAGGAGGCAGGAAAGATGACTTTACAGTCCATCATTAAAATGATGTTTGGGTATCTTAAGGCTGTTTCTCTTAATGAACAGACTGAGCTGTTCATTTCTATAAAGTACTCAGTGTGTCTGACACCAGGACATTTGACATGGTCTGGAACACACACTGTGGTTTCAAAAAATAAGATGATTCAGTTGTGTACTAATATAGTCAATCTGCTTCTGAGAAAGATACCCTTGGGAGAGCAGTGATGTCTGCACGAAGCAGTCGGTACTTGCTGAAAGGGCAACAGCACGCAAGGACTTTTCTGGCGCTGCTACTCATTCTTCCCGTCCCCTTACCCTGCCTGCTTCCTGAGCCGAGCGGGAGCATTCTTTTCAAGACAACCTACAGTAGAGGGGAGAACCTCGAATGTGACGAGGACGCTTTTTTTTTTTTTAAACTGGACACGAGATTGTTTATAAACACAGGACAATCAAATACAAAAAATGGTTTCTTCTGCAAACATAATTTATTAACACATTTAAAACTGCACCAGGGGCTGGGGACATAGCTCAGCTGTTAGAACACTTGCCAAGATTCAATCCCCAGTAAATCAAACTAGGCGTGGTGCCACAAGCCTGTAATCCACTTATTGGGATGTGGGGGCAGGAAGATCAAAGGTTTACAGTCATCCTTGGCTACATAGTGAATTGGAGGCTAGCTTGAGGTCCCCATAAGACTTTGTCTCAACACAAAACAAAACAAAAAAAAAAACCTCCATTGCAAAACCCCTGCATTTATGCCAGAAAAAACAGCATGGCTACCAACTTTGTAGACGCAGGTTTTGCTTGTTTTAAGGATCTCGCTGAGGCCTCCCTAGAATACAGAAATGAGGGCAGTTGTTTTGGAGTTAAGGAAGAGTACAGAGCTGGGAGGACAGGGAACATTTAAGGGAGGAGCTTTTGTTAAAGGAGGAAGTTGTTCCAGGTTTGAAAGTAGCTCACAAAGCCTTCATTGTTGGAGGATAAGGGTGGGCCTCTGTCCTTCCTGCCCTCAAGCTGGCAAAGTGGAAAAACCAGTGAACTGGGATATGAGTGGACACTCACAAAATAAATAATGTTTTAACACTGCAAAATAAATCCTGGTCACAATGTTTAGCAAAATGTATCCTCAAATTCTTAAGAACAATAAGGAATCGCAACAGTCCAAGGAGACTCAAGAAAGAAGAATAAGGAAGGAACAATATGACTTGACTTCTAAATACACCATGAAGCTACAGTTATTAAAGCAGTATGGTAATGTCAGTAGAACAGACGAATCCAGTGGGAAAATAAACCTATGCGTAGAGCCAATTGATCTCGACAAGGACACCTAGAAATACAAATGAACAGGCTCCTCAATATACAGAATCAAGAAGATGGAAAATAATAAAACTGGATCTGTCTTAACACCCTACAAAATAATGTGTTCCAAGAGTTGGTGAGGTGGCTCGATGGGAAAGGCACCTGCTCTCAAGCCTGATAATCTGAGCTCCATTTCCAGGACCAGAGAGCACCTACCCCTGTGAGCCATTTTCTGACCTCCACACATGAACTATACTGCCCATGTGTACTTAAAAGTGCACACTCATACACATTAAGTACATACAAGTAATTTTTAAAATTAAAAATGTACACAAATGGACTAAAAACTTAAATTTAAACCTTGAAAGCATGAAGTTATTTGGAGAAAATACAAAGGAAGCTAGATCTTTGTCATTGCATCTAGGCAGGAAATTTCTTGAATGTGACAGAAGCACAAGGAATAAAAGCGAAATCAGACAAGTGGGGTCAGAGCAAGTGAAGAAGCTCAGCAGGGCACAGGAGGTGGGGCTGGAGAGGAGTCCTCTGGGCCTGGATAACCACCTATCTGACAGTCACACAGAGCACACATGGGGGCCAGTCTCATCTCTAACGTTGGTATTTCTCCAACGATGACATACAAAGATTCTCAACATTGCTGGTTTGCAAGAAAATGCAAATGGAAACCACAGTGTGAGCTGTGTGAAGTACAGTACCCCTTCGGTCCCAGCACTAGGAGGCAGAGCAAACCAGCCCCTGTCTCAAAACAAAACAAACCACAGTAGGCTACTGCTTCCCACCTTTCAGGATGGTTACTGTAACAAAACAAAACAAATACACAAAAAAACAAAACAAAATCACAAAAGCGAAAAGATGAGAAACTGTAGCCCTTCCACACTATCTGTTGGTGTAAAAAGCAGCTACAACTAAACATTGTGCATGTACGTACACACACACACACACACAGACAAAATGACCCAGTGCTTGTATGTCTATCTCTTATCTTCCTAATCTCTGACACAGCAACACCTCAAGTGCTGATATAGTGACACCTTACTGCATACAAGCACTTCATCTGGGGAAGGTACTCCTAATTATATTACTCTATCTGATGATTAAAAGTGGAGTACAATTTTCAAGTATCCACTTTAGAACTTGTAACACCAAAATTATTAAAGTGCTCCCAACTGCAGAGAGCTTGGGTCATTGTATTATTCTATTATACCCCCAATGTAAAAGGAGAAACTACTTAAAACTGCAAACATTGCTTCAGTATTTGAAATTGAAAAATGAAATTTATGCCCTGGCAAAGCCGAAGCAAGCAGGGGCAGCCCATATCGTACAGGGCAGTTCTTTTGAACTTGTCCATATACTGGGTTTCACGGTCTAACTTGATGAGGGTGACTGAGCAGGTCTCTTCCTCTGCTTCAGTATTACTTGGACCCAATTAGTCTGAGATTCCATTGAGGTTCTGGTTGTCACATCATTCTCAGCAAGGGTAGGAAAGTGTATTTCGGCCTATGCTCACCTGGGCTTTCTGATCTTGAGAACATTAAACTGAACGGCAGTAGAGCCTGGCCTTATGTTTTCAATTGATGCTTAGTACAAGGGACTCCCAAATGTAACACCATTACTACCTTTGAAAATCAGTTACCGTTTTGTGCGTATGTGTGTGCACACACATGGGGAAGCTAGAGGCTGACATCACATGCCTTTCTCAGTTACCTGGGTGCAGGGCTCTCATTTAAGCAGGAGTTCATGAACTGGACATACTGGCTGGCCCAAGAGTTTCAGGAATCCTCCTGTCTCTGTTCCTCAACACTCAGTGCTACAGTTACAGACATGTACTTAAAGCTATCTTCACATGGGTGCCAAGATATGAATTGGGGTCCTCATGCCTGCATAGCGGGACAGTGACTGAGCTATCTCCCTAGCCTAATATTATTTTCTTTGCCATATAAATCCAGAAAAGGCAAAGCAGATCAAAATTCCCAACTACAGGAGACACAAATGCAACAACTTCCTGTTGCAGCTTTGGCAGCATCTCACCTGGGGCCTGGCAGGAACACTGGCTATTGCTGAACACAATTAATACGTACACTATCTGAACAGAGACGCTTAGGACTTCAGCCCCTGGTTCAAAACCAGCCTTCTGAACACACTGCTTCAAACACTATTTCACCTCCTCTTGTTTAGCCCCTTCTAGTCTCACATAAGCTTGGCTGCCTGACACAGGCTTTTCTCAATCTTCAGACCAATCCAGGTGCCTTGACAAAAGGAACAGTTCCACAGGACAATAGCCAGAAAGATGGAAAACATATTTTAAAATAAACGTTCTTCATATTTGAGGTTACAAAACCCAAACACATTACTTTATGTTCCCAGATGCTGCTAGATTTATTCCCTTAAGTCGACAGCTCTGTTTGCCCAGTTCTGTCACTCTCTGAAGCCACTGCAATTCTGTCCTGTGATGCTGAGCTTACCTACTAAAAAAAAGGGGGACAGAGACAGCATGAGGATGCTCGGCAGGGAGACCCACACTGAGCTAGCTCCGCGTCTTGCTTGCTGGGAGTTGCTGGCTACAGGGACTAACACACACATTCTAGTGGTTTCCTACCAACTGTCCTTCATCTAGGAATAGAAACCTAAACAAGGACAAGTTAGCAAACAGGTGAAAAATCTTATGTCTAAGCAACAAGGGAAATATTCCAGTCAAAGGTTGTTAACAGTTACCTATCAGTTTTCAAATATCTACCAAAGGGAGATGGGCTACTACTGCTTTATTTAAATTAAAAGACCATTTTGTACATAATAGTCCTTAAAATCTGTTCTGGGCATGGTATCGCCTTCAAAGCACACAATTATGCATTTTGTTATGTCTTTTGAAGCTAGCCTGCCTCCGCACTCAGTGACACCTTCCCCAGATAAGCACTGCATAGAACCACCATGATGCCCTGATTGGAGCTCTGAAGCCAAGTATAAGTACCCTGGATTTTTTTCTTTTCTTTTTTTAAAGCCTGGCTGCATGCCCCTGCTGTGAAGATCCTCTTCTTTTTTTTTTTCTTCAATTATTTATTATGTATACAATGTTCTGTCTGCATGTATGCCTGCCTGCCAGAAGAGGGCACCAGGTCTCATAGATGGTTGTGAGCCACCATGTGGTTGCTGGGAATTGAACTCAGGACCTCTGGAAGAGCAGCCAGTGCTTTTAACCTCTGAGCCATCTCTCTAGCCCCCTGGATTTTTTTTTCTAAAAATTTGTTTTGACTTCTGATTTTTTCCTATGTATACTTTGCCTGCATGTATATATTTTGACTTTTGATTTTTTCCTATGTATGAGTACTTTGCCCGCATGTATATATTTTGACTTTTGATTTTTTTCCTATGTATGAGTACTTTGCCCGCATGTATATATTTTGACTTTTGATTTCTTCCTATGTATGAGTACTTTGCCCATATGTATATATGTGCATCAGGTGCACATCTCACGCCTAAGGTGAGAAGAGGGCATCAGATCTCCTGAACTGAAGTTCGGGGTGGTTGTGAGCAACCTTATGGGTGCTGGGAATCTCCGGAACTGAAGTTCGGGGTGGCTGTGAGCAACCTTATGGGTGCTGGGAAGCAAATGTGTGTCCTCTTAAGCAACATGTGCTCTTAATCACTGAGCCAGTTCCCCTTGTCTCTGGCTTTACTTTTCCATTGCAAAGTTTGTAAACAGGACCAAATGTACCTCTCATGTAATAAAACTAAGCCATCTAGAAAGGGAAGCTCTAACTTGTCTGGGAGAAGCAAGTTACCCCTTTCACAATCCTTTAAAAGACCCAAGTCTGAGAAATAATGAGTGCATGGTATTTTGCAGCCCCACTATCCACGCAGAAAGCTCAGGAATAGGATTTTATCATGAAATCCTGTCCTCCATTACATCTCTTATCCTTGAACCAAATTCTAAGATGTGAATACTTCTTAGATCATCAGATGTGAGCTACAAACAACAAGTATGTATGAGGGGCTTAGGGAGGAAAACTTCTGTACATTCCAGTATAAAACATATCCACATAAGAAAGCTTAAGGTCCCTATGACAAACTCCAGAAGAGAACACCACGCAATACTACATTTTGACCAGCAGGTGTCTCTCTGGAATGTTTGACACCAACCCAGAAGAGGGACAATAAAGGAAGACCTCACTATTACTCTACAACCATGTGAATCCCAGACCTGACCACTCATGGGGGGCTGGGTAGTGAATACAGGGGGATTTTGAGATCAGTTGTGTTTCTGAGAGACTGTACATTTCAATATAAAATGAGAATTACTGCAAAAGTAGTTGTTTTCTTAAAATTTAATGGCAAGATCTTTGTGTGGGAACAAATGCGTTCGTACGTATGTGCACGTGCAGGCAGAGGCTAAAGGTCACTCTCAGGTGTCCTGTATCACTTGTGGCCATTTTATTTGTTTGTTTATTTGTTCGTGGAACAGAGTCTCTTAGTGTTCAACTGATTTGGTCAGATTAGCTGGCCAGTGAGTGCCAGGGACTCTCCTGTCTCTGCCCCACAGTGCTAGTGGTTAAGATTACAGATCCATGCTGCCACACCTGGCTTTTTCTAGGGAGGCTGGATCCAAATTCAGGTCCTCAGCTTTATAGGATAAGCACTTTCCTGACTGCCTTACCTCTTCTGTTCTGTTTAACAGTGAGATGTAGCAGAACGGAAGGATGGCAAATATGATTTTTACTGTCAGGAACACAGTGTCAAAGCTCAAACAGAAAGACAGTCAAGAGTAGAGAATGGCAAGAAGAAAAAAGAGAGGTAGCAATGAAGACCTGGGTTGGGTTCCCAGCATCCTTAGCCTGGTTTGTAACTCTAAGTTCAGAGCATCTGATGCTCTTTGGCCTCTGAGGACATGGCACACACACAGTGTATACACACACACACACACACACACACAGTGTCCAGGCATACACTCATACCTATTAAATAATTTTTAAAATTAAATTATGCCAAGTTTGCAGGAATTTTAGGGACAAAGAGGCAGCAGTGTATGGAGCACAAACTCAAGGGCAAGGACCACGGGCCGCTGATAAGTCTGCCAGACAATACCCTGGGAGTCAGAGGCAAGCCTGGTCTACAAGTGCTAGTTCCGGGACAGGCACCAAAAGCTACAGAAAAACCCTGATAGCAAAAAACAGACTAGAGAGCCAGGTGTGATAGTCAACACCTTTAATCCCAACACTGGGGAAGGCAGAGGCAGGCAGATCTCTGTGAGTTTGAAGTCAGATTGGTCTACATAATGAGTTTCAGAATAGGCAGGGCTATGTAAAGAGACAAACAGAGATTAGAAAATTGTGACAGGTATAAATGAACGCAGTGCTAAGTAGTATTTCATCCTATGGGTCTAAGTGTTGCTGACGGGCATATTCAGTGCACCTGTGGTACCCGTAATGCCCACGCTAGCACCTCCCAGGAGAAGAGAAACCCCAAAACCCAAGCAGGGAGCCACAGCAAACACCAAGTGACACTGCATTTAAGATAAGGCAGGCAGGAAACTTACCAAGCCACCTTGGGGGGTGGAGGGGGAGAAGAAGCTGCATCATGAAGGCCATCCAGAGAAGTCTACCAGATCGGTCCTTCACCCTGAGTAAAGGGATGCCATGCCGCTGAAGCATTGAAGGAGAGAAACCAAGACGACAGAGAAGTTGAAAATGAGGAGAATGAAGTCAAGAGCATCGCCACATGAGGAGACACGAGTTCGAAAACAGTGCAGAACGAAAGAGACAAAGGGCAAATGAAGAGGAAGGGGAGGTGCTTGCTAAATCCACAAACACGTCTCTTTATCATCACTAACTCAGGGCCAAAGTCTCCCTGGTACCACAAAGTTGGACTTCAACAATTGGGGATTTCTCATCCAAGTTATCCGCTGCTCTCAGAACATGGCCATCGTTATGTATCATTAATGCTGGTCCCTAGCCACCTTGGAAGCCACCACCTGTAAACAAAGCTATTCTCCATTTTCCCAAATGATAAACTCTCAGGCAATTTAAAGTGCTTCTCACCAAGTCTGATGATTTGAGGTCAATACCTGGGACTCACATGGCAGAGAAAAAGTGAACCTTTGACGTCCGCATCCCTGCCCCCAACACACACACTTTTTTATTTATTAAGAAATTTCAAGGCTGGGCATGGTGGTGTATACCTGTCATCCCAGCACTTAGGAGGCAGAGGCAAAAGGATCAGGACTTTTTTCCCTTGGTTTTTCGAGACAGGGTTTCTCTGTGGTTTTGGAGCCTGTCCTGGAACTAGTTCTTGTAGACCAGGCTGGTCTCGAACTCACAGAGATCAGCTCCCTTGGTTTTTCAAGAGAGGGTTTTTCTGTGTAGCTTTGGAGCCTGACTTGGAACTCTTTCTGCAGACCAGGCTGGCCTTGAACTCACAGAGATCCACCTGCCTCTGCCTCCTAAGTGCTGGGATTAAAGTTGTGTGCCACCACCCAGTTTAAAGATCAGGACTTTAAGGCCAGCCTCAGCTACATAGTTTGGGAGTGGCTGGCACTATATGAGGTTCTGTCTTCAAAAGTTTAATAACCATAATAATCACTATTACTTAAAATTATTAAAGTATCAACAAATTTCAAAACAGTACTTTAGTTTCAAAAGTGAACCCAATTTGACATTCAAAGTAATTATGAATTATATTATTATAAAGTGCTTAAAGGCAAAAATGAATTGATATGCCAAGATAAAAGGTTCTTAGATCCACTCAGGCCATATCTAAACTTACCAAGGCTGTTCATTCACCCTTGGAACAGAAGGCATGACTTCGTGTGACATTTTCTACGTTAACAACTGGTCCGTTTGGGGCCTAGGTACACTTACAATAACTGAAAGGGCAAACACATCCTGGTTCCTTTGTAGATACTATTCTAAGCATTTATAAATATACACACAGCTAATTTCACTTGCCTGTCTGGTGGTGTATTGTGTTGTTACAAGGGCCCAGATGGCTGACATTTTCCCCCTGCAAAATATGAGGACAGAATTGTTAGCAAGTGTTCACAAAGGTGCATCCATACATTTTCGATTGTTATTCGGTATTTTCTAAACTCGGGAGAAACCTTAATCCATCATTTCAGGATAACTTTATTGTGTTTAATTTTTTAAAAAGGCCCATTTAAGAAACCATTTCTATTTTCACTAGGAATAAGGACTTGAGAAACAAGTATCTCATGGCTTCAAAGAAAAATAATTCGGTTTAGCTGAGGTTCACCTCACACTGGATTTTTCTGTTTGATACAATCACATTTAATAATATCGAGGTGGGGGCTGTGTGTGAGGTCAGAGGACACCTTGCAGTAGTTGGTGCTCTCCTTCCACCAACCAAGTGTGTCTTGGGATTGACCTCAGGTCGCCATGCTCGGAGGTGAGTCCTGCCAGTCCTTGATGTTTTCCATGCCACCCTCCCTGTGACCATCATTTGCAGGTAACCATCTAACTTCTCACTCACCCTCTACGTTATGAAGCAAATACAGCTCTAAAGAGATAAGACCAATCCACAGATGTAGTTTTAAGATTTACCTAGAGATTCAACACAATATAACGAGGAAAAGTGTCTGTCAAAAATGGGTGTTACTGTTTAGGCAAGGCTCAAGTGACATTTCCCCTGGGGAGTCTGTGACTAGCCAGGAAGCAGAGAGGCTGTCTCCAGGATTTCTCACAAGTCTCAGACCCTCATTTTGGTAGGATACTAAAGCAAACCTCATGTTAGGGAAGCTCCGAACAGACGAACACAGTCGTAATACCCAGCACTCATTTGTAATGAAAAACAGAACTGCCAAAAGAGCAGCTGCACTTAGTTTGATCCACAGTTCCTGTCCTGCCAGCACTCACGAATCCTAGACACCAGCATCCACTGGCAGTTTGGAGATGAGGACCCATCCACGGAATGGACTGTCTGGTGAGCCTGCTGGAGCCACCATCAATGAGAGTCCTTCTAAGCCAGTCCAGCCCAGGCCATCCGGCCACTGCCCTTCCCCTGAACAAACAAGAACACACCTCTAACTCTATGCCTTCCCAGACTCTTACCCAAGATGTGTCTTGAGGAAAAGCCGTAAACCATGAATCAGACCGGGTTCAACCCCACTGACTCTTTACCCTAATGTTCTGATGAGGACCACAGCTGACACGGCCTGCTCTGGTCCTGCTCCCCTCGACATTCTGACTCTTTAACCTTCTCTGTCACTAACCCACCAGGTCCCTGAGGTGGATTGGCACAGCTTACTATATAGGGGCTCAGTGGATCTGTTCTTGAAGAAACGATGGCGTATGATGTGGGACTCCCCTCTGTAAGCTGTGAATATGTTTTATTGCCATTAGTCAATAAAGAAGCTGCATTTGGCCAATGGCTTAACAGAATAGAGCTGGGCAGGAAACTAAACTCAATGCCGGGTGGGGTCAGGGAGAAGCCATGTATCTGCTGCCAGAGACAGACATGCCAGAACCTTGCCGGTAAGCCAAACCATGTGGCGATACACAGATTAATAGAAATGGGCCAATTTAAGATGTAAAAGTTAGCCAGAAATACGCTTAAGCTACTGGCCAAACAGTATTGCAATTAAACAGATTTCTGAGTCTGAATGGTCAGATACAAGCAAGCAGATTCCTCCAACAGGCATAAACTATTAGAACCCAATGAACCATCAACAAACAGGGAAGGCTCTGCCGGGCAGACCGCAGGGCTTCACTGAGCAAGTGCCGACCTCCCTATGGTGTCCCTTCCTCCAAGAGAACCAGGAACCAGACAGGCTCTGTCTATACTCATGGCTCAATTTTTGTTGTTATTGTTGCTGTTTCCTATGCTTCTGTGGCCAAAATAAACCTGAACTTATTAAAAAAGAAAGAGCACAAAGTTCAAGACAACTGAGGAGCAATTCTGCAGCAAGGCCTCTGGCAGAGGTTACTAAGAAACACCATCAACAAAAAGGAAAACATACATTTGGCCGAGGAAATCCTCAGCTGGTACAATGCTGGGAAACACGCAAAAGGCTGCATTTGCTGCAGTGTCACCACAGCTGAGGCGGAGAGCAGTGTGGAGAAGGCCTTGCTGCTGCCTTCCTCCCATCCCTGGGGTACACAAGACCAGGGCATTGGCCCACTGTGTTCTCCTCCCACTGGCCTCACAAGTCAACAACTGTCATCTCCTAACTGGATGCCTGGGGTTTTGAATGGTTCACAGCTGTGTGAATTTGAAAAGTTGTTCCCCTCACATTCACATTTCAGGTCCCTTTTGTGAGGGGATTAAGAAAAAATCTCCCCACCCTCTCCAATACCTGGTTCTAAATCTTCATCTAGACATGGTTAGAGAGTCATTTGTACTCATTCTTTGAATAGTGTGCATGCAAATAGGTCAGGCACAGGTCTAGAGACTTTTATTCCAGAGCACAAAAAGAGGTCTTCTGGGAAGGCTCTGATAGATCAGGCTGCTGTGTGGCCTACAACATGAGGGCAGGGGCAGAGCAGAGAGAGCAGCTCCAGGGCTCCTGGGATAGTGGAAGAGAAGAAAGGCTGGAGTAGCCAGGGCTACGGACAGAAGTGAATGGGCATCTAAAAGATGGCTTCTTCCTGGAATACAGATGAAATGCCCTGGATTGGTCATAGTGATCTGGATGTCTCCACTGCTATGGTTTACACCTGTGCCCAAAGATCCAGGCATTCAAGGCTCGGTCTCAGCCTAGCATTCCCGGGGGTGGTGGGATCTTACATCACGGGTATCTCTGTGCCCATTTTGCTCCACCCACAGCCCCCTCCACAGGCCTAATGCAACGGGACAATTGTCATAACTTAAACACCCAAAACTATAGAACAACATAAACCTATTCTGTTTATAAATTTATAATCTTGGGCATTTTATTTTAGTGATAGACATATAGATATGTAGTTAACACAATTTACTAGGTAGGTTTCTGTTTAAATTACTGTCTTTATGGCAGAAAACTGGGTTTTAATCTAGAACAGAAGTAATCCATGATTATCAGACAGTGGAAAAGATCAAACAATAAAGTTATTTAAAAACAAAAAAACATGGAGTATACATGTATTCCTACACTGGCCACCACTGTGTACAAGTATTTTTCATTTACCCTAGCTAAGGAGAAAGGCCCTTATATTTATGTGGTCACGCCAGGCGATGAGTGTTTAAAACATGGTTCTCCACATGAAGATCTACTGATCCACAGCCAAACAAAAACCAAACAGAAGCACCCTTACAAGCCAGCTTCGAGTGTGTGGCTGCAACAGTGGGAGGACAGCCCCAAAGCAACACCTAGCACAACACAAAGGAGGAGTCATGCTTCCATATACAGACTTTGGCTCTGATAACTATGATAAGGTGATGGACAGTACAATGGACATGATGAAATTCTTTAAAAATTAAATATCCTTTTTATTCTCTGATCTGTGGATAAATGGGGGTGGAAAGAGGTCACAGTGTAGTGTTCTAAAACCTAACAGGCTGCTTTGAGGTCCTCAGCCGTGGAGGCTGCCGTCTGTCAGGAGTACAATCCCTGCCCTCCATTTCCACAACACTTCACTCCAATGCCGGCAGCTGGCTTCGTCTTAGCTACAGACAAAAGTAACACGTTCAGTATTTAGCTCTCAGAATGGACATGCTGTGTTCAATCAGCTTCTCTCAAACTGTATCAAGATAGGCAAATCCCTATGGGTGATCTTGAGGCTGCCATACTGCCCTATGGCAAAATTCTTTTAGTGTCAATGTGTATACAGCTGGGGCCAGTGAGCGCACACTCTGATCCAGGAGGCTTATATGCAAACGACATACTGGCAGGTTCAACATTTCATCTCAGAAAGAATGCAGCTTATATCCTGGCCGTCTTTGACAGTTCACAGCATCTACTTCCTTTTCAGTTTGCTTCGAAGGATGACAGTGCACTGGCAAGATCATCAGGTAAAGGTGCTTGCTGCCAAGACTGAACTTGACTTCAAGTCCTGGGAGCTGCATGGTGGAAAAAGAGAACCAACTCTTGAAAGTTGTCCTCTGGCTTATACACACGCCCCAAAAATTTTCTTTAAAAAGCATAAGTAACATCAAAAAAAAATCACTTCTATAGTTTCTGAGACTATAGCAGCATGCATAGGAAAAATTTTGTCTAATAGAGTCTCATTGGGTTTATTAATCACACTTCAAGGTAGACGGTATGCCCAGCAGAAGATAGTTCACACAAAATGAACTCAATGGTATTTTTTGTTTCAAAGTGCTTTCTTGGAACTTTTTTTTTTCTTTTCTTTTCTTTTTTTTCTTTCCTCCTCCTCCTCCTCCTCCTCCTCCTCCTCCTCCTCCTCCTCCTCCTCCTCCTCCTTCCCCTCCCCCTCCTGTCTTCTTGCTCTTTTGCTTGTATATTTTATTTGGTTTTGAGATAGGGTCTCTCTGTGCAGTCCTGGCCATTCTGGAACTCACTATGTAGAACAGGTTGGTTTCAAACTCAAGAGATCCTTCTTCCACTATCTCCTGAGTGATGGGGTTAAAAGTCGTTCGCCACCACTCCTAGCCTTTTGCTTCTGCTTTTTTCTCCGTCGCCCCCGGGTGTTTCTTAATTTTGTTTGTTTTTTGTTTAGAGAGAGAAAAAGTGAGGATGAGGAGTCGAGTGGTGGGAGGTTCTGTGAGGAGTTGGGAGAGGGAAAAAGTGAGCAGAAAATATTGTCTGAAAATGATTTCCAAAATATTTAAAAAAAAAAAAAGGATCCTCAGCCACTATAAAATCCTTGGGTGACTTAATATTAACAGGTAACAAAAAAAAAAAAAACAAAACAGGTAAAGTGTTGAGGGCACATAGCAGACTCAATCTGTGAGGCTCCTGTTGCTTAAAGCCAAGCCAAGAGAGGACATGAGGAACCTGGGCACAACATAAATCATTATTTTCAAAGTAAGGTGTTTCCCTTACTGAAGACAGACTTGTTCACTCCATCTCCTGCATCAGGCATGACAAAAAGACCAGACTACAGATCCCTCTCCAAAGGCAACTTCACAACTGTGTGTGTCACAGGCACTATGCCTAGAATACTTCTCCAGTTCCAGAGCAGCCCTTCAGACTGGAACACTGGGCTTCACTCCAACCTCTCAAGTGGGTGCACCTGCCTCCCTCCACTCTGCTCAGCACATGCAGAACATGCAGCACATCCAGCCTGCATCCACTCCTGCCTGACACTGTCTCTGAGACACAAGCAGGCAGTCCAGCATCATGAGCTAGCTCTCTGTGTAGCCTCGGTGAGGACCACAGTGATGTGTGCATGCACTCCCTGGATGACAGAGGGGAGAGAAAGGCCGAGGGAGAGGATGCTGCAGTTGCCACCTAACTAACAGGTGCACTGCATAGTACATGTGGGTCCTGGGAGGAAATTACTCTGGATGTACTTAATTCTGCATAGAAAAGAAAGTGCTTCGGTGGGACCGCTTTTCATTGTCAGTGTGTTTATAACCCACTGGTAGAGCTGACTCTTTAGAAACAATCCTGATAATTTCCTTTTAATTAAGAATACATTATTTCATACTACAAATAAGGAAACAATCACTGTGGTTACTGTGAGGCCTGAAGAAAATGTGCTGCACATTAGAACAAGTCTTCATTAAAGCACACACAGGCTGTCCACCCCAAAACAGACCTGCAACACTGCCACCTCCAAAAATTCCAATTTAGAGAAGCTTCCACCCCAACATTACTAATTAGTACAAAAAGAGAACTTTAGTTTTCCTTCTCTCTATTTTTTTTTTTTTTTTGAGAATCTAACACTATAGTTCATTCATGTATATGCTACTGGGCAGTTAAAATTCTTAAAACAGGGATATATCCTGTGGTCACTTCTATGATGGTCACTTCTCACTTAGGACTTTTCAGTTTGATATAGGACTTTTGAACATCCCATTAAATAAGAAATCTGGGAACTGCAGTACCACTGCCCCAAACGGTAACTGCGATTCACAAGAATGTCTGCAGTGCACATCAGCTCCCTCCCTGCAAGCTCTCCAAGCCACATACCCAACACCACAGAGCAGCTCTACCGGGTCCATGCCAGCAGCCCCACCACCTGTCCTCCCTGTCAGCTCACCTTCTAGGGGACCTGGATCCTCTAAGTACCCCTTTCTCCTTCAGACTGCTGACCTGGGCGGCAGGGAGGCCATCCCAGAATGGTGTTTGAGTAGTGCCTAACAAGAAAGTCCCAGCCTCCTCACGGTGGGTGGAGCTATTTTCAGATGACCCTCCATTCCGGGGTTCATTACTCTAGGAGTATGGTAGTCTCTCCCTGAGAAGACAGCACAGGTTAGGAGGCCTTATCTTAGCCTCAAGACTTCTTCAAACAGCTTCTTCAGGTTGTAGACTGTACAAGCATCAGCACACGCTTCCTCACCGATTAATCTGCCATCAGATCTGAAACTTGGACATCTTTTTTTTTTTTTTTTTTTTTTTAAGAGAGAAAAAGATGCTAACTCTTGTATAATGGGGAAGGGTAAGAAAAGAAGCACAACAAATGTGAACGGATGTCTGGAGCTGCTCTCCATCAGAGACTGTTTGTCCAGAGGATCTAGTTTTAAGTGTGCACGCTGAGTGCACCTGCCTATTCTACCCATTTTTCCTTATGGTTGAGCAAACCAGTCCAGAAACAAAAACGGTAAAACTTAAAGTGAACACCTGCTTCAACAATTCCTCACTCTGCCACAGGGGAAAAGCTGCCTCTTCGGGGAGACCTGACTGACCATGATTCAAAGGACAAGGCAAACTCCCCGCCCCTTCTGTGGTCGGTCACACACACACACACACACACACACACACACCTGTCTCACTTACCATTCCGATAACCTCTGGGGGAGACAAAAACTGACAGGGCGGTTGGTGAACCAAGCCTGGGGTGGTTAATACTCCTGGAAGCTCAGTTCTGTACTGGGGCTTCAAGGCAGACAGAGCCCTCTTCTCACCCCGGTTCCTAGAACTGCCACACGGGTGGGCCTGGTCACACCTGCACATCGCAGAGAACTGAATGCAAGGATTCAACAGGACACAGGCATGGCAGCCAGGAACACAACACCAAAGCAGGACCCAAAAGAGAGTGCTGGCCACGGCCAGGGCCTGGGATGCCTCGGGGCAAGTGCAAGAAGTATCTGTTGCTGGTTGAAGGACCGGCATTCCCCAGCCATTTCAAGGCAGCCTTGCCGTGGAAGCCTGAGGAGGACAATACCAGACCATGGAGGTACACTGTATGTAGTTCACCTGGGCGTGACGGAAGTTTGTAGTAGATCAACACCCAGCCAGAGACAGAGGCCAAACTTGGTAAAACAGGGAAAGTGCTGGAAAATACTACAAAGTGCTTTGTAAAATAAAAATGTTTGTCTGGAATTGAGCGTGGAAAGAAATAACCAACGGCACAGGAAGAATCGTAGAGATGAATGCACTCAAGCACCAGCGCTGGGTTCGAGTCCCAGTACAATCCCAAAAGGGGGAAAAACAAAACAAAACAAAACAATGAGAAAGCGGCGAGCCAGGAGCCTAGGAAGGGTGACAGCAGGGCAGTCTCCAGCTGGAACAGAGAGTTCACATGGGCCCGGGCCTGTGCTTGCTTCCATTCGGCCCACCCACAGTTTCTGGGGCAAACAAATTCTTGGCTGAGCAGGTATGTGTGGGAGGCCTGACTATTTTCCAGCATTAGAGCTTTGCCCAGAACTACTTAATCAGGATTTTTTCAAGGTCACATATTAAAAGCCGATGTCCAGCCTTACAAAACAAACAACTCTGGAGTCCAGGGGGCAGCAGAGCTGAAGTGATCATTCACACGTCATCTAGCGTTCTATCCACCCGGGTTACAGAGACACAGGCAAACACAGACAGAAAAAACAATCTCTCTCTCTCTCTCTCTCTCTCTCTCTCTCTCTCTCTCTCTCTTTCTCTCTCTGACAGAATTCAAACCCTCCTCAATAGACTAACATAACTTGACCCTCACTCATCCTTCAAAACGGGTCACCACCACCATCAACACAGCTCTTGTACAGAGGCAGACAGAAGGCGGTGATTCTCCAGGGAAACACTAGGCTCCACAGCCCTGTGGGCCCTGCTATCCTGCCCCTCAATAGGACAAATTCTACCAAAAGCCCTTTTCCAGTTACATACATCTAATTAATTTCCCCAGTGCCATGGTTTTTCTCAGTGTAGTATCATCACGGCTAGTCTCTCCCTTGAAGTGCAGATAGGACAATACCACCCTCGATGCTTTAAAAAACCATGTTTTGGAGGGCTGGAAAGATCCCAGGGCTTCGCCCACCATTCACCCTCGCACTGCCCGGTTAGAAGGCACTCTAGCCAAAGCTTTGATCCTATTAACAGTACAGCACACAAGCTTCTGAGAGGGCCTTGCGGTTATTGATTGCAGCCAGAGTTTTGCTGTTACCTTTTAATACACCTTGATGATAAGAACGTCAGGTGGTTTCCAGGATTCACCTGTCCAGTTCTAGCTTGTTCCCTGGCGGGTGCCTGGAACTCTCCAGGATCTAACACAGAAGTAGGCACTCTAGATTGCTCACGTGGGCAAACAGATGAATGAACAAATAGAAGGCTATTAATTCTTAGAGGCTGAGTTTAGGGCACACTGATGACGCACGTAAGAATCAACAGGCAGCCAACTTGGGCACAGTTATCACTCTAAAGGCCTAAATCTGAACTAGAAAAAATAATCAGTAAGGGATTAACTCTTAAAGACACCTTAGGCAAGTCTAATAGGTAAGGGGATGCTTATTAACAATAGATTTTTTTTTTCCGAGACAGGGTTTCTCTGTAGCTTTGGAGCCTGTCCTGCAGCTAGCTCTTGTAGGCCAGGCTAGGTTCGAACTTACAGAGATTCGCCTGCCTCTGCCTCCCCAGTGCTGGGATTAAAGGCGAGCACCACCGCCACCTGGCTAACAACAGATTTTTAAAATACACAGCTGATGTTTTTAACAAAGACAGCAACTGGAGCTGGGCAGTGGTGGCGCACGCCTTTAATTCCAGCACTCAGGAGGCAGAGGCAGGCAGATCTCTGTGGGTTCAAGGCCAGCCTGGTCTACAAGAGCTAGTTCCAGGACAGGATCCAAAGCTACAGAGAAACCTTGCCTCGAAAAACCAAAAAAAAAAAAAAAGAGAGAGAGAGAGAGACAGCAACTGGGTTAGTATGTGTGTATGTGTGAGACATACACTCTTTTCCCATGAAATCATACTCTCTCCAAAGGTATCAAGCCTTAGGGTGCCATCTTTTCTAATATCCATCCCCAATCTGAATCTTTGAGTCCACAAAGACCTCTTTACCTCCTCTTTCAAGAGACTGTCCCTGACTTTCCAGATACAAAGAATCACTCTTCTTGCTTGTAGTAGTAGTCAAAAGAACTTGGCTCAGAGCTGAAGAGATGGCTTAGCAGTTAAAAGCACTGGCTGCTCTTCCAGAGGACCTGTGATAAATTCTCAACCAGCACATGGCTCACAACCATCTCTAGTGGCATCTGCTGCCCTCTTCTGGCACAAAGGCATTCAGGCAGACAAAACATTCACACATAAATCAAAAATATGGGAGCAGGAGAGGGGAGGGGGATGTGCAAGTATTTCCAAGATATTAAGACCTCGGTTTCTTTCTTTTTTTTTTTTTTAAAATATTTATCTATTTATTATGTATACAACATTCCTTCTACGTGTATGCCTGCAGGCCAGAAGAGGGCACCAGACCTCATTACAGATGGTTGTGAGCCACCATGTGGTCGCCAGGAATTGAACTCAGGACCTTTGGAAGAGCAGGCAATACTCTTAACCGCTGAGCCATCTCTCCAGTCCAAGACCTCGGTTTCTAAATGTCCAAATGTATTTGATATTTGAAAGCTGTAGTTTAAACTCTGCAATCATTGGTGAACAGGCTATCAAGCCTGCAGGCTGTTATCCACCTCCACAGCACCCAGGAGGCTGCTCTCAAGGCCTGGCACATACAGGGGAACTCTTATTGGATGCAACAGGCCACTGAGACTTCTTTGTGGACTTTCTGTTTGGAGGACAGGCTCTCACTCTATTCCTCAGTCTGGCCTGGAACTCGGTATGGAGCCCAAGCTGGTCTTGCCCAGTGGTGAACCTTCTCGCTCAGCCTTTCAACTGCTATGATTATAGGCTTAAATGGCCAGATCTAGCCTGAGAACACCTGTATTTGCCTGTATGCGACCCACTCTCCTGAACTTAAGGGAAGCCTGCATGTGCCAAGTAGCCGGTGACACCAGGCGGGGTCCAGGGGCATCTATGAGGAATCCTCACACTTAAAAGACCTTTGGGATAGGAGCCTATCTGAGAAGGGCCAAATATTTACTCTAAGAACGGGACATTTCCTGTGTGCCTAGGTGTGATAAGGGATGTCAGCAACTCCTCCCTCAGTTTAGTTACAAGGTTACAGCTTGAAAAAAGAACTCCTTACCCCTTGGACTGAATGGGTTGGGAACCAAAATGCAAAAAACCTGTACATATTATTTAAAATCAACAAAACCCTTTTACTATTTTCAGATAATTGCCTGTGAGGAAAGCTTTTAAAATATTACACATTTAAAACAGAGTATGCAGCTTTGCTCAACACAGGGGCTGATGTGAATACAGCTATCACACAGTTAACAGCATCTAACTCACGGTTCTGTATTTGGGGGGCAGGCTGGGTTCAGCCCCTGCTTCACAAACTACTCTTTACTTCTTTAACTGTTACAGCCCTGCAGTAGGTAAACACTGCAAAGGTTAAAAAAAAAAAAAAAACCTATACTATGAAACATCGCTTTGTTTCAGAAGTAGACTCTCCTGGAAGATTTAGGCTACCAGGGTTCGCCACCAACTGTAATATCTGAAAAATTCCCTCAGCGTTTCCCAAACGCTTGGCCTTTATGTTAGCTGCTGGGGACCAGGGCAGGTAACTGTTCAGATGGAAGAAAGGCTGATTTGGAGTGTAGCTCCATGGGGATCCCCTTTGGAAAGAGGCAGGTACTGCAAAGTGAGAATGTAGCATCCGGTTTCTGTAGTTTGAGAACATACTCAGCTCAAACACAGAAGACCCTCTGACCAAGACACAGCTGTCTTCTGTGTCGGGGGAAGGTGATGTCCACAGCTCACCTGGATCAAACTGAAAATGTCGAGCGGTCCCCTAGAGTATCTGAATGCCTAATAAACACAACAACTGCTTTGAAAATATCATGACAAAAGCAAGATGAATTCCTTTTCGCCTTTAGTAACCCTTCTTCTAAGTATGGAACCTTAAACATCTTAGTAAAGCTGAACAAAATCAATAAAACAGAAACATGCTTGTTATGAAACTCAAGTTCTTCCACTCCACCACCTCAAACTCGGTTTAACTCGTCTGTTCAGTTTTCACATCTAAACCTAAACTTCCGGAGGACATAGGATAAACCATCTAGCCTCTCTCGTTCTAGTGCCTAAAGAGGCTGCAGTAAAGGGAAGTTTACACAGCATTTGCCAGTTAAGCAAGACACGCATGCTCTGCAAACAACCACCAGGGTCCCTTGTGCAGCCACAAAGACAATACCTGCACTGCAGGATTAATTCTGTACTCTGAAAGTTAAATTATTTTAAGTCACACTTGGTGTGCATGGATTGCTGAGAGGGATCAGAAAACAACAACTGGGTTATCAATCAAGCCCAGCAGCCACAGTAAAAATACCTCTGAGGACAGGGTGATGGTGGCACACGCCTTTAACCCCAGCACTCGGGAGGCAGAGGCAGGTGGGTCTGTGAGTTCTAGACCAGTCTAGTCTACAAGAGCTAGTTCTATACCGTGACATAGAAATACCTTGTCTCTACAAACCAAAAAAGCTGAGGGAATACGAATCTTTACAAGTAGCTACCCTGAGGCTGGAGAAACCACACTGTTGGTCCCAAGCACAGACACAGCTCTAGGGTCTGACACCTTTAGCCTCAGGGACACACATACTCATAGTGACAGACCCACCTCCCACACTGTGAAAAATAACAAACCTTTTACAAACAGCTGTGTGAGTGAGGAGTTATAAACCATTTCACACTGAAAATTTTAATTTATAAGAATATTCTGCGACTGGCTAGGCGGTGGTGGTGCACAACTTTCATCCCAGAACTCAGGAAGCAGAGGCAGGAAGAGCTCTGTGAGTTTGAGGCCAGCCTGGTCCATGAGCGTCAGTCCCAGGACAGGCTCCAAGCTACAGGGAAGCCCTGTCTCGAACTGACACTAGTGGCAAGTCTGAGGGCACAGCAGACCAGCAGACGTCAACTCCCAGCATCATCAGGCTCGTGACTTCTGAAAATGTATTTTTCAAAATGGCTCTTATTTCTTCTTGAAGCAGCACAAACTCAGGACTCAGAGTTTCAATTTTCTTCGAGTGACTATAACCTCACAATATGCTGTGTACATGTGAACATGTGTGAGCATGTGTGTGCATGTCTGTGAATGCGTGCACATGCGTTTCACAGTTTACTGAAAATACACTATGCGTTGGGAAAATTTTTATTTAAAATCTTCGAAAAGTTTCTCTCAAATCGCCATTATCATTTTCATTTTCCAGATTACACAAACAGAAGTTCAGAGAGGTCTATGTGTGGCCAAAACCACACACTTAGCCAATAGCAGGGCTGAGATTCAAACCCAGATCTGACTGACTTCCGAGCCAATGTTGGAAAGGTTTTAATACAGGACTCTGTGCTGACTCTCACGGGGACCGAGAGGCACCCACCTTGTCAACTTTAACATACGCATGTACAGGGCAGAGCAGTAGAGCATGCAAGGAAAGTCCAGAAATGCTGAAGATGTTCAGAGAATGAAACCAATGTGTTCCTTTTGTTGTTTTGAGAGAGGGTCTGGGGTAGCCCACGCTGGATCGCCAACCCACTATGAGGCTGAGAATGGCTTTTAGCCCTGATCCTCCAGTCTCTTCTCTCTGGATGCAGGTATTACAGGTGCATGTGAGGAGAGGGATGGAGTGGAAGCAGGAGCGAGATAATTACCATGGAGAGGGCACTGAGCTGCAATCTGACTTTGGACAGGACGAGAGGCTACACTTGAGAGAGGCAGGCTGACCTCGTATGGGGAGCAGGCTAGCGAGTGACTTTCAGTAAGACCTAGATTCCTAATAAAGGTCTCAAACATATCTTTCTAGCTGACACTCAACCTGGAAGCAGTCAATAAATATTTACTGACTGAGAAAGAATGGATGGGGGGGGAGAATGAAGTTCAGCATAGTCTGTAAAATATTCAAATACAAACAAATGGAATCTAGCCACCTGGACATTACAGAGTTTGGTTTGGTTTTTCGAGACCGGGCTTTGGAGCTGGCCTCAAACTCAGAGATCTTCCTGCCTCTGCTTCCGAGTGCTGGAATTGAAGGTGTGTGCCACCACCGCCTGGCCATTACAGAGATCTTAAATATGCCTTCATCATCATCATCATCATCATCATCATAATGATAATAAAGGCAACACAAACAAAAGGTAGCAAAGAGGAGCGCTCCACATGCTGCACAGCAGGGGTGGAGATGGGAACGGAGGCCTGGCATCCTAAGCATTGTAAGGAAATGCTGAATCTGCTTCCAACAGAAAATGTTTCCCTAGCAGATGTGTTAGTAGAGAAATACAAGACAGCTGCGATCAAGCCTGAAGCAACAAAAACCTCTTTCCTCCCTTCCTTCTCTTCCCTTTGACAAGACAGCCTGTCACGGTGAGACTTTTAACAGCATCATCCTGGTGACAAACATTTGGTAAGGGTGTATGGAGGGGGCAGAGAAGGAATGGAAATAAAGGCAAAACTGGTAGGTAGAAGTAGAGACAGTGAGGTGCCATCTGCTGGCCAAAATGAGAAAGGACCAGGAGATTTGAGAGGGACACTTTCAGAACAAGGCATCAAATGCAATACAAGAAACCAGCTTTTCAGACACCAAGAAACAGACTGCGCACTCCGAAACCTTCTTCTCCTGCACATCATAGCTCACAATGTCTACACATCCCATGGTGATGACCGCCCACCTCATTACCAACTACAGAGAACACCAGCCAGCACTATGCTAGGAATTTCAGCTGTAGTACACCTACTAAAACTATGTCCCAACTATGTCTCCGCTACTTCAGGCAGAACCAGGAGATGTCCTTGTCTAAAAGCAGCATCTAAGTTCTAAGTAAACTTGAGACAGGAAAAGACTGCAGTATACAAAGAATGGCCTTTACAACCCAAATTTTGCAACTTCATTGAGCTACAAAAAAAAAAAAGTCCACTATTTTATTATCTACAAATAAGACAGTACACACGACCAATTTCTGGTTCCAGGGTCCACAGGCCAAGTATTGAGGCTGACAGGAGTCAAAGCTCTATAGCTGAGAATGAATCTCAACTGTGTGCTGAGAAGATGCTGGCAAAGGAGAGGTGCTACCCACACCCTCTGAGGAGCCGCTGATACAGGGGGTCTGTTTTCTCCTCTTTATTCTCTCTCTCTCTCTCTCTCTCTCTCTCTCTCTCTCTCTCTCTCTCTCTCTCACACACACACACACACACACACACACACACACACCAAACACACCCTTGCTCTGTTCCCACTTGAGGTATTTTCAACTTCACAGGTGGTGTCTTCCAGTGTCTCTATTTTCGGCCCGTGCCATTTCAAGCACCGGGAGGCCAAGTCCCCAGCGGGCATCACTTTGTTTTCAAGCTACAGCCCACGGAAGGAAGCTCACAACTCACACTTAGGGACCAGCTAGTTCACAACACTAATCTTTGCAAGCATTCAACACCTGCTGCAACTCAGTGCTCTTGTCTTCACTGCTCTATCTGGCTGTTTCTGAAACAAACTGAAATTAGAAAACACTGGCACTAAAACAGTGCTTTAGTTTGATTATTTATGATTTTCAACACATGATGAGCTCTAGTTACAAAATGAAACCAGTTTTTCATAGAGAAAACGGTGCCTTTTAGAGGTTATGTGATGGTAACTATGCTAATTCTTTTGCTATTTTGATTTTTTTTTTTTTTTGAGACACGTTCTCCTATATAGTCCTAGCTGTCTTGGTACTCACTATGTAGACCAAGTTGGCCACAAATTCAGAGATTTTCCTGCCTCTGCCCCCCCCCATGCTAGAATTAAAGCCATGTGCAACTACACCTGGCCCATGTTGATATCTTAAAAATATCTATCAAAATTTATGGGAATTTAGTACTGTAGTAGTATAAGTGGGCACTCAGGATCACACAGAATTTTGCCTTTTAATCTGTTGGCTGGGTGGAGACAGAGGCAGGCAGATCTCTGAGAGTCTGAGGTAAGCCTGGTCTACATAGTGAGTTCCAGGTCAGCAGAGCTACCTCAATGTAGCCTTGTTTCAAGAAACAGAATTTGTTAGCTTATGGTGGTTTGTGCCTTTAATCACAGCACTTGAGAGGCTGGGACAGGAAAGCTGCCCTAAATCTGAGGGCAGTCTAGGCTAAAGTTCCACTGGGCCTGGAGTCTTAAACACAAATAAGGAATCTGACTCAGGCGTGTTGGTGTTCATCTGTAGTTCCAGCACTCAGGCAGCTGGAGCAGGAGGACTGCAAAGCTGAGGCTAGCCTGGGCTGTAGAACCAGAACCTGTCAAAGAAAACTGTTTCTTCAAGAGCAAATAGTCCACAGCATAGTGTATCCATTCACAGAAGACCTAGCAAGGAGGAAGGGAAGGCCGACTCCATCTCACTTTACAAAGAAAAATACACATCTCACAGGGTGATGTGAACAGACCCCAGAATTCTCTCGAATGACTTAATGGACATTTCCATCGACACAAATTTAGGACAGAGATCACTCAGCATAAGACAACCATGATGGAGTACAGAGTGGTAGCTGGCCAGAAAGACCTAATGTTTGTGCACAGTCTCTCAATGTAGCACAGGCTAGTCTTGAGTTCAAACTCCTCTTGCCTCTTTATCTACTGGGAGTACAGATGAAGGCCATGACTGGGAAGACCTGAACGTCAACACACTCACCACTGGAAATTTGGAAGCAGCCTTCCCTGGTTAATAACACAGATTCACACATGAAACCCCACTACAGCGAATGAGAGGAGATTCTAGACAGTATTTCTTGGACAGCTTTCAAATCACTAGTCCTAGTCAATCATGCAACCACAAGTGAACACTGGGTCCCGCTCTGGGCTTCACCAGACCCATCTGTGTTTTTAGGTTTTTGCATTTATCATCAGAGTTAAATGGCAGCACCTTCCTGCACTTGACTCCTCGAAGTCTGTTGAGGGCAATCCTTGGAAAAACAGCATCCAGTATACCATATAGCCTCAGTGCTAAGTCGCTTGCCCCAAATTGCTTCTTGCATTAGGAACCTGGTCCTAATTCCAATCCCTGTTGGTTTCTGGCCACACTTGCAGAGATCACATTTGTTAGTTAGCTTGGCATATCACACACTTAACAGTGTTCACCATGTGCCTCCATCTGCCCACTTTCAATTAGGGTTCCTTGAGGGATGCTCCCCCAATTCAAGAGTGAAGACCCTTTAATTGAGATGCAGGTTCTGCAAAGTGGCATGGATGGCTTTCAGATAAATAACAACCACCTCCCAGCTGCAACGGCCACCCCTGGATACTCTGAAGTCAGTAAATACTTCCCGAGTTACCTAAGATGTGTTTTTATGGAGCATGAACATCTGAGTTCCCTCTACAAACGCAGCAGGCACTGCAGACCAAGAGGCCACACACAACCACAATCAACACGGAAGAACTCTGATTGAATTTGGCACCACTTCCAGATGCAAAGGGAAAGGGGGGCGAGAATCACAGTCCAGCAGCCGGTCCCTCCATCTCCTTTCTCTCTTCCTATGCTCTCTTCCAATTAAGTGCTATGAATCTAAGATGGGCAGGTTTTCAAGTAGCAGGAAGGGTTCTGGAGTTTGTCCTTTGGTCGGTCACCTGCTCTCTTTTTCAGGAAAAAAAAAAAAAAACACTGCAGATACGGGGTCAGCCATGCACAGTTACACCGTAATTTTGGCAAATTAAAAAACCATTAAGAAACTTCAGTCTTGTTCTCTGCTTCCTGACTGTGAATGTGGTGTGGATATGGTATGGCCGGCCCCCTCAAATTCCTGCTGTCCTAACTTCCCCATCATGATGGGCTATGCCCTTGAACTGGGAAGCAAAATAAAACCTCTATTTAAAAAAAAAAAAAAAAAGAAAGAAAAACAAAAATATCTCAGTCACCTGTACAAAGCGTGGTGACTGATACTGCCTGCTGCACTTGCTGGAGTGATACACAAAAAGACAGGGAGACGAGCATACAGCATGGCCTGTCTAAAGGGGAAGTCACTTCACCACGTGGACATCACATGGGTTTTCCAGAACAAAGCAGAGAGCTGCTCATGCTCCTAGCACCAGAAGCTTGGGCAGGGGAGGAACTCCATGTAACCAAGTAGTTGTCTGTGGCCCTCTCTCTCAACTCCAGCTGTAGATAACACTTTTTGTAATATCCTCATACAACATCAAAAATTCCTTGACAAAAAACAAACAAGTTGTCTGTCCCTGAAGGTGCCTTAAAAATGTAGGACCTTTATGTATCATCCTGGAGGCACTGAAGAAAAAAGTAGATGACAGTAAATTCCTTATTACGAGATGACCCTCAGGTCAACAGGGTCAAAGGGAAGACTGCATTTTATTTTAGAAATAAGACAGTCTCATCTTCTCTATGACTGACTTCATTTAAACTCACTAGCAGAGTCTCACCAGACATGGATTACTACTGTCTGCCGTCAAATCTTCTATGGTTTCTGAGAGTCTCAGCAGCTAGCTCCCTCTGACTTTGACTCTGAGTTCTGAACCTGCAAGGCATGTACCACCATGTCTGCCTTCAAGTCTCTTCTTAACTCTGAAGGGAAATGAGGCTGCAACAGACACGAGACTTGGGAACTGTGCCCCAGAGTTTCTCAAAATAGGAATTTTTCTCACCTAAGACATACAAACACAGGGCATTTTCGTTCTTCAGGGATAGTGGGGAGATCAGGTACAGGGTCAGTTTCTGAGTCACCTGAAGGATACGGCAACGTGAAAGGCAGACAAGTGCCAGGAAGTGTTTTTTATGACACATTATACACTGTTTCCCAGGACATTGAGTTTCATAAAAATGAGGGAAAAAATGCCTGAGATGAACACACAAAAATCAAGTCAGGCAATACCTTAACCACAAATATAATAGAAAAGGTACCTATCACAAGAAGAGAATGATTCAATTTCACAAACTAATTTATAAGCAAGGGTTTACTATCATCCCCATGAAGGAAGAAAAAACTAAATTAAAGCATAACATGGAGCCTCCAGATGTCAACACTCGAGTTCAGACTTGTAACTATGATACCAGACACTTCCTACAACAATGAGGAGGCACAGGCTTCCGGCAGCCATTACTGTCTAGCTGGCCGTCAGTCTTCCACTGCTTCAGAGCCACTCATGCTCTCTGTGGCATCTCTCTCCATGGAAGCTTCTCATTTTTAACTGTGCAAAGGAATTTCTCCAAAGAGTCAGGTGCGATTCTGGCTTTTCTCAAGGCTTCAAGGACACCTCTTACTTCTTTTATCAGAGTCAAAACATGGTAGAAATTCAACTTGTGTTCTTATCCATCAATCTGGAGACAACACGGACAGAGTCTTACGACCATTACTAGGACTGGCCCAACTTAACACTGTGAGTGTTTGAACTTTGGAAAGTAATTTATTCAACCTTTGTACAGGCAATGAGGTGGGATGAAATGGTCTCAAAAAGCTATTCAAGGATCAAAGTTCTGCTTTATGAAATAAACACGAAGTACATGAACCATCTGAGAATATAAAAACAAACAGCACCTGCCCAAAGCCCCAAGTTGCTCGGTTCAAAGACTTAGACTCTCAGAAACTCAATCTACTTAACAGCAGTGCCCAAGATCACTATTAACTGCTTGTCTCAAGACTCCATGAAATAGCTCCTGCTATACTTTGAATGTGAAATCTCTCCCACAGGCTCATGTCTCATCAGCTTGGGGAAGTTTGGGACCCTTTGAGATGTCCAGATACTAGCAGGAAGCCTCAGGCTCCCACTGCCAAGTAGCAGCCGATAGTTGGTGGGTCCCTTCCTCAAACTCCAAGCCAGAGCAAGTTCTGTCAGTCACATTAGCTGTTCACAGCAATGTAAAAGGAATACAGCCTAAGGACATTAACGGACTTTGCTGTTGCTTTGTTCCCAGAGAACATTTTACCTTAGCCTAGACTGCCTCAAACGTGATTCTTCTACCTCAGCTTTCCAAGTGACAGCATTATAGGTTTGCCTCATCCCCACAAAGTTTTTGATGTTGTTTCATTTAAAAAAAAAAAATTCAATGTATAGGTTTTTAAGTTTGTTTTTTTTTAAGGAAGTTTCAAAAATTGGATCAAAGTTAAATCAACTTCCAACTTTGCAGTCTTTCAAAATCCTTAAGTAAATAGGGTCAGCAAGATGGCTCACTGAGTGGGGGCCCCTGACTGCCATGCAACCCTGGTGGCCCAAGTTCCATCCACTCCACGAGGACATTCGCAGACCCCCGCACAAGCGGCACACATGTACACACCTGCACCCACACCCTACCAAACTTCCCAACTCACTTGCCATGCTTCCTCTCCTCCGCACACTCTGCAGGGCCTGCACCAAGAACAACACTAGGCGACTGCAGTTCAGTTCCACTCTGAGAGGACAGAAATGGACAAACCTGGAAAGGACACTTGGGCACCACCAGAAGGAGCCTTGGCAGCAGATCAAGAGCCCCCTCTCCACGGCAGGCTTCACTGCCAACTACCTGTCTTCACTCCCCACAACCACAGAGCCCCACCTGCCCTCCCTGCGTCAGCTGCCAGCTGCCCCACCCCCTGGCAGCCATGTCAGGCCCGCTCTCCTTCCTCTACACTTTACAGAAATAATGCTGACAATGTAACTAGAACTTGTAGCTTTGTGTCAGTGGCCCTGAGTTCTGTATTGCCATGCAGACATGGGGAGTGGTCTGGAGCCGCTGCCATGTAGGGAGAACTAACAGGGAAAAGAGCTTTCACGTCTTCTTGAAAATCACTTCTATAGAGACAGAACAAAACAATTCAGAAGTCTCTCTCTTTCCACAGAAATTTCATAATTATCAAATGACAACTAAGAAGGTACTGGAAATGAAAGGAATGGTATATAGGTTTCTTTGAAACTAAGAACACGGTTTTCTGATAACGATTATTGACTAAAATGCAGTTAACTTGTTTGTCGCTTTCAAAAAGCCACAGATGAATTTCTCTGAAAAGCCAACGTCTTTCTTTAAAAGAAAAAAAATCCACAAAACTGGGACTCTGCCAAATGAGAAAGTTACAAAACCATGGGCCACAGGCCATCAGATGGCACCGCCCAAAGGTGAACACAAAACTTCTGGGCTGTGAAAGTGGAGAGGCTGCCACTGACTAGAGATGGCTTGACCTGGGAAGTGTCTGACACCTTTCCTCGGTTTTCTTTAAGCTCTATTTCCTGACCAAACTCAAGAGGAGGAGAATGCCACTGTAGATGTGATTGAGGTGAACTTGCCTAGCAAACGAACTGACGTGAATCAGGACTGGGTTTGGCTGGGCAAGAGAGGAAACCCCAAGTCTGGTTAGCTCCAAGAGCTTTTCTCCCTCAGATTCTAAGAACCCAGGATGGCCTCTCATGACACCCACACATTTAAGGCAGAACAGAAGAGAAACAAAAGATAAAGCAGACCAGACCCTAAAGGCAGGTCCCAGAAGGGAGTCACGTGATAATCTAGTTACCTCTTCCCATACAATGATGGGATTCTACCTCCAAACACAACCTAGACCCACAACCTACAAGAGGGAGAGAAGGCATGGATGCTCTCATGAAATGCAGCACCAGCTCCCTGTTGACCCACAGTGGCCTCACCGTCGGGCTGTTGAAGGGTCCACACCCTCAGTCACTGGATCCCCTGCTATCATGGTCGTCCCGCGTTATGAAACTGACTCTGGCACTGAGGAAGCCTCCCTTGAAAGTAGATTTTCCTTCCAAATTAAGCCATGCAATTCACAATTTCCCGACTCCTTCACTATTTTCTCTCCAGAAGAGAGCAGAGTACGGATCCAGCAACTAGATTTACTAGGAAAGTTAATACTGCAGAATTATAGGAAGCCATTTTTATTTTTTTAAGAAAAATCTTTTTTCATTTTACATACCTACCACAGTTCCCTCTCTTTTGCTCTCTCCCACTCCCCCCACCCATCCTCTATCTACTCCTCAGACAGGGTGAGGGGAAGCCATTCTTTTAAAAAAATGATTACTTTATCACTCTTCTCTGGGTGTGGTCCCTGGGAGCTGAACTACGGAGATGGGGGCAGTGTCTGCACTGTCCCCACTTTCCACGTCTCCATCACTCAGGAGCCATGGATGTGCAAGGAGAAAGGGGTAGTGTGGGCTCGACAGTGTGGGCGGAAGGTGCTGAGTGGGCTCCATCCTCACTATTCAATCCAAATGCAATCAACACTACCATTCATTTTCTCCAATGACAAGCTGAAGCAGGGTGCCCCAGACCTGGAATAATTTCTTGTCAATTTCATCTTTCTGCTCTAATTATTTCTAATAGTTTTAAACAGCATCTCTTGCACTCTCTTCCACAAGTGTGAAGAATGGTTACATGGGGGAAATTTTCAATGTTAACAATTATTTTTCCTCATAAAGACACTTAAATCACAGAAGAAAACCAGCTCTACATAGCCTTCCCTGCTAGAATCACTGAGGAGCAAAGGTATGCCAGCCCCAGGCCACTGTGTGCTGGGAGGGCTTTGGAAGGCTCACATTACAGTCAGGACGCCTGGGTTTACAGGATGCGTGAAGAAAACTTGTCTGCTCCCTGTTTCCTTCCCTAGAAGAACTATTCTCCCTTCTGTGAATCCTTCCAGATCGTGTACTTCCTAAATACACAGAGTTATAAATATATCTTGTTATCTAAGATTTTGTCAGCTTTCCAGATTAAAGCACAAAGCCCTGGATTTGATCGTAAGTGTCTCATAAAAGACGGGGCATGGTGATGCACACTTTCAATTCCCATGTTCAGGAAGTGAAGGGGAGAGGATGAGAAGTTCAAGGCCAGCCTGGGCTGTATGAGATGTTGTCTCAACAAGAGAAAGGAAGGAAAACACACAATCAAATCAACAAACAAAATTAAATACCAATACTCTCTTAACTTTCCAGGGATTGCCAATTCTCCAGAGAGTAGAGGAAGGGCCAGCACCTCCACAGCGAAGGGCATCTGCAAGCATTCCCAGCGACTCTCCTCTGTCCTCACCTCCCCATCCTTCATCCAGGGAAATGTCACTGCACTTATGGGAAGTGTGACTTAACACTGTCCAGCTGAGCTCTATGCAACCATGGAGACCGCCCCACACGAAAGCCACTGTGCCACACGTGGCTGCAGACACTTGACATCCAGCTGAGGAGTTCATTTTAATTTTTTTATTTAATGTACATATCAACAGCAATGTGTGTACAGCAGCTACTGCCCAGCAAGAAGACAGAAAAAGAGCATCTTTAGATGCTACAGAGGAGCAAGAGGAACTGTATGTATGTATGTCTGTATACATTTAGGTATGTGGTTAGGTCAACAGTGTCGACCTAAATACATATTCTGAGCCTTCTTTTTTTTAACATGCCCAGAGGTGAGCAAACACATTCTACAAATCAATTATTTAAAATTAGGATAACCACTAAGAGATGTTGCAATGATCTTTAAAACCTGAAATTACAAAGTTTCAATGTACTGAACTTTTACATTTGCTAATGCATTCCTTTTGATTTTTTCCTGGCATGATCCTGCATGTGGATCACACTGAGTTAACAGTTTCTCTGTTGGGTGAAAAAACAAACTGCAAAACAGTATGTACAATGTTATGCCAACCGTGTGTACATGCTTATATATGACTGAAACCCAGCTCCATCCCTGCTGCTAAAGGAATGTTTGCAACCTGCCCTGGGTACACAGTAGCCGCCAGCTACTGAGCACCTCAAAGATGGCTAGCATGACTGAGGAAGCCTAAGGTTTAAATAAATGTACTTAGCTTAAATTTTGTGTATGGGGGCACATGTGTGTGCTTCCGTGTATGTGGAGGTCAAAGGACAATTTCAGAGTCATTTCTTGACTTCTACTTCGCTGAGGCGGGGTCTCTCTGGCTGTTTGATCCAGTGTGCAACAAGTCCACACTAGCTGGCCCAAGAGCTTTCCGGTGCTCGTCCTGTTCCTCTGCCCCCACGCCAAAGTGAGGAATTCTGGGATTGCAGATGCTAGACTCTGTCTCCAGCTCTTTATGTGAGTTCCAGGGACTGAACTCAGGTCATCAAGCTTGTTGTACAGACACTTTGCATTATTTTTAATTAGTTTAAGTGAAAGGGTCCCAACAGGCTAATGGTTATCCATTGGACAGTGTGGGTCTCAATGGCTCCTGGAAAGTGATAATGGTTGGAAGGGATCAATGGGTGTTACTTAAACTTGATACAGCACAGAATTATTTTTTATTCATTAGGTTTGTGCCATTTGCGTGTGTTTTGTATTAAGCAGGATGGGGAGGCTTTTGCTTTGGCTATTGTAACAAACAAAGCAAAACAACTCACTACCCTCACAGATTTGATGGATTCAAGGGTGGCAGTCATTCCTTCTAGTTCAACAGACTAGAATCAGGAGAGTTAAAGGGCACATACACTTGGTGCCTGCCTGGTGAGGGCTTTCCTCCTGACTTGGTACTGTGGTGTGCTTCCCTCACAAGACGTCATAGAAACGATTACTTCCCAGAATCTTTAGCTCAAATCATTATCACATCTAAATCAAGACTTTAGCTATGGATTGGGGGGGGGGCACAACAGAAAGCATGGAAGCTTCCTTTCCTCTGCGTGGTTTTTCGTGGCTGCTGTTAAATTGTTTTTATCACATCTACTAAGATCTTGACAATCTCTGCAAATGTAACGTGGGGCTTCTGTTATCTGGCTCTTGAACAACTGGACTTGTCTTTCTATCTGGGCAGAGGCCCAGTGAAGTGTTTGCAACAGCAAATCCAGTTTGAAAGAACACATTTAATGGGTCAAAACTCTCACATCTTCTTGGGACTCTCCAGATGCCCCAAAACATGAGTGGAGGAGTCAGATGTACAACTCCCAAAGTCGGAGACAACAGCACTCATCCGCTTTAACACACTCGACACGGCTGTACTGCCATGAGCACAGCTGCCTTCCACTAGTGCTCCTCAGAGTGCTTCAACAAGTCACAAAGTCTCTGGACATGGGACAGCTGATGGCCCAAAATGACACTTATGAAGGCTGACACCTAAATCCAGACTTCCTAGTCTTCAACAGCTCATCAACTCACTATCAAAATTGCTTTCTTTCACCCTGTAAAAGATAACAAGGATTTCTGGCCAGGGCTGATCTGTCTGGGAGCCCCTTTCTAATCTGAAAACTGCCATGAACCCACCTTATTTACATATACAATCTCCCTCCAAGCAAGCAAGGAAGGAAGGATGGAAGGAAGGAAGGATGGAAGGAAGGAAGAAAAAATCCTCTAAAAAGATCATGAGTAGGTGGAGGTAGGTGAGAAGAAGTAGGAACAGCATGTGGAGCATCTGGATGCACACAGGAGTGTGGTCAAACACAGCATTTCTGACTTGCTGATAGGGGCCATGCATTGACAAGATTTAGAGAGTGGGAAATCGGGGATGGTTTGTTGAGATCACTGATGTAAAGGGATCACCAATCCCAAGAAGTCAGGAATTGAATGGGGCAATAAACTTAATTAGAGGATAAAGTCCATCTATCAAAGAGGTAAATCGGGCAATCAAAGTCCAATAAATTCTAGGCAGGGCAGAAAACAGGCAGTTGTTGGTGATGGATGGGAGAAAGTGAATAGATTACAATCACAAGGTGTGCAGAGGCATGGGCGGTGGACCCAGGTGATGTGCCCATCATCAGGCTGGGACACGAAGGTGGAAAGCAAGGGTCTGGTAGCTATGCTGCTGTAAGAGCTCCAATCCTACCTTCTGGAAGGTAAACCAGTAAAGCAGGAATAGCATGAGCGGCCTCCTGCCTGTCAGTCTTTCCTCAAGCTCCATGCAATGTGAACACTGGTGGAGTATCACGATAATCCTGCGAGCTTTCAAAAAAATGTCTGGGGGATTTAAATTCATCTTGAACTTTGGGGGATGTCACACACTCATATTCTTATTACAGAGTCTAAATAAATTAATATTTCTATTAATTTTTAAGTAGCTTATTTGTGTGTGCAAGTGTGTGTGTGTGTGTGTGTGTGTGTCTTGCAGATCCTTTACTTTTGCTACAGGGAAAAAAAGGAGGGGGTGTCCTAGAACACTTGCCAAAGTCTCCTATGATGGTTGCAGCTGCGTACCTGTATGGAACTGAAAAAGGAGAGATTTGTCTGCCTTTTCCTTGAAGATATAAGTGATCTGACCATTGTTTTGTAACTACGTCCCATCTTCCAATGTCTGAACTGCTTCAACCTATGGTCTCACGGAAATACAGTATTTGCATGGGCAGCCTTAACCCTTTCCCTCCTAGGAATAGATTGTTAATTTCTGGAAGCTGCCATTAAAATTTACACCTCTGTTTTCCATCTTTGCATCAGCTCCTCTGCTTTGCTGGAACTCTCCTAACAGTCCTATTACTGTGTTGTCGGGCAAACACGATTCATAAGGCAATGCACACACTTTACCTCTCAGGCTGTCTCTGGTTAATTTCCTCGAGGGAAGAATGGGAGGATGTGGCAAGCATCTCATCAGACTATGTATTAACCTATGACCTGCCTGACAGCCTGGAACAGGCTGAGTGCTATAGATGCCTTTGCTGTTTCTCAGCTGCATACTGTTTTTATTTGTTAGGACGCTCTAAACAGGAACCCACCCCACGTCCTGGTACCATCTCTGGCTAATGGGAACGTGTAGTGAGTGAATTAAACAAGCCAATTTTCACCTCACAGAAAAAAACCAAAAAGTAGACACTAAAAATAACAAGACGGTGCCAATGAGATGGCTCAGCAGGCTAGTGGTGCCTGCTGCCAAGCCTAGCGACCTGAGCTCAACAACACACGGTGGGAGAGAACACTCCACAAGGCATCGTCTCACCTCCACACGTAAGCCACGACGCCATGACCCCCACATGAATAAAGATGTAACAACAACAACAGAACAGAGAGCTAAAATATTCACTTATTTGTAAACGTTTTTTCTGAAAGCATAATTTAAGGAAGTTCATCCAGTATAACCAGGCATCTCAAATACATAATCTCAATTCCATAATTAATTTTTTTTCACTTTGCCATGGGTAAAACTACAGTAAACTCCAGAGTCTGGCTCCCTAAGGGTTCCTTGTGACAGGACTCCAGGGAGAGGGAAGCTGTAACAGGGTGCACCTACATTATCAGCCACCACTGTGTCTCCAGGCATGCTGGTGACAGATGGGTAACAACCGTGGCATCTGAAAATTTTAGTTATTGTGACTATCATTCAAACTGCCAACAAAGCCCTTCCTTTAAAGAAGGAAAGACCCCCCCTCCTTCTCCCACAGAGGAGTATCCTAGCCTGCAGCCCTTCCCCACACAGAACCACATTATCTAACTCGAGATCAGAAGAATAGACACTTGTATGTCCTGTTTCTCTATGAGCATCTGCTATTTCTAAACACATGGATGAGCTGTCATGGAACCAGCATGGCTTTCTTTTTTTTTTTTTTTTTGGTCTATTAGCAAAAATGTCACCTATTTCTTTCACCTGGAACTGAATGAATGTTAGAGCCTGGACATGCTTCAGGGGAAGTATTGGTCAACCGAGTAGAAATTGACATGCAAAGAACTCAAATGAAGAGCCAGGGAAGTCTCAGCACTGTAAACAGAAAGCAGCATTGTGTCATTAATAAGCGGCCCTACCCCACACATAAAAGAATGCACTCAAAGACTTCACTTCAATCTTCAAAAACAAGCCAGCATAAAAGTGTATGACATCCTGTTCAAGGAAAAGTGTGAAAAAGCTAAAAATAAAAGCACAGCATGCACATCTTAATTATAATATGTATCCTCTAATTAAATGGTGAGTTTTTTATTTACTTAATGTTAAATAAAAAAAACCCAAACAAACAAAAATCGCACACTGTGATCCCAATTTGTGACCACAGCATGTGAGGATTAAGATTCAATTCGTAAGTACCTACCTTTTAGTTCTTCCTCTTTAATTGCTGCTTAAGTGGTTGCCTAGGAAACCTCCTGGCTAAATAGAGAACTGCAAGTGAGCTCTCACATCCCAGCTTGCAGGCTGACTTCCCATCTTTGCTTGAGAGTCAGTCTTCCTGAGTCAGCCATTTGTGCAACCTGAAGGCAGGGGAGAAAAAGTCTATGAGTAATGGCTGACTTCGAATATTCCTAATAAAAATATAAGTTAAAGAAGCTAAGTCCTGCTCACATCAAATTTAGAAGAGAAATGGCTACTTTCAAAAACCCTACCACCAAGGCTTGAGATAACTCAGTGGTTAAGAGCATGTTGCTCTTGCAGAGGACCAGGGTTCAGTTCCCAGCAGTCACATGCAGTTCACAAATAACTGCAGCTCCATGATCTGTTGCCCTCTTCTGTACCCCATGGGCACTAGGCAAACATGTGGTACACATACATATATGCAGACAGAACATTCACACATTAAAAAAAACTACAAAGTTGTAATCCAATAACAAGTAATTATGGAATGTTATTTTATGTCAGTATTGGCAAGATAGTGACTGTTAGGATAAAAGATAACAGAGAAGACACTGGGAAGCCAAGGTCAAGGACATACCCACGGAAAACACAGCCAGCAGTCATGTGATGTTCCCCAAACCCCACAGATGCCCACCACTCTAACTCCCACCCCAGCTCAGGCTCCCTGCGTTCCTTACACACCATCTACAAGGTGACTGACGTCTCACTGTGGAATAGGTCACTTTGCTGTATGTCAAGGTGACGGTGTTGATCATGAACCACCATACAGACTAGAGTTGAGGCCTAGGCTCAGGCAGCTATATATCAGAGTACATATGGAAACAGGTTATAAGAGATGTGGCCCACTGGCCTTCAAAGACAGGGAGAATCATTATTCCAACAAACCGGACAGAGATACTAATGAAGACTCAACAATATGGCCAGCTGATACCAGAATTCTAGTACCAAGGTTCTGGAATGTGCCTGATTAGGGGTGGAGGTAGAGAGAACCTATCAATATTGTCTCTATGTTCCCTGAGCTCCTGGTGTCAATTCTGATCGCTTTCTCAAATTTCCAATCATCACTTACCCACAATAATTAAAACCAACCCCCAGAGCTCAGCTGTGCAGCTGCCCCAGGGCTGCTCCTGAGGGAGGTATGAGGAAGGAGGGAATAGACCTGCAGGCTGGCACCACATCTCCCCCAATCAAGGTTGCACTCTGCACTCTCCACATCAAACTGAGACAGAGCTAGGACCTTTCTACTCAGTTCCCACTATGGCTCCCTAGTGACCACAAGATAAAAATGTGTGTACCCCCCAGCCTAGTTTAGAAAGTGCTTCACTAGCATGAACCCCATCCCCTAGAAAAACGTAATGGTGCCCCATCATGCCCTCCAGCCTATGAAAAGAAGTGTCCCAAGTTTAACGGACAGAGAAAAGCTGCAGCTGTGTAACTCGCAACCTCCATAGGATGAAATAACCAGTTTCTCGGTGTGTGTGTGTGTGTGGGGGGGGGGGGGGTATGTATTTTACTCTAACACAACTTTCTCATGTACTTGAAATATGCGTTCTGGGACACCTTGCCATTCTCTCTCAGGTGACTCCCAACTATCAAAGTGAAGGATTGTTTATTTTTCAAGCCAGGGTCTCACAGTGTAGCTCTGGCTATCTGAAACTCACAATATAGGACAGGCTGGCCTCGAATTCCTAAAGATTTACTTGCCTCTGTCTCCAGAATGCTGGGACTAAATAAACGTGTGCACCACTGTACCAGGCTCAAGTGAAAGACTTTTGGCCTCGTATCTTTTCCGTTATAACTAGTCAGACCATTCTTTCTTTAAGTCCTTACTAAAAATGGATCTTCTTTTAAGTATGATTTATTTTGACTACGTGTGTGGGTGTGTACACGTTACCCATGGAAACCAGAAGGTTTAAATCCTTCTTTGTTTTTTTTTTTAAAGATTTATTAGGCATACAGTGCTCTGCCTGCATGAATGTCTGCATGCCATAAGAGGGCACCAGATCTCATTGTAGATGGTTATGAAATACCATAAGGTTGCTGGGAATTGATCTCAGGACTTCCAGGAAGAACAATCAATGCTCTTAACCTCTGAGCCACCTCTACATCCTTCTGGAGTCAGGGTCACGGGCACTTGTGAGCATCTTGATGTGGTTGCTGGAAATCTAAGTCGACTCTTCTGGAACAGCAGTGCATGCTTTAACTGCCAGGTCATCTCTCCACTTCAGAGTGTGTCTTTATATGCTTACTACAGGTCTTGCGATAACAGTACATGCTCTTAGCTGAATGCTCTGACTCTTCTTTCCCAACCGGTACCCAACCTAAAGCAAGAATTAGGCTCTACAAGTCCTTAGCAGGGACTCCTATCTCCATGGGCCTCTAAAGCAGAAGGAGCCCTCCCAGGGATTCCACCAGGGCCTGGCATTTCCTGGCACCCTCTGGAACCCTTACCTTTCATCATTTGGCTTTCATTCATTTTCTTGAAGCCCAGATCTCTCCTGGCCTTTGTTATCCCTGCAGCCCTGCCCCTATCACAAAGGCTGGTCACAGTAACTGCTCACTGAATGAATGAATGCGACTGGCCTAGTATACAAAAGTCAACTTTTCAGGTAAAATTCCCTGTAGTTTGGAACAATTCAAATTCAGTTGCCGTTAAGAATGCTGTTTCTGCCTTCCTGTAGGAAAAGGCCAAAGCAAAAACACTTTTGTTTTAAGTGGTCACCATGTGGCTTCGCAAATGACCTCAAGATATGAGAGGAAAAATAGAATTTTGGAGAAGGAAGCAGAAGGTATCCTCACAAAGCCGAATCTTTGTGGCACAAAAAGTAGCCATCTATTTAACTCTGGAAATGTCAGGGAAGTTCTGCAGATACTCATGCCTGACGGTGAACCGTGAAACTGCCTTTTCTGCAGATGGCCGCTGGTGTTTACATGGGATGAAAGGACTCCAGCATGCCTTAGAGTCTACACCTCTCTCCCAGTTATCCTGATGATGAGGTGGCTAGAATTCTCCCAAAGAGAAAAGCCTTTCGGGGGGACTGGAGATGGTGCTGGAAGGTAAGACCAGAAAGGGCATCTCCACAGGAGATGTCAGCTTCCTTCTCAGGTAAGAATTTCACCCCTTGCTTCATGTAAACATACTTGTAAAGTGGAACAGAGGGCCAGCTTCTGTATGCTGAGGAGTAGAAGTGGGGTACCTGGTTCCTAGGGCCACAAACTAAGTGATTAAACAAAGTGTCAAGTCTCCGAAGTCACAGCTCTTGTCTACAAAATCAAAAACAGCAAGGGTGGTCCACATGGAGCTTTGTTGTTGTTTCTTTAACTTTCTTGCAAGTATGCTAATTTCAGTCATTTTATTTTATAATGAGACTGTCAACTAGATTGCAGCTGTCATATCAGTGTATTTCCCCCAACTGGGTCTAAAGTTATTGTTTTGAAGGTTGTCTCCAAACCTTAGAAACTAAGCCATAAAAACGCATCCGAGGGCTAAAGAGATGGTTCACCATTTAAAAGTACCTGTTGCTTTTGCAGGGATCTGGGTTCAATTCCCAGAACCATATGGTGGTTCACAACCATTTGTAACTCAAGGTTCAAGGGATATAAAACGTTCTTCCGACCTCCTTGGGCACCAGGCACGCATGTGGTATACATACATACATGCAGGAAAAAAACACTCCTGCACATAAATTAAAAAATAAACCCTATGCCCTGAGCAAGGATGGTGGCCTAGGGTTAATGGAAGAGGGCACAGTTAAGTGGCTAAGAGACAGGTATAACTTGGAATCCTGTATTCAACTTTGCTTTTTCAATTTTTTTTATTACTTACTACATAAATTTTTAGAAAGTTTTATATATGTATAGCATAATATGTATGTCGGATGCAAAACATATCTGAAGACCTTACATTAAATGGACTCTAACCTAATTGGTGACAATTTTCTGTATTTAATTTTTTGATGTTCAGACTTTACCAGTCCATACACTAAAAATGAACAGTATTAAAACAGCGCTGGTACATGGAACAAACTTCAACGAATTAAGAAAGAACACAAACAGCGTCATCCTGTATTCTACACATATGAAAGGGCCTCTGACATTGTGCATGGGAAGCTCCACATGACTGAGAATGGAACCGAAAGCCAAGCAAAGTCCCCTGTGGTGGATTAAAAACACCACTCTCGTTTTTGCTGTCATTCCAGGTGACCATGAAGTGAGCAAAGACCCCTATCAGATGGATTTTTTCAACCTTTCCCTCAGTGCAGAATCCTGAAACTGGCTCAAAGTCAAACAACTCTAAACACAGTTACCAAGGTCAACACGAGAGGAGACTTTAAGTTCCACAGTCTTGAAAAATGACTCAGTGAGTCCTCCCAGATGCTCCATTTACAGCTGTGGGTGACAGAATGCTCCAAGTGTGAACCACAAAGTCAGTCATTTGGCAACAGCAAATTTGTCACAAATTCTGAGACAAAATTCTAAAACATATAAAAACTCTATCACTCAGATGCCATTTCCAAACTTTTCTGATTATATGCTAAAGTAATACTAGTTTAATCTTTGGGGGGTGTGGTTCTTGAGACAGGGTATCTCTGTGTAACATTCCTGGCTGTCCTGGAACTCACTCTGTAGACCAGGCTGGCCTTGAACTCACACAGATCCACCTGCCTCTGCCTCCCAAGGGCTGGGATTAAAGGCGTGCACCGTGACTGCCTGGCAATCTTTTTTTTTATATATATATAAATTTAAGTGAGGCCTTGAGTTTATTAAGAAACTAATCAGACAAAACCATTAAATTCACCCCTTCATGCAACACAGAGACAAAATGGCCGACAGAGGAAACCTTTGACCTCCTACAGTCAACTGTTTTCAGGTGGAGGAGCAGGTGGCTCTGACGGCACAACAACGACCAGCTGCTCCAGCTCCGAGAGTCCACGGAAAGGTCGGGAATCTTAAGAGCATTTCTACACTCAAAAATACTTCCCTCCAATTAATTATAATCAGCGTATCTTGGTGCTTTACTAGACATACTTCAGTCCCCGACTACAAGTGAAAGCTAGGAGGGTTCCTTGTGCTAAAGTCAGGAGCAACCTGTGCAGCGTCTGAGCAGAGCAGGGCAGCTGAAGCAGACTATGGAGATTTTAAAGGAAAACCGAAATGCAGGCTGCTGCTAAATAATGCTGCTTCAAAACATTCCTGCCTTTACATAATTTTTTAAAAAATTCTTACATTTAAGGCTTTCAATACCATGTCTATACCACAGACATCTGAAATCAGATACACCCCGCCAAAGTAGGCATGATTTCAAATACAGTATTTCAAGTGTCTATAGGGAAGATAATTAACAAAGCCTTACAGTTGAGACTACTGTCTTTGGTGACTTGCTCCCAAAGGTAGAGGGAAAAAGAGAGAGAAGAATTTACAGAAAACAGGCAACACTGAGCCAAGTAACAAGTGATTATCAACAGTGAAGTCACACAGACAGCATGCGCTCTTCATGTGAGTGTGATAAAAAACATAAAAAACTTCAGCCTGTGGTCTTCCTTTCCAAATCAGCCTGTGGTTGTTTGAATAGGAATACCCCCCACACCCCAGACTCACAGGTTTGAATGCTTGACCATAGGGAGTAACCTGGTTGGAGCCACACTAGGAGGTGGGCTTTGAGGTCTAGAAGCTCAGGCCATGCCCAGTATGGTGGCATTTCCTTCCTGCATCCTACGGATTCACATGTAGAACTATCAGCTCTTTCTTCAGCACCATGTCTGCCCGCGTGCTACAATGCTTCTTGTCATGACAATAATGGATTAAACCTATAAACTGTAAGCCAGCCCCAATTAAGCGTTTTCCTTTGTAAGACTTGTCATGGTCAAGGTGTCCCTTCATAGCAATAAAACTCCAAGACACCACCCTATCTAATAATCAGTATAACGGATGCTGAGAGACATCCTGCGAACTGTTTACTAGTATGCCAGTAGTGGCCTTTGGTGGCTTGAACGAGAATGGCCCCCACGGGCTCATATATTTGAATACTCAGTCCTCAGTTGGTGGAACCATTTGGAAAGGATTGGAAGGTGTGTCACTGGAGTGGGCTTTGAAGGTTCAAGCCCATGCCAGGGCCAGTCCTCTCTCTCTCTCTGCATTCTGCCTTTAGATCAGGATGTAAGATCTCAGTCTGCCTACCTGCCCACAGCCATGCTTCTTACCATGATGGTGAAACTTGAAGCGAGCCACCAATGAAATGCTTTCTTCTACAAGTTGCACTGGTCACAATGTTTTGTCACAGCAACAAAGAAGTAACTAAGACAAGGCTCAAAACTGACTATGCAGCGATCCGGATAGGGATGTGGCTCAGCTGGTGAAGGACCTGATTGTCAGGCATGATGCCCTGAGCTGGTTCCCTAGTGCTGTAGAAAACCAGATGGCGTGTGCATGCACGCTATAACCCCAGCACAGGGGAGGTGGGGACAGGAAGATCAGAAGTTCAAGGTCATCCTTAGCTGCCCGGAGGTTCCAAGGAAGCCTGGATTACTTGAGACCCCATCTCAACAAAACAAAACAAAACTGAAAGTGGAGAAATTAAACACCTATAGTCAACTGCTTTAAGATAAGGGCAATTCTAAAAAGCATGAGGCTAAGAGTAACATGGCACACCTGAGTGGAGAGCCGGAACAGGAAATGGACACTAGAGAGCCACGAGTGACGCGTGTATTTCTGTTCACAGAGATGTTCCCACGTTTGCAGGCTCTCCAAACACACAGAGCCCACAGCATCAGTGCTCAGTACTTCAGATGACTGTGGTGCTACTGCCACACAAACAGGGACAAGCCCAGGCTAGGATCCTGATCTCCCTGAGTGCTGACCAACCGACACTTTGGACAGTCTGGGAACTTGTCTGAGATGCCAAGAGACCACAGATGGTGTGTGTGCAACAAGAAAAATAACACCTCAGAACTGCCTCACACCCCCATCTGAAGTGAAAAATGGGCAACTTTATGCAAGAAGAAAAAAGACTAAACAGGTTGGCCAGGAGCCACCAGTGTTCTGTGGAAACACATGACAAGCCAGCCCTTGTGTTTCACTTAGCAAACACCACTGCCAGAGCCGGCAGGTGTGAAAGAGTTATACAGCCTCAACAGAGCAGCATGTCAGACTCCTCCCTGTAAACACAGGAAAGCATGGATATGGGATCCTTTAAAACTCCGAAGGACAAAGCAGGCCACCCGAAAAGACCTCTCAACCCCACAAATGATGTTTAAAAGTGTCCAGTCAGAAACACGTGGGACCAAGCCAGACATTAAGTCTTTCAGGTGTTGTTCAATACAGAAAAACATTGTCTTTGCAGAAGAAACACGTGGGCACGATTGTGTATGCTGAAATGGGTTTATTTAATTGCCCTGAATTTCAATCGAAAAAGAAATCTGGAGACTAATCTGCTCTAACCGAAGAGTTCCAGAATGTATGAACCAGATGAATACACAGCAATTATCATGCAAGAAAATTACAACGTGCATGTCTCAGGAAATTAACATACTGTCTATCAAAATCAGGGTTTTTTTTTGGGGGGGGGGAGGTTGACCAAATCCTCTTAAAGTTCATTTGGGAAAATTTACTGCAGAAATAGCCTAGACGATCCTGGAAAAGGCTATAATGGTGATGGTGGTGTTCCACAATGCACAGACTCAGACCACTGGGTCAGGAGAAAAGAGTGTGGCTAGAGATCTGGAACACAGAGAGGTCGGTAGAGAGCTGTAAGGTACCTATAATAAACAAGGCAGTGACAGCGGGCTCATAGTGTCTAGAGTGCCTGTCATTCATAGGTTCTGCTGATGGACACATGACAGGGAAACAAACCAACTTGAAAGTTGGAACATCGAGCTGGGCGGTGGTGGCGCACGCCTTTAATCCCAGCACTAGGGAGGCAGAGGCAGGTGGATCTCTATGAGTTCGAGACCAGCCTGATCTACAAGAGCTAGTTCCAGTCTGAGTTTGAGGCCAGCCTGGTCTAGTTAGGAGTACACAGAGAAACCCTGTCTTAAAAAATAAAATAACACTCCTAGCATTATCAGAGTACACTGTAAGTTGATATTTACATAAACATCATGGGAAATTTGTGATTTCAAGAATAATCATTGTAAAATTAAGTTGACCAAAACACCAGCAGGGACATGGCTAAGAGATCTGCTTATTTGTATTTTAAATGTCAGTATATTTACTAAAAAGATGAACAACACACACACATAAAAATTTTAAAGTTTTTTTAAAAAACGAACATATGACTGAATACCAATTTCAAATACACATACATAAAGCTAGTAACACAAATTCTCAATCTCCCATGTAATCAACAAAATTCTAATTAAAATTTTCATACCCTTAATTCTGAAAGAATTAAACTCTGACAATGACAGGTGTTAATGCGGCTGTGGCACTCATGACAGCTGTTAAAGGTTAAGCTGGAGCTTTCTAGCCATATACCCCAGAGGATCCCTGGTACATTCCCAATAAAGTGTGTGTGAGGAGGTACAGTTAGTCTAACAGTCAAAAATCACAAATGCAAATCTTTCAATAGAAAAATTATTTTAAAATAGTGACATATATCTAGGGAGATGGCTTGGTTAGTGAACTGGCTAGGTTCCCAGGACAGAGGCACATGCCTGTAACCCCGGCACTGGAGCCATGAGCAGATGGATGCAGATCCTTGAAGCTCAGCGAGGAGGCCTGGCAAGGCTTCAGCTTCAACTAGAACCCCATCTCACAAAATAAAGGTAGAGAGCCATCAAGGAAAGGCAGTAGACATCACCCTCTGGCCTCCACACTGGAGAGCACACACATACACACAGGTAACATACTTCAAGACAATGAAAATACTGAGTAAGGGCTATAAGTAATTAATATAAATAACCTCCGTCACATCACTGGACGAGAAATCCCAGACAAACTACACAGTACAGACAGTGGAGAACACTAAGACATGCTGTCTCAGTCCCCTGCAAATAGATCAAGCTTAGTCCCCAGCTCCTCAGAGTGCTGTGAGCTAAGATGGTAGCCTCATTGGTCCTATCCCATCGCCTGGCCAATTTTCATCCAGTGACTGGTTGATGTGAAGCCACACTGGTGTGGCTCTCACCCAGGAATTAGCTGAAGCCTTCCTTGAGGCTTTATGACTTATTTGCCCCTCTACCCAATCCTGATTTCTTCTCTTCCATAAGCATTAACCCTGGCATCTCCTTGACAACTTTCCTTCCTCTTAATTGCCACAGCCTCGGCTTCCCTGGAGCCTCACTCACAACATATACAAGTGACATTTTGATTTAGAACATAACCATGGTACAGCATGCTGTGAAATGGCACTGTCTACGTTGGGGAATATATGTGTGTATATTTATTTGGTCACGTTTTTTTAAAATGTGTTAGAATGACAACCAATTCAGTATAGAGGTTAATGACCACCTAGAAAGTAATGAGGAACAAAGGTTTGTGGGAGAAATATGCACATCTCAATGCCCACATACCATTTGAGTTCTATATTGCATTCTTCATATTACTGAAATGATATATGAATTTAAAGACCCAGATTGTCTCCGTGTCAACCATTTTCTACCTTCTTTCTGCCCCTACCCTGTATGGATGTATTAAGACAGAAACACGGGGGTGGGAGCTGAGCATGTATAACACAGTGCCTACACAGTAAGATAAATGATGCCTGCTTTCTACAGAAACCCCACTCTCTTCTGCTGGGGGCAGGACGAGATTCCACATGAGTGAGAGGTAAACCACAGGAAAGTCTGATCATGTCGACTTCACAGGAACAGCACTACAATGTGAACCACAACAGGCTGACTGAATTGGGGTACTGTTTCAACCTGCCAACACGTCACAGAGAAAAATATGTTAAGAAGAAACCAGGGTGAAGGGAGATGCTGACGATTAAGCCTTCTAAATCCTGAACCTTTACTGAAAATATTACAGTAAAACTACACAAACACACAATGTCTGTATAGCTTTTCTCTATGCAACTACACGTGGTGATGTGTGCCTTTGAATCAAAGCACTTGAGAGAGAGAAGCAGGTGGGTATCTTGGGATCTCCAGGCTAGCCTGGTCAACAAAGTTCCAGTCTGACAAGGGCTACATGATGAGATCCCAGCTAAAATCAAAACAAAAACACCAGCAAAATAAAGAGGAATCCAGGCTTTAGCTCAGGAGCTCCCTCTTGTGGCACACAAAAGTCTGCTTCCTAGAGTGGCAGGTCAGCCTAGGAGGGCCTTCTAGAATTTTCTAACAGTGGAGGAGGGACTTTCATCCCTGCCATTCAATTACAGGGAACCAGTCCACATGAGGTCATGTTCCTGGCTTCCTCAAGGTACCTTCCCCAAGAAACTGTGTTCAGCTCCGGCGTACCACACTCTGCTCTGCATCTGGACACACAGCATCTGCCCATGCCCAACTTTTTGTTATCAAGACTTCACTTAAAGCAGATGCTGACCACATGCCTGATGTGGGATTCCCCTCTGTATGCTGTGATTATGTTTTATTACCACTGGTTAATAAAGAAGCTGCTTTGGCCTATGGCATGGCAGAATGAAGTTAGGTGGGATATACAAACAGATACAGGGAGAAAAAAGGTGGAGGAGATCCCATGTAATTGCCAAAGGAGAAAGACACCAGAACATTATGAGTAAGCCACAGACTTGTGGTCATACACAGATTAATACAAATAGGTTAATTTAAGATATAAGTGCCAGCTAAGAATATTCTTGAGCCGTTGGCCACACAGTATTGCAGTTAATATAGTTTCTGTGTGACTATTCGGGTCTGGGTGGCCAGGAAACAAAAACGCAGTCTCTGTTTACACACAGCACTTAAATATGCACCAAGGTCAGCTTACCCTAATTTTACCTTGTGTCTTAATGTAGTTTTGAAGTAACTGTTTTGATGACATTGTCAATATAATCATGATTACTTAACAAAACAGCAAAGTGAACAGTGAACAGTGGACAAGTTTTCCCAAGAAGAGTAACTTTCCGTATCTTTCCCCAACATTATCCATTAAGGACATAAATAGGATTTTCTTTTGTGCATCATTGATTTACTTATTACAGCAAGCACTTCCTTGAATGACAGGCAGAAATAATCACACTTCCCAAAATAGTGAAATGTCGCCCTCATTTACATACTGATGTCAAAGGATAAAAATAGGGTACTTACACTTGGTGCTAATTGCAAATCCTAAATTTCAAAACTTTCATTTCCAATTTACTTATTATGTATCTTCACTATAACTCAAGTATCTATGAGTTAAAAAGAAAAATGGCCTATACAGATTTTTTTCCTAAATTAAGACTAAGGTAATCTTTTCCAGCGTTTACCCCAAGTAAAAACAAGTAATCTTTTGTTTACACATGTGTACGTTTTCATGTGTACATGTGGAGGTCACAAGTCAAGACCCATTATTAGGTGTCTTTCTTTCTTTTCTTGTTTGAGACAGGGATTCTCTGTTCAACAGCCTTGGCGGTCCTGGGACTTGCTTGGTAGACCAGATTGGCTTTGAACTCAGAGATTCGCCTGTCTCTGCTGGAGTGCTGGAATTAAAGGCGTGCACGGTCACCGCCACCTGGTTTAGGTGTCTTTCTTAGTGGCTTTCTACTTTATGATTTGAGGTAAGGCTTCACACTGACCCTAAGCAAGACTGGCTAACTAGTATGCCTCCCTAGTCTCTGAGTCTTAAGGACAGGCTACTCCTGCTTACTGAAGCTCTTGATTCCATTTCTCACCTTTAACCTCAAGGTTCTAGCACGAGCCTTTGGGAACTTCCTCTCAACTTGGCCAAAATCCCAGTCATCCAATGCTTCAAAAATGCAATTCCCAAGGTGGACAGAGTGGTGCATGCCTATCTACAATGCCAGCATTTAGGAGGCTGAGACAGGGGGGTTCTTATTTGATGCTAGCCTCTTCCACTTTGTGTCTTCCTTAAAACAAGAGAACCCACAAAGGACAATTAATCCCTTCCTACAGGCTTCCCAAGTCACCATGCATGCCCCTCCTCTCTCCAGAGGTGGGTTAGACACCCCCCCCCCCACTGCCATACTGAAAATGTTTATTTTATGTGGATAGGTGTTTTGCCAGCATGTATGCCTGTGCCTGGTGCCATGGAGGCCCAAGCAGTCGTCATATCTCCCTGAACTGGAGTTACATGGATGGCTGTAAGTGGCCATGTTAGTGCTGGGAATCAAATCTAGAAAGGCAACTTACGTTTTTAACCACTAAGCCATCTCATCAGCCCCCATGCTACTCTTTAATCTTTAATTATGTCTTAGGAACCTTTTGACTGCCTGAAAAATATGAGCATATTATAAATCTCCATTCTTTGGGGGATTCACCTGGAGGGAGAGGAAGGGTTAGGGTACATGACTAGGAAAACACTGGCTTGGTGCATTTCAGTCAAACAGCTGTTTCTAAACCATTTTCTTCCATTTGTGCTACCCTGGAGACTTTTTCTTAAATTATGGATTTTTCATTAAAATGACAGGAAGGTAGGACAAGGATGTGTTGGGAGGTATCAGGAAAAGTGATGGGGTCCATACAACCAATATATACTGCATGAATGCATGAAACCATCGAAGAATACAAAATATTCTTCAAAAAAATGAAAATGTAGGGTTCTACCCAAAAGACACAAGTGCAATCTCCTATTTTAGATATGAGGGTATTCAGAGGCAAAATGGCTGAACTCCAGAATCTGATCTCTGATCCAGTGCAGACAATGGGCAGCCCCAGACAGAAGGTGCCTCAGGGCCCCTCTTAGCTACTGCTTGCTGCCTCCAAGGATTTCCTCTGAAATAAAGGAGTACTGGTGCTATGAAAATAAAGCGTATCTCTAGTTCTACCCCAGGGATGAAATATAGCTTGCTCTCCAAGTCTGAAATATAAAACCTATCACCCTAACTTGAGCATCTTCCACAGGGAGAATGACTCCATGCACCATGCCAGCTAATATTACCTTCTGGGACCCAAATAGCAGATGTTCTGAGGTTTCTGGGGATAAACTGATTGCTTGGACTTCAGTCCAAACTCTGACCACAGAACTCCAGGATGACCAAACAGGACTGATTGTGTTGTCGTCACTAAAGCTTAGTGTCTTAGTCGCTGTTCTACCGCTGTGAAGAGACACCATGACAAATAAAAGCCTTTAACCGGAGACTTGCTTACAGTTTCAGAGGTTTAGTCTTTCCTACCATGGTGGGGAGCATGACAACATATAGGCAGTCACTATAGCAGGAGCTGAGGGCTACATCCCGATCCATGCAGAGAGGAGGAGAGAGGGACACTGGGCTTGGCTTGGGCTTTTGAAACGTCAAAGCCCTCCCCCAGTGACACTTGTCCTCCACATAGGCCACACCCACTAATCCTTCCAGAGTCCCACTCCCCGGTGACTAAGCATTCAAATATGTGAGCCTATGGGGACATTCTAAGTCAAAGCACCACATCTGAGAAAGACAAATGGCAGTGTCTCTGGAGGTCCCATTAGCATGCCTGTGGATTAGTTATCAGCAGCCCAGACTCTGTCAGCTTCCACTTTCCCCAGTTATTCCAGATGCAATGACAAACCTCCAACTAAACTTATCCTCAAAGTTTTCTTCTTACGAGTGAGCACTTCAGAAACTCCCTGAGCACTCGACTGTCTCCATTTGGCCTTCACAAAGGTGTCACAGGTACAGCAGACACACCCCTTAGAACACTGAAATGAAGACATTACACACTCTTAAATTAAATCTGCATTATCTAATGTTTAGGTGATGATTTATTTTCTGTGACTTTGGACATGTCTCAGCCTGCCTTTCTTCAGACGTCTTGATAACTTCCTTTAAAATAAAGGAAAGGGAATTATTCCATTCGCATCAGCCTTTTGGCACTTCTTGTTGACAAGAACTAGTTTTAACATTTGTTCCTTGAGAATTTTGATTTTCAGAATGTAAATGGCACTCAGCCAGGAGAAATGAAGCTAAATTTCATAATAATTGCAAAGCAACCTTTAGTGGCATCAGTGCCAGCCTCTCACTCTGTCCCCGCTGCAACTCCAGAGCAAACCTAGGACACCTCCGAGGGTGCTCTGTTCCCACTGCCTGCCTGCTCACACAGGTGAGAGCCATTTCAGAAAAACAAACCTAGTAACAGCCTTGGAAAAGGTGGTGACTTCTCTCATCTGTGAAAAAACAACTTCCTTGGCTCTTCTTGACTCTAAAGGGTCTAGAGTCGATTTCTAGCAACTTCCCAATCATCCTTCCCATTTTGTTGATCTTGCCACTCAGATCAGCTCAATCCAGTGACCATCCATCCGCCCTCAGGTTCCAGCTGACCTAGCCCATCAGCTGCCCTACTCAGGCAGGCTGCTCACTCCTGCCGCAGCTTTTCTGACTTCTACAGTACCACACTGTCCAGTCACTATCCCACCCCCGTTGGCTCTGCCAACACCACCTCACTTCTGCTGGTGACATCTACCCTGGAATACCCTGCTTTCCCCTGTAAATGCCCTGACCCCAGAGCATTCCAATGACAGCAGCCCCAGAGAGCAGGCACTCGCGCCTCTCTCCCTAAAATCCACCAGTTCCTTTTCATCTCATCAGGTGCAAAACTAAGTGTAACCACTGCTTGTGTGCATGATCGTCCGTCCGTCTGCACTCTCCCCTCACTCCACTCCTGTCTCCAGCCTCTTCCTCCTGTTCAGGCAAACCTGTCGTGCTTGCAGCCTAAGATCTCTGCTACCACTCCCGTCCCACTTTCTCCCCACAGGACTCCTTCTCTGTCGACAATGTCTGCCCAGAAGCCCTTTCTCGGTGAAGAAAGTCTTCCTGAAATCACCCCGCATGGCACCGAGTCCCCAACCCTTGCCTGCCTTGCAGTCTTCCAAACTTCACGCTGCAGCATAAAACAAATTTCACTCTTTCATCTCTTCTATATCTGTATCTCGAATGTTCCACAAATGGGGTTCTGCTTGATACTGTGCCATGAGCACCTACAACACTATCTGACACATGGTGGGAATTCAATAAACACTTGGCAAATCAAAGAATCATAGTAATCAAATACAGATTTATATGAATTATCCATGCAGGCAAGAAAGCTGGGAGTAGAGAACACTAACGAATGGAAGGTTAAGAATGGCCATACATGATGACAGAGATAAGCTCGTCAAAAAAGATACAGTTCAAAACTGACTATGGTGGTACAAGACTATAATCTAGAACTTGGAAGGCCAAGATAAAAGGACTGCCATGAGTTCCAGGCCAGTCATGGATACCCTGACAAATACATACATACACGCATATACACTTACATGCATAAGTAACAAAAACCCTGCCTTACATAAATAAAGACAAAAAGAGGGGCAGATAAATTCACAGTACAAATAATTAAAAATTTTCTAATCCAAGCATGCTAACAACACATGCCTGTAATCTAGCACTCAGGAGTCTGAGGCAAAAGATCTGAAGGATAGCCGAGGCTACACAGCAAAATTCTACCTTAAAAATAAAAAAGCAACGGAGAAGAGACAAATATCTACCTCTCACATGTTAAGAAGGGGGGTGTGAAAATTTAAATGTTTTTATTTAATTCAATATATCAGAAAGGTCATTTCAACATTAATTATTCATAAAAATTTAAATATTGTGGGTTTTTTTATTGTTGTCTTGTTTCATTTCTATTTTTAGTTTTTTTCAGATAGGGTCTCTTTATATAGTCCTGACTATACTGGAACTCACTATGTAGACTAGGCTGTCCTGGAACCCAAAGAGATATTCTTGCCACTTCCGAGTGCTGGGATTTAAGGTGTGCATCACCATTCCCTGCAATATGTTCCTTTTATATTAAATACTTGGAACTTATGCAGAACGTATCTCAAGCAGCACTACCATCTCAATGCTCAGGCACTACATGTGGGCAAGTGGCCATCATACTAGACAGCATTGTGATTTGGCCCAAATTAACCACCCCAGTAAAATGAGAACTACCTTAAACATCTACTCTTCGTTACTAACTGAAGAGTCCAAAAGAAGATTCTCAGGCAGCCTCGTGGTTTACTAGTCTTCTCAAAAAAGCTTCCAAGAATAGGACAGAAGAAATGGGGCCATTTCTGAGAAGTCACTGCTATCGAGATAACCGGCTGTGCTTTAACTGGAAAGGCCAGGGTCCTTCCCCCTGCTCCCTGTGATTAAGAAACAAGTCCAGAAAGACTCTGTAATCTTATCTACATTAACGTAACAGAACCATTATTTTCAAATACAACTATCAGCACCACGTCCTCTAGACTGCCACGGATCTCAGGTTAACCAAAGCCTACCCCGCATGGAAAGACACTCTCGGAGCCACAGCTCACCTTCCGTGTGTTAGAGCAACTGCCTCACCTACACATTTGCATTTTAATAAAGGAGAATGCTTCAAACATGTTAACACCTGCACTTAAGCATCACTATGTCATCCGAGATTATGATGTAAGGAAAATGTGCTCATGACTTTTACCATCAGTGAGTTACCTTCTCTCAAAATCACTTCATTTACACCTATTTACTACTATAAATTATTTATTATAAAATCACCACTATTTTCCAGTGACAAAATTTAAAGAACTCAACTGAAATGTACTATGATTTAAAACCTTAAAGTTCTAAGATTCTACAACTGCGTGTGTCTGTGCGTGCTTGTACACATGCATGTGGAGGCAGAGGAGGCTACATTTGTTAAAAAGCTGGACAATGAGCAGCCAGGAGGGTGGGACAGCATCTACTTACCAGTGGCTCTGAGCTATGCTCAATGCTCCCGTGGACCAGCAAGGCAGAGACGCTGCAGACTCCTGCGGAAGAACAGAAAGTGCATTACACCCAGGACACAGCTATCAGGGGACCAGAAAGAAATCAGCTCCATTCATTCTTCTCCTTCTGTGGTTTTTAAAGTGAGGACTCAGAGTAAAGTTAATTCATCACCCTGGAATGGTGGGTGACAGACACAGCAATCTTGTCCTTGTTTTAAGACATCCCTTCCAGCACAAGCCTAGATTGGCACAATAAAATACAGACATCCTGTAGCACAACCTGGTCACTTTACCAGTGTGACCTTTCACTAGAGAAAAAAAATCTGCCGTCTTTAACTCATCAAACACTTCTCATTCAAAAGGAGGGGGAACATTTATTAATTTATTTTTATGAGCATTGGTGTTTTGCCTACATTCACATCTCTGTGAAAACATCAGGTCCCCTGGAACTGGAGTCACAGATAGTTGTGAGTCACCACGAAGGTGCTGTTAATCGAACCCAGGTCCTCGGTGAGAGCAGTCAGTGCTCTAATCACTGACCAATCTCCCCAGTCCGAAGGGAGAACATTCAAAGGACTGAAGCTGGGCATGAACGTGTGTATCCATAATGGAGGGAAAGTGGGAGGCCAAGGTAGGAGGACTGCCATGATCTGGAGGCCAGCCTGAGCTACACAGTACATCTAGGCCAACCTGGCACCAGTGTAAAGTCCCATCTCAAGATAAAGGGAGAAAGAGAGGTCCAGGGGGAATAGAATAGAAAGGAGAGAAGAGAAAAACAGAATGATGGAGTTATTGACCAGTAAGCTGGACTGAAACTTTGGGCTTATTTTTAAAATATAAAAGTGATTGAATATTTATGTTATATCAAAATTGTAGAGCTGTCTTTACGCACGCAAACACCGAGAAGATCGTGGATTGGGTGTACACTCTAATGGACCACCACTTTTTCCATAGCAGAAAACTGTCTTCTCTCACGCTGGTCTTACTGCTATTTTTTTCCTAAGAAAATAAATTAGTGTGATCTCATTATTTTAAGTTTTCTCAAATGCACTTTCAAAGCTTGGTTTCATGTCAGCCACCTGACAGAACTACCCTTCAGCTGACCCTTCTCTAGTGACACTAACAAAAGAAAGTGTTTGCGCCTGCAAGGAAACCCGTGAGGCTCGAGGACGGTCTGTTAAATGGAGGCTGCGCTCTGCTGCATGTTTAACCTCAACTACAATGCTTAATAAGCCTAAGCAGTGTCTGCAGAGGCTACCTTTTCACCTGACATGCTGTGCTCCATCCCCGTCCCTCTAATCCATTCACCAGGTCACACCTTAGCACGCTACAAACTCAACACTGTCCCTTGGAACTTTTCAACGGTTCCATGGAGATCCTGCTATCTCCTGAGTGGCTTGGTCTCCAGCCTCTCAGGCTACTCTGCCCTGTTCTCAGATCCCCTCTGCCTATGGCTTTCTCAGCTCCCTCTATGGGACTGATCCCTCCACCACGCCAGTCCTTCCTACCAGAGATGGCATCATAGCTCCACCCCAAGAGCCATCATGCTGCCCTCCATCTCTAAGTCCTCCATATTTTGCATATGACAAAGCCTTCATGGGCTACACTCACTGCTACATGCTGCATAGGAGACAACACAGCTGTGTAAACCATACACCTGGGTGGTCAAAGAGGGAGGTCTCACTGTGGCCGCACTCTTCTCACAGGCTCTTCAGGTGTAGTAACTGCCTACCTCGTCCATTCCACAGCTCAATGTTTTCAACAACTTCGTGTGCAAGCCCATCTCTTAATACTGCACTTCTACAGCCCCCAGACTATAAGCCTCTTAATGTACTCTAGAAGGATAGTAGACTCAGTCAGTTGGGCATAGTGGTGCACACCTTTAATCCCTGCACTTGGGAAACAGGTGAATCACTGATCTTCAGAGCGAGTTCCAGGACAACCAGAGTTACATAATACAGAAACCATCTCAAAAAAGAACACACACACCAGAAAACCCCACAAAACAAAACACATCACCGTGTCATTGTTTTCCTTAAATATCAATATAAATCCAAACTGATAAAACCAGGATAGGAAACATGGATGGATCCAAAAGACCTAGAAATATACATGTAAATGATGTAGCATAAAGATTTAATGCAAGGACAGGACTGTGGCTCATGACACAGCACTCACAAAGCCCTGGGTTCAAGTCCCAGAAGTGTAACACTACAGAACAAAGACTTAGGAGAAAAGTGTGTGGTCATTATCCATCAACTGTGCTAGGTACTTAATCCACACTAGCCCCTTTCATCTAAAACAAACTACACTTCATATGGCCATGTGCAGCAGACACGCCTGTAATCCTAGCACTCAGGAGGCAGGCAGGGAGGACTGTGGCAAGTTCCAAACACAGCTTGAATTTAGATAGTTAGAACCCTGGCTCAGAAAGCCAAAGGCAGGGGCTACAGCTCAGCAAACAGGGTTTGTCAATACAAAGCTATCTCTAGTTACTCCACGCTGGGAATCTTAGGAGGAACATGACTTGTCCCAAGCACTTAGGTGAGAGACAATTTTCTGTCAGATTATCATACAAACACCACACTAGGACCTTCAGAACTGTCCCTGGGGGATACACTGGCTGCTTACACAGGGTCTTGGGTTCAATCACAGTACAAATAGATAGGTAAGTAGGTAGGTAGGTAAATAACAGACAGTGTATGCAGACTTGAGAGCTACCCATGGTGCCCTGCTGAACCACATTCGCACATCCTCTCACACTGCTGTGCAGGCACGATACAGAACCCAAGTGACAGAAATTAGTGCTCATGTTTACCATTGTGGGCAGTTGGTAATTAACATCTATATGTGAAGTACAAGACAAGCCAGGGTGCTTTTTTTTTTTTTTTTTATTTTTTGAGTTAACGTAACTGTGCTAATTAGGGTTTCTATTGCTGCAACAAAACACCATGACCAAAAAAGCAAGATGGGGAAATGGTTTCTTACACTTCAACACTGCTGTTCACCACTGAAGGAAGTCAGGACAGGGACTCAAACAGGGCAGGATCCCGAAGATGTAGAGGCCATGGAGGGGAGCTGCTTGCTGGCTTGCTTCTCCTGGCTTGCTCAGCCCACCTTCTTACAGAACCCAGGACTGCCAGCCAGGGATGGCACCACCCACCATGGCCTGGGCCCTCCCCCAATGGTCACTAAATGAGAAGATCTTACAGCTGAATCTCATGGAGGCATTTCCTCAGCTGAGGCTCCTTGCTCTGATAACTCTAGCTCGCGTCAAACTGACACACAAAACCAGCCAGTACAGTACCCTGGTGTCTTAGTCACTGTTCTCTTGCTATGAAGACACACTATGACCCAGGCAACTTGCTTACAATTTCAGAAGTGTAGCTCATTATCCCCTGGTGGGAAGCAAGGCAGCAGGCACAATGCTGGAGAAGCACATCAGATACATCCTGATCCTCGGCCGAGGGAGACATGGTCTTGGCATGGGCTTTCGAACCTCAAATCCTACGACCCTCAGTGATACACTGCCTTCAACAAGGCCACATCTCCTAATTCTTTCCAATACTGCCATCCTTGGTGACTAGCATTCAATGAGCTATAGAGACCATTCTTATTAAAACTGCCACACTCCACTCCCTGGTCCCGTAAGTTGTAGCATATCATAATGCAAAAATGCATTCAGTACAATTTCAAAAGTCCCCATAGTCTCAGTCAAAAGACTGAAGTTCAAAGTCTCTGAGACTCATGGTAATCTCTTAAGTGTGTCTTGAAATCTCCTCTGCCAACACCCTTAATCCAAAACTCCTCAATTTAGCCTCAGACACATTTTCAGAACACAGTTTTTGGATGACTAATATTCAAATATATGAGCTGATGGGGGCCATTCTTATTCGAACCATCACACCTAATCAACTCAAGGGAGGACATGGTTCTTAAAAAAAACTACCCTTCTATGATCATATTCTCTCAGACAGGCAGTTGGCTGCAGCCGTCCCTCACAAAGGGTGAAAGCTGTTTCTGCCCCATTACATTAGTTATGAAAGGTTAAGATACTGTGATCAAAAGCCTAAACGGAAAAAATGGAAAGCTTTGAAAGACTCAGGACTGTTACCTGTCTCAGAAGTGAACTAGACTTCTGTGAGGGCAAACGCCAGCCCTTATGGTTCCTTGAGAAACATTCTCTGCTTTCTTCAGGACTTCATTCACATTAATCATCAATCAAAACCTGGTTGGATCACTGTTGGGCTCAGGACAATGTTACGAGAAGAAACATTGACCACATCTGGCATCCTGCAGAAAGCCAATCAGATGGTCCCATTAAAGTTCTCTCCTGTGATTTACGAACAGCACAGGCTCTGGCCTCAGGTCCGAGCTCCTTTCCGCTCACCTGCCTTGTGCCTAGGACACACTGGGCCTCCTGGCCACCTCCTCAAGAACCCGGTTCACATGCACTGGGCTCTTGAACCTATTATGTAACTGTGGTTGAAGATATTCTTCACCAGACTCTTTAAACAAAGGTCCACGTGACACATTTCTGCTTGGGTTTAGTTCCAGGAAATGTTTGGTTTCTGCACATGTTTACGTGCTTCTGGTTGTCAACACACACAAACTATGCAATTCTGTGCTTTCCTTTTGTCACTTTAGCGACTAGAAAGCCCCAAGTCAAGTATGGTCACCAGCTCTGCCCAACAGAATGCCTAATCCTCCAACTTTCCTTTAATGGAAGGCAGAAAACTTATTTTTTATAAACTTATTTTACCTTTTGGCCTGAAATGTGCAAATATCATACTGGCCTGTAAGTTCCAGAATAAAATGGAAAAGAGGAAAGCATGGTAGTGTGTTTTTTCACTGAGAAAGAGTAACTAAGAATTTAATTGTATTATCCAAAAGAACCCTTCCTCCAAAAAGACACCTCCTTATGCAAGCAAGCTCTGTCCACACAGCTTGACTAAGACACAAATATATTCCCAGATGAATTTCCCTAGCAACACTGAAAGGCCTGAAAGGTTTTGTCAACTCCATCATTGAGAGCTCTTTAATTACTATTTTGAACATTAAAGTGTTTTGGAGAAGTCAGCTAAAGGGTTTTCTGGCAGGTGTTCCCAGAGACTGGAGAATAGAACAAAGCACACACTTGTACAAGCCAGGGGACTCCATCAGTTGTACCGTAACGTTGGCTCTACATTCCCTGACATAAAGAAAACACACACACATACACACACACAAAACCACATTTAAAAAAAACTGATTACAAAGTTATCCCTAGGGATGCTGGGAAGTAAGTCTTGGAACAAGTATGACTTGTCCTAGTAATCATCTGAGGAGTATCTTTTCTAGCAGATCATCGTGTAAACAATACACTGGGGTCTTTGCAACTGTCCCTGGGGGATATGCTGACTGGCTTCTCCAAACTTCCTTATAAAATGTTATATATACAGTACAAATGCAAAGTTCCCCGATAACCTAATGAGATAAATAAAACCCTCACAGTATGTAATACAACTTCCTAAATTGATGTTTATCAAATATGGGAGCCATGTATGGCTTGAATTAACTCAGAAAGAACTGGCTGACAGGCTTGGATTGTGGATTGAATCTTGGGCTTCATACTTTATACTGAGCTATACTGTGCCCAGGGAATTTTTTTTTAAACCAGATTTAATTTTAGTAACCCTACACTTAATAGTAAAAATCTACCTACTGGACAGGACAAATTTTTGGTAGAATAATCATTTTGAGATTAATATATATTAATTAACATATATTATGCTAGGTCTGTGGGTGCACACCTTTAATCCCAGCATTCAGGAGGCAAAGGCTAGAAGATCTCTCATGAGTTCAAGACCAGCCTGGTGTACATAGTGAATTTCAAACAAGCCAATCTATGCAATAAAACCTTGTCTCAAGAAAAGAATACAAAAATGTACATGGGGGGAGAGAACACTTTTTAAAAGATAGTATATATTATGCTGTCTTATGTTCAAATTTCTATTATCTACTGTTAGTGGAAATGTAACTCTTATACTAATGGTTAAAACTTAGAACTTGGGGTTGTGGGAACTGTAAAGGTCAGTCAGCTCCAGGGAACACTGCCTCTCTGTGTTTTGTTTGGACACCCTGCACATGGCTCACGTGGGATTTCAAACCACATTGTGAGCTACCCAATTACCAATGGCCACACACACAGCAACCTGCTCATGAATCCTGGGGGAAAGTACAGCGTGCCAGCAGAGGACTTAGGGGAACAGAATGCAGTTTTAGGTACTTCTATCTGGGGGAGAAGTCCACCTGTCTGTCCACAACCTCTTCTCTCTGGCGTCAAGACAGTAACCAAACAAATGAACCTGGGGGGGGGGGGTCACACACAACACATGACATGCTGGTTTGGAGCCTCATGTTCCAAACAGGAAGCAGGGTGTCCTCTAGTGAAAGCAGCCAGTTTTCAGAGTTCCCATGGAAGTCAGACACCCATTTTGCAGAGTATGGTCCCCTAGGGAACTCATGGGTGCATCATCACACTAAGAATTCAGATTCAGCTCCTAATACCACAGGCACGTTCACCAAACAGAGGGAAGAGTTACCACGCATTGCTAGGCAACAGGGCTGACTTTCTCCTTAAGGTTTGAGGAAGTGAACAGAATATTTATCCGGGGTTAATTATGTCCTTAAAGGACAATTATTCTTAAACTACCTTCATATTTAGAAAATAAAACCTGAAATGGTAGAACAAAACGACATGTTCAGTACTGTTAAAAAGCCAACAAACTCACAGTTGTTAATGAAGCATTTCCTTTAAGGACTAGAAAATACAACAAAGATAATGATTTAATAATACAATAGAAGTCTTTTTGTTTGCTTTCTGAGTCAGGGTTTTCTCTGTCTAACAGTCCTAGATTTCCTGGAACTCGCTCTGTAGACCAAGCTGGCCTCGAACTCACAGAGATCTGCCTGCCTCTGCTTCCCAAGGGCTGGGATTAAAGGCGTGTGTCAACTGAAACTATACACTTCCTAAGCTTCCTAAGGATAAGTCTAACAAAAGAACCCTTAAGAGTTTTGTAAAGAAAACTCACAAGTTGAGCAAATGAAGGAATCTATTCTTTTAGAGTACATGTCCCTTATCCTTGAACTTGGACTCATGACTTTAACTAAAATCTCTATGGAGTCTTTCAAGGAGCTCAGTCTAAAATTCCTAAGAAAAAGGGCCAAAATTAGCCTTCAAAACCATGAAGGGAAGTTAGGTAAACTGTCTCCTAGAAATCATAGTTTTATATAAAACAATGATAAATAAAATATTAAGGACAAATAAAATGCCAAAGCACCCAAAAAAACTCATTATTTCAAAATTTTCTGTGTATCTATTATATGTACGTATGTGATGTTGGTATGTAAGCAGGTCCATACATGTGGATATCGGGGGACAACTTCACGTGTCCTTCCTCACGTGCACCTTTCAAGAGACAGGGTCTCTTAACTACCAGCAAGGCCTAGGACTCTGCCTGACTCACTTCCCAGCCTAAACCACCATCCTGGCTTTAGTTCTGGGGACTGAATTCAAGTCTTGTCAAATACCTTATTAGCTGAGCTACTTTCAGGGCCCCTTTCAGACAGAAAGAAATATGACACATTGGAAAGTGGGGGAGATAGGGGAGAAAGGAGGAGGAAAGGTAGGAAAGGAGAGTGGGAACGGGAGAAGACAGGGCTGAGGCTGCAAGGAAAGCCACCCAAAGGACACACTACTGTCAAAATATTCTCCTGCTTCCTATCACATGCGATTCTACCAAAAAACACAGGAAATAAAGCACCTGTCTTTAAGCAATAGCACACACACTTAGAATTTTAGTAGAGAACTAGCAAGTACATGAGATCAATGCAGTGTGGACTACATCATACAGAGGTCAGGGGTCAGGGCGACAGAGGTGAGGCAGGTAGTGAATACGGACCAACTCTAAAATAAAGAGAATTAGGACACTACATGCTGATTTACCTTTAAAGACAGGAAGGTAAAACTTCAGGGGGTAAGGTATGCTTGTTATCAGTAGAGAAGATGGGGAACTGAGAAAAGGCATGACTACATAGAAAGCATGTGGCTTGCCATCCAACATCTAGCTAGCAGGGTCCGGAGGCCAAAGACATTCAACAAGCATTTGTTAAGGTAGGTAATGATTTAATGGAGGATGGACAAACTTGAGTTTGAAATAATGCTTAATAGTTAACCAGAAGATTCTCCTTAGAATGCCTGTGACTCAAACTGCTTTTTATAAAAATAATTGTTTTCCATTAATACAATGGCCTTCAGGAATATAGACAGTTTGGTAATCCAACACCTGTGCATAAAAACCAGGCCTGTGTCCAGAGATTCAACGAAGAAGCACTAGGGTACAATTCTAAGCAGGGGTTATCCCAAGCAGACTACTCAGTTCAACTTATTTAAAACAACATCCTGAAAGAACAGAGCAATAGTGCTCAGAAGAATGTTGAGACCATTCATCATTGTATTATAACTAGCTGGTCTGCTCTGTCAGCAGAGCTGTTTTCCCTAGGATTTGCTGTTCTTCTCAAGGAGAACCCTGCATCCAGAGTCGTCCTCTGTGGCCGCCTAGTGCTCGCCATGGAGAATGACAGCCTCTATGTCCTTAGTAATAGCTCTACAGTCAACGCTTCTACTAAAATAGCGCAAGCAGACTCCTTTCTTTCCTGTTCTATACAGGTAATGCTGATCCTCAGAGTAACAGATCAGTATTTCTGGACCAAACCAAGCTGAGAGGTAGACAAGGAAGACTTACAATCGTGGGTGTCGTTTCCTGACCAGACCCAAGAAGCTGCTTTCCCAGGGAGCCACCTAACTAATGTAAAGGAATCTTTCTGGTTTTGTTTGAGTCCAACAAGATTTTAATTAGTTTGTTCCTGCTTTGCATAGGATTTCTTTTTTACTGCAATCCTAGAATATTCACCACTCTATTTCTCTATGACAGGTCCACAGTGACTGCCTCTGCCTCCCAGAGCACTCACACTTGACTGAGCTATTGATCAGAGCTTTGGCCACTTCCAGCCTGACCCTAAGACCCACAACCTTTCTGGGAGGCAACAAAGATACAACAGCTACTAGGGAAAAGACTATTGGGCCAGAGAGGAGGCCACGTGCTGGCTAGCAACTGCTATCCCCGAGGGACTTGGTGAACACAAAACAGCAAGGGTCTGTTTCACAGGACCACAAGTAACATTTTAGACATAAGTAGTTAAGAGGTAGTTAAGTCTGGGGAAAAGTCCAGGAACGAGAAGAGTGTTAAGTATATCTAAATACACGATGTCCAAACACAATCGTTAATTAAAACAAAAGGCTATGATGGAGAGAAAAGCTAACTACAGACTCTGCTGTGAATAAAGTGTTCCACGTCGTTACAATGTAAACGCTGAGCATTATGAAAATGTAATTATCACAATCAAGAGGGTGGGGGGCTAAGCACACAGGGTGGGTGGGGTGTGTAGCAAAGGTAAATTCTAGAATGAGAAATCAAAGTTCGTGAATAGTTAATGAGCTGTACATACAAAATGGACAAAACACCACTTGGCAGACAGCAGTTATGAAACACAAAGCTTTGCGTGGCCTGATTTAGAAGCTGATGCATGTCCCTCACATCATACTTCTGAAACAAGCATATGACTTTCATAAACAAAAAATTATTTCATGCCTATGTTCAATTGTTGTCAGGCAAACAGCTATGTGTGCGTGTACTGCTGTACAAGAAAAGTAGAGACAAAGAAGCTTTTCCAGGTATTTTTCCTTTTCTAGTTCTTTTTCCATCTGTAAATATTTGATCTTTTAGACTGTCCCTTTAAATACAGCTAATAAATAAGCATGATTATAAGTGAAATTAATGATTTATCAAAAGTAAAATATGAACTAGTGTCCCAAACAAGCAAACTATCTACCACTAGATGGCAGTATACAGGGTAATTTCAGAAACGCATAATGAGATTCAAACTGTCAAATTACAAGAATGCTTTCAGGAGACAAGGATATGATCAAATCAGTCACATTTTTAAGCTATTATGTCATTTCAGAAGATGATATGGTTACTGAGAAAAAAATTATATAATCAAGTTAAATATTTGCCAATTTATTTGATATACCAACAAATTTTTCAAATAGTTTTAAACAAAAATGCTGCATGTATTTTCCAGTTTCCAAAACAACAATAATTTTTTTTTAAAAAAATGTATTTCACTGCAAAACTGTGGGGGTTTTGTGCTGGGGCTGGCTTAGTTTTAAAAAAACAAACCAAAAAAGACAACCCTGTAATTCCCAAAATCCCCTTTCCATCTATGCCTCTAGGCCAGGATCAGTACACAGGAACTTACTTGAGATGTGAAGAGGAATCCCATAATGCTTCCTCTGCGGAAAGTACACTTAACCACTGAGCCATTTCTGCCACTCCTTTCTAGTTTGTCGAATTATTTTTTATTGGTTTTATACACTTTTCCTGAAACCTTCCAAATTTGGTAAACCAGGCAAATGTGACAGTCAACCATCAACATGGCTCCTGAAGTGAACCATGGGACACCAGACCTAGACAGGTGTAACTGGCTCAACAAGTGTCCATTATAAGAATGGATGAGTTGAGTTACTGTAATTTCTGGATAGGTCTATTTTAATTTTCTAGTATCAAAGAATATGTGAAATATTAACTACTTGTCTGTTTTTGTTCTAGTTCTGGCCTGTTTCTCAGGGTAGTGCCATCCAGTCTGGGTGACCTTTCCATACAGAGAACACCTCAACCCTTATCTCTAGCAATGAACTTCCAACAAAGTCACACTCCTCGGACTCCGGGAACAGCACTGAGTTCACAGATGTGTTGCTGGTTTTGTGGTTTTTGAGTCATATACAATCAGGGTTTCTGAACCCTTTACAACCACTGCCTGTTTTTGGCCTCGAGCACCCTAAGGCATCTTCCTGTTGGCATGGAACAGATGTGGATCCTTTCAAGGTATAGGAGAACCTTTTCCAAAGTTGAACGTCTGGTCCATGTCAACACCAGGATCTGAATTCACCAGGGCTCTGCTCCAATCTGAAGCTCATCAGAGCTCTCGACCACCATCGACAGTGCTTCTCCACCTGCCCCAGTAGATCAGACGGTACAAAAGCAAAGTCTGACCTGATTTATTCCTTCATGGGTGTGCATGTGTGTGCAGGTCAGAGGTCAGCCTCAAATGTCCTTCCTTCTTTAGTCGGTCACCAACCCCCTTGTGTTTTCAAACAGCCTTTCATCAGTCTGGGGCTTACCAAGTAGGCAGGCTAGTCAGCTAAGTCCATGGGTCTACCAGTCTCCACCTCTCTAGGGCTGAGATTATGTATGGACCACTACCACCGCACCCAACTTTTCACACGGGCTTTGGGTACTGAACTCAGATCCTCATGCGTGTTCAGGCACCTCCCTACTGACCTCCCCAGCCCAGCAATCCCTTTGTGTACGTCTCCAATCCAAAGCATTTAATATCAAATATCACACTTATGCAAATACCCTTGTGTTTAGCATGTGACTAAATACAATGATTTTGACTAGTAGTAGCTGAGGTATGACCTTCTCTCAAAAACAAGGTCTTCTCCCACTGAAACTACAAAGCTGCCTGGGTTTCTTAAAAGTCAACGCAATGCAGACACTGGAGATGAAGACAAAAGCCAGCGCTAAAGCAAACTAGATAGAGTTTCTGAGGCCCATGCACCACAGAGCTGCACCACTGCAAGACCACAGCTATCCTTCAGGCCACACACCTATTAAAGCAACAGCTCCAGACACTCCACTCTGCCTCTCGCACTGACTTCCCATCCCCCAATGGATGTGTGAACTTCAGTTCTAGCCCCTGCCCCACTGTTATGAAGTGAGCCAAACCAGCAATGTTGTGAGGATGCCGATTAGTAAATTTATCTATAGGCAGAAGGCTATGTCAAACACAGCACCTTCCTGCCGGTCCCCAGGGAAGGCTCACACTTGGATTGTCACCTCACTTAATTAAATACACAGGAAGCGAAGTCCACAAAGACATCGTGTGCTCTCGTGTCTGCTAGTAAGAAACACCTAGTTGGTGCTCTGCAGTAAGTAACAGACTGAGCATTTGTCTGAATACACCAAAAACCTCACCAACATGCATCTTGGAATAAAAAACCTAACAGACTGGATGTTTTAAGCACAATAACCTCACAGTACTCAATTATTGGGCTAGGCCTAACAGAAGGGACCCTTCCAAACCCCTTTGGCTAGCAATCCCCTGGGGTCAGTCCATCTCCACCAGACCCAGACTGAGCAAGTCTCAAGAGAAATTCTTTTCCTGTTGGGTGCCAGGTCTAGTCCTTTCAAATTAAATGCCTTCTCTGCACAGCTGCTGGACCCACCACCATCAAACCACCCAATCTCCTCCTTCCAGAATCTTCCCCTTGCCCGGTGTATTCTTGGGCTTGCTCCTGTTCTACTCAATATGGATTCTCACTTCTTGCTGAATGCCCAGAATCACCCACTCACCTGACTCACAGAGTCACACAAGCTGCATCCTACAAAAATATCCTTTTCCATGGCACGTGCACGCTGCATTCCTTTACACTTGGATAAGACAGCAACATGCGACCACGCAACTACAGTCCCTATCCCTTGGCTTCGGTCAGATGCCCTTCGTCTATGGTTTTCAAGATGAGACCATTTCCTCCAGAGACTTGAACTTACCTAGTTGTTGTGCAGCCTTTACGAAAGGTGGTAACTAGCTGTGACAAAAGCTACTCCGTCTCCATGACACAACCACCTTAAATCCGAGGCTGAGACGGCTACTCACTTAGAAACTGAACTGTATAAACCACTGACAGACTAGAGATTTTACAACCTCCATCGTAGAGAAGAAATGGAGTGGGCAGAAAACACTCATCTCTTCTCCAGGACTGCTTGGAGGAGATCTGAAGACATCTGGCATCCCTTTCACAGACTGTTAGCTGTCTTCCCTTGTGCAGGAGGCTGTAATCTCATCCCCTTAGATGGTCCCCCCAGAACCACTTATCATTTTCCAAAGCATCCATATCAAGACTGAATCCAGCTGCTGGTACTCTTCCTGCCTTTTATCTCCTTCCAGAAAGGGCTTCCGAGAATACCTCTAAAATCAACATGAGCTTCAGACCATGGTTCTGACTACTGGTCACGGGATGACGATAAAACTCTCAACCAGCAGGTCCCTCACAGGTTCCAAAGCAACATGCTGAGCAGAGACGTGCAGAAAAAGCCGGCTGAAAACTACACCAAAGGCCCAGCTTCCTCCCTGAGGCCCCGAGTGGAGTGACTACGGCTCAATGAATGGCTCTGGGTACGGTCTCAGGACTGCCCGCTCCAACAGCCTTGGATTTCATGCTCATCAGTCTTAGATCTTCAAAGAGAAATGATTTTCACTGGCACAATATACAGAGACCCAGAAAGAGAGATAAAAAAAAAAAAAGAAAGAAAGAAAGAAGGAAAAAGCAACCCTTCAACATAGCAATTCTCAGATTATAGCTTTTGGCTTGAAATGCAGATTACTTGAATAATATTTGGTTTGCAGAGAGCCTTAAAAATCAGTGGGTTTTTTTTGGAGGGAGTCTCTTTTCTGTGATTGATAGAACCTCTTGGTTATTTTATCTTTTTTTTTTTAAAAGGTAGTTTCCTTCTTAAATCTATCCTCCAAATCTATCAACTATGTTCTGACAGCTAAATCAGAACTAATTAGACAATAACCTCATACAACAGACCAGACTGTGAGATGAATTAGTTATATAAAACCAATCTGGAACAAAGGTCTGATACTGTTTTGACTTGAACCTTTTTTTATGATTCATCTTTTATATGTGTGTCTTGCTTGTATTTATGTATGTGCTCCACGTGTGTGCTTGATGCCTATAGTCATCACAGCTGGTCCCAGATACCCTGGAACTGACTGTGAGCCACTTGCAGGTACTGGGAACCAAACCTGGGTCCTATGCTAGAGCAGCAAGTGCTCTTAACTGTGGAACCATCTCTCTAGTCCCCTATTTGTTCTGAAAGGCTTAAGTACTGAATCAGAATTGTTTAGTGTCGAAAGTAGCTGGATACCTTTGCTGGACAACAGGGCAACCTTAAAAAGCACAGCTGTGTCCCCAGCAGTTGCAGAGCTGAGGCAGGAGGATGCTTAAGTTCTGGGTCAGTGCAGGCCACATAATGAAAATCTGTCATAAAGAAATACTGAGGTGAACTATGATGCATGCTGAGACACAGATGAACTCTGAACACACTAAGCGAAGTGAAGTGAGTCTGACACAGAAGGATAGACGTTACCTGGCTCATCTTAAGGGAGAGATGTTTACTGTGCAGAACATCTCAGTTGCAGGAGATGTATGAGAGTGAGGTATGTAATGCCATCTGCGCACTTAAGGATAGAAAACACTATTTTAACACACAATGGTTAATTTTTAAAAAGTTAAATATTCAAAAGAATCTTAAACTGTCTTGAAAAATAGTAATGATTTAAGAGATCAATCATGAGGCAGTTCTAACTCCCAGGCAAGAGGCTACCTTTTCAGACAAAGCTCAGAATTTTCTAACTCCTTCCATTCCCTACCTTCAACCTATACCATGCCCTGGTTACTGGGAAAAAAAAAATCCATTTCCTCTCCTGCCCCTCATTGCTCTTTCTAAATCCCCACAATGGCTGTTCCAAGGAGTCACCATCTTTTCAAGTCCTCTAGCCGACCTACGTCATTCCTTTGAATTTGAAACATCCCACAATTCCCCGCAGCCAGCATGGGGAAGGAAGACCCGTCCTCAGCACTCTACATAGCATCCTCTCCAAGCTCATTCCTCACTACTTTCCTGCTGCCATGAGCTCAAGCCCTGAAGTCCCCACCCTACAGTGTGCTACACAGAGCCCCAGAAACTTTTCCTGTGTCTCCCCAGTATGATCAACAGTCATTTTTCTAAAGACTCCAGACAAACCTCAGAATGTCCAGACCACACCAGGCAAGTTAACTGGGAATGGGACAAATGTCTGACCAGGATGGGCACAAGAACACAGCGTACACCTGACCAGGCTGGGCACGAGGACACAGTGTACGCCTGGCCGGGCACGAGGATACAGCGTAGGCCACAGCACTGCATGTGGTTTCTGGTTCCCTGACACACCCACCTCAGAACACTTCAGATGAGCAGCTGTCACTCCACTTCAGTCAGCCCCAGATCCTTTCCCTCTCTAGTCCCAGATCTCCAGCCCCCGTACCGCTGCTATTCCAGAGGCATGAACAGGGAGAGAAAAGCATGCATGCTCTTGCTCACTAATATATTAAACATAGGGCTGTTCAAGTAAGTATGTCTTAACCGTTTCTTCTAAAGAACTACCAGTTTAGACATCAAATTTGTAAATGAATATTAATTACAGAAGTCCTGGAAGCTCAATGATGTAGTTTCCAAAACATTCTAGAATCAGAGGAGCTTGGAGGGTGACAATATTTCCTGAGAGTGTAGACACTGGGAATGGGATAAATGACCTAAGAACTTTCTAGATCTGCAGATGTCCAAGAAAGAATGTATAGAAAAAGCAGTAAGAATAGGATGGGTAAGAACAGAAAAAGAGAAAGGAAACAGGAAAAGGGGTGGGGGTCAATTACCTAAAGTTTTTGTCAACTGCCCAAATAAATTGGCCAAAGATGTTTGTCAATCTACTTAGATCATTAACATGGGAATAACAATGCAACTATCTCCTGAGAAGAACACGCTCCTCTCCTCCTGCCTTCCTTCTTATACCTGCGCACACATGGAAGCAGCTTGATGCCTATTTGGGGAGCACTAAGAACTGCCTGCAGTTTGAGGCAGGGCAGGTTTGCAACCCACACCCCTTTCCATGCCCCTGTCGTCACTTATCACCTGGGCTATACAGAGTAGGGTTTTCCCAATCCATCTCTGCCATTTCTTCTCAAACTCCTGCCCCCCCCCATGCTCACTCCCCATGTATTCTGCAAAACCAGACTCCATTCATGTAAGGCTGCCCTACTGATTTAAAGATCATACTGACCACAACCAATCAGGTATTTTTGTGCTAAAAGAAACTTAATAGTTCCTTTATCCCAGCATGAGGTATATGCTGCTCTTTAGGAAGGATGGTGTATACCTGTAAAGCCAGCACTGGGGAAATGGGAGATGGGGAGGATGGGGTTCCACAAGGCCAATCTCAGCTACAGGTAGCTTGACCTACATAAAATCCTATCTCAGAACAACAGCGACAACAACATCATCATCAAACAAAGCAAAACTCTTTAATTTAGAACCACGGCAATTATTGCCAGTTTGGTTTAGGTTCTCTTAAGTATTTAGTAGACTTAAAATCTTATTCAAGAAAAAACAACAGGAAGGCCGGGCGGTGGTGGCGCACGCCTTTAATCCCAGCACTTGGGAGGCAGAGGCAGGCGGATCTCTGTGAGTTCGAGGCCAGCCTGGTCTACAAGAGCTAGTTCCAGGACAGAAACCAAAAAAAACTACGGAGAAACCCTGTCTCGAAAATTAAAAAGAAAAAGAAAAAAAGAAAAACATCAGGAAAATAATCACTATACCACATGGTAGAGGAAATGCAGCCAAGATTCAGAGGAACCTTGATGTTTAATCTGAAGAAGTCCTTATTGCATTTAACCTCAAGTCTTCATCGAAACCTTAGAATGTACTGTTACATACAAAGACTTACAAGCTATTTTCCTAATGTGAAAACTGATTATTATATAGACATACATGCATGGGTGAGTATTAAAAGTATGATCTCAATTTACCATTTACATGACAGTTATTTTAATCATATTTGTTATGTATAAATTCCAGGTTTAATTAACAAAAACTCAAGAGAATCATGCTTAATGTGGGAGGTAATAAATTACAGTCTCTTATAAAAGCATTTAAAAAGCAATAAGCAGAAGGGAGGGGAGAGGAGGAGTAGGGCTGGCGAGATGGCTCAGAGGGTAAGGGAGTCTGTCAAAAAGCCTGACAAAATGATCTGTCAGGCTTTTTGACATGAGCCACTGTCAGGTTCTCTGACAGTGAACCAGTGGCCATGAGCTGTTCTCTGAGCTCCACATGTGTGCTGTGGTGCACACACTTGAGCATGCACACATATAAAAATACATTTCAATTGTGGAGGGCAGTTAGAAGGCGGCTGTGGAGAGAAAAAAATAAGGGAAACAGATTTCACTTACAGTTAAAAGATTCCCAGAAGTGTGTGAGACAAAACTCCTCCTGCAGAGGACACCATCCCTGGGAGCCATGGTGGTTCTAAAAGGAATCATGAAGACAGAAGATTTCAACATCAAAGAAAGGGAACTTCCGGAATGCCAGTCACTTGTTCTCCTAATCTCAAGCAATTTAAAAAGTTGAGCATCTATGTAGATGTGATAATCCAATTTCCAAAGTTCTACCACACTTAAAGGGCCATCACCTTCACAGTTCCGCAAATGCTTTCTTTCTAAACACAGCTCTCTTCAAACCCCAAAACCTGAGGGCTCTGGATCGCTCCAATTCCTTCACCCTCATGCTACACATCTGCCTCATTTCTCCAGCCCTGCACCAAACTGCAGCGCCCCCTGCGCCGTCCCGGCCCTCATGGTGGCACCTCTTTGGGGAGAGGTTTCAACCTGGATCTTGGCTGTTCAATTTCAACTCCTTAGGAATCTCCCCCTGAATGTTCACAACCAAATCAGCTCCCCCTTTCCCTCAAAGCCTGCTTTCCTTCCCAATTCTGACACGCTTGGTCTCTCTCTTCCTTGTCGTCGGCTCATCGTTCTGAGGCTGCCATTCTTCCACTCAGCCTACTTCTCCCCCACCGCCCCCCTCAGCTAAACCTCTCTTCCTGCACCAGGGAGGTCTCTCTCAGTCAGTTAACCTTCACCACTACAACCAGCTTCTTCTTAGATACCCTGGGGGTGGCGGAGGGGGAGGAGTGTTTTCCCTTTTCAAATGTTAGCACCACTCCTCCTTTTCAGAACAGACAGGACAGTGTGTAGGTTTCACAATCTGTTCCCAGACTCTTCGACATTCCCTCTTGAAAATGTGAAACTTAGATCCCCTGCTCTTGGATGTGGGCTGAACTTACAGCTTGTTTCTAAGGAATAGAACTTGGAGTGACAGCGGACAGCTTCCAACAGGAAGATCAAAAGGCACTGAAGCATCTGCCCTGTTTCACTGGATCTCTCCATCAGGGGACGCTCCACTCTGTGGAGAAACTCACGCCTCCACAAGCCACCAGCACCAGGGAATGCACCACCCTGCAAGAGGACCCTCCAGCCTATCCAGCAGGAGGACTGGAACCTAACATTTTTGACTGAATACCAGAAGAGATCCCAGTCCTGAACCCAACCAACCCCATCCCACCCCCAACACACTGCTAGAGAAAATTAGTGTTTACTGTTAACTCCAACCTCTGAATTTGAGGGTGATTTGTCACCTTGCCAGAAGACTCTCTGATGTCAAGGAAACCAAATCTCAAGTGTTTCTTTGGGCCTCACCTCAAAGTCATCTTTGCATAGAGACATCATTTTAGTGTAGGATGTTCCTATCCCTGGCAAGGTGAGGTCAGTTTAACCTATGTCACGAGCACGAGCACACCAAACTAATTTTCTGCACGCTCCTGTGGGAGGGGAGGATAAAACAAGGTCTCACTACATAGCCCTGGATCTGGAACTTGCTGTGCAGTCCAAGTTAGCTTCGAACTCAAGAGATCCACCTGCTACTGCCCCTTGAGTGCGGGTTTGAGGGTGCTGACACTAGACCCAGCAATGCCTTCTTTTGGGCTCCACTCAAGGTCTCCTCCCATGAGAATTTTCACATGTATATAAATGTCGTTTTCAAGACTATGTTCCAGTTATTCAAGGTAGAAGCTGTGACTTCTGCTACTTTATTATTCACAGTGCTCTGGCAACTGAACCCCAGGTCTCCCACACACTGAATCACTGAACTGTACCCCCAGCCCCTGCTACTGTGTATTACCCATGTTAATGAACACACACAACTTTTAGAGGAGTAATTTTGCGGTGTTTTTCCTTACAAAAGAAGTCTGAAGATCTGAAAACAATGTACATGTGCACTAAAGTTTGCATAACTGCATCAGATAACTTGGCAGCACTTATTACCCCCCAAATCCAGATGGTTTATGAATAAGCAATTCCAACTCTAACTGCTTGGAAGTGGGAAAATTAAAAGTAAGATGCATACATCAACAGAGGGCAAAGTTAAATTAAATTAGGGCATGGCAGACTACCCTGGATCCATCTTACAAAATAAAATAGGTCAACATGTACTGACCTGCTTGACAGAATAGTAACCGGAAAAAAAATGCAAGTTTCATAATAAGAAATGTGTAAAATCCATTAGAGGAAAACCTTAAAACATTCCAGAGAAGACACAAAAGAAGACTTAACCAAATAAGAGCTCTTATTTTCTGACAAAACAATCTAATATAAAATGTCAGTTCACTTACGTAAATATATAAAATAACTGTAACTTTTACAAATATACCAAGTTTTTAAGTGGGTGACTGAAAGAGAATTTCATATTGAAAACAAAACACTCAGGTACTAGAGGGGGGATGGTATATTCTTCCAGGTGGTATAGTCTACCATAAAACCTCCATAACGTGATGCACACAGACACGACAGACCAAGGACTTCACACACGTCAAAAACAGCCCCAAGGAGACATGCAGCTTCATGCAAACTAAAGGAGACGGGAACATTACCTGATTAAAACGCACTTTTAAAGAAATGGTGTTAAGAAGACTGCACAGCCATTTGGAGATAAATAAAGCCAGATCCCACCTCGGACCACACACAGGAATAAGCTCCAAATGAATCAGGGTCTAAATGAGCAACAGTGAAGCCATGCAGCTACTATTAGAGAGAACAGGCGTGTTCTTTACCCTGAGAGCAGGCTGCTTCACCAGGACGCAGAGGAAGCGAGGATGAAGACTCAGCAGACTGACTGTAGCTATTTTTTTTTAATTTGAGATGCTAGTGTTGTGACTCACACCTGTAATCCCAGTACTTGGAAGACTGAAGCACTTCTTAGGAGAAGACCAATTAATATTTTTTTTTTAAAGATTTTACTTTAAAATTACAAGATGCCATCATAAGAATAATTTAGTTGGACGGTGAGCATCAATCAATGAGCCATAAAGTTTAGTAGCAAAAGAAACAGAAGCAGGTTAGCAAGACAGCTCAGTGAGTTATGGCACTTGCCGCTGCCAAGCCTGACGACCACTCATGTAAGCTGTCCTCTGGCCTCCATACAAGCCTGTGCATGCATAAGTTCCCCTCCCAAATAAACAATGTTTTTAAATAAATAAATAAAACTAGTAAAAAATACACTTATAAATAATAGAACAGTAAAAGTCTAAGAAAGATTATTCCATGAACTTTTTTGGGGGGAATGGTGGAATAAATGACTTTAAAAAGAGCTGGTGGTGACGCACACCTTTAGGAGGCAGAGGCAGGCAGATCTCTGCGGGTTTGAGGCCGGCCTGGTCTACAGTTTTGAGTCTCAAGACAGCCAGAACTACACAGAGACCCTGCCTCAAAAAAACCTTTAAATAAGGGGGGAGGGGGCTGGCCATAACTGGTTATCAAAGTCGGCCTTATCAGGAGTGATGCTACGTGCCTCCAGTGTGATACAGTGAGGACATAATGTTCCCTAAGTGACATGTCTACCAAGGCACAGAACTTAAGCGTCAAAGGAGGCAACATCAAACAAACCAACTACAAAGACCTTCACCAATGACTTGTTAGTATTATTTAAACATGGCAACCCATCCAAATACACAAGCATAAGAGGATAGGGCAGAGGAGTCTAACCCAAAGGGTGCTCCAAAAAGCATACGTAAGCAATTTATAAACTTTCCATATTAAAGTTTATTTACTTGTGGAATTGCCCTACTATGGGGATCATATGCTTACCTTGGAGATACAGGATGTGAAATAAAAAGCCCAGTGCTAAGGTGTGGGACACCTCCCCTCAAATTTGTGGTTGGAGATGTTCCGGAAACACCCAAAACAATATACACTACTATCATTGCTCTTGGTTGCCTGACAGAACTTGATGGTAAGGCCAGCTGTTGAAGACCTATAAAAACCATATTCACTGGTCACAGGACATGGAGAAAGCAAGTCAGTACTGACCAAGAAGCTTTCTACCTCTAATTCTAATTGCTAGGTACCAGGATGCTGTGCGGACTGCCGGGGGAGTCACCAACAGTCTTACCCACGTAATTACTTGTACTCTGAACCGCAAGTAACAACGGGCGCCACAAGACACGCCTACGGACTCATCAGCGGCACAAATATTAGTGACTACTTTCTGGTTGGATTTGCAGCCTCCATGCCTCTCTCTCATCTCTTTAGGGCAAAAGAATAGCATCCTGCCAACCTAGAAAGGCCAACAATGTGCTAAACAACAGGGAAATGCCTTAACACTCAAGTTTATGGGCTTTTCAGAACCAGCTTCAATCCCAGCTTTTCTCCAACTTTTACCAAAGCTCTCCTTCCAGACTGTTCCGACTAGCTTCCTTCTGCCCAACTGCCGGGTTCTCCTACTGAGAACTGCAAAAAACTATTCTCCTACCCCAAACAAAGCAACTCTGAGTTGGCAACAGCAAAATTCTCATAAATTTATGTAACACTGGTCTCTCACCCCATTAAATAGAAATGAGGACCCCTCAAAATCCCAGTATGAATATTACTGGAGGGACCTTTCTACCAGATTTAAAATTTGGAAGATGTATACCCACTTCAGTTAGCTGAGATACCAAACACTAGGTTTGGTGGCACAGATGAGGCCTTGGTTCAATGGAAACTGTACCAAAGTAAAACAAATCGTATCCCAGACCTAGGAGGTATCTTACTCTGTAATTCAGTTTCAAAGAGGTCAAACATCAATCCACATCTGATAACTATGTGATGTCTAACTCAAAACTACTAAAACTCCAATACAAGTCTCACGTTGCTTGTATTCCATTTCCAAGTCTCCCGAGTTTTTGGTAGAAGGAGAAATATTACTTACCTGTGGCCAATTGTGCTTAACCAGCTACGCCACTGGAAGTCTGCTATGTGCTAGGACTAACTGAACTGAAGTCCCTAAGCTCTGAAGGCCACTGCAGCCAGACTGTACTCTCATCCTTGACAGCCGCATTTAACACAAATTTGACTGTCATGTTCTTCACACCAAATACGTTTAAGCAATTAAAAAAACAAAAACTGCTTGAACCCAAACGTTTATTTTAATCAGCAAATTCTTCATTAAAAACAATCCTGGTATTTGTTACTTAAAAAGACTTAAATCCTAGCAGAATGTCTTCAAATATACTTCTGAATTCTACTTGAGTGTCTCCTAAAGAACAAAGTATACATTTTACACGCACTTTCTATCCAACAAGGATTAGCCTATATAAACAAATTAAAACTTCAGAAATACTTCCTATTCATTACTATGCATCAGCATGAATGTTTACAGACTACAACAATCTCAACATTAGAGTCAAAGCTGTCCTTAGGGGGGCTGGAGAGATGGCTCAGAGGTTAAGAGCACTAGCTGCTCTTCCAGAGGTCCTGAGTTCAATTCCCAGCAACCACATGGTGGCTCACAACCATCTGTAATGAGGTCTGGCACTGTATCCTGGGAAGTGTATATATAATAAATTAATAAATTAAAAAAAAAAAAAAAAGCTGTCCTTAGTTTTAGAGGGCCCTCAGTTTGGGGGTGGGGGTCATGTGGGACCTTCCATTTATCTGCAGTCCTAGAAAGAGCAAATGGGAATGGCAGATAGATAGAACCCACATAGAATATATATACACACACACACACATATATATAATATATATATATATATATATATATATATATATATATATAAATTTGAGAAACTGAGTAAGAAAAGGAAAGAGGGAGAGACAGAATGAGGGGGAATAAAGGCCAAAATTGGGTATGCAGAGCCACAGTATACCAGTATCCCATAAAACATTCAAGACACATTCCATACACATTCAAAGATTTTTTTGTTTGTTTTCTTTTGAGACAGAAAGTATAACCAAAGAGATCACGTTTACTTGCACATTTTAGCTAGGCTCCACACTGAAGACTTGGAGGACTATCAATGAAAGGTAACTCCAAAGTCCACAACCCCAAATACACGCCGGGGGTCGGCGGTAACGTCCATGAGCCCACAGGTTCCTGGAGAATAACCTCCCCCAAGCTCAGAGCTCTGACTCCAGAAGGGCGCCACGGTATGTTAACAAGTGTTACATAAGCCCACACAATTACAGGTCTGCCCTCGCAACCAGGAGACACCCTCCAACAACAACAAAATGCAGGGAGTGCAGAGGCATTTCCAGTCAATTCTTGGGGTGCTGCTGCGGCTTTCCTCAAGAATGCAGCGTGGCTTTCTGGGTTAACAGTCTGGGATCACTTGGACAGAGCATGTGCCTAGGTTACCATGCCATCACCATGTCCCCAACATAGAAACATCATAGGGGCACTGGAGACCAAGGTTGCTGTCTGGAATCCCGAATAATCTTTTTGGGTTTTGTGGTGCTGGGGGCTGAACCCAAGGCCCACACTATGCACAAGCTCTCCTACTGAGCAGCACCCCCAGACCTGACCTTGTATTTTTAAAAATCTCTGATTTTGAAAAAAAAAAAATCCTGGAAATAATATGAAATGACTAACTAGGACACTGGTTCATTAAAGCAAAGAAGTCCTTGTTGCACACGGCTCATTAGATAGTCACAAAGAAGGGTGGCTATGAGCAGAGCCCTTGGTTTCTCTTCCAGAATTAAATTAGCAGCAGGAAAAATCTCAATTTGGAACTCCCTAAAAGTGGGAGCAAGGAGGGCTCTGGGCATACTTTCCCATGAAAATAAAAGGAAGATATAAGCACATGCACAGTTATGTTCTACAAAGCAAGAGCATAAGCTAGAAAGTTCAGAGATGAAATCCAAAAAAGGGCTATGAACGATCTTTAAACATGTTTTACTTCTTCCCATCAAACATGAGCATTTTCAGACAAGAATTGCTTCAGTCAGAGTTTACATACAGCGTAAGTTTTTGAAAAGGTTAAAGAAAAGCAAAGGCAAAGTAACATAACTCCAGGACTAAGGCGATTGATTGAGTCTTCTCACCACAGCTGTTAAGCAACCCTGATGGGTAGCACCCAGAGCTTTTAAAACATGGACAGCCCGTGCAGTACGGCAGATGGGTACCACAGCACAACAGCAAGCACAAACAGCTGCCAGTGGCCTTGACCACAGACAGATAAGCAGTCTGGTGTAGTTGTGATTCCTTACTGGCAAGAATTCCCCTGAAAATAGGACACGAGCTCTCAAGGTCACAGGCCATGCACAAGTTGTGCAAAAGGAAAGACCTGGGATACCCTTTTGAAAAAAAAAAAATTAGTGTACAAGAAGTAACAGAAACACTAAGCTAGTGGCCAGAAACTCCCTCAGTAGTTCAAACACCATCACTGAAAAGGCTGTCTGACTTTAGAAGCCACCGCCTCCTAGGAGCAAAAAAGGTAGCAGAAATCTTCCAAATCCTGGTAGGTGATCTTTCCAGAAGCAGGATCCTACTTCAGCGGCCAGAATTCTGCAAGCGGCACAGAATGTAGAGGGTGCCCTTGGGACTCACCTAAACTCCAGGAGAGAGGGGGCCAAAGAGATGCAGGTAGAAGAGAAGTAGAGAAAAATTATAGAGCCATCACACTTCTCTTGTAACATAGCCTGTATTAAATAGTGTAAATTTGTGAAAAACTACAAAATTCAAAGAATTAAATTAGGAATGTGAATAAAATGTAATTAAGTGTTCTCACCACAGCAATAATGAGTTTAGTAAACTCATTTAAGGAATTCTGGATTCTCTCACCTTGGTCCCTACAACAAGACCCCTCTTCTCTCCATTACCAGCCATGTGCAATAACCACACACCCCGAGAGTCTGCGGGTACCAGTGTACAAATGGGTTCTATTTAACAACTGAGGGCCAGCAAGCCCTTTGTCCATCCCAACTCTCCCCAAGGAACAGAGTGGGAAGAGAGAGCTTTTCCTAGGGCCCTGGAGCTAACGGGAACAGCACCAAGCAGAGTAATCAAGTAGCCACAAATCACTGTCAGAAGGATGGTCAGTATTTCTCCTCAATGTTGATGCTAAGATCAGCAGCCGCACAGGAAGAGAACTGACAGGAACAGGAAGTGTGTGTGGAGGGAGGAAGAGCCACACAGCAGCCTTGGCCAACCAGCACTCATCCTCAGACGCTGCACGCCTGGCCAAGACAGAACCAGCTCTCACAGGTTAGAGTAGACAGACTAAAAGAAAACGGACAGATGCTCCCAAAGTTCTTTACAACTGTCCTTAACATTTTAACTTTAGATTATAGGAGGATTTGTTGTTGTTGCTGGTGTGTGTGTGTGTGTGTGTGTGTATAGACAGGTACATGTGTATGTGTAAGCACACGGTACATATAGGCATGTTCCTAGGCCAGAGGTCTGTCTTGGCTGTCCTTGCTGAGATACCACCACCTTGTTTTTCTTCTTTTTGAGAGACAGATCTCTCAAGATCTGAGTCTCACTGGCATCGACCCCAGTGCTAAGATTAGGAACGTGTTCCTTGATGCCTCCCACACCGGTTGGGGTGAAGGCCTCATGCTGAGCACTCTAGCAGCCTAGTCATTCCTTCCAGCCCCCAGGTTTCTCACAACTCTCGACCTTCCTAAATGTTGTGACCCTTTAATATAATACAGTTCCTCATACGTTGTGGTGACCCAACCATAAAATTACTTTCATTGTTACTTCATAACTGCATTTTTGCTACTGTTAATGAATAAGGTAAGTATCTTGTATTTTCTGAGGAGACCCCTGTGTTGTGTGATCTTTTACTCTTTGCACTTTTTGAGGGGCCCACCATCCAGTTCCCAAATAAATCCCACACAGAGGCTTTATTCTTAGTTATGAATGCCCAGCCTAAGCCTGGCTTGTTTCTTGCCAGCTTTCCTTAACCTAAATTAACCCAGCTACCTTCGGCCGCTAGACTTTTTCCTTTTCTGACTTCTGTTTATCTTTCCTTACTTTGTGGCTGGCCAGGTAGCTGACCTCTGACATCCTCCTCCCTCTCGTTCTCTTGCTGCTCACTTCCTCCTTTCTCCTATTTATTCTCTTTGCCTGCCAGCCCCGCCTATCCTTGCTCCTGCCTCGCTATTGGCCGTTCATCTCTTTATTAGACCATCAGGTGTTTTAAACAAAGAATCACAGCTTACGGTTAAACAAATGCAGCGTAAACAAAAGTCACACACCTGAACATAATATTCCCCAACACTCCTGTGAAGGTTCATCTGACCTCCCCAAAGGGGCTGAGACCTCCAGGTGGGGGACTGCTGCTCTAGGGTAAAAGGAGAAGGGACACTCAGGGAAGGATTTGGAGGGGATCCTAGGGCAGACCACTGACCCTCTGGGGGTCCCAAAACTCTCAGCCTGCCAGCCCCAGTATTTAAAACTGTGTCACAGATTTCCCTGAGAAGAACCGTGTGTACTGGCCCAGGAAGACCTGCAGCTGCACTTGAAGGTGGCGTGAACTACAGAAGTGAGTATATAAGGGACTCCTGGCTCCAGCGTGAGACTCTGTCTCAAAAGAAAACAGAATCTAAAGAGTCAATTGCCAAGAGCATGTTCAGGTGTCTGAGTCAATAAACAACTCCATCCCCTTCATCAAACACAAGAAAAAGACTAAAGATCTCAGTAACACGTCTTTTCAAAAGCAGATTCAAACTAGAACCCCATCTGTAAAAGCCTAAGTCATATGTGTACAAAATCGGCTCCCAGTGTGTATGTTTCAGTGTTTCCTAAGAGCAGTTACAAAATACAGGACTCCAGGGGCTGGAGAGATGGCTCAGCGGTTAAGAGCACTGACTGCTCTTCCGGAGGGCCTGAGTTCAGTTCCCAGCAACCACGTGGTGACTCACAACCACCTATGATGAGATCTGGTATCCTCTTCTGGCCTACAGGTAGGATACTGTAAAAATAAATAAATCTTTGAAAAAAAGAAAACAAAATACAGAACTTCAAGAGAACGCTAAACTGTGTGCAGAGGAGCCAGTTTGGAGGCGGGCGGCAGTCTGCTGTGGCCCACAAGAATCCATCACACACACTCTGGAGGAAGCGACATGCCTGCCTTTGAAACCTATTCAAACATGTGAACAATTATTAAAGCTATCTAAAAACGGAAGCACTAGTTTCGAGCAGAACTCTGCAGAGTCTGACGTGAGTTAAGTAGCAGTATGTGGCGACAGTCACAGAAAATAAAGCTCGCAATCATTTTCTAACAGAAAATTGTGTGTTGCTATAATTGGTTTTGTTAATTAGTCTTCAAAATGTTCTAAGATCTTACAAGATCTCATCGTCACCAGTCCCTCCTCCTCACAGGTCCCGTTTGATTTCCCTCTCAGGTAAGATTTTTACATATTTCCCTTGGGAATGGCTTTTCTTTCCAACAAATTCCCTCATGTTAGAATGCTCTGTGAAATCTCAACTCAGCTCATTTCTGACCCTGAATCACCTGATCGTAATTTAGAGTGCCTTCAGGAGCCTAGCCCTTAGAAGCCATATTGGAGTGCCCCACAGCATCCCAAGAACATGCTGTCTGCTTTTAAGATGAATCTGCTATCCCCGACCCCTTGCAAACAGATCCCAGCCCCACAGGCCTCTCCTTTAGAAGCCTCAGAGCTGTTACTGGGCCCAGTCTGTGAACTACAGACAGACAGTGCTTTGACTTCCTACATATCCTGCACATACAACATGGGGCATCTCCTTCCTATACACACACTCTTCCCTAAGTCAGCTGTTCTCAGAGGACTTCTAGATTATTGCTCTCACGGTCTAGTACAGACCCAAAGCAATGTAATTAGCTGGAAAAAAACATCTGTGCGTCATAGACCCATCCTTCAGTGAGCTCCGGCACTGCTGCAACCACCACTCTGCAGCTCTATCTTAAAAGTCAGTTTGCAGGGCAGGAGGTGGCTCTGTGGTTAAGAGGACTTCCTGCTCTTCCAGAGGATGGAGATCCAATTCCCAGCACTCACAAGGCAGCTCACAACCATCTGTAACTCCAGCTGCACGGGACCCTCTGGCTTCCGAGACCCTCTTCTGGCTTCCTCAGGAACTGCACGTACATAGCACACTGACACACGTGTAAGAAAAATATCCATATGCATAAACAAAAGAGGAAATTGGTTAGTATTTAATACATTGAAGTTAAATCAGCAGCTTACAATTTTGTTCTTTACCATCAGAAATATTTTAACAAACAGGATCTAATCACCCTTAGCTGTCCTGTAACTCACTTTTGGAGCCGGCAGGTTTTGAACTCAGTGATCTGCCTGTTTTTGTCTCCCAAGTGCTAGGATTAAAAGCATGGGCCGCTACACCTGACTCCAATATATCTTTATTAAGAATTCCCTGGCTACTCAGGAATATATATCCGAATTAGAATAGGTTCAAGGTTTTCTGAAAACATGGACTGCTCAAGAAACTTGTCAAAAAATTACAATCATTACCATACAGTAATTTTTTAAATGTCATGAAGAAGAAATCAAGCAAAGGTCAGGTTTGCAATGTAAGCGGGTACGTAGAGGGTGGGTGCGTGTGTGCGTGTGGAGTCACAAAGAGTAGAAAAAGTTACCTAATTTAATGTGAGGTCCTCTGAGAATCTTGACCAGCAATCATGGGAAATCTAAGTGTACATTACTGAGCCTACCCTAGGCCTGCCTAGTCAGGAGGCATGGGAAGCCAAAGATACGTGTTCTAACAAGCCCTCTGTGGTTTGATAACCATGGGTCCAATGTAACCAACTCCATAAAGCAAAGAACTAAAGCCAATCATTTTGTCATTAACATTTTTTGTTTGCTTTTGAGAGTCTCACCATGTATGTTAGCCTTGAACTAGTGATCCTCTGCCAGGATGGTCACTGGAAACACACCCAGCTTCCTTAAATTCTTATAGGAACGTAGTGCCCATGGTCACTCACTATGAACACCTTTCAGTAAGCTCAAAGTGCTTTTTAATATTATACCTGAATCCAACCAGTACTACGGGCTGTCATAGGCAAATGCATCTTGGTTTCTGTACTGTCAACCTAACAGTATCTCCAGATACTTAGATCCAGCAAATATAAACTGTTGGTACTAAGCAACTATAATGAATACCTAAAAAGCAGCCTACACATAGTTGACCTCTAATGTGTCAAGCAACACAGGCTTCCTTTATTTGTCTAGTTCAGTTCACTTCTGTTGCTATCAGTAGTGTTTGGTTCTGTCTTATTAAGGTTGTATTTTGGTTTTGTTTCTAAGGCAACAGCAGGAATTACTGGAACACTTGGTTGACAGTTTGAGACGCTTGCATTTGTTTATGTATTATTATTTGTACTCTATCAAAAAGATTCAGCCAGTAGTGGTGGCACACACCTTTGATCCCAAAGGGATCCCTTCTTGGGAAGAAGAGGCAGGCCAGTCTGATCTACATAGCAAGCTCCAGGACACCCAGAGCTACCCAGTCAGACCCTGTCTAAATAAGAATAGAAAAAAAAAGGTAAAGAAAAGGAAAGAGGTTAATAGGGTTATTTAAAACCTAACCGCAAAGAATAGACAGAATTTCTTAAGAGAAGGTTGCCTGCTCCCTCCCCAATTCACATTTCACCTTGGAGTGTTCTCTATGACTTTTGATTTTGTTTTGAGTGACAGGTTAGTATTCCCAACTGTGTTGTACTTATTCTATAGTAAAACTCGTTTTCACTGTGGGACATACAGTGCCAACAGCAGGAGTTCTAGAAGAAGCCATAGAATAATGCAGACCTAGAACACAGGTACACATAACAGCGACAAGTAGGCTCCTGTGATGCACAAGATGGAGGAGTCTATGCAGCACCTTTCTGCAAACACTACCATGCACGTCATCTCATCATCAACCCGCACCGGCACAGAATCTGCTGCACTGAAGAAAACTGCGCATTTTCCACCTCCACGCTCTTGTTCTAGACATGTCGGCAACGTCCTATGTAGTTTTCATCTGTTTCCTAGTAGCTACCCACACCGATAAACACTTGCTTCCACTTCTACGTCTACCTTAAATATCCTCTTGGAGAAGTTTAACTTGGGTGTTACGATGAGACCGAACAGTTATGGAATAAAGAGTCCACTCCCGTTCTTATGCTGAAGCTGTTTTCTCAACGTCACACCATGCTTGGGGTTGTATTTCTGGTCTTCTTGTTAGAATTATTAACAAATATAATTTCTTATTCCATGAATCAATTTACCTAATTCATGCTCTTCAACACACGGATTTTATTTTCTTTACCAGAACTACAGGGATGGTCAGAACACAACTGAAATACATCCTTCCTCTCCTCTGTGTGGATATTCTTCCCAGCCCCCTTCTGACCCATACACCGCATCTTGCAACTATTTTTAATCTGTCATCAAATAAGGGTGACAGCTCCTGCTCTGATTCTCACAGGCGAGAAATCAAGGTGACACTTAACCAGGATGCCTTGGAAGAACAACGGTGACGTCGGAGTCTCTGTCCTCCGTGCTCCCTTCCACCCTTCAACATGGGTGTTAGGGCTGGGTGACGTGACCACTGACTTACTCAACAAATATTTGAGTGCGCCTAATGTCAAGCACTGTGATAAGCGCTGGAGACGAAACTGTCAGCAAGACAAATCCTGCCCGGCCCTTCCAACACATTTGATAGATAAATAAATAAATAAATAACGGATTCAACTTGTGAGGCGTTAATTTGGTTCATGCACCAATTACTCCCATCTGTTTGTAAATAATTACTTGTCACTATAGCTATCCCCAACCTCTCCTCTCTGCTTCTGGAAGGGAGAGACCACATGAAGTAGGACAGCTTATGTAACAATACAGATGTTCTACAGATGAGGGCCTCACCCGGGTCAGAGAAAACATCACCAGCAACTACCTATAATTTAGGAATGAGAAGCATTTGTGCCAATGCCCTAGAATTTTCTTTTAAAGGTACACTACCGTCGCCTAAATACATGTCATACTCCAAGGGAAGCAAAGCCTCCACGCTGTCCCGTACTGTTGCCACTAGTGGCCATCTACATCTGGATCAACTCGAAGTTCAGTTCCCGCGTCACACGAGCCACATTGAGGATGTAAGTCACTTGAGGGCCTCAGTCAGGTAACAGGCTGGAGACCGCAGCTTTGGAAACTGCTTCGTCATCTCCGAAAGCCGTGCAGGGCGGAGGGGCTCACACACATCTCTGGATACTAAATCTGAAAATGACAGTATAATGAAATCTGAAGAAGCATCTATGTCCCTACCACAGCACATAAAAGAGTATCCGCTGGTAATGGGTGCCATTTTTCTCCCCAAAGAAGGGAAAGAGGCAATAGCAGCAAGCTGCTCTCCCAGTAGTATAAGAAAAACCATTGTTCAAGGGACAAAATAAATAAATAAAATAAATAACAGCAAAACTGGAAAACAAGTGAAAATCACTGTATGTCACTATCGTCTTCTCTAGTCCATTTACGAGAACGTGTTAGTGACACCGTATTGCTGTTTTTCACGAGTGTGTGCTGTTCTTCTGACAACTCACAGCAGAGGTGGTAAGGATGCTTCAGGATGAAAGGGAGGGAGGGAGGCGATGCAAATATGAGAATTTAATGGTGCCCAATGCAAAATAAGTTATTGTTAATATGTGCCACGGACACACTGATTTTTAAAAAATCATTCGGTAACTTTCAAGAGAGCCATGTTCTGCATCCAACACGTGACAAAGGATGAGCCCCGTCTCTACAGAATGAGCCGAGGACGTGCACACGCTGCAACACATCACATTTATTGAAAAAAAAAAAAGCTGGGGTCTGGAGATGGCTCAGCAGTTAGGAGCATTGGCTGCTTTCCAGAGGCCCCGAGTTCCATTTTCAGCACCAGTACTGTGGCTCACAACTGCCTTTTACTATCATCCCATGGGATCGGATGCCCTCTTCTGGTGTGCAGATGTACATGCAGACGAATCACCCAAATATGTAAATAAATCAACCCACTTTTAAGAAAAGGTTCTTGAAAAGACAACGGGAACTTCCTGAAGGAGGTACACAAGAAGCAAACAAGCCCTCTTAACAGAGCTATGCAAGGCCACCCTAAACCAGCGGTTCTCAACCAACACTTTCACAGGGCTTGCCTAAGGGGACCGTCAGAAAACACAAATATTTACATTATGATTCATAACGGTAGAAAATTACGGCTATGAAGTAGCAACAAAGTAATTTTATGATGGGGGGGTAACCACACATGAGGAGCTGCATTAAAGGGTCACAGCATTAGAAAGGTTGAGAACCACTATGCCAGCGTGGTCTGACAATGCTGGGGAAAAATGTCATTCACGGTGGTGGCACTGCATAGACAGAGGGAACACAACCGAAACTACTTATCCCAAACCAGCCGGTTATGTCGCGTTGGCCTGGGAGGGTCCTCAAGCTTGGCTCACCAAACTGTGAAGAATGTCAACATTCACCTTGATACCCTGATCTCTGATATACTTACCCACGTACACCATTTCAGTGACAATCTTTAGGACACGGGAGACAACGATGACGATGCAAATAAGTCACTAGATTATTAGAATCAGAACTCCGTGTTTAGGGAGACATTTCGGTTTACTGAGCTGTTATGTGCTTAGATATCAGCAAGCATATTTTCCGAACACGTACCGGAACCCACACATCATCTCAATGTTCCCATCAAATTCATATAAACGAGGAACAAACAAACCAAGGAGACTTCGTTAAAAAAGCAAGGCTCTATACCCCAGAAAGTGTGCGCTTCCTCCAAAAAATTTCATGGCAGAACTTCACAGACACTGTACCCCACAGGGGCACTTTTGGTCACATCCAAACCATGTCCACCACGGCATCTTTACTCATGACCATGCGTGAAACACAGATGCATCTTCTAGACTCTTCTTCAGCTTACACATATGTTCAACAACAACAAACACGAAAATACTCGCAGGGATCCACCTGTTAACGTCTATTGCTAAGAAACCCCCCCCCCTCCACAGTGAACTGAAGGCCTTAACGAATTTACCAAAAGGTTCTCCTCCCTTTCAAACAAGGGAACCTGTCATATAAAGGCTTCCACAGAAGAAATCCGCATACACAAACTCAGACCCTCGGTTCAGCCCGCACTGCTCTCAGGCTGTTCACAAAGGTCAAGCAGCCCCAAGTCATGGTTCCAAGTATGTGTTCTGGGATCTGCCCCCCTGGATACCAGTCAGGAAGCCTCACACCATCACCTCTACCAGAACCTCCTGGGCTTCCACTTCCCCAAATGTAAAACGGTTACTCCTCCAGGTTACAGCCATGTTTGCGCAGTCATCCTGTCTGGCACACAGAGGCCCCATTTAGTGATAGATCGACATGTTAACTATTTTTCACTCTTGGGTGCGTAAATATGGATGATTCAACAACTATCTAGTCTATCAGGCTGGCTACCTATCAATTTCATTCCTACTGCGTCACAACTCCTGGAGAAGGAGGACGTGAAGAAAATGGCCCTCGCTCCTAACTCTATTCGGATTTCAGGTCCCTCGCTATGGAGAGTGGGTACTGGGAATAATTTTAAAGGTTTCCGGTTGATTATACCGTGCAGCCTGGATGAAGAGCCAGATGGAGACTTCCGTGTCCAGTGATAACACAGCTGTGAGGTCCGTTCGACTCCCTCAGCTGATCCTCCAGCCCCGGGGACAGCTGACTGGCAGGGATGCTGTGACGACGAACCCAAATCCCGCTGCTCCGGGGGGGGGTGGGGGGGAATAACTGCGACCAGTCCGGCAAGACCGTACCTCGGCGGAGTTCTCGGACAGGGCAGGGGGCTGCGACCCTTCCTGCGCCCTCCCCCGCGTCCGGGCCGCCAGCGCCCAGCCCCCTCGCGGCCGCGGCACGTGACTCGACACGCGCCAGCTGCACGCGGGTTCCATCAAAACAAAAACAGAGGAGGCGGGACGGGCGGGGGCGAGCGCGCGGGCGCGCGCGCTCGCCACCGCCGCCGCTCGTTCGCCACGACCGCGCGCCTCCTCCAGGCCGGGGGCGGGAGGGCAGAGGGCGCCACCCTGTTTACCGCCAGGCTCGGGTCCTGCGCCGGAAACGGTCTCCCGGGAGCGGGCGCGTGAGTGCGCACCCACCCGCGGCGGGGGCCTGCGTGGGCGGTGAGCGGCCTCGGCGGCTGCGTGTCACCCCCGTCACGACTTCTGCTACGCACTTCGCCCCCAGCCTCCAGCTCGCGCGCTGCTGCGGACCCCCCTCACGTGGCCGCCTCCTCCCTGACACGCCGTTCCGAGCGGACCCAGGCGCTCCGGAGCCTGTCCCCACCCCGCCTCGGACGTCACCCTCCTCGGACCACCCAACCCACACCTTCCGCCCCGGGCGCGCGCGGGAGGGGGTAGATGGCTCCAAGCTGTCAGAAGCCTACAGGATGCCACATGACGAAGCTCGCCCTCGTCCTCGCCACTCACGCAGCAACCTTGCTGCGAGCTCAAACAGACATATTGGGGGGACGTCGTCTTGATTTTTCTCTATTGATTTTAAACTCGCCCCCCCCCAACATAAGTATTAGACTCAGCTCTACCTACGCAGTTGCTTTGCCTCTCCACGGTCTACCACCAAATCCAAGCGACTTATCAAATCCAAATGCCCACCCCACACACCTGCTAGATAACCTGTCTTCTGGAAACCCTAAGTCCCACCCATCCAGCCTGGGAGGGGGGGAGAGAACCTATGCTGGGGGGGCCGAGGTGGAGGCGACACGATCATGGGTAGTCACAGGAAGGGGGGGCGCCCCTTGCCTCCCCACTCCTCCTCTCCAGAGCAAAAGAACCTATCCTGCTTCCCTCCGCCAAAATAATAGCCGAAGTCAAAGCGCCGCTTTCCCCTGAGAACCAAGACATCGCATCCCTCCCAATCGCACGCCCCCGGCCCTTACTTCTCGTTGACAGCAGAGGTGGGGGGCGTGGGAGCCAGGCGTGAGTTGCCTCCAGGTTCGGGATGTTGGTCTCCGCTGAGTGAAGAGGTGGAATCTCGAAATGGAAACAGTCCTCCCCCCCACTCGCCGGTCCCTCCCCTCCTCCTCCTCCTCGTCGTCTGTTTACCTCAAGTTTGAATTTTATCTGCGCAACATTAGCTGGAATGCGGACATTGAAAAAAAAAAACACCACTCGCTCTCAACCCGGCAGCAGCTCCGGAGGAGCCATGTGGCATCAAGCCACCGCAAAGAGGAAAAAAGTGCTCTTAGCAACACAAACATGGCGAAATAGCTCCGACATGCCCGTCTCACGCAGCAACCCTACCTTCCTTCTCTCGCCCGCCGAGCATCCTGATCGGCAGCCGCAAGCCCTTTGCGGGGGGCGGCAAGGGGCCCCGGGGGAGTGCGAGGGTGGACGTCAGCAGAGTCCACCGGGAAAATAGCTCGGATGACGCGCCAACCCATCTGCCTCACGGGGAGTGCGGGGACACCTTTTTCACCCCCAGGGTGGGAGCTGAGCACCAAAAACCCGTCCCCAAGTCCTACTGGGCCCGTTTTCCCCACCCTACAGAACTTACCGGTGGTCTGAACATTACGCAGCTCTGCTTTCCTTTCTGGTTCCTTCCTCCGGAGCGAGGAGGAAAATGATGCGCACGTAGATTCCGAGAGCGTATTCTTCTAGAATTTTCCCAGGATGGTCGCGGGGAGCGATGGGGACTCAGAGACAGGTGCGGGGCCGCCGGTTAAAAGTTGCTCTGCGCACGGTGGACAACAGGGTCCCCGGGGCGGGCCGAGGACCCCCATTCCCTTCCCCCCCCCCCCCGGCGTCGCCCACTTGTCACGCCAGGCTGCTGCGTGCGCTCGGCTGCAGGGGAGGTGGCGTAGTTTCTTTTTCTCCCACCTCTTCTCACTCACTTGTTTTTGTAGCCGTGGGCTCCCCTAATGCTTTCCTCTCCACAATGTTGTTTCATTATATCATGTCCATCATGTGACACCGGAGAGGCCTCTCTATGGAAACTTAAAGGGGCTCCCACGTGACTGCAGCAGCAACAACAGCAGCAGGACCGGCGGCGGCGGCAGGGGCCGCAGCGTTTGTACCACCACCCACCAGGAGCCCCTCGCAGCATCCCGAAGGGGCTTGTGGCGCTGCAGAAGCCCAGATAAGGGAGCCACTGCATCCGGGAGCTGTGGCGTCGGTGCGTGCGTGGAGCCCGTGCTCATTACACAGCAAACGGAACAGGAGCGTCCTTAAATCCTTTCCTGCAGTCACCAAACCCACGCTCTGTTAAATGACATTTCGTGGTTCCTACTTTATTTTCTCCCGAAAGCTGTGAGTTTCCTCTCAGGCCTGATTAAATTTTACAAAGTCAAAAAGAAAAACCAGATTTGCCCCCTCCGTGAGCTCACTCGCAGATCGCTGGTAGAACAGAAATGCCCAAAGAATAACAACAAATAGAACCAGGCATTTGTTCCATAATTCCCATCACCACCAGTTTCAGAGCTTTCTGGAATTACATTCCTCCGGTAACTGTTGATGATGCTCTCAAGAGGCAAAATGCAACGCAGTTTTTCTCTTCCGCAGCTATATTAGGGCTTTGTTGCTGACAACAGTAAAAACTTGTTTGTGTCAGGAAGTGAGGTATGAAGCTATGACCTGTAAGGTACAGACAAAACCAAAGTGGCAGTTTGGGTACGACTTTTCTGACCACATTCTTTCAAACGGTGACAAGATGACTGCTATAAAATGCGTGTTTGGTTGGAAATAAGATGATCAGGAAAACATGCTTATTCCTTAATCATACTGTACATGTTACACACTAGAAATTATGTATACATATATGCATGTGTGTGGATAGAAAGCAAGCATGTGCATTTTCATGTATTAGAAACCACTAATTCTGTCCCCACTGCTAGCATTTAACTTCAACATTAGCCTTTAAAGGCTTATTCGAGTCCAATGATATATGGAAAGTAACAGTTTGAAGTACTTAGTCTTACTGACTTGCAGTCTAGGGAGGGGGATTCTACTTTGAATTGCAATTCTCTGTCTCAAACTTTTTATGGAAAATGGAAATAGTATCCTATAAATCTAAAATAAACGGCTATTTCTCTCTTGGCCCATGTTCTTTCCCATTTCTTATAAGGAAAACTAGATGGGCGGAATTGTGAAAAGGAAAAAAAAAACCAACTCAGTAACCTGAAGAGTGGCATGGGTGATGGCCTTCTGGTCTGGCCTTGAGTGTACTTCTTCCTACCTCATCAGTTATGATAAACAATCGCACATTACATCCTTTCGAATTCCATTAACCTCCATCCTTTTGGCCTTCCAACCTCATGTTTCATCCTTTACCCATCTTTCCCCTGACTCTCCCAATTCCGGCCCTTTGCTTATGTGCCCAGGTCAGGCCTTCCCAAATTCTTACACCCCCCCCCCCCCGCCCCTGCCCCCACCAGCAGCAGCTGGTTCTCTTCTCAGCAACTCTACCTCCTTACCTCTCTTTGACCTCCTTTAATCTCCACAGCCTGGCCCTTGACTTCACGGACTCGGCTTACCTTTCTTCACCTGAAATGTCCTGCCCTTTCTTGGGGTCTGCTTTTACCCACGCCTCTCTGGCCCCATCCCTTCTGCGGGCAAGCCCCAGCATTCCTCCACGGCTCGGCCTGGTCAGCTTGAATCTCATTTTGTTGGCTTGCCCTGGGCAAGGAGGGAGTGTGTGGTGCAAAGTGGGGCCAAGACTACCCCTGGACTAGACCCCTGCCTTGCCCCCTCCGCCCCTCCCGAGCCCTGGTTGCGGCGCTTCCTGGGCGGATGGTTTGGACTTGCTGCGGCAGCTGCGGTTGTGCTGTGTCATGCAAGAAGGAGGCGGCGGCGGCGGCGGCCGGAGCTGGATGGGGGAGGAGGGGAGGAACCTGATCCTCGGTAGCAAAGGGCTGGAGGCAATCACCGAGCTACCCCTGAGCCGCCCGGGAGTGGGGAGGGCTCTGCTACCCCGAGGGGCCCTCCCTGCGGGGCAGAGGGTAAGTTGGGCGGCGCAGGTGGTCGCCTTGGGAAGGGAGCGCGCAGGGGGGGTTAGGTGGGGTGGCGGTAGCACTAGGAGCCATCGGGCCCCAAGGAGTCAAATGCCCAGCTAACAGAGATCCAGGCTATAGAAAAGATGGCCAGCCAGTAGCAGTAAGAGTAATTATTTGACTAATGCCCGAGAGTCGCCCCAGGTCACACGGTGGGTGGAGTTGTAGATCCTGAACTCAGGGCTCAGCTAGAGGCAATGATTCAGGGTTGCAGGAACTTCATCCCAGCAGCCCTGGCGCTGCAGGACACCCTTGAATAGCAAAAGGCCAACACACCCCAGGTTCCTCTAGCCTTTCTGGACTTTCTGGGTTGTCTTCTTCAAATCTAGGGGAAAGGGTGGGGAAATGGTCCAACCTCATTGAACACACGGGGGGAAAAAACGCACTTGGCCAGAGCCTTGGACAAGCAGCCTCTGGTGCAATTAAACAATCAATAGGAAAAAGCTTCATTCCGTCCCTCCCCTTCCCCCAACCCCAAGCACCTTCGACCAAGGTAATTCATAGGGCTTAAAGGAGAAAGAAAATGTGGTATATTTTGCCCTGCCCAAGCCATCAGTCAGCCTGCCACTACACAAACGGCCACCTGTTCCAGGGTTCACCCTCCCTTCAGAGGGATGCTTCTGAGAGACAAAACAATACTGCCCCATGTTCCGAGAGGAGACCACCTTAAACTCCCGACAATTTCAGCTCCATTGCCCTTTTCCCCCAGGGGAATCGGAAACCTAGACTTGAGAGCAATGAACTGTAGAGACAGGGTGGGCACCTAGGAACGTTTCTTTTTTCACCTGCCTACAATTTTCAGGACAGTTATTATTATTATCATCATCATCATCATTATTAATTATCATTATTATTCCTTTCCATGTCCCTCCTGGAAGTCTCCAGAAGCACTTTCTGCAACATTTTCATGTCAGCCTTCCATTTCGAAGGACGGGGTTGAGGGGATTAACGGAAAGGCTAAGGACTGTCTCAAAAGCTCATCCGGTTGCTAGGGAACTCAAGCTCGCCCCGCTCGCTAATCACCAGTGTGGTACAGGAAAATCAAACTGTTCAGGGTGTTATTAAAATGAACGGCATTTGGTTAAAGGCTTCTTTGCCTATGTTGTAGCATCCTGGTCTATTATCGATGGCCTCACACCCACATATCTTGTTTTCCTAATTTGATTTCTGTATTTGCGTCACTGCCAGGGACACTCAGACGAGACCAGTCAGGTTCACTTCCTGTTTCTCAGAACTGGTTTATATTTGGTCTCGTTGCACTAGCTGGTAAGACATTATCACGCTGATCCTCTTGGAAAAGAATTTCTGCTTTCCGTTGAAAACAAATTATCCCAATTAAATGCTAATTCTCATGGAAAACGTCATCGTAGGAGGCTTAAGGCCCTGCCAGGTACTTTATTAGTGATTTGAGAAAGCCATTCGTGACATGTAAAGCAAAGAAGAATCCATTCCCCACTCCTCACCCCCCCCCAAAAAAAAATCTTCATTCCTCAGCTTTGGAACTAAACTCAAGAAGAGAAAATATTTAAGTGTGATATTTCCAAAATGAAGCATAAAAAAGTACACATTGAAGCTGAAGGAATCATTTCAACTAAATAAGGCATAGAATTGAATGCAGTCCAGGCTCAGGAAGGACAAACAAGTATGGGTTGGCACTGTGGCCCCGAGAGTACGAAGTGTGATGGCAGGGCTGCTTTACATACGGGAAACCCTGTCACCTTGTGAACTAAATGTCTCTCTCATTGATTCCCCTATGTCCCTGATAAGGCAAGCCTTGCTTTTTATATTTTTGCTTCCAGTTCCTTCCTCTTTATAACAAGACTATCGCCAAGGCAATAGCAGAGAGATAAGACTGTAAATAGGTGGGTTCTGACGGAGATAATTTGGTGAAAAATAGAGCACACGCAGCTTTGAAGAAAGATGGGTCTCCACGTCTGTGTACTGGATGGGCTTGGGCAGCCATTGTGCGTCTTTGCATGTTGGTGGTGGTTTTATGGAAGCTTACTAAAAGATCTTGATGCTTCCTTGCATTTAATTCCAATTTTTAGCTGTTAGATTTCTTTTTCTTCATCCACACGTTAACACCTAGCTGTAGAGATTGGGGTGAGTTCATGTGAAAGGTGACTTGGTGGGGGTGCATGGAGTTTTGATGTCACTTGCCACATGCAGAAGATTGCCTGGTTTCCTTTTGCATTTCGTCTCTCTTTGTCTTGTCGTGGTAGAGAAGCAACAAACCAAAAAGTGCAAATGTTTGTGAGACTAGGCATAGGCCTTCCAGTTATTCCAGATGCGGTTAACCCAAATGCCTCAATGAGCCAGGGGTGGAATGATGGAGGAAGGGCTATCCAAAACCAGTTATCAGTTGGATTCTGATGGAGCCAAACATCTGTTTGCCTATATTTTAATTAGCAACAGATATAAACATACCCTGTTGTAATTTCGAATCCCTCAAACTCAAGATATTAAAAAAAAAAATAGTGTGAAGAAATGTGAGATTTGTGCTGGAAAGAGAAGTCCTGACTTTGAAACCCGACTCTGCTGCTCAATCCATTATTGAGTGCTTACTGTGGCCCTAGAAATACAAAGGTAAGCACAGTCCGTGGCCTGCAGGATCCTATGGTACAACAAGGAGACGAATGAAGACACAGTTGGTCACATAATAGTGAGATGCTGTCTACAGGACAACTCAGAGGAGGGTGCTGAGCTACAGGAGTGGTGAGCAAAATAAAAGCAGGACAATTCCAGACCAAAAGGCACACCCGAAGAGCTGAGCCGAGAGGATGGTGCCCCCCAAGTAGATGCTCCACAAATGTTTACACTGCCTGAGTGCGGGGCAGAAGTCCTGAAAGATGATCAGGCTTTTGTAGCGTGAGAGGCTTGATCTTCTTAGAAGTTTGGACTTACTCTAAGGCCAATGGAAAACTGTTGATTATTTTTTAATATTTATTTATTTAATGTGTCTTTGCATGTATACCACAGGCATATAGGAGCCATAGGAGGTCAGGAGAGGATGTCAGATATCCATGGAACTGGAGTTACAGGCAGTTGTGAGCCACCATGTGGGTACTGGGAACCGAACCTGGGTCTTCTGCAAGAGCAGTAAGTGCTCTTAACTGCTGAACCAGCTCCTCGACTTATCAAATTGCTTAATGGCCACTTTAAAAAGATCACTGCTGTTTGGAGATTTGTTAGTGATGCTGTAAGCCAGGAGATTAATCGGAAGGAAGTTTAGCATCCTAAGGAAAAAAAGGGGGACAGGGACAGGAACCTCTTAAACTAAGACAGCAAGAAGGGGACTCTAGAAAAAGAAAGGGTTCAATATTAAGACAAGCAAGTCTGGTTATTGATTTTATCCGCATGGTTGAGACGTAGTGGGAGAACTATGGCTTAGGTAAACAGGATGATAGCGGTATCAGTCACCACGACAGGGGCCTTGGGAAGAAAAGCAGGTCACAGCAAGAAGGAATTAGTTTAATTTTAAGCCTACTAAGTTTGAAGTATCCATAGGATATCAAAGTGAAGCTGTGTACTACTTGCCAGAGGAAGCCGAAACTCTAGAGGCATCTGTGTCAGAGTCATTAGAATAATTGGGAGTTCATGGTTACAAATGAAATCCCCAAACAAGAAGGGATACAGGACGAGAAGGGGGCCTGGCTTCAGCACCATGGAAATGCCACTTAAAAGGGTGAGGAAGGGAGGGTACTAGGGAGCTAACTGGAGAGGTGGAAAGAGAAGGAACAAGAAGCTTTAGATGCTTTGTGAGGACATAAAACAGCATTAAACACCAGAGAGTTTAAGATAAATGATGGCTGAAAAGCCATTGGATTTAGCAACAAAGGTCATCTGTCTATTTGGCCAAAAGTATGTTGGTAAAGGGGACAGAGGAATTAGACTGCGATGGACCGAAGGGCATGTGAGAACAGAGGAAGGAGCTGGAGGAAGCTCTCAGGTAGGCAGGACTCAAGGGCTTGTCAAGGACTCTTCAAGAACAAACGAAGGTACTAGGAAGAGAGTGAACTCATGGTCTGTAAAGCTATGGGTATATGGTGGAAAAGAAGAAACGGACATGAGAGAACTCTGGGTTCTCCTGGGCATCTTCCGGTTGACTAACATCACCATCTGCCAGTTCCCTGAGCTGAAAGCATGTGTAGACCTTCTCCAATTTGCACGTCCAATTCACAAGGACTTCAACTCTGCCTCTAAAACATTTCCCAAACTTAATCTTCCTATCTCCTTTGCTACTATCTTAGTCCAAATCAGCATTCTCTCTCTATTCTCATAATATGGCTTTTTTTTTAAAAAAAGAAGAAGGAAGGAAAAAAGTTAAAAACAAGAGTTTCACTAACTATGTAGCCTGAGGTGGCCTCAAAGTTGTTATCCTCCTGTCTCAGAGTCTTGAGTGTTGTGATTACAAGTGTGTGCCACCCTTCCAGGCTGTAATGAGTGATTGTTCTTGTTCTCTCCAGCACAGTTAGACCACTGATTCAAGCCAGGTGTCATAAGATACAAACCATAGCTTACCATGTGGCTTCTCTCTTCCACGTCATCTGCTTGTACTTGAAATGCAGGCTAGAATCCTTTCTTGGCCTTCCATGTCTTGTGTGGCATCCTAGACCAGCCCTACAGCTTGGTCTCAAATCATTCTCTCAGGTTCCAGCCCCACCATGCCTCGAATATTTTCTTTTCAGAGATATTTTTTTATCCTCCTGGTTTTTCTTAGAACATCATCTCCTCTAAGAGCCCTTCCTCCACCTGGAGTGTCCTTTCCTATCTCCTTTCTAACCTCCCTGGGCATCTTTTCACAGTAGCATAATTTAATTACCAAAGCCACACTACCGTTGCCTTTATTGCAGATAGTTGAGGGCTTCTAAAATGTACATCCAGTGAAGATTCTTGCCACATAGTTGGAGCTTAACACTGACCATTGGGTGTTTTAGGAAAGAAGGGAGTGATCGGTTAGTAGAAATTAGAGACATGAAGAACCACCTTCTAGAAGCAGGTATAGTAGCACCAAGCTGTTACTCTACTGTTACTAAACTACATATAGTTACTATATATATTATATAAAACTATATATATATGTTACAACATTATACCTGTTACTAAACTACATATAGTTACTATATATATATTATATAAAACTATATATATATGTTACAACATTATACCTGTTACTATACTATATAGTTACTATATATATTATAAACTACATATATATGTTACTATACTATCCCTGTTACTGTTTCTGATACTACAGTTCAGAAAGTTGAGGCAGGGGGATTGTGAGTTCAAGGCCAATCTGGGCTGTATAGTGAGACTCTTGTGGAGGTGGGGAACTGGCATCTAGTGTATTGAAAAAAGATGGAACGGTGGTTGATGATGGAGCTTTTAGGGTTTCAGAAGTGGAAGAGTTCCTAGCTGTTACCCATGTCATTGGCATTCTCTGAACCTCACTCTATAGTTAATAAATATTCTGTGTTTGATTGGGCTGTTAGGGAAATGAAAGGAGATGGTTCAGGTAGAGGATAAAGTGATCTTGTCAAGTTGTTTCAGGCAGTCAGGAATTCTAAGGGTCACTTCATAACCTCCAAATGTGAGGTCCCCTGTCATATAACTCTTGGTACTTATTATTAGGGTAAAAATTTGAGAGGCCCTTGAGACAGCTCAATGATTAAAGTCCCTTGCTTCCAAACCTTATGACCTGAGTTTGATCCCCGGTACCCACACAGCAGAAGAGAACCAACTCTTCTAAGTTGTCCCCTGACCTCCATACACAGGCCATAGGACAAGCATGGTCCCCTCCCCATGAACATACAGATTAAACCTAGCAAAAGCACGACAAGATTGTGACTTAAAAAATAGTCTACAGCGATACATCCCTGAGCACTCCCAGCTTTTGAATGGTAATAAAAACACTAGGATTTCTGACTGAACCTAGAAGTTAGAATTACTTCAGATGAAATCAACAACCAACCTAAAATTCTGAAAAGTTGGGCAAAGTATATAACACAGAGATTGAAACTAAAGAAATACAAAAGAGAGTTAAAATGTGTTAAAATACTTACTTGCTTTCTCAACACAGAAGCGTGCCCATTGCAAAGGCAAAGAGATAAATTTTCAAGTATCTGGTTGTCTAGGCAGATAGGGGAAGCAGACCTGTTCTTAGTAAGTGGATGAGGAAGTTGCTGTGACCTCTGTAGAGGGCATCCTGGCGGTGTTGATCACTTTTCAAACATGCAAAGCCTTTTGACCTGATTCACACATGGACTGAAGGATGACTCTTCCAGGACCTTCACCAAAGCATTATTTATAGTCATTAAAGACTGAAAAGCAACCAAATAGAGAAGTGGGTAAATACAGAACAGTGTGTAGATGGAAGGAAAGGTAGAAAAGGTAGACAGCTGTGGGACACTTCCAGACACATCAGTAGGAACCGAGCTTCACCATGCATTACTACATATTTTAAAAAATCAGAGGAAGAACAACATGTATATTTTGCTGCATTTTTTTTTTCTGTGAAGTGAGATCTACATTTTTTCGGTCTGGAACACATTATCAAGAGGAAGATGAAGGTAAACAGGCCAAGAACATATGTGGAGAGACTATTCTGAAGGGCATCTCGGAGATGTGTGAGGAAGGATGGCTGCCAAGTGAAGAGGGTGGCATGAATGGGGCAAGAAATACCCAAAGCTCCCAGAGCTATTTTACATAATTTAATGATAGACAGGATACGGGGAGTAACACAAAAGGAGACACTGTCATTGTCACAGTGGACTTGAAAATTCTTCCAAGATCAGATGTGTGGGCAGAGGCATCATGGACTGAAATGAGGACTCTAACAACAACCACAAGGTTGAGATGACTAGAAGTTAGAAGATGCCCCAGTGAAGATGTCCACTATAGACCTGGAGATGGGAGTCTGAAGCTCAGAAGTGCTACAGGAACTGGATTTATGAATTTAGGAGATTGCCTAGGGTGGGCAAAAGCAAGATAAAACAAAAAATGCATTTAATAGAGAGATTGAATAAAAAAGGAAATTGACAATGGAGATAATCAGAACCCAGAGAAGTAGAACTAAGAGGCCATAGGGCAAAAGGTACCAAAGGGAGACTGTGTCATGGATCAACTCTCAGGACCGCCAAAGGTCAAGAAAGGTTAGCATAGATCAGTAGTCTTCCTCCTGAGCCCTAAGGTCTTCAAGAAGTTAGGATTTTTATACATTTTTGTATGCCGAGTACCTTACATATGATAAACAGCTAGTAAACTTCTGTTAAGTGGAAGAAAGACAGGGATACCCAGACAGACAGACAAAGACTGTCAAATTTATTTTTGGATCTCAGAAGATAAATCAGACAGTGGATGGAGCTCAGGAGTAGAATTTACCTACCATGTAGAAAGCCCCGACTTTGCCTCTCGGCACCACAAACTAAATTAGTAAGTAAATAAACAAATAAGATTCAGTTGAGGTTCACCACAAGGAATCGTAGGGAACAGATAATCCTGTGCACTTCGTTTTACTTGCGACCTAACGGGCAGATTAATTACTTGTGGGACCATACGCCTTTATATTAAGTGTCCTCTCAGAACACTGATAAGTCACTCCTGTGTCCAGGACATCTAAGTCTCTTTTGTATTTCTTTAGGTCCTAGACAATAAAAAGAACAGTTTGTTTTATTCCATCCATAATCAGTGGATCTCATTTGGCAAATCCATTATGGGGTCACTACAGTTCCAGACAGCACCGTAGGCGCTCTTAGATGCGCAGCATCGGTTTCCTATAAAAGAGAAAGAGGACCTTAGGCAGGAAGACTGTCATCCTCCTAGACATACCACAGGCGTCTCAGTCTGCCACCGTTTCATGTCCCTGCTACCAGAAAAGACTGTTGATTTCAACAGAGAAGAGGGGCGGCTTCACTCTAAAAATGTGGGACTTGTTGACGGAAGAGTGTTCTTGGCACAGGAGTGTACTCACTTGGAAGAGTATTTGCTTAGCTTGCACGAAGCACTGGGTTCAAACCTTAACATCACACAAAACCAGAACAAACTGGAGCAGAGCACCTAACACCAGCTCTTAGGAGACGGAGATAGTACAGTCAGATGTTCAGGGAGCTCTCGGTCAGCTGAGGCTATGTGAGAAGCTGTCTGGGGGGAGGAGAGAGAAAGACAGAGAGAGAAAAAGAGAGATACACAGAGAGAGAGAGATTGAAAGAGAGAGAGACAGAGACAGAGAGAGATTGGGGGGGTTCCTCTTTCTCTTCAATGCCAAGCCTAAAAACCCGATTTTGAATCACTGCCTACTACACTGGGCACTTTACAGCCACCTATAACTTCATCACCAGGGTATCTGGCACCCTTTTCTAGCCTATAAGAGCACCTGTACACATAAATAAAAATGAAATAAATCTTTAAAAAAGACAAAACTTTAGAAACTACAATAATAGCAGTAACTTCGATGTTAAAAGGCTTGTGACATCCTAACGTTATTGTGATGGGTGATTAGCAAACTTTCTCTACAAAGGATGAGATAGAAAATATTTTAGGCTTCTCTTTCTCCTTTCCAAATACTTAATGCTGTCATTGCAGTGAGAAAGCAGCCGTCACAGACGCATGACTGAAGCTGAGTTCGGCATGCACGCCTGCAGTCCCGGTACTCGACATTCCGGAGGTGAGTAAGGCAGAATGTCTCAAGATCAGGACCGACCTAGGTCATGTGGTAAGAAGGAAAGACTGAAGAGAGGGAGCGAGGCAGGGAGGGGGGGAGGGGCTGTTGAATAAGCATGGCCATGTTTCAGTGAAGCTATTTATGGGTGACAAAATTTGGATTTCATACAGTTCCCCCATGTCATGAGGTTCCAGTCCTCTTTTAATATTTCTCCAACCATTTTTTAAAAATATGAAAACAATTCTCCGTTTATGGGCCACACAGAAACAGGGTGTGGGCTGCATATGGGCGGCATGGGGAGTAGTTTTGCAACCTCTGGTTTAGATAAGTATGAACATCTTGTTATGAAAAAGCTGTCCAGATTTGGGCTTCCAAAAACAACAGTTTGCTTCATTTCTATATCTCTTAACCTTGATTTTTTCACTTCTCAAGTTTGCATGGACATACAATGCGTTGAGCTGTTGATTTGCATCTGAGTTTCTCGGGAACAGAAATGTCCCCTAGGGGCGGTAGTCTTTGCATGTTCCCGTCTTCTGTGTAGTGTGCACGTCAGTGACTGTTGGGGCATTTGAGCCACAGTGGACCCATGTGTGATCATGGTCCCGTGATACTATGTTGGGGTTGAAAACTTCTTGTTGCTTAGTGATAGCAACAGCTTTCAGAACGCTGGAGCAGGAGGCATGATTGACATGGGTCGAGTGATGCTGGTGCCAGTAAGTCCTACACGTCTGGTCACATAAAAGTGTAGCAGTACAGCTACGCAGTGCATAACACTTGATGGTTACGATAAAGGACCATGGTATGGGCTTATGTGCTTACTATGCTATACTTTCGGTCACTATTATATTTAAGAGCATACTCCTACCAATAAATATGATTATTGTAAGATACTATGTCATTTATTCCAGAGTCAATCTCATATCTTTTTCATGCTTGATTTAATATAACTTTTCATTTATTGTGGCCCTGTGAGCAGTACAAATTTTTATAATTGTAGTGTTGTTTTTTTTTTTTTTTTTTTACTCAGGACAGGGGCACCACACAGCTCCCAAATAAATACACATGGAGGCTTATTCTTTCTTATAAATACCCAGCCTTAGCTTCACTAATTTCTAGCTAGCCTTTCTTTTTTTTTTTTTTTTTTTTGGTTTTTCGAGACAGGGTTTCTCTGTGGTTTTGGAGCCTGTCCTGGAACTAGCTCTTGTAGACCAGGCTGGTCTCGAACTCACAGAGATCCGCCTGCCTCTGCCTCCCGAGTGCTGGGATTAAAGGTGTGCGCCACCACCTCCCGGTAAGCTAGCCTTTCTTAACTTATCCTGTCTACCTTTTGCCTCTGGGCTTTTACCTTTCTCTGTTTCTATATATCTTTTCTTTCCTTCTTATTCTATGTCCGGTTATGTAGCTGCATCACTGGACCCTGGAGTCCTCTTTCTCTCTCTCCTAGATCTGGTTGCTTGATCTCTGTTAGCTTAAGAGCGTAGGCCCCAGTCCCTGGCATCTATCTTAGCCCCCAGGCCTGGTCTGGACTTCAAATCCCAGCAGGCCAGGTCCTGACCCCTCCCTGGGGGTGGGGTCAGGACCTCTCCCCAGGGTACTTAAGTGATCCCCCAAAAGAAGAACACGTGGTCCCCCTTTCTTCTTCCCGGGGGTTGCGTTTCTGTGGCTTCCTGGTTTCCCCCTCGGGGCCACCGGAGAGCACAGATCTCCCATTAAACCTGGATATTTCTTAATTTGGCTTGTTTTGATTTGGCTTGATTGGGAATTTTTGCGTCGTCAGAGAGCTCGATTAGGAAATATTCCTAACAATCTCCTTTTTCAGATTTCTCAGCCCCGCCTATCCTTTCTCTTGCCCTGCTATTGGCCGTTCATCTCTTTATTAGGCCAATCAGGCGTTTTATATAGTCTTTACAGAATTAAACAAATACAGCATGAAAGAATGCAACACATCTCTGCACCATTAAACAAATGTTCCACAGCATAAACGAATGTAACAAATCTCAAAATAATATTCCACAATATATGTGTGTTATATATGTGTATATATAAGGCATAATATAATATACATGTGTATATGTGTGTATGTTATGCCTATTATATATATATACATACCTAACACACACACACACACACACACACATATATTATATATCATGTAGCCCAAGTAAACAGTAGTCTATACAGTATAGGTGTTTGTGATTGCTTTCTGTTTAACAAATAACCAAACCACTTAAGGACATTTCTTGGATTGTGTCTCCATCATTAAATTACTCTTGATTGTATTTTATATGATAAAGAATTATTCCTAATTAACTTTATAAATACATAAAGCCAAGATAAAAACAACAGCTCTAATCAGTCTTGTGTGTGTGTGTGTGTGTGTGTGTGTGTGTGTGTGTGGCTTAGTTACTTTTCTATTGCTATGATGAGACACCATGATCAAGACAACTTATAGAAGAAATAGTTTATTGGGCCTTACAATTTCAGACAATCCAAAACCATCATGTCTGAGAGCATGGCATCAGGTAGGCAGGCATGGCACTAGAGCAGTAGCTGAGATGTTACATCTTGCAGCAGGCAGAGAAACAACACTGGGAATGGCTCAAGTCTTTTGAAACCTCAAGGTCTGCCCCCAGTGACACACATCCTCCAACAAGACCACAAGTCTTGATTCTTCCAAAACAGTTCTACCAACTGGGAACCAAGTATTCAAATATATGAGCCATTCTCATCCAAACCACCACAGTGTGTTTGTGAGTGTATGTGGATGTGTGAGGCTGTTCCCGAATGCATGTGTAGGTATGTACATATGATTGCACATGCTTGTAGAGGCCAGAGGTCAACCTCAGGTGTTATTGTTCCTCAGGGGCCATCTAACGTGAGTATTTTTGGTTTTGTTGTTGCATTTCCAGCTTGGTTTTTTTGTTTGTTTGTTTTTAAGACAGGGTTTCCCTGTAGCTTTGGAGCCTGTCCTGAAATTTCCTCTGTAGACCAGGCTGGCCTTGAACTCACAGAGATCCACCTGCCTCTGCCTCTTGAGTGCTGGGATTAAAGATGTGCACCACCATCTCCCCGCAGGTTGCTTTTTTTCGAGACCAGGTCTCTCACTGGTACCTTGGGCTCACCGGTCAGCTCTACAGATCCATCTTTCTCCCCTTCCCAGTGATGGGGTAACAAACCTGCATAACTACACACAGATCTGTATATGGGTGTTAGGAATGACACTCAGATCCTCATATTTGTATGCCAAACATTCTACTAACTAAACTATGTCCCCAGCTCCCACTAATCATACTGTATGGTCATTGGGGTTTTTGTTTGTTTGTTTTTTGAGATAGAGTCTCACTGTGTCACTCTGGCTGCCTTAAATTCACTATGTGGACCAGGTTGGCCTAGCACTCATAGAGATCTGTTTGTCCCTGTCTCTCAAGCATTGAGATTAAGGGCATGCAGCACCACACCTGGCTCACTAATCATATTTTTTGATCATCATAATTCATCAGATGTTGGTAGTCTGCTTGTACATGATGCTATGCTGGGTATGATGGAGACAAAAGAGGATAGAACATTGATAGGCCTCTACAATAAGTAGCTACTTAGAAAATCTAGTGGCCAAAAAAAAAAATTCAGTGAGAATTGTCTGGGTTTGTTGCTGTATAAATGCATAAAGTGTGTCTTTAGGAGCAACTGAAGGCAGCCAGGGGAGGGGCAAGGTTGAGGTGTGAGCTCTTTTGCATCCCAGCTGTACGGCCTTGGGCTGATTATATAAACCATACGAATTTCAGCTTCCTCATTTCAAACTGGGGATATAACAAGAACTACCTATGAAGGAGGCTGGGGATCCAGTAAGTTAGTCTGCATAAGTCTGCTACTCCCTGGGACACAGTGAGCAGCTGATAAATTGCAGCCCTTGTTGCAGAGGAGCAGCGTGTACAGCTTTTTTTGTGAAGCACAAACAGGCAGGGCAGACTAACCTGGAAGCCACAGAGTCACAGACACATCTAGAAACCCACAAACCTGATAAGGAGCGTTTGGGTGGGCATAAAAGCAGAAGTGATAGTGGCACAGGAGCTTACAGTAAAGCAGCTGGCCAGCTGTTGTCCCTAGCAACCAGCTGCTGGGTTGCCTATGAAGCTCCACCTACCTACAGGCCTAGATCCCCAGCGTCCACACTCCAGGCACTTAAATGTCAATTGTAACTGGGTAAAAAACCCGAGCTGCTTCCTTCCAGCCAGGGCATCTGAAGCCCAGACGCCTAAACGTTCCTCCTGTTATGCCCCCCACTAATTCTGGACTTCTACCCTAAGCTCTGCCCCTTCGTCTTCTGGTCACTGGGTGTTGAATGCCAGTGTTCCCCTGATGCTATGCTTCCCTGAGCTCTAGCCTGTTCCGCCATGGCTCAGATGCCTTGCTGGCCTTCCGTAGGCCTCTGTTTCCTACTGCTCGCAACCTACTGTGTTCTCCCCTGGGACCCATCCCAGGCGTCACACCCTCCCAGGCAACCCACTAGAATAAGGCTGGTCTGCTTCTTAGTAACAGCTTCGTAAGTTTTACCCTGGTGAGGGACAACAGGACTTTCCCAGCCTGGCTTTCCTATTCCAGGCCTCTGTATTTGCAACCCATGCCATATGGAGGGAGTACCCCCACGCCAGTGTTGGTTCCTGTCCCTTCTCCACTGGCTGTGTATTATCAACAATTTCTAGCATGACTGTGAGCGTTTGGTAGCAACATCAATAACATTTTCCCAATACAGATGACCCAATTAGTGGCACAGGGGCACAACATCGGGGTAATAGCAAACTTCAATTTATTTAGAATCAACTGACAATATCATTCTGCTGAAAAGCAGGCATTAAATAAAGTTGGCACAACTTGGGTTTAAACTAATTCCTTATTGAAGAGGTGCTGTTCTATGCTTGATTCTAACCAGACAAGACAAATGTGTTGGTGAAGCAGAAGTGACAAACTGCTACTGCCGCACTCTTGAAGTGGAAATAACCAGAGAAGGCAGCTCTGCACTCACCCAACTGGCCGGGACAAGATTAAGAGAGCATGTGCAGGAGAACCTCTGGCTGGCCAAGAACTAGGAAAGAAAGTTCTAGAGGAGCAAAATGTCTGGAGAAGTACATTTCCATACAATTAATAATTTCAGGTTAATGAAAATGGAATAGTTAAAAGAAAAAAAAATCAGGGTAGTTGCTTGTTCAAGTAGCAGTCCTGATCAGCTCCTAGTTTTAAAGGGTGTGTGCAAAAGGCAGGAAAGGGGATAAGTGACAAGTTTGCTTTGTGTGAAACAGCCTACATCCTACGACCTCAGATGGGTGTGAGGGACACAGCTCAGTCGGCAGGGTGTTTGCCTAGCCAGCACGAAACCCGGGTTCACACTGAATCTGGTGATGCATGTCTGTCACCCCAGCTCTCTGGGGGTGCAGATAGGGAGGATCAGAAGTTTAAGACCAGACTGAGATACATGTGACCCTGTAAATGAAGAACCTCCAAATAATCCCAATCCGCTCAGTCGATGCCTGAAACCGTGGAGATTCAGAAACCTTCTGTGTACTGTGGCTATTTCCTGTGCATATCTATAAGTTTAACTTATAAATTAGGGACATTAGCTGACATAGCAATATATTAGACAAGATTTTATTTAAAACATATACATTGCCTATTTTCGGACTGTTCTATTTGACATTTTTGGGCTAACAGTTGGAAACATAACTGAGATCACAGGAGAAAATCAGATGAATGGAGCCAGTGTATAAATGGGCCATCTCCAAATGCAGGGCTAGGACCTGTGAGAACAATGATGTGCAAGAGCAGGTCCACAGGCAGCTGGAGTCTGGGCAAAGGATTGAGGACAATGAAAGGCTTCCTTGTTCGCGTGCTGGAGTCAGACCCAGTGTCTTATGCACGCTGACCCCGAGCGGCGTGCGTCCTCTGGCCGTTCATGTTGTTTATGTTCATAGTAAAGGACGATGGCGGAGGAGCCATGCTGCTGAATGGGGCAGACTGGCGTCATTGAGTGAAAACTGGCTCATTCAGCTCTAGCTCTTTCTAGATTTTTTTTCCCCTGATACATTCATTCTCTTTCGCAAGCTCACCCCCCACCTCTTTCTTCTTCTACCCAGGGTCTTGTGCTATGAAGCTGAGGCTGACTGTGAACGTATGTTTCCATGGCAGCACCCCCAGTTATTAGGATTGCAGGGGTGAACCCTGTAGGTAGCCGTTTGGCTCCATTTTGGTTGGTCAGGTTCTCAAACTCAAAGCAGTCCTTCCGCCGGGCCTGCCACTTGGTACTGGGGATTAGACTCAGACTCTTATTCATGGTAATCGTGTTCTCTGCCACTGACCTATTTATGCCCCCAGGCTGCTTTAAAAATGTGTCTCTGTGTGTATGTGTGAGCATGTGTGCACGGGCACGTGTGTTTGTATGGAGGACAGATGTCAGCCTTGAGTGGCATCCACCTTACTTTTGAGACCTTGTCTCTCTGTCACCTAGAGTTCAACTATTAAGTGAGGTTGGTTGGCCAGCAAGTAGTACCAGCGACCCACCTGTCTCTACGTCCCCAGTTCTGGAATTACAAGTATATATCTGGCTTTTTGAAGATGTCAATTCTGGGGATCAAATCTAGCTCTTCACGCTAGTTGGCAAGCACCTTACCAAGTGAACCACCTCCCAGCCCCCTACGTTCCTAAATATGGAACTTTTTGTTTGACTAGGGTTGCTTCATGTGGAAGTCTTTTCTAAAGAGGCTAATATCGTTAATTGCCTTGCACCCTCCTGCAGACTGGCTGTAGAAGAGAGGAGGTTTGAAGCCTTACTTACCATCTAAGTCTGTCAGGATCAAAAGCTCCTGGCAGATAAGGGGCCCACTTTGTGTCCTGAAAGCGGTATCTCTACCAGCAGCCCTTAGAATGTCAGAAAGAATCCGACAGGAGTTTGGAGTCCACGTGGGGAAGTTAAGTCATCCTGTGAAGGATGAAGAGGCAATCAGATGAGCACTCCTGAGCCATTTTAAAAAGGAGCAAATGGTAGAGACATGACTGAAGCCAGAAAGCAGACTCCAGTCGAAAGTTCCCTGTGGTGATGAGATTTTGTTTGTGCTGTAACAAATAAAGCTTGCCTGAAGATCAGAGTGCGGGGCTAGCCACACTAGTTAGCCATGGAGGCCAGGCAGTAGTGGCACACACTTTTAATCCCAGCACTCCGGGGATAGAGGCAGATGGATCTCTGTGAGTTCAAGGCCACCCTGGGCTACATGGAGATTGAATCAATCTAAAAGAGAAAGAGAGCTCACACCTTTGATCCCAGCACTTGGGATCACAGGCCTTTAGTCCCCACGGGAAGGGATATGGCTGGGCAGAGAGTGGAATACAAGGCGGGAGGAGACAGCTCAGGATTCAGTCTGAGGTAAGAACTAGTGGCTGACTTGATCTTTCAGCTTTCACCCCCTAATATCTGACTCCGGGTTTTTATTATTAAGACCAATTAGAAATTGCGCTACAATTCCCAAGACCTCCATGTCTTTAAAAACGAAAAAAATCCCAAGACAGTGAAAAGGGACCATTGCAAGCCAAGTCACTGTTTGTGTGTGCCACAGAGCAAGAGTGCTGGAAAGGCCAGGCATGGTGCACAGGGGCATTACCACAGATGGGGTCTGACAATAGTGGCTTGCCCTCAGCAGGACACTTTAAACCACGTCTAGCACGTTTGGATTATGCTGTGCCCGCTATAAACAGAATCAATTGGGTGGCTGACTTAGAGCGCTGCTGTTCCAAGGTCCAAATGGAGAAGAAGGAAGGCAGGGGACAGAGACATCAGAATAAAGAATAAAGAGTTTGGAACCATTGGTTGTCTAGTCCGTCTTTGGAACTTAGGCTAGGAGAGGAATACAGACGTTTTGACCTTGATTGTGGAAGGAATTGTTCCTGCTGCGAATTATCAGACCTTTAGAAACCATGATGTATCCAAGAGATTCATAGGCGACATGGTCTTCCAGCGGGAGGATCACGTCTTTAGCGCTTAGGGTCTGCAGTATTAATGGCGGTGAAACATGAATCTCTGAATGGGAGAACGCTTCAGTTTCTATTGCAAGAATGATGCAAAAATAAGGATACAGGCAGCTTTAGTCATCCTCTAAGTAAGCCGGACCCCCACCTGAGCTGCCCCTTCCTTGCAGCCCCTGTAGAGTTCTGACTCCTCTTTCTCACAAATCACGTGGCCCAAGCTAAGCCAATCAGTAAAGGGCATCCCTTAGTAACTGATTTGGGTACGGGCACGTGACCTAGGCTCCTCCCACCCAAGAGGTCAGGACTTTTGCGGAGAATGCTGAGCTGAGATGCTGTCCTGGGTCTGAAAACAGAAGTGCGCAACTCTGAAGAGGTTGAGGGCGCTGTGGTGGGACCAGGAAAGAGAGACTGTCCAGAACAGAACTGTCACCTGGGCCCAAAGGAGCTATGGGGTCCTGTAGATGCCTTCCCTGGCAGAGTGAGGGGTTTGGTGTGTGAGACAGTGGGTTCGCCCCATGGCGCTTGTCATGGTCAGGGCGCTGGCGCCTCCTAACACATCGGCAAGCGCTTCAAAGGCTGTGTAAGCATGTGGCTAGAGTCCCAGGGCAGTAACTATTCTTCTCCCCTCTTGTGAGTATAAATGAGTGTCCTAGGGAGCGATTGGGCACTGTGTGTTTAGCATGGTAGCTCAAACCTGTAATGCAAGCACCTGAGAGGCTGAGACCAGAAGATCCCAAGGTCAAGGCCAGCCCAAGTTTTACAGTTAAACCCTACCTGGACAAGAAAAAGGAGGAAGACCTAATACCAACAACAATAAAAACCCTCTTAATATATATGAACCATTTAATAATTAACAAAGGATTTTCATTCTTCAAGACTTTCTCCAAAGAATATTATCAGACATGCTCACAAAATTTAATGTGTAATGAGGCATTTTTTGTAATAATGTTTGGAGAGATGACCTAAGAGTCTAATAGATATCACTGTGTGAATTGTAATATACTCCTGTGAGTATAGGCACATGGTAAAAAGCAGGTTTTGGAAGGTGTCATGACATCTCAAAATGTTATTTGGTTACATACTATGTATGATTGTACACATATATTTTTCTTGAGGCACAGTCTCTCTATTTAAGCTCTGGCTGTCCTGAAACTTGCTATGTATACCAGGCTGGTCACGAACTCACAGTGATCCTCTTGCCTCTGCCCCCTGAGTGGGGTAAAAGTGTGTACCATCAGCCTAGCCTGGCTTAGTTGTTTATTTAAATGTCTTTTCTTAGGGGTGGGGAGGACCAGACTGGAGAGCCACGCAGTACAATAAGTACAGTGACAATACCTTGGTAGCAAAATCAGTTAATTTTCTTCATGATTTCTGTATATTCTAAACTGCCTTAGTATTTTAAATCTTCCCGCAAGCTCTTACAATCAGAGAAAGAAAAGATTCACCAAGGAGAAACTTACTATGAAATGAGAGCCCAAGATGAATGAAGAAAGGGTAAATTTAAATGAGATTTAAAATTCAATTTAAATGAAACATTCAAATTGAAATGAAATCCAAAACTTCTGTTCCATATATGCTACAAAAAGAATTTCCAGCGATGAGTGCGTTGTGAGGAATTGCTGAGGGAAGTACCACATCCTGGGATTATGCAACTTTGCTTAAAAAAAAAAAATTTGGGTTTTTTGTTGTTGTTTTCTTTTCATTTTGTTTTTAGTCAGGGTCATGCTATATAGCCCGTGCTGGCCTCAAACTTAAGATACTTCTTCTGTCTCCCACTTCTCAAGTGCTGAATTTACATACCTGTTCCCTTAGGTCCTGCTAACTTTGCCAATAATTAAAAAAAAAAAGTGAGTTCCAGACCCTACTGGCTGATAAGCTAACCACTTAGGAAAAGAAAGTTAGTGTCTACATGAGGCAGCAGGGGGTTCGTTGAAGTTAAGTACTGTGAAGTACTGCGATTTCCTCAGCCTGAAGGCCTTAAACCTCAAACCTCAAAATCCTCATTCCAGACCTCCAAGGAAGGTAGGTCATTATCCCTTTGTGGCAGAAGCTGCAGGCCCTGGATGTCAAGTGCTTGGCACATGATCTCCTCCCTCCCTCCGAGTAGCTGACGAGATTGGGAGATTGCAGGCATATTTATCATACCTGGCATTGCAGAGAGATTTCCATGAGGCCCAGATGGACAGTCTGAAACATCAAGGGACACGATTGTATCATAGCATTAGATGAAGTGATTACACACAAAAGTTGTGGATTAATAAAACCTGGTTGACCGAGAGGTTTCAACGTGGCTATAATAACAATTGTGCTTACTGTGTGTGAAGGTCTAGGCTGAGATACTTTCTATCCATTATCCTGCAGGTGTTATCCCCGTCTCCCAGGTGACACGCCACAACTCAAGAGTGTCACGTGTACACGCTCCTGGTTGTGTATTCGTAAGCCTGGGAGCTAAGACGGAGTCACAGAAAGTCTGAGCTCGGAACCCACAATTGATGATACATCAATGCGTCTTCATTTGCTCTCTGGCTCCAGTTAATGGCTCCATTCATTTCTTTTACTAAAAGAAAGGTTTATTTAGCTGAGTAACAACTCAAAATGACACAAATGCCTGGAAGAGAAGGAAAACAAGAATCCCAGGTCACTGAGCACTTACACACAGAACCACCCTGCTCTGGTTAGCGCCTCAGAACCACTCTACAGCATAAACAGGTTAGGAGTAGCTCCCCCTCCCCCATCCCTCCTGCCTGCCCCACCCCACCTCCCGATCTCAGGTGATTCAGTCCAAAAACATGGACTGCTTAACAAAGCCAGGATTCAAATACAGATCTGCAGGACTCCTAAACCCTGGCTACTTTTGCTACTAACTAACTGAATAAATGTGACAATACAGTATACAGGGGGTGGGGAGTAAATGTTGCAATTGGCTTTTAAAATGCTAAATGTAAAAAATGTAAGTTTGTGTTCTTTTTCAACATTTAAAGTGCAGATAGATTTATTGCTGGGTCTGAGGCAGGAAGACTGCAATGGAGACTAATGGGGAGAGGCCACTCTAGTGAGTTTCAGGCCAGCCTGGGAGACAGGGTGAGATTTTGGCTCAAACATAAACCTAACCTCAGATCTGAATTGTGTAGGTAGCGTCCTCAAGCCAGCAGCGCTGTCAGAACATCCCTGTGATCTTCAGTGAGTGTGACAAGGGGAACTATGTTCTGGATAGGGGAGATGCCCGCTCGGGTTTGGACACTGCTTACACCAGCTGGGGACAGTTGCGCTGGAGTGCCCAGCTTTCAAAACCACTTTGACATGTAAGGATATCTAGAGGAAGTAAGCCAGCTGGCAAGCATATACCTTAAACGGGGTTATTTCATAAATGTGGAATAAGTGAGAAAACCTGCGTGCCCGTTGAAAACCTTCAGCTAGTAAGAACGGTGCTATATGAAGGACTTTTTTTTTTATATTGTGCAAGGGTTGCGAGAAGAGACAGCTGTGGCTGGAAGGAGGCAGATGTAGGACAGCAAGTGAAAAAGCCAAAATATTATTGCACCTTGTGTATTGCTTGGGAGATGTAAGTGCTGAGCCAAATACTTTTAACGTAGCAGGCACTCAAGAAATATACTCTGAGCTGAACTGGACTTGCCGGCGTACAAAAACTCAAGGTTGTCTTGTGGCCAGAGGCTAGACAACCACCTGGTATACTCAAGACTCCCCTCTTTCCACCTGGCCCAGCTCCTGGTTCTCAGGGTTCTGAAACCTCCAAATTCTGAGAGAACAGGCAAGTACCACTGTGACACCTAGTTTTATGCATGCTAGGTACACCCTCTCCCAACTGAGCTAGATAAATCTAGCCCTGCATCCTGTGTTCTAATTACAATACCTATTATAGCCTTCATCTTCTCCCACCCTCCCACCCATAGAGCTGTTGATCTTTTTTTTTTTTCATGAAAGGTCACCTATGTCTCTTTTGGAGACCCCTCTTGCTCCCTTTCCATCCATCTTTCCAAGAGCTCCTGTCCACATTCCTCACTTGGCTCTTTCTTTATCCACTATCTGCAATTTTTTTTCTTCTGCAAGACAGGGTTTCCCTGTAGCTTTGGAGCCTGTCCTGGAACTAGTTCTTGTAGACCAGGATGGCTTCGAACTCACAGAGATCTGCCTCTGCCTCCTGGGTGCTGGGATTAAAGGTCCGCGCCACCACCACCGGCCACTATCTGCATTCTTTTCTTCAGGGTTCTGGCTCACTGTGTGCCATCCCCAGGCTGTCTCGTGGATTATGGTGACTTATCTTAACCCTTCCATGCAGTACTCTGTCTTTGTCTGCAGACTTGTTCATTCGTACAGGACATCCTGCAGTCACTCCAAGCTTGTTATGTTACTAGCAGTCCTCTCCACACTTGCTCCCCTTCCCAAGTTTAACTTTTGTTAGTGTTGACTGCCGCCATGGCCTCCTCCACTCTCAAACCTGATCAGTGCCGCTTCTAAATCTCCTCTGGATCTGGCCTCCCTCTGCTGCCATGGCGATTCAGACCATAGATCCACTTTGAGACTCTTACAGTTGACTTTCCTGGTCCTGTTTTCTCTTTACTCTGCTCACCCTTCACCAGCTCACAAGCTTTCACTTTGTATTTCTTTGTCAACATGAATGACCACTGCTCTTCTCCCTTCAGGAACTCATGACATTTGCTGACTGTCCTCAGTGTAAACCGCAGCTTCTTAGCTGGCTGCAAATCAGACTTCCTCCCAGTGTAAGGACCATCTACCTCACTATCCATACTAGACCACACCAGGCTCCATTCTCTTCAGTAAAATCCCCTCTCTTTTTTATACACCTTTAAGTGCTTTTCCTCATCTTGTTCCCCTGACCAAAAGAAAAAAAAAAAACTAACCAAACAAACAAACAAACAAAAAACTGCTTTAGACAACTCAGCTATTCCTTAGTGTTCTCCCCCTCCCAAACTTTGGCTCGCCAGGAGCCTTCCTTGGTTTCTAGGCAGTGAGTTCAGGAGATGTCATGTTGTAAGTTATAATGGCAGCTATTAGTTTCTTTAATTACATATTTTTCATAGATGGGATACTAGGTAAGATTTCTACCACCTAGGCAATGTTTCCAACCCCTGATATATGGTATCTAAAGCAGTGACACCAGGTATGGTGGCTCATGAGTGTAATTTCAGGAGGCTAATACAGGAGAATTGCCATAAGTTTGAGGCTAGCCAGGGCTACCTAGTGAGTTACAGGCTAGCTTTGACTGCAGAATGATGCCTTTCTCGGGAAAGGAAACGAAGACGTGCAGTGTGTGGAGGTCGGGGGGAGGAAGAGGAAAGGAGGAGGACAGAGGTAGATCAGAGTGAGACTTTGGAGAGAGACAAGGAGGGAGGGAGGAAGAAGAAGAAGAAGGAAGGAAGGGAGGGAGGGAACCAAGGAAGGAACCAGAGTGAGATCTTGTCTCAGAAAAAAAAAAAAAAAAAACAACAACAACTAAGAGAGAGGAGAAGGAAAGAAAAGAAGCAAACAATCATACAGGGCCAAGTCCAAAGTGACTTCCAGCACAGAGACTGAGGTGGGAAGGAGCGCAGGGCTGTGTGGAAGGCAGGCAAGTGTAGAGGGTGTTTCCATAAGAGCACGCGACCATGGGTCCCTTGATCTTCCCTCTTCCAAGAGTCTGCTGGGAAGGTGGGATGACCGAGAGTTGGCCTTGGACTTGACTTCCCAGCTGAGATGCTCTGTGGTCCCTGTGGTGTGTTTTCAGTGGTGCAATCATTCAGTTAGCTGGAAGAGGGAAGAGAGATGCTTGCCAAAGCTGAGTGGCAGTTGGACAAAGGAAAACGCTGTTTTATAAACTGGTCCGGAGCTGATAGGTCTGTGAGGTTCTTTGGGACAAGGAAGTGACTCAACATGCAAACCTTTCCTTGAATGATAGTGGCATCCAGAGGTGAAGTTCAGAGCTCCAGTCCTGGAAAGCCCTGTATGACTTCTTCACTGCGTAGACCATTTTCTCCCCTGGCAGGTTCACTCCGGCCTGCGTAGGGAAGAGTCATTGCAGCAGGCATATAGGGTAGGGTTTTCAGAAACTACCGCTAATACTCCTTGCTGCTAAGGCCTACCAGACTGGCCCTCGTTGTTTTCAGGATGGGGCAGTGCTAGCTTGAGCATTGCTGAAGCAATGGGCAGGAAAGCCTGTTTCTGCCCAATTGAATGTATTTGAATGTGCTATCCTTGGAAATATTGCGATATAAAAGTATTAATTCAATAATGGTTAAGCAACCACCTAGATTTGATGAATATCTGGGCTTAGTTGTTATTCCCTAGACTTTAGCCGTTGTGAAATTGGGAGAAGACCGGGTTGGTGCTGATTTTCTGCCCCTCTTTGTGTGATAGCCCATATGGAGTCTAAGCTCCCTGGGGGACTATGGGTACAGATATAGAATACACAGAATGCGTTCTACGTAGATGACTATGAATTAGACATTTCCCTTTATAGAGTCATTGATGTATCCGTCTAGGGCCTGTGCAGTGACTGGCTGCAGAATCTCCTGATCCACAATCTCTGTATTCTCTGGCTGCGTTCGTTGTCTCTGCCTCACTTGTCTGTGCCTTTTGCACATCATGTTCCCTGTACCAGGAACAACCGTAGCCTCTTCCTGGAATGATTGGCTCCGGGAGGAGGCCGTCTTCACCCACTCTGCCAGCCAGATCCCCGCTCTGTGCTCCCGAAACTACAGCTCCAGTCCCACCCCCACTGCGGTACACAGCCGCTGGGGAATCTTCCCACACTCGCCTTGGCTCGGGCGTCTCTTGGAGTCTATGATCTTATACCTGTTTTTGTCCTTTGCATTTAGAATAGTGTTTCTGTGCTCTGAGCGACCAAGTTCGTTCAGTGTGACTGAGTAAGTGAGTAAATGAATTAATACACGCAAGGTTGGGACATTAGTACCTCCCAAATGGAAACTAATAAGATGAGGTAATACCAGTCGGGGTGATGCATGTCTGTAACCCCAGGATCGGGAGTTCAAGAGGGTCCTTTTGTCCCATACTAAGTTTAAGTTTAAGACTCGCCTCCTCTACTTGAGAGTTCGTCTGAAAAAAAAAAAAAAAAGAAGAAAATCGATAATTTTACATTTCTGCAAAATTTGAATAATACAGTGGTATTTCCAAAATTCAGTTAAGATGACATGATCATTGGCACAGGACACACACCTCTGTGCGGGTGTGGGGCTGTGACACAGATCACACAGGGTGGAGTCAGGGGGAGCCTGGGCTCTTGACGAGCAGAGCTGGGTGGTGAAGAAACAGATCTGGGTTTGTGCAAGAGAGCTCATCTGAGGAACCCGGAAGGGTTTTGGTCCATATTATTTAAGCAAGGTATTTTCAACTTTAATATTTAAGAATGAAATGAACATCTCTAAGCATGTCGATTTAAGGCAATAAAAACATGAAGAGTAAACCATCCAGGACCCCTTCAAAGTGAAGTTCCATTGAATCAGCTTTGTCCCTCCAATCCCCCTGGGTTTCCTTTATGCCCAGTCTGTGAAATACTAATAGCCCTTTTTAATGTTTACGTTATAAAAGCATTGTCAGGGTACTTTAGAGCATCCAGATGGTTATGGTGTCTTCTTGTAAGATAAGCATTATACACGAATGAGGTATGATTATTTAGTTTTTCCTTGTTGGGCCTATTAAATGAGAATTAGATGAAAAGTCTGCTTTAAGCAATAGCCAGCAGGTAAATGATTATTGACTTGGGTAAAATGAGATTAAGAAGAAATCTGACTGTATCTGTAACTCAGCCTGTCTGTGACCGTGGGTTGGTGTGTGCTGTTTATACCGTTTCTCTCCTCTGCGCTCCAGTCAGGAGCTGAAGACAGATAAGCCTTTGGGTTTAGGTCTCGCATGTGTTGCAGAGAACCCAGGATCACCTGGAAGGTTGATGCTTTGGAAATAGCCTTTCCACAGGGGAAGTCACTCAGCTGGTTTTCTTGTGGATTTTGGGCCTAAGTGAACTATCAAGCTTCTGTTTCCCCTTTGGGCTAGCTGATCCCTGTGGTGGTCCCTGACTAGTTATCCTTGATTGGTGCTGGATGCTTGGCTGAGCAGCTCCAGGCCACAGCTTTCCTGTGCTCTTGGGATTCAGGATTGTGGTAGCGGGAGAAGGGGTTACAGAAATCCTGTTTGTGGGGTGCAGATGTAAACCATGCTTGCTATTGTTGAAGGTGGGCTGGTGAGTAAAGGCACCTTGCCATGCAAGCCTGTTTGGTTCCTGGGACCCACGCTAAGAAGGAATTAGAAAACTGACCTCATATCTTGGAAGCCTGAGAACACAAACAGTGTCAGAGAAGATGCAGAGTAACTGAGTTGATGGTGAAGTGCATATCTGTGCAGCACAGGTGTACCTGCCTTGGGGTATGTGGGTGTGTGTGTGTGTGGAGAGAGAGACAGAGAGAGATGGGAGAGACAGAGAGAGTCAGAGAGAGACAGAGACAGAGACAGAGACACACACACACACAGAGACAGAGAGAGTATCGCTATGCTTCTTTGGTCCCTCCTCTAGCAATGCTTCCGACCCCTTCCCTTTGCCAAACCCTTCATTGTGTCTGTCCCCTAGGACCTGGCTCACCTTCACTCCCCAGGACCAACCTTCAGTCGTGCTTGCCATCGTGGTCATCTGTTTTCCACCTGACCCGTTCATTTTGGCTGCTGGATTTTGCTTTCAGAGAGGCTCCCCGCTTGCCTAGCTTCTTGGCCAGCTGTGGGGCCAGCTGCCTGTTCCAGATTCCAAGGTGACCAAGCTCCTCCTCTCCTTCTTGACTGCTTCCACCAGATCAGTGACAATAGGGGAGAGAAAGCGAGTGTGAGAAGCAGATCTGTCCCAGGCAAGGTCATTTCTGTCACAGGCTGCACGAGAACTCAGATGAGTCTTCATTCACCACAGTGGGCCTTGGTCCAGGAAGCTTGTATGGACCAGGAAGAAGAATACATGTGGCAGATTTGGTTTGCTTTACAGCCTTAACCAAGTCCAACATTAGTCGGTAGATTACTCTTTGACGGGTTAGCTTTGTCTCCCCGAGGCCCTGCTGTGAACCAGCTGTTGCTAAGGTCAAGGAGGTAGGGATGGATCCCTTTTAAATGTCCTTCATGATGGCCCTGTTCCCCACTTTGGGGGAAGAAGTCTAAGGATATGGTGTGGCTTCTTCCACCTTCAGAGCAAACTTCTGAAAAGGTTGGCTATGTGCTTTGCTGCCAACCCCATCTCCTCTGTTCACAGGGAGCTGGGTTTTAGCCAAACTGGTCCTGAATTCCTGGTGCATCTGTGGGATGTTTGGTCTTTCATCTTTGATCTCGAAGCAGTGCTTCCCCAGCCTACTTGCTGAAATGTCTTACCCTTGACGTCCCTCCCCCTGATTCACTGGATGTGCCTTCTTCCTGTTTGGGGGAAACCCTTTTTTGAGCCAGGCTTTCAGCTTGGCCTTTTTCCTTTTCCCAACACATCCTTCTCCCAGGTTGGCTCGTTCACCCCCGTGGATCCGCTTGTCCTGTGTTGTATTAGTCTGCTCCGTTGCTAAACCCTGATGAAGAACAGCCTGAGGAGGAAAGGGTTTGTTTCAGTTTACCAGTCCCATTCTTCTGTCTTGCTCAGCTGCCTTTTGTATCCAGCCCAGGTCCACCTGACTAGGGAAGGCACTGCCCATAGTGGACTGGTGGGCCCTGCAACATCAAATAGCAACCAAGAAACTGACCTAAAGACACATCCAAGGCCCAATCTGATGGAAGCAGTTCTTCAATTGAGTTTCCCTGTTCTAAGTTTACCCAAGTTTGGGTCAAGTTGACGAAAATTAACCAGCAAAGTTGGGTTGATGATTTCTAACCCTATTTCATTCAGTTTCTAGATCCAGCCACCTATCTCTGCTCTGTGAATATCCCCAGGCGTCACAGACATGGCCAAGGCATGTGTCCCCTGCAGTTTCTCTTTCTTGTCTTCATATTTTTGTTGTCTTAATGAGTGACATCATAATTCACCTGTGTACATCCCAGTCTTGACAGCTGCCTCTATGAAATGCCAACATATGATTTGCCACACTCTTCAGTAGATTCTATGTACCCTAGAATACGCCTTGTGTCATTTCTCTTTGCTTTGCCAGCCTCACCCTTGACCAATCTGGTTGATGCTCTCTTAATGGAATTGACTTTTTAAAATATGTATCATTCCTTATAAAGAAAGGGAATTTTGAGGAGTCAGAAAGACTCGCTGCCCATGGTGGAGCACCTTTGGGTCAAATGTGTGCTAAAAATTCAGGACAGGAAAAGAGTGTCCCAGACAACTGTGCACTAGACATCTGGCTTCCACCCAGCCCTCTCCCCTGTCCTCAATCCCAAACTTTCCTGGTCTCTTACTTGCATTTGTTTAACATTTAGTGTTATTTACCTGTCTTCCTTTTCAAAAAATTGCCAATCTGTCTAGAGTGATTTTCTCTTCGCTGTAACCAGAAGGGACACAGCCAATCACAGCAGGGACAGCAAGGCGGTGGGACTGTGAGGCAATCAATTGGTCACATTATGTTCCCAGTCACGGGACAGGGATGAAGGCTGGTGCTCAGGCACTTCTTTTTATTCAGTTCAGGATCCCTTCCCATGGAATGGTGCCATCTCAATCTAGAGTACCTCTTCCCGGCTCAGCTAACCTCTCTGGAAACACCATCATAAGATGCACCCAGAGGTGTGTTTCCATGGTGATTCTAAATCCAGTCAAGGTGACCGAAGATTAACCGCCACACGAACCTCTAGAATGTACACTTCAGGAGGGTAGAGGGTTTGTCTTGTTTAGCACAACATGCTCAGTGCTTGAAACGGTATATGGAAGACACTTGCCACGAACTACTGATTGAATGATATCTTTAAAGATTCTTGTTTGTTTTTTTTTTTTTTATTTTGTTTTGTTTTTAAGGTACCGAAATGTGCACAGGTTTCTGGGGGATCTAATACAGGCCTGGTATAAATCCCTGTCCCCTTGACATTTTTTTATCGATGACTAAGACGATAACGTTGATGGCGTGCTAAGCAACTTGACAGATGGCATACAAGGAGAGAGTTAGTAACAATGGACACAGTCAGGATCCCCCCTACCCCAGTGCTGACGGATTGCAGGAGTGAATCATCTGGCAATATAAAGTTAATGGGTACAAATAACAAGTCCTCAAAGATCCCGGAATCCAATTAAACAGGTACAGAGTGGGCGCGCGATGACTTGCCGGCACACACGTCAGGAAGATTTAGAGCCTCCTGTTGATTGTAGAAGGTGAGTCAGCACCGTGTGATGTCCCTTTCGGAAAAAAACCAATCTCCTGTATTAAATAGCAATCGAGCCTTTGAGATGGAGCTGGCTCTCTAGTGCTCGCTGGGGATCAGACCACATTGGCTCTGTTTGATGAATTCTGGGCTCAGACAGAGATATTGACAGACAGAGAAGATCATCTGAGAAGAAAACAAAAGGATAATAAAGGTTCTGGTCAACAGCGTTATTCAGAAATACAGAAAGAATCCAAGGTCACGCTGGAGCACGTGGGTGGGTGTGACGAGCAGCATAGACCACCATCTTCTAGATTCTGAACTTTGAGAGGGTGTCCTAGGCTGGAGAGATTAATTTTTTTCTGGGCAATCATAATGTCAGATTGAGCTCCAGTGAAGAAGTTATAAGCGTGTGCATCTCAGCACCTTAGGGATTTATTAGGAAGGAGTTAGATCTGCTGAGTCATGCAGTGAACAGCTACAGATTCCCTGGCTTTGGTAGGCACTCTATCTATGAAATCATTATTCTTTATTATTCTTTCTTTTTTAATTGTTCTTTATTATCAGAAAAGAAGAAAGGAACGCAAGCTTCTGAAATGGTTTATCAGTGTGTTTCACAGGAAGGGAAACGAGTTATCCGGGTAGTCTTCTGATGGCAGGAGGCAGATGTGATTGATCCCTTGCTCAATTTTTTTAGGCGTTTAAATAAGTATTTGTTGAGTATCTGTCCTGGGCCAGGCGCATCCAGTGTGTTGGGAAGCAGAGGGGGTTTGGAGGGGAAGCTGTTCATAGTGTGGAGATGGGGTGATGTAGAGGTGCACAGGTAAATCCATCTTCATGATACAATGTTACAAGTGCTATGACTTTTCCCGAAGAGAAGACTGAGGCATGAGCCTGAAATAACTTTCCTAGAGTAACAAAGCTTCCAGGTGGATAACCTGTTCAAGTCTGTGCAGTGGACATTAACAGACACACTTGCCTGCTGCACTAAGTTGTCTTCACCAGCGCACACCCGCACACACACACCGTCAAGAACTGGAGCCCACGAAAATGGAATCTGAGTCCAAGTTTAGTTTTTTTTTTTTTTTCCACATGGCCTTGTTCCTTTGGCAGCTGTTACATCCAAATGAGGAGAAAGAGTCACATAGGTACAAACAGGGTAATAGAGATCTTGTATCTGTGGTGTTTGGGAACATCATGGCGACATCGAGGCTGTGCTTTAACACATCCACCAAACTGGTGAAGACCTTCTTCTCTAGTTTAAGTGTCCTGAACATTTAACGGCAGTGAGGGGTCAGCCTCTTGCCTGGTCTATGGGGCTGCTGTCTGGGCAGCGGGAGATACGGCCTGCAAAATGCTAGAAACCGGAAACCAAACCTTCTTCCCTTGAAGCCTTCTGAGATACAACTTAAATTCTTTCTAGAAAGAAGAGGATAAAGTGTAAAGGTTTGAATAAAACTAGTTACATTGAATACCTTGTAAATTAGCAGAGGAGGAATGGAGCACATAATTGCTTAAATTATCCCAACCTTCTTACACTGAAAAATAGTTCAATCCAATATTCTTGGGCCTCCTAATTGAGTTGGGCTGGATCTGCGGCAGAGCTGACTGAGAGAGAATGGGCTATTAAATGAATGAAGTAGATGACCCCTTCCCCGATAATTACCACTTATGCTAATGCAGGCTTGACCTATGTGATCAAAGCAATTGTGATTGTAAGCTACCCAGCTCCTGTAATTTTTGGAGATTTGGTAATTTTGAAATGGGCTGCAGGCTGCGGTTGGCGGTCCACGGTGGGCGGTGGAGCCGCTAAAGGTCTGCATTCTTTCCTTCAGGGGGGCGGGGCTTGGGGTCTGCTTGTCTCCTGTCGTCAAGTGTAGCGACCTGGTAGATTCAAATGGTGTCTTGGCCTTTGGTGGATATCTGTCTTCTTGGCTTCCAGTCCCTGGAAACGTTGGTTCGGCTGGTGGCGAGAGAGTTTCCTCATGCTTTATTTTGGTTGTTCCTGTTACTTTGTAATACCCTCCCATTCAAGTCTGCTTTCGAAGTGTCACTCGATCTGTCTTTGTGTCTGCACGGATCCTCCTGTTAGAACGCTCCTGTAACCTCACAACGTTGCTTGGCTATGGGATGCACAGTAGGTGCTCCATAGGATACCACTGTGATGTTAGTAGCCAGGAATGGGGGTCCATTTGGGAAATTAGGCTTAAATGTTCCATTGCATTTAGTATTTAAATGCATTATTTTTAATTGCAAAGGAGCTGTGTTCTTATAAACACATTTTTTTTCCATTTTATCACTCCGTCAGTAAAACTTGGAAAATTATTTTCTAGCATATTCCATTCTTTAAACATGAAAGTAAATTGCTTTAAAGAGACTGCATTCCAAGCAAATAGTTTTTCATAAAGGCAAGAGTAAATGAATAGCCTGGGCTCTCCTGGTAGTTTGGGATGCAGTCTAATTAGAGTTCCCAGTATTCAGAACCTATACTTTGCTGAAGTTGAGGTTTTTAATTCCAAATGTTGAGCCCACTGAGTTGGAACAAGTGATCCTTGCTGGGAAGATGTCAAAATTCAACTTTCTTGGGTTCTATAGTTTGTCACCAACTCAAAAATGTTGTCTTTTCTCAGACTTAAAGATGCCTGGGCTTCCTTTAATTTTATTAAGGTCCAGGCTGAAGGGGAGCGGTTGTCTCCTCATTGGTGCTGATGCATGGGTCTGGCTGCAGACTCCCATCTCCACACCAGTTAACATCGTATCCATCCTCAGAGGGGTGGGGGAGCCCCAGGTAGAGATCAGTCATACAACAGACTTGATAGACTCTCCAGCTCAGGCTGGGTCCTAGACACTAAGAACAGTGGCAGACATTGTCAGTTGTCATTGCTCACAGCTTGGAACTGATAGTGTCATACTTGGAATAATTGGATTATTAGGAGACACTCAACAAGAATATAATCTTTTTTTTTTTTGGATTGTTTGTGATGCTGGGCAATCTTGTGGTAGGCAAGTATCTGATCTCTGAACTGGATTTCCAGCCCCTTAGCCTAAAAAAAAAAAAAAAGATTTTATTTTTAGTTCCATGTATATGCATGGGTTTGTTCAGGTTAGTGCATTTGCCCAAGCCAGCCAGAGGAGGGAGCTGGATCTCCTGGAGCTGGAATTACAAGTGGTTGTGAGCTGCCTGATGTGGGTGCTGGGAACTGAACTCTGGTCATCTGAAAAAACAGTACTTGCTCTTAATGACCGAGTCTAACTTTTGTCTAAAACAATGATTTCATGGGGTTATTGTGTTTGTTATTAGATGGTTAGAATTATATCGAACTAAGTGTAGATGGAATTTATGTGAGGAAGAGAACAAACTATGGAGAGTCAGACAGGAGGAGCAGCCTCACCAATATTATCTGTCCCTAGATACCTGTTAGCCAGAAAGTTTCACTTTCAAGTGCATGGCTACATCTGCCTCTGGCTTTTTTTTCCAAGTCCACATGCAAACAATATTCTTGTAGCCATCTGTCTATATAGTTCATACCAAATTTCATATAATGATTTTTATGAGAAAATGACAAGCAAAAAGCAGAGGGAAAATGAGATGAATAAGATATCTTTATTTCAAAATAATTTCAAAATAGCCATCCAGTTATCTAAGTATAAAAACATTTGGTATGTATAATTATTAAATATGCTTATTTTGTAAGACTCCTTGGTTTTGCATTTTTTATTGGTCTTAGAAGACTTGATCTTAATGGTCTCATCAAGTGACTAGCGCTGTGGTCTACTATTGACGGGCACACTACACTAAAAATATCCATTAACTCCCTTCTTTCATTGCCTCTCCTGTCCTTGCCTTTTTGTCTGAATGTGATCCAACTTGATAACTCCTTGCCCTCCCTGGGTATCAGATGGTTAAGAGGAAAGAGAGGCATTCCCGCTGAGGTCCGAAGGAAGGATTCTCCCAAGCTGTCTGCAGCCAACAAGGTGGTAAAATGCAGGAAGTCTCTGCTCAGAAGCCTTCCGCCATCTGCAGGATATCTGATTGAAATCTGAGGCGTGGGATTTCTGTGCAGAGGTGACTTTGGAAGAGAAACATGGTGCCAAATGGATCTGTTGTTTTTTGTGTTATGTAAGAAGAAGAAAAGTTAACTGTTTACTCTCAGATGGCTGATCTGAGATGATCCCATTGTACCAAATGGCAAAGTCTCTAAGCCCTGAACTTTACTCGAGAACTGTGTTTTCATAAATTGTCATCTGTACCATCTGAAAATTAAATATGACTAAATACTGCGGGATTCGCTGTGCCGTGTTATATTTAAAAAGTACAGGGTTGCCAGGCAATGGTGGTGACACACGCCTTTAATCCCAGCGTTTGGGAAGCAGAGGCAGGCGGATCTCAGTGAGTTTGAGACCAGCCTGGTCTACAAAGAATTCCAGGACAGCCAGAGCTACACAGAGAAACCCTGTCTCACAAAACAAAACAAAACAAAGCAAAAAAAGTTCTCGAGGCTGGATAATGGTGGCTCATGCTTTTACCATAGTACTGGGAGGCAGAGGAAGTCAAGTCTCTGTGAGTTCAAGGCCAGCTTGGTGTACAGAGTGAGTTCCAGGACAGCCAGGGCTGTACGGAGAAACCCTGTCTTGAAAAGTTTTTTTTTAAAAAGTTATCATTCTATAATCTAGGATGGCCTGGACCTCACTGGAATCCTCCTGCCTCAGCCTCCTGAGTAATATAGTTACAGGTGTGAGCCACCATGCTCAAGGTGTTTTTTTTCTTTTAATGGGTATTTATACATACGCACCAACAGACACATGCACACACATCAAGCACTTATTCCAAATTTTTCACTACACATAAATGTGTGCTCACATTTTTATCATAGAACATTTAAAACATAAACCATAGTTGGTATGGAGCATAATAAACCACTGTGCCTATTAGCCCGTGGCTAGCTGTCAGAAACCCTGCATTCCCTGTTCATTTTTATTTTTATTTTTTATTATATTGGTCTTTTGAGACAGGGTTTCTCTGTGTAGTCCTGGCTGTCCTAGAACTCAACTCTGTAGACCAGGCTGACCTCGAACTCAGAGATGAGCCTGCCTCCGCCTCCCAAGTGCTGGGATTAAAGGCATGTACCACCAATGGCCAGCCCCTGTTTATTTTTTATCTTTTCAGAGCTGGAGGTCAAAACCAAGACTTCAGTCATGTTTGCCAAGCATTCTGTCTCTAACCCGAAGTCCCAGCCCCACTCATGATATTTTGAAACAAATTCCAGATGTATCCTTTTATCTTTAAATATTTCAATATGGATCTTTAAAAAAAGGATTTATAAAACATAATTATTTTTGAACTTTCAAGAGCAATTCTTTAAAAGTATTAAATATTCAGCATCCTAATTTTCAGTTGTCACAGTAATGTTTGAACTTGAAGCAGGACCTAAGTAAGGCTCACAGGTTGAGGATGGTTCATGTTTCTTTGGCTTTATTCGTATGTGAGACTGGTGGCAGATTGTGTCTATCCACATACATGGAGTTCTCTGAGGCTGTAACACAGTGAGAGAGAGATGCCAGGCATGGAGGTACAGGTTTGTAGTTACTCACGAAGCGAGGGTAGGCAAATTACTTTGAGATCTGCAGCTGGAGGCCAGCTTCAACAACTCAATGAGATTATGTCTCAGAACAAAAATAATTTGATGGTCTATCCTAACTGACTGGAAAACAGTTTCTGATAGTGCTTGAAAATCGTATTGTTGGTGGCAGCTGCTAATGTTGCTAGTGTGGTCATGTGAGATAGACTGGTTGAGTGGGCTCTGCTGCTAAGTGGTTAGAGATAAATATTCCAATTCTGTCCTGCTTGGTTTTCCTTGAGACAGGACTCTCACTATGAGGGACGTGATGACCATTCTTGTTTTCAACTTGACTACATCTGGAATTAGCTAAGAGCTGGGTGCATCTCTGAGGGATTTTTTTCTTAATTAAATCATTTGAAGTGAGAAGACTCATCTTTAAACCAGATCTTTTGAGGTGGGAAGATCCACCTTTACTCCAGATCACACCGTCTGCTGGTAGCTTGTACAAAGGACATGGTAGAAGGAAGCTTGCATTCTCTTTGCCTGGTTGCTCTCATTCTCACTGGCCAGTCCATTCCTTCACTGGCATTAGAGCCTACTTCTGTGGGATTCTGGTGTATACTGAAGGCCAGCTGAGACGTTCAGCCCCAGAGACTGAACAACTAATGAATTCTAGGACCTTTGGTTGGTAGACAGACACTGTTGAACTAGCTGGACCATAGTCTTTAAGTCATTCTCATAAATCTTTGTGTGTGTGTGTGTGTGTGTGTGTGTGTGTGTGTGTGTGTTGATTCTACAAGTTCTATTCCTCTAGAGGACCTTAACTAATACATGGGAAGATAATATAGATGTACCACAGAAGAGGTTAGGTGAAATTCCACAATCCTGATTAAACTGATGCTGCTGAGATAAACTGATGGGATGGTACTTCTGCCTACAGAGACATATATCCCAGGATCCTCTGTTTCCTGGCAAGCCCCAGATGCTAATCCAGTTACAACAAGAACCTCTGCTGTCTATACTGTGATCTAGCTGAGGCAGGAAAACTGTCTGAGTATTCATTAAATATAAATGTTTTGAATATATCCATACATACATGTATTTAGTATATGTTTAACATCAATGACTCTATTCTTCTATTTCTGGTGATTAGATGAGTTCTGTTTCTTTTTCATGTGTGTAGCGTGTATGTTTATGTGTCTGTGCACACGAATGTGTGTATGTGGAGATGGAGATTCTTGTCAGGTGTCTTCATTATTTTTTAATTTTATGTCTATATTTATTCACACATGCAGATTCCCTTGGAGACCAAAAGAGAGTATCAGATCCCTTGGAGCGGGAGTTATAGCTGGGTGCTGGGAACTGAATTCCCATCTTTTGTAAGAGCAGCAAATGCTCTTAACTGCTGAGCCATCTCTCCAGTCCTCTACCTTGCTATTTAAGACAGGGTTTCTTCCTGGATCTGAAATGCTCTGATTTACCTAAACTGGCTGTTTAGCAAGTCCCAGTGATGCTCCTGTCTCCAGCCTCCCAGAGCCGAGATCATAGACACACACTACTGTGCCAGGGTTTTTATGTGGGTGCTGGGAATTCAAACTCGGCCCCTCATGCTTACATGACAAGCACTTTACAGACTGAGCCAGCTTCCGTTTCTAATTCTTTTTGAGACAGCGTCTCACTAGGTCCTCCTGGCTTACCTGAAACTTACTATGTAGGCCAGACTGACTCTTAACTCACAGAGATCCCTCTGCCTCCCGAGCCCTGGGATTAAAGGCATGTGCCACCGTATACAGCACCATCTCTTTACAGTCATATATAATACTGCCTCAAAGTATCACCACCACCATCTTCATGTTTATAGACAACATCTTACGTGTCCCAGGCTGGCCTTGAACTCTCTGTAGAGCCAATGATGATTGAACTTGTGTTTCTCCTGCCCCCACTTCTACAGCGCTGGAATTATAGGTATGTGCCACCACTTCTGTTTCCGGCAGTGCTGGGGATTGAAGCCAGGGCCTGTGCATGTTTGGCAAGTATCCTACCAACTGAGCTACATCTCTAGCCCTGTCTGAGAGCTTAGTACATATTCTTTACATGTCGTGGACTAGCTCAGTGGAAGGGACATTTTAAAACTCCTGATTAGCATAGTCAAATAGCCCTTCAGAAAGGTCATACCATGTTACACGGCATGAGGCAGAGTGGGAGAGAGGCAGAACTCATTGTGCTCATAGTGGTAGATTCTTTTAGACTTGCACACTAACCTGCGTCTGCTCATCTGATATATTAGTTAGAACTATCCCTCTCTTTCTTTGATTGTCCTTTTCCATTTTCTTACAGAGAAACATTAACAAAATTACAAATACTGTCTGGAAAATTTCCATTGATGGAACAGTCTCATGTTTACCGTGTGAATTGTGTTTCAACAGAGATTAGAAGGGCCATATCAAATTTAATATATTACTTATAGTTAAGGTTTCAAATGATTAATTCGTCACGTGTATACATAGCCATCATGCAGGCATTAAGGTATTAATTTGTGTAGCATTTGTAGCTACCTTTGAGGCTTCCTAAGTTTTTAATTATCACCTCTCCCTTACAGACTCATTGTAAGTGAAGTGTTTTCCCCAGATGTAGTTTGAGAAGTTAACAAACTCTGTCAACATCACTTTATACATTCATCTCCCTGTGAGGACTGTAAAAGCCCAGAAAAGGAGCTGAGAGGCAGAATCACCTCCTGTTGGAGTTGAGAGATTTTAAAGTTCATCTGGCCTCACCCCTCCATTTTATACTTGGGAAAACTAAGGCAAAGGGCAGTTATGTAACTTTATTAAAGTCGGACAGCTTCTTGGAGACAAAAGCCCAAGGCTGATTCAGCGCGGTGTCCTCTCCACACAGCTTCTCAGAGTGAGCAAAAGTCCAAAGGAAATCAGTGTTAGGGAACTCGAATTCAAGGTGTCTCCTTTCAAAATTCCAGGGGGTCATTTTTGCATTAAAAATTTGAAGAAAATGGGCCAGTAACCACAGTAGAAACCCAGGTAAAAGAACATTTCTGTTATTTGGGAAGCTAAACCTTAAGAACAGGGCTTCTGATACTGGAATCTGTGATCTAACCATGCAGCCTCTAGGGCCTTGTGCTTGCCCCTGTGGCTGTTGTCAGCGCTTTGTCGTTGAGCTCGGACCCAAATTCCCAGCACTAGGAGAGTCTGTGCCTTGCCCAGGAAACCTTCACAGGAGGATCTGAACTTGGCTATCACAGAAACATGGGGCTGCTGTGATTGTCTGCTCTCTGACCCCCTTTCCCTACAGAACCAGAACCCCTTCACAAGCTCTTCACTTGGACCAGGGTGATTAGCCCTTACCACCCAAGGATGAGACCTGAATTTGAATCCCCAGAGCTCCTGTCAAAGCTGGATATGGTCACGTGCCTCTGTACTCCCAGCAGTCCTCTGGTGATGTGTCAGGTAGAGACAGGAGAATCCCCAGGGGCTTGTTGGCCAGTCAGATTGACAAATACAGAAGCAAACAGTAAGAGACCTTTCCAGAAACATGGTGGAAGGTGAGGGCTAACACCCGAGGTTGTCATCAGTGCTCACACAGATGTCATGGCACCCCCCCCATCATCCACATAGTTACACACGCATGCACATGCACACAGACACACACCTATGTGCAAAGATTTTTAAAACGTGTTCCTTAGAGTGCCGTGATGGAACATAGATAGTTTTCAGCCCTTTCCCTGCCACTCGGGGCGTGTGATTTTTGCGTTTCTTCATCTGAAACATGGATGAGATACTATCTACCTCGAAGAGTGGTTGGAGTTACAGGCATGCAGGATAATGGTGTTGGTTGTTAGCAGAGCATCCAACACATAGTAAATATCCAGTAACTGTCACCTACGGGACCACTGTCATTGGCAGGGTTATTAATGTCCTCGTCGCCTTGTCGCCATTCATCTTTCTTTTCCTCCATTTTGACCTCTTTTTTCTTAATGCAAAACTCCTGGAAGGGGTGACACATTTCCCAAGGGGCTGGTGAGTCACCGGTTGTTTTTCTCCGGACAATATTAAACAGAAGCCTATTACGAGGAAGAAGTGGGAGATGCAGATGAGGGGTTAGCAACCCCCAAGACAATTAGATCCCCCACCCTCCCAACACCCGGCTTCTAGACCAGGCAGGGTACATTTATAGAATGGGTCTTTGGAGTCAGTGTGCTGGTGTATGGGACTTTATTAGGATTCTTGAGGGAGGGCCGGACAGAAAATGAGAGAATAAGAAAAGCCATTGTCTGCGGGCTTTGTGTCCTGCCCAAGGACTCCCAGGCCCTGTGGCCACCTGCTTATCCGGACTGCAGTCGTACAAGCAAGCGACGACCTTCTGTTTACTGTGCCTGGAAACAGGCCTTATGCCATGGAAAAGTACCTCGCTGTACCCGTAGGCTCTGGATACATATTGCGCAACACGAAAGATCTTATTAAAATTTCTCGTCCCGGCCGGGATGTAGCTCAGGAGTAGAGTACTAACCTAGCAGGTCTCGGAGCATGGGTTCATCCTCTGGCACCAGAAGAAAACATGAAAACAAGTTCTTGTGGACCTGCACACACTCTGCCTTCAGCCTGTGTCCAGGAGCTGTTTCTGCCCAGTGGCCGGCAGTGGCAGCCTCCGCTCTCCTCCGGAGTCCTTGCCAGTCACTGACGTGAAGGCCAGCTCTCCCCTCACTCTAGGTGCTCTTCATCCCCTGCCAATCTCTCCGCTCCCCACAGCCTCTCCCGTCCACTCAGAAAACAGCAAGGGCTGTCTCTTCCTTCTTGGCCACCATCCTAGGTTCTTTCGATACAAAGGCAAACAGGACAGTCAGACCTGTGTCTTCTGGGAGAGTTGATGGCCATGGATAAGGGAGCTGAGCAGGTGGCTGCAGGGAATTCTGAAAAGTGATAAGTTCTACAAACAGGAAGAGGGAAAGCCAGGGTCACCAAATGACACCTGGAGTATGGAGGGAAGAACAGGAAGATGGGGAAGAGCTGTTGCATGGAAAGCAATTCCAGAGAACATACCTCCACGGTATGGGGGCCTGGTTTACATGTTCATTTATCCTTCTTTATAAAACACTGAGAAAGTGCTTGTCATGGCCAGGCACTCATCTGAGAGGATTACACATTCTAACCCTCTCTCTCCCACCCCTCAACACTATCGTCACAAGCCCAGACCCTACCCACCCCCAGACAGGGTTTCTCTGTGTAGCCTTGGCTGCCCTGGAACTCACTCTGTAGACTAGGCTGGCCTCGAACTCAGAGATCTGCTCACCTCTGCCTCCTGAGTGCTGGGACCAAATCTTTTTGTAAAGAAAAACTGAGGCATAGAAGAGAGAGAGAAGTTGCCAGAAGTCATGAAGCTAGAGAGTAGTAGAATCTTGACTCTAAGCTGTCTGCCTGGTCCCGGGGTGATGGAGCTACAGCAGAGGACCGGCAGGCACCTTTATTCAGAGATACCTGTCCAATCCCATACATAGATATCTGTGCATCTCTGTGTCTGTGTCCTTAGGTTTGTGGCTGCTTAGTAGTAGCCATGCTTGATTCTCAACTTTGAAACAGTTCTCATGTTTGGGAAAGAAGGGCAGGTTCAGTATGAAGTATGCGGTAGTTCAAGATGCTATCTTATCAAATAATGTTTTGCTCATGAGTAACCTCTTCTATTTTTAAAGTCTCACAAATCCTTGTCTATTCTGGGGCTCTGGCAGTGCTTGAATGTGTGATTCTGCTTCCTGTGAGCAACAAGTCAACCTTTGGGTTGAGCGGGTCATTGACTTTTAGTTTATTCACAACGTGGAGCCAGCACTGCCAGGGTCTAATTCTAGAACATTTCTGCCACCAGAGAGAACCACCCCGAGAACTTTATCTCCGTGTGTGTGTTCATCTCGTGCAGTGCAGTTCCATGGTTTGATCTCTGTGACAGTCCTCATTCACTTCGCATGCTTCCTAAGACCCATTCAGGTTGCACACATCCATCCTTCATTCCCATTTATAGCTGAATAGTCTTCCATGGTATGAGCCTACCGCTTTTGACTATACACGTTCCTCAGCTGATCTGTTGGTTCAATTTCTTGTCTATTATGTCTCCTTTTTGTGTGTGTGTGTGTGTCTTTTCAAGACAGGGTTACTTTGTAGCTTTGGAGCCTGTCTTGGAACTAGCTCGTGTAGACCAGGCTGGTCTCGAACTGACAGAGATCCACCTGCCTCTGCCTCCCAAGTGCTGGGATTAAAGGCATGCGCCACCACCGTCCGGCTAATTTTTTGTCTATTATGAAAAATGGTGCTATGTACGTGTGTGTGTGTGTGTGTGTGTGTGTGTGTGTGTGTGGTGTTAACATATTTTACAATTCTCCTGAGGATAGCCCTAGTGAAATTGCCCGGTATTGTAACTCTATGTTTAACTTGTGTTTTTTTCCCCCAGTGTGTCACGTAGCTGAGGTCAACCTTGAACTTGTTATATATAGCCAAAGCTGGCTTTGACCATCTAGTGCTCCTTCCTCTGCCCCCCAAGTACTGGGACTGCAAACATTAGCTTAACGAGTCAACTTTGATCACAGTGTATGCCTTTAGTTCCTCGTTATTTGGAAATTGAACAATGCAAGACCAAATGACCAGAAGCATCCTGTTGGCTGCGGAGCTCCACAGCAGAGGTGCCTCATTCTTCGGGCCTCATGAGTCAGGACCCTGAAAGCCATGGGTGTTTGTGGGATCTACTCTCCACACGTCTCTCCAAGGCCACCTTTTACACATCTTTCCCATATAACAGATGCCTGTAGCCATGGGGAAGTTGCCTCTAAGGTAAGTGAGGGCTCAAAGGTGAGCAGCCAGTTCTTCCAGGCATTTCCCAGAGCATCATGGACAGTCTGCAGAAGCTCTGAGATTATGGGAGCCTCTTGAGACTAATATTATGCTTGTTTGTAACGTTACATGCCTAGAACAAATGCCTCACAGCGTTTCCCTAGACCCACTCTCCATTAGTCATATCTGATCATCAAGGGCTTGAAATGGGGTACAAGAATGGAGAGAGGCTGCTCAGGACCGGGATAAGGCTCCGTTGGTAGAATGCGTGTCTAGCATGCACGAAGCCTTGGGGTCAGTCCTCAGCACCACATGTAATAGGCATAGTGGCACATGCCTGTGATCCTAGTATTTGCGAAGTGGAGGAGGGAGGGTCAGGAGTGTGAGGTCATCTTCAAAGACCCAGAATATAAAATACCACAATATTCTGTACGTGTTAAGTAAACTATAGTATGAAAATTAAATCTACCTGTTTATTTTCTGCTTTTCTTAACCAGCTACTCAAAAAAAAAATCATACGTGTGACTCTCATTGTGGCTTATGTTCTATTTGTATTGGACAGCCCTTGTTCTAGATTGTTCCACACAGTAATTTGATCAGCTGGATGGTATTATCATTTCTCCATTATCAGTGAGGAAATTGAGGCTTAGAAGGCTTAAGTAAATTGCCTGTGATCACACAGCTGTGGCTTAAGTGCAAATCTGTCTCCGAGCCTCAATTCTTACCCATTATTCTATACCCTTTACCCCCAAGTCCAGAAACACAAGCCTGTCCTACAGAAGCAGTTATGAGCCTTAGCTATGGCAAAAAGCTGTTTCTATGTCTCTTTGGGGAACAGGGAGGGGGGTGTGGGGAAGGTCTGCTTCTGCAGGGGAGAATTAAGGAAGTCTAGAGGGAAGTTTCTCAGATACAAACTGTAAAGTTTGCGGTCCGCCATTCAGGAGAGGAGGGTTATGGAATGAATGACTTCTGAGCTTCCTTTTATGTCCTGTTCCTGTCGTGTGCCTCTGCCCGACAGGAATCCCATTGGCTCTCAGGGAGATGCTCCCACTTCATTCTCCCCCTCCCTTTGTCTCTTATAGGACTGGCTAAGGCTTTTATTTAAATTCATGAACACCTTGGTGGGACTCTCTTCATAGTAATCCTGCTCTCTTCTCAGTTGCTGTACTCACACATGGAGACTGTGAGGGGAGGAACAACCTTTCCTGGCGTGACCCCCACCCCCTGACCCTACGACCTTCAGCGAGTCCTTAGAGTACAGGTTCACTGTCAGCCAAACCTTCCTCTTCCCAAGGACATCTCAAGTGTCCCTCTTGAGGTCTCGTGTCTGCTTCATTAATGCTAGCTGTTACTAGTTTTTACATCTACAACTTAATTTTATTCTCATTAGGCATGTACCTGCATATGACATGTTTTGTGTGTGTAATTTACTTCTTTAATTTCAGATTTCAAAGAGGAAGCCCAGCCTAGCACCCACTGGCCCATTAGCTGTGTTTTCCTAGTTTGGAAGTCAGGGGATGACTAGGGTCATTGGGAATGAGACTTGGCCTCAGAGCCTCATCCCCAAGTCATATTCTTAGGGACTAGAAGCCTTACTGGGAGCTATTCAAGAAGGAAGGAAAACTCAAAACATGCTTCTTTTTTCTCCTTCCTTTATTTCCTTGGATCACAAGTTTATACCACGAAACATGGCGACTTAATGGCTATAAAGTGCAAGTCAGACATCAGACTCTCCAAGCTAAAATGTTTCTTGAGTGCTACTGGCCTTTGTCGCTGTTTTTCGCTGTTTACTTTTTAATTCGAATTCTAAGTCAGATGTTCACACTGGCTTTAATAGCTACATGGAAAATAAATTCCAGCCTTTGGTTCATTTCAGTTTTCCTTTTTGCCTAGTCATTCTGACTTACAATCCCGCAGCTGTTTCAGATGCAGCTCAGCTGAGATGCCAGTGGACCATAGAAGTCAGAGAGAGGAAGGGCTGTCAGGAAAGGTGTGGAGAGCCCGCAGTCAGATGCTGTGAGTTCAACCGCTAAGGACTTAGGAACAAAGCCCTGGGGAACCTCAGTTCCGTGAACACTGACTGGACACCCGCTGCGTTCAACGGATTGGAAACAACAACAACAACAAAATCCCTAGCTCTTCTAACGACTCATACTGGAGCCCCACCACCGCCATATCAGCTGAGGCTGAACACCCACTTGCGTTAAGAAAAAAAAAAATACAGATAAATGGAAAACTGAACTTATGTCCAGGGTTGGTCATAGCTGGAAAGAGAGGCCTTCTCAGACTGCCGAAGGTCTTGCTTGTAGCCATGTCACAGTTTATACAAAATATGAAACAAAGGCCAGGATGTCTGCCTCTGGGGAGCATCTTCCTCTCTGCGTCTTTGCTTGAAGCATAGAATTTTTCTAGAAGAATTTTCCTGCTTTAGTGTCATGAGGAGGAAGCATATTCACTGAGCCGTGGCTTAGTACGGCACCAGATATGTTGGTAATAAAGGAACTAGAGAGGACGGTAGTAAATCAGCGTAGTTCTAGCCAGGGGCTGGAGCTGGCTTTGAGAAGGAACTACTTGGGATGGTTCTAGAAGCATGGATAGACTTTGTGGGTGGGACCGCAATAACTTGAAGCGGAAGGTTTGAGAAGGGGGAGACAAGGTAAGCAAAGGTGCAGGGTAGGGGAGTGCTGGGCTGGTTTGGAAAACTTGTTAGACCGGAAGGCAGCATGCTTCTGGATAATAACGAGTGGCGAGTTTTGACCAGCAGATTAGAATTGTGGTTAGGCTCAGATTTCATTCTGAAGAATCTGGATCCTGGTGTTGGAGAACAGGGAAATGGCAGAGATTCAGCCCTGGTTTTTGTCAGCTTGGCACAAGCTAGAGTCTTCTGAAAAGAGGGAACCTGAACTGAGAAAACGCCTCACTCTGATTGTCCTGTAGGCAAGTTAGTGGAGGCATTTTCTCCATCAGTGATTGATTTGGGAGGGCCCAGGCCACTGTGGGTGGTGCCAGCCCTGGGCAGGTCGTTCTGGAGTGTATGAGAAACCAGCTGACCAAGCCATGGAGTGCAAACCAGCAGCAGACCGTTCCTCCATGACCTCTGCTTCAGTTCCTGCTTTCGGGTTCCTGCCCTGAGCTCCCACTCTTCTCTTGATGATGAGCTGTGAGCTTAAGCTAAAACAAACCCTTTCTGCTCCTAGTTGGTTTTGGTCAACATTTTATTACTCCAATAGAAAGTAATCTAAGACATGCTGCAAGAGGGACCAGCCTGTAGCAGGCTTTCTTTTGTGCCACCAACCAGCCCCCAAACCATGACACAGAGATTTATTAATAGTTTTGAATGTTAGGCCTTAGCTTAGCTCTTATTTTATTTGTTTGTTTGTTTGTTTTGGTTTTTCTAGACAGGGTTTCTCTGTGTAAAAGTCCTAGCTGTCCTGAAACTAGCTCTAGTAGGCCAGCCTGGCCTTGAACTCACAGAGATTCTCTGCCTCCTGAGTGCTGGGATTAAAGGCGTGCACCACTACCACCTGATTTAGCTCTTATTTTAATCTGTTTCTCTTTGTGTTTTTTGACTCAGGGCTTTTTACCTTCCTTCCTTCCTTCCTTCCTTCCTTCCTTCCTTCCTTCCTTCCTTCCTTCCTTCCTTCCTTCCTTCCTTCCTTTCTGTCCTGCTTTCACTGCTTCTTGTGTCCGGCTAATGGCTGCCTGGCTTCTGGTCTTAGGCATCTCCCTTTTTCTCCCTTGTTCTCTTCATTCTTCTCTCTCATTTTCTTCTCTTCTCCTCCTTATTCTCTCGGCTCGCCAAGCCTGCCTATTCTTCTCTTGCCTAGCTGTTGGCCATTCAGCTATTAGACCAATCAGGTGCCTTGGGCGGGCAAGGTGAAACAAACACAACGCATCTTTACATAGTTGAACACACATCTTTACATCCTTAAACAAATGCGGCATAAACACATGTAACACATCTTTACACGGTTAAAATGATAATCCACAGCATAAACACATCTTTACATAGTTAATTGCTACAGCAGTCCCAGGTGCTCTGGTTGGGAGGGGAAAGACAATTGGAGGTGGCTCATGAATATGTTGAGAAAGAGTTGGAGTTATAGGAATGACGGAGAAAGAGTCCAAAAGAAACGAATGGAGGATGCCCTGGCAGGGTGTTGACAGCCACTGGTTTGAGACTGTAGAAGGTTCTGAGCACCACTGAGTCAGAGGATAGGGATGCTGAGAATGTAAGAGGCTTGCCAGGGAAGATACTGAGTTTGGTTTGAACGAACATGGTGAGTCTGTTCTGAATATGCTGGATAACAGAGCCATATAAAACAGGAGCCAGTTCGGACTTCACCCTACTTGTGACTCTTGCAGGAGCTTGACTGTGGCTTCTCATTCTACTCAGCTCAGAGCAGAAAAGTTACAATATTTCATCAAGCCTTCCCTGTCCTAGCTGCCCTTTTCCTTCTGTCCTCACACTGGCCTTACCTGAAACCATCTTTCTTCAGTCCTCAGTACCTTACCCTTTACTTCCATCAGCTCTCATTTAAATGCCTTTTGTGGTAGTTTGAATGTAACTGGCCTCCATAAGCTCACTGGGAGTGGTACTGTTAGGAGGTGTAGCTTGTTGGAGTAGGATGACTTTTGTTGAAGGAAATGTGTCCCTGTGAATGTGGGCTTTGAGTTCTTATACACGCTCAAGCCATGCCCAGTGTCTCAGACCATTTCCTGTTGCCAGTGAAATCAAGATGTAATTCCTTCTTTACTCTCAGCTCTTTTTCCAGCACCTGCATGCCACCATGTCCCCCATGATGATAATGGACTAAACTTCTGAAACTGCAAGCCACCCAGTTAAATGTTTTCCTTTATAAGAGTTGCTGTGGTCATGGTGTCTCTTCATAGCAATAAAACCTTAACTAAAACAGATTTATTATTATTATTATTATTATTATTATTATGCAATAATTTGGGGGATTGAACCCAAGGTCCTGACTATGGTAGTCAAGAATTTTTCTGCTAAACTATACACCTAGTATTTTACTTTTTATTTATCTCTCTTTATTTTTTTTTTAATTTTGAGACAAGTTCTCACTGAATTTCCCAGGCTATTATTGAACCTAGGATCCTCCTGCCTCACCTTCCCTCATAGCTGGAATTACAGGTGTGTGCCACACTGCAAAGCTAACTGCCCCCCTTTCAGAAAGCCCCTCCTGATCGTCTTCTGTAATAGTGACACTGGCTCTCTCTTGCTGCTTTTTGACTCCCTCACTCGCCTACCCTCTGACACACTCAGTGTTTCCCATCATAGTTTGGGAACTGAAGCTGTGGTATGTATTTATATAATCCAGTGTTTTCAGAGTGCAGCAAGGGTTGCCCCTCTCACACACCAGTCCACCAGTCTTGGGACTGGGCATGATAAACAATTTGAAAAGCAATTTGGCAGCAAGGATGAAGAGTTGTAATATGTTCATGTCCTACAACTTTATGTTTAAGGAAAAAAAATCAGTTCTAAGAAGATAGTCTCAGATCTGGGAAGGAAAGAGTGATGTCATGATGTTGGAGAGGTTCAAGACATCAAAAAATAGACAGTTAAACAAAATAAATTACTCCTCCTTTACTTACTGATATATTATCCGCCTGTTGAAACAATGGTTATGAAGGCTGATTAGCAGCTAGGAAAATGCTTTCCTAACAATGCTATATTAAAAAACAGCATCCATAGTTGCATAGCTATGGTTCAGCTGTCCTTAAATATGCACACAAAAGAGACGAAGAAAGATTGCTTAGTCTGTAAATTGTTTGCCTTTCAAGCATGGGGAATCTAAGTTAACCTAAAACTCACTATCAATCGATGCCAAGTGTAAGTGTCCGTATATCACTTCTCATTGCTTCAGATTTTCTCGGTGGCTAGCCATGTCTCAACAACTAGACAGACTATAAAATGAACACTTGAAACCTTTTCGTTTGTGTGTATGCGTGAGAGTGTGGACACACGTGTATCCCATGGTCCGTGAATGGGGATAAGAGGACAAGTTGATTCTTGCCTTTCACCTTGTTGGTTTGTCACCTCTCTGCTGACTGTGTTCCCCAAGCTGTCTCACCCTTAAGAGCTTTTGATGATTTCCCTATCTCTGCCTTCCCCCTCAGTGTAGGACTGCGGGGGTCTCAGATGGGCACCATCACACACAGCTTTTTCTTATGGATTTCAGGGACAGGACTCGGGTCTCAGGCATGTACATGAAGCTCTTTTGCAGACTGAACCTTCTGACTGGCTCGATGAACAACTCTAAGTAGTTTAATAATTTTGGTTATCTATCCTATCCCAAGCACTAGCTTCCCAACTAGAATTAATTTCAACTGCTTTGATCGCCTTTTTTTTTTTTTTTTTTGAAGGATTTATAAGTTCTCCTCTGGTACAAAAATCAACTTTTTTATGAAGTAAAAGTCTTGGTTATTAAGTATTAAGTCAGGTCTTTAAAAATGGTTATTTGGACTTTAAGAATTGAGTCTATTAATAGGAGACATCTACGTTATCAAAAGGAATGTTCCCACAAGTTATGACTAATATTCTTTCAGAGGAAATCTCGAACAAAAAGAGATTTTCCATATAACAAGCCATTTATTTCAAGAAACAAAGTTTAATAAAAATCTGAAATAAATCTGTTGTAACGGGAATTGAATAAAATTTCTCAGAAAACACCGCTCATAATGCCCACCATTCCAACAGCTCACCAGGGTTCTTGTGTGCCTCTTGTGGCTAAAAGGCCAGGCAGAAAGCCATTTTCATTCCTGGCCCAGGTATGAGCAGTCAAAACTGGATCTTCCTCCTTTACAGACATTTTTGACAACTTTCTGTGTTCCAGATTTTGCTGTATGCTGCGCATGCTCAGACACAAGTAAATTGTGCTAAAAATTGTCTCTAGGCTAAGAGACTGAGCCATACGGTTAAGGAGGTGGACACTTGCCTTGCTCTGAGTTCGACCCCAGGAACCCACAGGACAAAGCCAGTTGTGGTGGTGTGCAGTTGTAATCCCAGCTCTGGGCTCACGGACAAGCAAGTCAGCTTAGTCTACTTGGTGAGGTCTGGCCCAGTGGGAGACCCTGTCGCAAGTAAGAAAGCCGATGGTGATCGGGAAACGACAGCTGAGGTTGGCCTCTGGCCTCCATACATGGGCACACACATGAGCATGAACACACATATGCAGAGGAAAGGGAAAGAAACAGGCACACAGATAGGAAACTGGTCAGGAAACACCAGTGAAGAAAACACCAAGTCTGTTTCATTATTCGTTTCTATTTTCCTGTCAGGCGGGAGAGAGACATTTTGTGCAGAAGCTGCAAGCTCAACTCTTGGTGCCAGTGATTAAGTCCACTGGAGAACTGGTTCTGTGAGAGGCGAACTTTTAGAAACCTGACCAGTCTGAGACAGTGTTTTCCTGGATAGTCTGACTTCCTTCACAGTCTTCTTTCTCACCCAGCCTGTGAACCCTCCAGGGTGCCCCTAAGAGCTCCACCAGTAGAGCTGTCCTTGGTCTGAGGGTCAGGAGAAGCATTGCACCCAGGGTCTGACTTCCCTGGGGCTGCTGCGCTTGTCCAGTCTCCCAGACTGTTCCCCTGCCCACCGTAAGGAACAGACTGGAGTTCAAGGGCGAGCCCAGGAAGCCTCATGCATTTTACCTCTGTTCATTTGAACTTCTACCCACATTTGAGCAGGGTTTTCCTGCCTTAGATCAGGAAACCGGAACCCGAACTTCAGTTGTTCAGTAAAATCATATCAAATACTTATTTGATACCACAAAAGATCAAGATAACATCTCGGCCCTCAAAGATTTTGCATTCTGGTAATAAGACACCCCCACATTAAATAAAAAATGAATCAGCCCAAGCGTCAGAGAAAAATCAGAAAGCAACAGAGAGCCATAGATGCCAAGTGTTTGAGATGGAAGGCAAAATGACGAGGAATGAAGGTGGCTTCAGGGCAGAGAGGAAATTTGAGACAGGCCCTGAAGAAAAGGAAGCTTTCTAGAGTATTGCATATATATAGTCCTGTTGCCTAAAAACAAAATAAAATTACCAGGTATATGACTTTAATACATGTATATAACTTTATATAACAAATGTTTATGACTTTATACAATGCATATATATAACCTTATATAATACATGTACATGCCTTTATATGATACATGTGGATGCCTTTATATGATATATGTTTATGGCTTTATATAACACATGGATATGACTTCATGGAATATATTATATATTAAAGAAAAAGAGCTTGAGGGTCGTGTAGCAATTAGTGAGGAGGAATGTCTTCCTGGCTTTTCTATAGCTGTAACTGAACACCACAGCCTAGGTGGTTTAAAAAGAAAACATTCAAACAACACGGAAATCTATGTATAGCAACAACTGAAAGTTGGGCTCATAGTTGGGGAGCCCAAGAACATAAGGCCTTGTGGTGCCTCCTATAGTGGCTGAAAGGGCACGAGGATGGGAACAAGAGAGCAAAGAAAGCCAGATCTGATTTTCTGACAGCCCACTGTGGTGGAAGTGAACCTGGTGAGCCCTGAGAATTCACTGGTTCCTGAGAGAAGGACGCTGACCCAGTCAAGTTAGGACCTAAATCCCTTCCTCTAAGCTTCCCTCCCAACACTGCCGCCCTGGGCTTATGGTTCAAATCTGTGAACTTCTGGTGAAAACACTGAAACCATGGTAGGTGTGTCTGTGTGTGTATGTGTGGTGTGTGTGTGTCTGTGTGTGTCTGTGTATGTCTGTGTGTGTCTGTGTGGTGTGTGTGTGTCTGTGTGTGTCTGTGTGTGTATGTGTGTGTCTGTGTGTGTATGTGTGTGTATGTGTGGTGTGTGTGTGTATGTGTGGTGTGTGTGTGTCTGTGTGTGTATGTGTGGTGTGTGTGTGTCTGTGTGTGTATGTGTGGTGTGTGTGTGTCTGTGTGTGTCTGTGTGTGTATGTGTGTGTCTGTGTGTGTCTGTGTGTGTATGTGTGTGTCTGTGTGTGTCTGTGTGTGTCTGTGTGGTGTGTGTGCAGTTGGTAGTTGATGGTGGAGAGGAAGGAAAGACTAGAATTCATAGTGACTTTCAGAGGTTTTTCTTTTGTTTTAGCTTTTCATTGTTACTGTACATACGTTTCTATGTTGTTTGAATTCTTTTTCCAGAGAGGATGCATTAATTCCTAATTTAGTATATTTTTTAAAAGCGAATTTAAAAAAATAAATAAGACTTGGGTTTAAAGTTGTGAAGGAAGGGGGCTATATCAGAGTAGAACAGCTGGAGAAAATGCCTCCAGGTGGCATTGCCCAGGGTATGTTTCTGGGGTAGTGAGCAACAGAAAAAAAGGGTTCAACAAAAGAGACATAACAGCATAGCAGTTGGTAGCTTGGCACCAGAGAGAAATTGAGTAGAAGACACAGGAGCCTGAGTCTTATTTATATTTATATTTTTTATTTTTTAGTGTTTTTTTTTTGTCTGTTTGTTTTTGAGACAGTGTTTCTCTATGTAGTCCTGGCTATCCTGAAACTCTGTTGACAAGGCTGGCCTTGAACTCCCAAAGATCTGCCTGCCTCTGCCTCCCAATTGCTGGCATTAAAGGCATATGCCACCCCCGCCAGCTGAGCCTGCGTCTTTTGTTTCTAACCAGGAGTGATGCTGGGCCCTGGAAGGTTTGTCGAGGGTGAATATCTGGCTGCAACAAGTATTAATTTATTAGCAGGAAAGCTGAAGTCCCAGAATATGAGCTAATAAGAAGCAAATGTTCTCACCTTGTGCCATATGGAAGGCCCATGTCCCCTACAGAGAATTGTAGAGTGAAACCCATTACTGGGCTTGTCAGCAAACTGAAAAACAGAGATGCTGTCAGATACAGTGCGGGACAGTCACTTGTACTTCATCCTTAATATTAATCTCACTGTAAATCTTTATGTGTTACTTGACATCCCTGATGAACGATTGAAATGTAAGATAGAGCATTTGATCCCCAGTATATGAGAAAAGAGTGGGCCAAGTTTGTAAAGTTGAATGATGATGATTCCCATAATGTGTCACTTGTCCTTGTCTTGGGTGGACTGACAAGCCAGCACTTTATTAAACTCGTGATTATAAGTATAACATGCTACAAACACTATATGCATACACATTGCATTTTTTTTTTTTTGGTGGTTTTTCAAGACAGAGTTTCTCTGTGTAACAGTCCTGGCAGCCCTGGAACTCGCTTTGTAGACCAGGCTGGCCTTGAACTCAGAGGTCCACCTGCCTCTGCCTCCCAAGTGCTCGGATTAAAGGTGTGTGCCACAACTGGTCCTCCACATTACATTTTTTTTTTTTTTTTTTTGGATTTTTCGAGACAGGGTTTCTCCATAGCTTTTGGTTCCTGTCTTGGAACTACCTCTTGTAGACCAGGTTGGCCTCGAACTCACAGAGATCCGCCTGCCTCTGCCTCCTGAGTGCTGGGATTAAAGGCGTGCGCCACCACTGCCCGGCCTACATTACATTTTTTTTATATATACACAGAGATATTTGTACAACACATACAATGGAACAGAAATCTGTAGCTCCCTGGAGGTGGGAAGTACCTGGCAGAGCAGAGTACAGTACTGTATCTGGTTGACCCTTGACTCATTCATCATGACTCATTCTCGGTGGCTGAATTCTGGGTGAGGTAGCTTCCTTCTTGACTAATGAACAAAGAAGGGCACCTCAGAGAGTTCTGAGGGTGAGCGAGGTCTAGAAAACACAGACTGTGTGGTCCTGTAACCAGAAATGCTACTTGAAGTTGAAACCAACAGTGGGAATTACTTGTTGGTTTTCACTTCCTTCCTTCTTTGGCCGCCTTAAGAACTTTGAACCCTCGGTTTCCACACTTCCTGCCACACCATCCCCAGCTGTCTCTATTCTTGCAGAGAGGCAGATGAAAAAAAAGGTCTGAATAAGGGTCTCACTATGTATTCCTGATTGGCCTGGAACTTTCTACGTAGATCAAGCTGGCATTGAATTCACAGAAATCTGCCTGCCTCTGCCCCTTGAGTGCTGGGATTAAAGACATCCACCACCATGTTCAGCTGGTGGGTGAAATTCTTAATGGACAGAGATGAGTTCCCAGCACTCAGGAGGCAGAGGCAGGAGGATTTTTGTGAGATCAAGGCCAGCCTGGTCTAAAAGAGCTAGTTCCAGGACAGGCTCCAAAGCTACAGAGTTTCCTTACTTGGTGACAGGAAAACAAATAGGGACAAGAAAAAAAAATAGAGTTCCCAAGTAACCACATGGGAAGAGAGTCCTGATCCCATAGACTGTGTGTTCCTTTCTTCTCTATTCTTTTCCACTAGTTAATAGGTCTTCAGGGCATCTCTTCTCATCACAGAACAAGGACAATAGGAGCTATGTGGACCCTGTGTGATGGGACGAGGCAAGTATGGAAGGTGACTCAGTGCCCTACCTCATTTGACACATGCAGGCCTGTCTTGTGAAGACATCTTTCACCATAGATAATGATCCTTGGTTGGTTTTCTAAGAATTTTCATGAAATTTGGGGACTGGGGGTTAATTTAGAGGTAGAAATTTTGTCTGCCAAGAGGGCTTGGCGTAGATTCCAATACCCCAGATAAACAGACGGCGAGGTATGGGGCTGGAGAGGTGGCTTAGCAGGCGAAACACATGACAAGCAGGCATGAAGACTGGAGGTCACATTCCCAGCACCCGTGTTAAGTGTGGGGCAGGCGGAGTAGTAGCCCACCTCTAATCCCAGATCCCAGGAAGGCAGAGAAAGGGGATTCGCAGAACAAGCTGGCTAGCTAGACAAGACATATCGATGAGTTCTGAGTTCAACAGAGAGACCCTGCCTCAGGGAATAAGTAGAAGACAGCCATGGCTCCCAGCGTCAGTGCCAGTCTTGGGCTTCCACATGTAGATGTACATATGTGCCCTCCAAAACATGTATAATCACACAGATACACACACACTCAAAGACAAGACAAAGAGGGAGGCGGGACATGCCTGGAATGCTGGCACCCGAGAGATAACTCCAGGAGGGTTTGGAGTTCAAAGCCAATCTGGGTCACGTCGCATGACCCTGTCTCAAAAACAAAAGTGAGACTCTATTTTCACGTACTTCTCAGCATGGTCTTAATAAGGATTGAGAATTCAGTGCAGCAAACACTTACTGCGACAAGCCAAGCTGAGTAAAACAGACAGCGCTCATCAGTGGGGCTGTAGAAGAACAGTCTAGGCTTCCAGAATAATTCATCCCAGGCGGACCTCATCTCCATTGCTCTTCTCCTTACTTCTCTGTCTCTCTTCTCCACCCTGTTCCCTCCCTGGTAAGCAGACACTATGTAGTTCTAAAGGGAGTATACTAACATCTCTGATGTACGTGTGTGTGTGTGTGGGGGGGGTGCGCGCATGTGTGCATGTGCCCGTGTGGGTGTGGGTGTGTGTCCCACCTGTGTGTAAGAGAGACACTGGAAGAAAGCTTTATCCTCAGTCTGATACTCTCCTGTTAGGTGAACTTTTCCTTAAATGACAACAACTTTATCAAACACTAGGAGGGAAAAATCTATTTTTTCTTTCTTTACCCTTCCTCCTTTCCTCTTCTTTTGTCCCCCCCTCTCTCCCTCATTTTTCCTTCCTTCCTTCCATTTATTGTTATTATTATTATTATTACTGAGACAGAATCTTGCTGTGTAGCCCTGATTGGCTTTGAACTTACAACAATCCTCCTGCCTCAACCACCCAGCTTCTGGGATTACAGGTGTTACTTGGGAAAAGATCTTTGTTTGTGCAGAAATTAGTGTTTGCTGATAGGGAGCTGAATTTGCAATCCTATTTTAAAAAAAAATTTAAACAAGAAACGTTAAGAAAATGCAAAAACTTAAGAATGGCTAGGTAGGTTATTTGGGACACCCCTCCCCACCGCAAAACAATCAAACAGACAAAACCCCCTGTACCTTTAGCTCATCTATCTGTGTATCCACATGTTTAAGATAGAACTATATTCAAAGCACAGGCCTCCTGTGAGGAGGCCGTTCAAGCTCCAGGTCCCCAGAAGCAATGGAACAAACACCCCATTCATCCCAGATGACATCAGACAGTTTCTGCCTGGTCAGTGACCTAAAATGAGTTGGGGAACTTACTGTCTTCAGTTCACTGAGTTCAGCAGCAAACCTGATTTTTTAATATCGTTTATTATATTTAATTTGACCGAGGAACTAAGTACATATTATAACATATATATGTTTGTAATTTAATTATATAAAACAAATGATTAAGAGATAGGGTGAATAATAGGACTCTTAATAGACTTCCATTATCATAAAACAGAGATTTATTTATGTCACTGGTACCTCATCTTTCCCTAGAATTATTGGTGGTCCTGGTGGTGGGTTTTGAGGCAGGATCTCACTGTATGGCCCAGTCTGACCTTGAACTCCTGGACTCAAGCGATCCTCCTGCCTTAGCCTCTGAACCAGCTGGAACTGTAGGTACACAGCGGCGTACTCAGCTCGACTGATCGATTTTTAAGTGTCTTAAATACTTCAATATTTAAATTTCATAGTAGAAATGTTGTATGTTCTTCTCTTGGAAGAATTTGGTTAGTTTTTCGCCTTTGAGCCAACAGCTCGACTGTGAAGCCCTGTCCCATGCCCTAGATGATCCCCGATGGTGTAAGAAATTTCTCTTTGCGAAGGGCTATAAAGACTTCTTGTCCTTCCGGCCTTCTCCACAACGTGTTTTGTCGATTGTTTCCCTCATGTTCGCTTGCCAGCAATAAGCAAAAATATAGCTGGGGCTGTGTCAGAAAACTTCACTGGCCACATTCATCCGTCCTCATCAGGGTTTCTTCAGGGGCGTCCCCATCCAGCGCCGTGCCAGCCAGCAGAAACAGCTATTTGTTGTCTGCGGTGAAGAATGACTGGAAGCATGGTGCCTGTTTCTTTTCCTGTGAGCAACAATCCATCCATTTAACATTCTTTCGGTGCTCTCGAACTCTGTGGTAGGGCCTGTGTTCCCTGCTCAGTTGGGGCCAGTCCCAGAAATGCCGACCTTCCTGCCTGCTGCTGGCCCTATCAGTGTGGAGCAGTGACAGCCATCTGATGGCCTGGCTCTTCTGCCCAGAGCTAGTGACCTGCCACGCCAGCATCAGGCTGGACAATGCTAGGCTGGAGCAATCAAAATGATAAGAGATAAGGGTAATGGCTATTATATTAGTAATTGCCCTCAGTAACTTAAGAAATGAGGCACGGGAAGATTGATCAGCTTTCCCCCTTCTTCTGCTGCTGGACCACAGTACCCATTCTTTTTTTCTGGCCAAGTAAGTATATTGATTGATTTTGTAAACATCCTATAAAATGTTGCATGTTCCCTTTTGTATATAAAAATATGGTTTTTATATTGTTTTGCTAATCAGAAACATATATTTATGTCTCTGTGCAGACAGTGTTTTGGAGTCTGTAGTCCTGGCTATCCTTAAGTGTTTTTCGTGCCATGTTCTAGAGAGTTCTGAAAGGGAACATCACAGCCTACCGTTATGATCGTCTGAGTCATCACGTACTCCTTGTCTTTGATTTCCCTTTTTAATTTTGTGCCTTGTTTTTAGTGCAAAAAGCTTACAATTTTTAGCACCTTTTCATCTTTGTATCTATTCCACCAGAATTAGACTCCCATACCTATACAAAATAATCAAAGAGTGGGGCCTTAATAACTAGAAATACATTTTTCTCAAACATGAAAGATGTTTGGAGATGGGAAGTCCAGGACTGGCTTAGTGGCCCCTTGATCGTCTGCGGTGCTGCTTCCTGTCTTCCTCTTCCGCCACCTTTAATATCTGCCAGTCATTTTCCAAGTCACAGTTGTAAGACGGCACATACGTCTCCCGCTCTCTCGTGTGCATTCCAGACAGGAAGAGAAAAGAGGACTATTCATTGGAGAAGTTCCCAGATCAGTTCTGCCTCAGCAGGCCCCGCCCACTACATCCCTAACCTCAACCTATAGCGGAAGACTGTAGGGCTGGGTTGTGACTCAGGGTGCAGTGTTTGGGGGCCACCCACAAGGCCCTCGCTTCAATACCGCAAAGAACAGGGAAGGGGAGTGGAGGAACTGTTATTCCAAACACACCGACACCTCAGATTAAACCAACACAACTGTATTCGACAGAGCATCCATCGGGCTCTGCCTTGAACCACCGTCGTTTGTTCCTATTAAGTGCGCGTGGCCTGAATTTCACCAATACCACCGCCTCCACTTTGGGACTGGCCTGGCATAGATCCCCCAGACATTTATTTTATAACTCTTCTTGTCGTTTTTTTGAGATAATTTCCTTGTACATATCTTAACTTTTTAGCTCAGTCCCACAGGTCTTTTGAAAGAGAAACTCATTCCAATGTATTTTTACTCCTGTTCCTTCTTATGTTCATTGGTTTTTAGATCTCGTTGTTTCTCTTTTTCCTTCTTTATGTTTACTGACATGATCATTTTCCCAGGTATTTTTTTCTGTGTTACCCATCAGAGGATTTTCTTTTCTTTTTCTTGAAAATAAGCAAATCTAACCATGCACTCTTGACTCAGAGATTCTCCATCAATATGCCCAGGAACAATTGTAATTTAATTTTTCAGCAATGACACAGAAGGTCACTGGAAGTATTTGATAATTAAGGAAGTTCATTTCCTCATTTCTTTTGATGTCATTCCCAGACAGCTATGGATCCCCCACCTCACCCACACTCTTGGAGCTAGATATGACCCCTGTCTGACCCAGCCAAGAAGAACTGTCCTTAATTCTTAGACTCCTTTCCAGGTCTTCCTAATGGAGGAAGAAGTTAAGTTTTTATCCCAGATTTCCAAAGGCCACAGGGAGCCATGCTTATAATCCCAGAACTCTGAATGCTAAGGTAAGAACTGATGAGTGCAAGGCCAGTTTGGGCTACCTTGTCTCAAAACAAACCGAAACAAAGCACCTGCGAGAGCAAGAATGAGAAGAGGTGTTTATCCTTTTGCTCAGCTTTCTCTACTGAACGTAAACCGATGGTCAGGAACAGTGAGGCTGTGGGTGGGATATCTCTTGGCTTGCTGTCTGTATTGGCTTTTCTGATTGAGGAGAGCTTTAGGGTGGCTTCACGTTCCAGTCCGTCACGGTAGGGAAAGCACAGAAGGGTTTCTGGTGGCAGGAGTGGGTGCAGGCTGGTCACAATGGCAGCAGAAGAGAGGCAGAGAGGTGGACCAACAAGGAGCTGGAGATGGGCTGGATCCCTCAGAGGCCCATTCCTAGTTGTTTATATCCTCTCTCTAGGCTCCACCCCCTAAAAAGTCCACAGCGTCCCTAAACACCATGACCAGCTAGGGCACAGGTGTTAAACATGTGACCTTGTCGGGCATTTTTCACATCCAAAACATTACAGTACCCTTATTACTTTTGCTTTTGTTTGTTGTTCTGGTATGTGTGTGTGTGTGCACACGTGCCTGCGTGCGTGCGTGCGTGAGAGAGAGAGAGAGGTCTCACGATGTAGCCCTGACTGATCTGGAACGCACTATGTAGACCAGGCTAGCCGCAGACTCACAGAGATAGATCCACCTACCTCTCTCTCCTAAGTGCTGAGATTAAAGGAGTGCACCACCATCACCTGACTGTTTTTGTCCTTGTTGTTGTATTTTTAATGTTACATTTAATAATAGACTTGCCCGAATGTGTATGGCTGAGTGGCAATCAGAAGACAATTTGTGAGAATCAGGTCAGTTCTTTCCTTTTGCCATCTGAGTCCCAGGGATGGGCATCAGGCTTGGCAGAAACACCTTCACCTGATGACTCATCTTGCTGCTCCTGCATTTGATCTCCAAGGGGTTGAAAACCTTCGGTGGAAGGTCTGTGTAACTGTCGGCTTTGGCTCTTTCAGGAATTTGCATGGGAAATGTAGCTTTATGTTACTCAGTGAAATCGCCGATCTCTTTGCTTTCTACATTTTTTTGAGTGTGATGCTTGTGAAGGAAGCCTTTTGTCTCTTGTCTGGTTCCCAATTACACCTTCCACTTCATGCCTCAGCAGTATGCTTGTTCCCAATAGCAATCAAGGATCCTAAAATTAACCAAATGCTTCAGTGTTACCAGTTAGATAGGAAAGCTGCTGGCTTTTTTTTTTTTTTTAAACCACGGGAACAGTATAAAAGGAGAAATTCAACTTTTATTAAAGCCATACAGCTTCTACCCAACTTCTCTCTTCTCATTTGTTTTATTAAGGTATTTTAGATCGTGTATAAGTATGATTTGACTGTAAATGGATGTAGACTTTGGTAAGTCTTAGAATGATGATTCCATATAGCAAACTGCACTCTGAGAAAACATTTAGTAATATATATGAAATAAGTAAATAACCTGCATGTACGAGAAGCCGTCCGCTCTGAAATACACGGATTATGATATCTGCCCCTGGAGGTGTCTCCCTTTACTACTGAGGTTGTAGTGGGACAGTCCTACCCCAGCCCCATAGTGTCTGCCACTCCCCAGAGCCCCTGTGTCACCAGGAAAGAGGGTCTGAGAACCAGTTCCACTGCTGGAAATGACTGCCTTCCCAACACCACCGACTTCCTCAACAATTCAGGCAGAGAGGCCATGTCTCAGAAGAGAATAGTTAATAAATGAGTAAAAATTTCGAGCTACCATGTCTTCCTTTAAGTATTTTCTCTCTGGTCTGACTGTGAAGGGAACTTGGCTTCCTACCAGCCTCAGGAGAAGTGGGAAAGCTTTGGGAGTAAGAAAGAAAAGTGTCTGCTGAAAATAGAATTAATTAGAGGAAAATAAAGATGGATAAGCTTGCTATCAGGTTTGAACATTAAGGTGTATTTTGATATCTCATATGGCTACTACTAATATCTGCTAAAAAACTAAAGCTTCAGGAGCCGAGAATGTGTTTAGCATGTGCAAGGTCCTAGCCTCCCTCTCGGGTACTAAACACAGAGGCCAGATGTGGTGGTGTTTGCCTGTAATTCCAGCACTCCAGAGGCCTAGGAGAGGTGGGTCAATGCAGGTTTAAGACCAGGCTGGTCGACAGTGGGAGTTCCAGGCCAGGCAGAGCTACCTAGTAAGACCATCTCAAAGACAAACTAAGGCTCTCAAAATTGGCTTTATGTCTACAGTTGTCAAATGTTTGATGATGAGTTTGGGTTTTTTGTCTGTTAGTTTGTTTACTATTCTTTCTATCTTTGGTGTTTTTAAACAGACAACTGTAGTGTAAATCTAATTAATCTTTATCAAAAAAGAAAAGAACCCGCAGGAGTCAGATACTGAGGCAAAAACTTGAAAGATCGGAGAAGCAGAGAGAACCACAATCCCTTCCTATCTCTTCTGTTCCTCTGTCCAAAAGGGCCAAGATCCTGTCTCGGCCCTGCCTTATCACTTCCTGTCTCCTCTCTGTACAGACCTCCAAACCTCTATGCTTAACTAGTGACTAGCTCCACCCTTTGACTTCAAACAAGCTTTATTTGTCAGAACACAAAATACCACACAACAGACAAGCGCTTTAGAGTGATTAACTCCTCTGGAAGGCAGCCCCCTAAAAGGGGCTTCATAAATCAATAGTATTGTTCAAAACTGGCCCAAGTCCAATAATGTTAATGACACATTTCAAACCTGCACACAAATCCAATGGCTCACACTTTGGTTGAACTTGGAAGGGACATAGGCTCATGCAGTTTCATAAGTAGCGTTTGAAAATGGACATTGAACTATTCAGTGAGAGATGCTAGTACTAAGCCGAGCCAGCGGTTATTTAGTTATTTGGGTTTTTGTCCATTTTATAAAATCTAGGTATTTTTTACTTTCCTGGCATTTGTTCCCAGAGAACTAGATGGGAAATCAGATGTGAACTCATCCCTGGAATATACAACTTACTTATTTCCTTGTGTCTTTTGTTTTTGTTTCTTCGTTTCCTTTTTAGCTAAGAGAGAAGAAAGCCAGAAACTACACTGAATGTTTTCTAAAAACCCCTTGAGAAAGGTCCATGTTTGAAAGACTTCTAATGTATAACCTAGGATTTTCTGATAAGTAGAAGTGCTGTCTTTGCTACGAACAAATTCAGAGCGAAGACTACAAATAAATGGCTTGTTCTAAGAGACCATATTCTAGTATCACCGCGGTGAAATTTCTCACACGAGGCGTGCCGTTTCTCGTCTTCCCCGCTGGCCCTGACTTAGTGATGATACAAGCTTAGAACTGTGTCCATTGAGGCGCTACAACAGAAAGATGCATAATCCTTCCTTCGGGTACACTTGTCTTGGTCTGAAAGCAGCACAAGAAAGGTCCTGAAATTGAAGTGGGGTTTGAATGTGTTTGTTCCCATGAATCCTGGGTGATTGACGTGACAGTAGCATGCTTTGTGACTTCTTTGGGGTTGGTTTGCTTAGGTTACAATCAGATTTTAAGGTGACTATGGGGGCAAGTACGCACTATCAGGAAAATGGGAAGTGGCTTTGCTACTCAAATAAAATTAAATTCTAGGAAATAAAATCCTTAAAGGGACTGATTGTAGAGAAGAAGAGAGACAATACCTTATCATTAAAAATCAATCAGATATTTACTAAGTGCCTCTCTAAGGGTTCCTTATATTTCAGTCATTGGCAGTTCTTGGATTACACAATACTTTCTCATGCATTATCTTATTTGATCTTCCCAACAGGCAGAAGGCCAGAGAGGGATCTAAAGATGAGGAAATTGCATCTCAGACTTAAGTGCTCCTCAAGACCTCCACAGGGCCAGAGTTGGGTGTGCGAGCATGGGCGGGCTGGTGGGTGTCTCCAAACACTCTGTCCTCTGTCCCTCTGACCTCTGCCAAGGACTGTGACATATTGTCTGCATGAAGGAGTCCAAAGGAGTAAGATTAAGATCTTGACTCTCAAGGAGTGCATGGTCAGTTAGGAAAGTAAAAGTTTGCCAATGAACCAAACAAAAGACTTTTAGTTGTTAATCTGGAGGTGGTAAGCACAACAGTTGGGTTATTATTTTAATTGGAAAGCAAGGTGCTATCAATTCTACCTGGTGCCCTGAAAATGAATACAAATCAAATGGATGTTTCTAGCATTTTCCAGCCAGGCCATCAGTGTCTTTGGGAGAAGTTCCCCACCAGGAGGAAAGCCAGTGGGCACAGTCTTGTCCAGGTTCATAGAGCAGGTGGATATTTGGGGTTCTGGAGTTCTTATTCCCTCTGTTGTGTTTGTGCTAAGGACTCGGAACCTGTGAGAGGTCATTCTGGCTACTGTTTGGCCCTTTAAACCATTCGAGAGGGCCCAGTTTTAGGGCGAGGGCTATCTGCAGGGGCGTCCAACCTCTTGACCTTGCAACGTGATGGTGTCATCCACAAATATTGCAGGTCACATCCATAGCTATCTTGGTTTCACACGGCCTGTAGAACAGGTTGGGCACGACTGAGAAGCAAAATGGACTTGTCTGAATTTAAAGGGACTGTGGACATGAAGGGGCTGCAGAAACTGGTCATTTCCATTTTCCAATGTCCCAGTGCTCAGACCTAGCATTTTTCAAGGTCATATTTGTCTCAGAAGCAAAATTCCAAGTATCTGTTCTTTGTCTTTTCAGCAGAGCCGGTCTGTACCGAGACAGCTGTGGTCCGGTCACTGTGTGTCCCTGCCTTTATCTGTGTTACTGAGAGGCACTCTGCCTGGGAGGCCCCCTGGGGACTACCAAAGCTTCCGTGAGCAGCTGGCCATTGTGTTTTTACAGAAAGTGCCAGTGCTAGGCCAGGTTCAGCAGCCTCATAGACAATTCCAAGTAATTGTCTTCCAGATGCTCATTTGTAAAGTGGCCTTGGACCAGCATAGGGGTTATGCCGCAAGACTCGGCCTGCTGTCAGGGAAGCCTTAAACAGCATATGTGGGCCGTTAGGCACCATGCTGAGCACACATGACAACAGGAAACCCTTTGGAGGTACCATCATTTACCGTCACCTCTTCACACTGAGCACCTAGTGCCCACGTGAGTGCAAGCCTATGGACGATCAAGCCCGAGCGTCTGGTCATGCCCACTACACCATTCATATCCTCAAACTTTCACCCTTTGGGGACAGAAATGGATTCATGCTGAGTCAGCCCAGCTTCCCTTCCCTCCCGTGGTTGGGAGCACAGCCTGGGAGCGGTTCTCTCACACACTAGCTGTGCAGCCTTGGAAAGTTATCAGAGAATTCTTGATGCCTTCCATCCCTGATATGTGGCACCATGATAATCATAACACCTCTAAAAAGTTCCTGGACATGATTGTCCCGGTGGAGAGCTGAGAAGATGACAGAGATGTGTTCTGGGCTGTTTAAGGGTTTGTTCTTTTCGGTCGCGCATCCGCTGCCCCTTGAGAGTCTGTTCTGGAGACTGCACACGTGAGAAGATGCCAGAGGTGCCCTCAGTGGGTGTACGGTTTATGTGACACATCCCTGCATAACTTGTTTGCCCAACAGGTGGGAAGAACCCAGCACGAAGCGCGGAACATACGCCCGCCTTGGGGAAAGACGCGAGGATATGGAAAATTTCAATCACATGATCCCGTGGAACAGTGTCGGCACACAGTGAGTGCCCAGTGTCATAGAGGCATTTTCTGCTTTAATTGTTAGGCTGGCAGAGTGAATGCTGAGACCGTGCGTGTGGCCGGAGGTTGAGGGCGAGGAGGTGGAGGTGCTCCTGGGGAAGTCTTCCAAGAGGCAGTATCCTTGAGCTCGGCTCTGCTCAGTGAGTAGGCGTTCGCCAGTGAGAGAAGAGGGCTAAGAGTGTTCCAGGCAGAAGGAACATTGTGTGCAGAGTTAGGGAGGCGTGAAACAGCACAATACACTCGGGGAACGACAAGCAGGCAAGGAACGAGTGGCGCCCCATCCTCACTGAGACATGCAGCGTGCGTTTGTTAAATGAGTATTAGAGGTTAGAGGCTGGGAAATGAAACATTGCTTGATCATTCTGGCCTGTAGCATTAACCAAACGACCACTGGGGTTGAAGCAGCTTTTAATTTTTTTATTGTTCCATGTGGTTCTTGCCCAGTGCAATCTCGGTACTGTGTCAATTCCCCTTTTTTCTTTTTTTCCTTTTTTTTTTTTTTAAAAAAAATTAAAGTAAGGTTTCATGTAGCCCAAGATGGTCTCAAATTTCCTATGTTACCAAAGATAACCTTGACTTCTTGTCTTCCTGCCTCTACCTCCCAAGTGTTGAGATTCCAGGCATGTGTTAGCCATGCCCAGTTTTATTTGGTGATGAGGTTCCAAATTTGGGCTTGCTAGGCAAACATTCTATCCACTGAGCCCTATCCCCAACCCCTTCTTATCTTCTGTTGTGAGTAAGCTAGTTTTCTCCCTTCCCCGCTCCCCGGAGTGATGGAGATGAGCTGCCGTGAAGCTACTGGCATCCCAGAGTGGGTACTAATGCCTTTGTGGGTAACGCATTTCTTTAGATAAAAGGTCAGCAAAACCTGGTCTTGGGACCAGACACAGTGTACTACCTGGGGCTGGGTGACCTAGGATACCACTGGTTGGGACATTTCATTCCCGCTGTACGCAATCACTCATCCTCCCACGGGTTGGCCGACGCTCAGCCAGCAGTGGCAGGTTCAAGAGAGAAAGTGGAAGTACACACTTGAGGTTCAGCTTGGATTCAGCACAGTTACTTCTGTTCCTTTCTGGTAGCCAGAGGGAGAGAGAGAGAGAGAGAGAGAGAGAGAGAGAGAGAGAGAGAGAGAGAGAGAGAGAGAGAGAGAGAGGCAAGAGGCCAGCGTGGACTGGAAGGGTCTGGAAATGGGCTCCAGTTCTTGATTAGAGCCGGCCGCTTAGTGACGCTGTAAACAGCAGGGGGACCGGAGGGACGGAACCAGGGCCGTGTTTGAAATCACAAGCAATCATAATCCAAAGCAGCATGCATTCCAAGCACGGCTTTTTTTTTTTAAATGTCATCTCTGTGGTCTCAAGTGGAAAGATGTATTCATCATACATGTCTGCTCAGCCCCACCCACAGCTATGAATCATCAGTGTCTTCTACTGAGGGGACCATTATCCTCTAGTACATGACAGATACAGAGGAGGAGTAAAATGAGACTTGTCAGATGAGACCCAGACCCCCATTCAAGTACCACCTGATGAATCTCACCGGGGAACCAGGCTTGATTTTAACCCATTAAAGGTATAAAGCAAATCGTTATCACAGACGCCCCCCGGTGATGGACACTGAACAGCTGTGGGGGCTAATGTCTAAGTAGACCTACACTGGATGTTCTTGCCGTCATTCTGTGCCTCGCTACTCTTACAGGTGCTGTTGAATTTGGCACTGTTGCTGCTATATATAGATGGGACTGAACTGACAGCCATCATTAACCATTTGATGGCTTTCCCAACATCATTTAGCTCTCGCTCTCTCTCTCCTTCCTCCCCCCCCCCCCGTGGTATATGTACGTGTTTGTAGTGTACATGGACATGTGTGGGGAGCTCAGAGGTAGACATAAAATGTCTTCAACAATTACTGCCCCCCCTCCCGTTGTTTTTTGAGACAAGGTGTCTCTGAATCTGGAACTCACCAGTTTGGCTAGACGGACAGGCCAGTGAGCTCCAGGAAGCCTCCTGTGTCTGCCGCCCCACCACTGGGGTTAGGGATGCATGTCATCATGCCTGACTTTAACAGGGTACTGGGCATCCAATCCCAGGTCCTGATGCTCACACAGCAGGCATCTTACCAGCTGAGCTACCTTCCTAATCCCCTTTTCCTCCTCAGATCACTGTGTAGCCGTGGTCAGCCTCAAACTCGTGGAGTCCCCCGCTGCAGCCTCCCAGGTGTTAGGATTATAGGCAGGAGCTGCCGTGTGGTTTCTTTTAAAGCTTATTGCCAGAAAATTTTAACTGTTAGCAAATTTGTCTCAATAAGTAATGTGTAGTATAAGGATGTCGAAAACCTTCCATAGCTGTCCTTTCCCTGGGACCAGGGCATGTCAGAAGACAGAACTCACAGGTAGCATCTGTTTCTTAAGAATGTTCTGAAAAGTGAAAAACAAAAACAAAACTTCCAAACAATGCAGACAGAAACCACATGGCTTCGGTTTGAAAATATTCTTTCTGTTCCAAAGCCGCTCGGGGTCCTTGGGCATCTGCAGGATCCTGACGTCTTGACACCAACTTCCATGGAGTTGTTGCCATTAGCCTTCTGTAGGAGCAGCATCCGTGGGTGGAAGGAACATGCCAGATCTCAGAGAACTATTCGATGCCTGTTGACTCAGGCAGCAGGACCAGCTGTGAGTTGGAACGTATTTTTACGTAGCTACAGTGGAAAGGAACAGGGCTGTTGATGTTAGTGCCGAGGTGGGGACAGAACCTGCTGGGATATTTGTGGATGATTTGGTTTGAGGGGGGGTGGACAGGAAGATCGGTTGTCTTGGGAGGTACAGCTGAAGACTCTAAACTCAGAATTTAACTCTGGACGTACTGGCACACTTGCCTGTAATCCCAGCACTTGGGAGGTGGAGGAAGGAGACTCAGGAGTTCAAGGCCAGCCTGCATTAGCTGAGACACAGTCACAAAGGAACAAAACCGTTTATTTGGGCAAGTCACATAAAGATGGAATGATAAACCTACCAGGTAGTGCTTTCAAGATTAGACCCCAACAAATATTTATTTCTTTCATGTTTGTATATCTCCACCTTAGGAATGTTTAAAAAAAAAAAAAAAAAAAAAAAAGTCCTGCCAGCCAGCTGCCCCTGGAAAGAAGTCAAGTAGGATAAACTTCCTGTTCAAGGGGAGGGAGCAGGGGCTGTCACCTCTGCTGCCCCTCCTCTCCTCCCAGCTCTCCTTCCTGCCTTTGGAGGAAGCCTGTGTGTTCTCTCAGACCTACCTTGGCTTTCCTTGATGTCTTAGAGAAGCAGATGACCCTGGCTGAGCGAGACAGTCAGCAGAACAGCAGCTCTTGATGCTGCCTTTGGAAATTTCCATTCTTTGCTTGCGGCTCTGAAAAAAAAAAAAAAAAATCTAAAGAGCCCAGTAGCTGGGAAATTTCCACAATGGAAAATTTTAACATATTCTTTAGCTCTAAACTATGCAGGTTTATAGACATTATTTTCCCCCTTCTGGTGATTTCCTTCTTTAACAACAATTTATGAACATGGTACCACTAGAGCTGCGGGAACAGGAGGGCACGATGACCCAGGGGGTGGGCGTAGCTCGCTTAACAGGAGGCTGTGCTGTATAAATGTGTGACCACTCAGCACACAGGAGCACAGAGATCACCAAGAGGCATACTGGGTGGGAACTCATCCAGAGCAGAGCTAGCCTGCCCAGGAGCACTGCAGGGAGATCTATGTTAGAACCTTGACGTGCAAAGTGCACCATACAACTTGGGAACCCGACATGGTGAGTCACCTTGCCAGCCAAAGCAACCTCAAGCAGATAGATCCTTTGGACTGCTGCTTCCTGAACCTCGAGCTGAGCTGTAGGCTCTGATGCAGTAGGTTGAGGGTGGGACCTGGCCTGCACTGCCACCTGGGATGCTCTCCAGGTGATGCTGATGCTGTCCTTCTGAGGCCCACAGTGTGCTGTATAGCGAGACCTTCGTCAGCATGCAGCCGGTGCCCTGGTGGCTGAACAGTGCCAGAGGGTGGCTGGAGGTGAGCTCAGATTACACAGCCGAGGTCTCAGAACAGAACTGCAAAGTCCTCTGGAGAGATGATTCACCTCAGTCCGGATCGAGGGGCTCTATTAGAATGTAGGGGTGCGCGGAGTTGCCAGAAGCCTTGGCTTGGAGAATTCTAGAAATCAGGACCTTTCCAGAGAAACCCATGTTCAGCTGGTGATGATTCCTAGGCTGGGCCCGTTTCCTGCATGGTGCTGCAGTGTTGAGGAGTGTGGGTGAATGGCCCGTGAACCAGTCCCTAACTCCTAGGGAAGACTCTTCCCCAGTGTCCTGTTAGGAGACGCTTCCAGAGAGGCCTTGCTGCCTCTCTTGTTCAGTACTACTGAAATAAAAGTTCAAAGGGAATTGGAGATTTTCTTAGTAGCTATCTCACCTTTGAGGGGGGAGAGGGAGGGGGCACCATTAATCTAGGGTGTTCCTGCCTCATGATCTCTGAGGTCTGCTCTGTACGTTTTTTTTAAAGCAACACTTGTCCTAGGTTTCACCTCCCATGGAGTTGGGTGTGGGGCAGTTTATTGGTTGTGACTTCAGACTTTTGCAATGAAAGTTCCACAGAGAACCGCGTGGAAGGGAAGGTGGAGGTCCCAGACGACAGGCATGCAAATGTGACTGAAGTCAGAGTGTAGCCCCCGCGAGGCGGATCTGATGACACGAAGCACCGCGTGTCTGTCCCTACTATGCTAGCTCCCACAGACCGTTGTGAAATCCTCTGAGTCTTTCTGGATGGCGTAGGGATTTGAACATCCGCGGATTGGTTGATGACTCTTCCTTGGGATGCTTTCACCATGAAGCAAGGTGTGACTCAGCATTGAAAGGACATACTGATGGCTTCGGTAGAGGAGACCAGATTGCTTTCCTTCGCAGGAGGCTTGACGAGTCATTATTCACCCTAGAGCCCTCACCTTAGGACCTGCAGTCCTAAGACGTGTGCTTGATCCTTCTGTATTGAAGGGAGTGCTTTTGTTTCCTGCTTAGGTGAGACTCACATCACAATGTTCACTAGTTTAAAAGCAGCAGCACAGAGGCCTTTAGCATCTTTGTGACATTGCACAACTTCCCCTTGTATCCAGTTCCCAGACATATTTATCACCCCCAAAGGGAAGCCTCGTATGCATTAAGCAGCTTCTGCCTGGTGCTCGCTCCCTCCTTCCGGAACCTGGCCACCACCCATTTCCTTTCTGTCTCCATGGTTCCCAGGGATGGATCTTTCACATAAGTGAATCCCAGCCATAGGTGGCCCTTCATTAACTCGCATTTCCTTCAGAATGAACACTGTGGGTATAAGGAAATGCAACGTTATTGAGTGTTTATCACATGAGGCATGAAACCATCGCGAACAAGTAGACACCATATTATACAGATGAGAAAATTGAGATTCAGAGACTTTCCTAAGGCCCATTCCTTTTGGCCAAGCTGCAAAGAGGCTTCTCTGGCCAGGCCCGCTTTCGCTAGCTCTTTTCCCAGTTGCTGTAGCTAAAGCTCAGCTCCATCTCCTTGCAGACAGATGGGTAGATACTGCGTCTCAAGTTTAACAACTTCACAGAGCCTTCCCTCGAATTCTGAATGCAGTGTTAGTTGCTTACAGCTGCTTTCTCTCTAGCCGTGCAGCGAGTCCAGGCAAACTCTTTTGAAGAGCTCATTAAAACTGCTAAAATAAAGTCTTAGAAGCAGGTGCATTCATTAGCAGAAAACGCAGACAATTATGTTAATATCGCATTCAGGTGACAAATTTAAAGACATCAAAATCACGAAGGATAAAAGACTTTTTCAAGGCTAGAGCTACCTTCTTCCTCTGTGGGGCTCTTTGCTTGGTGAAGCACGTGACTGACGACAGCTGTCCGAAGTGGGGAACCCTCGGTGTTAGTTCACAGAAAGAAAGCTGTCCTGGGATACCATGTTCCTTTTTAGGGTTCCTTGGGTCTCTGGTTATGAAGAGAAAGATGAAGAGTTGCCCACAACCTTTCTGCTGGATCTAGCACTCCATCAATAACTTCCTGTCCACTGGTCTCCAAGAAGAGAGGATGCTAAAGGAACTGGTTCAGATATGTCAACAGGCTGGGGAGGTAGCACAGTAGCATGGCTGCGTACCCAGACCCTGGCTCCCCAGACTCAAAGAGTAGGTCATTGTAGGCAATGATTTTTAGGTTGGGCGAAGCATTGTTTTTATTTTGCTCTTTTTTTTTTCATTCAGAAAACAGTGATCATGAAATAAGACTTCAAAGGTTTTATTTTGAGGTATACATATTTTTGTATTTCCCACATTTTCTCTAATGGATTTTCAGTTTTGAAATAAAAATATTATTTATTAGCTTATAATTTTTAAGTATTTTAAAATGACAAAGGAATACATTGCTTTTCTATCATCAGTTGAATGTCCCTAGAAAATTGGAATGATATTTAATTGCCTGGGATATGAAATCTGGACAAGAAATGCTCCCAATTCCCTTTCTCTTCCCAGCTCTAGGGTATTTGTGGTCATGTTGGTTTTTCCTTTGGAAAAGGAGAGACAAATATGTCTAGGTATCAAGTTGCTTGATAAAAAATAATTGTGCAATAGACTATTGTGTTTTATCAGGCAAGTGAGCATACACGAAGGGATGCATCTGCCACTTAGAAAGGGGACAAAGAGGCTTTTATAGGACACACGTACTTGGTATTTAAATTTTAAGTTATACACTCACTGTTGGAAGAAAACCTTTGACTGGCTACTTTTTCCCCCCCAAAAAAAGTGCTTAAAATGATTATTTTTTGATTGTAGAGCATAAATACCGAAGCTGCAACACACTCACAGGGCATGTTTATTGGTCATGTATGTGTGTGTGTGTGTGAGCGTGCACTTGTGCACACCCACACATGCAGATAGAAAGTGGATCAATGTAACAAGCTGAGAGACTGCTTGTGTATATGGTAACCCTGCCTTTGCCTCCGTTCCTCCTCAGGTCTCCCTTTTCCTTCCCCTGCACACTTCTGCTTCTCTCTCTCTTTACCCCCCCTCAGGGTGGGTGGGTGGGTGAACATATACGTAGATTGGGCACAGTAGTCCCCCTCGTACACAGGATATACTCGAATAGTCAGTAGATGCCTGAAACCATAGAACCAAGGCCCATATTTAACTCCTTTTCCATCATAACCAAGCACTTACTGCATGTGATAACCATAACTTTCGCGGTTTGGAATTGATAGTAAAGCTAGCACACACAGGTTTCCTTTTTGTTTTCTACCCTTTTACAGATAGATTTGTTTTTCCTGTATGTCTCCAAAACCTCAGCATCTACTTCTTCCTTTCCTTAGCAAGCTAACAGAGTTCATCTTTTCACTTAAAGGAAATTCTTTCTGATTTCTTTGTTGTGTGCACCATTGTGCCTTCAAGCCATTAGTAAGTCAGCTAAGGTTACTTTGAGGAATCCCTTTGACCTCATGGCAGTTAACATGCTAGCCAAGGTGGCTGCTAAGTGGCTCATGTGCCACTTACAATGTGGACACCCTGGGCAAGGGGATAATACCTATCTCAGGAGGGCATGGCCTGAGCTTGTGTCATGCTTCTCAGAATGGTACGCGATTTCAAACTTACAACTTTTTCATTTCTGGAACTGTCCTTTTCATATTTTAAGACCAAGTATTATGTGAGTAGCTGCAACCTAATGTAAAAGAAAAACGGTTGTCTACCTGCAGGCATCCACGCATTCTTCCGGTTAGGAATGCTCTCCCGGAATCCCCGCTGCCAGCTGCCACCCTGAGTGTGATTCTCTGTGACTTCACTGTTGCAGCTCCTTCTCTGCTGGACAGCTCCACATCCCCACAAGTACTTGTCCGGCCACCTCTCCCCCTCTGTTTAGCTCTCAGAGCTGGCGCTCTCACAGAGAGAGGACTCTGATTCCACACCAAGTGAGGATGGAGGCCAGTAGAGACTGTCATCCTTCCAGGATGATGGATCGTAAGAAGGACGAGAAGAGTTCAGAGCACAGAATCTGAAGATGAAGACGAGAGGTCCACTCAAGTCACAGAATCCAAAGATGAAAATGAGAGGTCCATCCACTCAAGTCCTTTTTCATGGGCGTGTGCCCTTCAGAGCCATACCTGGAAGTCATGCGGCCTGACTCTGAGATTTTTCCCATAGCAAAAACTCATCCTATTTCTTACCCTCAGTTTATTTAGGTGGACCACTAGAGCACACAAGGCACTATAAATACAGTGAGAAAAGGAGGAGGAGGAAGAGGATCCTGCTACTACATAGTCTCAAGGAAGTATACCCTTTAGGGTCCCTGGGGAGAGCAGGGAAGCTGAGTCATATGGCTAAAGGATACTTAGATTTGATTGGTTCAAGTTGCCTACTTACCACACCATGTGGGCAAAACAGTGAGATGTTCTCACAAGCCTGAGTGTCTGAGCATTGTCCAGATGTCTTCTTGGTTCATCCTTTTACCTGCTAACACACCTATGCAACACAAGAAATTATGAGATTGTTTCACGCAGGGACCCTGCCTTGAATGATAGTCCAAGGTTTGCAAGTACTACTTAAGCTGAGTCCTGAGCCCCCAAGTTTCTAAATACTCTATTGTATTGTGCGCCTCCTTTTAGAAGGCTGTGGAAAGCGCAGCAGTGTTTTGAAACGACTAGTGATGACAACACCAGGAATGCAGCTAGCAGAGGAGAAGCTCCGCAGAGGTCAAGTGTCGCGAGAAAGCAGCCAGCTAGCCCGTCCTTTCCCTGTGGATACATGCGAGATTCCTGTCAAATGACTCACGGCAGTGGAAGTGGTGATGAGTTTTTGAGAAGCAAATTTGGGTGATGAGTTAGGAGAGGCAAGAAGCTTGAACTGAGATGTTGGCTAAATAAGTAGAATTGAGAGGATTTTTAGATGATTGTTATTTAATGACTTGTAAAGACATTCATATGCTGAATTTCACAGAGAGAATGTGAAACTATGTTGTATTCCATCACCTAAAGATAACTTTTTTTTTTGTGAATGCTAGGAGAACATTGTAGAAATTCAGATGTAGAAATAAAAGCTTATTGATTTGTTTTTTTTATTGTGTGGGTGTGTATGTGAGAATGCGGTGTGTGTGTGTGTGTGTGTGTGTGTGTGTGTGTGTGTGTGCAGGACACAATGTCACAGTGCTAGAATGGAGATCAATAGAAATTTCTGTCCCACCCAGTTCTGCAGCGTTCAGTCCCAAAAAAACACATAGAGGCTTATACTAGTCATAAACTATTTGGCCTATTAGCTCAGGCTTATTATTAACTAGCTCTTACAACTTAAAGTAACTCATAATTCTTGTTAAAGTAATCCATAATTTTTGTCTATGTTTATCCATGTTGTCTTGGTACCTTTTATATCAGTAAGCCATTCCAATCTTGCTTTATCTCAGTCTGGCTGGTGACTGACTCTCTGCCTTTCCTCTTCCCAGAATCCTCCTATTCTGGTCACCCCACCTATACTTCCTGCCTAGCTACTGCTCAATCAGCATTTTATTAAACCAATATGAGTGACAAACCTTCACATTGTACAAGAGCATTATCCCACAGCAGGTCAGAGTTCAGTCTTTGGGAGCCAGTTCCCTCCTTCTACCTTGTAGGTTCGAGGGACTGAACTGAGGACTTCAGGCTTGCACAGCAAGCACTTTTACTCACTAAACCACTTTGTCAGCCCATTTATTTACTAATTTGTTTGTTTGTTGACACAGGGTCTTGCTAAATAGCCAGAGCTAGCCTAAAATTCACAAAGTAGCCAGGTTGGCCTTGAATATGAGATTCACGTTCAAGCCTTCTAAGTGCTAGGGTAGTTTAGGATTTTTTAAAAGTGACATACATTTGAGCTGTAATGTTTGGCTTTATGAATAGTCCAATAAGGAAACCTAAACTCTTAATTTTTAAAAAGCCCACCTGAAAGCCATGATAGGAAGGCAATTAATTAGAATTCTCAGTTGATAAGCAATTATAACACTGACTTGGATAAGCCTTGAGAATATTTGAATTTTCTTCTGTATACACATATTCTAATCCTCAGTTCAGCCCCTCTGTTCTGAACCATATTGCAGTAAAGAATGTATGTTTTTTAATGTCTTCAGTTTAGAAATAAACTCTGGATGATATTAAATAATGCAAGCTGCTGTCCAGATTGTGCGTATTAGTTGAGCCACTCTGGTTACTTGGGCATTCCTTTTGACTGGTCAGTGCCTCACTGTATTAGTTATTAAACACCCCAGACATTATCCCTAGAATAGGAAATAGAAGAAAATCCAAAATTTTGCCTTTTTTTATTGTAACTAAAAGGAGGCAACAATGATGGCCCACTTTAACAAATTACAACACTTTTGTGTGTGTGAAGGTTTGTATTGTGTGTGTGCACGTGTATGGGTGAACGTGTGGGGTAAGTCAGAGGCTTTCCTTGGGTGTCTTCCTCAGTTCCTCTCTGTTTTAGCTTTTGGAACATACTTTCTCACTGAACCTGGAGCCCCCCCCCCCCATCCAGTTACACAGGCTGGCCTGAATCCTCAGGGGGCCTCCTGTCTCCATCTCCCCAACGCTGGGATGACAGGCACTGACTGCCACACCCAGCTGTGTTGTGGGCGCTGGGAAACTGAACTCCAAACATGATTTTACCAGCGGAACCACCTCCGGGGCCCCCAGTTCCTGCATTTTTTCTGAAAATATTAGATATTTTCCCATGACAGTTCTTTGCAAGGGTTGCTCTGAACCCAGGACCTCATCAATGATAGGCAAGCTCCCTCTGTGATCTGCCTCGGTCCAAATCTTATTCCTTTCAATTTTCAATTTTTGGTATTAAAAATGTGCATCATTTTAAAATCCCATTTATTTACTCAGGGCCCCCATCCTCCATGAGAGCGCCTTTGTTATGTAGAGCTGAAATGATTTTCTTTATTTATTCCTCTATGAGGAGCAAAGAGAACACTCCGTCTTTGCTCCTAAGCACGCTTTGCTAAATTCGCATTAGGCAAAAATTTGACTGGAAAATTCCCAAGCTCTGCTCCTTCGTGTTGCGAACACCAAGCACCCTGTGGTCTCTATGCTGTGTGCTACATTCAGAGAATGGCAATGCTAATCCAAATGACAGATTATTCTAGGTATTTGACTTTGAGATCTGCACAGTAGTTCTCCCTTCTCATTTGTATTTGATGAGTACTAATACACAATTACAGGCCATTTCCTGCCTTACTCACCAACTTACAGACAGGTCAGATAGGCCAAAGAAGAAAGCCACTGTCTCCTGGGTAACCCACAGAGCACAGCGAAGGTAATTGCTTCATCAAAATTACAGATTTCTCGGTAACAATGGCTGTTTATTTCACTGGCATTAGAATATTAGACTACCCCACCATTTTTCCTGAAAAAGATGTGTTAATAGTTTTAGTAACATAGACCATGTCTTTTCACTGACGTGTTTAGCATTAATAATATAGTTTCATTTTTAATTAATCTCAAACTAAAAGAGATACATAACTCTTCTCTTATTATTAGGACTTGTGCTGTAGTTTGCGTCTGAAATACCCCTCACCCCCCACCCCACCCTCCCACAGGCTCCTGTTTTGAATGCTTGTCTCTCAGCTGGTGGCACCATTAAAGGAAGTGGTAGAACCCTTGAAAGTACAGCCCAGCTCCTGGAAGTAGGTCTCTAGGGGTGGGCCTTTGAAAGTTGTAGCCTGGCCCCCTGGTTTTAGCATAGTCTTTGCTGCCTGGCCTACAGAGCTGAAGTATCTCTCTCCTGCTCCCACAATCCCAACTCCTCCACTACACTCTCCCTCCACAATAGGCTGAAACCCACCAAATCCATGAGCCAAAACCAATCCCTCTCTGCCAGACATAGTAAACCATACACAAGCCTGCAATCCAGCACTTGGGAGGTTGAGGCAGGAAGGTTGCTGAGTGTTTCATGCCAGCCTGGGCTACATAGTTCTGGACAAAACTGGGCTACAGTATGGGACTCTCTCTCTCTCTCTAAAACTTCAAAACGATTTAATTTTATTTAAAAAGCGAGGCCAGGGAGATGACTAAGCAGTTAAGAACACTGGCTGCCTTTCCACAGGACCTAGGCTGGATTCTCAGGAGGAATACGGGGGCGCAAAGCAACCTGTATCTCTCTCTTTTCCCAAGGCATCTGACCCCTTCTTCTGGCTTCTGAGGGAGACAAGGCATGAAAAACACCCATACATGTAAAACAAACAAGCAAATAAATGCACAAAACTAGAAAAAAAATAATTTGAAAAGGAAAGGAGGGAGAGAGGGGAGGACGGGAGGAAGAAATGAAGGGATGTGTCTGTGCTCCTTTAGGTAGTCTCTGTCAGATTCTGTGGAGCTATGCAGATATAACAAAAGCACGTGGTACATGCTCACAACTGAAGCTCTGTTTTGCCTGTTACTGCACAGAAGGAGCAGGAGCCGCATCATATATAAAATGTTCAGGGTCCACTTTAAAATCCCACTCCCTCTTTCTCCTAAATTCGTCAAGTGATAATCTCAGTTTTTTAATAGTTGAAATTTCAAACTTTGTTCAAAATCGCTAATGTGATACTTTAAGGAACAGACTAATTTGAAGTCTGGAACATTCTGAATGCCGATCTCAAACCCCCTTCATGGTATTGTATGTAATCCCAGCCTACAATGAGGAATTTCCAAGACGCCGGCACCGGGACTGTTTTTGTAAGAATCGACTTCTTTCAGACAAACAAGTGTCTCCAAGCATAGCTGCTGTGCTCTGCTCATTTTCACTGAACAGTTAGTGCTCTGACATCATCTAGAAAAACTTTGTTCCTCGGAACCCAACCCCTCCCATGCTGGGGACTGAACCTAAAGCATGCTGGGTGAATGTGCTACCCCTAAGCCTGTCTATCCCAAATGTCATCATTTTGACATTTCACCCTAAATTGCCACTCAGGTTGCCCAGCGTCTCCTGAACTCACGCTTTCTTTGGCACGCATCTAAATGTGCATGTGTTCAAAAGAACCTTGGCGGATATTGTGGGTGACAGTAAATGCAGAGAGACTGGGGTCTTAGGGTGAAAGTCATTTACCATGTAGCCCACCACCAATCAATCAATTCACTGAGCAGGCTGTCAATAAGTCCTCTATTCTAGCTAATACAGCAAGGATAAGGCTTCTTGGTCTTGGCACTATTGACTTTGGGGCTGGATAATTCTCTGTCATTGGAAGTCTATGTTTGCATTATCGGATGGCTAGCTTTAGGTGCCGATGGCACGTCCCCCTCCAGTTCTGATAATCAAAAATGTCTCCAGCTGTTGCCAGAGTTCTCCAAGGGAAGGGAGGATTGGCAGCTCCCTCAACCCGAAAACTGGGGTGTACATCTTGCCTTTTTCACTAGGTTGTGAAGACTGGGCGGGGGGGGGGGGCACAGACCCAGTCTGATTCATCGCTCGATCACCCCTTCTCTACCAACTAAATTTAGTTTCTGGCACAGAAATGCTTCTTGAATGTTCTGAAAAGAACAAAATATCTCCAGGGTTCCTCTGCTGTCGTCAGCCTTGCTCCACAAGCTCGGAACAGGAATAAGGCAACCTGGATGACTCATCTAACATTCTGTGTGTTTGTTTGCGCACAAGGTGCACGTGCACGCTGCGCACGCATGCAGAGAGCCGAGAACCGCCTCAGGTCTTAGTCTTCAGACTCTGCCCCCCCCCCCAGTTATTTGTTTCCTTAATTATTTATCCCTTTAAAAATTGGGGTTTTTGTTTTTGTTTTTTTTTTTGTTTTGTTTTGTTTTTTGAGATAGGGTGTCTTACTAGACTGAAACTCACCAAGTACAGTAAACTGGCTGGCCAGTGAACTCACGGAGTCACACACCTTCATGCCCAGCTCCATGGAGTCACACGCCACCATGCCAAACTCTGTGGAGTCACATGCCATCACGCCCAGCTCCATGGACTCACACGCCACCACGCCCAGCTCCATGGAGTCACACGCCACCACGCCCAGCTCCATGGAGTCACACGCCATCACACCCAGCTCCATGGACTCACACACCATCACGCCAAACTCTGTGGAGTCACAGGCCATCACACCCAGCTCCATGGACTCACACACCACCACGCCCAGCTCCATGGAGTCACACGCCACCACGCCCAGCTCCATGGACTCACACACCACCACGCCCACCTCCATGGAGTCACACGCCATCACGCCCAGCTCCATGGAGTCATATGCCATCACGCCCAGCTCCGTGGAGTCACACGCCATCACGCCCAGCTTCGTGGAGTCACACACCATCACGCCAAACTCCATGGAGTCACACGCCATCACGCCAAACTCTGCGGAGTCACACGCCATCCCGCCAAGCTCTCTGGACTCACATGCCATCACACCCACCAGCCTTCTAAAATTTGAGTTCTGTGTGGATCATAGTGCTTTCAAAGGTGACACTTTATCACACGAGATATATCCTGCCTCCTTTCTAAGATTTTTACTGTTTGAGACTGATCTGTCTATATCGTAGATCTGCTTTAGTGCCTGTGTTCATGAAAGGCTTACCTATGTTTTAATCACATTTTGTGTGATGCTACACCCTTGCCACCAGTATTTATCATGGTCCTAGAAACATATTCTTGGGTAGGAGTGAGGAGCATTTTGATTTTAGTCAGATTGCCTCCCTTGATTAAGAGAAACTCATAGACGTGGTTTTATTAATGTGAAATCCGAAGCTCCTATCCCTTCTTGTCGTGTGACATACAGGATGTCTCAGCGGCTCTCCAGTAATCTATGTAAGTAGTGATGCCTTACTTTGTATTCCTGGAAATTGCCAGAAGGCTTTAAAGGAAGAGGGGGAAAAAAGAGTGAGGAAATTTTCCCTGTGGGCAGTTGGGGAAAACAAAAATATTTTTGTGCTGTGGAGGTTTCTCAGGAAAGGAGGGTTGGCCAGCAAGTGGCTGTATCTGAGCAAGGGGAATTTCCACATTTGGGAAAACATGGTCATAATTAATGGCTTAGGAGAGCCAAGAAAGTGGACCTTGTTGGAAAAATATCTTCTTCAATGGCCAAGTCATTGTCAACTGATGGGGCCAGAAAATAGGATTGTTTTAGAATGAAATCTTTATTTGTGGATGGTTGCCTGTAAGTCCTTCCCCCCTGTGAGTCTAGTAAGTACTCCTATCCTTGCTGTGGGCTTCCAGGCCAGATAGTTGCTTCTTGTCTTTAGTTTTGAAGGTGTTGCTTGGATCTAGCGAGTAGGATTGTAGCGAGTAGGATGTTCAAATAGAGATGATGATAGGAACTCTGGGGTAAGCATAGGGAATGAGCTTGCCTGCTCACAGGGCAGCCATCATTAATTGAGTGTTCCACTGTCCAGGCCTTGTGCTGAGAACATTGAAAAATTACCGTTTTGACCCAGGTAAACCACAACCTGGGGACTTGGTGTCACTTGCAGTCCCTTGCCTAGGACCACGCTGTTTTCCTCCCCAAGTTTGCAGCCAGTTCTTCCTCTGTGGAAAGCTGACTCCTGAATTGGAGTGAGAGCACTCCGGATACAACCTCTTGCTCTTTAACTCTCCACCCCTTCTCTTCCCCACATAGCTTTGTTTAAACTACATCTGCTCTTGAATTGCACTCATCAGAATGTCCATGGTTACCTCTCACTTTCTGGAGGAGAAATTGGAGCTAGCAGGTTCAGTGGCACTCCCTTCCCTGTCTAGAGAGGAGTATGTGCTCAGAATGTCTGTGGCCTGTTTGGAGCCTTTCTCTCATCTAAGTGATCAGTTGTGTATGATCCCCCTTGTCTCTTTTCTCGTGATTTTTTTTTTCAAGATCAGAAATAGCCTGCCAAATTTCAACAGAATTTTCCAAGGAGAAGGACATTTTTCAGGAAGGGAAATTGTTATGCCAGGATCTGCTAAATCCCCAAAACCAACAAGGATCGAATCCGGTATGTAAAAGCAAAGAGCCTTTATTTTATGCAAGTTTTCAAACTCGGTCTCTCAGCATGTCCAGCGTATTGGAATAATCAGAGAGCCCCGAGCACAGTTAGAATTGGATTGGGTTTTTATAGTAGTAAAGGTGGGGGTGAGGGGTTTCTGAGGTTCAGGACCCCTGATTGGCTGACATTTGTCAAGGGGTGTTTTGATGAGTGTGTGCTGAAAGGTGATCCTATCTTCAATGATTGGAACGTTAGGCATTTCCTTTGGATGGTCTGTTCTTGGGTGGTGCTCGGGTAATCTCAGTTTGTGATCCTTCCTGCAATCAGGTACTGCTTCAGGGTAAACTACTGAGACTCAGGCCTCTATTAAACTTATCCATGGCTGAGTCCTACCCTGGCAGGTGATAATGGTTGGAAGTAAAGAACTTCCTTTGGGTGGTCTGTTTCTACTTAGCTTATCACGCCTGGTTCCTACAGAAATAAAGCTTAAAAAATTAAAAAAAAAATTCTGCATTTGAAATGTAGAGGCAAGATAAACTCTGCAGACCATTCTGTGAACTGGAAAAGCAGCAGGTTAAGACACATCCTCCCTGAAGGGACAGTTCCATGCTCTTGGCCCCTATGATGTGACTTCTAAAGTTAGCTCTGTCCTGCGTCTGCAAGAAGTATGCCAGAGCCAACATACCTGGGGTCAAAGCGTCTCCTTGTTCCTGATTGAACTTCAGTGGGCACTGCAATTAATAGGAGCATCTCAGTAGGCAGCTGTAACTTTCTACGTTTCTTTCCAGCCAAACTTGCAACATGCTTATTGACGCTTCACATTGGTTTTGCAATGTTTCTTAGAAATAGCCAGGTGCTGTTGACTTTACTTCAAGATAGGGGAAGCTGAGGGGATGTATTTGTTTTCTACTGCGGTGGGACAAATGACCACAGATTTGAGAGATTGGAGCACCACCCCAGGTCTTTAGTGGATCTCACTATTCCAGGCATCCTAGGAGTCCAGGTGGCCTTGGCTGAGTTTTCTGTTTAAGGTTCTGAGGTAGAAAGCGAGACGTCAGTTAGACTCGGCTTTCCTCTGGGTGCCCTGGGGAAGAAAAATGGCTCGCAATGTCAGTTGCTCCTGGCGACTTGGCTGTGCCTTCTTCCCCGAGTTTTCCATCTCCACCACCAGCGAGCACCCTGACATCTTTCCCCCATCTGGAATCTCAGCTTCTTTTTCTACCAGTTGAGGAAAATGGTTCCTTTAAAGTACTTACTTGACTAGAAGTCCAGGATACCTGAGTAGTCTCCGTTGATTCAGGTCAACTTACTGGGGACTAAAATCCCTCAACAGCAGTCCCTAGATCAGTGTCTTTCCCTGGATAACCAGTCTGGGGCAGCCATTGTCACAGTTTCTCCTACTGTAGTAAAACAATCATTCAGTAAACTTGAGATACAGTCTGGAAACGAGCTCTTGTTAGGGCTATATCAAAGAGTTTATTTATTTCATCCCCTTCATGGTTGAGTTCTTAAACATACATGTAGATCTTATTTTTAAATGCATATGTATTTGGGGGTCTGCACCCTGATACTTTTCAACAATACATGGTTAAAAAAAAAACCTATTGATGGGTCTGTTTTGAAACACATTGTGCTTCCAGGGCTTGTGGATTTTTAAGAGGTAGAGACTAGGGTTAGGGTTGAAGCAGGGCATCTTGTGTATAGAGGACACCATTGTGCTAGAGAAGGATAATTGTGTGTAAAGAAGGGACAGAGGCTAAGATTTTGATGAACTCAGAACATAGTTTGTTCCTGTTGTTAGTATAGTCGCTGAAGATCTTTGAGGATAGTAAACCTTTGGTTATTTTCATCTTTCTTTCTTCCCTTCCTTCCTTCCTTTCTTTTTTTCTTTTTTTTTTCAGTACTAAGAATTGAACCCAGAGCCTTGTACCTGCTCGGCACGAGTCCTGTCACTGGACTCCAGCTCCAGCCCTTTTATTAGATTCAATGAATGAACCTAGAAGTTCAAACATGAAGTGATTGTGTGTGTGTGAGCGTGTGAGCACATGCATGTGATTTTTGAGTGATACTTGACTTTTCTCAATGTAGGTGCGTTTTGGATATGCTGAATAAGCTTTACTAAGATGTTGTGTCCCTACTGTGGATATGAACGCCCCCCATTTTAAGTTCCATGTGCTGTATGACCTGTAGGTATACTGGAGATCCGCAGTATAGGCTAGGTGTGTGGATCCCACTAACTGCTGATCTCAAAATCTGAGCCCACAGCAGGCCGTCTTAGAACTGAGAAGGCCAGGAAAAGGCGAGGAAGATCATAGAAAGAGAGAAGAAAAAAGATGCATATTCATTTTGTTGATCTTGTCATTATTTTTACTGGGTGAACTATTCAATGAAAACTTATATTTTGGTTAAGGAGGAGGAGATAGCTTTGGCCTTTGGAAGGAGCATATGTAAAAATATGAAAATGTAAGAAAAAGGGAAAGCATTTCAGAGGCTAAATATTCCCATCTTTTCTCAAGAACATTTAGGCTTTCCCCATTTTTGAAACCATGGCCAAAAATGCAGGAAGGGAGGACATTTTCCAGATGTTTCTTTCGCATTCTCCCAGACGTTTAAAAATGGCGAGAAAAGGCCGTCATACTGTCGCAGAGAGAAAGTTCAGCTGCTATAGAAGACATTTAATGATGGCATTGAGTAACAGAACTAGAGTCCAAATGATACGTGCGACTTTGGAAGAGAGGGTGTGGGCAAAGAGGCACAGTTGGGGTATCGCTGTTGCAGCCAATGATATTTATTGTGGTATCTTGAAGCAATATGCATTCTGTGTCTTTTAATTTAGTAATCTTTCTTCACAATGGGTCATTCCAGGGATGCTGGTAATATGTTACAGATGTTGTTTTTACCCCCAAGGTTCGTGTTTTAAAAATCTCACCCTTCACGCATGCATGCATTCATTCAGAAACATCTGTGAGACCTCAACATGTGTCATCACTTAGGTAGCAGGAACACAGCAGTGACAAAACGTGAAGTCCCTGCTCACTGGAAGCTAATGTGCTAAGATGAGGGGTTAGAAAACACAGGCACCCTGGCTTCTCCTTGCAGGCTACGTGATTAGGCATGTTCATTCCAGATGACATGAGAAGGCGTGTTGGACGTTCATTTCAGTTAACCTGATAAAAAAGCAGCCTAAAAGAGGAAAGAGTTTATCTGACAATCCCAAGTCCGTCATTTTGGGGCAATCAAGACAGGAACTCATGCAGTTAGTCATATTAACAGTCAACGAGTGAGAGTAAACACATCCTTGGGCAGGGAGAGAATGACTCAGCGCCTGCTCAGTCCAGAGCACCTGAGTTTCCTTCCCAGTACCCAGATCTGGCAGTTCACCTGTAACTCCAGCTCCAGGGAACTCGAAGCCCTCCTCTGAGAGTAAGGGGCAGAGTAAGGAATAGCCCTGTTATTCCTCCCCAGTAGCTGTTCCTCTTGCCCTCCTTGCTGACGGAGCCCTCTAATGCATCCAGCACCAAGTATTAAATCACAGTGGCGTGAGTCGGTCATAAAAATCCCATTCTCTTTCCATAGGTACTCAATTATCCATCTTCCAAGAGAGTCTTGTTTGGCTAATGAGATTTGAGTGAAAGCCTTTGGGGCTATGTAGCTGTCTGGAGTTCCATCACAATTGTCGGAACCTTGGTAGGCAATTCTGATTTTAAGAAAAAGGCGTGAAAATTAAAGCTTGACATGTTAAAGATGACAAGGTAGAAAGCATGCCGGGGTCCTAAATAGTATCCTTGAGTGGTTGAAGCAATGCCATTAATCCTCTGTTGACCTGTAGTCTTACACAACCCCAGGCTGGCCTTGAACTCGTTAAGTACTTGAAGAGGGAGGGTGAGTGATAGCTTCGGACCCTCCCACCTTTACCTCAGTAGTGCTAAGATTATGCGCTGCCATTTTCCTGGTCATATGCAATGCTGAGGATTGAACCCAGGGCCTTGTGCATGCTAGACAAGCACTCTCTCCACTGAGCTACATCCCAGACACACATCTTGTTCCTTAAAAATAATTAAAAAGTTAACCTCCCCTTCGGCCCATTATTTTATCTGATACAAGAAGTTTAAGGAAACAAACAAGAATCATCCTTTGAGCATGTCAGTTTTGAAATGCCCTTTAGATATCTATGTGGAAGTAACCGTCTGGTGACTTAACTTCCACAGTGGAATAAAGTTCTAGACCCTTTAAATCTGCCTATAGAGGCATGTAGCCTGTGATTATAATACTAGTGTGAGCATCCAAGTGTCAAGGTGAGCAAATTGTAGTGGCTACAGAGATCCCAAATTAAAAGCTGGACATTACTGACTCTTAGGGGATGCAGAGATGGCTCCATGGTTAAGGGCACAAACTGCTCTCACAGAGGATCCAAGTTCAGTTCCAAACTGAGTGAGTCGGCTCACAACCACCTGTAACTCCAACTTGAAAGAATCCAATACCTCTGTCTTCCCCTGGTGCCTGTACTCACCTGTACATACCTACACAGATGCACACACACACACACACACACATGCATGCATGCATGCACACACACACACACAATTAAAAAAAGATACATAAAAGCTGAATCCCCTAAACACCACCTCCTCTGGTTAGGTTAGCAAGATTGAAGTTATAGCAGAAAGCACAGGCTCCAGTGGGAGAGAGAGCTGACTCTGAGGACCAGGAAGGCTCCTGTATTTCCAGCGGCCTTCTGTCGCCTGGGTGGGGCAGCAGCTCCGCTTCAGAGAACTTATTTCCGTTAAGATGCTTTCTTACCTACGTAGCACAGAATCCGTGTGTTGCTGCATCTCCCCCATTACATAACAAACAGCCTGTGAAAATCCCTCACTAACTTACCAAGGAACCTAAAGTACTCCAAATTGAGCTTTTAGCACAGTTTCTTCTTGTTGATAAAAATCACTGTCCACAACCCAATCACGGCATCTCCATTAAAGCTCTTACCCTGTGCTGCATTCCCGGTTTGGGTCGTTATGGCTGCTGACTCTAGTGCTTTTCCCTCCGTGAACAGTTTCTCTGTTGCCAGATGGTTTTGACTCCGTCTACAGAAAATAACAAGTGGAGGGGCTATTGAGGAGTTTTGTTTGGTGGGGAGTCTTTTTTTTTTTTTTTTGCCAGTGATTTCTCAGACATAGCTATTGATATGTGTGCGTGTGTGTGGGGGGTGTGTACAAGTAACCAATTCTAAAATGATGGCTTTGCAGGGTAAATATCCTTGTGTTCTGCCCATCCTGTTGAGCTTATGTTCTCCTCGGGTCCACTGGCTTGACATACTCTGCTTTCTCATTCTCCCCGCTTGTCGCTGGGGTGAGGGGTGGGGCCCGACGCCTTTCACTTTGTCTTTCCCTTTTTATTCCGACCAGCTCTTGTATTTGTTAAGCGCTGTTTTGGATCTGCATTAATTTGAAGTCCCCGAGGAGCACTGTGTTCCCAAACACTGTATTCTGCACTCTCATGCTCAGATCACTTTGTGACGCCAGACACCTCCTGGGATCCCAGGAAATGCTGTTCCTTTTTAAAAAAAGAGATGGGCAATTATTCTAGGATGCCCATAAGAGATCTTCCCTGGTTGAGTTCCCTCGCCTTTCTTTTAGCCCCCTTGACTTAGGATAAAACATTGGCTAATAGACCCCAAGCCTGTGAGAGGCTGGCTGGTCTCTGTGTATTTCTGCAGAAGCAGAGGTGAATATTGACTAGTCTTCCAGGGAAGAGACCATGAAAAGCTTTGGGACAGGAAAGCTCGTGGCTGTAAATGTGAGGTGCTGGGGAGATGACAACCCTGTCTCCTCAGGTAGGCCTCCGTGCCTCACTGTGGGAAGCTGCTCTTTAACCACAGAGAATGGTCTTCCAGACAGAGCTCTTTCTGCTAGTAGCATATGCTGCAGGTGGGAAGAGCTTCTGTCCAAATACTCAAGTCAGCTGTGTGTCTACAACATTTGCACATCTTCCTACCAAGCAGAGCTGAGCTTGACTCTGACTTCTGCAAGGGCAGAATAGGACCATGGACAGTGGTCCGGCTACCCGCCCCAGATCGCAGGAAAGTCAGTTTTCTTTAAGCCAAGAAAGCCTGAAAGAGGGTCTTTGCACAAGCTTGCTCAGCTTTCTGGAAGGGCCACTTCTCTTTCTCTTTTCCTTTGGGATGGGATTCTTTCAGAAGCCAGGACTCCCTACACTAACTTTCAGCTAATCACACACACACACACACACACACACACACACACACACACTCATTTTTGCAAATGTTGCTCTTAAGATGTTTAAATATATCTTCATTATGAAACATCTCAAACAAACAGAAAACGTTTTATCAGACATCTGCACTTGAAACACCCACCTGTACAGATCTTAGTATTTGAATTATTTGTGCATCTGTTGTAAGAAGTCTTTAAGTAATGTTGCAGTTTCTTCTACCCCAATCTCTTTCCCCCTCCCTTCCCAAAAGTAACTGTTGTTGGGCAGTGGTGGTGCATGGCTTTAATCCTAGTCCTCTTGAAGCATAGGCAGGCGGATCTCTGTGAGTTTGAGGCCAGCCTGGTCTATAAGAGCTAGTTCCAGGACAGGCAACAAAGCTATACAGAGAGACCCTGTGTTTAAAAATCAAAATAATAATAATAGTAATTGTTATCTTTAAGTTGTTTTAAGTCATAAATCGTTCCCATGTGTCTATATACCCTCATTATATGGCTGCATTAATAAGCAATATGTATAGTATTGCTTAGTTTTTAGAGTATAAAATATAAAACATGGCATCACCCTATAGTTCTTATCCATCATCAGTTTTTAGATTTTGTATTGCAACCCAAAGAATAAACTCTTTTCTTACAACTGCTGTAGATCCGTGCCTCCTTTGACTCTCTGCATGTTCCTTTCTTCCCTTACTTTAAGAACTCCTGGGTTATTTTTAGTTTGCTATTTGCTCTAGCAAACAATGCTGCAATTAACATTTGCATACCAGTTTCCCGGGCATGTGATGCCAGAGGTTTCCAGGCCAGAGCTCTCTGCTGTTGCTGACGTGGGGGGTAGGGGGCTCTTCATTGGGGAGTGATCTGTCAATCAGCACCCCTCCACCCCCAGATTTCTGGAGCATCACTGCTTCCTATGTGTGGTAACAAAAGTTGTCTTCAGACACTGGCAGGTGTTTCCTCAGGGCCAGTATCATCTTGGCTGATTCTGCTGATGGGATTCACTAATACAGGTGGGGGACCCAAGAGTTGGGGCTACTGGCTCTCAGCATTGATTGCCATGTAAGTTTTGATTTTGGTTTCCCAAGAGTTCTGTTTATCTTTATCTTTTAAATATCAGATATCTTCAGAGTTAAGATTTTTGTTGGCAATTTATAGATATAAAATGGTGACATTTAAAGTTGTGTTTAACCATAGTTTCTACAGATAGTGAACATTTCCTTGTGTGTTTGATCTTTAGGTTTCTCCTTCTGGGACATGTCTTATTCAAATCTTTTGACAATTTTCTAGTTTTTTTTTTTTCATTGTTCTCTAAGAGATCATTATAATTTTCAATACTAGCACTTTGATGATTTTACATTTGGGAAACATCTAAGTTTATCCTATTTATGTTGTTAATGGCATCCTTATATTCTGAATTGCTGAAATACAGTAGTACTTACTGTCTTTCATGTTTTATATTGTTGTACTTTATTTGATTTCTTTCCCATACCAACTGTGTAAAGATAATCTATTTTTTTCCTGAGGAATATATAACTTTAAAGTTCACATTTAAGTCTTTCAATCAAGTTGAGCCATTGTGGGGTAAAACAGTATATGCATATACATTATCTCAACACACACCTATTCAGTAGTTTAGTTTTTTCATATGTTTTCTTGTGCCATCTCTGATTTAAAATTTTGATATTTGGTAGAACCATGTCCAGACTTGTATTTTCCTTCAGTTTCTTCACTCTCATGGTAGACCATCTGCCTGACAGATGGAGGTCTTTCTCCTTTCTCATTGGGAATCCTCATTGTTCTCGGGCATCTGTGGACCCTGGCCCCGTGCTGCGTAGTCTAAATCCAGCCCTTAAAGTGGGTCCAGTATCTTTCCAATGAGAAGTAGATGGAATTATGTTAAAGTGGAGGGGATAGGTAAGATCCCTTTTATTCTAAAAAGTCCGTAAGAAGGAGACTTGCCCTTCTTTTCTTTCTGTAAAATTGGAGGAAAATATAAAGCCTGCTACTGTGTTAGTAGCATCATCCCCCTGTAGGAGACACACCGGAAGCTGGATCACTGAGACTGCCTGTACAGAAAGATGGAAAGGTCCCAGTTCCTTATGATGTCATTATGCGGCTGCAATAACCAATATCGGGTCTCCTGCGAGCTGAAATAATAAATTTCTTACCATTGAAGACACTTTATGTTGTATATCCCTGATATTTGCAGCTAGAGTTTGAACTTGTATTTTTAAATTATATTTATTTATTGTGTATGTGTGTAGGTCAGAGGACTATTTCTGGGAGATGTTTCTCTTCTTCTACTATGTGGGTCCCAGAGATTGCACTCAATTTGTTAGGCTGTGTGACAAATGGACTTAGCATACTGAGCCATTTTACCCACCCCAAACTTTTATTTTTGATGTGAATTTTGTGATCATTGTTCCATGTTTTCAATCAAATTGGGTTTTTTTTTTCAGTGTGCACTGAATGTAAATGTTAGCTTGAGGAGACCTAACTCCTCATGATAATGAATGTCCTAATTCATGAACCTCTTTAATGTTTAATGTCTACTGTTTCTGTAGAATCGAGGGGGTGGCACTGAGATCGGATCTTGAGCCGTAGCCTCTTCTCTCTCAGTCTCCCGACTGTTAGGGTTGCAGGTGTTCCAGCCTCTGCTTGATTTTCTTGATAGGCAGTTACAGTACCCAAATAAGGAGAATTAATATCTCCTTTACCATGCAGGGATAGCAGATAGAGGCCACTGCAGAGATGTGTTGACTGTCATTTTCGGTCTTGTGTATTCCCTAGTGGAGGCTCACCAGCAGACATCAGGCAACCTTCTGGGCTCCTAAGCAAGCCTGTATGGTGGGGCTCTCAGTCTAGCCCATGTTGTTAAGCATTGGATCTGGCTTACGCCCCCCCACATTCTCCTCGTCTATCTTCCACCAGCTTTCAGACCCACAGGCCACTCAGGGCTCTGTCTTCGGCTCCATTCTTCACTTTACATTTCCGGGCCCGTAGAAAAATTTTACTTATTGGACCAATATTTTCCTTTTGTATTTTAATAACTGTTAGGTTGTGGATATATATCCAGGGGTTTGCGTGTTGAAATTCAACCCTCATTTTGAGATATTAACAGAGTAGGAATTTAATCTAACTGCAAGGCTTAGATGTGGAGTTTTTGACTGGAATTAGACAAGGTCATCAGTGTGGAGCCCTATGACTAAGGCTGGTATCTTTATAAGGGGGAGAAAAAACAGGACAGACAGACAGACAGACAGACAGAGAGGTAGACAGACAGACAGACATACCCCTCGTCTCTTGCTATGTGACATCCTGTGCTACTCTGAGAGTCTGATAGGTTAAGATCAGATGCAGGCTCTTCAACCTTTTTCCAGACAGGGTTTCTCTTTGTAACAGCCCTGGCTGTTCTAGAACTCTCTCTGTAGACCAGGCTGGCCTTGCCTCTGCCTCCTGAGTGTTGGGATTAAAGACGGGCACCACCATCACCCAGCTGAACTTTTATTCTTTCTAAAGTGATTGGGTCTTACACATTTTTTTCTAAAGTAAGGCAAACACAAGAACCACTGCTTTGTGTTTGGAACTGAACATATGCCTCCAAGGCTTGGGTACAGCAAGGCTTTCTTGAACAAAATTCTGAATTCTACCATGCATTTTAAAAAGAAATACAAAAGTGACTTTAGCCACTGCTGATACTTACTGCTGTAATTATCACCAAAGACAGCGTGGCTATGGTGGTTTGAACGAGAGTGTCCTCCACAGGCCCATGCGCTTAAACATTTGGTTTCCATTTGGTGGTACTGTTTTGGGAAGGTGGTGTGTGTGTGTGTGTGTGTGTGTGTGTGTGTGTGAGAGAGAGAGAGAGAGAGAGAGAGAGAGAGAGAGAGAGAGAGAGAGAGAGAGAGGGAGGGAGGGAGGGAGGGAGGGAGGGAGGGAGGGAGGGAGGGAGGGAGAGAGAGAGAGAGAGAGCACACGCGCGCGCACATGCTCCCTCTCTCTCCCTCTCTCCGTGTTTGTGTTTGAATCAGCTCTCAGCTTCTGCTGCCATGCCTGATGGCCGTGATAGATGGACTCCTACCCCTCTGGAACCGACAGCCAAAACAAATTCTTCCTTATAGCCATGGTCCTTTATCACAGCAACAGAGCAGTACCTAAAGGAGCTTCTCAGAGTTTTCCCAGTGTCCTTCAGGCCCTGGTGCTTCCTGAACACTGGAGTTGTATTGCGTTTGTCATCCGGCTAACAGGGAACGGTTGTCATCCGGCTAACGGGGAACGGTTGCAAACGCTATTTTCTACACCCGAGAAAACTAAGACCTCCTGCTTAATTGTGGTGGGGAATGACCCGGCGGAGCGAGAGTTCTGTGAGTTCGTCCAGACCTGAGGCTTGGCCTCGCTCATCCTGTGCCTTGAGAAAAACAGCGCTCTGTGGAAGTGTTTAAGCTGAGCCAACCTCACCTCAAGTCCATGCCTGGTTTCCTTCAGACAAGGTCCCATGGCCAAGGAGACCCCTGGTGAGTGTCGTCCAGGTCTGTGCAGTATCACCACCCAAGGAACGGAAAGGCATATGAGCGACAGGTGCCGACTTTCAGCAAAGTGGCTGAGAAGGAAGTCTCAGTGGCATTTCATCTGGAAAGCGAATTTTGATTGAGGTCTAGGTATTTTTTTTGTGCTGCTCCCCTTATATAAACTTAGTATGTAGATATAATCAAAATAGCAGTCATTAACATTGCAAAACTTATTTATTAAAATATGTAAAGCAGACATCTGCAACAGTGGTGACTAAGAAGCATAAGAATATTTTGTTTAACAGGTATTTTTTGAACTCCTACTTTGTGCTCACACGGTACAAGAAGTAGGCCTACAAAGATAGATGACACAGGTCTCTGTATAATTAAAAATTTCACTGGTGGGCTGGGAAGATGGCTCAGCAGTTAGAGCACTGCACACTCTTCCAAAGGACCTGGGTTCAATTCCCAGCACCCACATGGCTGCTTACAACCTCCTGTAACTCCAGTTACAGAGAATTTGATGTCCACACTAGGCACATATATGGTATACAAACATACATGTAGGCTAAACACCCACACACATGAAATAATAGTAATAAAATTGACCCATCGGACCTATGGGTAATATAAAACAAATGTAATAGGATATATTAAAAGAGTGTTGGTTTAGGGGCTGGAGGATGGTACAATTGCTAAGAGCAGGCACTGCTCTTGCAGGGAACCTGAATTCACTTCCGAGCACCCAGATCAAGATTTTCACAACGGCTTAACATTCCAACTCTTGGCTGGGCAGTAGCGGCACAAGCTTTTAGTTCCAGCTCTCAGAGGCAGAGGTAGGCAGATCTCTGTGAGTTCAAGATCAGATTGGGCTACAAAAGTAAGTTCCAGGAGAGCCAAGACTGTTACCTTTCCTCAAAAAATAACAAAACAAAACAAAACCTAAAATTCCAGCTCTCTCCTGACTGACATGGGTTCCGTACTCACGTTCATATATCCTCCATGTATATATATCCTCCATGTGTATATATACTCCATGTGTATATATCCTCTGGTGTATATACCCTCCGTGTGTATATATACTCCATGTGTATATATTATCCTCCGTGTGTATGTATCCTCCATGTGTATATATCTTCCGTGTGCATATATCCTCCGTGTGCGTATATCCTCCGTGTGTATATATCCTCCGTGTGCATATATCCTCTGTGTACGTATATCCTCCATGTGTATATATCCTCCATGTGCATATATACTCCATGTGTATATATCCTCTGGTATATATATATTCCGTGTGCATATATCCTCCATGTGTATATATCCTCCATGTGCATATATCCTCCATGTGCATATATTCTCCGTGTGCGTATATCCTCCGTGTGCATATATCCTCTGTGTGTATATATCCTCCATGTGCATATGTCCTCAGTGTGCATATATCCTCCGTGTGTATATATCCTCCGTGTGTATATATCCTCTGGTGTATATATACTCCATGTGTATATATCCTCTGGTGTATATATCCTCCGTGTGTATATATCCTCCGTGTGTATCTATCCTTCGTGTGTATATGTCCTCCATGTGTATATATCCTCTGTGTACGTATATCCTCCATGTGTATATATCCTCCGTGTGCATATATCCTCCGTGTGTATATATCCTCCATGTGTATATATCCTCTGGTGTATATATACTCTGTGGGTATATATCCTCCGTGTGTATATATCCTCCGTGTGTATATATCCTCTGTGTGCGTATATCCTCCATGTGTATATATCCTCCGTGTGCATATATCCTCCATGTGTATATATCCTCCATGTGCATATATCCTCCGTGTGTATATATCCTCCGTGCATATATATCCTCCGTGCGTATATATCCTCCGTGTTTATATATTCTTCGTGTGTATATATCCTCCATGTGTATATATCTTCTGTGTACGTATATCCTCCATGTGTATATATCCTCCGTGTGCATATATCCTCCATGTTTATATATCCTCCGTGTGTATATATCCTCTGGTGTATATATCCTCCATGTGTATATATCCTCCATGTATACACTCACACAATAAAAACCCAAATAAAATCTTTTTCAAAATTGCCGTTAGCGTAGCTGGGCATGGTAGGTGACATGACCATGTCCTTAGATAGTGCTTTGAGATGAGGCCTTTTGGTGGGTGGTCAAGAGTAGACTTACCAGTGTGGGGCCCTGGTGATTAAACTGGGGGTGGAGGGGATAGGCTCAGAAGGTGGCTTTGTAAGAAAAACCAGAAAACACATGAATACCTTGTCTCCTGTCATGTGATATTCTGCGGCACTTTGCATCTGTGGCAGCAGGAAGGTTATCATCGGATGCAGCATCTTTGACTCCCAGAACTATAAGTCAAATGAATCTCCTTTCTTCATAAAGGTACCCAGTTAGTTTTGTATATTTTGTTAAGGCAATGCAAAACAGACTACTACAACAGCCTTTGCTTTTAGTTTAGAACAAGTGTTTCTAAGGCTTTGGACAATACCTTGACCAGAAATATAAATTTGTGCCAGCTGGTAGTGGCACAAGCCTTTAATCCCAGCACTTAGGAGGTAGAAGCAGGAGGATCTCTATTTGTTCAAGGCAAGCCTGGTCTACAGAGTGAGTTCCAGGACAACCAGGACTGTTGTACACAGAAACCTTGTCTCAGAAAACCAACTATAAATAAATAAATAGGTACGGAGATAGGTAGATAGGTAGATAGATAGATAGATAGATAGATAGATAGATAGATAGATAGAAATATGAATTCATGTTGAAGCAGGAGGATTGACTCCAAGGCCAGCCTAGGCTACATAGTAAGAGCTGATCAGAAGGAAGAGGAAACAGAAGAAAAGGGGGTAAATTTCAAGAGATGTTGTATGCCTGTGTTCTTATGCACAATGGCCAAGAGGTGCAAGCTCCCTGTGTCCACCAAGAGAAGAATAGAAAAGTAAGTGAAGTGTGCATAGGATGTGATATCATTCAACTTTGATAAATGAGGGGAATTTTGACAACTTGGGTACAGATAAACCTTGAGAACACTGTGCTGAGTGAAAGAAGCTAATCACAGGAAAGAGAAGTCACTGTACATGCTCCCTTTTAGGAGTGCCTAAAATAGATTCATAGTGCTAGAAAGTGAATCTTAGTTGCCAAAACCTTGGGGATGAGAGAAATGGTGTAATTTAATGGGTGTATAGAGTTTCAGTTTTGCAAGAGTGAAATTCATCAAGATCGGCTGTGTAACGGTGATGAATAATGTTTGGCCACAAGATTTTAGCTTAAAAAAATATAGAGTGTAGGCTTCCTGCAGGCAGGGGTCTGTGGTGCTCACAGTCAGGTTTCTAGTATCTAACAGAGAGAGGGCTTGATACACAGTAGGTACTTGACTAATATTTTGCCTGCCTTTGGCTTCTCCTCCCCCACTCAACATCCCATGCAGCAGGACAAGGGCCAAGTGGTTCTGGGAGCCAGTTCAGCAAACAAAGGCTCTTCTCTCAGGGCACAGAGGGGAAGAATTTCAAATATTTGTGATTTGATATTTGTCCTGGTCAGAGCAACTCTTCTTTCCTCCCCAGTTATGCTCCTCCGAGCTCAGTTGGCATTTCAGCGTCCTAAAGATAGATCCTGTTTCTACTTCCTAAAGCAAAATAGAATTGCAATGGACTTTGTAAGAAAATAAAAAAGTGGAAGAAAGACTGCGAGATGAAATCACGATTAGGCTCCTGGGCGCTGCCTGCAGCCCCACACAGGAGGAGGGTGAGGTAATTGGCGTGTATCTGCAGCTCTGTGCTCGTCTTTGTCCCTTCACTGGCTCTGTCTCTTTCTCTTGTGCTTATTTTTCCCCCACTTGGCCAAAAATAGAGAGACGCAAAAAAGTTTCCTTGTACTTTCTTTGGCTTTTCTATTTTTTTTTCCTGGTGTTTTTGGTTTCCTCTTGCTCTGGCCCTTGCTCTTCTTACCACCTCCTGGCTCTCACAGCCTCACCCCTTTCTTAGTATCTGTTTTGGAACCCTGGCTTGGTGCAGGGCATCCAGGAGGGGCAGCATTTAGTGATGTACGGGCCCCTGAGCTGAGAGGTATTCCAATGGAAGGATTACTGTTTCCAGTGCAGCCATAGGGCGGGTCTTCTTGTCTGCTCTGCTTATTCTGGGTCTTGCATGACTCTGTGGTTAGAATTCAGAATGGAACCTCTCTGGTGGCAAAAAGTATCAGAGAGCTGTGTCTCTTCATGCTGTTGTGGGGACCAACTGAAGACCCTGACCACCATAGAACCAACCCAGTGTCCAATGCCTGGCAATGTGGTCACGTGGTCATGTGATTTTTCAAAGGTCACACTCCCCATCCCTTTCTAGTTTCATTTTGGTTGATGGGATAAACAATCTGACAAACTCTGACCTTTACGCCGGGCGATGGTGGCGCATGCCTTTAATCCCGGCACTCGGGAGGCAGAGGCAGGCGGATCTCTGTGAGTTCGAGACCAGCCTGGTCTACAAGAGCTAGTTCCAGGACAGGCTCCAAAACCACAGAGAAACCCTGTCTCGAAAAACCAAAAAAAAAAAAAAAAAAAAAATCTGACCTTTAGGGGAGAAAGGGTTATTTTTTGCTCACGGCGCCAGGGAAGTCGGACTAGTTGGAGCTTAAACCAGCTAGTCATATCACATCCACAGTCAAAAGTAGAGAAAAATGAATTCATGCATCCTGGTGATCCACTCAACTTCTCCACTCTTATGCAACTCAAGACCCCCTGCCTAGGGAATTGTGCTGCCCACAGTGGACTGATACTTCCTGCATCGATTAGTTTAATTAAGACCATCGCCATAGATATGCCCATAGGCCAACCCAATATAGCCAGGCCTTCACTAAGATTCTTTTCCAGGTGATTTTAGGTTGCATCAAGTTGACAAAGTTAGCCATCACACCATCCACAGCTATGCAGCGGGCACTGCTCTATGCATTCTAAAAACATTACTAACACATTTAATTCTTTAAATAGTAATTCATGCCTCCCATACAACAACCCCGGGAATTTGGGAACGACTCTTGTCTGAATTTTGTGGGTGAGAAGCTGAGACCTGCAGAAGAGGGTTCCATTCCACAGTTACTGAGATCCACATTTTTAACCACCATTCTTTGGTGCTTCTGCCTTATAGTTCCCTAGATTTCCTTTGGAGTTTTATGTCTGGCTTCATGAAATGTCTGCACCAATGTCTAATATCTCATGTTGGGCAACAAGTATCTCTCTCTGACCCTTTCGGGTAGCTCTTGGCACATCCGTTAACAATCAGATCCACAAGGCTCCACCCTGCAGCAGATGTAGAATCTGACCTTTCTTTTCAGGAACCAGAGGATGAGGAAACAGTTTTTAACATACAAACTTGAAGAACTGAAATTTCAGCCATGGTGTTATCACCCTTGCACGAAGTGCCCTACCCCCACGTAAGCAGAGACAGTCCCCTGAGGTCCCTCACCAGCCAGGATGAGTTCGTGAGGAGCCATCCAGGCTCTTGGGAACAGGGTCATGAATTTTTTAGGTGATTGGCTGGAGTCAAGAGAGTGCTTCGGAGCTGCAGGACAGACCTTCCGGTGATGGGAGCAAACTGGTCTGGAAAGAAGCCCATAACCTTGGCCTGTTTACCCTAGGAGACCATAACCAGGGCCTTGGACATCACGAGGTGCTGGCTAATCCTCAGACTCTACCTGTGTTCCCCTGGCTGGGCCCCAAATGGCTTTCCCTGGCAAGAAGAGGGAGAGAGGAGGACTCACAGAAAGTCAGGGAGACCTTGGGCTGCCGCTCTTGGCGCTCAGGCTGGCATCTCATTGGCACACAAACATTTAGCTCCTTTCCTCCACGTCTGCTTCCCACTAGTACTTCCCGGGGCCTCCGCCCACCCAGACCTTCTTCCCACAGGGCTCTGGTGTCAGCCTGGCTAGAACGAGCCGAAAGTGAATCCTGCTAAGAAATCAGCTGATAACATCCGAGTTAAGGCTTGTCTTCTGCATGATGCATGAGCAGCTTTACAGAGACAGCACAACCAAGACGCTTAACAACAAGAGGCATGGCATCCAGCAGTAGCATCAGGCTCCTCGCTATGGAGAGATCTAGCTGGGGCCTTGGTGCTTTGGGGCAGCTGTAACAGAACACCGTAGCCTGGATGACTCATAATCTACAAAATTTATACCTCATGGTTCTGGAGGCTGGAGTTTAATATCAAGGCGCTGGCAGGTTTCGTATCTGGTGAGGGCCAGCTCTCTGGTTTAAGACAGTCCTCACATAGTGGGGAGAGAAGGCAGCACTCTGGGGCCTGACTAGGCATCCCCCCCCTTTTTTTTTTATTAAAGGCCCTAACCCCTTTCATGAGAGCTCTGACCTCAAGACCTAATAAACACCTTTGTTTCCATGAGTGAGGTTAGTACCCTTACAAAGAGAAAGCCCTAAGAGTTGCCGTAGCCACTTTCACCAAACCAGAGTACAGTAAGGAAATGGCTGCCTGTGTACCAGAGAAAAAACCAGAGCACCTTGGGATTTGGGAAGATGGAATGGCCCCCGGAATCAGGAGAAAGGGACTGTTCTTAGCCTAGGCTAAGGTGGCAGGCTCAGAGCTGTGAGTGTAGGTAGGCTCTTGGAATCCTGGCAGGTTTCAGAAGGCACTGTCACCAGTCAGCCCTCTTGCCCTTATCCAGTCTTCTCTGTGCGACTTCTGGGGACTAGCCTCCAATGGACACCTTTTACTCCCAGACCTCTGTGGTTGTTCCTCGACCCTTTTCTCAAATACTCCTTCTTTCCTCCCTCGGTGCCAGACTGCTGGCATCTGACTCGCGTCCTGTGCAGGCTGCCATGTCTGGCTTTCCTGGGTTTATAATTGCCTCTGGTTAAAGTTTAAATAGATGGGTTTCAGCCCAAGAGAAAAATGTAAACAAGCCGTTTGTGCCGGCTTGGGCAGCTGGCTTTCAGTGCTCCTGAATTCTGCACGATGGGAAATTCACTTTGCTTTTCCCCAGCCCTGGGACTGAGCCTCCACCACCGCTACCACAGGGTTTTCAGAGCCCTGAGTGCCTCTCTGAAGCCATTGAAGCCATGAGAGGCTTTCAGAGGACCGGCACTTTTCCCTTTTAACTCAATTAAGCCATCAGGATCCTGTTCCCACTCTGGCTAGTGGGTCTGGGAGGCTGAGGTGAGAACAGGGTAGCAATCTCCCTTAGGCTGACTGCCCAACAGGAAGGAAAGGAAAGGACTGTCATTTCCCAGCTGGATTTTTTTTTCTCTGAGGGGAGGAGGGGTTAAATTTGTTGCCTTGGGGGTTTTGGTGGATGGGGAGGACCTCCAGTCAGGAAAATGGGGCCATTCTTGGCTGAGGAAGATGGCTCGATTTGGCTGTTTTTTCTTAGAAGTAAGCAGGCCTTTGTATTTCTGTCAAGGTTTTGTTCATCCTGGTGGTTTTGTCTTAAGAATACTGACTTCTTATATTTCTCTGCTTTGTGAGTTTGTATACTGGAGTCGGAATGGATTCAGCAATACCTCGGGTCCTTTAATCAAGGACTTAATTGGATCATTGCCTTCTTTACTCGGAAACCTTCAGTCAGTCCCCATTTCTAGTTCAGATGCCTATGCGGAAGCTTCTGTGGTCTGGCTCCGCCCCTCCACCCCCTTCACCTTCAACTATCCCAGCCCCAAGCTGAACTCAGCTGAACTGGCTTGAACTCTTCCACCCTGAGCATAACCCGTTCCCTTGGCTGCAGTGGTCTAGCGCCCAGGCTTGCTCCCAGTACAGCTCAGAGCTGCCTCCCGGTGTTCTGTGGAGCTTCCCGGATTCCCCGCAATCTGAGTGGACGCTTCCTCCAGCTCTCTTGCAAGCCTTGGCAATCCCTTACCCCAAACCCTGTTTCATTTTATCAGTCAGCCAGCAGCTGCGTGTCAACTTCTCAGCCTTGATACTTACTCCCCTGAGTGGAAGATCATTTTTCCATCCCTCCCACAGTGTCCAGAGTCAGATGTGACCCGCAGTGTCCAGTGAAGTATGCAATTTTTGTGGGGCTGGAGTTCCTCTGACTCAGGCCCTTAGATCTGCTAAAGAAGCACAGGACCACAAAGCTGCACCCCTAGCCCAACATTGAGGCTTTGTTTTCCAGCCCCTCTGAAAAGCTGTCTGAGTCTTAAAAATAGCTCTTAGAGTTGGGCTTGGTGACACTTGCTTGTAACAAACAAACAAAAATCCAAACCCACAGCCAAACAAACAAGCTCACAGAAAAATAGCTCTTGGGAGTAACAAAGAGACAGGGTTCAAGTCCTCATTCCCCCGAGTGTGGAGCTGCTTCCTAATTGTAACTGTGGAAAAGGAAGACAACCACTTCTTGTTTGGGGCAAATTAGACTGAGATCTTTCAAGTAAAGCCTCAAGCCATTCTCAGGGGCGCTGCCTCCTCATGGTGGAGCTGGTACCCAGGCTTGAGGTCCTGTTGCACCCAAGGGCCCGCTGCAGTAGACAGCTACCGTTAGTCACAGTGTGCTGCAAATGGGCAAGTGGCCTGGCCGTGGTGAGCAGGCGCCCAGTCCTGTGGAAGCAGTCTGCTGGCCTGGACATCCCAGTCTGTGTGAAGGGTGGTGGTCAGCTGACCCAGATTTGTGCTGTCTCACACAGGCCGTCTCCAAAACCCTAGTGGCCTATTACCAGAAATAGATGGGCAGGGTTTGGAAGAAGGAGATCAAAGACATCTCCATCCAGCATGACAGGACCCTGTCGTAGTTGACCTTGGTCAGTGGGAACCCAGTTCTCAGGCCCTGGTGTCTGTGCTTGCTACCAGAAATCCTGTTCATACACCCACCAGGAGGACCAGGGTTCACCTCTGTAGTAAGCGTGCTGGGGTTTTAATGATAAAGAGGAGGAGGGTGCAATTCCCTCCACCTTTACCTCCTCTTTATACTCTTCAATATTGAAACATTTTACTCTTAAGATACGGCCCTTATCCGTCAAGGATATACGATGCATTTTCCCATTTGCCAGCTTGAGCTTCCTCTCTGTAACTGCTCTTGCAGGGTTTTGAGAGACTCTTTTTTATTATTTATTTGTTCCACTTATTTATTTTTGAGACAGGATTTTACCGTGTAGCTTCAGCGGGTCTGGAACGTGCTCTATAGTCCAAGCTGACCTTGAACTCACAGTGAACTCACAGCCTGCCCCTGTTTCCAGTGTGCTGGGATGAAAGGTGTGTGCCTTCCTGCCTGACTCCTCTTGTGGGGAGCGCTGGACCTACTTATTAGTCGCTAGAAGACATGTGGGCGAGAACGCTAAGATACCAGGCAGTGCTATGTGTTGCTGAGCTACTCCTACCTTTAGCTCCCCGTATGAGGTCCGCTCTTCTCTGCTGGTCTTAGGAGGGATGCCAATGCGGAGCCTCGGAGCCTCGTCTCTCCTTCCATCAGTCTCCCATGAGAGGGGAGCATGGCTTCCAATTATTCTTTGAGTACATGTTACTACCATGTGTAGCAGTTACTAAGAGTAAAGCTGAAACAGCCAATGCCTGTGCTTCTGAAAGTCTCAATCTAAGGGTTTGCTGCCACAAGGAAGAGAAAAATCTAAACTAGAATTGCAGGAGGCACAGGCAGAGGCAGTGGTGTCTCAGGTAAAGCTCCAGAGAGTGGTGAGCCCAGTTAAGCCTTGAGGAACCAGTGCATGGCTGTCAGTAGTCAGCGCTCTCCAGGTAAAGAAATCCAACTGCTCTTTCTTCTGCTCTTACCAGGACAGACAGCTTGAAGCCTTCACCTCTGTCATCTTTAACCTGTGTGACCAAGGTCCGTATGTGTTCACTGCTTTCATCCACAGGGCCATCTAATAGCTGGAGTAGTGTGAGCTCCCCCAGTGGGAGTGTGGAAGAGTCAAGGTGTGTGTGTGTGTGAGAGAGAGAGAGAGAGAGAGACAGACAGACAGACAGAGAGACAGAGAGAGACAGAGAGAGAGAGACAGAGACAGAGAGAGAGAGCGCGCGCCAGAGAGCGCTTCTGGGTGGGTGTCCATTTGGATGAGGTACTAGATGTTTGTGTGTAGCTGTTTCTAGATGTTTCTGCCACAGACAGCAGAAGTACAGCTACAGAGAACGAAGCTGCAGCTAAGTACCTCCCAGGCAAACTGTGCAGACAAGGGGAGCCTGAAACAATCCCCAGCCGAAACAAAAACAGAACAGGAAGTTGCATCATCAGAGGAAGACTGCCAGTGTCATGTTGAAGAGACGCAAATGTCACAAAAATAAAATGTGTGAGTCTTACTTTGCCCGGGTACACACTGTCACCATGCTTTCTTCTTTACCGTGACGTGAGATTATTGGTCATATTTGGCAAAGCAAACATGAAGAACACTGAAATACAGAGATGGGAGAGTGTTGTTACTTTTACAGTTACATGCACTGTGTTTAGTTTATTTGTATCAGCAGCTGAGTACAACTTAGCTCTGTCCCTTTGTGTAAATGTTTTATTCTCAAGAACTTTTACAGGCTATGAAACTATGTCAGTGAAGAACATTTAACAGGATGAATGATTAGCACACGCTGAGAAATTCTAACAAATATATTTTAACGACAGTGATGTGATTGAAGACATCAGAGCAAGAAAGAGAGATCCCACGGGCATTGTTTCACATATCATTTTGGTTCATGCAGAGAAATATTAGTCTCTTTACTAAAAAAGAAGTAAGTAATTTTCCTTTTGATTAGATCAGTGGGTCTCAACCTTCCTAAAGCTGAAACCTTTTAATACAGTTTCTCATGTTGTGGTGACTCCCAACCATAAAAATATTTTTGTTGCTGGGCAGTGGTGGCTCAGGCCTTTTAATTCCAGCACTCGGGAGGCAGAGGCAGGCAGATCTCTGTGAAGTTGAGGCCAGCCTGGACAGGCTCCAAAGCTACAAAGAAACCCTGCCTTGAAAAACCACCACAACAAAAAAGTTTTCGTTGCTACTTCTTAACTGTAATTTTGATACTTTTATGTATCATAAATGTCTGATATGCAGGATATCTGATATATGACCCCTGTGAAAGTCTAGTTCAACCCCCCACAGGGGTTGAGACAGATTAGATTCTCGTAACTGCACACATGAAAAGGCGGTTTGAATATACTTGACATTTTGAATATGTTACTTTACAAATGCCGTCATGCCTTTTGGCATTCTGCCACCTTCCCAGAGTTGGAATGGCTTCAGATGACTCGTCATTTTCCAGTGTCACAAAGAGTTAAAAGTATGTTGAGATTCTGGCAGCGAGTGAGGCAAGTTATGTGTACTTTGGCTCCAGCGCAAACTGCTTCCCCGCTGGGTACACTTTCAGCATACGCTCCAGTGACCAGCAAGAGAACTGGAGTGGAGCTTGGGTGGACAGAGTGGTCAAGCAGAGAAGAGCAGTGAGGAAGAAGGCGGACACAAAGGGACCTTTGCTCTCTCTGCATGTGGCCCAAATTATTCTGTTGATAATTACTGAAGGAAGAAAACGGATTGGGTAGAGGAGAAATTATGTATGAATATCAAACTCAGAGCCTAGGTCTGGCTTCACAACGGGGTTACTTCATTGTCCCTATGACACTGCTTTGGCAATCTATAAATATGTCTAGTTTTAAGAAGTGTTAAGCATAAAATGTATTTACTTTTATTCTGTGTATATAAGCACTTTGCTGGTGTGTGTGTGTGTGTGTGTACACCATGTGTGCCTGGTGCCCTCTGAAACCAGAAAAGAGTGTTGGATCTGTGGAATTGGAGCTAAAAACTGTTATAAGTCAAAAGATAGGTTCTGTTTCCAGAACTACGTGTCCTCTAAAGAGCAGGAAACAACAGCAACAGCAACAGAACTGAGCTGGAGAAATGGCGGCGGTGTAACAGTGGTTCCTAGTGAGCCCTGCTTTCACAGAGGAAGGTCCAGGCACCCGCGTGAAGCCTCACAACCACCTGAGGCTCCAGCACCAGGAGATCTACCACCTCTGGCCTCCTCGGGCACTTGTACTCAAGAGTGCAGTGCTCTTGCCCCACAGGTATGCACAATTTAAAGTAAAATAATAAATTAAAAAAAAAACTAAGTTGCCCAAGATTTGGTTTGGATTTTGTTTGTTTGTTTCTTAGATTTTTTTTATGAGTGTAAATTCAGTGTTACTTTAAGAGCACAAAATTATGCATTAGGAAGAAATTGGTTTGCTCAAAATTATTATTCAGAATAATAATTTATTCAAGTGAATAAATCTAATGTCTTTTTCATTTTAAAATTGCACCTGGGGAATAGCTGCTGAACTTTAAGACACAAGATCAAATTTGACTTTTGTGTACCGAGAAGAAACCAGCAAAGACTTAGGGAAGATACCGTAAACATGGCACACATGACTAGATGTTATGTTTTTCCCCCTAGAGCCATGACCTTCCACACATCACTTACTTTCAGAAAACATGTAAAAAGGAACAACATCTCCAGAAAATAATTCCAGGAAGTAAGGTGCAGAGGAAAAGGAGAAAGAAAATCCCAAACTTATTTACTGACTTTTTTTCTCAAGCCCTTACATTTTTGCGAATGCATAAATGTCATCACAACATTTGCCTGTTTTTCTACTTTCTGGGCTTCTGTATCTCCAGGGGCACTCCATCTGGATGTCTAGCTGGCCCTCTGTATCCATGGATCCTGCATCCTCAGAGTCAACCAACAATATTGAAGATATTGGGAGGTGGGGTGCACATATCCTGAACATTCTTATATTTTTTTTTTATTATTATTTCTGGACTGGCCGGTCTTGCATAACAACAGTTTCACAGTGTGTATATGGTGTGAGGTATTACAAAGTATCTAAATAGGACTTAAATTATGCAGGAAAATGAGCATAGGATGTGTGTACGCAGCATGCCATTCTGTAGAAGGGACTTGAGCACGCTCATGCTTTGGTCTCCCAGGGAGATCCCAGAACTACCCCCTGTGGATACTAGGGTCATTGCTATAAATCTGAGCCTTGCTCTGAGAAGCTGCAGGAACTCCCTGACCCAGCTTATGTTCCAAGAAGCTCATCTTTTTCTGCTGCCGTTCTTAAGAAAAAAAAGGTGAACTCAAAGATGCTAAGCTCCGTTTTACATTGCAATTCTAGAACTCTTTCCTTCAATGACTTGCTGGCCATTCTTAAATCGTGCTTGTCTGGGCTGAAGAACATAGCATCCCTGTCCCTGGAGAGACAAAGGAACTTTGCTCTTTGCCCAAAATACCTCTCTTTCCCAGAGCCATTTCTCCTCCTCTGAGAAATGCTGTCGTGTCAGGATGCACTGCCCTTGAACCAGACAACTTTCTCTACTTCTTCATCTGTCTAAATAAAGCTAACCTACATTTGCTGTCTAATTCATTCGGAGGCTTGCTGGTGCTATTTAAAGTCCCCTCAAGGCCCCTGAGAAAAACAAGATGCTTTATCTCCTGGAAGGAACTGTAGCTTTGCTGCTCATTTAAGGAATTCAGGCATCTTAAGAATCCGCTCGGCCTTCTTTGATTAGGACACGATGAACAAAGGAACTCTTCGGGGTTTTGGTTCCACGCAGCTTTCATTGACTTGTACAGGCCTGGGATGAGTTGACAGAAAAAGAGGGAGTTGAAAAGTAAGTGTGTGTGTGTGTGTGTGTGTGTGTGGTCTCCAAGTTTCATGCAGTCTAACTTTTCTGACGATTAATCTGTCATTTTTTATTGTGGTCTCTGATGTCTGATTAGGTCACTGTGAGTTTATGTACCCCCTTTGGGAACAACTGCGGTAGTTTAAAGACAGCTGCCATCTCAGTAAACCGAATTCGAGCAATAGGTCTGTTGCCACCTCTCCTTTCAGGCTTCATGGGCCGTTTCAGTAGAGAACCCTATTTCCTTCATGTTCCAGAAAAGCAAATTGTGCCAAGATGGTTGCCGAACAGGGCTCCACTGTGCGTTTATAAAGGTCTGGGTTCAGAGGCTTGGGATTTGCTGTTTGCTTCTTCAGATCCAGAATTTATGGGGTCTGTTGGCTTGCCTCGTGGGAGGGCGAGCTGGTACAACTCGACTGTCTTTGCCATTAGGGCCCCGCTGCTACCTTCCGCGCAAGCTTATTATCAGCATCCACTTACCCAGCCAGGATGCTGTGACGTCCATTGCAGAGAGTGAGTCAGAAGCCACAAGCTAACAGGTCTATTCCTTCCCTCTGTCACCTAGGAAACCAACTCATCATCCACAGGAAATGCAGGCCCCGATGGGGAGTGTGCCCAGATCAGGTTAGAAAACTGGCAATGAGCTTCTCAAAAGAGGTCAAATAATAATACGCAGAATTTTGGTCTGAGGTGGGAAGCAGATCCAGCCTCAGAAGTGTGGATGGGGGGGGGGCTATCCCGCAGAAACAGCAAGAGAAATTAATCAGTTAAAAGCAAGCAAGATGTCTGCTTTAGAAGAACCTGACCAAGGGCAAGAGATGTACAGACATGATCTCATGCCGCCAGCAAACAGCACTTTTGGCCCAGTAGCTGAGGGTCTTTGGAGGTGGGTACGCTTACACCGTATGTGAAATGAGATGAGGAAATTGGCAGTGCACCCGACCAGGCTTTCTGCAGTTTGACATCCCGCAGTATTGGTCATTGTAGTCTGTTCCCCAGCACTGTCTTCCCAGGAGTCACAGGTTAACTTCCCCTATGCTTCGTTGCCGCTAGCTGGTGTTGTGTTTTTCCTGACTTTTTACACCAGTGAGCCGTGGTCTCTAGTATTTACTTCTGGTTGGTCACAGTGTCCAGACACCAGTGGGTATCATTTTAATGTGGCTGAGAAAACCGACCTGTACAGCTTCACGTTGTTTGGTAAACTTTTTGTTTCTGGACAGATTTACACTCCCGTTGCTTTGTGGGTGAGAGATCCTACGTCAGAGTTCATGCATCCTGCCAGAACTTTCTGTTCTACACACAAAGGGTTTCTGAGTGGGAAGCAAAGCTCCATAGTCATGTGGCCCAGCCACCTCATTTTTCATACAAGTCCTGTCTAAGATTGCATGGTGAGGTGGTGTGTAGGTGTAGGTTGGTGGCAGGGGACTTCTTGCGGTGGGGAGAAGAGATATCAAGTTTAATGGAAGGCTCAGATGGATCTCCAGGAAACATAGCTGCCTCTGAGACTGTTAAAATGAATAAGCTACTTTGATTAATATCAGAAGTCCTAGTTAGAAGGGACAACTGGTCTACCATGGACTGGGCAGAGCATGCCAAGAGTATGATGCTACACCCAGAGGACTAGCTGAACGGGGAACAGTGACAGCCCTGAGTGTATCTAGCGGAGGGCAAATCAGTGTTAAGAGTTCTGGTTGCTGCAGTCTTAGACGAGATGAAGGATGTGAAACTTTTTAGCCTGTAGCCTAGAGGATTTGTTATAAGAGAAGAAGGAGAGGGTACTGTCAAGCAGGTGAATGGCTGTCTTGAAGACAGTTTGGATTTATTCTCTGCACCTGAGAAAGACAATAAGAAAGTGGTATGAGTTAGAGGGTGGTGACTGGGTGGCAGTGGCATACATCTTTAATTCCAGCACTCAGGGGGCAGAGGGCAAGCAGATCTCTGAGAGTTCAAAGCCAGCCTGGTCTACAGAGTGAGTTCCAGGGCAGCTAGGATTGTGACACAGTGAAATCCTGTCTCGAAAACAAACAAACAAAAATTTCAAGGGTGGTGGAGTTTAGGAGTTTATTTTCATATTATTAATTTTCTGATATCTCAAACTGATGAAGTATGCTTGATCAAAGGAAAAAGCCATGGGATAATATCAGACTAAGTGATATGGTAATGAATTAATCCATTGTCCCTGCAGGAGTTCCAATATGCATTCACTCCTCCAAAAGGATTTGGAGGATTTGCTGAACACCTGCTGTATGTCAGTTGTTCTAAGAACTAAGGATGCGAGCATGAGTGGTACCTACTTCTTGTGCTGAGGTCATAGTCGTTTCCTGGGGACCCCAGAGACCGAGGATGCTGGGAAGAGACTCACAGACAGAGGTGCTTTGTTTGGCTGTGGTATTAGTGTGGTGTTAGCAGTACTAGCTGCTACCGTATACCTAAAAACCGATCTCATGGCTCAACCACACAGGAAGGTTCTCCTACCATATAACATCCAAGATGTGTAGGACTCTTTCTAGCAACAGTCCCAAGACCGGGGCTTTCTGTCTTGTGATTCTGCCATCTTCACTGTGTAGCCTAGGTGTTACCATCTTGCTAGCAAGTGGGGAGAATGTGGAGTATTGGGGCTGTGGGTTTGGCTGGACCTGGAAGTGTGCTCATGTACTCTGCTCACATTAATCTGCTGGAATTTGTCCTGTGTCCACACCCAGCCAAGAGGAAAGCTAAAATACAGCCTTGGCTTTGGGTGTAGCTCAGGGGTTGAGTGTGTGCCGTGCAAGCTCCAGGCTCTGAGATCAGTCCCCAGCAGCAGTAGCAGCAGCAGCAGTAACAGGGACAGCAACAACACACACAGAGGAGAGCCGGAGCCGGGGGTACACTCAGTATTCTCCCCAGCCAAAGAAGGAAGCAGGCTTTGAGGCCTGAACGACAAAATCTTTACGGTAGCCAATTCCAAGATTCTCTGACTCTGGTGACAGAGCCAAGATAAGACTCTGGGGAAAGGGCTGGCTTCTCTATTTTATTTGTTTATTTTTTTAATATTGTGCTTAGTTAATTCCTTGGTTGACTAATGCAAGTCTTATGAATTTATGGTATACACACATTTTGATAACTATATACATTTTAGAAAGGCTAAATCAGGCTAGTTAATATGCATTCCCTCACATAATTATATATTTTCAGTGGTGAGACATTAATTAATTAATTAATTACCTACTTTTTTTGAGACAGGGTTTCTCTGTAGCGATGGAGCCTGCCCTGGAACTCGTTCTGTTGACCAGGCTGACCTTGAACTCACAGAGATCCACCTACCTCTGCCTCCCAAGAGCTGGCATTAAAGGTGTGTGCCACCACCACCCAGCTGAGACATTTTTTAAATGTTCATATTTAAAGGCAATGTCATCATGTCTCATGTTTATATTGTGTCTTCCTAAGGGAGGTCTTCTACTCAAGATGTATTCAAGGACTTGTGTTTTACTTTGATTTGTGCTGGTGTGGATTGAATATGGGGTCCGGCACATACTAAAAAGTGCTCTATCATGAAGCGTCAGCCTCAGCCCTCAAGATACATCATTACATTGAAATGGCGAGGTAGAAAATGAAGCCGACTTCATGTATGAACAGGGAAGTGCTCTCTGTTTGGATTTGTTTGCGTATACGAAACACAGGAAAGATATGCAGGAAACCATGGAGACCAGGATGAGGGTAGAGGGAGGATGGTAGCATCGCTGGGAACGAAGGCTCGTGTATTCATTTAAATATTTTCTTCTTATCTATTTATAAAACTGCATAATTAAAAATATCTTATTCTGTTGCAGAAGAGTGTTCCACCGACTGGCCTCTTTTTGTTTTCAAATGAAGAGGAGCCAAGAATAGGACTGCTTGGGAAGGTGTGCTGCAGAGAACTCTCGAGGCTGAGGTAAAAACCATGTGGAATGTGGAGCCTTTCTTGTTACAACAAGTCTGTCCTTGGCTAATGAGGGCTTTCAACGAACAGCGAAAGAGCGTTAGAGCGGCGACCTGGCTTTATGCGGGATCATCTAAAAGTTCCTGAGTGCTTCTCTGTGGAAAACCTTTGTTGATCTTCATAACATTCCTGTCTTAGCTTTCCTCCACTGTAACAAAATACCCAAGATAATTAACTTAGAAAGAGAGAAGGTTGATTTTGGCCCGTCATTGTAGAGGTTCCAGCTGGCCCCCTGTCTGAGGTGAGACAGACTCCGTGGTAGGAGAGAGTGATGGGGCAAAATGTCCTCTGTATGTCCTGGAAGCAAACAGAAAGAGGAGTGAAGGCCCCACAGCCCCTTCTGAAGGCATGCCCTCAGGGATGCAAGGACCTTCCACTAGACCCTGCCTGGCAAGGATTTTACCACCTTGCTCTAGCACTGCCTTGGGACCAGTCTTAACATTTAGACTCTTGGAAGTCAGTCAGTGTGTGAACTATAGCAATCCCTATTGTAGGTGTTAAAACTAAAATTAATTTCTTGTTTGGTAAGGTATTTTTAAGACCAGGGTATGAGCTTGTCTACAAATTCATGCTAGGCGTATCAGCCAGTCCTTTTGATTTCAGGGTCGTCTCACCATTGGAAGAATGTGATAAAAATGCTTGGTGCTTCATAGCACACCCCCCCCCCCAATTTTCTCAATAAATCTTTCCATCAGCCATACACATTAATCGGGACTGGTATTATCTCAGCTTTAGAGATGAAACACAATGGTGGCCACTATAAACAAAGTAACAAGATCCATGAAAACTGGGGAAAGTAGGGCTTTTGATCAAGAAAATACTGTTATCCATCACTAGTTGACAGACAGATATTTCAGCAGAAAATTAGCCAAGGGTGTGTGTGTGTGTGTGTGTGATCATACAAAAATACCATAGTGATAAAGGATCAACCATCCTTAGTTAATTGATAAAGGTCTATGGGCCGATTGAATGGAGCATCGATGTGTTTCTGGGAGAGATGTTAGTCAGCCCAATCTCAAGGTAAATAAGAAACATATTAAGGTGTTAAGCATAACCTGTAACCTCTGCTAATTATTCTGACAGAATAATTATATAATGTATAGTGATTTATGGCAAGTGACATTCTTCTGAGTCCAGCAAAAGATGGGTCAGATAGCATAGCAAGGAAATAGGATGCCAAACTATTGCTTAAAAAAAAAAAAAAAAAGCCGAGTGATGTAAGTATATGTCTTTAATTGCCGCACTCAGGAGGCAGGGGCAGGTGGATCTCTGAGTTCAAGGCTTGCCTCGTCTACAGAGTGAGTTCCAGAACAGTCGAGGCTACACAGGGAAACCCTGTCTTAAAAAACAAGACAAACAAAACAAAACAAAAAAAGGAGAGTTGTTGGGGAGATAGCTTGTTCTGTACAGCACTTCTGTCTAAACTTGAGAATCCTCTCCTGTTTAACATTTATTTAGAAAAAGCCAGCTATGTAAACCCTGTGATGGGGGAGGCAGAGTCTGGAGGACCCTGGGCTTGCTGTCTAGCCTTTTTTTTTATTATTATTTTTTATTTATTTTTATTTTTTTATTTTTATTTTTGAGATAGGGTTTCTCTGTAGCTTTAAAGCCTGTCCTGGAACTAGATCTTGTAGACCAGGTTGGCCTCGAACTCGCAGACATCCACCTGCCTCTGCCTCCTGAGTGCTGGGATTAAAGGTGTGTGCCATCACCTCCTGACATAGCCATCTTAACCTAATTGGCAAACCCCAGGTTCCAGTGAGGGACTGTATCTCAAAATATCACAGTGGCCAACTCCTGAGGAACTGCACCCTGGCTGACCTCTGACCTCTACATACCCGTGCACACACATGCATGCAGAATCATGTCAAAGAACTATGCAAAGAAAAAAAAAGTTAGAGAGATGGCTCGGCTGTTAAGAGCACTGACTGCTCTTTCAGAGGTCTTGAGTTCAATTCCCAGCAACCACATGGTGGCTCACAACCATCTATAGTGGGATCTGATGCCATCTTCTGTGCATGCAGATAGATAACCAAAAGTTAGTAAACTTCGCAGGGATGTGTATGTGCTTTATAAAACGGTGAGTTCTGAATGACTGTTAATATGTCAGCTGTCGGCTGCTGGGGTTGCAGTCTCTGCTTGTGATCTCCTGGACCTGCTCTCCCTGCCCCCTATTTCCCTTGGTCCCGGGCTCATTGGGGCCACCAGGAATCCCTGCATAGGTGCTGAGAAGTCCCATCTGGATGGGTGAGTGTGTGCTATCCTGGGGCGCACTGCCCCGGTAGAGAGCACAAACGCCCCCCCCCCCCAGCTCCTGCTGCAAGGCTTTCTTTCCTACACACCCGCCCCCCACCCCTACCCCCAAGCCTGCCTTGTCTGCAAGGTCCTTTACTGTGGAACAGTTTCCTGCCCTTTCACTAAGGCTACCAACCCAGAGCAGTGAGGGCCTGACTAGAGGGCAGGCCTCAAGGTCCCCGCCAGGGAAAGCGGGCCCCCGCTGCTGGGGCTGCAGTCTCTGCTGTGATCTCCTGGACCTGCTCTGCCTGCGCCCTACTTCCCTTTGTCCCTGGCTCATTGGGGCATCCAGGAGTTCCTGTGTAGGTGCCGAGAAGTTTCATCGGGAAGGGTGAGTGTGTGCTATCCTGGGGCGGACGGTCCGGGTAGAGAGCACAAACGCCCCTCCCCCAGCTCCTGCTGCAGGGCTTTCTCTCCTACACACCCGCCCCCACCCCCACCCCCAAGCCTGCCTTGTCTGCAAGGTCCTTAGCTGTGGAACAGTTTCCTGCCCTTTCACTAAGGCTACAAGCCCAGACCAGTGAGTGCCTGACTAGAGGGCAGGCCTCAAGGTCCCCACCAGGGGAAGCAGGCCCCTGCTGCTGGGGTTGCAGTCTCTGCTTGTGATCTCCTGGACCTGCTCTCCCTGCCCCCTATTTCCCTTGGTCCCGGGCTCATTGGGGCCACCAGGAATCCCTGCATAGGTGCTGAGAAGTCCCATCTGGATGGGTGAGTGTGTGCTATCCTGGGGCGCACTGTCCCGGTAGAGAGCACAAACGCCCCCCCCCAGCTCCTGCTGCAAGGCTTTCTTTCCTACACACCCGCCCCCCACCCCCACCCCCAAGCCTGCCTTGTCTGCAAGGTCCTTAGCTGTGGAACAGTTTCCTGCCCTTTCACTAAGGCTACCAGCCCAGAGCAGTGAGTGCCTGACTAGAGGGCAGGCCTCAAGGTCCCCGCCAGGGAAAGCGGGCCCCTGCTGCTGGGGCTGCAGTCTCTGCTGTGATCTCCTGGACCTGCTCTGCCTGTGCCCTACTTCCCTTTGTCCCTGGCTCATTGGGGCATCCAGGAGTTCCTGTGTAGGTGCCGAGAAGTTTCAGCGGGACGGGTGAGTGTGTACTATCCTGGGGCGGACGGTCCCGGTAGAGAGCACAAACGCCCCTACACTAAGGCTACCCAACCAGAGCAGTGAGTGCCTGCCTAGCGGGCAGGCCTCAGCAACCCCCGAAAGGGAGTGCAGGCACCTCCGGCTTGTACTGCAGTGTCGCCTGTGTTCTACTCGACCCCGCCCGACCCCTTGCATTCGGCCTTCTTTACGCGGGTCATTGGAATACCACGCATCCATGTTTTGGTGTTGAGGAGTTCATCTGGAAGGGAACGGTTCCTGCCCCTACACTGAGGAGATACACCTAGAGAGTTAGTCACAGCAAAGACTGGTCCAAGACATCAGGCCTCTCCTGGCTCCATTTGAAGGAAAAGATGGGCAGGCGCCAATGCAAGAATTCCCCCAACAACTTGAAAGGCAACGTGACATCACCAGGATCCAGGAATCCCGAAATGAGAAGTGTACACCCTAATCCAGAAGAATTAGAAGAATTCGACTCAAAAGTGAATTTTATGAAAATAATAGAGGACCTTAAACAGGAGGTGAAAAACTGCCACAACCAATTAGAGATTACAAACAAAAAGGTAGAGGAAATGAATAAATCTCTCAAAGATACCCAAGAAAACCAAGAGAAACAAGAAAAAGTAATCAAACAGGTAAGGGAAACGGTTCAAGACTTGAAGAATGAAGTGGAAGTAATAAAGAAAACACAAACCGAGGGAAGGATGGAGATGGAAAATTTGAATAAACGAACAGGAACTACAGAGACAAGTACCACCAACAGATTACAAGAGATAGAAGAAAGAATCTCAGACACTGAAGATACCATAGAGAAAATAAACACTCTCATCAAAGAAAACAGCATAACCAACAAATTCTCATCACAAAACATTCAGGAAATCTGGGACACAATAAAAAGACCAAACCTAAGAATAATAGGGATAGAAGAAGGAGAAGATCTACAGCTCAATGGTCCAGAAAATATATTTAATAAAATTATAGAAGAAAACTTTCCCAACCTTAAGAAAGATATTCCTTTGAAGGTCCAAGAAGCATACAGAACACCAAATCGACTGGATCAAAAAAAAACATCTCCTCGTCATATAATAATCAAAACACAAAACATACAGAATAAAGAAAGAATATTAAGAGCTGCAAAGGAAAAAGGTCAAGTTACCTATAAAGGTAAACCTATCAGACTTACACCTGATTTCTCTATGGAAACCATGAAAGCCAGAAGGTCCTGGATAGATATACTGCAGAAACTACGAGACCATGGATGCAAGCCCAGACTACTATACCCAGCCAAGCTTTCATTCACTATAAATGGAGAAAACAAAATTTTCCAGGATAAAAACAAATTTAAACAATACGTAGCCACAAATCCAGCCCTTCAGAAAGTAATTGAAGGAAAATCACAAACCAAGGAGTCCAACAATGCCCACAATAACTCAGACATCTAATGACCCTTCACCAGCACAACTTGAAGAAGGGAAACACACAAACTCTACTACCAAAAGAAGGAAAGAAAGAAAGAAAGGAAAAATGACCGGAGTTAACAACCACTGGTCATTAATATCACTTAATATCAATGGACTCAACTCACCTATAAAGAGGCACAGGCTAAGAGATTGGATACGAAAACAGGATCCAACATTCTGTTGCCTACAAGAAACACACCTCAACCACAAAGACAGACATCTACTCAAAGTAAAGGGCTGGGAAAAGGTTTATCAAGCAAATGGACCTAAGAAACAAGCAGGTGTGGCCATACTAATTTCTAAGAAAGTTGACTTCAAACTAAAATCAATCAAAAGAGATGGAGATGGACATTTTTTACTCATAACAGGAACAATTCACCAGGATGAAGTCTCAATCCTGAATATCTATGCCCCTAATATAAAAGCACCCACTTATGTAAAAGAAACGTTACTAAAACTCAAGGCAGTCATCAAACCACACACACTAATAGTAGGAGATTTCAACACTCCTCTCTCACCAATGGACAGGTCAATCAGACAGAAACCTAACAGAGAAATAAGAGGATTAAGGGAGGTAATGAATCAAATGGACTTAACAGACATCTATAGAACATTCCACTCAAATAAGAAAGAATATACCTTCTTCTCTGCAGCTCATGGAACCTTCTCGAAAATAGACCACATACTCGGTAACAAAGCAAACTTACACAGTTACAAAAAAATATCGGTAACCACCTGTGTCTTATCAGATCACCATGGATTAAAGTTAGAATTCAACAACAATGCTATCCCCAGAAAGCCTATGAACTCATGGAAATTGGACAGTCAACTACTGAACCACACCTGGATCAAGGAAGAAATAAAGAAAGAAATTAAAGTCTTTCTTGAATTCAATGAAAACGAAGACTCAACATACTCAAACCTATGGGACACTATGAAAGCAGTGCTAAGAGGAAAGTTCATAGCATTAAGTGCCCACATAAAGAAAACGGAGAAAGCACACATTGGAGACCTAATAGCCCACCTTAAAGCTTTAGAAAGAAAAGAAGCAGACTCACCTAGGAGAAGTAGAAGACTGGAAATAATCAAATTGAGGGCTGAAATCAACAAAATAGAAACGCAGAAAACAATCCAAAGAATCAATGAAACAAAAAGCTGGTTCTTGGAGAAAATCAATAAGATTGATAAACCCCTATCCAAACTAATCAAACGGCGGAGAGAGAATACGCAAATTAACAAAATCAGAAACGAAAAGGGAGACATAACCACAGACACAGACGAAATTCAGAGAATCATTAGATCTTACTACAAAAACCTGTATGCCACAAAATTGGAAAATGTAAAAGAAATGGACACTTTTTTAGATAAGTATCATATACCAAAGTTAAACCAGGACCAGGTGAACAATCTAAATAGACCTGTTAGTCGCGAAGAATTAGAAGTTGTTATAAAAAACCTTCCCACCAAAAAAAGCCCAGGTCCAGACGGCTTTAATGCAGAATTCTACCAGAACTTCCAAGAAGACCTAATACCTATACTCCTTAATGTATTTCACAATATTGAAACAGAGAAGTCATTGCCAAATTCCTTTTATGAAGCTGAAGTTACTCTGATACCAAAACCACACAAAGACACAACCAAGAAAGAGAACTACAGGCCAATCTCACTCATGAACATCGACGCAAAAATACTCAATAAAATACTGGCAAACCGAATCCAAGAACACATTAGAAAAATTATCCATTATGATCAAGTAGGCTTCATCCCAGAGATGCAGGGCTGGTTCAACATACGAAAATCTATCAATGTAATCCATCATATAAATAAACTGAAAGAAAAAAACCATATGATCATTTCATTAGATGCGGAAAAAGCATTTGACAAAATTCAACATCCCTTTATGATAAAGGTCTTAGAGAGATTAGGAATACAAGGGTCGTTCCTAAATATAATAAAAGCTATTTATAGCAAGCCGTCAGCTAACATCAAATTAAATGGAGAGAAACTCAAAGCTATTCCACTAAAATCAGGAACACGACAAGGTTGTCCACTCTCTCCATACCTCTTTAATATAGTGCTTGAAATTCTAGCAATAGCAATAAGACAACATAAGGGGATCAAAGGGATTCAAATCGGAAAGGAAGAAGTTAAACTTTCATTATTTGCAGACGATATGATAGTGTACATAAGCGACCCCAAAAACTCCAGCAAAGAACTCCTTCAGCTGATAAACACCTTTAGTAGCGTTGCAGGATACAAGATCAATTCCAAAAAATCAGTTGCCCTCCTATACACAAAGGATAAGGAAGCAGAGATGGAAATCAGAGAAGCATCACCCTTCACGATAGCCACAAATAACATAAAATATCTTGGGGTAACCCTAACCAAGGAAGTAAAGGATCTATTTGACAAGAACTTTAAGTCAATGAAGAAAGAAATTGAGGAGGATACCAGAAAATGGAAGGATCTCCCTTGCTCTTGGATAGGGAGGATCAACATAGTAAAAATGGCAATTCTACCAAGGGCAATTTATAGATTCAATGCAATCCCCATTAAAATCCCATCAAAATTCTTCACAGATCTTGAGAGGACAATAATCAACTTTATATGGAGAAACAAAAAACCCAGGATAGCCAAAACAATCTTATATAATAAAGGATCGTCTGGAGGCATTACCATCCCTGACCTCAAACTCTATTACAGAGCCTCAGTATTGAAAACAGCTTGGTATTGGTATAAAAACAGAGAAGTTGATCAATGGAACCGAGTAGAAGACCCTGATTTCAACCCACAAACTTATGAACACCTAATTTTTGATAAAGGAGCTAAAAGTATTCAATGGAAAAAAGAGAGCATCTTCAACAAATGGTGCTGGCAGAACTGGTTGTCAACGTGTAGAAGAATGAAAATAGATCCATATCTATCACCATGCACAAAACTCAAGTCCAAATGGATTAAAGACCTCAATATTAGTCTGAACACACTGAACCTGATAGAAGAAAAAGTTGGAAGTACTCTACAACATATGGGTACAGGAGATCACTTCCTACGTTTATCCCCAGCAGCACAGACATTAAGGGCAACATTGAATAAATGGGACCTCCTGAAACTGAGTAGCTTCTGTAAAGCAAAGGACACTGTCACTAAGACAAAAAGGCAACCCACTGACTGGGAGAAGATCTTCACCAACCCTGCAACAGACAAAGGTCTGATCACCAAAATATATAAAGAACTCAAGAAACTAAACTTTAAAATGCTAATGAACCCAATAAAAAAATGGGGCACTGATCTGAACAGAGAATTCTCAACAGAAGAAATTCAAATGGCCAAAAGACACCTAAGGTCATGCTCAACCTCCTTAGCGATAAGGGAAATGCAAATTAAAACAACTTTGAGATACCATCTTACACCTGTCAGAATGGCTAAAATCAAAAACACCAATGATAGCCTTTGCTGGAGAGGTTGTGGAGAAAGAGGCACACTCATTCATTGCTGGTGGGAATGCAAACTTGTGCAACCACTTTGGAAATCAGTGTGGCGATTTCTCAGGAAATTTGGGATCAACCTACCCCAAGATCCAGTAATACCACTATTGGGAATATACCCAAGAGATGCCACATCAAATGACAAAAGTATCTGTTCAACTATGTTCATAGCAGCATTGTTTGTAATAGCCAAAACCTGGAAACAACCTAGATGCCCTTCAATGGAGGAATGGATGAAGAAAGTGTGGAATATATACATATTAGAGTACTACTCAGCAGTAAAAAACAATGACTTCTCGAATTTTGCGTGCAAATGGATGGAAATAGAAAACACTATCCTGAGTGAGGTATCCCAGACTCAAAAAGAGGAACATGGGATGTACTCACTCATAATCGGTTTCTAGCCATAAATAAAAGACATTAAGCATATAATGTGTGATCCTATAGAAGTTAAATAAGAAAGTGAACCCAAAGAAAATCATATAGTCATCCGCATGGAGAGGGGGTAGTAGACAAGATTGCAGGGCAAAAACTGGGAACTTGCGGGTGAGGTGGCATGGGGCAAAGGGGAAATGGGATGAGAAATATGAGAAGGGGAGGATGGGAGGAGCTCGGGGGATTGGGATGGTTGGGATATAGGAAGGATGGATACGGGAGCAGCGAAGTATATATCCTATCTAAGGGAGCCATCTTAGGGTTGGCAAGAGACTTGACTCTAGAGGGGTTCGCAGGTGTCCAGGAATATGTCCCCAGCTGGTACCTTGGGCAACTAAGGAGAGGGAACCTGAAATGACCCTATCCTATACTGATGAATATCTTGCATATCACCTTAGAACCTTCATCTGGCGATGGATCGAGGTAGAGACAGATTCTCAATTTGGAGCAACGGTCTGAGCTCTTAAGGTCCAAATGAGGAGCAGAAGGAGGGAGAACAAGAGCAAAAAATCAGGACCACGAGGGATGCACCCACCCACTGTGACAGTGGAACTGATTTATTAGGAGCCCACCAAGGCCAGCTGGTCTGGGACTGAATAAGCATGGGTTGATTCTGGACTCTCTGAGCATGGCGGTCAATGAAGACTGATGAGAAGCCAAGGACAATGGCACTAGGTTTCAATCCTAATACATGAACTGGCTTTGTGGGAGCTTAGCCTGTTTAGAAGCTCACCTTCCTGGACGTAGATAGAAGACCTTCGTCTTCCCGCAGGGCAGAGAATTTGGTCTGCTCTTCAGTATTGAGAGGGAGGGGGAATGGTGTGGGGGGAGGAGAAGAGGAGTGGGGATAGGGGGAGGGGAGTGGGGGGAGGGGGCAATATTTGGGAGGAGGGGAGGGAAATGGGAAACGGGGAGCAGGTGGAAATTTTAATTAAAAAAGAATAAAAAAATAAATAAAAGAAAAAAAAAAAATAAATTAAAAAAAAAAAAAAAAAAAAAAATATGTCAGCTGTCAAGAGCGATTTAAGTTCCGGAAGCCATGTTGGTTCCTTCAAAGTTTTATGTCTAGGCTGCAGGAGAACGGTTAAGCTGTGACTCTAAGGGGCCTTGGCCCGACGGAGCCACCCTGATGTTCAGCAAATGTTTCTGAAGGATCTTTAAACACATCTGCCTTCCAAAAGCTTGCGTGGAACTTCAGCCCTCCTCTGAATTGGTGCTTAGATTTTAGGTATTCGGTGTTGTGACTCATTTCCCATGCCAGGATGTTTCCACTCCTTAGATGACATTTCCTCTTTTTTGCAGACTGCTGGTCTTGGCAGAGGCCCACCACGTCTCTTCAGTCTCTCTGTCTTTCTGGATGAGCCCACCACTCCCAGCGCTCCATGGAAGAGCCCTGGGTTCAATCACCGGTGTAGATGAATGGCTCGTTTCTCCTTACCCACATGCAGCTTCGAGGACTCTTCTCACTACACCCGGTGCTTCGATCTCTTTATTTTCACCAGAATAAGCCTCTTCTTATCAGCACATCCAATACTCTCCAGCACTTTCGTAATTATCAGACAGATGGGGTTAGAATGTTACAAAACACCCAGCACTAAATACAGGCAACATGATGGCGACAAAATGTCGTTAGCCAGGGCTGAAATTAACAACAGCCAACGTCGCTGCTGTCTGCTGGAGGCCGGGGAAGCGGAAAGTCTATGACTTTTTTTTTTTCATTTTTGTGAAAGGTGACAGGTTGCCGAGCTGCCAAGAACTCCTTCTGCCTTTGCTCAGAATGCTCTGCCGAAGTACATTTGAGACATCAACCATCAAATTACATATAAATATGTAATCAACTGGAGTTATTTTTAGCTAGCTCAGTGGGTTTACATTGACTGAGCGGGCTGAGGCTGCGGGTTTGAACCCACGTGGCTTATTTAACGCATGAAGAAAATTCGTCACCTAGGTAGCCTGACCCTGCAATCGACCATGTCATAAATGTGTGATCTTCGGGAGATCTAGCTGTACTGTGTAGGGGGCAGTCATATCATTTCCGGTACAACCCTCCGAAGGCAGTGCAAGTACCAACCTTTGTAACAATGACCTTGGGCTCTTTCATCTCAGAACTTCAATTAGCCATTCACAAAAGAGAAGATGCCTTAGTCATATGTTTAGAACAATTTGTAATGTATTTATAAGCACAGGTTGGATCACAGTGTTCTCAAATGTAAAATACTTTTTAAAAAATCAGAAGAGGCCATTTCGCCCCCCTCATGGAGAGTATTAGAAAACTAGAGGGTGGTACCTGATTCAGCTCACTGCCTGGGGACCTGAGGACAATTATTCCTATGAAGTTTTTGCCCTGAGATTTGCCGGAGCTCAGGTCAGCTTAGCAGGAGGATGCTCCACCGCTCTCCAAGCCCAGAAGGATTCACAACCCAGCTTCTCTGCAAGAGAAAAGGGAAAACAGCCCTCATGTCCCTCTGTTTGAGGATCTGTTCCTTCATCTAAAGCTCCAAGTAATCCTGTAAAACAAACAAACAAAACAATGACAACCCACCCTGTCCCTGGCCTCCTAGCTCTGGTTTGCAGGGCTCCTTTGAGGTCTGCCCCCCACTGCTTCCCTCTCAAAAGCTTCTGAGTCAGCCTGTGAGTCACCTCACTCATTAGCCGAACTCAGAACGCCTCTCCATCCCCGATCTCTTTTGTTTCCTTGTATCTAGCAGCTTTCTTGGCAGCCCCCAAAGCCAGAGACAACCTTGAAGCTGGAGAGTGGGTTGCTCCCAGGATGGTCTGCTCCGTGAGGAGACTGGCAGACATCGAGTAGAATTAAGATGGAGATGGTGGTGTGTGCACTGTGGCCTTGGAGGGCCTTCAGGGACCAGGCTTAGCATCTGTGTCTCTGTCCGTTTATAGGACAGCATAAAGGTCCCTGAATATTGGCGCACCCCCGTTCTTTCTGTTTTAGACAGGGTGTCATGTAGTCCTTGCTGCTTCAGAACTTGCTTTATAGACCAGACTGGTCTCAAACTCACAGAGATTTGCCTGTCTCTGCCTCCCAAGTACTGAGTCAAAGGGACAGCACAACCACACTCAGCTACCTTTCTGTTCTCTTTCTAGTCTTTTCTTCCTCTCCTCCCACCCTCCCTTCCATACACACTCTCTTGGATGATATCAGGAGAAAGCTTGTGGACTGTTTGGGGGACAGACAGGAAAAGAACAATCAGCGTCCTTAGGTCATGAGACTCTTTTATCCCATCCTTTAAGGTCTGTCTTTCCATCTCAATTCTCTCGATTTTACATTCCCTGTGCTTTCCCTCTTGTGGGAGGTGGACAGGCAAGGCAGGATGAGAGATGGAGCTATCTCTGTTGATGCCTCCTGGGTCTATCAAGACGCCCAGTGAAAGGATGCTAATAAGAACTCTAAATTCACTTGTAGGAACAGCAGCACCGTGGCCCCATTATTAATTCATTAATCATAAAGCCTTTCGTAAAGCGGGGGCCATTCGACTTGGCTGAGTGTGACATTTTTCATTAAATTCAACTATTTAGTTCTGAAGGGCTCCTGAGAGACCACCCACACTTTCCATCCTACCGGTGGTGACAAAGCACCTGCAGGGAGGATGGAGCCTCTTTGTCTGCCCTGTGCCTGCATCACCTCGGAGGCTGGCTGAGATGCAGATTCTACTTCAGCAGCCCGGACGGAAGGCTGTTTTCTGCACATCTGTAAGTTCCCTGGAGGTTCTGCTAGCTCAGGGACCACATGTGGAGCGGCAAGGCTCCAGGGTCTCTGGAGAAAAGGGGTAAAAGACTTCCTCCGTCTCCAGGAAACAACCTGCAGCTTAGGGACACGGCTCTCTGCATTCCTCCGCCTCAGCTGATGACATTTGTCTGCAAAGCCCAGACAGTACTGGACTGGTTCCTCCAGACACCTCCGTCTCTTTGCTAACCTCACTCCAGTGGAGGGTTCCTTAACATTGCAAGATTTAGGTTTGGTATTAGTACAGGAAAAGGGCCTCATGGGTTTTCAGCCCTGACTGTGAGGTCTCATCCAGCTCAAATTACCAGGAGGCTTAGAACTCATATTTAGGGAGAACCTGAAACCCATAACCTGCTTCTTTGATTGCTACAGGGATCCCCACTTATTTGATAGGTCAATCTTTTGCTGATTTTTTTACTGGGACTTTTGCCTTTTAATTATTGACTTAGGATAGCTCTTTGTTACAATAATAAAAGGAATGAAGTCTCTCTCTCTCTCTATATATATATATACATACATACATATACATGTATACATATAATTAAATTTGGAGTTTGTGTTCATTTTCTTGTTAATTTAGTCAGGCATGGTGACACACATCCATCCATAGCTGCAGCATTCATGAAGCTGAGGCAGGAGAATGATGTGCAATGTGAGGCTAGCCTGGGCTATACAATGATTCCTAGGCCTGCCTGGACTACAGAGTGAGCCCCTGTCTCAAAACCAGTTTCTTCTCCTCGCCAATCTGAGCAAGACTCCACTACAGTAGCGTTCCATCTCTGTAAACGGAAGTATTGAAGAGAATAACGCATCTCGGGGAACTGCTGAGCACGAAGAGAAGGTACACGCGGGATATGAGCAAATACAAACACTCGCCATGCTTAGTTCACTGTCGGAGCTGAAATGAATCCAATAGCTTTCTCGAGTCTCGTGTGTGGGGCTTCGGTGACCGATGTTGACAAATTCCAGTTTTGTTTTGTTCTGTGTTTAGTTTGGTTTGGGTTAAACAAACATTTGTTAGGCCCTTGCAAGGACTGTCTGTAGCGTCCTCAGTTCTGGTTGTTCTGAGAACCAGAAGGGAAAGTTAGAGGCTGTCCATTAAGAGCGTTCTCTGTGTATCCGAGCACATGAGTTGCGCCAGCCTTTGGCCTCCTCCCCCACTGCTCAGTAAGCCATCAGCAGGTTCTCCCACCCCTAGCCATCTAAGGATGGCATCTGACATCTCCGTAGCATCAAGGTGAGATGGCTGGGTGTCTCCTTGTCCTCTTCGCTTGTTCCCATCTCTATTGGGAAGCGAGGCTGGTTAGAGTTCACACATACGAAACTCCCTTTTCAGTACTGGAGATTGAACCTGGGGCCTCGTGCCTGTTAGGTAAACTCTCTACCACTGACCACATCTCCAGACCTCTCTTTCACTTTTTTTTTTTTGTGTGTGTATATCTATGTATGTGCATATGAACATGTAGGTGTGGGTACGTGTGCATGCATGAGAAGGGCAGAGGTAACGGTATCTTCTTCTCTCGCTCCCAACCTAATTCTTTCCCTGAATCTGGAGCTCACCAATTTGACTAGACTGTCCAGCCAGCAAAAGCCAGGGATCCCCCCTGTCTCAGCAACCCCAGTGTTGGAGTTATAGGCACACATCTCTGAACCTGCTTTTTCTGTTGGTGTTAGGGAACTTAATTCAGATTCTCCTGTTAAGGAGGCATCACTAGCCATGGAGCCATAGTCACCCTTTTTACTCTTTATTTTAAACAGTTTCATTAAGTTTCGAAAGTTGCTTTCAGCCCACTTTATAGCCAAGGCTGATTTTGAACTTGCTTCAGCCTCCCAAGTAGCTGAGATTACAGGCTTGGCTCTGTTTTATAGTATAAGTTATGTGCACAGTTGTATTGTCATTTAGATTGACCAGTTTTTGCTTCAGCTTCCCTAGAAATTTTGTACCACTCCCCCATCTAGGTGTTTAATGCATTTATGTTATCCTCACTACAGTCAGGGATGGGACTGGGGGCTGGAGAATATATAATTGGCTTTAATGGTAAAATGAAAATATGTGAAGATAATTTTTTTTTTGCCTCTGATGGATTCGGAGGTTTTGATAGAGTCAAAGACAGAAACATCTAATGGCAAAATTGATCAACTATCCAGGTAGAGAATGCACCCCCGCCTTACTGTACCCCTGTTATCCTTTCTGCACACAAATCTGCCTTATAGTCCTGCCACTGAGTGAATGTAAAATGAACAAGTCAATATTATCGAATCCCGTGCATTTGCCAAACACTGTGCTAAGTGCCTTCACATACATTTTCTCATTTAATGGCTCCTTTGCTTACTTACTGCAATGGAGAAAGTGGAACTGGGCCTTTGGTTGCTCCTCCCCTTCTCTGTCTGCGCTAGCCTTCCGCTCACACTGAAACAAAATCCATTCTTTCTGCATCTCATCCAGATCTACGGCCAAAAGTTGGTTTCTCATTTCTAGAAGATGAAAGATGTGTTGATTTAGGAGAAAGATGGGGGCTGAAGGCAACCTGCTGCCTCACGCCACATCGTGTGGTGGGCACCTCCCTCTGGCTCCTTTCCTAGACCAGCCGTCATACTCTGGGGGACCAGGGTCCTCATCCATTCTCCCCTCCCTTTGATTGATATGACATATGTTACTTCCCACTGTCACTAACCCCAAGCCTCCCCTGATGAAACAAAATAAGACAAGACAAAACAACCCTGTCTCCTGGAGACAATGGACAGGTCTTGAGACGTCTGGCTGTTTTCTCCTCTCACTGTGATTCTGATCTTGAATTCCCCTAGGAAAGCGTTGCCTGGGTGAAGTTGTACCACCAGCAAGAAAGGAATCTTCCGGGACTCCAGGAGAAAGCCTGCCTCCTTATCTCAGCTCTTAGGAATGGCTCTCCAGCTGCTGATGTAGCCATTTGGGCCCCAGCCCTAAGGTTGCCTAAGGTTGCTGCAGGCCTCCCAGGTGTCTTACAAAAAAGGAGGCAACCAGTGGTAGCCAGAGCCGAGCAGAGGCAGTGACTCATTTACGGACGCATCCCAATATCCAGTGGCCAGCAGCCTGTGCTGCAATGCTGTGGTATGTGACTGAGTTACAGCTGGCCTAGGCTGGTGGAGTAGAGGTACTGAGCCATCAACAGGGTCTGTTTACCATCAGCGTGGGGGTGACATTGTTATTTCAGAGGCTTCTGCTCTTCTTCCCTTTGTGCAGCAGACATCTGAGTAACCGTGGTGGGCACTGAGCTGGAGGTGGGCACACAGCTTGCCCTCCACCGCAGAAAGATGAGTAGAAGAATGTGGGAAAGACACTTAAAACTTAAAGAAACTCACAACTATAGGATTGAGAGCATAGCCTCCAAAATGTGTGAGAAGTCCTACAAAAGGGTGGTATGATGGGTACCTTGAACAACCTGACACAATGCACAGCCAGCTGGGAATGGAGTCTTGATGAGGGATTTCCTAGGTCAGTGCAGTGGTTTGAATGGGGATATCCCCCCATAGGCTCAGATGTTTGGACGCTTGGTCCCCACTTGGTGGTGCTGTTTGGGAGGTTTAGGAGATGTGGATTCTATGTCCTGAAGGTAGGCTTTGAGAGCATAATTTACTCTTGTCATTTCCAGGTCCTTCTCTCGGCTTGCCGCTTGCCGATTGAGATGGGAGCTGTTCCTGCCGCCATGTCTGCCACCTGTTGCCAAGATTCCCTGCCACGATGGTCCCTTATCCCTCTGGAGCCATAAGCCAGTAAAATCTTCTATAAGTCACCTTGATCATGGTGGGTTTTTTAACTTTTAAAAACTAATTTATCTCTATTTTATGTGTATTGTTGTTTTGCCTGCATGTATGTCTGTGAGGGTGTGAGATCCCCTGAAACTGGAGTTACAGACATGCCATGTGGGTTCTGGAATTGAATCCAGGTCATCTGGAAGAGCAGCCAGTGCTCTTAACCACTGAACCATTCCTCCAGCCCCAATCATGGTCTTTTAATCATGGCAACAGAGAAGTAACTAATACAATCAGGTTGGCCAATTGGGGAGAAGGAGAGAGGATGTGTCTGGGAGGTGAGTCAGGTTAATCAATAACAGTGTGATCTTGCTTGTCTGGTATAGGGTCTGAAGTCTATCTGAGGGAACTGGGAGCCACTAACTGTCCTAAGATGAGGGAAGGACACTAAAATATGTTTGTTCTCTTAGCTCAGGATAGGGGTGGAGGTATGTGTTTGTGTATGTGTGTGTGCATACTCTATGGACTGAGCCTATCACATGTACCATACAACTTCATTCCCACCCCTATATCTTGCTTTCAGTCCAACAAAGTTTATACAGATGTTTATTGGGAAAAGTATGAATTATTATTTTTATTTCCCATTAATAATATTTTGGGGTTTTTTTATTTAATAAATTTTTAAAAGAAATGAATACTTCGAAAAATAGGCTTCATCCTGTCTCTAACTTTCCTACCAGACTTAAACAGAATCCTAAAGGAAATCATAAGCTAATTTAAAGTTAGGACCCAGTTCAATTTTATTTCTATAATACCTAACATACAGTGTCCAGTTCATAGTTCACAGAGTACTCAAGCTGAGTCTTTTTTTGCATAGAATTTATATGGGAATTAACATACACAGGAGAAAAAAACTATGGTAATAATCAAATTCTGACATTTCGGTTCCAATATCTTATTTTTAACTGATTTTAATTGGCATGTAATAATTGCTTATATCTACGGGGTAGAGAGCAATGATTCAATCCATATATGCAATCGCATTGATCAGATCAGCAGGATTGGCCTTTCCATCTTATTGGACATCTGTCACGTCCTGTGTTCAGACCCTGCAAACGCCTGTCTTCCAGCTCTTGATAGTGGAGTAATATTCTGTAGCCGATAGTCACCCCATTGTGCTCATTTCTTTCATTTGCGCAGTATTGAGTCTTCCTCTGTCCCACATCTCCTACCCTGCGAAGCCTCTTTTTATGACACGTTATTGGGTTATGTTTTTAGAACGCAATTGTAAGATGAAGACTGAATGTACCGGAGTTCTAGGGCCAGTGTGGAGAACTTTGTAGCCCAGAGACAAGGAAATGATACAGACCCAAGCTACACCAGAGGCAATAGGAATGCAGACGGGAGGGTCCCAGAGGTATAAAACTGTTGTTCCAGGTGGGGCGGCAGGCATTCTAATGGCTCTAGACTTTGGTGGGTGGAGGCAACAGTAAAAAAAGAAGACCCGTTGGGAGGCTCCTGGGGCAGAAACGCTTTCAGTGCCTTGAGGACCGCGTGGATGTCAGTGGAGCTGGGGACTTTCCCCGTGCAATGCAAAGGAGGCTTCATGAGAGGCCAGACCCTGGAGGCTAAAAAGGATGGGGCTCCTAACACCTGCCTGGTTGCTAAGATTGAGTCTTTGTGGAACCCAGGCTGCAAATGAGAGGTCTTCGGTACCTGCAGCCAAGCAGGGCCTGATGAGCTGTTTCCATGGAGACACAGTGCTGTGTGCAGGCGTAGGCGGGTTGATCCATTCCAGAGCCTTGGGTCACAAGGCTCTAGCAGGCTAACAGGAAAAAGGCTTGATCGATCAGGAAAGGATGTTCAAAACTATTGGCAGCTAATTGAGGCTGTGTTGTCATAATTCTAGATTAAGGCTAACAAATCAGGATCCTGCTAGCTGCCACTTAGCGAGAGCACAAGGAAGCAGACACCGATTCAGTTCAGGCTAACTCCAAATGCGCAGACACCCATCCTAGGCCATTCTGTATCCTTGAGTTCTTAAGTAGCTACATCTCCCTTCCAACCGTCTGAGACACAGGCAGCAACCGGGGGACTTAATCTCCTTTTATGACAAAAAATATTCAGGAAGCCTAAGCCTGACTCTTGAAAAAAAACAAAAACAAACAAAAAAAAACCTCAGATTCTGGCAAAGCTCCAAGCTGGATGTTGGGAAGCATTTTGAGAACTACTGTGCAGAGAGCCAGCCGCTCACAGCGCTCAGAAGATGGAGGCCAGGTGATTAGCGATTCAAACCCTGCTGCAGCAATGTGAAACTGTATCTCAAAACAAAAACTAGCAAAAAGAAAGCCGGCAGCAATGAAGCCCCAAGTATGTAGCGTGTATGCATGTATGTCATAAAATGGCCATAACATGCGGTTTACCATTGGACATTTTGTACAATTCAATGGCATAAAGTACATGCATGATCTTGGACTGGAGATGTAGGTCATTGGTACAGCATGTGCTTAGAATACACTCGCCGTGGGTTCCAAGTAGCACTTTCTTTTTTTTGAAGTATGCTTACAATCTTCTGCATCCATTATCACTATCCACTTCCAAATTTACACTTTGCTCTAGTTAATTTTGTATTGCTGTATGTAACAAAATACCAGAGGCAGGATACTCTGTAAAGAAGAAAGGTTTATTTATCAGGAGGAGTCTCGGGATTCAAGAGCATGATGCTGGCATCTGCATGGTCTGTGGAGGACCTCGTGGTAGATAGTTTCACAAGGGTGGGTATGCGTGTGGAGGAGGTCACACGGCAAGATGGGATTCATTAGACCAGCATCAACCTGCTTGTATGGACAGAGTCTACACATCCTGATTGGTTTACACCAGGCCCTACTACCTCGTCTCCACCACACTGGGGACCTAGGCTCCAGTCTGAGTGACCTTCTGGGGGACAAACTTTATAGCATGCCTTAAAGATGTTAAACACTGTGGTCATGCTGTGGCGTTTCTACCGGCAGAGTGATAGTTAGGGCGATGACTAATCTCAGTTGTCATCTTGGTGGAACTTAAAATCACCAAGGCATATCTTGACCAACTTTACTGAGAGGGGCAGACCCACCGTAAAGGTGGGTGATGCCATTTCACAGGCTGGGATTATTGGAGACTGAGCAAAAAAGAGTAAGCAAACTGAACCCAAGCACCCGTCTCCCTCAGTGTTTGATAATGTGTCCAGCCACCTCAAGCACCTGCTGCCATGCCTTGCCATCATCCTGGACTGTATCCTTTGGAACTGTAAGCAAAAATAAACTCTTCCTTTCTCCCTCCCTCCCTCCCTCCTTCCCTCTCTCTCTTCCTCCCTCCCTCCCTCCCTCTCTCTGTCCCTCCCTCCTTTCTTCCTTCTCTCTCTCCCTCCTTCCTTCTCTCCCTCCCTCTCTCTCTCCCTCCCTCCTTCTCTCTCTCCCTCCCTCTCTCTCTTCCTCCCTCCCTCCCTCCCTCCCTCTCTCTCTTCCTCCCTCCCTCCCTCCCTCCCTCTCTCCCTCCCTCCCGTTGCTTTTGTCAGGTGCTTGGCCAGGGTAATGAGGTGACTAATGCGTTAACCAGAGAAAAAACCGGGTAAAGCCTGTTTTGGTCAGTTGCCATCATTGTAGACATGAGGGATGGTGGCATAAAGGTCCTCATGGCGTGGGTGAACTTGTTAAACCTGCTCTCTGGAAGGGGATTGATTTTAACTTCTTGATCCGATAGAACTGACTCTTCTTGATCTGCAATTATTCGAATGGCCGAGCAGTACTAAGAATTTATGTCAGGGCCGGGGCCTTTACAGAGATCTTGTTAGAGGAAAACCTTGTTCCCAAATTAGTGGGACATAGTGTGGGAGGAACTATTTAGGAACCAGCTTCAATTTAAGTGAGAAAAAAGTTAGTGCTTGAGAGAGATGAGACATTATTTTTATAATATTTTTAATTTATTCTTTGAGAATTTCATACAGGTATATGATGCATTTTGAGCATAGCTATCCCATACCCCCCTCCATATCCCCTTGGGACTCCCCAACAAGTCCCTCTTTTCTTTCTTTCTTTTTCTTTTCTTTTTTTTTTTTTCAAGACAGGTTTCTCTATGTAACAGCTCTGGCTGTGTCCTGGAACTTGCTCTGTAGACCAGGCAGGCCTCAAACTCACAGAGATCCACCTGCCTCTACCTCCCAAATGCTTGGTTTAAAGGTGTGCACCACTACTGTGCAGCTCTTATTTTCTTAATAACCCATTGAGGTCAAAAATAGAAGACTGTACATGTCATCTTAGGGAAAAAATTGACAGTAGCATTAAGTAATTTATTTTTACCAGTTCAATTTGGCTACTTTTCAATGTATATATATTACAAAAATTTTACTCTACATAATAAATATTTGTAATTATTCATTTAAACACTAAATGTATTTTATCATAATTTTTGATAATATCATAGATGAGTGTTGAGTCTGTGTTGTTTCCACCCCTCCCTCTCTCACCTCCAATGCCTTCCATGCCCCCACTCCCTTCCAAATTCATGACCTATTCTTCTTTATCACTGTTACATAGGTTTATGCACACACATATATATGTAGCTCTGTATATGTATATATATATATATATATTGCATATACACAATGTACAGACACACATATATGAAGCTTACCGAACCCATTTGGTGTTGCTCATATATACATATGTTTAACACCAACCACTTGAGATTGGATAACCTATCAGGTGATGGGATGAGACATTGTTTTGATGTAGAACAGTAGATGCCACTAGATAATCAGAACGTAGGATTTGAAATTTCCTAATCTTCTTTCATAATTAGAACTTCACAACTTTGTGACTTGGCTTATGTCTCCAACCGCAGGTCAATGTGTTTAGAATATTGTCTTATTTACTCTTCCTGTTGCCGTGATAAAGGACCCTGGCAAGAGCCACTTAAGAGAAAGGGGGCTTATTTTGGCTCAGTGTTCAAGGGTACAGTCCATCGTGGCGGGGAGTCAGAGCAGCAGAAGCCCAACGCAGCTGGATATAGCGTATTAACAATTAGAAGCAGACGTTGCGGATGCATGTACTCAGCTCTGTTTCCTCCTTCCATTCATCCCAGGACCCAGCCCAGGGCACAGTACCATCCACAGTGGTCAGGTGTCCCCAGCTCACTTAGTCTAGTCAACAGTGTCCCCCAGCGGCATGCCCAGAGGTCATGTTCCAGGGGATTCTGAACCCCAATGAGCTGACAGTTGTACTAACAGTCGCTGTCATCTGGGCTCAGTCTCTAGCTCTAAGGTCAGTGGGCCCCAAAGTTCAAAGCAGCCACCGCAAGGATACATGCTCAGAACAAAGGAGGGAGAAGGAGCAGGGTTGATCTACTGTAAATCCAATCTACTCTCATACCATGTTTTGGGAAACTTAGCGAGAAATGCTTTAGTAAACCATTCCTGGGAACTCGACTCAGAGGAGCCAGGCTGCTTTCTGTGTCATCACTCCAAACACCAGGGAGAAATCTAGGGATTTGTAGGTCTTCTGCTTTGTTTTGGCCACTGTATTCTGTGCAGTTCTCAGAGCATGGCCATAACGTTTTCATTTGGTCCGGGATGATCAAGCAGTTCTTTATCTCCACATTCACCTCCATTTATCAGAGCCTGAACCCCGGAGGGAAGCTCAGAAAAACATTATTTGCAGTCAAGACAGTGTTTATAGTCATTAAGATCCTATTAGAAGGCGATTTCCAGAATGGCGCTGGGAAGAGCCCTACGGTCCCCTGTCAACAAAACATTCATATTGTAAAAACAATCATTCAAAGTCTCCAGAAAGCTTCCTAAGGGTATACAGCAAATACTCGTTTATTTAAGAAAATCTACTAATCTCAATAAGAGAGAGTACTTATGGCATCTAAACCATGCTCCCTCCTACTCCGTCTAACCTAGGTTGTTGTGACAGAAGCTCCAGCCTGCCCAGGAAGGCAGGGCTCTTGTCAGTCAAGGCCAACAATGTCTCCTTGCCACATCTATGTTGTAGGTGTTAAATTCCACCTCATCCCCCCAAAAGTGCAGCCCGAAGGTGGAGGACTTCATTCCCGTCCAAGCCTCCATTTAGATATGGCAGACACATAAAAGTGGGGACCAATTGCAACCACGCTATTTGGCGTGTGACGCAGTCTCCACAAAGGAAAATGAAAACCCAAACCAGAGGTCACTGCCCCCACTCAGGGCTCTTTCTGTAAAGCAGAGTCGTCAGGCCAAGCCAAGTGCCCATATTCAAGAGGAGAGTCCTAGAGACTCTGTGGAAGGAAAGAGGCCAGCTGTAAGAACAGAGAGTGCTGATGAGGAGAGGCTGTGTTTGGAAGAGGGCGTGGCAAAGTCCACACAGTTAAGAACAATTGAGACTTGGGTACTAAGCACTGAAGAGGAAGCTGTTGGCTCCGCGAGAGAACTAGATAAGCTTTAGGTTGGTTGGTTTGCTAGAGAATATTAGGGAGAGAAAGAGCCAAGGAGAGCCTTCAGGGCTTAGGATAAATCTTGAAGACTGACCTCAAAAGCTACCGCGAAGAGGCTGCTGTGTAATTGGATCAGTGTGGAGAAATCTATGACCCAGAGCATGGGGGAGGGGGGGACGACGACAGTGCAATTAGATGGCAAGGAGTAGAGCCTAAAACCTAGGGATCTTATCACTAGAGGCTGAAAACTTGAAGGAGAGGGAGGGAGGGACAGACAGACACAGTCAGGTTTCCTGGAGTGACTGTGTGTTCTAAAAGTGACACTGGACACGTGCTCCATTTCACACGTCCATGTGAGCAACGTCAAATGGGAAAAGGACTTCTCACCAAAAGAATTCAGGCAGTCCACCAAGTAGATGGGTAATAATAAGCTTTACAATAAGAGAATCAGCAATCAGCATTGTTATAAAATACTATTAAAAACATCCTGTTTGCAGCAAGAAAAACAACGTGTAATGTATGTCTCCTATACAGGGAGGTAAACAGGCTTCAGTGGGAACTGCTTAGGAGATGGCCTGGATGTTGGACTTAAAGGCTTCAAGGCAGATAGTGTATGTTCAGAGAACAAAGGAAATCGCTCTCACAGAGGAAAGGGGGTGTGTGGGGACATGTCTTACTAGATAGGGGTTGACGGTCTAAAAGCAGAGATGGAAATGACTTTTAAAAAAGCAGTGGGAATTCTAGAGTTGAAAAGTACAGGAACTGAAATAAAAACGTTCACTCCAAGTGATCAGTGGTAGATTCGTCCTAGAAGAAGAATCAGCAAATTTTTGTTTTGTTTTTTGAAACTGGGTCTCACTATGTAGTTTTGGCTGAAACTCCCTCTGTAGACCAGGCTGGCCTTGAACTCAGAGACTTCTCTGCCTCCTGAGTGCTGGGATTAATGGTATGTACCCAACAATTCAGCGGATTTGAAGATAGAGATTTTTTGATGTCAAGATCAGAGGGAAAGAATGAAGAAATATGGAAAAGAGTCTCAGACGAATGTGGAATTACTTAGGAAACAGAATGCCCGGATGGAGTATGCGATCTCGTTCTGGTGTCACGGAATCACAACAATGTTTGGATGGGAGGGGAAAACAGGAATTAGAATTACTCTTCGTGGGTAGAGTTATTGTCTGGAAATACTGGGGATGGTTGCACAATTTTGTCAGTGTGCTTAATGCCACTGAACTGTATGAATAAAATGGGAAACTACATTATGTACAATTTACCAAATTTAATTAATTTTTTTTTTTTTTTTGGTTTTTCAAGACAGGCTTTCTCTGTAGCTTTGGAGTCTGTCCTGGAACTTGCTTTATAAACCAGGCTGGTCTTGAACTCACAGAGATCCACCTACTTCTACCTCCTGAGTGCTGGGATTTTAAATTGTTTTACCACATTTTTAAAAAAAAATTGTGGTAAATTGTAGTGAATATATCAACATATGCATACTGGGGGAAAGGATTTAGTGAGATAATGGGCAAAACCCCTGAAACTTTTATGAAATATATCCATCTAGTCATCTAAGAACAGCTTCTACGCCTAGATACACTAAAGTTAAAAATATAGACAGAGGAGGAAAAGAATTGTGGCAGCAACTTGATCAAGCAAGAGCAAAGGCAAAACAAACAGGTTAAGGATGTGCCGCAGTGAAAGAGCATTTACTTAGCATGGGTGAGGTCCACACCACAAACAAACAACCACAAGAAAAACACAGGCAAAACATGTACAAAAGAACCCAAATAAGATAAACAGCTGACTTCTCCACATAAACAGTAGTTGCCAGGAGACAGTGGGAGATATTTTCACAATACCGAAAGAGACAAAATGGGCACCAACTAAGAATCTTCTCTCTAGTAGAACAGCCGCTCAGAACTGAAGCGGAGGAGGAGGGCTTCAGGCAGAGCTGTGAGGATAAAGGTGGAGGACAAGGTCAAGCAGCCTTAGCAGATGCCTTGGTGAGCAAGACTGCTGCCCCTTCCTTGCCAGTCAGTGATCCACTGCAGTGTCCAGCCTTTTGACTCTGTGACATGACATTGCCATCTATAAATGTGTCGGGCTGCCTTCATAGCTATCCAGGGACGCATGAGGACATGCTTGCGCTAGAGGAATCTGCACATTTCAAGATTTCAAGTAGGATTTTCAACCCAGAAAGAAATTGTGTAATTATTAAAGCGAGTTGTGCTTTATATCAAAGTTACAGCAGTTTGTCTAAATGAAATGCTTTGCAGATTTTATCAGCGTGGGACGGAGAAAAGCCATCGGTTACAATTCCCAGAGACGTACTCTAACGGCGCTATGTGTGGTGAGTTTTTCCTCTCCTTCCCTTCTGTTCTGAGATCGCAGCTAGCCAGGATACAGTACAGCTCTGTCCATGAACGAGCCTAAGGATGGATGTGAACTGCATGACCACCTGGAAGAGACGTGACCTAGTGACTTGCTTGTGGCATGTTGACTCTTAAAAGGAAAATGAATTGATCTGCAGGATGCCTTGGATGAAACAGTCGTGATCCCTCTCTGTTAGTTCCCAGAAATGCAACTGTCTGATCTTTCAATAGGATAGGCTTGCTCAACCCTTGAAGGAAGCTGGGGGTAGATAAGGAGCTCGTAGTTCCAGCTAAGGGCAGCAACTCTTCTTACAGACTCAGGACCCAGGCTAATGCTCCGTCTACTCTTTAACTTCCCTCTTTGGCTTTTAAACGGATGTAAATGTTGTGTAGAACTTACATCAGGATGCTCACAAGAGAGGACTCTGTCCTTCACCCCTTTCTCCATGCACGGTCCTAGTGTAGTTAGAGACAGAATCACAACACGAACACACAGTATCTATCATGGAGATCAAATGATTGCAAAGCGTTTGCAATATAGTCTTTATTTTTCTCTTTTCGGAAGGAAGATAAGCTTATTCATTGTTTAAATAAGATTTATAGGTCATCTGAACATTTCAACATTCACCTCTGAAGAATAAGCACATTTTTGTGAAGGACACACAGTTCCACTATCATGCCTCAGAAAAGCCACATAATTTTTAACATTATTAATCATTTATCTACATTTTGAATTTCCTTGCTTGTTTCCTGAAATATTGCTTCAAAACTGTGGTAAACTGTACACACTGTAACGCTTTCTATCTTAACCATACAATTTAGTGACACTAAACATATTGACAACATTGTGCAACCCTCACCACTATTTCCAAACAATGACTCTATCCGTGAAGAGTAATTCCTGTTTTTCCCTCCCCCTCCAAACATCTTGTGATTCTGTTTAATTCAAACAAGAACTCATACTTCATTCAGGCATCCTATTTATGAAGATTCTTTCTGTCTCGTGTTGCCTCCTCGCTCCATAGCCACATGCATTGCATTCTCATGATGTCAGCCTCTGTTGACTCCCATCTGATTGTTGCATGGAATATCCTGTGTTCTCTATTATCTGATTGCTTCTTTATGCTGTTATTTAACATGTTCTTCTCTGCGTTTCTTGTAAACTGGAGGTTAGATAGATCCGAAGTCTTGGTATGAATCAGGCATACACTTGGGTAAAGTCCTCATGGATAAATCTGTGTGTTTGCTACATCATTTTAGGTCAGACGTAATGTCTGGTTGTCCCATAATTGATGAGGTTAATATGGAGTCAGGGGTTAAAGGGACAGTCTCCTATTAAATAAGTTTTGAAAGATGAGAATTGATTATTGAACTTTTAGAAAAAATTACCCTTGTGTTAAAGAATCATGTCAAGTTGCCTGGCACATAGGGCATAGTCTTCATCTTAGAGAGCGTAGATGGAGAAGCTGGATGTGGAAATATGCATCTGAAGTCTCAGCATTTGAGATGTGGAAGTAGGAGGATTGGGAGTCCAAGGAAACAGCCCCAGCTATGAAAGAACCTGACCTGTCTAAAAACAAACAAACAGTCACAGAAGGCAGAGAAGGGGAAGATAAAAACTTGGAGACTGAGACAGAAATATATACATATGAACATATCTATATGGAAGGAGAGAGGGAGAGACACAGAGACACAGAGATATAGAGAGACTAGCCTCTTTATGGTGTGGATACCGTCCTGAAACTCTAGTTTATCCCAATGGGTAGCTTGCTAATCAGCACAGAATAGGAAATATGAGGTCTGAAAGAGACTATGTGTTCTTTGGGCCCCAGAAGGGTCTTCAAACCTGGTCATTAACCAGAATTTAGCCATAGACAATTTTTTTCTGACTTTTATCTAATGACGGAACACTTTGGAAACTCAGATATTAGAGAATTGTTTTTACAATGTTCTAAAATAAGTGGTGTGTGTGTGTCCATCTTGACAAATCACTTTATGTCCCAAAGTTTAAAAATTAAGGAATAACATTTATTTGGAAAGCAAGATCTTTAGTTGTTTGCTGTGTACCACCCATTTTAGAATGGGGGAGAGTCTATCCCTCTTGTTCTTATCTTTTGACTTTCGGCTGCTGCAAACTGAAGAGCCAACTCAGTGAAGACTCACAAAATTAAGTTAAAGAACTTCATTGTTATTTTTAAACTAAGAATTTGAACCTCTAAAAAAAAGTTAATTTTAATCTCCAAATAAATACTTTGTTTTAGAGCAGTTAAATCCTTGTGTCAGCTAGTCTCTGCCCAAGGTTGCCCTGGATTTCTGGGTCCCCAGAGAGCTTTTTGGTTTCTGTTGTCTATCTGTTTTTATATTCATTTTTGTTTCAATTATGTTGTTTTTCATCTAGGAAGTTGTTGTGAATCCTCTGCACAGAGAAACAGAGTTCAACCTTAGGATGATGTTAGGCTTGTGTTTTTTATTTTGCAGCTAGAATTAAGTCATATACCGTCTTTCCTTTTCTAAACTCTGCCCGCTTCCTTTGCTTGCTCCTTTTCTTTTTCTTCCTCCTGTCCTTCTCCCTTTCCATTGGTAGGTAGCGTGGGCTGGCATGCTTCTCTGAGCCTCCCTATTCCCACTAGCAACTCTGTTTTGTAGAAGGATCCTTCTGCTTCACATCAGCCTGTGGTTATGACACTCAGTGGAATCAAAGGAATGGAAGAATCCCAGGGGAGGACAGGCTGTGCCTGGGTCTAGGTGCTGAACTCCCTGCTGGCCAACTTCCATCCATTTGGAACTGCCAGCTGCAGTTTCTAGGCCAGGTTCTCCAGACTCTCAGAGTTCTATAAGGATTATATCAGAAGTGGTTTAACTATATCCAGTACTTTAAAATGCCTGGGAAATTTTATGTATTACCCACACCAAAGCCTGAAGAGATTGACTAGAATAGTGAAGACTGTCGTCCTTTGGTGGGGAGGGGTAGGTGCAAGTCTGGAAGTTGTGGGGAGAACACATTAGGTAAAAACCATAGCCCATGGGAAGAAACCTTGTTGTGTCATATGATGGGAAGAGAGTATACAGGGCTAGGATTGGTACCACAGGCCTACACCAGCACCAGGAAGGCTGAATTGGGAGGACCTTGAGTTCAAGGCTAGATTGAAGCTATTTAGTGAGACCCTGTTCTGAAATAAACAAATAGGGTAGAGGTTGTAGCTCAGTTAGTAGAGCACATGCCTCGAGAAGCCCTGGGTTCTGTTGCCAACAGTGCATACTTGGCCTAGTGGCACATGCTGGTAATTGCAACACTTGAAAGCTGGCAGCAGGAGTATTAGAAGCTCAAGTTCATCCTTAGCTACACAGCAAGTTCAAGGCTACCCCGAGTGGCATGACACTGCCTCAAAAAAAGAAAAAGAAAATCACCACTGTTGTCAGAAGTCACTTGTTTTTTCCCAGTCACCCAGACCCAAAATAATCAAACAGAAACAATATTATTTTGTAATACTGTTTTGCCAATAGCTTAAGCATATTGCTAGCTAGCTTTTGTATCTTAAATTAACCCATTTCTATTAATCTGTGTATTGTCATGAGGATGTAGCCTACTGGTAAGGTTCCGTCCATCAGGCGTCTGTCTAGTGGTGGCTCCATGGCTTCTCTTTGACTCTGCCTACTCTCTCTATATATCTCTGATCAGATTTCCTACCTGGATTTACTCTGTTAAGCCATTGGCTGAAAGCAGCTTCTTTATTAACCAATGGCAATAAAGCATTTTCACAGCATAGATCACCTCCCACATCATCTCCCCTTTTCTGTCTAAATAAAAAGGAAGGTTTTAACTTTAGCATAATAAAATTAGATATAAAAAACAGTTATTAAGCAAGAATTATAGTTACAATATTTATGTCTACTTTATCCTTTATCATAAATAATGAAAAATATAACTATCTATTCTTCAACTCTATCAAAGAACCTAGAAGGATATATTACCTAAGTAAACGAGAAGTACATTGTAAGCAACTTATAAAACTCTATTTGATAGAGACATCTTGCTGCCTGTACAGTCACCCAAAGTTATTCTGTAGCATCTTCAGCCTACAAGTCCATAATATCTGGCAGACTTTTCCATGAAGCAGGAAATTTGAAGATCTCTTATGCCATGTACTGGCAAAGTTCATCAGTTGCTTTCTTCTGTGTTCTGGAAAATGTCTGGCAGGCTCTTTCATGAAGCAGGAACCCTGAAGGACTGTCTTACCTTTAGGCAAGTTCAGCAGTCATTTTTCTGTGGGTCCTGCATCAGTTCATACAGCATAACATCAAACAGTCCAGGTAAGAGCAGTTTCTTGCTCAAATGGCAGCAAACTCCATAAGGAGCCTCTTCAATGCCCATTATGCTCTTGAAGTAATTGGTACTTCTAGGAGCAGATGTGTCTCATTGTCACGAAAAGTCCTAAGTTTTTAAAACATTTTAAATGCCATATTCTGAAATCTTTGAAAGGTTTGAAGACTACCTATCTCTCTGAAATATATCTCTGTACATCTAGAAAACCTAGCTAACATGACTATAAGCTTGACTATTATAGATGACTATCTATTAACCTATATTTCTTAATTATACATTACATTTTTAAATGAGCTACACAAACACAATACCTTAAATCACGAGCAGAAATATACATATAACAAAATTGACCTTAAATTTATATCAATAAACCAAGATCCATACCAATGCAAATCTCTATAGCATATCTCCCTTAAAATGTAAGCAAGCAGTTAGAAGCAATATTTGAGGAATTTGGGCATAGTTCTTTTCAAACTGCTTCCTGCTTTTTGTTGGACAAAGTAATTTTGGGGGGTGTTCATGGTGAACTTTTGGGGATCTTGATCTGTCAAACCACATTATTCTGGAAGGAATCCACAGGTTCTCATCTTCTGTAGAAACAAAAGAAGAACTTCTTTTCCAAAGCAACATATCCTTAGACCCAAATTTTGAAGTCAAGATACCTTTAAAATATATATGTTGGTTTAGTTTAGCAGCCTATACAATGAAATGTCTCTCTGTACTTAGCTCATTCACAGTCAAAAAAATTAAAAAAAAAATAATATACATAATCTACACTCTCTATGTATACTCCATTTTTGCGTGGCTTATTTTTCTTTACTCCTTTTAACTATGACTGTCTTTACTCTGTCTCTTAAAGACTTTGTTTTATTTTTTAGAACCATTTACTTTTTTAAATAAATATTTCTTCTCTCTCCCAAGCCTATGTACATTTATCCAACACTGTGACCCATTTAGAGTTTTTTTTTCCATCTTAATTTGTCTTTATTGTATATCTGTGATAATTTTCTGACCAGAAGCACTTTTAAAATGGTAAGCAGCTTGGTCTCAGTGGCCCTTGATGCTGGCTCCACCTCTCAGGCTTTCAATATGGTGGAGGTAGCTCACCACTGGCTCTGGGACTGCTAGGTGGGAGCCATACTCACCACCTCAACTCTGGGTAGCATCATGCAGCATATAAACCATTTTTATCTGAGTAAAAGCTAAATTTTCCATGTAGTGCACTGGAAATATCTCTGTATATGATGGTAGGAATCCACCATGCTCCCCTGCTTGTGCACTGCTAGCGGACCCCATCCTGCTGCCTGCCTTGGCAGGGAACACTGAGCCACAGGCATAGTCTCAGCTACTTTCTCCAAACCCTGAGTGGGCACAAATACATCCAGACCCTAAGTGAGTAGAGGGCATCAGTCCCAAAAGTTTTAGACCACATTAGTGTGCCAATCTGTTGTCAGAGGCCACTTGTTTGTTTCTCGTTGCCCAGACCCAAAGTAATCACACAGAAACTATATTATTTGTAATACTGTTTGGCCAATAGTGTAAGTGTATTACTAGCTAGCTCTTATATCTTAAATTAACTCATTTCTACTATTCTGGGTATTGCCATGTGGTTGTGGCCTGCCGATAAAGTTTCATCCGTCTGGAGTCTGTCTCTTGCATCTGTCTCCTGTGGCATCTCCATGGCTTCTCTTTGACTCTACCTATTCTCTCTCTACATTTCTGTTCAGATTTCCTGCCTGGCTTTACTCTGTTAAGCCATTGGCTGAAAGCATCTTTTTTATTAATCAATCAAATAAAACATATTCACAGCATAGATCACCTCCACATCACACCACCAATAATAGTAGTAGTAGTAGTGGTGACTGGAGAGATTGCTCAGTGGTTAAGAGCACTGGCTGCTCTTCCAGAGGACCAGGGTTCAATTCTCAGCACCCACATAGCGGCTCACAACTGTCTGTAACTCTAATTCCAGGGGAGCCAACACCCTCACACAGACATGCATGCAAACAAAACACTAATGCCCAAAAATAAAAATAAATAATTAAAAATAATAATAATAAATGAAGGGAATATAAAAGAAAAATTATAGATGTAGAAGGAAGGTCAACTAGAATTTAGTTTTCAGTAAGCAGATGTGGGCAATTTACCTAACATCTCTGAATCTCAGTTTATTCATCTATAAAGTAAGGCAAATACTTTCTATCTTGTGATGATTTCAACCAATGTACATTATTCATTAATTCAATGCCTACAATAATAATTTTTGTAAATGTAATTTATTTATAGATAAAAACCTATACTTGAACCTCTTGTGTGTGTGTGTGTGTGTGTGTGTGTGATGAATCTGATCATCGAAAACAGAAGTTGAAAAGGACATAGGCTGTACATGGCCATATTGATTTCCTTTGTCTGTCAATCCAGGTGTAGTGATACTTATCAGTGATCTTAACACTGAGGAGGTTGAGACAAGATACCCCCAGTTCAAGGCCAGCACGAAGTACATAACAAAACTCTGTATCCAAAAAAGATTCTTTTTAAATTTCATGTGTAGACCCAGGGCCCCAATTAGATATACAAGGAAGCCCCGCACCCTCTTTTTTGACAGAAGGACCTTATGCTGGGGAAGACAGTTCTACTGATCACATTGTCTTTGCTGACGCTCACCTGTTCCATGACTTGATCCCTTTATGGGCTTTTTTGGTATTGTAACATTTATTTATTATTGTGTGTGAGTGTGTGTGATATATAGGTACATGCTGTGGTGTAGATGAGGAAATCAGGACAACTTTGTGGAGTTGATTTTTTTCCTTCTAACTTTACATGGGTTCTGGGGACCCAAATCAAGTTGGGGGAGCTTGTGTAGAAAATGCTTTAATCCACTGAAGCATCTTGTTACCGCCTCCCTGCCCCCGCCCCCCACTACCCCTGATTTAAGACAAGCTTTTAGTTTATTGCCTTGAACTCACGGCATTCATTCCTCCTGTGTCAGCCTGTCAAGTGCTGGAATGATAGGCGTGAGCCTCAGGCTCTCTGTGTGCTGTTGACCCAGCCCTAGTGATGAGCTCTGCCTGGGTATGGATAGAGACTTGGGATTTGGAGTGGAAAGAAAACAGAATGGAGGCTGGGCAGTGGTGACAATCACCTTTAATCCCAGCCCTTGGGAGGCAGAAGCAGGTAGATCTCTGTGAGTTTGAGGTCAGCCTGGTCTACAGAGTGAGTTCCAGGACAGCTAGGGCTGTTACCCAGAGAAACCCTGTCTTGAAAAACGAAATGGAAAGAAAAGAAGATGGAGGTGATGTCCATGTCACAAGAGAGGAATGCTGGAGCTTAAGTTTTCGGCCTCGGAACATGAAGCCACAGACCTCTTTCCCATTGTCCCCTTCTGTCTCAATTCAAAGGGACTCTTCAAAGTGTTTGCTGCTGCATCTTCTACCTCATCTCCCGCCTCTTCATCCCCCACCCCCACCCCGCCACAGCTATCTCCAAGTTTTTTCCTCTCTGTAGACTCACTAGAGAGATAAAGGCTGGTTACCACCTTCCTGTCAGTGGCCCAGGTTAGCAATGAGGAACCAGGAGCTCTCTAGTGGTCTCTGGAAGCCTAGTCACTGCCCCGTGCTAAACGTTTGCTAGAGCATCATTACAGACATGGCTCCTAGACTCCAGTTTTCAGCTTAGTGTTTGATGGTGCAGGCCAAATGGATTTGGAGCCTGTGTTCTGATTTAAGCCGAATTTATCCTTTATTATTTGAAAGACTCTAACAAGTTTGTTTTTTTAATGTTTTTCCGTCAGCACATTATTATTTATTGTTCTTAATACCTTGGGGCTCCTCGAAGACAGTCTTAAATTTCAAAGTTGGCAAGTAAACAAATGTTTCCTAATAACATCTTCAGGCAAGCACCCAAAGGTCTCATTTTCAACATGATGTTTGGGTCCCCCTAATTGTCCTTTAGGATTGTGCCTAACCACATTTTATAATCACCAAAAAAGAAACTCTTAGACATAAAGTTGCTTCACAATTTATTTGTTCTTCTTAATCACCCTGTGCAGACAAAATAAAAAACAAAGGCAGAATCAAGTAGGTTTAAATACGGCATCATTTGAACTCTAAATAGATGAACTCGCATAGGCTGTGTTGGGGATTCACATGACAGCTGTTCAGAGGCAGCTTCTCCCTGTTCCCAAGAGCGTAAGTGTGTCCAGAGGGGCAGTCAGTGGGTTGGGTGGAGAAACACAGGTGTGGTCCCATAGGAATATCCATGGCTTCCAATTTTTCTATTACAATTTACAGAATCTGCTAGAAAATATGTTTAATGTTGAGGTTGATACTGAATACCTTCTTTTAAAAAAGAACGTTTATTTTATGGGTATGAGTGTTTTGCCTGCGTGTTTGTAAGGGCACTGTGTGCATGCCTGGTACCCATGGAGGCCAGAGGGCGCCAGACTCCATGGAAAGGGAGTCATATAGGAGAGTAAATTGCCTTGTGGGTGCTGGGAACACCCAGGTCTTCTGCAAGAGCAGCAAGTGCTCTTAGCCAGAGGCAACTCCAGATCCCTGAGATCTTCATCTGTTTTTATCACGTGGGACTCCAGAGATTATTTACCTCTCTTCCTGCTGTGCCCAAGAGGAAGGCTGCACGGGCAACCTCTATAATGACAAGGCAAGAAGATTGGCACACATTACTGTTTAGTCATGAAAAGGTGGCCCATGGTGCTCAGCCTCCAGAGGATAGGAAGGATGGGCTAGAGCTGTGTGCCCAGCTTGTGGGTTTCTGCCTCAGAGGCTCCCGCAAACAAGCACATAGTCTTGCCTTACATCACCAAACGTGTACAGAGTAGCGTGCTTCCCTATTCGATTCCCTCACACCCAAACCTTCCACTTGTCTCTCGGTTATTTTAGGGAAATATTTTAGGGAAAAATATTTTAGGTTATTTTAGGGAAAAAATTTCACATCGCATCTATCTCGCGATCCCCGTGAGTCAGTTCACGCAGGAGCTTGTTTGTTTTTACATACGTCTCTCTAGAGTTTCCAGACACCCGGATGAAGACGATACAGAAGTGTGGACTGCACACTGCCCTGGCGCTTGTTCCTTGCCTGCCTTGCCTGATGGTTCCCATGGTAACGCTGGCTTGGGCTCTGCATGAAGCCACATGGATTAACTAAATGATCACATGAGACCTATGAGATTATAAATGTGTTATGAGCATTTAAAGGACGACTTTGCTACCTGTGTTAGCTCATTGGTGCTGCCGTAACAGAACACTGTGAGTGAGTAGTTGAAACACAACAGACATTTGTGTCTCACCATTTTGGAAGCAGAAAAACTAGCAGCTTTGGTGTCTGCCGAGGGATGCTTTCTGCTTCATGGACGGGACCACATGTGGCCCAAGAGGTAAGACGGTCCGTTTGGGGACATACCTAGGGGCTCTGGACCTGTTTTCTAATCACTTCCCCAAGTTCCATTTCTAAATCATTGTAAGGATCAGATTTTGATGTATAAATTTGAGGGAGACATAACCTTCAGGCCATTGCAACACCTCTTCAAAAAATATTTTAACAGTGTTTTAAAAGCTCTGATAGCAAGATTGTGAGTTTGAGGCTAGTCTGGGCTCTAGAAGTCATATCCTGTCTCAAAAAAGAAAAGGTTTCGTTTTTTAGTCAATCGACATATTTTCTGTAGTTGTCACGGTTCCATCATCATCTGCAACCTTTCCTCTTGTTTCTCTCGTTAGCCAGGTTACAAAGGCCGTTTCATCGTGCCGCCATTGTGGAGACATCTGTTTATCCTCGCTTACTTGCGCTGAGGTTTTCCGTCCTCAAGCAATGTTTGTTTGTTTCTTACAGAAAGGAGGTCATGCCATAGACTGTGAGAGCCGACACTCACAGGTCTGCCTGTACAACTATGAGCTGTTTTTCTAGTGTTGGAGACTTTTGCTGGTTAGTCTAGATTTGGCTTTTCTGATCAAGTCAGGCCTTTATGTGGCTCATGGGGTTAAGAGTACAACCTTTGTGAATCTATACATTCATTTCTTTATACATTTAGCCATATCAAAATATTTATTGATTATCTTTTGTAGACAGTGTGTTAGGTACTGGAGACAGGACAAAGAATAATAGGTGTAAGGTCTTTGCCCCATGTAGCTTATTAGAAAAACATATTCTAAATAAATAATAATGCTAAATATTAACTATAATTGTTATGCTGGTATGGCAAACATTTTCTTCCTAAACTTGTTTAGTATTAAATAATTATTTTCTTTCAAGTGAGTCTGTTCCATAAAAACTAGCTTTTTTTCCCTTAATGTGATTATTCATTGCTGCTTCTAGTCGTTGAAACCATTCATTGATTCAATCAATCAATATTAAACTACTTATCAGGATCCTTGCTAAGCTTTCAGAGTACAAACATGAAATGACAAGATTCAAAGTGTGTTTGATTGCATGCTGTATTTGTTACGAAAGTTCTATTGGGACATATACAATGGAAGCAGTTTAAAGAAGGAAGGTTTTGTTGACTCAAAATGAGGGTGAGCATAAAGTGGCTGGTCACATCGCATCGCAGTCAGGAAGCAGAGAAAGGGGAATTGCAATGTTCTGCCCACTTTCCCCTTTTTATGCAGTCCAAGATTCCAGCTCGTGATATGGTACCGTTCACATTTAGGGTAAGTTTTCCCACCCCGAAGAAACTTTTCTGGAAGACACACCCAGATATTTGTCTTCTAGGTAATCATAAACTCAGTCAGCTTGATAATGAAGGTTAAACATAATCAGTCTCTCCCATGTTTCCTTGATACCCTCAAATATTAATTTGTCTCAATATTCTATCTCTGTTTCTGAAATCTCATTTTCATCTCATAATGCAAAAGTCATTTAGTCCATCTCTAGAACTCCCCAGTCTTCAACAGTCCAAACGCTGTTTAAAAATCCAAAATCCAAAGACCTTTCTAAGACTGGAGGCAAATGTCTTAACTGTGAGCACCACAAAACAAAATCAAATGACATACTTCCTTTACAAAATTGCAGAGTAAATATTCCCATTCTGAAAGTGAAGCATAGGGTCACAGCAAGGAAAGACTGGACCCAAGTAATATTGGTATTTAGCAGAGCAAACATCAAACCTGAAACTCCATGTCTGACATTGTGGGTTTCTGACAAAATCTTCTGTGCTCCAAGGGCCTTGAACAGCCTCTCTGCAGAAAGCACTCGTGACCTCTCTTTTGGCTGGCTCCACTCTGCCTGAAGCTTTCTATGGTCTTAGCATCTCCAACATCCTAAGGTCTCCACTGCAACTTGGGCTTCTTCACCTTCATGAGATGACCTTGCACAACCTCCTTGCAGGGACTCTAACGCTACTACACATTGACCTCAGTGGCTTTCTGGAACCTTGGTGCAAGCTTCCATGGCTCTGTATCTTTTATATTTTGCATGTTTGTAAAACCTAAACCATGTGGATGACCCTAAAACTTCCATTGCCGACTAGTGATAAAGTCTGGCTACCCTTGATCACGTGTGCAGTACCTCTTCATGCATTGGTGGCTGAATCGGAGAATACATTTCCCTTGAAGTTGTTTCTGGCAGGGACTCCTTTACTGGTATTCTTAGTTCAGGCTCTCCTTTAGAATTAGTTTGCATTTTTCTCCTTTAGAATTTTCACAAATTTGAATCTCCCATGAGTAGAACTTGGTCCTTGGAACACGATTTATATTGTCATAGTGCAGAGCACAAGGTTTCTTTTCAGTGGTACCAACTTAACAATGCTTTCTCTGCACCTACATTGGCTGCAACTTTAAACTTATGCACGTAGCCCTTACACACTGTCCCTGCACACTGCTCCTCCTGCTGTGCACAGCACTTACACACCAGCCCTGCACACTGCTCCTCCCACTGTGCACAGCACTTACACACCAGCCCTGCACACTGCTCCTCCTCCTGTGCACAGCACTTACACACTGTCCCTGCACACTGCTCCTCCCGCTGTGCACAGTACTTATACACCAGCCCTGCACACTGCTCCTCCTCCTGCGCATAGCACTTACACACTGTCCCTGCACACTGCTCCTCCCGCTGTGCACAGCACTTACACACCAGCCCTGCACACTGCTCCTCCTGCTGCGCACAGCACTTACACACTGTTCCTGCACAGTGCTCCTCCTACTGTACACAGCACTTACACACCAGCCCTGCACACTGCTCCTCCTTCTGAGCACAACACTTACACTCCAGCCCTGCACACTGCTCCTCCTGCTGTGCACAGCACTTACACACTGTCCCTGCACACTGCTCCTCCTGCTGTGCACAGCACTTACACACCAGCCCTGCACACTGCTCCTCCTGCTGTACACAGCATTTACACGCTGTTCCTGCACAGTGCTCCTCCTGCTGTACACAGCACTTACACACCAGCCCTGCACACTGCTCCTCCCTCTGTGCACAGCACTTCAACGCAGTGGAGACCAGCTGCTGTGCCTGCGTTTTCAGTTCCCTAATGAAGACGTTGGGGATTTGGAGGCAGGATATTTTCCATGGAAGGCCATCTTTTCTGTAATTCCTCATCTGGCTTGAACCACTATTTTGGAAAAGTGCCATTTTTTCAACATCATATTTCCCTGGGGGTCATTCGGGGATGTGCTTAGTGGCCTGCGGGGTGCCCTTGTACTTTGTGAGTTTTCGTTGGGAAGATGAGAAGAAAGTAGCAGTGGTTTGAGATCCTGTAAACACTGCCTGGTCCCTTGGCAGCTGGGTATGTGCTGGCTCACTGGAAAGGGCTGTGGTTCAGCTGGCCAGCTGACTGTCTTTAGGGGTCAGAGTCAAGCGTCCTCTTCGCTCTTCTGTTTCAAAGGTCAGCCAGCTAAATTTCATTATCATTTTCTGTTCATCAGCTCACTATCCATGACTTTTATGTATGGTTAGATTAATCCATTATTTGTTTAAATTATTTCAATCCATATGCAGTAGGACATGTATTTGTTTTCTAATGGCAAGCAGGAGTTAGGGGACCACTGTCCTGATGCCAGCCTCAGATAAATATGGCATGTGGTTTGATGTAGTAAGACTGGCTAGTACTGCACTGTTTCAGCTGGGGATCCAGAGCACAGGAGAATAGAGGAGGTGAGGTAAATGGTCAAAGACTCAGACAGACAAGAGTGGTATCCCACACAATCCCAGTATGCAGGAGGTAGAAGATCACCGTGAGTTAGAATCTAGCCTGAGCTACACAGTGAGATCCAGGCCAGCCTAGGCTACAGAGTAAAATTCTGTCTCAGAGGGAGAAAAATGTCTCTGAAGTAATAGGGGAAAATATATTTCTTAATATTTAGTGTTTTCTGATCTATAGTTGTATAACCATTGTCTTCTTGTCCTTCTGTCGCATTGACTTTGCCTCCCTGGCATGCTGCTCGGTTGAAAGCTTAGATGGTTAGCAATGAAACTGTGGCATGATGAAGTCCTAAGGAACATAGGGTGGTGTAGGAGGTCCTTCTTTCTATGTGTTGCTTGTATTGGTTAATGAATAAAGAAACTGCCTTGGCCTGATAGGGGCAGAACTTAGGTAGGCGGAGAAGACAGGACTGAATTCTGGGAGGAAGAAAGTGGAGGGAGAGAACCGCCATGGAGCCGCCAGAGTCAGACATGCTGAATCTTTCCCGGTAAGCCACTGCCACGTGGCGATACACAGATTAACAGAAATGGGTTAAATTAAGATGTTAGAATTAGCCAATAAGAAACTAGAGCTAATGGACCAAGCAGTAATTTAATTAATATAGTTTTTGTGTTGTTATTTCGGGGCTAAGCAAGCCAGGTGTCGGGATGAAAAAGCGGGCCCTCCTACAATAGGGTTGTTGCCTCAGTCCCCGAGAATGCATCAGTGGCCAAGGACAAGATCTTGAGCACTAGAATGTGTTGGGGCGTTCAGATTAGACAGATGTTTGCCTCTCGCTGACTGTGAAAACTTAGGCTCATTTCTTAATTTCTCTAAGCCTTCATTTCCTTATTTGTGAGAGGGGAAAATAGCACATGTGGCTGTGGGGTGAGAGGGTTCATCTTGACTGGCAGCTTGACTGGACTGAGAGATGCCCAGACAATGAGTAAAGCGAGCCCCTGGGGGTGTGGGTGAGGGAACTTCCCAAGGCAGTTTAGATGAGGAGGGTGCCAACCCAAAGTAATGGTTTCACCCACTGAGGGCTTCCATTCTGAACAGATTATTAAGTGGTGGAGACCATGGAGGTGATACCTTGTTAGGAGAAATTACTTGCTGTGGATATGCCTTTGAAGGGTGTGTCTTGGTCCTAGCTGCCTCCTGTTATTTCTCTCTGCTTCCTGGCTATAACAAGGTTTTCTTCTCCACCTTCTTCCTCTGTGATGTTCTGCCTCGCTCTCCGGGGCCCAGAAACAAAGCAGTTAGTCAAGCATGGGCCGAAATCTCTGAAACCGGAATGTGTCATTCTTTCCCCAAGTGGTTTCATGGGTGCTGTGTCACAGTGAGGAAAATGCTAACACAAAGATAACAAATGCCTCAGCACATGTACAGCCCCATCTTGGTGGGACAGAGGAGGCTCCGAAGTCAGTTCCTTTAGAGATACCGAGAAGATCTCATCCCTAGCATCTCTTCCCTGAGCCCCAAACAAAGATGGATGGAGACCACTTCTTTCTTCGTCAGTTCCAGTTGTGCTGAGAACACGTCAGAGACCAGGCGTGTGACAAATGTATTCTTGTCTCTCAAGATTGCAAACGCTGGAAGTCGAGATCAGAGTGCTAGCAAGGTCAGGTTCTGGAGAGGATCCTTCCAGGATCTCCCTGGACACTAAGTGCTGGCTTCCCAGGATGTCTTTTCATGGGCTGGAAAGAGCGAGAAAGCTTCCTGTAGAGCCTAAATCCCACTCATGAGGGACTACACTCTCAATGACTTAGCCGGTTCCCGCAGATCCAGTCTCTTAATACCATCTCTGGTGATTTGAAGGAGAATGTCTCCTACAGGCTCCCATAGTCGAACACTTGGCCCCAAGTTGGTGGTGCTGTTCGGAGAGGTGACAGAGTCTTTAGGAGGTGGAATATGTACATCATTGGGGGTGGACTTTGGTGTTCATAGCCTCACCACCCCCTTTACTGTTCCCTCCTCTTTTCTCCCGTATGTGGATAAAACGTGGTCAGCCAGCTCCTGCTCCTATGTCCATGCCATGCCTTCCCAACCATAATGCACTCTTCATCTCCCTCAAACCAAAGGCCAAAAGAAACTCTTCTTTAAGTTGCTTTTAGTCATGATATTTTGTCATAGCGACAGAAAGTAATTGGCATGCTATCACTTGGCTGGGGGAAGCAGGGGTGGAGGTGAGGGTCGCATATCAACACATAGATTAGGGAGGGAGGTGTTATTCAGCCCATACCAACCTTGATTATTGATAGAAAGCAATCGTGAGCTCTAATAGGAATGCCGTATTTCATGGCTAGGTAGACAGGCTCCAACACAAGCAACATTTGATCAAGGCAGGCTCCTGCAAGCTGAGGTGGGAAGCAGGGTTAGGGAGAGGGCTGTGCAGAAGAGCGAGGCCATAGTCTTACCGTGAACAGACAGATACATTGAGAGGGTGAAGGTGGAGGTCAGCTAAGCATGGCTGTCTGTTCTTCGCCGGTGCGTCAGTCTGATGTACCTACTCATCTACAAGAAGAGGAACAAGAAGGAAGGTAGGAGGAGCCAGGAGAGTCACACTACAGAGAAGAAAATTCTGGAAGAATTGCTCCCCTGACCCTTTTATTTCCTGCTTATTACTTTGCAGCCACTCTGCTCATGGAAGCCACTGGTGCCAGGGCAGCTTCAGAGCATAAAAGGTTTGGGAGCAAAGTATATGGAAAGGGTGAAAGTGTTGTGTGACTCATTGGCTAAGAGAAGTGTAGACAGCTTGAATCCGGATAGAAGAGTCTGAGTTCAGAAGCAGAGCTTAGAGGTCTCAAGGGAGGAGGAACTCGCAGAGACCTATTCTGAAGAGGAGCTGGAATTCCCATCAGTCTTGGAAGCAGGGAGAGTGGGCCACAGATTTTGGATGGATTTGGATCTGACTCAGGTGCTCAGGAGCCTGTATCTCCTGGAGATGGTTCTCCTTTGTGACACTGGGTTATGTACACTCTGCTCCAACCTCCAATCTTTAAAACATAAGCCTATTTTGTGATTAGAAAGCTCACACATGCTCAACATGAAAAATTCAGAAATGCAGAGGAATATAAAGAAGAAAACAAAAATAACCTATAATCTCATCACACGGGAAAGCTAATGCTAACGTTGACTGTATTTCTAGTCAGTCTTTCTCTTATGCATATGATTACATAGATAAGGTGGCTCTGTCTATATGGTTTAATTTCGCATGCTGATTTTTTTATACTTAAATGATAATATAATCATTTCCCCCGTGTTATTAAGAGTTCTCTGTAATTAAGCATCATTTAAAATGACATTTTCCCCTGGTTTTAAGCACATCTGGACCAATTTCTACCAATTATTGAAAATCCCTAGAGAGACCTTTGTCGGGGTTGGTGAATAGGATATTCCCAGAGGTGAGGGCTTTTTGGGGGCCTGTGCATGCTAACCACTGTGAAGGACTTCTCGCAAAGATGTCTCACATTCCCAACTGCTGATATCAGGGTGGAGCAGTGGCTGAGGCGCAGCACCTTTGCTGTGAAAAGCAAAACCAGCCTGAGCCCGTGCATGTGTGAAGTCCCTGTGTTCCCCTCCAGCACTGGCAGGAGAATGATATGCCTTCCTGTCCACTGTTCAATACTCAAAAGAACCACTATGTTAGCCAGAGGGCTGCCATAACGAGACTCCATAGACTGAGTAGTTAAATTGCAGAAATCCTTCATGGTTCTAGAAGCTGCCAGTACAAGACCAAAGTGTCAGCAAGCTTGGTTTCTGATTGTGATTTTCTTCCTTAAGCTACCTTCTTGCTAAATCCCCATATGGTCTCTCCTAATTTGTTTATTTGGGGGTGCTGGGAGTCTAACCCAGGTCCCTACACAGGCAAGGCAAGTGCTCTACCGTCAAACTCAACCCTGGCCCTGAACATCCTCGTGTTGGATAAGACCCCCCCTCCCCAAGACCTCGTTTTAGCTTAACCATCTCTTGAAAATGCTTATCTGCAAACAGCGTTGTTTTCTGAGTTACTGGGGGTTAGGGTTTCAACATGCATTGGCTTGGGAGTGCACAAATCAACCCTTAACCACCTCGGGTCTCCAGCCACAGGGGAGTACTTGGGGGCTCTAGGTTAAGAGAACACAGTCGGGATATGTGATGGTAAACAAACCCTCACCTCCCAGAAAACAGTGCTGTTAACACTGTACATCCCCGCTGTCAGGAATCTGCGCTTTCCCAGCGCCCAACAGGCCACCAGCAGCGCAGGCACCAATTTCCTGACAGACAGGAGGCCTTGGTCCTCAGGAAAATTCATGGAACCACTCTGTGACTGGGGTCCAGGAGGGCAAAGTCGGATCTGTGGAGGTCAATCCACACTTCTCAAAGGGTGCCTTTATTTGCATTTTTGTGTGTATTTTTCTATATCTAGACTCTAGTGTTCAACATCTTTTTCTATGTGGTAATTTATTATGGAGTATTTGCAGTTACGTCTCAAAGGTTCTTCCCCCCCTACACACCAAAAAGGGCATTCTTAAATGTAAAAGTGAGACCCCGTGAGACATTCTCCACCCACCCTCACCACCAATTTCTAAAAATGTTGAAGTTTCTTCCTCACTTAGGCTGCAGGCTCAGCCACTGAAATGAAGGCGGGGGAGGCGAGCTGCATCCGCATGGGGCAGTTCCGTTCATCGTCTTCCCCTTCCCACTCCGTGTTTTAGGGTTACAGCTGCTTCCTCAGTGCCGGCCTCAACAGTGGAGACCGTGGGAGCAGCGCCGCGGCCGCCGCCGAAGACTTCCGACTGACAAGAGGCACGAATGGCTCCTGGGCTGTTGTAAGTCACTGCAGTTTTCAGGGTCACTTCTTCCTGGAGCATACCCATAATTCCCCTGATGGTTTTGCCACTCTAGCATATCATTTCTTTCACAAACGTCAGTAACCCGTCACCTTCCGAGGCTCTGCCTGACTTTTAATGAGAACCGCTGTGGACGTACAAGCGTCAGGGTGGGTGCTGACAGTCGGTGAAGTCACTTGCCATCTGCATGACCTGCTTCCGCACCCTGCCGCTCTCGCTCTCCTCACCTGCTTCACAGTCCTGCTGCCCTGGCTTCTCACCCTGGCTCTTTAAGCCAACAAGGAAGGTCAGACACCAAGTGGCTATTGTGTTTGTACTCAATGGGCATTCATTAACTACGTTCTTGTGCGTTACTGAACATGGGGGAGAAAGTTACTACATTATTATCAACAGATGATAGATCTGCCCGTTCTTTCTCTTACTTGAGGAGGACTGTTATTTAGTGTTTTTCTTTCTCTTTTGCCTTCATTGTTTTCTTTATAACTGAGATAATCCCAGTAATAATTACAGCTACTGGTCTGGGATGTAACTCAATGAGAGAGACAAGTTTTAGGTATGCTCTACCGTACATTCAATTTCCAGACCCCCAAGCTCTCTAAAAGAAAGAAAAAAAATGTAATAGCTATAGCTACTACTTATTGACTTTATTTAAAGAGGAACCAAATCCTGGGGGCCTAGAATGCCAAGCTTGTCCACCCTCCAAGAAGGGACTCAATCATTCATTTTCCAGGGAAAATAGCTCATTTCAGGTGATTGTTATCCTTAGGTGGGTCACCTTAAGTATAGGTTAATGGTGGTATGGAATTCGTGTCCATTGAATATCTGTAGCAAGCTGTGTTTTTGCATGCATGATTATTTATGGGCTGAGTACAATTATTATTAGGCCGTTTTGTCACTAGAAAATGAAGATTTAGAGAAATTAAGGGAAATTTGGTGACTAGCCACCTTCCGTTCATGCAACATACAACAAACATTATTACATGCTTACTGCATGTCAGGCACTGTCACCAACGTAAGTGGCAGCCACAGCTAACTCAGGTAAGGTTTCTGTTCTCATGGAGCTTCTACTCTAATGAGAGACAAACAAGGGAGCAGCAAACTCAAAGACAAGATCATTATAGATAGTGACTCATGCTACAGGAAAAACAAGACAGGGTTACTGCTAGTTGTATTAGTTACTGTTCTGTTGCTGCTACAAAATACCATGACCAAGGCAACCTACAGAAGGAAGCATTTAATTGGGCTGTATGGTTTCAGAGGATCAATGGTAAAACAGAGACTTGGCTGCAGGTATAGCTCACCCAGAGCTCACATCTTGGTCTGCAAGCAGGAGGCAGAGAACTCACTGGGAATGCCACAAGTCTTTTGAAACCTCAATGCCTGCCCCCGTGATATAATTCCTTCAACAAGGCCACACCTCCTAATCCTCCCGAAACAGCCACCAACTAAGAACCAAATATTTGAGTACCCAAGATTTATGGGGGACATCTCATTTAAGCCACCACCATAGTGATGATCAGGAATGGGGACAACCACCCAACGACAGAGAATGAAGGAGACCTAAATGATGAGAAGTTGATTGTCATGGTTTGAATGAGAATGTCCGTAGAGGCTCAGATATTTGAATACATGTACGCTAAGTTGGTGGCATTGTTTAGGTAGGTTTAGGAAGTGTGGCCTTGCTGGAGGAAGTATGTCACTGGGTGGGTGGGGGTGAGATTTCAAAGCCACAAGCCATTCCCATTTTGTGCCCTCTGCTTCCTGCTTATGGTTGGAGATATGAGTTCTCGGCTGTTACTCCATCCATGTTTGCCGTCTGCGGCTATGATTCCCTCATGGGATTCTTATCACTTTGGAACTGTAAGCCCAAACAAACTGTCTTCTGAAAGTTGCCTTGGTCATGGTGTTTTATCCCAGCAATAGAAAAGTACCTAAGGGGCTGGAGAGATGGCTCAGCGGTTAAGAGCACTGACTACTCTTCCAAAGGTCCTGAGTTCAATTCCCAGCAACCACATGGTGGCTCATAACCATCTGTAGTGAGATCTTGTGCCCTCCTCCAGCCTACAGGCAGGATACTATATAAATAAATAAATAATGTATAAATAAATAAATAAATAAATCTTTAAAGAAAAGAAAAAAGAAAAGTAGCTAAGACCGTGACAATACAAATACCTAGTGAAGCCACAAATGTCAAGGTCCTAGGGGCAAGGAACAATAATTGACCTTGAACACACAACTGGGTTATCTAGTTTTGACTTCTTTTATAGCACTGAGGTAATATTTTACATATTCTAAAAGCTGCCTATTTAAATATACAGCTCATTGTTTTAAACGTGTTTTCAGACTGGTATGTCTATCTCAACTACTCAATCCAAGACAATTTCCAGACCTGTGAAGAAGCCTTGTATTCACAGATGTCATGACTCATCCCAGTCCCTACCCTCGGGGAGCCATTAATCTACTGTCTGCCTCTCTGGATTTGCACATTGTGAAGCTATGGCATGGCTAGTTCCTAACGTGTCACCGTCCGTGAGCAGTTTCCTTCATTTAGCATAGTGTTTTCATAGTTTCCTCCATGTTGTAGTACTTACCAGTATGTCTGTTTTTATACGGTTATAACAGATTTTGATTATCCATTCTTCAATTTATAAACATGGATTGCTTTCACTTTTTGTCCATTATACATAATGCTGTTATGAACATTTACATACAAATATTTGTACATAGTACAAATGTACACATTTTTATTTCTCTTGGTGTATATATATATCCACACACACATGTATATCTAGGAAAGAATTTCCAAGTGGCTATATAGTTCAGCCTTTTCAGGACTCAGTACTCAGCATTATATGAAGATTTCAGTCTCTTTATAGTCTCATAACAAGGGACATTTTTGTGGGTGTGAAGATTGTGTCTGGGGTTTTGACTTGTGCCTTCCTAATGAAAGCTAAGCATCTGTCTGCATGGGCCAAAATTGCATCAATTTTTCTGATAAATGATACATATTTATTCATATTTCTTGCTGATGTTTTTCATTGGGTCATTATTTTTTTTCTGAGACAAAGTTTCTCTATATAACAGTCCTGGCTGTCCTGGAACTCGTTCTGTAGACCAGGCTGGCCTCAAACTCACAGAGAATCCACCTGTCTCTGCCTCCTGAGTGCTGGGATTAAAGGTGTGCATCACTACTGCCTGGCTCATTGGGTTATTCTTTTATGATGGAGTTTTAATAGGTTTTCTGTACTCTGGATATAAGGTCCTTGTCATATATCTGCAAAGGCTTATCTGTAATTCTGTTATTTGCCCTTTTATTTTCTTGATCATGTTCTTTGAAACACAATGGTGTTTTTTAAATTATTCTTTGTTGTCAGAGGCTGTTTGTGCCCAGATGCCCTGACCTGAAATATTCACACAGAAACTGTATTAATTACAATACTACTTGACCAAAGCCTCTAGCATATTACTAGCAAACTCTTACATCTTAAATGAACCCATTTCTATTATTCTGTGTATCGCCACATGGCTGTGGCTTACAGGCAAGGTTCCGGCACATCTGTCTACAGCAGTGGCTACATGGCTTCTCCCTGACTCTGCCTACTCTCTCTATATATCTTTTCCAGCCTGGCTATATTCTGTTAAGTCATTGGCTGACAGCAGCTTCTTCATTCATTAACCAATAAAAGCAACACATATACAGAAGGACCTCCCACACCAGTTTTTTTGTATATATCTATATGGGAGCACACCATGGTACATGCATGGGGGTCAGAAGACAACTTTTGGGAATTAGTTCTCTTTGTCCACTGTGGGCTCTGAGGATTGAAGGGAGGTCATTAGGCTTATACACCAAGTCTGTTTATTTTTCCCCCTGAACTATCTCACTGGCCCATGAAGCAGAAAATTTTTTACTTTTAAAATCCAATTAGTCCATTTTTAAAAATTCTTGACACTTTTGTTTTACATTCCCTTTTTGCAAGGTTTTGTAAAGATTTTTACAAGATTCTCTTGCACCTTTGCTTCCTCTCGGAGATATTTATTTATTTGGCTGTGGATTGAGCCCAGGGCCTCCCACATGCTAGACACATGTCTTACCACTGAGCTGTATCTCTATCTTAGGAAGAATTTTTAGTTTTATGCCAAGCACAGTAGGACACACCTGTAATCTCAGCACTCAGAAGACAGGGACAGGAGGATCATTGCATTTCAGATCCAATCTCTTCCACATAGCAAGTTCCGAGCCAGCCAGGCTACAATAGTAAGACACCATAGGAAAAAAAAAAATAGAAAGAAAAGTATCATTTTAATTCTTACATTTAGGTCAATGATTCACTGTGAATTAGTACTGTATTAATTTTTCAATTAGAGTCCAAATCAATGGGTTTCATTGTGACATTTTCATGCATACATTCTGTACTTTAAATAGCATTGGTGGGGAAGAGTGTAATGCAGAGAGCCCCACTTTACTCTTTTGCGTGTAGATAATCAGCTCTCCCAGCACAATTTTTTGAAAAAATTGTTTTAACTGGGCCCACACCACAAGACCTGTAATCCTAGCTGCTCCTGAGGCAGAAGTATTGCAAGCTCAAGACCAGCCCAGGATACAGAAGGAGTTCCAAGCCAGCAGATAATTTAGTGACATTCCATGTCCAAATGAATGGTGAAACCGAAGAACAAGGTATAGCTCAGAGGTAGAGCGCTTACCTTGCACAGAGGAGGCTCAGACCCCAGGGCCAAAGCCCAATAAACAAGCAAAACCTATCATATTTCCCCTATTAAGTCGCTTTGGCACCTTGTCTAAAACTGACCGTAATGTGGACTTATCTCCATACCATCAATTTTTGCTGGTTTCTGTAGGTACCCTCATAACTTATATCACGTTATATAGGTTTTGAAATACTCATCTTCCATCTTTGCTCTTTTTCAAGGCTACTGTGCCTATTCTCAGCTATTCTTCCATATGACTTTTATCCAGCCTGTCAGTGTCTGCAAAAGAAGAGATGTTGAAATTTTGATAGGAATTGCAATGGATATCATCGCTAGCTTATAAAAGTACAATTGATTTTGCACATTTATTTCACATTCTAACGCATTTCTGAACTTGATGTACTTTTAATTATGATTCGTTACTGCTTACTCACTGAGGCACCATGTTAGGCACTCTAGAACATACAGAGATGGTCTAAGATGCTTATAACATAGGTTAAGCTTACTGGATTCAACAATGGCCTCGCTTGGAACAAACAGGGACGTATGGAATTGCCAAATGAGTATTACAGAAAGTTAGATTTCTGAAAAGACAATTCAGAGCTGGAGCAGCCTGGAAGAGACTGAGTAGGAAGGGAGGGAGGGAGGGTTAAAGACTGGTCATGCCTTCCTTCCATCTCCCCTTTCTCCCTCCATTTTTTTGCTTTATTTTCTCCAGCCCACTTTCTCTGGAAACACTGGTGGAACATAACCAGAGGTGGCTGCCGTTTCTCAAGCCTGGCCGATCATCAGAATTTCTTGGAAAGCCTTTTAAAGTACAGATCCCAGACTCCCCGGCCCAGGGCTGCTGTGTCATGCTCTCAGATGAGGAGGCACGGACAACCGCATTAACGTTTTTATCTGATTTTCTGCCAATGTTGGGAATTTCTGGGTATGGTTGTAATTATATTCACATATGGTCCTGTATCTCTCTTCATCTACTGTATCTCCAGTTCTTTCCAGGACACTCTGGGATGCAGGTCACAAGGGTATCTGGGTAAGTGAATCTGTCTGGCTTCTCCACTAACGAGAGCCACGTCTATTGTACACATTTCTAAGAGCGTGCATCCGTGCCTTTATCAGTATGTTTATGAAGATAACTCATTATATAAAACAAATGCTTACTTTTCATAAGTAAGAATTCCAAGGACCTCAGGAGAACCTTTTGCTATATTGTCCAGGCTCCTCGGTGTTACTTGTAGGACATATAATCCGTTATCCAGAAATATTTAAAAATTTTTAATTATGTATTTTTTTTAAAGACATGGATTATCATGTAACTCTCTGGCTGGTCTGGGACCCCTCTGTAGACCAGGTTTGGTCTTGAATGCAGAGATCCACCTGCCTTTGCCTCCCTAGTGCCCTTTTAATATTTTTAAATAAAATATCTAGTTTTCAAAGTCCTTTGCATCTCAACTTTCCCAGAAGTAACCAACTTCTTAAAGATACTTTTAACTATACAAAATATTAGTTTAGAGTGTCAAGTATGTATATAAACAGTATACATAGTTTCCCACAGTCCTTTTCTCACGGTTATTATACTATGAAGTACTGAAATACTATTATCCTGTTGTCTAACTATTTTAGACTCTTGTCTCCCATAAGTAAAAATTCATTATGTCAATAGTTTTGTTGTTGTTTTGGTTTTGTTTTGTTTTGTTTGTTTGTTTGTTTGGAGATCTCAGGTTTTCCTATCACCCACATTCTTGTGTCTGTCTCCTGAGACGGAGGTAGGGATTTAGGGTATAAGTTAGGGCGGACATTGCCAGGAAATGGATATGCACTTTTGACTTTACCAGATGTCTTTAGAGGTTACCCTGAACATTAACTTATCCAATTTTTTTCTCTCATCAATGACTTATGAGAATGTGTCATGCACCACATTGAAAACCAATACCATCAAGTTTTTAGAGTCAACACCAAGCCGGAGCAAGTCTACCAAGTTGTTTGATGTGAGTTTGATGCCCCAGAACCACGAGGTGAGAAGAGATGACCGACTTCCCTGAGTGGTCCTCTGACCTCCACACTTTATAAATAAAAACGTAAAGTATTTTTAAAGTATTGGGAAGTAAGCATCTTCCTGGGTCATCCTCTCAGATTCCTGTAGGGTAGCTTAAGAATATGACTGCACCAGGCTTCAGATGATTTTGAGGAGCTGAGAGCCTCTCTGCTCCGAATAGGCATGCGTACACATTGACACGTGTCACTGGGACCAGCTTAAGGGAGGAGAGTTGTATGTTGGTTCATGGTCTTGGGCAATAGGGTGACCTATGGAGGGGGGGGCATGGCATTGCGGTTGGTTGGTCTTTGTGAAGATGATTCACATTGTGACTGACCAGGAAGTGGAGAGCTCAATAGGAAACCAGGCTGCGCAGTAACCTTCAGAACCCCGCCCTCAATGACTCACCTCTGCCAGTCTGACAATCTCACGAAACAGCGCCACCAACTGGCACCAAGTGTTAACACAGGAACCGTGGAAGACATTTCACATCAAACTGTCATAGTGAAACTTCTCTGTGTTTGGTTAGACACATCCGTGTTGACTGTGTTTGGATCATTTAAGAAAGAAAGTGTGCGCAACAAACCTTGCAGATATATTTTTCTTTGTTTTCCCCTTTTCAATTTTCTTTTCTTTTTTTTTCTTTTTTTTCTAAATTTGAGACAGGTGGTGTAGAAATTGCCATCCTCCTGCCTCAGCTGTTCAAGAGCTAGAATTACAGATGTGCACCACCACGCCCGGCACTGCAGATGCATTTGCATAAGACAATCGGATGTGATTTGCCAGTCCGCAGGGTGGTGCTTACAGCCCTACCTTTGCCAGCTACGCTGATAGGAGGTGGTCCCTTCCTGGAAGTCCATTATACGCACCACCAAAGCTTAGGGCAGGGTTCATGTTGGAGATGCCTGCCAGCCCTCTGGGTGGTGTCGCTGTGGCTTTTTCAAAGCCCGGAGGAATCCGAGAAGCAACTGACAGGAATGATGCACGGAAACAAAAGGCAGTGGAAAGAGTGACCAGCCAGCAGGCTCCGGCAGGCTAGAACGCTCTGTCCTTGTTGTTACTGCTTCACGAAAATGCCGCGGGCCTTCTGGCAGGGTCTGCATGGTAGAGCCGTCCTGGGAAAACAAGGATGAGGGATGCTGAGTGGGATGCTAGTTTCCCACATCACTGCTCCCCAGTGGTTGCTCCATGGTGAGGATGGGGACCCCTGTGCCCCTCGGTAGGTCTCTGCTGACCTTCCTCTGTCCTGGCTGCTTTCCCAAGAGGTTTTCCCCCCCTCCCACTCACAAGCAGCTAGCGCTGGTCTCAGAGACCTAGCCGGGCTTGTCTGGGAGGGAGGCTGGGTGGTGCCTGCTCTCCCAGAGGGATCTGAAGGGCAACAGAGAGGAGGAAGTAGGACCCTCAGTCCTGGTCAAGACACAAAGCAGTGCCTGTGGTTGGGGTGTTCTCATTCCCTCCTGCTTTCTTCTGAGCCGAGAAGGACCTGCCACAACACACTGGGGTAGCCTCAGCTCAGTTTTTAGGAAACAGGAAGGGAAGAACTTCCATTTGTACTCCTTGGATGGATTCTGGACTCACCGGAAGTCAACCTCTACAGCCCCTCCTCAGAGTCTCCTTTCTTTGACTTATAAAATGCCTGATTTCAAAGAAGGGACTTAGCTCACATTCTCTTTTTGTCTTAAAAAAGTGGCTATGAAAACAATGCATAAAAATAGGCCTCTGCGGACACAATAGGACTGAACAGGGTGTGGTTTGCTTGGCAAAGGCACAGGCAGTTGTTGCTTTTGGTCTTGGAATGCGCCAGACTTTGCCTCTGCCTGATGAAATCCCAACCCATTTGAAAGCAGCTCCTTGGGAATGAGACTCCCGTCTTTAGAGTTATCCATTCCCTTCTTTCTGAACCCTTAGCATTTTGCTCTTATAAAAAGCATTTATGGGGGCGGGGGGTGGCTCAGTGAAAGGCTTGCTGCACAAGTGTGAGGACCTGAGTTCGGATCTCCAGCAACCCATGTAGAAAGCTGGGCCTGATAGTGTGCACCTATAATCCCAGCACTGTAGAAGGGGAGACAGGAAGATCCCTGGGGCTTCCTAGTCTGCCAGTCTAGCTCTGGGACCAGTGAGACCCTCTCTCTCTCTCTCTCTCTCTCTCTCTCTCTCTCTCTCTCTTTCTCTCTCATGAGACCTTCTCTCTGTCTCTGTCTGTCTGTCTGTCTGTCTCTCTCTCTCACACACACACACACACACACACACACACACTCACACCAAAAAAAGGTGGAAAAGTGATTGAGGACGACTCTTGACATCCTTCTGCATACATGGAAGTACACATAGACACACACACACAAGCATTCATCTTATGTTGTGATAGTTGCTTCCTTGCAATTGTGCCTTATTGCATTTCCTCAGCATCTATAGACTGTATTTTGGCATCATAGTCCTTTAATAAACATTTATTATATGAGTCATGGTTCCTTGGCGCTTGTATTTCAGTCTCAAGTTTTTCTTTTTGTTTGCTTGCTTGTTTGCTGATTTTATTTTTTTTTTCAGTGCTAAGGGGCAGGTAGAATTCCCCAGGGCCTCAAACGCACTAGGCAAATATTCTACCATCGCACCATACCTCCAGTCGGCTGCTGTGTTTTAATTCCTGGCCTCGTCTTCCTTGGGTGAACTACTGGCAGGTTAGTTCTGTGTGGAATAGAGGGCTCACTAAAATGAAAGGTAATTTATTTTTCCTAAGGAATTGTTCTAGGAGGAACAAGTACTTCAGATATATCATCTCTGTTACAGGTACAGGAACTGTTTTTGGGAAACACTGCCGTCATTACCTCTGAGAGGCAAAGTTAGTGGCTGTTATTTTCCATTTACAAATGGAAGCTTGCTCTCTCATTCACCAATTACTCCGCTCAAAGAAATGTGTGAGGAGTTTGATGTGCTCCCAAGGTATGAGAGACTGGTTCTTGCTCTCAAGAAGGTCATACTTTTACTTGAATGAAAAGACATTGGCCCGTGAAAGCCACTGTGCTTTGGGAGCCTGTGATACGTGGGAAGGGTCCTAGCAGAAACTCCACACGGAGTACAGAAAGTAGGCGAAAGAGTGTCCGGCCAATAGGGCTGTGGACATCAGTATACTATGAGATGGACAGAGGCTGTGCTGTTTATTGTCCCTTTGGTCTCTGTTGGTTTTTTGCGACTGCTGTAACAAATTAGTACAAACTGGTTGACTTAAAACAACAGAATTTTATTTTCTCACAGTTCCGGAGGCCACAAATGAAGGTTTGGGCAGGGTCGGCATCTCTTGAGGCTTGGGGGTGGGGAGAAAAATCTGTCCCTGGCTTCTTCCAGTTACCAATAGCCTCAGGCTTCCTTTTGGCTTGTGGCCACTCCAGTCCAGTCTGTTTCTGTGGTCACACTGCCTCCTCGTCTACTGTGTAGGATTCCCGTGACTCCCTCGTAAGAATGTGTGTGCCTGCACAGAGGACCCAGCCAGATGTGGGATTAGCCTTCTCTCAGGACCCTCAATTGCAATCCCATCTTTTGTCAAAGAATGTAATAGGCACCCTTGGGTTCTGGAGCTAGGCTGTGGACATTTATGGGGAGAACAGGGAACAACCGTACTATTCCCTGTCCTAGATTGTATCAGATAACTTGATACTCCCATGCTATGTCACCTGGGTTCCATTGCCCTCTGACTAACCCTTGGGCTGTCCAATGGGAGACATTAGCAAGTATCAGGGAGTAGGAGGAAGAGCCGAGGTTTCTCCTTTCTTTAGCAGGGTGCTTTTGGTGCTCCCAACGAAACTGTATTCCTCCATAGTTCCTGCTCATCTGGGTTTTCATCTCTCTCTTCTCTTCAGCCATAACTCTGCCTGTGTCATCTAAACATGTCCTCATTTTCCGTCTCAGGTGATTATGTCTTCAGGTTCCTGCCATGATCTGGGTTGACAGAAATCTCAAGAGGCAATGTTTTCATTTCTAGAACAGAGCTAAACCCAGGTTACCACAAGCTAAGTTGAAGCAATGGCCAGTGGACACTGGATCTAGCATACAACTCAGCCATCCCTGTGGGTCGTTCCACAGTGAAGTGCTGTTTTGGTAGCCTGCTAAGATCTTGCTGTCATGACTACTGCCTCGGTGACGTTGTTTCACGGTACTTTCTATTATTATTTTTCTACCTCAGCTTCTATTACGCGATGGTGTCTGTTGCCACCTGACTGTAGGTATTGTTTTTCATGTACCGTTTAGCTTCTGCCCACAATACCTGACTCCCTCCAGTATGATTCATATCCTTTCCTTAAAGGGGTCTACCTGGCTTGGTCAACAGTTTACAGAGATCTCCGAGCACCAGGCTTCTGTTATGAGTTACCAGAGAGTGCTTTTAGAAGGATCCCTGGGCATCGTTTTCTGAACATGAGACATTGCTAAAGGTTTTTGAACAAGGCAGAGCAATATAAAATCAACTTTAGGACTACATATTGATGGCAATAGTCAGTGTGAAACCAAAGATAAATTTAAAAGCAATTATAATAGTCTAAATGAGAATAATGGGGTCCAAACCTGGGCAAAGGGAAGGTTCCTATGAGACACTCAGGAGCAAGGCCAGTCCTGAGTTCCTGGCTTTGAATTTGTTTTTAGCACCAAGGACTCTTTCAATAGTTTTCTTTTCAATCACACTGCACATTTTTTAAGGGAAGTACACAAATACCACTAGGTGTACTGATAATGACAGTATGATTTTTTAAAGATTTATTTTTGTCTTTGTGTGTGTGTGTATGCAAGACATTATTATCAAGGTTACATTTTGGAACACACCCAAGAGAATGTAAGAAGCAGTGGTCCCATGAAGAGAACTTGAACGTGAATATTTTCTTTAGTTTGTGTTTTCTAGAAAAATAGAACTCAAACTAAATCGTAATGCCAATGTTTTGTTTAGGAGATGCAATCCCAGGGCAGCGAGTGTCAGAGGAAAGGGGAAGCAAGAAGACAAGGCAATTCTGCCCGAGGGTGCTTCAGAAGCCACAGGAAGACAGAATGCCTGCTCCTGTGGCTTTGCAGAATATCACTGTGCTAGGGATGAAACCGTGCTTCAGGTAAGCGCTTGGGAGGGGGAAAGACAAGAGAACCAGCTTCTTGGGACCTCTCCTCTCCTTGTTCCCAGTGATCAAAGTCCATCCCACCTTCCTTCTCTCAATGCTGGGTCCCATTACCTGTTCCCTCTGTCAGCTTCTTAGCGAACTACAGCTGGCCCTCTACAGTGCAGCTTTTAACCTGGGTTGAGGAGGATCGAGACCTAGAAACCTGCACCAGGACCTGCTGAGCCCCATTGCTCTGTGTGAGAGGGGCGGGATGGGAGGGGCAGCGCTCTTGGTTGCAAGACTATGCCGGCTACAAGGGGAGTATGTCCCAGGCAGGACAAAATAAGCAACTGAAAGTTTGGGAGGCAGTAGAAAGCGCCGGAAGCATGCCTGAGAGATACCCGGAGATAGGAGTAGAAAATACAGTTATATCCAGTAGGCACTTGGAAACTCAGAACTGGAACCATTCCAGAGAGATAGTCTTTTGAGGGCTCCAGAAACAATAGCAATTTATAATCCATATCTGATTACTCCTAGACAGCATTGACTAATGAGGTAGGAGCATGGGCTCTGGAGCCAGGCTGCACTGTGCTTAAGTCACCCTGTGTGTGCGGTGGACAGTTTACCTGTCCTCGCTACACCTTAGTCGGTACATGCTGCAGAGCATTTGTCTACGCTCAGCAGATGCTAAATAAACCACAGTTTCACTGTTTCTTCATCCTACTCTGAGACGGTCGTATGACGTCACCAATATTCTCCAACCCAGACAAACTGTCCTGTGCTGTCCCTAAGTGTCTGCTGAATACGGGGAGGTTTTCTAGCTGAGTCCTTCAGTTGCTTTCAAGGGCGAGTGCCTCACTCGGGGTCACGTGGTCATGGAGTCCCACTCTTGCTGGTTGCTCCCTTCAGGGGACACATGAGGCCCTAAGAAAGCAGCATGCTAACCCCTTCCCGTTGGCATATAGACAGGATGTATTTAAAACTGCCACCTGCTCTTTCCACCTTCAAAGTGGGACGGTGCTTGGGTGCTTTCAGAAGACACAGAAAATGCAGAGGAGCTGGGGCCGCATAAAATCATCCTTGTAAGATGGCAGAGGTTCTTTCTTAGTGTCTGTCCGTGTGTGCATGTGTATGTATACACACCGTGGGCATGCAGGCGTCCACAGAGGCCCAGGAGAGGGGGTCTGGTTGTCTGGAGGTACAGGCAGCTGTGAAACCTTCATATGTGTGGTGGGGCCCGGATGTGTTCTTAAGCACTGAGCTATCTTGCCAGCCCTAAAAGTTTAAAAAGTGATGGGAGGATGGATGCTAATTATTAAACATCATCCAAATGTTTGTTCCAGGATCACTCTCCCGCCCTCTGATTTTATAGACAGGGTCTCGCTATATAGCCCTGGCTGACATGGCATTCGTTGTGTAGACCAGGCTGACACTGAACTCCCAAGTGCTGAGATTAAAGGCCGTACCACCACACCATGCCCAGTATTGCCTTTTAAATGACTGCATGTCCTAATTTAAAATTAGAATGGCCTATGCCTACTTTAAAGAGTTTTGTCATTAACACTTACCTTTTTTTGCATGTAATTTACAAATTTGTTGCTTTTTCACCCATCTATTCCAAATAAAAAGAAAGAATAGCTGTTTTAGTCTCTGATGTACCCCAGGTGCCTAGAACATTTCATGAAACATAGTGGTCCTTAATCCCATAATCATGTACCTCTTAGTAATATTTGGGTTAAAAATTAAGTGAATGGGGTGCTGGCAAGAGAGCTTAGTGGTTAAGAGCATGCTCTTCCATAAGACCTACGCTCAGTTCCTAGCACAAATTCACAGTTGCCTGTAACTCCAACTCCAGATCTGATGTTCTCTGGGCTCCATGGGCACCTGCACACGTTGGACATAAATACTCCTTCTCTCTCTCTCTCTCTCTCTCTCTCTCTCTCTCTCTCTCTCTCTCTCTCTCTCTCACACACACACACACACACATACACACACACACTCAATTAATTAAAAATAAAATATATTTGAAACGGAATGCATAAGTAACAATGAGCCACAAAATTATATATATCCGAGCTTGTGTAAGCAGTCTCAGCGACAGTCTCATAAGGATGAGACTGCTTCTCTATGCTCTCTTAGAACACATCCCTTTGTTATTTGTGAAAAGGATGATCGCACTGTCTTGGGGTAAACAAAGTTGGAGTGTCTTAGAGATTAATTTCCAAAGAGCTTCCTGGTGGGCATGTGAGGTGCTAAAGATCCTCCCCTAAGTCTTCCCAGAAGTTGAATGGTCATAATCACAATATTACCTAAGGGATTGACCAGCAAACTTTCTTTCCCCAAATACTTCTAAAGTTAAACTTCCACTGAAGCGTAGGTAAAATTATCTGAATTAATGACTTTGATCAACTCCTGATTTGTGGACTCATGGACTCTGTAGTACTATGGCTTATCTTTCATGACCCAGGAGTTCTAACCTATCGTCAGGATCTATCCAGAGCTAATAACATCTACTCTAGGTCAGGTAGGCAGACATGTTCAACCTACGAGCCCAGTTGCTCGTTTTTGGCATGGTACAGATAAGTAAATGAAGTCCATAGAGGTCCCAGATCCAGAATCAAATAGAGGACGCAGATTTCAAACCATCCATTCCTGAAGGCTATGACTTTTCTAGATTTCAAACCATCCATTCTCGAAGGCTATGACTTTTCTAGATTTCAAACCATCCATTCCTGAAGGCTATGACTTTTCTAGTATCTCCTCTTAAGCCTCTGGTTTCTCCTTCATAATATGTAGCAACAGTACTTATGTACGGAGTTGCTGTGACAATTAAATATATATACAGCAGAATTCTCAGCAGATGACAGCATTCACTACGGCTGCACTTTAGGAATGATAATGAGTCTTTTCCCTTGGGGAACAATCATGAAACCTCTCCAGGGAGAAAAACAAGAGCCCTGACTTAGTGGGTGACAGAAATAGGTTCTACGGAGGTGGGTGTGTTGGAGTAATCCTGTCTAAACGTCTAACTTTTAAACAAGTTGAAATTCTTATTTAGGAGTTGACCAAACAGATATGATCATCTAATTAATCCTGGACTTTCAGCCTCCAAAACTATGAATCGAATAAACCTCGTTATAGAGTATCCAACTTCATGTATCTTGTTATTGCAACAGAAAATGAATTAATACAATGCCAGGAGCACCCCATGATCAAAAATATCAGTGGGTATTTCTAAGTGTCCATCGTGAGACACGGGACTGGAGAAAAAGAATCAAATGCAATGTTAAGATCTTAGCCCAGCAGCTGGGGCTCTAGCTCATTTGGTAGACTGCTAGCCTAACATGCACACAGTTCTGGCTTCTGGCCTCAGCAGGACATAAACTGGGGGCTGTGGTGCCCATCTGCAAAGCACTCAGAGGCTGGAAGTGGCAGGAGCAGGTGTTCCAGGCATCCTTGGATCCACGGCAGGGGTGGGGAGAGCCTCACTGTCGGCCTGGGCTACTTGAGACCTTGTCAAAAGAGAAAACAAGCAAGCATGAAAAAGCAAGAAAGGAAGGAAAGAAGAAAGAAAGATCAAAGATTTGTAGTGATGAGGCGAGCAGCCCTGCTTTTCGTCCTGCCGGGCTCCCGCACGGCTAGCTTAGCCCCGGAAATAACAACACACAAACTGTATTCATTTAAACACTGCCTGGTCCATTATATCTAGCCTCTTCTTGGCTAACTCTCATATCTTGCTTTAACCCACATCTAGTAATCTGTGTATCACCACAGGGTCGTGGCTTACTGGGAAGATTCTAACCCACATCCATCTCAGGCCAGAGCTTCATGGCGGTTGCCTGACTCTGCTTTCTTCCTCCCAGCATTCTGTTCTGTCTTTCCCGCCTACCTTGTTCTGACCTATGAGACCAAGCAGTTTTCTTTATTAATTAACCAATGAAACAACAGATAGATAGAAGACCCTCCTACATCAAAGATTGGTCTTTGAGACAAAGGGAAAGGGGAAAATGTTTATATAAGGAATTTAGACAATTGTAGACTTTTAATATGAACTTAAAGATATTATTAAATCATTGCTAATTTTCCCAAGTCTGAAATGGTATTATAGTTATATTGAACACCCTTAGTCTTTGAAGATGTATGCTGCATTATTTTAAGTGAGATGTTAATTAAAAATTTCAATATTCAACTTATTTTCAAATGGATAAGCATGCCTAATCATGGGAAGAGATAACACAAAGACGAAAAGAATATAAATAATAGCTGAACAGAGATGAAAGGTACAGAGTCATTCGTTAGATTTTTTTCAAACTTTGTGGAGTTTATAGAATCTTCAAAATAAAAAGCTGGGGTTGGGGAGTCATCTCTACTTCGTGACTCCTTACTAACCTAATACAATAGAAGAAACAGGCTGCCTTAAATGAGTCTGAGTTCCCCTTTGGAGTTGCCTGAGCAATGGGCTAGCTCAAACCATGTGTATGGGACTAGACTGAGGCAGGGCCTGGGGATGGGTGGATGCTCCTGGAGATCTGTGCACAAACTCAGCTTCCCACGTGGTCATTGGCTTCCTGTTCCTTGCGTAATAAATATCCCACCAGAAGTCTAAGTGCGGTGATAGAGTGCCTTGGAGCACCCACGGTGGCATCAACTGTTTCCTCATCCCCAAGCCTCTATAAAGAGTCCCGGCCAGTTGGTTCTCTTGGCAGATCCTTCCATTTCCTAAGGGAGAGGGGCTGTCCCTTGCTATGCGTGTTAATAAACAGTCTTGCTTCATCTGTTCAGGTCAGACCCTAGTCTCTTCCTGCTTTCAGCCTCTATGCTGCCTCTGAAATCCAACACTGGGCAAGGTATGTGGGTTTTCCAGGCAACTCTGGTAAACAGGCACCAAAATCCAGGCTGCCCAGGACCAACATAGTCCCTTTTCCTTATCCCTTTCCCTAAGGAGGTGGATCTCATTCCTATGCATATAAAAGAGATGGAGTTACTTTAAATGGGATATAAACCATTCTCTGACCAGACACCCAAGCAACAATCAACCATGGAGTCTCTGTTATCTTCTTTTAATGATACTGGCTTTGTCAATTTTTTCTTTCAGCAATAAAACCTAATATTTTGTGTGTGTGTGTGTGTGAGAGAGAGAGAGAGAGAGAGAGAGAGAGAGAGAGAGAGAGAGATTGAAAGAAAGAGAGAGAGATTGCATGTGAGCAGGGAGGCCAGAGGCTGATGTCTTCCTTGATGGCTTCCCTCTTATCTTTTGAGGCAGGGTCTCTCACCAAACCTGGTGCTCATTGGCTAGCTAAGACCTACAGGGACCTTCCTGTCTCCATCCTCCTAGTGCTCAGGTTACAGATGTATACAGCCTCTCAGAGCTTTTTATGTGACTTCTGGGGATCCAAACTGCAGTCCTCATGCTTTTGGTAGGCACTTTACCAACTGAGCCATCTCCCCAGCCCCATGTTACCAAGCTCGGGTCTTGTTACGTAGCCCGCGTTAGCCTTGAGTTCACAGCAGTTCTCCTGCCTTTGCCTCCTAGATTCTGGAATCAGTGACGTATGCCACTATACCCAGAATAATTTCTTAGTTTGTACCATATGACACAATAGAATTCGAATCAAACTATACTACAAAGAGGCCCAACTACAAGACAACTAACATTTAAAACACAACCAAATTCAGAAGCCAAAGAGGAAAGTACTGATAAATGAATTTATGTCAAACATTTAAAAACCTTTACATGATGAAAATGAGGATAATGACAATAAGAGAGCAGCAGCAGAAAAACACTGTAAACAGAGAGAGCCAACGACAAATGGAGAGGGGAGAGATTCTCTGCGGTCCGGCAGAAAAGGTGCTTATGCAGTATGCAAGAAGATCTTAGTTTCACAATTCTACCAAAAACCAAAATGAACAGAGAAATGGGCAAAGAATGTGAATAAATACTTTACATCCTAAATATAAGAATGGTGTCGATGTGCTGGAACATAACTTCAATCCCAGTCCTGAGGGGAAGTTGAGGCAGGCTGCAGATTGCTCTGAGTGCCAGGCTAGCCAGGGCTACAGAATGAGGACTTGTCTTACAACAGCAAACAAACAAAAAGTAGGTGGGGGTGTGGGGCTGGAGAGATGGCTCGGAGGTTAAAAGCACCAGCTGCTCTTCCAGAGGTCTTGAGTTCAATTTCCAGCAACCACATGGTGGCTCACAACCATCTGTAATGAGATCTGGTGCCCTCTTCTGGTGTGTACATGTTAACTGAACATTGTATGCATAATAAAATAAATAAATAAATCTTTAAAAAAAGAAAAGAAAAAAAGTAGGTATGGTCAAAATCCCTTGGAAAACATGTTCAGCTTCACGAGTGCTTAGAAAAATGCAAACCATGAGAACATACCCATGCTTCTGAGTGATAGTTGTTTAAGTTCAATAAAATGTGGTTTTTAGCAAAGTTCAGTGAATGTACCCTGCTATGGAAGCTGAATCAGAACAATGTGGGAAGGTTGCAATTTGGAAGCATTTAATTGTGTGTGTTTGAACCTAGGACCTTGCACATGCTGGGCAAGGAAGAGTTGTCATTGAGTGTAAATCTTAAATGTACATATATTATGATCCAGAAATTTCTTTGAAGTAATTTATTCTATGGATAAAGTCACAACAGAAGTTTCTAAATATAAGGTGATTCATGAGAGCATGATTTGTAATAATAATAGTATAAAATGCAAAGAATTTAAATGTCCATTAATTAGGCAGTGGTCGGCTTTATGGCATATATAGTGACTACACGATCTCCATGTGCTGACATGTACTTTTGCTGACATATTATTAGATACAGCATATAAGATACTGTATATTTACATAATCACTCTGCATAGAATTATTGTATGCATTCTATATCCTTATATGGAAAATATAGGCTGAGAAATAGTTCTCAGAGATTTTTTTTTTTTTTTTTTGGTTTTTCGAGACAGGGTTTCTCTGTGGTTTTGGAGCCTGTCCTGGAACTAGCTCTTGTAGACCAGGCTGGTCTCGAACTCACAGAGATCCACCTGCCTCTGCCTCCCGAGTGCTGGGATTAAAGGCGTGCGCCACCACCGCCCGGCTGGTTCTCAGAGTTTTAGCTTGTGATGAAAGCAAGGGCATCTTTGTCTTTTTACACAAAGTCATTTTGAAGTTTCCATTTATTTTCATCACTGTCACGCCTTACTTTCACAATTAGAAATATGCGAAATAAACCTCAACACCTCTTCCCAAATGTCTCTCAATGCCCCTTCTGATGCTTTTGAAGGAAATCTCTGAACTACCGAAGCGAGATAAGGTTGCACGCTGCTTAAATCGCTTTTAGCTGGGAGTGCAAATATGGAAATGTACTGAGCCATTGTGATGAGGAAGATGATTCTTAGCACCTAAGAAGGCTGCCGCAGAGCAGCTGGCAAGCTCCTACAGCCGCTTGAGGTCATTCACCCTTCTCTCCTGGCTCAGGCCCAGCCTTCAGCAAAACTTGGATTTGGAAAAGCCTAAGTGGCCCAGCGAGAGAAAAGCAATGTGATAAGCAAATTTCCTTCTCCTCTTTCTTTCCCTGTCTCTGGAGGTTCTTCGAGAACATGAAATTAGAGATATAACCACAATTCAAAGCTACCGAGATAGGAGGACATTTTGAGAAGGCTCTTAGATGATTCTCATTCTTTGTAATTGCTCTGTGCTTGTGCTTGGCTGGTCCTCTTTAGAGCATCCAGGGTATTGTCAGGTCCAAAACCCTCCTTCCTCCAAAATGGCAGCGCAGGTGGCATTGTCCTAAACAGGAGGACTTTGGCTGAGCAAACTGAAGGATTTTGAGCAAGGTTTGTGTTCACTAGAAAAGCAGCTCTCTTCTGGAGGTTTCTGTTTACCAGGAATCTTGCCCCTTACCTTTTTCCCCAAATGCCAGCCATGTCAGGCAAGGACATCTAGTTCCGGGTCAATCCAACCGTCTGTGTCAGCTCAGATCCCTACTCTGCTGGGTGTCATATAAAATCTGCTTGTTTCCCCACCATTTTGCTTTTCTCTCTGCCTTGATCCCCAGTAAATCTGCCTTTCGGCCTATGGGGTGGTGCAGTCCAGTACTTTCTCTGTGCCGTCTCTCATAGGTATGCATCTTCGAGGATGGCCTCTGTTGGGGACATTTTCCCTTCAGTGAAGCGGCACATTCAGTTCCTGGTGCATTGTCACTTCGTTTCTGTTAGTCATTTCACAGCTGGATCTTGGGAGGAGCAAAATCTGAAATACTTGGGTCCGATTTCACAAGTAGGCTGAAAACAAGGCCTTCACAGTCTCTGTTTGTAATTTTCAAGCCAAAAGAGCTCGTCTGCCTTGGTGGATGCGTCTTTCCAAACAGCCTCCGTTGTCTGCAGACCTGTCTACCTGGCTTCCCCTTGGCTCAGAAACCTCGGTTTGTGGCCATCCTGTCACAGGTGGACGGATGCCAGGCTACCCACCGTTGTTTGTTATTAAATTGGTGATGCAATTTTTGTTTGGCAGTTTTTGACTCTAAGGTTATTCAAGGATGCTATTTAAAAATCCAAGTGAACTACCAAGCGAGGCATCAGAGCAGATCATAGGTTTGTTATTTTTTAGGCTGTTCAGGGACAGTAGACGAATGCACAAATTTGTTATTGTAGATTGTTATGAATCCCGAAGACGCACATACGGGGATCATTATTGTAGATTGGCTTGTGACAGCTGGCCCTGATTTACTTATTTCCTCAAGAAGACACTTTGAACAATTATTGAAATGCCTCCCCTCTGTAATTACAATAATAATGATGATGATTTTGCAACTGAATATGCAATTCAGGGCGTACACACACAACTGTTTTTAGCTTCTTTCTCTTTTTACATTGATGTCAGCTGCTGTCTTGGATTATGAAGAATTAAGAAGGACTTTCCAACCAAGGGTCAATGAGCTACATGAACAAAGTCATCTGTGGCCGATCCAGGAAATCACTAAAATAATAATTATTACAGTTAGTATTTAAGTAACACACTAACTGTGAGCAAGGGTTCTTCCCCCCTTCTTTTTTTAGGGTCTTTGGAGGGAAAAATCTATTTTTAGTACTTATCTGCTCTTAAAAATAAAGTATCTTGTTGAATAATAAAATTATAAATGTCTGACTGCTTTATTCCTTTGTATTTTCTAATTAAGGAGCTTCGGGGGGGGGGGGGGATGATGAACCAGAGCAAAGAGGTATGTACTGTGGGTCAGAGAAAAGGACAGAGACAAGAGATGGGAGCTGCAGAAAGGCTAGAGAACCAGACAGTAATCAGGGACAGATCAGGGGTAAGAGAAGTTAAGATAGAATGGCAGTGATGGACAGAACCGACAGGAAGAGAGAAGACAGGGAAGAGAATGCTGGGCCAAGAGGGAACAGTTCAGGGGAGACTGAGGGAAGATTGACAGAAGCTAGCGTGGCCTACACAGGTTCTCTTTGTCTCTCTCAGTCTCTGCATCTGTCTCTCTCTCCTTTCCAGCTTGCACATACAGAGACAAATAAATAAGGTCAGGCCTGGTGGGGCATGCCTGTCCGAATGCTTGCAAAGCTAAGGCAGGAGGAACTTGAGTTCCAGGCCTCTCTGCGCTACATAGTGAGAAACTATCAAAAATAAAATAAGAAAATATATAAATCAGTAAACAGGGAAATTAAGCAAAGAAGTCAGACAAAAGCCCAAGATTTAGATTAGAGCTAGGTGGTGGTAGCATACATCCCAGCACTCAGGAGGGAGAGGCCAGCCTGGTCTACAAAGTGAGTTCCAGGACAGCCAAGACTACACAGAGAAACCCTGCCTCAAACCCATCTCCCTGCAAAAAGACTTAGATTGATTTTTTTAAAAAAGCATGTGATGGTTAGTGTCATTAACTTGAGAAAACTCTAGAATGACCTGGGAGATGGCCTCTGAGCAAGGCTGGCAGGGACTGTCATTCAGTAGGAAGACCCTTCGTTGTGAGTGGTGCCGTTCCCTAACTGAATCCTGGACGAGGCAGCTGAACACTAGCAGGCAGACCTTCGCTGCTCTCTCCTGACTACGGATGTCCCCTGATCAGCCGCTTTCAGCTCCTGCTCCTGTGAGTTCCCCAACATGAGAGACAGGGCCTTGAACTGGGGGCTAGAATAAACCCTTTCTTCCTCAAGTTGCTTTGGTCAGAATATTTTATCACAGCAATGGTGAGAGAAACAGATAGGTAAGGCGTCGGGGCAGAAGCTTTCAGCTCAGCACTCTGGAGGCAGAGGCAGGCAAAACTGCCTGGTCAGTAAGTTCCAAGCCATCCAAAACTACATAGTAAGACTCTGTGTAAATAATAATAATAAAAAGAAAGAAACCAAGGCAAAGCATGTGTCTTAAGAAGTCAGTACACCCCAACTCAAGTTGGAGAAAATGAAGCCAGAGGTCAGAGGTTCTGAACCTTTGTCTTGTGTATTTGGTATATGCCATCGCTTTAGGTTGGTTGTAGACCTGGGAAGACGACTAGAGAATTATCCATAAATATGTAAGAATATGAATCATAATTTTCAGGGACTAGCAAGATGGCTCAGCAGGTAAAGGAACTTAGCAACAAGCACTGCCCCATCCCCTCCCCCCAGCACTCAAGAGCACACGAACACATGAACCTACAAAATAATTTAAAAAATTATCAACACGATAAAGTCTTCTACAAAACTTTGCATTTGAGGGCTGGCAAGAGGACTCATTGAGTAAAGGTGTTTGCTGGCAAGCTTGGTGACCTGTGTTCAATCCTCAGGACCCACAAAGTAGGAGAGAACAAACTCCTGCAAGCTACCCTAAGGCACGAGATGATTCTACTCGATTCCAAGGACATCTACTATCTTTTTGACCTTGGATGTCGATTTAATTCCGATTGATCTGGGATGTCGTAGAACCAGGAGACACAGGTTACTTCCCCTTTGCTGTGTGCCACTGTCTAGGACATTCTGTGTCATCCTGGACATCCCTGTGTCCCCTTGCCCTCTGAGTTGCCCTCTGGGTTCTCCTCTCTAATGTAGAGCTAGCTGTCTGTAGTTATTGTGACAAACAATGTTCCTGTCACAGCCACCCCCAGCTTCTGCTTCCCTGTATGTGTCCCCACTGACGCCGACATTGGCTTTCTGGAGTCAATGCTCCACTTGGAGAAGGGATTTCAATATGACGCCTTTTGTCTAAAAAGAGTTGTCGTGACAGACTCTTGGGGGCCAACTTCTATGGAACTATGGTCTTATTTCTAGATGGTTCTGCTCTATTCTGTCGATACCCATCATCAGGAAATATGACCTTTGGCCTATGACATTACAGAAACAAGACTGTTGCCATCTCCAATATTACCACTCCTACTGTATTTTTTTTTTTTTAATACCAACCGTTTCTGAACAGACTCTTTATAAGCCAGATATACTCTCTGTACGTGGTACACAGGAGAGGATGGGTAAATGCTTACTTCAATGAATGGATGGAAGTTTAATAAAACAAGGGAATTAGAGCCAACTGGACGAAAGAGAGGAAACGAGAGGAACTAGTTATGCCTGGTTTTCACAAAGCAGGTATGGGTCGGGGAGGAGAGCACAGAAAAAGTCTGACGTCAAAGCTCCTTACCCTTGGACATGTCAACCAGGAAGGCTGGGGCTACAGTTTTTCTGAGGCAGTCTCACCCTGTCCCCAGCCCCCGAGGCCATTTGGTTCCAAATACACTAGGAATCAGCGTTAATTGCTTTTTTGAAATATCGTTTTGTCGGCTTCATTTGGATGTGGTAATTTGCAAAGCAATCTCCAGCAGTTGACAGTCCCTCCATAGCTGTGTGGTATCCAGACATTTCCTGGGACTTCTGCCCACCTCCTATGCAGCTGACAATGTCTGCCAAACCAGGATATGTGCTCAGCTGGGATTAACTTGGAACCAAGCAGTGCTTTGTTGTGTCTAAGATGTGTTTAAATGCTGCAAGGGTGAAGGGCAGTCCTACTTCATCCAAATACTAAAAGTGAAATCTAAAAATGAGGACCGAGGCTATGGCTTGGTTGGGTAGAAGTGCTGGCTGCTGGAGCATGAGGAACTGAATTCAATCCCCAGTGGCCGTGGAAAAAAGCCGAGAGTGGCAGTGTGCTCTTTCAACCCAAGCACTGGAAAGGTGGGGACAGGAAGGACCCTATGGGTTGCAGTGAGCTCCACGTCACTGAGAGAACCTGTCCAAAGACACAAAGTGGACCGAGGTGGGCCTCTAGCAGTCAGCCATGCGTGCATGCACAGTTGTACAGGCTCACCCCCTGCCAGTTCAAAATCAGCAGGAGCTAGAAGATCACGGTAGTCCACAAAAGGTTGGTAAGAACAGCAGCTCTGGCAGGTTCAAGGTCAAGGTCAGCAGGCTGGTGGCCCAGGTCAGGTATCTACTTTATTCTCTGCGTGGTGCCCTCCAGGGTTCTGCTCGTCTGGCTGTGAGTTTCAGTTACTGGTTGTTTCTTTTTGAAGCCCTTTTCCTGTTGGCTAGAGACTTTCTCAGCCTCCTTCCCACATGCTTCAAGGTCACAGCCTAGACCAAAATGTTTACAGAGAAAGCTAGGCACTTAGAAAGAGGACTCTCTGCCAGCTCCTGCACTCCCAGTGCCAGGCCCCAAACAAACTCAGCAAACCAAGGAAGGGATAAAGTGGTCTCTGGAACCAGGAATTTCTAGGCTTGAATGCCAATGGGAGAGCAGATGCATTCTGCCCTATCTCCCCGGCAGCTGACACTACCTGGGCCGCGGCTGCTGCTGCTGCTGCCACCTCCTGGGAGAAGACAGACCTGAACTTCACACCTGAAGCCCACGTCTAGGTTCACTAGAGACTTGGCCAAAGGCCCTGCTGGGCAAAGGGCTGAAATGCCTTTGGCTTAAGAAACAACTCCAAACTAACTACCCGCTTTACTCAACAACAACAAGAAAATCACATTTGTCTTTTTTGCATTTCTTTTGTTCTTTTTTTGACAGCATTTGGCTTAAAGACATGATTTAAGGGCTAAGGAGCGCAGCTGTGGTAGAAAGGGTTTGTCTAGTATGACCCTCCCCAGCACTGGAAAAAAAATAAAGACTTCATAACTGTTAGGTTTTTTTGTTTCTTTCTTTCTTGCGTGTGTGTGTGTGGGGGGGGTAGTGGTGGTTGGAGACAGGGTTCCTCCGTGAACAGCTCTGGCTGTTCTGGAACTCACACTGTAGACCAGGCTGGCCTTGAACACCTGCCCCGGCCTTCAGAGTGCTGGGATCACAGGCATGAGCCACCACAGCCTGGCATCATAACTGTTAGTCTTAGGAATATATCAGAGATTCCTCCTCTTAGCTCTGTGAATCCTGAGTCCTGGAGCGATGGTAAGGATGCATACACATGGGATTTTTTTTTTTTTTTTTTTTTTTTTTTTTTTTTTAAACAACAGAGAGGGCACATAATAGGAGCTTGGTGCCTTGTTTTGTTTTTTGTATTTGTTTCTCAAGACAGGGCTTCTCTGTAACTTTAGAGCCTGTCCTGGAACTAGCTCTTATAGATCAGGCTGGTCTCAAACTCATAGAGATCCACCTGCCTCTGCCTCCTGAGTGCTGAGATGAAAGACATGTGCCACCACTGCCCAGCTGAGTTTGGTGATTCTTGATATCCAAGTATCTCAGTACTTGCTGGGCTGTTGTGAGAGCTGAGATAGTAAAGGAAGCTCCTAGTATTCAAGAAATGTTCAGTGGGGGTGAGTTCATGGTTCCAGTCTCCCTGGGGACTTTCTTTAACATCTTAGTTTCTTTTACTGTTGCTGTGATAAAAACAAACAAACAAACAAAACCAAACAACCAGCTAAACAACAACAACAACAACAAAACACAAAACCATAACAAAAGCAACACAAGGGAAAAGGGATTTATTTCAGCTCATACCGAAAGGGTACAGTCCATCCATGGCAAAGGAACTGAGACAGCTGGACACACTAGACCCAGAGTCAGAAAGCAAAAGACGGTGAATGTTGGCTCTCAGTTCACTTTATCCACTTCAGAATTCCTACCCGGGGAATGGTCTCGCTTACAGTTGAAAAGGGTCTTCTGCAGCCGGAGAGATAGCTCATAAAAACACTTATCGCTCTTGCAGAGAACCCAGATTCAGTTCCCAGAATCCATACAGTGGTTCATAACCATCTATAATTCCTGTTCTGAAGGACCTGACTCCCTTATCCCCACAGCCTCATAACCATCTTATAAAGCAAAGGGTTGATCCATTGCTACTTCATGTTTGTAATTTTGCTGTTATGAATTATGATGTAAATATCGGATATGCAGGATATCTGCCAGGTGACCCTCTGAAAGAGTTGTTTGTCCCCTCACAGGTTGAGAACTGCTGCCACAGCCAATAACAGCTGTAAGTCTCTTAACTGAGTTCCTATAAAATAAAAAAACAAGTTACATACTTTCAACGCAAAATGGCATAGAGGAAACATTTCCATTCCAAAAAGGACAAATAGGGGCATAGGGATGATTGGATCAAAGTGAGACCAAAATCCAGGAGGGCAAACACCAAATCCCACATCTTTGTGTGTAGCATCTGAGGCTTGTAATAGAATCGTCTGGGCTCCAAATGGCCCGGATGGCCCCACTCCAGCTCTGCTGCCTGTGGCACGCATAGCCTCTCTCCCAGGCTGGCTCACTGGCTGTCAGTTCTCCTTGGCAAACACCCCATGGTTCTCGCATCTCTAATGCCCCCTCGCCACCCCAGCAAGCTGGGTGTCACCTTTACAGCTTCATGCACTGGCCTTTCATGGCCTCCTTGTAGGTACTGTGCCTCCGCCACACATTTCCTGGCCTCAGTGGCTCTCTGATACCCCAGGTCAGGACTCCACGACTGCTTCTAAGTTTTCATTTTTAATGACTTCCATACCAGTGCCCTGTGGATGATGCTGCCAGATTCTGTTGCCAGCTCGTGATGTAGCCATAGCAGTATTCATATGCTTTCTGGGCTGGCCTTGATGGAACACATCCTTAGGTGATTGTGTCTGAGCAGAGAACACTTATGTCTAGGCTCTCCTTTCAAACAAATTTAGACCCTCATGCTATGGAGCCACTGATGGGTGGGCTCTCGCTCTGGTGTGCCTTTCTAATCCTCCAAGTGCGGTGCAGGAGGACTCTCTTCCGTGGTGCTGCTCTACTTAATAATTACAGTTTCCTTACCACTAGCCTGAATGTTCTCCTAACTTAGCTTCCTCTGCTAAACAATTAGTCTATTAGCTTTAAATTCAACTTCATTCAAGTTCTCAGGATAAAGACAAAACAAAGCTAGAGGTCTTAGCCAAAATATCACACAAATGGTCCTTAGCTCAATTCCTGGAGCTGGGTCTCCACTTTCTGTATTTTTTCCACACTCTTGTATTTCAAAGCCCCTTTAAGCTCTGTTTCTAGCCTTCCAGGGCTTTTCTAGTCCCGAGTGCCAAACTCTTCGACATTCTTCCTGTAAATCAATTCCAAAGGCTTAAGAGCCATGTGGTAAGGTTTATCATAGCAATTACCCCATTCCTGATACCAATTTTCTATCTTAGTTTCTTTTCCTGATGCTAAGATAAAATAGCATACTGACAAAAGCAGCTCGGGAGAAAGGGCTTATTCTAGCTCATAGATCACAGGTACGGAAGACAGCATGATCCTGAGGTAGCTGCTCATACTGCATCCACAGTTAGACAACAGAGAACCAGGAATGTGAGCACCCCGCCTGCTCTATTCGTTTTCTATAGTTTAGAATCCCCCTCCTAGGGAATAGTCTTCCCATATCAACCAACCTAATCAAAATGATTTCTCACAGACATTCCCAGAAGCTAACCTTAATCTAAATGATAGCTCACGGGTGCACCTGGAGGCTTGACTCCTCAGTGATGCTGGATCCTGCCAAGTGGGGACTGACAACCTTATGCCTTTAATTCTATCTCTCTCTCTCTCTCTCTCTCTCTCTCTCTTTCTTTTTCAGTGACAGGGTTTCTCTGTAGCTTTGGAGCCTGTCCTGGAACTAGCTCTTGTAGACCAGGCTGGTCTTGAACTCACAGAGATCTGCTTGCCTCTGACTCCCGAGTGCTGGGATTAAAGGTGTGCGCCACCACCGCTGACTGAGACACGTTTCTTGAGTATCTAGCATATGCCTATCATAGAGAATTTGAAGAATAATAACATAAATAGATAAGTGTATATATATATGTCATGTATATATGACACACATTTCTCATGAAATGCAGAAGAAAAATCAGGGGTTGGGTTCTAGATGCACATCTGCAAACAGCTCAGTTGTATAAATGTCTTAGGTGCCACAGCAGCTAACATACTTCGGGATTAGTGTTCTCATATGTTGAATACCACTGTAAAAGGACATTTTTCATTTACGTCAGAGCTTGCTTAGAAGACAGCAAATTGAATAATTTGTCATGTGTCACCTGTTCTAATTATCAAAATCTGTTAGAGACCATGAACTCCGAGTGTCCTTGGTGAGCTAAAGCAAGAACCTCATGGGCCTCTCTGTCAAGATTGTTTTCCTTAACTAATGAATTATTGTGTTGTAGGATATTTGTACACTGTGGAGATGTGTCATGGTGATTGGTTTAATAAAGAGCTGAATGGCCAATAACTAGGCAGAAAGAGATTAGGTGGGACTTCTGGGGACAGAGAGGACTCTGGGAAAAAGAAAGATGGTCTCACTAGCCAGACATGGAGGTACAAGATGGAAGAGAGGTAAGGCCACATGGCAAAATGTAGATTAATATAAATGGGGTAATTTAAATTATAAGAGCTAGTTGAGACAAGCCTAGGCTAAAGGCCAAGTTTCTATAATTAATAATTCTCCATGCAGTTATTCGGGAGCTGGCAGTACAGAGAAAGACTCGCTACACTTGGGCTTATTTTAATCGCCCATGTAGAGCAATGAGTATATTCCGGTCTATTTCAAGTATGTTTTAATCTTTTGCTATGATTTGAATATTATAACCCCTCTAACATTCATGTTGAAACGTAACCCCCAATTAAGAGATGGGACTTTTAGGAGATCAGTAAGTATAGAGGGCTTTACTTTCAAAAGTGGGATCAGTAGCTGGGTGATGGAGGTGCACGCCTTTAATCCCAGCACAGGCGAATCTCTGTGAGTTTGAGGCCAGCCTGGCCTGCTAGAGCTAGTTCTGGGACAGGCTCCAAAGCTACAGAGAAACCTTGTCTCAAAAAATAAAATTAAATTTAAAAAAAAAGGGCTCATTCCTCTCATAGAAAGGTGGGAAGGAAATAATAGGCTCCTTTCTCCTCTTTCACTGTATGTCCTGCCTTAACACATCTCCCCTCGAGGACATAAGCCACCTTAGGAGCAGAAAGACAGCCCTCAGTAGACACTGAACCTGTTGGCTTTTTGATCTTGAACTGCCAGCCTCTGGAACTATGAGCAATAAATTTCTTTCCTTTTTAAATTACCCTGTCTCAAGTATTTTGTCATGGCAGTGTATAACTTACCACGCATAACTGTGAAATCCCACCCTGGACTATAAGCAAATGCCTTTTGCCCTCAGCCAAGTGGGATGTTCCTTTGCAGGAAAACAGGTTCAGCCGTGTTTGTTTATGCTTTGCCTCTCTTGTGGCCTTTATTACTACTACTTGGCAACATTTGATTTTTGAAAGTACTTCATAGTTTGTTGAAATTATTCCCGATTATCAACTCATTTGGGAAGAATTGCGGTATGATCAACAGGATGGGCTTTTGACCCACAGAGGGTCTGCATGTTTCACTGAGCAGCTGGTCTCCTGGAATAAAGCATTGCAGCAGTCACCAATCCATGCTTTGCCTGGACTTTGTTTGTTTTTCATGTCAGGGTTTTTCTATATAACAGCTCTGGCTGCCCTGTAATTCAACTGGCCTGGAATTCACAGAGACTGACTTGCCTCTGTCTCCTGAGTGTTAGTATTAAAGGCATATATCACTACTGCCTGGTTCAAGTCAGTCTTTTGTAGTGGTTGGCTCTTCCTCATTATATAGACATTAGCACAAATATTATCTTCTTAGGGAATCTGGCCAATCTAATAATTTCTCTGGATTATTCTCTTTTAAGTATTTAGCAGATACTAAAAATTATCCAGACGACTTATACGTGTTGGCCAAACAGAGAATGCTAGTTTCATGAAGTCGGCCTTGTCTGGCTCCTCTGATCACCATGTAGGGTATCATAGCTTCCCCCAGCAAGTCTTTCTTGCAGTGAGAGAGAAAGAGAGAGTGGCTGGCAAAATCCTAATATCATAATCAGCTGCCCCCAGGGAGAAGCATTTGAGAAACATACTGCAGAGGCCTCTGGGGGGTAAGAAGACTGGGGCACTAACACTGTGTGTTACCATAGCACTGCTGTCCTCCGAAACCTGATGATCCTTATGCTCCATGACGGTGTGACAGGCCCCATCTGTGAAACACAATGATACAGGGTAACTGTCTGGCTGCTGTCAATACCCAGGCCTTCCATGTGCATCTCTTCAAACAACCCCCACACCTAAACTCATGCCTCAGAGGCAGAAGGAGGTAAAGATGAACCCCTAGAAGTCTAGCTTCTAGGGTTCCTCTGCAGAGTCTGCAATTTCTGGCGTCTCCAATTTTCACATTTCTACAAGTTTTGTGTCAATACATCTGTTTGTATTTCTATTAGCATAGGGTTCCTTTAAATTTTCCATCATTTGTGAAATCTGTGATCCCCTAGTTCTTTATACTGTGCTTGGCAGTCATAGCTAAGGGACACATATTTGCAGTGTTTTGACACTCTGTTTCCTTTGCAGTCCATTTGCCTCTGATTGAAACTCTCTTTTAGCACCATTGATTCATTCTCCAGTAACACTTACTGAGCATCTACTGTTTATGTGACCACAATACATGGAGACTACAGCACATAGCTGCGGCATCTATGGCTCCTACTGCAATGGGAGTTATCTTCGACAGGACAGAGAAATACAAAAGAAACAGAAACATATTGTGATGATTGGTAAGCTAAGGAGGGGGAACTCAGGATGTTAAGGGAAATGTAGAAAATGTCAAGTAATCTTAAAATAGGTGATGAGGAAACATTTTTCCAAGATCAAATGATCTGAAGAGCAAGCAGAGTCAGCCAGATAAAATATGGCATGGGGAGGCCAGGAATAGCCCGCGTCTTTGAGATAGAGAGGATGCCTGCCATGTAAGCAGCAATTTGGAATGCTTGACTAGTATGACCGTAATCGAGTGCAGAGGAGGAAGGGGGTTGAAGGAAAGCAGAGAAAGAGAGAGCCTGAGCACATGCTGGGCCTCTTGTTAAGCCATTTACAGTGGAAGAGGATACAAAGTCACAGAAGAGCTGGGCATGGCAATCTCAGTCCTCAAGAGAAGCAGAGGCAAGAGGTCCTCTGCAGAGTCCAACCCGGTCAGGTCGAGGTAGTCAGATTCTGCTGTGAAAGCAGCAATTGTAACAACTTCCACTTCATGCGCCCACAAGAAGAATTGGTTTAAAACGGCCAGGGGGTGGGGGAAGATGGGGGAAAGGAAGCCCAAGGGGTCTCAAAGCTGTGTGAAGAACAAGGAGCAGCCGAGTCAAGCTGGAAGCCGGAGAGGTGGCCCTCCCTAGGGAAGAGCACACCAATTGGTTGTCCAGTGAGAAATGGTCAGCCCTGAAGACATACACACAGGTAACATACATACAGGCTATAGTTAGGAATAAATATTTATATACAAGTACATACATGCATGTAATAACAATTAGTGAAAAGAGAAGCCATAGATTTGAAGGCGAGCATATGGGAAGCTTGAAGGGAGGAAAGGGAAGGGAGAAATGTAATTAAATTACAATCTTGATAAAAAAGAATTGGTTTAGACCTCTTTTTTCACAAAGTTTGATCAGGAACTATACAATTCTATGCCTGGAAAAATAAGAAAGGACTTATTAAGATTGAGGTAAGGAAAGGCATTAGCAAACTGTGGGGCCTCAAAATAACTGGAGTGAATCCCTATCTCATCTCCCTTTTAGAGACAACTTTCCCACCATGAAAATCTCTTTGTAGCTGATTCCCTCGATCCCAGGCAGTTCTCTAACTGAATACCTCCGGGATTGTACCCTTTCCTAACAAAGTCTCACCCGTAAAGCACAGGAATCTTAAAGACTGATTATACTTGGGGCCTAGCTGACATTTCTAATGCTTTCCTAGTAAAGACCACTACAGAAATTGTAAGCATTGAAGCTCAGAGGGAAATGGATCCTGGCAGTCGAGAACCAAGGCATACTAAGTGTTACAGCTCAGATGGATGAGTATTCTGGAAATTAGGGGCCCGGGAATACTGAGTGTTACAGCTCAGATGGAAAAGTGTTCTGGCAATCGGGAGCCAAGGAATACCACAGCAAACACGCAGTTTGCGGTCTTGCTCTAGGGAAAGGTTTCCCCAACGTAACAGCTCTGCTTGGGCAGGAGAGGGCTTCCCCAGTGAAGCTGTTAAAGTTCAGCTCTGATGCCCCCCAACTGTAACAACTCTGCTGGTGTAGGGCAAGGTGCGAAAGGTCTTCACCTAAACCCCATTCAAGAGCTTAATTGGGAGGAAAGAATCCAGGAGAATGGCTGCCTCTGCCAGGGTGGAAAAAGGGCAGCAGCAAACTGATCAGGTGCAGGGCTTATATAGGGCTTCGTAGGGGCAGAGGTTTTCCAGGGAGAAGAGTCTCAGGATGGGAATTGGTCAGATTTCAGTCCTTTGAGCTCAGATTGATTAGATCGCTGCTCAGGGATTTGTTGGTTTTCTGCTCAGTGATTGGTTCATTTCCCTGCACAGGGATTGGCTGATTTTCATCTTAGTTGTTCAGAGGCAGATTTGGTTCTGGTTTCAGGGTCAAAGTATATTTCTTACACTGGCCTTTTTTTTAACCTTCTGGCTCTAATTTCAGGGTGAGGGCATATTTCTTTCACTGGCTCTGATTCTAGGGTCCAAGTGTGTTTCTTTAGCTCTGTTTTCAGAGTCAGGGTGCCTTTCTTTGGTTCTGGGTTCAGGACTAAAGTATTTCTTTCACTGACTCTGGTTTCAGGGCCAGGGTGGGTTTCTTTCACTGACTCTGGTTTCAGGGCCAGGGTGGGTTTCTTTAACTGGCCCTTTTGCCTGACAAAAGTAAAATGAATCCAACAAAGAAGTGGAGAGGGCCGATGGGCAGGTTAACGGTCATAAACAAAGAGGGCACTGGTTCACTGGATCATTGATTGAGAAACTCTTTGCTTGAGTTTTTTCACTCTCAGCTTGACATGATGACACCATCCAAGCTTTCAGGAGTGCAACCTCTTAGGCAAGGAGTGACACACTTTTTTTGGTAATGTCAGTGGCTAAGCAAGGAAATAAATATTTATACTCTGACAAACAGCTACTACATGGGTGTAGTGATATTTTGTTTGTAATCTTACAAATAAAGCTTACCTGAAGATCAGAGTGCAGACCTAAGTCACTAGTTAGCCATAGATGGCAGACACATCTTTAATCCCAGCACCTGGGAGACAGAGGCAGATGGATCTCTGTGAGTTCAAGGCCCAGCCTGGGCTGCACAAAATTGATCCAGTCTAAAAGAGAAAGAGTGGGGCGGTGGTGGTTCATACCTTTAATCCCAGTACTTGGGGGTGGGGGTGGGGTCACATGCCTTTAATCCCAGCACTAGAAAGGTGGAGACAAGAAGGGATATGGCTGGGCAGAGAGAGGAATATAAGGCGGGAGGAGACAGGAGCTAAGAGCAGTCTGAGGATTCATAGAGATGGATGCAGTCTTAAGGTTAGTAGAGACAGGATCACCGATTCAGTCTGAACATTGGTAGAGGTAAGAACTCTCTAGTGGCTGACTGCTCTGCTTCTCCGATCTTCAGCATTAACCCCGGTATCTGACTCCGGGTTTCTATTATTAATACTGATTAGAATTCGCGCTCCAGATGGGAGCATTATCTATCTTTGCCACATATTCAGACCAGGTGTTCCTTTTGTGATAAGACGCTGGGATGATGTCCTTCTGGCTTTCTGAACAGTGTGTGTATTGGGGGGAAGCCGGGGCGGCGGTGTGCTCACTATTGCTTCTGAAGAGGACACGGTCTTTTCTCAAGCATTTCTCTCTTGCCAAATGTTTGGGCTAAATTTATGTTAAAATCAAAAGCAAGCAGACCTACCAAGTGAGACAACTGATGATGTACAGCTTCCCAACTCTAAGAACGTTCTCCTGGTACGTGGTTTAATGTTTCTGGAAAAAAACAAAAACGACGCCACAAGAATGTTATTAGTAGGAGAGGGCTCACAAGAAATGTTTACAGTGTAGACATTACATTAGAGACTGTAAGCAGAACGCACTAGTTTTTCCTTTTCTTGCCTCCATCTGACCCTGGAACACGGTGACAAGGACATTTTTTTTTTTTTTAACCTCAGGACAAGTCCAGAGACAAAGACCATACATTATTATTGCACTTCAATTCTCTTCACCACTGTTTCCTTAAAGGATTTATAATCAGGCTAGGGTAGTGGTTTCCAAAGGTATTCTCTTTCCAAAGCGGATCTCATTTTCCCTTCCTGTTCTATAACTAAGATTCCCCCCCCCCCCCCGAAAAATGTTCTTGTCTTTGTCTTTACCTGCGGCTTGTAAGAAAAGTCCTCATTGCCACTCCTCTTCCAGCCTCGCGGGAAAGCTTTCTCGGGAGGGTCAGCTAGGAAAGGACCTCGTGGGAAACCGGAGGAAGCAGCCGCCGACCAGCCAGTCCCCGCCCAGCGCGTTTGGGTTCGCGGTGCGGCCCCTTTAAGAGCAGGCCACGTCCCCGCCCTCCTCCTGGCGGGGCCGGCGGTCGGTGGCGGCCGCTACGGTGCTGACAAGATGGCGGCTGGCGGGGCTGTTGTTGCGGCGCCCGAGTGCCGGCTTCTGCCCTACGCGCTGCACAAGTGGAGCTCCTTCTCCTCCACCTACCTTCCCGAGTAAGTGCGGGGCCCCGCGCTCGAGCTGTCGGCGCTGCTCGGCGGGAGCGCGGTCGGTCCGAGCGTGCGGCGGAGGGCAGCGGAGCCGAGAGGCCCAGGCTGGGCCTGTGAGGGGGACGCGCGGCCTCCGGAACGGAACGTCTCGGCGCGGCGGCCGAGAGCTCCGGCCTGGCGGGCCGAGGCTGGGGTGAGGGCCCGGGGAGCGAGCTCGGGGCGGCGGCGAGGGAGTTGAGATGGAGCGGAGCTCGGGGTCCAGCGGGCGTGCGGGCCTGCGAGCCGCCCCCGCCGTCAGAGGTGGCCGGGCTCTTCCAGGGCGCCTCGGCCCGTGCAGCCCCGGAGTTCCGGAGCCCGCATTAAAAGTGCTTAGCTCTGCCTGGGCGGTGGGAGAAGTTAGGGAGTCCATCTGCATCCTGGCAGGAACTTGGAGGGCTGGCAGAGGGGTGTCTTTGCTGTGGGGGCTGGAAGTTCGGGGGAAGCTAGAGAAGGAGGGCAGGTCTGGGGGCGTGCTGCTCGCCTTAGGGAACTGCCCGTTCAGCAGAAAGGGCTTCACGAGCAAAACAGGGAACCGATGTATTTTTCTGTTGCTATACAAATAAAATGACTGCATCTCGGGAGTGCACTGAACAATGATCCCCCTCCCCCATTTATATTTTTACAATTCCTCATATTTTTCCAGAGGTAGCTTCTCAGGCAGAACTCTCAAAGTGAAGCTGCCTGTAGAAGAATCTTCCTAGACTGCCAACCTGCCCTCCTACTCACCAGGTCAAGGGTTGCCAATGAGACATTGTAGCCGTGACCCAGCGCAGGCTGCTGACCTGTGGTCTCATCTGGCCGGTTGTGGCCTGGTGATGCCTGCTACATGGCCACATCCCCGATTGATGTTGGAACCCAGCTTTTAATTTGAGGGTGAGCTAGATCAACATCAACCTTCAGTTGAAGTTGCCATGTGGCCGTAGGTACCAGAACCTCTGTTTTTGTTTGCTTTTTGTTTTGGCTAAGTCTTCTTTGACTCCGAAGCTACTTCACATTTTTCTGGGTCTAGGTTAAAGAGTTGGTGGCGTTCCACTACTGCGAATGGCGTTTTTCTTGAGGGAGACTACTTACAGATTAGGTTGGCTGCCCTTCCTTTAAACTTCTGGTGTAGGCACAAGACTTGGAAATCCCAAATCCCATTTGAGTTACCTGTTTTGTATGGGCACGTTAAGGAAGAAAGCATTTCTTTAGAGTTGATCTGGTGGGATAGTGACTTTAATCAGATGCTGATTTGGAGTGGAAGGAACCTGCCGTTGCAGTTAAAATGTAACTGGGAGAAATCCATTCCTATAGGTTTCTTAAGGCCGTTGGAAAAATAGTATGCAATACATATATAACTTGTACTCTCGTTTAGTGTATCTTGTTTAATCTCAGTGACATTTTAAAAATATAGTATAGTTTCTTATTTTAAAGCACTGTAGAGTTTAGTAATCTGAAAACTTTCCTTTGAAGGAGAGTGGTTGAGTGTTAGGCGGCTTGAGATTGAGAATTTTGTCAGGCTAGTTGGTGTGTGCCTACTTTAATTGTAAAATTATTGGTTCTGAATTTATGTTAGTAAGCATGACTGTTATAACTTGAATGATGGGAAGTTTAAGAAAGGAATTGACTTTTTTTTTGAGATGGGGTCTAAATAACCTCCAATAGGGTGAGACAGTAAAAGGTATTATGTGATGTCTTAAGCAGGTGCGAATTTTCTTTTTAAGTGTAGCTAACCATTTGTTGAAATTGTTCACAAAACAGCAAATATTTATTGACAGAAATCTAGGCATTTTGAGGGTGGTGAGATCTTATGTCTTTCATATGCCAGTCTGTATTATGAATACTTCAAGTGTTTAAACTCATTTAATCCATAACAGTTTTTTAAAGACTCTCAAAAAACTGAGCGGTGTAGGAGATGCTTGTAATGCAAGCTCTTAGCAAGCAGAAGTAGGAGAATCAGAAGTTTACCGTCATCCTCAGTTACATAGTAAAGTTAAGGTCAACCTGGGCTGTCTATGTGAGACCTGTGTTGTCCCTCTCTGCGCCACCCCCCCCCCCCCAGATCTCCGTTTTCCAGATGTGGAAACAGACATGGAAAGGCCATTCACCTACGTGAGGCTAGAATCTGGCTCCACAGTCCATGACCCTAACCACTGCTTCTTTACTGCTTTTATACAGATGTTTATATGAGGAATCATAAAAAGAATTCTTCAAGTAAAGGCATTTGTATTTTAGTTAGTTGTTTAAAGACATGTAAAGGTCTAGAGAGTGTTTTCTGTACAACCCAAGTTCAAATCATAGCATGGACAGATTCATATGGCAAGTCTATTACCCTATTGCTCTTGGTGGGGTAGAGACTGGAAGAGCCCTGAGGCTGAGTCCCAACCTACTTCTAGTTCTAGGTTCAGTGAGAGACTCTGACTTTAAGGAACAAGGTGGAGTGTGATAGAGTAGGGTACCTTATGTTCTCCTGGCCTCTCTGGCACACACACTTTTCTGTGCATATATACCACATGTGCAGAGGACTGCCCCACCCCCCACACCATGAAGTCACGGAAGAATTCCAATCTCAGGTTTCTTTCTAGAAAGTCATTTCTCCTTTAACTCTTAAGGTTGATTTGAACCTTAAAATGTTAAAACAAGTCTAGTTAAAGATAGCACTTTTATTTTAAAACTTGGAAACTAATATTGGCCTTTTATTTTCCAGTGTGTTTAATTTGCTTGTATTTTACCTGTTTCTAAAATTTATACCTAATTTGAGAACTAAAGGAGGTACATGTAAGTAATCATTGGTGGAATTGAACATACTACATGTAAAAACATTTTATAGTGATCCCTATTTTTATATGTTTATTGTTGTAGGTTGTGATAATGTTGGCTATAGCTACTCACTGTCCCTGAGATGCTTTTTTAAATATAGTTTTGTTTAATCTTAAGCACAAACCTGCAACGAGTTTCCTGTGTTTTGCAGATGACAAAGCTGAGACAGTATGTAAGATTCTTGCCCACACCATACAGCTTTCCAGAGGCTTGGCAAGCTCTTCTTTAAGCCCACTATTCACTGGCTCTACCAATAACAAGCAGTTATTGTCTTCGGTTCTCTACCAAGCAGTTAGATGAGTTCCTAGACTTAATCTCCGCCCAAACACCAAGATGAATGTGATACATGTGTTACAGCTAGGGAACCTGAGATATGGAGGTTACCCTGCTCAGCTGTGAGGAGGAGGACTCTTGTCCTCAGCTCTCTGACTTCCCTAACAAGTTCCTTTAGCTGCTTCAGTATGCAATGTGATTGTTCTTTGCCTGCAGACAAAATTTGCTCTTAAGTTAGAACAGCGAGGGGTATTTTATATTGGTGTTTATGGTTTTGCTATGAAAACTGAGTCTTTAAAGCTGACTTTACATCTTTGATAATTCCATTGATGGGGAATAATTCTCAAATTTATTTTATTTGAATGCATTAAATAATTTTAATAGTAACATTTGGTTAGGATAGACAAATTTATTTCAGCTCAACTAATTAAAAATGTTCACATTTACAAATAAGTAGGTGTTTTGTTCTCATTGCAGAAATGGAAAAGGTTTGTAGTTAGAATAGTTTTTAAATATCCACAGAAACAAATGTAAATTACCTTAATCCCCCACATGCAGAGATTCCTGCCCATCCTTCAGATACATGATTCCAGGTCTGTCATGCCTGCTTATCTTTTCAGCTTAGTATTTAATGTCCTTTTTCTGCTCTTTAGTATATTTAAGTAAGTATAGCTGAGTATTTCTAATTGAAAACCCATTAGCTCTGAAATCTGAAACTTTTGAGCATCTATGTTTTGGATTTTAGAGCATATGGATTTGGGGACAATTTGGATTTTTAATTTCCGTATTAGAGATTCTTAGTCATCAAAGTCCAAAATTTAAAGAACTCCAAAATCAGAGAGAGATATTCTGTTCCAGTCATTTTGGGTAAGGAATGCTCATTTTATATAATAGACATTTTCCTTATGAGATTAAATATTCTTTTTTTCACTTGCATGGATACATTTATATTCTAGACAATGATTTTTATTTAATTGGTTTCCTATTATTGGGGCATTTAACCTTTTTTTTTTTACTTTTATTTTATTTTTGCTTTTGCTATTCTTTAGTCACTATGAATAGTGAGATTCTTTGTCTGATAATTTTTTTAAAGATAGAGCCTTATGTAGCTTAGTCAATCTTCCAGCTTGCTTTCTAGCTGAGCTTGTCTCGTAGCCCAATCAACCTTGAACTTGCTGTGTAACTGTCTGTCTTTGAACCTCCTGCCTTTTACTCCCAGTTGCTGGGCTTACAAGATGCACCACCACACCTGGCACTGATGAGGCAGAAAAAAAAGGAAACTCCTTAGTTCTGAGTTCCTAGGTGTTGAATGGCTGGATTAAAGGCACTTTAAGCAAGACTATTTGCTGATCTCTGTAGACTGTTGAATTCTGGGTACCTGGGCTAGGTCATTAACATTCTTGGCAATTTAGAATCACATTGTTTCTGTTTTTAATTTTGTTTGATTTTGTTTTATTTTGTTTTGAGGCAGGGTCTCACTATGTAGCTCTGGCTGTTGTGGAACTCACTATGTAGACCAGGCTGGCCTCCAACCCATAGAGATCCTCCTGCCTCTTTCTACCTAGTGTTAGTACTAAAGGTAAGCATCAACATGCCCAGCTTCATTTGTTTTCTGAAACAAGGTCTCACTCTCTAACCCAGGCTGGCATAGAATTTACTGTGTAATCCAGGCTGACTTTCAATTTGAGCCAACATTCTTGCCTTAACCTTTAACTCGAACACTTGGGAAGCAGGGGCAGGTAGATCTCTGCAAGTCTGAAGCCAGCTAGTATACATAATGAGATCCTGTCTATGAAAAAAAATGTAGAGGAACAAATGGCTCTAATTTTGCATTAACTTTTTGGGCATGATACAGGAAGTTCTTGATGTTTCATATGCAGATAATATGTATTTCAATGCTTTATAACCATTCAATTCTACATTTCGGTCATTCAGGAATTACCTTTAGAAATGAGAGATTTCCTGATTTTACTTAAGTCACATTTTTATTTATGGTTTGTGTGTGTGCATGTGCACATGTGTGTCACAATGTGCTTGTGACAATCAGGACAATTTGGGAGTTAGTTCTTTCCATCTTATGTGGGTCTTGGGATTAAATGCAGGTCATAGGTTCGCTGGCTTTTACTGCTGAGCCATCCTGATGGTTTAGAAATGAGAGATTTATAGAATGTTTAAAAAAAATGACCAGTTAAGATCTCTGATTATTGCATATTTATAATACTAGCTATTAAAGTCTGTGAAAAATTATTTTAGAGAAGAAAATTTATAGAACGATTGATCTCTATAGGCTGAATATAGACTATTGATATATTGTCTGAATTACCTCTGAGGGCATACACTGTGGATCTTGAGATGGTCAGGCTTGTTGGCAAGCCCCTTGACCTGCTGAGTACTCTACCCTCACACCTTCACAATCTTTTTGGAGACAGGGTCTGTCTTATTAGGCTAGGTTGGTGAACTGCTGGGGTGGATCTACCTCTCTGCCCCTCAGCGCTGCCACCTCTGCTTTCCATGCGTGTGCATGTGCAGGGATCTGAACTTCAGAGCTTCCTCACGCTGTGTAGTAATAGTTTGCCAGTGAGCCGTCTCCCCATTTTTTAATGTGGTAGGTGGTTTCTGTTTCTTTTTGCTTTGTTTTGCCATTTATTTATGCTTTCTTTATTTGAATGTTTTAGAGTTTTTATAAGTTTTCTTTTGTCAGTTTTATTGTTATTTTCTTTTTAATGGTATTATAAATAGAATTATTTTCTTTTAAAAAATTGATTAGGGACTGGAGGGATGGCTCAGTGGTTAAAACCACTCATTGTTCTTCCAGAGGACCCAAGTTCAATCCCCAATAACCACCTGTATACTACACCTTCTTTTGGCCCCTGTGGTAACTTACTCTCAGATAACGTACAAACATATACAAACATATATACACATAATGAAAAAATTAAAAAATTTTTAATGAAATTCTTTGGCAATTTCACATATGCATATGATGTTTCTGTTTTTTCTTATCACCCTTCTCCAACAAATCCCTTTCCCATACTTATGTCTTTCTTTGGTATTGCATGGTGGCCCACTAATGTAATAGTTTTTGTTTTGCCTTTAATATTGGCATTCTTTGGAAAAGCAGTTTTCTCATCAGCAGACTTTAGGATAATACTTCTCTCAGAAAGATCATTTGTTTATAAGCCCCATGACTTATAAAAATCCTTCAAATAAAAATAATGGTTGTTTATGTATGCATATGTATATATATTCATATACATGTGTATATGTGTGCTACAGGTAAAAAGAATGCAGTTTATTTAAATAATCTTTTGTTTATGATAAAATAAATGTTACCCACTAAGAATTATCCATCTTTTAAGATATACAGAAGGAAAGTCACTTTTATCTTCATATGGAATTGATTTGAGTGACCTGAAATCTGCCCCTATAAAGTTGCAAAGTAGCAACTAAGTGAGATGCCCTAGCCTAATATACTTTGGATGACAGGTAATGAGAACTGGAAAATGAGGCTATTAGTTCTAATATATATGTTGAAGATTGTAGGATTTTCTGTTTGTATGGATTAGCAGCCCCTTAAGTTTAATTTTTTTAACCATTTAACCATAACATAATCCAGATTTTACTTTCATTTATCCTTTGGCTAGAATTTTGTCTTCATTTTCTGTTCCCCCTAATGGATTATGTTTATATTGACCAGGCTGGTCTCTCTTCAACACCTGTGTTCAAGCAAGTTCCCTGCCTCAGTGTCCTGTTTGTGCCACTGTGCCTGGCTTTCTTGTTTAATGTTGAGTTGAGGATCTTCTATTTATTTACTTTTTAATATTTTGTTTTCTGTCTGTCTTGTCTTATCTTTCTTTTTTCTTTTTTTCTTTTTGGAGACAAGGTCTCACTATTTTAGCTTTGGCTGGCTGACCTGGAATGCATTATGTAGACCAGGCTGGCCTTGAACTCAAATCCACCTACCTCTGGCTCCTGAGTGCTGGATTAAAGGTGCATCACCACACCAGGCTCTGTAGCTATCTTTTTTACGTTGAATTATTAGCTTTGCTAAGAACATACTCTGAATAACCTCATACCTTTGCTGAGACTAGTTTTATGGCTCAGTATTTTCATAAATTTATGTACTCTTGAAAAGACTTTATTCTGTTACAGACTGTCTTTCTTGTATGTTTCAAAAGTCATATTTGTGAATTTTACTGTTCAAATGTTCTGTAATCTATTGGGTTTTTTTTTAATTAAGTTTTATTATTTTGTGTGTTTGTATGGTGTGTGTGCCATGGCCTGCAGGGAGGTCAGAGGACAACTGTGGAGTCTATTTCCTCCTTGACCTTTACCTGGGTTTCTGACCTCAATCTTGGGTCACTAGGCAGGAGCTGTAGGTGACTTTAAATGTTAGCCGTTTTGCCGCCTTGCTTCTTTTTCTTTTTTTTCTTTTTCCCCTTAGAGCATAGGTGATTGAACCCAGGCCCTGTGTGTGCTAGGTACATACTCTTTCATTAAACTACATTCCAGCTTTACTGATTTTTAATTTTTTCTCCTTTTCATTACAGAGAGGTATACCTCAGGGTGATTCTGTGATTATGAATCTGCATTTTTCCTTTTATTTCTTCAAGTACTGTATGTTTTGAAGTTATGTGACTAGATGCATATGAACTTATAGCTTTATCTCTCTAGCAAATTGGGCCTTTGAATGGGTATAACATGCCCCTTTTTTATCTCTAATAATACTTTGTGCTTCCTGCTTTTGAAATCTACTTAGTACGGTTTCATCTGCATTATTTGGGTTGCTGTTTGTTGGGTGTAAGCTTTACTTAGGTTTTCCTTGGTGATGCTAGTGATTGGAACCCAAGACTTCATGCGTGCTAGAGCTACTTGTCCAGCCCTCCTCTTACTGTGCATGTTTTGTGTTTTCATATTTGAGGTCTATTTCTTTTTAACAACACACAGATTTTTCAGAATTAAGATTGTTCATCATTTATTTAGAAAGAGAATTTAAATGAATGAGAGAGAGTGTGAGTGTATTTATTTGTGTACACATACCATGGAATATACGTGGACATCAGAGGACAAATTTCAGGAGTTGGTTCTTTTCATCCACTGTGTAGATTTCACGAATTAAAATCAAGTCATCGGTCTTGGTGGCAAGTACCTTTACCCACCGAGCCATCTTACTGTCCCAAGATTTGAGTATTTTATCTTACTATTAAATTAGAGCTAGCTCAGATTCCTCTTTCCTCCTGCATATTGAAAAGATTATGTTGCAGGCCTTTTTCTGTGATTGCAGGCCTGTGTGCTCGCTCATCTTAGCATTGTCTAAGCATCTGCTTACTAACAATTACTTAGTTGTGTTTTGCTTTTGGTTTTGTTGATCTATAAATCTTTTTTGAGACTTGTTTTTTGTAAGGTCTAGAATTGAAATTTAATCTTTTTTATAAATATGTGTTATTTTTCCATTCCTGTAACATGATTTCATGTTAATTGTACTTTTAATTTAAACATTTGTGGCAACTATATTAAGTCATGTTTAGAGGGGAGACAGTTGGGTTTAGTGTCAGTCTTTTGGCTTATGACTATTAGTATTTAATACTTTAAGAATATCCTTACATTCCTTTACTGTGACTAGTATATCTTATTAAGATTGTGACTGTGGTGGTGAGAATGGCCCTCCAAGGCTCACATAGTTGAATGTTTGGTTCCCAGTCGGTGAACTGTTTAGGAATGATTAGGAGGTGTGTCTTTGTTGGAGGAATGTGTCACTGGAGCTTCCATGGCAGCTCTCTCTCTCTCTCTCTCTTTCTCTCTCTCTCTGCCTCTCTGCCTCTCTCCCTGCCTCCCTCCCTCCAACTTTACTGCTCCGGTACCATGCTTGCCTACCTACTGCCATGCTCCTTATTAATGATGGTCTTGGACTCATCCTCTGAAACTGTAAGCAATCCCCCAGTTAAATACTTTCCTTTATAAGTTGTTGCAGTGGTATTTTATTTATATTTTAACAAATGAAGCTTGCCTGAAGATCAGAGTGCAGAGCTATAGGTGGTGGTACACACCTTTAATCCCAGTAGTCCAGAGAAAAAGGGATCTCTGTTAGTTCAAGGCTACCCTGGGCTACACAAGACCAAATCTGTCTGAAAGAGAAACAGAGCTCAGACAAAGGTGATCCCTGCGCTTCAGATACCATGCCTTTAATCCCAGCACTAGCGAGGTGGAGAGAGAAGTGATGGGGCTGGGTAGATAAGGCAGGAGGAGAGAAGAGCTCAGTGTGGTCTGAGGTTTGTTGGAGACAGAGGCAGCCTGAGGATAGGATCATGCTTTTGGTCTGAGTATTGGTAGAGGTGAGAGTTCTCGATGGTTGGCTGCTTTGCTTTTCTGATCTCTCAGCTCTCACCCCCGAGTACTACAAGTTGCCTTGGTTATGGTGTCTCTTCACAGCAGAGAAAAGTAACAAAGACAGGTACTTAGTATTATCACCTTGCGTTTGTTGTAAAAGAAATGGACTTATGTAAAGAAAACTGATATTTTTTAACACCTTTAGGTGTGATACCCTTACTTTTCATTGTTCACTTTGCCCCATTTCCCATTTTCATTTAGGTAGCTTTCATTAGAAGAACCATAAGACTTAACTCCTATTCTTCAAATGTCACTTAAAATGCTTTTTTTACTAGGACATTGTCTACTCCCCTCTTCTCCATAATTCTGGTAGCTATCCCCCACCTTTATGGTTGAGTACTTGATAACAATATGTACCTATTTGATAGATCATGTATTATAGTTTTCAGCCATGTACTTACTTGTCTGGTTACTTACTTAATAGTTATCCCCTTCAACTGGGCCGTGAGCTTCATAGGGAGTAAGGTATGCTCCCCCACCATTGTATCTAAGCATAATGTTTATTAGTATTCGAATAGATGAGTGAATTAACAAGACATTTTTAATTACAGTTTTCTTTCTAAGGGTAATTTTGGTTTGGCACTGGAACATCATGTTGACATGTTCAAAACAGAAAATAATTTATTTTAAATGTCTTAAATGGTTTTCAGCAAAGTCTGGGAGTATCTTAAATGAAATGGTCAAGAATTTAATTGGAAGAACTTGGAATGGAGTGTTTCTTATCTGTGTCTTTGAGACTTTTATTATGAAGTTACTAAAATTTTTAAAGACAATATTTCTAATAAGACCTTAAAATTTCAGTTCAGTTTAATGCAAAATTTGATTTGCCTAATAATAGTTTCAAGGATACTACCAATATTTTGATTGATTTTAGGATATGATTTCTTCTAGTTTCTTGATTATAAGTATTTTTAGGGTTTTTTAATATAATGTTAAGGTACAATTTATGTACAATATATTTTAGCTACTTAAAATAACCAAATCAGTGGCTTTTAATATATTCAGAGATAAATGCAACTATTATTGTAGTTATTTTACCATGTTTTTGTAGTTGCTATGAAGAATAGTCCCCTTCCACTGTCCTTCTGTCCATAAGTAGTTACTAAGTACTCTTTGTCCCTGCAGATTTTTTTATTCCAGGTCTTTCATATAGATGGGATGATGAAATGCATTTTTTTGTGACTAGCTTCTTCTGCTTACAGTGCTGCTTTTAAAGTTCATGCATACTATATCATGTGTCTGTGCCATATCTATTTCCTGTCTGCTATTATGAATGTGTAAAGATGTGAAAGTAATATGAATGTGCATTCATTACTTGATGGGCGTTTGGGTTATATATACTTCTTAGACATTATGAACAAGGTTTCAATAAACATTGTTTAATGTGAAGATTTTTTACGTGAACTTAATGTTTTCATTTTTTCCACATGTGCCTAGGAGTAGAATTTCTGGCGTTAACTGTTTGGGGAATGGTCAGATTTTTTTTTATCAGTTCTTTTTCTTCCCCCTTTCTTATTGAAGAAGTGCCTAAAAACCATTAGTTATTTTAAAATAATATATTTAAATCGATTAAAATAACTCAATAAATGAAAACCCTATATTGAAAATGACCACATGGGCTTAGATTAATTTGCTGTTAAACTCAGTTGTACTAATTTTTGTGGTAGGATAGTCTTTTATCTTCCTTTATTTTTGTTGAGAATGTATATGTCTACATATTTACTCTGTACTTTCATCCTTGGCTATATTTGCTCCTATCTATTATTGTGCATACTTTACATGTACACATATATGCATAACACACTTGATTTGTGCTTAGAAAATTGACTTTTAGAATTATATTATTTAAGGCTGGGCATGGTGACACACACCTTTAATCCCAGCACTTGTGAGGCAAAGATAGATCTCTGTGAGTCTGAGGCCAGCTTGCTCTGTATAATTACTTTCAGGTCTATATAGTAGCCATCCAAAGCTACATAGAGAAACCCTGTCTCAAACAAAAATTATATTATTTACATATAAATATGAATAAGCTATTTTTGAAAGGTATGAAACATGTTTATTAACTCTCCTCATATAAACTGAAGCATAGATTTTTAAAGTGCTGAAAATAACTTCTAATTTCTCTCAGCTTAGAATTTTGAATAGTTGAAAATTCATACATCTATGACTTTGGCATTTGTTGAAGTTTTGATTTTCAGCAGGCTGTGATACTCTGGATGATAGATTAAACACAGATTTTGAAAAATATTTTTATTGCTATATTATGAGTTACAATTAGAGCTTTTCAGATTTTTGGCTATCTTTACCACAAAGTATAGGGTACTTTACTGACTTCTGGGTAATACTTAAGGAGGTAAGAATATCTGATTATGCTGTAGCCATTGTTTTTCAGTAGAGTGACGTAGTTGAAAGTAGTAAAGGCTAAGTTTAGAGTTTCAGTTGGATTAATATTGGCAGGCTTTTATAGTTCTATTCCATACATTCTTATATAATACAGGGAGTGAAATAACAAGTAAAGTAAAATTGCAAAAATGAGCACTGAACTATAAAGATGGCAGGCAGTCTGTAGAAAATAAAATGGTTACTAGGTGTCTCACGCTCCATGTCTTAGAGATTTTATTGCTGTGAAGAGACACCATGACCACAGCAACTCTTATAATGAAGACATTTAATTGGGATGGCTTGCTTCCAGTTTCAGAGGTTTAGTCCATTATCATGCCTGGGAGCATGGGTGTGTGTAGGGGCAGAAGTTGTGCTGGAACTAAGAATCCTACATCTTGCAGGCAGCAGTAAGTCAACTGAGACACTAGGTCGTATCCTGAGCATAGGAATCCTCAAAGTCTACCCCACAGTGACACACAGTGACACACTTCCTCTGACAAGGCCACACTACTCTAACAAAGTCCCACTCCCTTTGGGGGCCATTTTCTTTCGAACATGGTAACATTCCACTCCCTGGCCCCCAAAGACTTATAGCCATATCATAGTGCAAAATAATGCATTCAGTCCAACTTCAAAAGCCCCTCTTAGTCAGTAAAGTCCAAAGTCTCTTCTGAGACTTAAGCAATCTTTTAACTGCAGCCTTCTGTAAAATCAAAATCAAAAAGCAGATCACATATTTCCAACATACAGTGGCACAGGATACCGTTTCAAAACATAGGGAAGGGTGCATAGTGAGAAAATATTAGACCAAAGGAAGACCAAAAACCAGCTGGGCAAACTCTGAACTTTGCATCTCCATGTCTGATGTCAGAACACTCTTCAGATCCCCAACTCAGTTCAGGTTTGACTGTAACATACTTCTTTCTCTTGGATTGGTTCCACTCCCTGTTGGCAGCTCTCCTTTGGTATGTCTAACATCTTGGGTTCTCTAAAGGCTATCCAGGCTTCAACTTCACAGCTTCACGCAATGACCTCTCTATTAGGTATCTGTTTCAGGGACGCCCCGACACATGCCTGCCCTCAGCAGCTTTATTTTATAACTCCTTTCTTCTATCTTTAACTCTAAAGCCAGAACAACCTAGCCAAAGATGCCAAATTCTGTGGCTTACTGGGCCTGGAACATGACCCCCTCATTCAATTACATCTTCACCAGCTTTCTGTCTTTCACAGTCTAAGGCTGGCTGTCCTGAAACTTGTTCTGTAGACCAGGCTGGCCTCAAACTCAGAGATCTGACAGCCTCTGCCTCCCAGTGCTGGGATTAAAGGTGTGCCCCCTACACTGGCGCCCCCTACACTGGCTCTAAGCTTTTCTTTAGTTTGTTTCCACAAGTTAGAAATTTAGCTGGGTGGGATCTTGCCCTGAGGTCACCACTCCCTTTATTCGATTTCTTTATTTATCTCCTTGAACACAGGGTTGATGTGGGATTCCCTCTGTTTGCTGTGAATATGTTTTCTTACCATTAGTTAATAATGAAGCTCCTTTGACTTATGGAAGAGCAGAATGTAGCTGGGTGGGAAAACTAAACTGAATGTAGGGACAAAGAAGGCGGAGTCAGGCAGATGCCTTGTAGCCACCCAAAAAGCAAGATGTGAGGTAACAAACCACGTGCCTCATGGTAAAATATAAAATAAAATCATCATGCAGCACACAAGCCCTAATCTGCCGCTCAGCGTGCTGCGCAGCCTGGAAATGTGTGTGTATGATGGGCTCTCCTGTCTGTGCCTGCCTAGCAGCCCTGATCCACCCGCTTGCCTAGGCAGGGAGTGCTGAGCCGCAGGCACACTCTTAGCTACTTTCCTCCTAACCCAGAGTGGGCAGGCAAATGAGCATCAGACCTGAAGTGGGTGGCGGGCCACACGGGTTAGCCCCAAATGTTGGGTGCCAGATGTAGCTAGAAGTGCTCTCCATCCTGCTTGTTCCCCTAGACTGGGTTTTCTTCACACATCTGTTACTGAAGCCACTCTGGTGCCTAATATTTATTACATGCTGTTTGGTCTATTATTAGCTTAGGCTTCTTATTAACTAACTCTTACATCTTAAATTAACAAATTTCTATTATTTTATGCTTTACCACTCCTGCAAAGCCACATCTCCTAATAGTGCCATTCTCTTTGGGGGTTCAGGGGGTCGTTTTCTTTCAAACATGCCTGGAGTGTTTTGTTTTTGTTTTTTGTTTTTTTTTTTTTGAGTCCTTTTTATGAATCTAGTGGAGGGAAGTGGGAACCCATGACTGATAAATGGGCGGCTGTATAAGTTTGGGAGATCTGCATGTGTGTGTTGTAAATGTATCTCATGATTTTAAGCTTATGGATGCTTTATGGTAAACAAGAATTTTTCCTGACAGGTCATCACAAGTACAGGGTGGCATTGGCTGCACTTGCACCAGTGCCAGTCTAAGCTAACCTTTTTTCTTTCTTTCTACCAGGATGTGCCTGACCATAAATTACCCACTGGAGAGGCGGTGCCAGGTGTTGCCTTATTGAAAAGGGGCAGACAAAACTATTTTTTTTGTGACCTAGAGGTGCTCTAGGTCACTGGGCTGTCCTTGGACTTGTCTGTCTCAACATATTGGCTGGCTTGTTAGGACTATCATAGCACATATGCCTTGAACTAGTCTTATTTTAAAGATTTATTTTTATCTATGTCTGTGTGTTTGTGAATGTGTGACACATTTGTGCTGGTGCTAGTGCTATTATAAAACAGAAGAGGGCCTCAGATCTGGAGCTGGAGTTACAAAACAGTTGTATGTCACCAGACGTGGGTACAGGAAACCGAACTTGGGTCTTCTGGAAAAGCAGCAAGCACTTTTTAACCACAGATTCATCTTTCTAGCCCTTAAACTATATTTGCTGGTGGAAAGATTGATGGCTCCCTTGTCTAAAAGTTGAGCAAGGATGTTGGTTATTCACCTATAATAATCTTGACTTCAAAGTCATCTATCTCACTGAATTGCTCACTTCTCTATAATTTGAAGGTAAGTAAAGCACTCTAAATTTATGTACTCTATTTATAACATGATATGCCTGCCATATGACCCTCTAAGTGGTTGATGAGGAAAGCATGAACATTTTATATGCCTTAGGAAATTACTCCCTTATTTTTTGAAGACTTGTTGCAATAAACTAATAGGAAAAAGACCTACTATTTTATAAATATGCAAAAGGGAAAAGTCAACTCTTGGAGAAAACTATTGTGATTATTTACTACCCCAGCATAATATATGTACTTCCTTTTCTATAGAGAAGGAGGAAATGGGGAATGTCAATCATTTTAGGAAAATGCTAATGATTTTTAATGGAACTCAGTGAACTTGGAGAACATACTGTGTCCTGTGACAAAGTCTGCTGGGCCTATAGAACAGACAGAGGTTTGTAAATAATTCTTTATGGGCTTGAAATACAGGACAAGTTGTATTTGAATGCCTAGATATGTGGACAGAGTTCAGTCTTTGTCTCTGTGATAAGAATTTAGTGTCCCCTAATTAGTGAGATTTCAGTGAGAGACTGAAGGCAGTTGTGTTCCCTTTTGCAGATCCAGTCAGGGTGGGAAGCTGGTGGATGTGGCAGAAAGCCTCTCTGTGTACTGGGAAGGGTAAAACAAAGTCAGAGGGACCTTGACTCTGACATATGTTCTTTAGCTTTTCGGCCTGTTAAAGTTCCAGGCATTTCTCAGCCCCTACACAGTTAACAAGCTCTGCCCAGTCCTCAGTGAATATGATCTAGTTATGGATCTATTTAATTTTATATGAGCAGACCTGTAGAATGGCTTTTAAAAGAGCCTATTACTCATTGACACATTTAGGAAAAGTCTTGGCTCAGTGGGCAAAGGTACTTGCTGTACCAGCCTGATAGCCTGAGAACGCATGAAGGACAAAACTGACTCCACAGTTGTCCTATTACCTCCACACACAGGATGTAGCCCATTCATGTCCCACTGTTATGTGACATGGGAGGGTCTTCTGTTTTGTGTTGACTTCATTCGTTAATAAAGAAACTGCCTTGGCCATTTGATAGGCTAGCCCTTAGGTGGGTGGAGTAGACAGAACAGAATGCTGGGAGAAAGAGGGAAGTGAGGCAATCGCCATGCCTCTCCCTCTGGGTCAGACACCATGGAGCCAGCCACCAGGTCAGACATGCTGAATCTTTCCCGGTAAGCCACCACCTTGTGGTGCTACATAGATTATTAGAAATGGGTTAATCAAGATGTGAGAATTAGCCAATAAGAGGCTGAAACTAATGGGCTAGGCAGTATTTAAATGAATACAATCTGTGTGTTGTTATTTCTGGGGCTAAGCTAGCTGTGTGGGAGCCGGGCAGGAGGAAAAGCAGGCCTGCCCACAGCTCCATCTACAGTTATGCATGTATGTATATACATAAGTAAAAATGTTTTACAAGACAGCAGATAAGTCTAGCTCTTGAAATTTTACTTGAAAGCTATCACAAAATTCAGACAAAAAGGTTTTATGGTTGGTTGTCTCCCCAGTGGTAAGGTTTAGTATATGGTTTTGAAAATTTTAATGTTTTTAAGATAAGAATAGTCAATAAATGGGTTGGAGAGATGGTTCAGTAGTTAAGAGCCATGGCTGCTCTTACAGAGGTTCTGAGTTCAAGTCCCAGCAACCACATGGGGACTTACAACCATCTATAATGAGATCTGGTGACCTCTTCTGGCATGCACGCATACTGAATACAGTAAACAAGCAAACAAACAAATCTTTTTAAAAATGATAGTTAATATTGTTGGGCAGAGGCTGCCAACTAGCCCTCTAACATGTTCTGCTTCACCAAAGCCAGCAAGAGAGAGCCTGTTAGTAAGATCTAAATCACACTTATGTATCCGAGGTTTAGAAATGACACTACATCACTGTTGCTCTGTTCTATTGGTTTGAAATAAGTCACTAGGCCATTCCTACACTAGGGACCGATTATGTTAAGGTAGGATTATCAACAAGTAGAAATCCTTTGGAGCCTTCTCTGAATTGCTGGTCTAGAGATGTTTACTTCTTATAATTTCTTTGATGTTACTTAATAGATTTAACAATGATGTTTTAATAACAATTGCTGTTTCCATGTACAGCTTTCTGTTTTTGTTGTTTGAATCAGAATATAAACACTCATTCTATTGTTATGTCCCTTTAAAATTCTTTTATCAAGAAGAGTTTTCCCATCTTTTTGCCATTTTTCTTCAACCCGCTGATTTTTTTAGAATTTATTTTTAAGACAGGGTCTCATGTATCCAGCGATGTCCCAGACTCATTATCTATCAAGGATGACCTGGAACTTCTGATTCTTTTGCTCTCACCTTCATAATGCTGGGAACACAGGTGTATGCTACCATTTCTGGTTTATTGGGTGTTAAAAATTGAACTTGGACTGGGCGGTAGTGGTGCACACCTTTAATCCTAGCACTTGGGAGGAGGCAGGCAGATCTCCGTGAGTTCGAGGCCAGCCTGGTCTACAAGAGCGAGTTCCGGGACAGGCTCCAAAGCTACAGAAAAACTGTCTTGAAAAATCAAAAAAAATTAAAAAAAAAAGAAAGAAAACAAAAATGTTATGGTTATATCACTAACTTGATACCCAGTTGTATTAATTTACTTCTATTTGTTGTCAGGTTTTTTTCATTTGGAGATAGTTGTTTTAGTTTCAGTTTTTAGAGATTCTCTTGTTTTTTTCTTCTTTGTTTATAAATGTAAAAAATATTTCCATGGTTTCAAATTAAGAAAAAAATTAGATCTATTTTATTTTTACATATATGAGCATTTTGCCTGAATGTATGTGTCATGCACTTACTTGTGAAGAGGGGATGAGGGTGTTGGGTCCCTTGGAATTGAAGTTAGGGATTGTTTTTGAGACACCACGTTGGGGCTTGGGGACCCAACCTGTGTCCTCTCCAAGAACAATATGTACTTTTATTCTAGAAGCCATCTGCCCATCCCCTATGGTTTCGAATTTTAAACTGTACTTCTTCATTTCTGTCCCTTCAGCACTTTTTATTCCTTCTAGTATGAATAGCCATTTTTATTAGTTTTGGATTCATGCAAATATGAGCAACTGCATATATATCTGTTCATTGACCTTTACCAACTGAAGGACATCTTGATTGTTTCCAGTGTGGCATTAGTAGAAGTAAAGCTGCTTTAAATACTTGATGTAGGTTTTATTTGGAAATAAATTTTTATTTCTACTGCATCAGTGTTCAAGAGTCTAGTTATTGAATTATATGAAAGGTACTTTTGTAAGAAACTGTAGTTGGCACCTAGAATGACTGGACCATTCCACACTCACATGAGTGTGCAGGTGTTCCAGTTTCTCTTGAGTTCTTTTTTTTTTCTTGTTGTATTTTTTTATTTATTATTGTTAGTGTGTGTGTGTGTGTGTACATATGTATATGTGGCAACATGCGAGAGTCAGTTCCCTCCTACCATGGGGATTGAATTCAGGTTGTTACCCATTGAGCCATGTCAGCCATCCACCGTTTCTCTGAATTTGTAATAGACTTTGCTGCTGTCACTGGTTTTTAATTTTAGCTGTTCTGATTAATGATAACTGAATGTGGATGTTGTAATGCCTAATGGTGATCACATGTTTTCATGTGTTTTTCTGTCTCTTGTATGTACCCAATGAAATGTTATTCATGTCTTGCCTTTTTTCTAATTGAATTGTTTTCTTTTCTTTTCTTTTTAAAATTGTTGTGATCACTTGTATGTTCTAGATATAAGTCCTTTTTAAAAATATATAGACTGTATTTTATCATTTTATCCTTTTAACACAATTCTTCTCAGAGCAAAACTTTAATCTTTCTGTGGCCTGATTTTTGCTTTTATAGATTTGTGGTTTTATGTGTATGTGTGTATGTGTAAGAACTTAACTGGGATTTAGAGACAAGAGAATTGTATATTGTGGATAGTAATATAATTAGTGTATAGCTGTTTTGGAAAACAGTACAGAGAGCTCTCAAAAAATCTTTACAACCCAGCAGCCCCATTCCTGGGTATATAAAAGTCATTACATCAAAGAGATAGCCACGTAAGTGTTTATCACAGCACTATTCACAGGAACCAGAATTATAGAGTTAGCCAAGACGTTCATCAGCAGATGAATGGATTTCTTAAAGAGGTATATGAGGACTGAGATGTCTCACTGGTTAAGAACACTTGATACTCTTGCAGAGGACCGTAGTTTTATTCCTAGCACCCACATGACTCACAATCATCTATAACTTCAGTCTCAGGGGTTCTGGTGCCCTCTTCTGACCCACACAAATGGCATTCACACACAGATATATGCCTGTACACGCCGGTTTTTTTTAAAGGTGTGGGGGTGGGGAGAATACTATTTAACCATAAAAAGGATGAAATCCTATCATTGCAGCAGCATGACTGAAACTGGAGAGCGTTATGTTAAGTAAAATAAATTAGGTACAGAAACAAATATTGCAGAAGCTAAAGACATTAATCACATAGTAGTAGATGGTGGTGTAGCAATTAGTAGAGGCTAGGAAGAAAAAAAAGAGGGTAGGATAATCAGTACCCAGAAGTAGTTGCTGTAGTTCTCTTCTGTTACAAAATTGGGGAACTAATCCAAAGCAATTAACTGTATATTTCAAAATAACTGGAGAGGAAGAATTGGGTTCCCAGGATCATATGCATGATAGTATTTGAGGGGATAGAAGGGCTGAGTACTCTGGTGATCGTTATACATTGTATTTGTATATGGACTTGAGTTATAAAGTTGTGGTCACATAAGTCAGTATAAATACTATATGTTAAATGAAAAAATGGAAACTCTGGAGCTGGAAAGATGGCTCAGTGCAGTGGTTAAGAAGAGCACTTGCTGCTCTCAGAGGACTGTGTCCATTTCCAGCACTCATGTCTGATGATGCACAGTTGCCTGTAACTCCATTTGCAGAGGATCTAATGTCTTTGGTCTCTTGGGCACTTACACACACACACACACACACACACACACACGTGCGCACGCCTAATCCCCTCCACTCCCCCGCCACCAAAAAAAAAAAAAAGCCTCTAAGCCTCTAGAGGTCTATGTTTTTTTTTTCTTTTTTTCTTTTTTTAAGGTAGCCAGACTCCACTTCATTCTTTTCTCTAGTTCTCTCAATTTTGGTTTGATTTTTACTGTAATTTTTGTTTTACTTGTTATTTTTGTCATATTCATGCTTTCATTTCTTTTCTCTCCTAGTTTCTTAGGGTAGAAGCTTAGGCGATTCATTTTAAAATTTTTCTGATTTGCTAATGTATATTTAACACTTGTAAGGTTTTTCTCCCCATTTTATCTATTTCAAAATATTTCTGTGTTTATCCCGAGATTTCTTTGATTTGCGTATTATCCGGAACTGTGTTGTTTATGCCAAATAATTTAAGATTTTGTAGTTATCTTCTATGAATGATTCTAATTTAATTCCACTGAGATCTGTGAACATGCTGTGTATAAGGTTCTGTTCTTTTGTTACGAAAATGTATTTTCCCGCCTTAGTGAGTGCGAGCTTGGGGAGAATACACTTTGTTGTTGGTGTTCTGGAGATGTCAGATCCAGTTGATTGATGGTGCTTTTCAGTTCAATGGTATTCTGAATTTTTGCCTGCTAAATCTGTCAATTGCTGAAAAGAAGGAGGTTGATATTTCCAGTTATAATAGTGCTTCTTGCAATTCTGACAGTTTTCCCCTTGAGTATTTTGACACTTTGTTTGGTGCAGTCACATTAAGGATTTTTATGTCTTCTTGAAGAATTGACACATTTTCATTAATGCCCCTCTATCCCTGATGATTTCCCCTCTACTTAAGTAAGTCTGATATCGATATGGCTATTTCACCTTCTCTTAAAACACGATGCACCTTCATCTGTTTCATTATATTCATCCATGTTATTTATGTGGGTTTTTTATAAATGATGTATTTGAGCAGTTTTTTTCTCACCCATTCCAGCATTCTCTTTTACTTGTTTTAGTTAAATCATTCACATATAAGTTGATTACTGATACAATTGGGTTCATATCTACCATATTTGCAACATTTTTCTATTCATGTATGTGTTTCTTGCATCTTTTCTTTTTCTGTCTCTGATTTGAAATTAGCCTCCAATGTGACTTTACTTTCTTTTGCATATTAATTATATTCATTTAAATTTTTAGTTCTTGTGTTAATAGAAGAGTATATTTTGGCTTACAGTTCTGGAGGGTTAGAGTCCATAACAGCTGGTACAGCATGGAAATAGGTGGCAGGAACAGGAAGATAAAAGCACACATCTTGAACTGCAAGCATGAATCAGAGGCAACAACTAGAAGTAGGCAAAGCATCTTACTCTCAAAGCTCTCCTCCAGTGATGTACTTCCTCCAGCAAGGCTACACCACCTAAACCAAGTGTTGAAATGCCTGAGACTCTGAGGGCATTTCTCATTTAGACCATCTCAGTGCTTATACTAGAGTTTGCAAAGTTTGTTTGTCACTAATCTAACTCCAGCTTTAAATAATACTGCTTATGAGTGGTATAAATAACTGATTTTCAGAATATATTTTATTTCTCTCTTGTATGATTATATCGGAGTGTCATAGATTGGGTAGTTTGTAATAGATGGAAATTTATTGGATTACAGTTCTAGAAACTGACCCATCTAAGATTCAGTAGCCAACACCTGACAAAAAGGTCTTCTGTCTGAAACATCTCGTGGCAGAAGGGTAGAAAGGGAGGCAGGTAACAAAAGGACACTCTACTTTATCCTTTCTAAATGAGCCCAATCTTGATATACAAAATGTGCAATGAGATTAAGTCAGGTGTCTGTTTTTATGACTACCCATCTCTGGACATTTTTTTTTAAAAATTAAAACTTTATTCTTTGACAATTTCATACATGTATACATTTATCTTGTCCTTCCCAACCCCTCAGCATGTGCTCCCAATGTTTCCTTCCCATCTTCATGCTTTCTCCTTTTGTTTAAACCCACTGAGTCTAGTTAGTGCTACCTACTAGAATTCAGACTGACTTTGTTGGCTTGATCCTGTGCATTTGATCATAATTACAGTGAGAGCAGCACTCAGCTGGGCATGTTTCTTTCTACCATCTCTTCACTGTGTTGCTGGAGCTTAGGAGAACCAAGTTGATATGGATGTTCTATTTAGGGTTGAGTACTTAATAGCCACTTTTTAAAAAATACTTTGACCTAGTTATGAGTCTTTACATTAAATTGCTGCTCACTGTAAAAGCAACTTCTCTCATCAGGGTTGAGAGCAGCACTCATCTGTGGGCATAAACAAATATCTAGAAGGCAATTTGATTGCGTATCCATTAGTAGAACAGCAGTAATGGGTTGCACCCCAGGGCCTATGACTTCCAGAATTATAGACTTTTGACCAGACATGGGTTCCCTTCTATGGACCAGGCCTTAGATCCAACCAGAAAGTGATTGGTTACCCCCATGATCTTCATGCCACTATTGCCTGGTAAGTCAGTATTGTAGCGTGCAGGATAGTCACTGTTGTGTAATATCATTGATGACTTTACTCTCCTACCTGCCTGCATGGCACCTTCCAGCATTATGAAAATTAGGCCATCTGTGAGGAAGTTTTCAGGTCAATTCCAGTTTGATTTCTGTGTGTCCTACAATTAGAATGTATTGTGTCTTCAGCACAAGGGTATTTAAAATCTAGTTCTTGTAGACAGTCAAGAGCAGTGGCAGTAGACTGTATTGTGTTGGTGGAGGTATCACCTATAAGACCTTTATGAATAATTCATAAGGAACTATCCCACTCATGGCACTAAGATTTTCATTTAATAACACATGTTGTCTGGGGAAAGATTACCCACCCATGCAGGGAACCAGTGTTCAAATCCCTTTATAGTTAATTTAAGGGCTTAGAGTAGTGGAGGATATTTAATACATCCTTAGTTTTAGTTAAGCCCGTTTCTTCCTCATTCATCCACTATGTCCATTGCACTTAGATCTTTAACTCTTGAATATTCACTCTACTTTCAAATAACCTACCAAAAGATTGGTCCTCTTTCCCCATTTAATAATTGACATAGTTTCTTTGCTTGCCTGTGGAGTTTTTGATGAGAAGTGTAATGTAGCTTTATTATTGTTTCTCTGTAGATGAGTTCTCTCGATTCTCTGACATTTTTTTTATAACTTCTCTGTGTTCTTGGTTTTCTGCTATTGGAATATGATATGCATATGTGCTAGTTTTTATCAGTTTGCACAAACCTAGGACACCCCCCCCCCACCCGCCCTGAGAAGAAGGAACCCCAGTTGAGAAATTGCTTCCATCACATTGATCTAGGGACATGTCTGTCAGGTATTTTCTTGATAAAATGATTAATTGCCACAACAGGCAAGTGATCCTGGGTTGTATGAAAAAGCAAAGTAGCTTTGCAAGTGATGGAGAACAAGTCAGTATGTGGATATCCTCCATGGTTCGTAACCGGAAGTTTCCCACTCACCAGTTCCTGAATAGTCACTCAAGAGGATTAATATTAATTACAAACTGTTTGGCTTCTTACTTCAGGCTTATTATTAACTAGCTTTTATAACTGAAATTAACCCATTTCTATTATATTTTACCACGAGGTTGGTGACTTGTTACCTCACATCTTGCTTCTCCAGTAGCTGCTGGTGTCTCTTAGACTCTGCCTTTTTTTCTTCCTCTTTCTGCTTAGATTTCCCGCTTAGCTGTTTTCTGCCCTGCCATAGGCCAAAGCAACTTCTTTTTAAATCATTGGTAATAAAACATATTCACAACATACTGAGGAGCATCCCACATCAGTGGTTCTTGCTCTCTGTCCCTGCTTGAGTTCTTGATCTGACTTTTCTTAAAGTTGAACTATGTCATCCTTCTGTCCACCTCCCCCCTCCCCGCCATTTGTTTTTAGTTATGATGTTTAGCACAGCATTAACAAAATCTAACCAGTATAGCCTAGATTTAGATTCTTTTTCTTTCCATTGGTTTTGTCTCATCTTCCTGGATAAGTGGTTTGATGTCTGTTATGACTTCTGGAATTTCTGTCACTGTATTGCCTTAAATATTTCTACTATTCCTGTTCCTGTCTTTTATTGCAGCTATTTGTAAGTCATAGCCCTTTTATGTCTTACCGCCTTTGGACACCTTCACTCCTTTTTCTTCTTTTCAGTTTGGGGTTTTTTATTAGGAGATTTTCAAACTCAGATTCCTTCTTTAATGCTACCTACCTATCCTATTTATTATTTATCTATTCCTTTAGAACTCTTAAGTAACTATAACTATAGTTATTTTAAAACATTTCTTATCTGATAATTATAAATTCTGTATTACCTTAATCTGGTTCTAATATGCTGTGTATTCAAACTTAAAAGTTTTTTTAAGGCTCTTCCTCCCGTCTACTCCCTTATTTTTCTCTCTTCTCTTCTCTCCTCTCATCTCTCCTTCCAGTCATAATCTCCTTGTATAGCCCAGGCTGGCCCCAAGTTTGTAATATTCCAGTGTTGGCTTCTTCTTAAATATTAGGAGTACAGATGTGTGTTTGGTACTCTGTTCAGTATTAGCATGCTTTCTAATTGTGTGTTCATTGGTAGCGTTCAGTCCAGTTCCTTTTCTATAACAGGCCATCCTAAGGAGTTAACAAAGAACCTCTACAATTTTTTCCCACCTGATAGCTGATTTTAAGTGACCAACGTAACTTCCAGCTAGTATTTGAGATACTCAACAGGAATATCTAGCATCCACCTTTTCCTTTCCACCTCCCATTTCCTTTTTTTCTTTTCTTTTTTCATTTTGTATTTTTTTTAAATTTAGCTAGAAATATGCTGCCTGCATTTGTTTGTTTTGAAACAGAGTCTCTTTTCTCTCTTTGTAGCTTTGGGTATCCTGGAACTTGTAGATCATGATGGCCTAGAATTCACAGAGGTTGGCCTGCCTCTTCCTCCCAAGTGCTAGGTAGGATTAAAGGCCTGTGACACCAAGATAGAATCCTCTCTAAATTTTTTTGTTTATTTTTGTTTTTCAAGATAGGGTTTCTCTGTGTTGCTTTGGAGTCTGTCCTGGAACTAGCTCTTGTAGACCAGGCTGTCCTCGAACTCACAGAGATCCACCTGTCTCTGCCTCCCAAGTGCTGGGATTAAAGGTGTGCTGTCTACATTTTTGCAGTGTACATTTGCATTCTGTTATGCCAAATCCTCATGGTTGGTTTAGTTCTGTTTCTTATAAATGTCTTGATATTTTTATTTGAATGCTCAAGGACATTAAAAGAAACAACAAAGACAAGCAGAGCATGATTTGTGCATTCCTTTATTCCTTTATTCCCTGGGCTTGGGAGGCAGAGGCAGGTGGATATCTTATTTTTAAGGTAGCCTGGTCTACATTGTGATTTCCATGGCAGCCAGAGCTACAAACAAATAAACCAAAAACCTGTGTTTCTTGGTATGTTTCTCTAGCATGCTGCTTATTCTTTTACTGTGGATTGAAGATTATTTAGAAAGATTTGCTTGAAGCATGACTTGACCTATTTACTGCTTTGCTTTTTTGCATATCTTTGATTACTTTCTAACATGCTTTTTCTGGACTTTTTGTTTTGTTTGTTTGAGACGGGATTTCTCTGTGTAAGAGCGCTGGAACTTGCTTTGTAAACTAGACTGACTGGAAACTCACAGAGATTGTTCTGTCCTTGCTTCCTAAATGCTGGGATTAAAGGCATGCATCATCATCACCTGACTTTTCTGGGCCTTTTTTTTGAAGGGATACTTTTGGGGATACATTTTTATAATTTAGTTTTGTTTGCTTTTTTTTTCTTCTAAAAATAAAACCAAGAAACAAGTTTTCTCCCTCATTTGGGACTCTTATTTTACTGGCTGTTTCTGATGTCTAGCCATACCCTTTGTTCCAATTTTTACTTCCTTTTTAAAATTTATTCTTTATTTTGTGTATATGGGTGTTTTGCCTGCATGTATGTTGGTGCACTACTGTTGTGTAGTGCTTGTGGAGTCTAGAAGAGGACTGGAGTTTAGATATAGTCATGAGCTGCTTATGTGGGTGGAATTGGCCCAGGTCCTCGAGAGAAGCCTGCTGTTGATGGTTGAGCAACCCCTCCAGCCCCAGGTTTGCTGCCGTTTTCTTAATTTCTTTTAGGTTATTTCAAAATACTGAGGAACATTTTCATCTTCGATTTGCTTGATTGCTCTGAAGTTTTTATTATGTTAGAATATTATTTTTCCTCCAGTATTTTCTGGTAGGCTTTCCTTTGTTCTTTGTTTTCTCCTGGTAGAAAAGGAAGAACTGGAGGAGGAAGGGATGGGTAAGTGTAGCTTTGAGCTCTGGCATTCAAGGCCCTGCCTTTAAGACACAAGGTATTTTTACAGACTGTCACTTTTACTTTTATGGAGATAGTACAACATTTTTCCCCCTTCCCCTTGATTTGTCTTTATGTCTTTGTTTTCTGAAGAGGACTCTATTAGTATTTACAGTTATGTGATTTGAAGGCTGTGTCACTCAGACCTCTGCCCACTGAGTTCTCATTCTTTTTGCTTTGCAGAGCCCCCTTTCCCCCTGTTCCTTGCATGTCCTTTTCTGGGTCTGTCTTTCACAGAATTAGAGACTATTAGACACCCAGGATCAGCATGTGAATATGGTCCAGTTCCCTTAGAGCCCATGAAGGACATTTTCTGACTTTATCCAGTTCTCAGATTGTTTGCTGTTGCCAGGATTTGATTTTATTCATTCCTTTGTAAAGAATAGACTTTTCTTTTTATATAAGTAGCTTCTTCTAATTAATGTAATTAGCATTTTTCCAGAGGAGTGTGTGTATGTTAAGTTTTATACTCCATTTGAGAACTCTATTTTTTTTTTTAACATTTGTTGCAGGCAGTTATTTCTGTCCCGCCAGCCTGCTCCTAAATAAATGCACGGAGACTTCTTATTAATTATGAAAGCTCTGCCGATGGCTTAGACTTGTTTCTAACTAGCTCCTATAACTTAAATGAACCCATTTCTAATCATCTATATGTTGCCACGTGACTTGTGACTTTTACTTTTCTTCTTGCATGTCTGTTCTGTCTCATCTGCTGGGGACTCTACCCTTCTTTTCTTCCCAGAGTGTTCGCCTGTCTGGCTCTCCTGCCTATACCTCCTGCTTAGCTAATGGCCTTTTAGCTTTTATTAAACCGCTCAGAAGGTGCCTTGAAAAGACATATCTTCACGGTATACAAAGAGATTATTCCACAACAACTTGCAGCAGTGTACGATTATCTTATTTAGAGCCCTGCTTGTTTATCTTGTTATCATTTGAATGAGAAGGGGACACTGTGTCCATCCTTTCGTCCTTACCAAATTATCCTCTTCTACTATCATCCCTTTTAAAATTCTAAATTCTGCATATGTGAGAAAATGTGCATATCTTTCTTTGTGAGTATGGTTATTTCACTCCTTGTGTTGAAAATATATTTGGGGGACATAGTGGCTCATGGCTGTGATCGTAGCAGTTGGAAGGCTTATGTAGAAAAATTACTAGAAATTAAAGCTCAACCTAGGCTACAGAGCTTGAGTTTTCTCTTTTCAAAACCAGCCAGCTAACAGTCACTGTCCGTATTTGTGGAATTCGGTGTGCTTCAATACAAGTATGCTCTGTGTAATGCTTAGATCATAGGAATTGCTTTGCCTGGCAGCTCAGACAGCTGCCATTTTTTGTTGTTGGAAACATCCAAATTTCTAATGACTTTCAATATTAAATCTTGTAATCTTGGTAGTTGTTCTACTTTGCTTTATTGAATATTAGAAGGTATTCTTCCTAACAAACTACATCCCTGTACCTGTTAACTATGCCTTCTCCATCCTTCCTTTCTCCACAGTTCCCACAGGCCCTGGTAACTACTGTCTTCCTCTTTCTTGAGATAAACTTGTTTCCTGTGTGCTGTTGTGTAGGATGAAGATGATGCATGCTACCCTGAATGAAAGATGTGACAGCTTCATATATGAATGCTGTTTTCTTATAATACTTGATTTCTTACATGTATAAACAATGTTTGCCCTTTACTTACTATTATGTAGTGAACATTTTCTGATGATTAATTAAAATCAGTTTTTTGTATATAATTTTACTCGGTGTTGTGTAACATAAACATGTCATATTTTACCTAATCTCAATTGTTAGGCTTCTTACAAATTGCTTTAAATTGTGTTATGATTATTGTGAATGATTGATACCTTCTAGATAATTTTGTAGGTTAAGTTCTAAGAAGTAGTTAGATTCCATGACTTTAAATCCTTATTTAGGTGTATATATTTAGGCAGATCCATTTTTCTGTGTTCAGTTTCTAAATATATACTTTAAAAGAGGATAGTTTATACAAGCCAGATTTTTAGACCCATATTATCCTGGCTGTTTTCGTCATTTTCATTTTACAACTATGCATATTTTTATTGTTTTTGTTGTAGAGTATGTTAGAATTGTTTCCTGAAAATTAATTTACATACCTACCAGCAAAACAGAGTATCAATTTGCTAGCTTTAGCTAGCAGTTGATGTTTTAATTCAGAAATATATGTCTTTGATGATATGGCCCCAGTTGTTAAGGGCAGATGCATGTTTTGAATCCCCAGTGTTTGGATTAATACTGGCTTTATGTGTTTGAGATTTTGCCTGTTATTATGTGATTTTTTAGATTTAAGTAATTAAATGTTTATATTTTTATTTACCTTTTGTATTTTGTTTTGTATTTTTATATTTTGTTTGTTCTCATTGATTTCTTTTTAATTAATTTTGAATTCTATATTTGCCTTAATCTTTGTGGAATATGTAAATGAAAGTAGTTCTTTTTTTATGGTCTTCTTTTAAAAATTTCTTCACATGGGGCTAGAGAAATGGCTCAGTGGTTAAAGAGCACTTGTTTATTTTACGATGGACCTGAGTTTGGTTCTTAGCACCCACATCATGGCTAACAACCGTCTGTAACTCTAGTTCTGTGGTCTGTTCTCTGTGAGCACCAGACATGCACATTGTGTGCATGCAAACATGCAGGCAAGCACCCAGACACAAGTTAAAAATAAATCTTTAGCTGGGTGGTGGTGACTCACGCCTTTAATTACAGAACTCTGGAGGCAGAGACAGGCGGATCTCTGTGAGTTCAAGGCCAGCCTGGACTACAAGAGCTAGTTCCAGGGCAAGCTCCAAAGCTACAGAGGAACTCTGCCTTGAAAAGCCAAAATAAAAAAATAAATCTTTTTTTAAAAAAGCTATTTACTCATCTACTTGTTATAATAAATCTATCATTTTTGGTAGTAGTTAAATAATTATATAATTCATTCACTCATTTATTAAGCACTCTGTAGATATACAGCTAATATTCTAAAAATATATTTTCATTTTAGAATAATTACAAACTACAGAAAAGCTGCAAAGATTTTTTCCCTTAAGCTAACGTTTTTCTACTGTTAACGTTTAGTATTTCCATGGTAAATTTGTCACAGAAAAGATACAAACATTGATATGTTACTATTAACTAAACTTTACATTGTTTTTGGATCTCACTACTTTCCCCAGAAATGTTTCTTGCTCATGTAGGGTCGCATTCAAGACACAGCATTGCCATTTAGTTGCCTTGTTTCCTTTCACTTCTTGATACATGACAAAAAAGGAAGGATACAGTCTTCCTTTTTTGTTGGTGTTATTTTGTTTGTTGTTTTCTAAATTTTTAAAGATATGTGTATTTTGTTTTATGTATAAGTGTTTTGGTCACATGTATGTACTACATGTGTGTCTAGTGCCTGTGGAGGTCAGAAGAGCACGTGAGGTCCCCTGAGCTGGGGTCATGGATGGTTGTAATCTTCCGTGTGTGAGTGCTGACAAACAATTGAATACTAGTCCTCTGCAAGGACTTTTAATCACTGAGCCATCTCTCCATCCCTGCTTTTTTTTTTTTTTTTTTATTTTTACCCACTTAACAGTGTTTGAAAGAATCCTAGTCATGTATTTTACTGAAAGTTTTTCAGATTGAGTTTGTGTGATGTTTTTCTTATAGTTATATTAGGCTTATTTGTAGTGGTGTGGACTCTGGGTATTATTTTATACTTCTGTTATAAGCACATACTACTGCTTTGTTCCTATTCTTTTCCAGCTTCTTTCATACTTCTTGGTTGGCTCCTTCTTGGCCAAGTATTCTTTTCAATGTTTTTTTTTTTTTTTGTTTTTTTGTTTTTTTTTTTTTTTAAATCTTGAATTTACTAGAGGCTTTCTGTACTACTTTTTTTTTTAAAAATTATTTATTCATTTTATATATGTGAGTGCTCTGTCAACTTTATGCCAGAAGAAGGCAACAGAATTATGCTATAGATGGTTGTGGTTTACCATGTGATTGCTGGAAATTGGACTCAGGACCCCTGGAAGAGGAGCCAGTGCTCTTAACCTAAGATGAGCCATCTCTGCAGCCCATTTGTATTTCTTTTTACGGTTTCTATGCTGTTCTCATTCAAACTACAAACACTGAATAACTTTGTGCTAGTTTCAGTAGTTTGATAATACTGGGTTATTCCTTTTTTGCCCATTGATTTTCACTTACTATTTTAACTAATTGCTTCTTTTTTCTTTTCTTTATTCCAGGAACATTTTAGTGGATAAACCAAATGACCAGTCTTCCAGATGGTCTTCAGAGAGCAACTATCCTCCCCAGGTAAGATTACATGTAGCATCTGAGACTGTTTAAAAGTCAGAATAGATGGGCACTTACTTGCTCAGTTGGTATTAGTTAGAACCCGTTGAGGATTTTGTTTTCGGGATTGTGAGCTACATTTTCTTTTTGGTCTATTAAATTTTTATTTTATAGATTAAAACAATGTGGGATTTGATGAGACATTTTTACTTCTTCCTGTTGAAAATTTAAATTCTAATTTATTTTTATATATTAATAAGGATGCAAAATTAAGTTTTGTTTTGTTCTTTAAAAAAAACTCACGAGGAAAATATTAGACAAGAATTGACTGGAATGCTTGTACTTGTCCTGGTCTGACCCAAAGTTATGTTATACTCAAATCATTCTGAAAGTATTTAGGAATATTAGTAAGTTGAACTTTGACTGAGGGCCCTTTTGAGAAAAGTCAACATAGTTTGTTACATTATTGTCCTTGTAATCTTTTAAAAATTACATTTCTTGTTTGTTTATGTATGTGTGTGGAATGTGAATGTAGAATGTGAGTGCATATGTGCATGTGGAGATGTGATGGTGAATTATGGGAGTCAGGTCTCTCCTTCTAACACCTGAATTTTGCAAGCGCCTTTACTGGCTAAGCCGCGCTGGCTTGGTTTGCTGTGTTAAAATAGTCTATGTAGAAGGTGTTATGGCCAGAGCCGTACTCTTTTTCATTGGTAAGTATTACTATCATTACAAAGGATCATATTCATTATACACGTTCAGTGTCTACGCTTAGGGTATAATAGGTAAATTTATAATGTCTATGTCCTGGAAGGTGTGATAAAGTAGGTGGGTAAACAATGCAGTAGAATTCATGGGAGCCTAGTTTCTGTACTTAATGTACCTTTATGCTTGGAAAGTTTTTATTAGTTATCTGTGTTTTCATGTGCTTTAGCATTTCTCTGTATTTTGAGATGCTGCTTTATTATTACGCGTATACAACAATTTGTTTATTCTCCTTTTTATGTACATGTGGTTTTTCTTTTTCCGTTTGTGTAATTATGAATAAATCTTACATAATAGTCCTCTAAGATTAAAGGATAATTCATATTTTCATTTATTTTTGATAAATATTTAATATGTAATTGTACTTTAAGGCAGGGATACTTTATATGAAATTATAAAAGTTGTTGCTTTACAGCCTTATACGATGTCCTGACACACATTTAAATTTATTAATTATTGTTAGTATGAAGTATTTTTAATTTATAATTCATGGGTCACTAATGATATTAAGCATTCCCCTTCTGCTCACTTATTAGCTGTTCATTTAGGACCTTTTGGGGGATGGTCAGGGAGGGTCCTAGAGATGGAATTCAGGGTCTCACATATGCTAGGCAAGTCTTCTAACACTGAGTCACACCTCTCCTCAGCCTTATTTAGTTTTTTAATGAATTATTTTACCCATTTTTAAAAAACAACATTGCTTCTCTTTGAGTATTGAACTTTGGAGGTTGCTTATATATCTTGTGCATAAATCCTTTTTTGGTTTCTTTTTGTGTGTAGCTTGACAGTTCATTTCCTTAGCATTGTCTTTTATTCGTCTTTTAACAGTTACGGGTGTATAATACTACTATACTTAAGATATAAACATATCTGTTACCTCTAGAAATTTTTCTTATACCATTTCTAGTCCATCAACCTTGTCTGTTTCTAGGCATCCACTGATTGGTGTCCTCTTTTACTGTCCATTGTAGTTTTTAGTTTCGATAGTTCTCATCTTATCCTGTTCTCGCTGTTTCTTTCTTTCCTTCCTTCCTTCCTTCCTTCCTTCCTTCCTTCCTTCCTTCCTTCCTTCCTTCCTTCCTTCCTTCCTTCCTTCCTTCCTTCCTTCCTTCCTTCCCCTTTCCCTTTTTTTTTTTTTTTTTGAGTCTACAGATTGGCATGCCAATGTGTGCCAGCTAAACCCACATAAAACCTGAGAGAACTTGGAAAGGAATTCTAGACACAAAAAACAAAGTTTAGCCACATTGTTTTTCATATAGGCTCTGTTTGCTGGTGGCAAGCAGAGACATGGCTACTTTACAAGGTTTCCTGACTCAGCTTTAGTAGCAAAAACTGCACGGCCTCTTTAAAAAACGGCTTCCTGGTTTGTGCTGGCAGAACGAACTCTAGCTCTTTTGGGAGGTCCTGCACTTAAATGGGGTCTGTCAGTAGCATGTTACAAATTGTTTAGTGGCGCAACATAGAACCACTAAGTCCCTGGGAGCTGGGGTGCTGTGTGCGGCTTGCAGAGGTGGTAAACAGACCTCTGCCATTTTGGACTGGACAGCCAAAAGGCAAAGCAGCATTAGTCCTAGGCATGCTGCTTAGCAGTTTAAGAAGTGGTCCTGGTCAGAAAAGGATTTCAGATACACAATAGGACAGATTCAGACATAAAAGACCTCTAAACGAGATACAATGTGTTTAAAAATGTATGTAGGCTTGGGAGAAAGAGGAAAAGAATATAGACAGTTATAAAAAAAGAAGTAAAGTCTTCAAAGAGACAGTAAAAGTAATATAAAAGAGTACAAACAGTCTTAGATTAAACGAGTTAAGAAAAGTAAGCCATGTACAGATGGCGTATAGAGTCTGGATTATGTATAACTATTATGTTTTCTTTAATTTTTTGACTGTGAAGGAGCTAAGTCAGAGAGACATTTCATTGTATGGGCTGTTACGGTAAACCAACATATATATTTTAAAGGTATCTTAACTTCAAAATATGGGTCTAAGGATATGTTGCTTTGGAAAAGGAGGTTCTACTTTTATTTTCACAGAAGATGAAAACCTGTGGATTCCTTCCAGACTAGTGTGCTTTGATGGAGCAAGACTCCACCCTTGAAAGGTCACCATGAACACCCCCAGAAATTACTTTGTCGAACAGAAAACAGGAAGCAGTTTGGAGAGAACTACACCCAAATTCTCAAATATTATTTATAAGTTTTTTTTATATTTAAGGGGGGATATGCTATAGAGATAAATACTTTGCATTGGTATGGATCTTGGTCTATTGATACAAATTTAAGGTCATTTTTGTTACATGTATATTTCTGTTCTTGATTAAAGTATTATGTTTGTGCAGCTCATTTAAAAATGTAATGTATAATTAATAAATACAGGTTAATAGATAGTCATCTGTAATAGTCAAGTTTGTAGTCAATATTAGTTAGGTTTTCTAGATATATAAAGATATATTTCAGTTAGATAATTTTCAAACCTTTCAAAGACCCATGGAATATGATATTTTATGTTTTAAGAATTTAAGACTTTTCACGACAATGAGACACATCTGCTCCTGGCAGCACAAATCTAGTTCAAGAGAAAGATAGGCATTAGGAATTTGCTAGCCATTTGGACAAGAAACTGCTCTTGCTTGGACTGCTTGATGTTGTACTGTATGAACTGGACATGCAGGACCCACAGAAAAATGACTGCTGAACTTACCTAAAGGTGAGATCGTCCTTTGGGTTCCAGCTCCATGAGAGAGTCTTCCAGACATTCAAGACACAGAAGAGAGTGACTGACAAACAGCCAATACAGGCGGAACTGACTCTGAGATTTCCTGCTTCATGGAAAAGTCTGATGGATATTGTGAGCCTGTCGGCTGAAAATCGGATGCGCCAGTGTTGCAGAAGAACTTTGGGTGACTGCCCAGGCAGCGAGATGTTTCAATTCTAGAGTTTTGCAAGAAATGCTTACAATGCACTTCCTGTTAACTTAGGTAATATTATATCCTTCTGGGTTCTTTGATGGAGTTGAAGACTAGCTATTTATAGTTACAGTTTTCTTTAGTTAGGAAAGAAGGTAAAGTAGATATAAATATTGTAACTATAATTCTTGCTTGATACCTGTTTTGTTATATGTAATTTTACCATGTTAAAATTAAAACTTTCCTTTTTATTTAAACAGAAAAGGGGAAATGGTGTGGGAAGTCCTTTTCTATATGTGTTATTTTTATTGGTTAATGAATAAAGCTGCTTTTGGCCAGTGGCTTAACAGAGAAAAGGCAGGTGGGAAATCTGAACAGAGATGTAGAGAGAGAGAGTAGGCAGAGTCAGGGAGAAGCCATATAGCCACCACAGGATACAGATGCCTCCACTGGAGCCCATCAAACCTTTGCTGGTAGGCCACAACTTCATGGTGATGCTACTACTTCAGTTTCCTGAGATCTAGAATTACAGACATGAATCAACATACCAGAATTTCATATAAATGACATAATGTGTGTTTTTGTTTGACTTATTTGTCAAAATAATTATTTTAAGATTAATCTTGGAAACACACCTCTGAAGTCAGAAACTGTATGATACTTACTGGAATTCGGGTTAACTCAGCTATTTCATCCATAAATTGGCACTACTTATTATCTCCATGACTAAATTTACACACTCCTAACTGAACCAAGACTAGCTAAACCTAACAGCAAACCAAATATTTATTCAGTGTAGGAATACTAGAAACGCATTCCAAAAGGTAGGCACTCACTTGCAGAGATTTCTGGTTATCATACCAAAGCCAGAACTAGAACCTGATCTAGATCCAGAAGTCAGAGCCAAAACAAGATTCAGACCCAGGTACTGATCTAGAGTCCTTAGATACAGAGCACATAGGATGGAGACTCAGATAAACTGCTAGCACAAGACAGCCTTCTGGGAACTAGAAAAGAAATGTGGGAGATGGCCCGATGGAGCTCAACAGTCAGGGCAAGTCTACCCCCTGGGTAGTGTCTACTTTTGTAGTTTGTAGAGTTTGATGCCTTGAAAAATCTTTGTTTTTCAATACAGGGTTTTTCTTTGTAGTCTTGGCTGTCTTGGAACTCATTCTGTAGACCAGGTTGGGCTGAAACTCACAGAGATCCACCTGCCTCTACCTCCCTGGTGCTGGGAATAAAGGCGTGTGCCACTACTGCCTGGCTACCTTGAACAGTCTTTTAACAGAGGAAAGTGATACCTCAACCATGCTGCCACCTAGTCCTTCCCCTAAATTGCAGACAGTACCATTGAAAAATGAAAGGTAACCTTCAATCAGCAGTAACAACTAACAAGTTTCTAATTTAAGTTTCAACTCAAAAACAATAGGTAACACGAAAAACCAATATAATTTGCACCTCCCCAAGTTACAATCCTGGCATAATGGCCACCAGTGAGAAAGAATAGCCTAATCTGAAGAGATAAAGCTCACTTCATGTTCTACGATGATGATCTACCTGCCAAGACATGCCTGTTGGTACAGTAGCCGCAGAAATGTCATGGAGTGAACCTTAGAAAGAAAGATTCCTGATTGGATTTAAGGCCTGCTCCACAGGTATGGCATCATCATCAGGAACAGGAACCTTTGGTTAGATAGGGTACAGACCCTAGGAGAGAATCTATTACTACTACTCTGCTAATGGACATAGTATTAAGTTGACTCCTGATGACTTGTTATACCCATAAATTAGTACATCTGTCAACTCTTATCAGAGAAGATGCTTTTTGTACTCAACAGTGATAAACCCGAGATCCACAATGGTCATGGTGCAGAGAGTAAGAGATTGAGACATTCATATAGCAACCCCTTCTCCCAAGGCTTAGGAATCATTTAGGAAGAGGGGACAGAAAGATTGTAAGAGCCAGAGTCAGTAGATGACTAAATGGAAGCAGAATTTTCTGGACACAGGAGGGAAGTTCCACATGTGAATTCACAGTGGTTAGAACAGCTTCAAAAGACCTGTGTAGGCTAGGCAAGCCCAGTTACAACATGGAGAGGAGAGAGGGGCATGAAGTCCCACCTCTGACTAAGGAGCTGTTGGTAGTTGATAGCTACTGCTAGGAGAGGAACAGTTATTTTTTTCTTTAAGGTATGGCCCTTGGTAGGTGGACCATCCTCTAGTAAAGGCCACACATCCTAGAGTATATATACAGCATAAACTGTACTTGATGAGTTTTGAAAAAGAGGATACAAGTTGGGTGGTAAGGATGGATCTGGGAGAAGTAGGGGTATGTAGCTATAATAAAAATGCATTGTACAAAATTCTCAAAGAACTAATAAAAATGAGAAAACCTGAAAACACAAAAGAAAAGAGAGATTTATCCAACAAGGAGACATTACATTTTTACACATTGATACTTGTGCTGAGTACAAGTGCACTTGTTTTCATAAGACACGCTTTGCTAGGTTCAAAGACACAGTTTGACTCCATGTTTGTTTTGTTTTTCAAGACAGGGTTTTTCTGTGAGCTCTGGTTGTCCTGGAACTCACTCTGTAGGTCAGGCTGGCCTTGAACTCACAGAGATCCGCCTGTCTCTGCCTCCAGAGTGCTGGGATTAAAGGTGTGCAACACTACTGCCTGGCCTCTTCGTCAATTTTGAGTTCATGTCAAAAAGTAAATTGAAGCATCTGTATCTTGATCAAAAGAACTTAACAAATACTGACAGAACATTCTCTCTTAAAACTGCAGAATACAAATTCTTCTCAGCAGCCCATGGAACTTTGTCTAAAATTTTATATTAGAAAATAGAAGAAATCTGAACAGTTATTGGAGAATAGAAATAATTCCTTGTATTCTATCTGATGACAATGAAAAATTACAAAACAACAGTTAAAATGACTGTAGAATATATACAAACTTATAGAGTTCTAACAACATGCTATCAAAAAGAAATAAAACTATTTTAAAAATCGAGTGAGCCGAGTGATGGCGGTACATGCTTTTAATCCCAGCACCCCGGAGCCAGAGACAGGCAGATCTCTGTGAGTTTGAGGCTAGCTTGGTCTGCAGAGCGAGTTCCAGGATATGCTCCAAAGCTACACAGAGAAACCCTGTTTCAAAACAAACAGACAAACAAATCAAGTGAAAATGAAGCACAGTGTACCAAAGTCTATGGAATAGAATGAAAGTAGTCCTAAGAAAGAATATTGGAACTCTTAGTGCCTACATTAAGAAACTAGAAAGACCTCATAATTTAATGCTACATCTTAGGGTTGGAGAAATAAGAAAAACCTGCTCCCTCCTCCTCTCCTGATCTTAGTTAGCGTTTCTATTGCTGTGACAAAGCACCATGACCAAAAAGCAAGTTAGGAAGGACAGGGTTTATTAGCCTTACACTTCTAGATCCTAGTCCATTATTGGAGGAAGTCAGAGCAGCAACTCAAACATGGTAGGAACCTAGAGGCTGGGCCTGATGCAGAGGCCACAGAGTTGTGCTGCTGGCTGGCTTGCTCTCCATGGCTTGCCCACTCTGCTTTCTGGCTGGGACTACCCTCCCAGGGATGGCACCACTCACCATGGACTGGGCCCTCCCACATTGATCATCACTAATTGAGAAAATGCCTTAGCTGGATCTCATTGAGGCATTTCCTCACTGAGGCTTTTTCATCTCTAATAACTCTAGCCTGTATCAGAACTCCAAAACCACAAAACTCCAAAATCAGTAGATAAAAAGAAATGCTTGAGAACATGGAGACATGGCTTAGGAGCTAAGAGCTCTTGCTGTGCAGGCATGAAGCCCTGAGTTTGGATCTCTGCACTCACTTATGTTCCTATGTGCACATTAATTACAGGTCTGGGGGGACCATGGACAAGAGGACCACTATGGTTTGTTGGCTGCTAAGCCTGGTTGAAAAAAAAATGAGCTTCAGGTTTAAGAAGTGATTGGCCTTGCCTCAAAGGAGTAAGGTGGAAGTTAATAGAGGAGGTCACCTGGCATCTTCTAGGCTCTCTACACCACCTCCCCATACACATAAAAATAAATAAAAAGTTAAAGGCCAGAGATTAATGAGAAACAAAAACCAAAAATAGTACCAAAAAAAATATCACTGACACAAAGTTGGTTCTTTGAAAGGATAAACAAGATGTATAAACTCAGACTAAATGACCAAAAAAGGTATCCCAACTTAATAAAATTAGAGATGGGAAAGGAATGCTTTAGGAGTGTATGCTCACTGGCTATGCTGACACATGCTTGTAGCCCAGCGCTGTGAGGGAGGCAGAGGCAGGCCAGCCTGGTCTACATAGTGAGATCCCATCTCAAAACCAACATACATATGTATGTACGTGTGTGTTCTACTAAATTGGAAAAATCTAAAAAGAATGATACATTTCTATGTTCATCAAAATTGAGCTACCAAAACTGAACTGTGATGAAATAATTTAACCACTTCTGTTACAAGCAGTGAGATTAAAGTAGTAATAAAAATAAATCTGACTAGAAAAGTACAGTCCCAGTTGGATTCACTGGTGAGTTTTACCAGACCTCCAAAAAACTAAAAGTAATTCTTCTGAAACTCTTTCATAAAGTAGGAAGTGAAGAAACACTATGAAACTCTTTATTAAAGGCAGTATTAATATTACTCTGATAACTGCTAACAAAATCATATAAACACACATAATTAGATCAGTTTTCTTAAAGCACTGCAAAATTTCTTAGTAAAGTGCTCACTAACTTGAGTATAGACGCTCATAAGAAAGACCATTATGATGATGAGGTTGGCTTTAGTCCAGAGATGCTGGGAGGGTTCCACATACAGAGATCAGTGCATGTATCATGTTACATGAATGGACTCAAAGACAAAAATCATATGATTGTAATGACTGTTACCATTCTTCAGTCAACAGAGGCCACCAGCTACATTCTTCTGAATGTTGAAAATAGACTGAAGGAAGCCAAAGTAATGTAAATTCTAATCAGTGAATGATATAAAGACATAACCAGACTAGAAAAACCAAATAAATGAGATCACAATGCAAAAATAGCAATCACCCACTCCCATGAAATGAAGTTCGCAGATCAAAATCTCATTATATACATTATATATATTACTATACACTTAAAATTAATCAAAATTTATCAAAATTTATTTCTTAGTTAAAATATTTAGATGTCATTTATATTAAAACTTTGAAGCACTCCACGAAAACCCGAGTAAGTCTTTATGACATTAGCTTTGGCTGGGTATTCTCAGGTGTACATACCATAAAGTTTCTCATGCAGTTAGCCAGTTGCCCAACACCATTTGTTAGAGTCTATCTTTTCTCCAATGACTAGTTCTAGCATTTTTGTCAAAAAACAGGTGGCTGTAGCTGCCTGGATTTATGTCTAGATGTTCTGTTCTGTCCCACTGGTCTATATTTCTGATTGTGCTAATACCGTGCTTAGTTTTAGCTCTGTAATACCTTCAAATGAGGTGTGGTGATGTCTCTGCTTGTTTGGTTGTTTTCTTTCCCTCCCTCTGTCCCTCCTTCCTTCTTTTCCTTCCTTCCTCACTCCCTCCCTTCCTTTCTTTCTTTATTGGGGGTGGGGAGGACAGGATTGATTTGGATATCTGAAGACCTTTTTTCGTTTCTAAATAAATTTTAAGATTGCTCTTTATATTTCCATGAAGTATGGTGTTGGCCTTCTGATTGGGATTTCATTCAATCTTGTAGACTACTTTTGTTAAGATAGCCCTTTGCACAATTCTTCCAGTCCATGAGCTCAGGTGTCTTTTCATCTTCTAGGTCTTTCACATCCTTGGTTAGATTTAAGTTCAAGATCATGGGTGTGAATTGTAAATAGGACTGTTTCCTTAATGTCTTTCTCAATGTGTACTGGTCTAAAAGAAGACTATTGATTTTGCAGACTGCCAGTTTGCTCAAAATGTTTCTTCTTTTTTTCTTCCCCAGTACTTGATTCTGAAGCTTGAAAGGCCTGCTATAGTTCAGAATATTACATTTGGAAAGTATGAGAAAACCCATGTCTGCAATTTGAAGAAATTCAAAGTCTTTGGTGGAATGAATGAAGAAAATATGACAGAACTGTTGTCTAGGTAGGCTTGGTTGTGGGGAAGAAAGGACTGTCTTTGAGACACACTGCAGATTTAGTCTACCTTCTTTATAGCTGAACCTGTGTGCCCTTTCTCTGGCTTTATTTCTAGTGTCTTTGTTAAACTGTGACCTAAATTGATGGGGGTTATTTGTTTCATTTTTTTAAACTACCAGATACTAGCTAAAAGTATTAAATAAAGGAGAAAGAATCAAATGTTTCCTTCTTTTTTCCTATTCATAATTTTGATCTCACAAAAATCTTAGAAATGCTGTCTACTCTAATGAAAATTTCTGGGCTCAGTCCCTATCACTTCCAGAGCAAATCACCCATTTGTGATGGAAGGATAAAAACCATAACTTTTGGAAAATATAAACCTTACACAAAATATGAATTGTCTAATCCAAAATAGTAGTCTAAGATTTTACTGTTAGAGATGAAAAAGGAGAAGGTTCAGTAAATGAAAGCAAAACAGAATGTGGCAGCTTGTAACACATTGTTTGCCGTTTGGGAAGAGCTCAGAAAATCAGAGTTCTAAAGCAATTACATCTCAGCATGATGAGAAGTCAGATAGCAGTGGAAAGAGAGCCGTGAATATTAGAATGTATTTGTGACATGGCAATCCCATTAAGAAAATACTAACTCAATACTGGTTGTGTGCTCTATTTTAAGTCATAGAAGTATTTTAGGGAGTAAGGTAGTCTGATGATAAGAGATTTTCCTGTAAACACTTGTATCAGTCTTGGTTAAACAAGAGGTGATCTGGGTTAGTGTTTACTTAGGTTCAAGGAGATGCTATTAAATCAATTTAGCAGACCAAGATTGCCTTTGAAAATTTGTGAATGATAAAAAGATAATTAATAAATTAATTCTTTGATAAATTCTAATATTTGGCCTTGTTGAACTTGTTAGATATGAATGCTTTTTAATTCCTTTCCTACTACTTGAAAATTTTTCAGATTAAATTAATTATACACTAAATTCTTTAGTTATGTGGACCATTTTTTTCATTAGCTTTTGTATAGTTTTGAAAAGCACAACAGTATGCAATTAGTTTGGATATACTCATTTTGACTTACGTTTTCATGTTCATTATTTGTTTATATCATATTGTATATGCAGTGTGAGCACTGATTTAAAACTTAACATCTGAGTGTAAGAGCAGAATGTCTTAGTGTTTACTAAATTGTGAAATCATATTTGATAACATGTAGTTTTTTTTTTCCTCCCCCACCCAACAGTGGCTTGAAGAATGATTATAACAAAGAGACATTTACCTTGAAACATAAAATTGATGAACAGATGTTCCCTTGTCGGTTCATTAAAATTGGTAAGGTTTTAGTGTTTTGGAATTAAAACAGTTTTTTTAGTACCTTTCGTTCATAGACTCTAGTGTATGGACCAGATTCTCTAAGTCCGTCTGTTGTAGTTTTTTTAATTGGAGTGTTGCTGCACTGGTTAGTTTGTGCACTGGTTTCGACTGCTTTTGTGCTCCAAGGTAGAGAGGTGAATAGTTTAAAGAATCACATAGCCTACCAAACTGAAAAGATTTCTGTTGGCCCTTTACAGAAATGTTTGCTGACCATTGCTTTATGAATCCATTATTAAATAACAGTAATATAGTGAGAATGTTTTTTCAAAGTGTTTTCTCTTTTGAAAGGGTTCTTACAAGATTTTATAGGATTGTTGTGATCTGATTGCCTTTTAATCATGCATGGAGGTTTGTCATTTATTCTAGAGCTGTCAGCTGAGCACAAATACTGATGAGTTTTCCAAGGTACTGTGGTGTGATCATTGCTTTGTTCTTGTCTATTTCACCTTTTACATGACATTCTTCTGGTTAAACTTGTCGATCTCATGTTTCAACAATGATATGCAAACTACAGTTCAGAAATACTGTCTTAAGGCATATGCTTATTAACAAGTATTTTAAGCTTATGAAAGTGCTTGCAATACATCATTTAGGCTAGGCTTGTTAAATTCTGTGTTCCTCTAGATTTGGTATTTAGAGGGCAGGGATGTTAAGGACTGAGCCTTTGGATTTCTATCTCTACCTTACGCCTTTAGAAGTTTTTTTTTTAAATTAAAATTGGAATCAAAGAAATCATATTTATTATTGAAGAACAATGGTTAATTCCAGAATCCCACATTTTTATTTTTGAGAATTTTTTCTTTTTGGTAATAATAGTGTTCAAGAGTAGACTCAAAGAGAATCATGGAGACCCTCAAGACTGTGGTAGTAATTACTGTATTTATTCAAGTCCCAACAAAGATTGATTTATTAAAGTTCTTTTTAAGTACTTGTGTTGCAGTTAAATTTCTTCTGTATACCTGGTTGAACAGTAATATCGGACAGCCAGTCAAGTCTTTCAGATAGACAGCCATGCCATCCTCAAGTGATCATTTTTTTTCTTACTGTCAGCTTTTTAAATTAGATTTCATTTTTACTTTATGCATATGTTTTGCCTTCATGTATGTGCACCATGTACCATGTGTCTAGTGAATGAGAAGCTCAGAAGAGGGCATCTGATCCTCTTGAACTATAATTATGGATGTTTGTACAGGGAACTAAACCTGGGTCCTTTGGAAGAGCAGCAACTGTTCTTTACTGCTGAATCATTTTCCACCCCCACCCCACGGTTCTGGTTAAGATATCTAGTGTAGTATTGATTAGTAGAGAAACTGGTTTCTTTGTCTTGTTCTGACTTGAACAATAGTATTTAATATTTTCTCAGGTTTAATGTTTAAGACGTAAGGTGATTTTTAAAAGGAACATATTTTTTCCTTTTGGCTTTTCTTAAGGTGATAAATTGCATCACTATATATTTTTTTTTTTATCAGATCATCTTGTAGTCTTTGAAGGAAGTCTTTTTTTATAAAGAAAATCTACAAGATATTTTTTATTGTTGCTTCTTTTTGCTATTTATGTATTAAGAATAGTTGAGATTGACTTTTTCATATTTGAGATTGAGTATATTTTCTTTGGATTAGTTTTTAGTATTATATATTGATAAATAGTTGAAGCTTTAATCTATACTGGGATACAATTTTAAAATATTATCTGCTGGGGACTGGAGAGATGACTCAGTGGTTAAGAGCACTGACTACTCTTCCAGAGGACCCGGGTTCAATTTCCAGCACCCACATGGTGGCTCACAACTGTCTGAAGATCCAGTTGCAGGGGATCTGACACCTTCACACCAATGCACGTAAAATAAAGTTAAATAAACCATAAAATATTTAAAATATATATATTATCTGCTGTATGTAGGATCAGTAATGTCTGTTATATTATCTAGTTTGGATTTTATTTATTTAGGAGTAGATGTATGATGGCTTTGAAGTTAATTACGGTTTTTGTTAACTAAGAAAATGTAGCTTTAGTCAGATTTGTTTTTTAATATCATGAACCATCTTTTAGAAATTAAACACTAGTTTCTAAATGCATGTTTTTGTTGTTGCTCTTTTGAGTCAGAGTTTCACTGTGTAGCCCAGAAACTCTTGTTCCTCCTGCCATAGCCTCCTGAAGACTGAAAATGCAGGTATGGGGGGTGTGTGTGCAGAGATTTTGATGAATAAATCCATATAGACTTAAACATTAGTAATTTTACTTCTTTGAAATTTTATTTGAACTATATTAATTTTTTCCCTCTTTTTGCTTTTCCTCCTAAAGTTCCACTTCTTTCCTGGGGGCCCAGCTTTAATTTTAGCATCTGGTATGTTGAGCTTAGTGGCATTGATGACCCCGATATAGTGCAGCCCTGTCTGAACTGGTACAGCAAGGTAGGACTGCTTTACAATTAGATTTTGATTCCTAGTGAAGAAGAAATATGCCAATTTCTTTGTTGTGACCAATATGAAATGTCGGGAATAATAGTAAAATTAAGATTAATCAGTTAACATTTTAAAGCATTATAGTTGTCATCTGCTCAGCATTCCTAACTCATTTAAATCGTTATCATTTTACGAGATGTAATTATCAATCCTTATCATTTCATAGATGAGGAAATGGAGCAGAAAGGCTCACGGAGTTGTAAAGTGCTTGAGTCAGAATTTGGACTCAGGCAGCAGGGCTCTACAGTTTGCTGTTATTTTATTATATTTACTTAGCCCTCAATTTGATTTTTAATATAAAATGATATGAATATTTTGAATACAATTTTTGCTGGGTTACTTTTACAACCTGATACAAACGTTAATATTTGAACATGATTGAAATGCCTAAAGTCAGCAGGATAGCTAAATATTGTTCTTTAATAGACCTGCTGTTATATAGATATTTAATATTAAATCTATTTTTGATGCCCAAAGTGGGAGAGGAGGAAAGAGCATGTAAAATTAGTATTAGTGGAGTTACAGAATCACTCTGGTTATTTGATGAGGTTACATACTGATAATTATATTGTATAAGCAATAGGGATTTGATTTGATAACCTTTTATTAGTTGAGAAGTGAGGTAACTATAAACTGGCCATTCTTCAAGTCTTTTGGGTTTTTTTTTTTTTATTCCAGGGTAATACTTATAGGTAAATAATTGTTTTTCATTTTTTTAAATTGTCATATAGTGTTTCTATATAATTTTGTTTTTTTCTTATTATAAAGCAATTATGCTTAGAAAATTCAAGGTAATCCCAGCACATATTTTTATGTCTTTTTTAAATTACTGTTTGTTTTTAAATTATTTTTCTGAATTTATCTTTATTTCTGGTATTAACCCTGTTAAAGAAAGTGGTTTGTAAATTGAGTGCTCACTTTCAAATTCATGCTGTCCTTCTCTTAGCATCTGCATTGTGATGCTATTAGTTGCTGTCCTGGGAATTGCAAAATTTATAGCCTTAAGGGTTTTTAATGTAGACTGTGTTGTCTTTGACCACCCCTCCCCCCCCCAAAAAATTTAGGCTTTTGGATTATGTCTGGTTTAATCTCCTTTAGTAACATACTTATAATCTTGGGCAAATTGTTACAGTGTCATTAAGCTTCAGTTTTACTACTTGACAGGTGAAAATAATGGTAACTAATGAAAAGATTAAGTATAGTTCTTGGTAAAAGTAAATGCTCAGTTTAGTTATTTTTATTGTTACTGTTTCCTACAGTGGCAACTAAGCAGATTTCCTTTCTTCCCTACTTTTCTTGTGTTCTAGTAGTACCGCGAACAAGAAGCCATTCGCCTTTGCCTAAAACACTTCAGACAACACAACTATACAGAGGCTTTTGAATCCCTGCAAAAGAAAACCAAGATTGCACTGGAACATCCAATGTTGACAGATATGCACGACAAATTGGTCTTGAAGGGTGACTTTGATGCTTGCGAAGAGTTGATTGAAAAAGCTGTAAATGGTAAGAAACTTAGAAACTTGGATTATTAGGATAATTTCAGTATTTACAGGAAACTTTCAAAAAGGATGTATGCTGCTTACTCCGCTATTACTCTTTTCTATTTTTCCTGCGTTTTTATTCTGTAAAGTTCGTTAGCTCCTTGGAGTAGGGAATTCTTTTATGTAAGATAAGTTGATACTATCACAGGGATTTAAAAAAGTAATAGAAACAGATTTGAACTCATTTACCTATATTGAATTGTCTTTCTAGGAAACTAAGCACTCTAATAATAAATCAAGTGAGAAACAATTCAGTGATTTGTTCCTTTAAGTAATTTTTTTTTTAATGGTCAATATTCTTTCATTTTTGTTTTTCAAGACAGGGTTTCTGAGTAGCCCTGACTATTCTAAAACTCATTTTGTAGACCAGGCTGACCTCAAACTCAAAATCTGCCTACCTCTGCAGGTTTGTATTTATATTCAATAAGTATTACTAAATATAACAGGCAAGGAAATTTGCATTAAAATGTTTTCTTTTATATTATGAATACATACATAATCTTTGATTTTCTTATAGAATTTCTGACTTTCATAAGTGGCCTATAATCTGGCTTCAACAAATATATAATAATATGATGAGATGCTTTAGATTTGAATATTTAAGGTCTCATAGTTATTTGAAGTAAAAAGAGGTCTCTGTTATCCCTTAGTGAATGAGAGCTTTCTTTTATCTTTTTCTCTTTTTTGTTCTTCCGCAGTGGTTTTCATAGTAACAAGGAACATTATAGATCTTCAGTATAAAGCTTGTGGAGGACTGGAGTATGACTCATTGGTAGAATGCTTGCTTAGCATACTCAGAACCATGGAACTTCAGCATTGCATAAACTGGGCCTGGTAACCCGTCAACGGGGAGAGTTGAGGCAGGAGGATCAGTAGTTGAGAGTCATCTTTAGCTACGTAGCAAGTTTCAGTCTAGTCTAAATTATGTGAAACTCTGTCTCAACAAACAAATTTATAGAGTTGAATTCAGTATATTTTTTATATAAAGAATAAGGAATAATTATATATTTTATCCTTCCTTTCATATATCTTATTCTCCCGCTGTATTATCCATTCTTACTAGGTGCTTGCATTATTCAGATATTGTGTTGGGTATTTTATAAATAAGGAAATCAGAAGTCATACTTTGCTACTTTATTTTATAAACTCCTAAAATCAGTTGCTTCCAGCTCAATTGTAAGATATGTTAGCAAAGATACCTCCAAGCCTTGTACATTGTTGTTATTTATTTAATTGATGATGATTTATGCTTACAAATAAAGAAGTGATAGCTTTGAAATGGAGTATACTTTAAAATACTGATAATAATCCCATATCAAACTAAATTGCTACCAATGAAAATACATAAATTTGTCTCCATTTCTAAAAGTTTATATATTTTTCTAATCAGTATTAGAGAAGCATATAGGTAATTTTATGATTTTGGCTTTGGCTTGTTTCACATTTTTATCACTAAGGCATCTAATTCTGTTGTGTTGGTGATATAAAGTAACAGCAAGCACCATGTGTAATTTCACTGCTTGTTAGGTTAATGATATTGGCTGTTTACAACTATCTCTTCAGTTGTGTGCTCCGTTGGTTAGGAGAAGCTGTTCAAAGCACATGCAGATCTGTTCACTATAGTTACTTGTGCTTCTGACTCTAGACGGAGCTTGGTTTAGCAAAGCAGTTGTAACTGAAACTTAGAGCTACATCATCTTCTTTGCTTTGGAACACTAGGTTAATAACTATTCCTTTCAGGGTTGTTCACTTTGCTGCTGACTTCACTGATGATGATTTGTTGAACAAATAAGGAAAAGAACAGTGCAGAATTTTTTGGCTTCTCTTCCACTGAAAACATAGATGAGGCCAAGAAGTTTTTGCTCACTGAATAGGAAAGTAGGACACTGAAGCATCTTTTATTAGGCTCCTTACAGTGGAGCAAACAGAAACTTCTTTCAGGGTATTTAATGTTCTCATTAATATGATCTTAAGTGTGATCTTCATTTGAATATTTCTTCTTCCTTTTTTCTAACACCTGTCTAAAATTTTCATGTGTGAATAAGACTAAATTTTATAAAAACCAGACAGGTTATTTTGTCACACACATACACACACATATATAACATTATAAGGTATACATACTTGGAATGGTTACTTTGATATGTGTTGACGTAGATGTGTATATGCTCACCTGCCTGACACCACCACCACTGTTATAGTAACAAACATTGACAGTCCCTAAGTTTTTCTCATATTGTTTTGTAATCTAACCTTCCTGCATTGTTTCATCCATCCTTAGGCAACTACGTATTTACTTTCTGTCACTATAGTGAGTTTGCATTTCTATAACTTTATGTAAACAGGTTATACTCTTGGACTTCTTTTAGTTGGCTTAACTATTTGGAATTTCATCTAGATTGTTACACCCATCTATATTTGTTTTCTTAATGCTAAGCAGTACATGATGTAGATATATTAGTTTTCTTTTTTCAGCATCCAAAAATGTTTTTATTAAAATAAATGGTTCTTCTATATATTTATTCCATAATATATAAAGAAATGTATATAAATATGTAGTGAAACATTAACTTTTTATTTGTAATTTTTTCCATTTATTTATTTATTTTTAATTAAAAATTAGTTTTCTTCTACATTCATCTGTTGATGGATATTTGGATTACCAGCACTTGTGGGCTGTTGCAAGTTACCATTGCTATGAACATTTGTATGTAAGTCTTTGTGTGGAAACATACTTTCATTTTTTGTTTTTTTATTTAAAATTTTTTTTTAACTTTATTGATTTTTATTGAGCTCTGCATTTTTCTCTGCTCCCCTCCCTGCCTCTCCCCTCCTCTTCAGCCCTCTCCCAAGGTCCTAATATACTCAGGAGATCTTGTCTTTTTCTACTTCCTATGTAGATTATATCTATGTATGTCTCTCTTAGCATCCTCGTTGTTGTCTAGGTTCTCTAGGATTGTGATTTGTAGGCTGGTTTTCTGTGCTTTATCTTTAAAAACCACTTATGAGTGAGTACATGTAATAATTGTCTTTCTGGGTCTGGGTTACCTCACTCAAAATGATGTTTTCTAGCTCCATCCATTTGCCTGCAAAATTCAAGGTTTCTTTATTTTTTTCTCCTTAGGAATAGAATTACCGTGTGTCGTGTTGTATGTGTATTCTAACTTTTAAAATTCTCAGTTCCTCAGTATTGCTGTTTTATATTCACACAGTAGTGTATAAAAATTCCAGTTGTGTGACAATAATGAGGTCATGAACTGAGAGCAAATAAGGAGGGCATGGAAGGAGTTGGAGGGGAAAAGTTGTTAGTGGAAATGATGTCAGTGTAGTACTCCTGGTTGAGATTCTAAAAATAAATGAAATAAAATGATAAATGTAAAAAACCACAATTGACCAGTTGCCCATATATTGTAACATCTGTCAATAATATTGAATATTGGCTATTCTGAAATATATATACGTGTGTGTGTATGTATATGTTTTCTGGTTTTAATTTGTGTTTTTGTAGTAATTGATGATACTTAGTATATTTTCATAGACATTTTTATCTTTTTTTTTTTTTTTTTTAATCTTTTTTTGGTTTTTCGAGACAGGGTTTCTCTGTGGTTTTGGAGCCTGTCCTGGAACTAGCTCTTGTAGACCAGGCTGGTCTCGAACTCACAGAGATCCGCCTGCCTCTGCCTCCCGAGTGCTGGGATTAAAGGCGTGCGCCACCACCACCCGGCGACATTTTTATCTTTGTATCTTCATTGTTGAAGCATTTATTTGTATCTTTTACCCATTCTTGTAGTGAATTGTTTTCCTAAGTCTGCATTTGAGGATTTTTTTCTATCTGGAGACAAGTTGTTTATTAGAGAGAGATTTTTGGTTTTGAGTGTAGCTGTTAACAGCTGAGTCATATCTCCAGCCTTATTGGAGATACATAAAGGATTTGAAAATATATTGTTTCAGTATGGGGGAAACAAGATTATACTGGTGTATGATAAAAAAAAAAGTCATAATGAAACCCACTATTTTGTGCAATAATATATGCTAATAAAAAAAACAGAAAATAAGAAACTACATTTTCACAGTATCTAGTGGTACACTATGCCTGTAATCTCTGTCCTTAGTGGATGGAGGCAGGACAGACATAGAGCAAGTTAGAGGCCTGTTTAAGAAATATGAGACTTTGTCTTAAAACAAGCAAAAATAAACAGCACCAGAAAAATAAAAAAATATATATAATCAGTAGTCTGTGACTTAGCTTTTCATCTTCTTATGTATTTGACCATCAGAAGTTTTAGCTTGTGGTAAGAGTCCTTCTGTCTGCTTGACTGTTACTATGTGCTTGATGTTAAATTCAAGCAAGACCAGACCTTCTCCTTGTTTTCTTCCAAGAGTATTATAGTTTAGGTTTACATTTATGCTTATGATTGATTTTGCATTAATTTTTATGTATGGTACCAGATAGGAATCAGTATCACATCATCTTGATTACTCAGCTTAATAGTAAGTCTTCCAGTGTTGTTCTATTTTGAGACTATTTTGACTGTCTGGGTGGTCTGAATGCTCATGAGAATTTTAGAATCTGCTTGTTCGTGTCTAAAAACCAATGTCTACTATGGTTTTATTTATAATAAAGTATTGATCAATTTGGCAAGAATTGAAATCTTTATGTTCAGTGTTTATTTGAAACATGGTTTATACTCTCGTTTTTACAGTTCTTTTATCATTTATTTCATTGTCTTTAGTTTTTAGTAGCTAGGTCTTATATATTTTGGCTGTCCCATAGTATGTTTTATAATCCTATTACAAATAATATTTTTAAAATTTAATTTCTGATTGTTAATTGTTAGTGTATATTAATAAATTAGTTGCTTTTATGTTGATTTTTCTACTCTGCAGCCTTGCTTAATTCACTTACTTCTCTTGGTAGCTGCTTGAGAGATTCAGTAGAGTTTTTAGTCTTGTCATCATTTTTAGAAGACTTTTCTGGCCTGGAGAGACGACTCAGCAGTTAAGAGCACTGGCTGCTCTTCCAGAGATCCTGAGTTCAATTCCCGGCAACTGTGTGATAGCTCACAACCATCCATAGTGAGGTCTGGTGCCCTCTTCTGGAATGCAGGCAGACATACAGTCAGAACACTGTATACATAATAAATCAGTAAAATCTTTCATGTTTTATCTAGTCTTGGTATTTTTGATTTTTCTTACTGTATTCACTCAGACTTTCCATAGAATATTAAGCTGTGTGGAGACAGTAGATATCTTTGCTTTGTAAAGCAATCATTAAGTAAAATGTTAGTTATAACTTTTTATAGGCATCTTATCAGATTGAGGAAATCTAGTTGTTATATTATTGTCAGAAATAGATACTGCAATTTATCAAATATGTTTTCTGTGTCCTTTGAGATGGTGAAAGGATGTGCTATTTTCAGCTGCTCAGATCTTAAGTTATATTAGTTTTCATTTTTTAATTCAGCTTTGCAATGCTATGAAAATCCTGTTTAATACTCATTTTAAATCTTGTTACTTTTGATTTACAAAATTTTATTGAGTATTCTTACACAGTTGAGTCACAGTTTGGATACTGACTTGAAATTTTGTTTTAAGTACATACCTTGTTCTTATGTGTGGATACTTTTGGCCTTCACAGAAAGAATGAGGTGAGAATTAGTCTCTCTTTAATTTTCTGAAAATGTTTATATAGAATTAATAGTACCATGGTGGACTTTAAAACGGATGAATGATAGAAAGTGGGCCTGAAGTTAATTTTGTGGAGACTTTTAAACTTCACAGTTATTACTGTTAACTGTATTCTGTATTCTTGAAGGAATATTGGTAATTTGTGAATTTTGAGGAATATGCACACCTCATTTAAGTTGCTAAGTTTATCAGTAAAAAGTTATTCATAGGTTTTTACATTTTTATTTTTGAGTCTTTATGTCATGACCTACTCTTCATTGTTTTTCTTCTCCATTTTTCCTCATTCCCTGAGACAGGGTCTTTCTATGACTTGCTTTATAGTCTAGGCTGGCCTTGAACTTGGGGCAATCCACCTGCCTCTGCTTTCATAATACTGAAATTCCAATTTTATACCTCCAGCTCCCTCTTTTTTCTAGTTTCTTATCATGAATGTTGAAGCCACTGCCTGGCCCATTATGTCTAGCCTCTTCTTGGCTAACTCACATCTTGATTAACCCATTTCTAATAATCTGTATCGCCACTTGACTGTGGCTTCCCGGGATGAGTCTAACCAGTGTCCATCTCAGAGAGGAGAGCCATGGCGTCTGCCACACTGCCTTCTTCCTCCCAGAATTCTGTTCTGTCTACTACACCCACCTAAGGGCTGCCCTATCAAAAGGCCAAGGCAGTTTTCTTTATTCAACCAATGAAAGCAACACATAGAAAGAGGATCCTCCTACACCATGCTATATTCGTGTTTGCTCAGTTTATACTTAGGTATAAAGGGGCTTGTTTTTTTCTAGCCTCTTTCCTTTTCTCTTTTTATTCAATTTTTTGAGCTAAGGTATCTAAAATAAAGTTGAAGATGTAATGGAAACATATATATTCTGGTGTAGTTCGATCTTCAAAAGCAAATCTGTTTATCATCACTTCAGAAAACACAGGAGAAACTTTGCTGAATACAACATCTGTTCTTGATCAAGTATGGCAAACTAGAGATAGAAATTCCCTCAGTCTGAAAAATGTCTACAGAAATTTAATGATTAAATCATACATATGGTTCTTGCACATTATATTTCATGTGGCATTTTAGAGGGCCTTGCATCAGATTTCCAGATGTCTTAAGAACTTATATTAACAAATACTGAATTTTATTATTTTTTCTACCACTTGTGATAATGAATTTTTCTTGTCTTAACGTATTAATGTAGGAAATCAGTTACTGATTTTTCTAATTTTAAGATGACTTTATTTCTCATATATACTAAACTTGGTCATCATGTATTTTTCTTTGGGTCTGTCATAGATTTAGATTGGTTAATGTTTATATTGAATTCTTCCAGTTGTTTTTAATAGCAAGAAGACCAAATAATGTTTTTTTTTTCTTTATATTTATTTCAGGTTTAGATTCTAATTTCACCTAGTGAAAATTTGAACTCTTTCTTACTTTTTTACATGGAAAAGCTCAGAGTTAGATAATCTGCCTTGAAATGGCCAGGTGGGAGGATTCTTATCTGTTCATGGAATGGCCAGGTGGGAGCACTCTGCCTATCTGTTCATGAAATGGCCTGATGGCAGTACTCTGCGTACCTGTTCAGTTTGTATGAGCAGTGAAGGACGACTCATCAGGGTTTTTGCTTCAGCTTTAATCAGTTATACTATTGTTAGGAATTGTCTATTAACATGTTAAATTTAAAAATTAGGAGATAAAGGTTTATTTAATATCTTATTAACTACGTAATGTTTGCAGGATTTCCTAGGATATTTTTTTGTTATTTATATTAGTAATAAATTGTTCTTTTTTTAGTCCCATCACTGTCATCAGAAAAGTCTTTTAGAGATAACTAACTTGTGGGTTTTTTTATTCTTTCTGTTCTGTTCTTTTTTTTTCTTTTAAATCCTCGACAGGGTTTCTTTGTGTTAACAGCCTTGACTGTCCTGGAACTAGCTCTGTAGACAGGCTGCTCTATCTCCTGAGTACTGGGATTGAAGGCATGTACCACCATGCTTACTCTTTGTATCTTTTTTATAACATCTTTAGATAGATGCCTAGCTAATCATCAGATTTTAAATTTTTCTCACATTTATTAAAGATATAAAATTATATTTACTTAAATTTTTGTCTGGTTCACTATTTTCTTTATGTAATGAAATGGCTTTTTTTCTGAGTCATAATTTTATAGATATTATTTTTTAATTTCCAAATGTATCCCTTTTTTTGGTTATTGTCTTTGTTACTGACTTCTAATGGAATTGAATAGTGGTCAGGTGCATGTATTACCAGTCCTTTCAAACTTATACTTGAGATATGGCCAGATTTGATCAGCTTTTGGAAATATCCATACTTGAGCAGCCTATGAGTTTGGCAGGTGTTGAGGGGCAGTGTTCTATATCTATCTAGTAGTTCAGGTTTGCTAATCACATTGCACAAATCTTTATCAGTAATTTCTCTTTGACTCAGTTACTGAGAAGAATGTATCTTAACATGTTTCCATGGAAGTTTGGGTTTATATCTCTTTATGGTTTTTGCTGTGTCTTGTACACTGTAAAGATTTGTCACTCATCTTAGTTTAATAAAACACTGATTGACTAGTAGCCAGGCAGGAAGTATAGGCGAGGTGACCAGACTAAGAGAATTCTGGGAAGAGGAAAGGCAGAAAATCAATCACTAACCAGATGCAGAGGAAGCAAGATGAGAATGCCTTACTGAGAAAAGTTACCAAGCCACGTGGCTGAACATAGACAAGAATTATGGGTTAAATTAAATTGTAAGAGCTAGTTAATAATAAATCTGAGCTAATAGGCCAAAAGTTTATTATTAATATAAGCCTCTTTGTGGTTTTTTGGGGAGACTAAACAGCTACAGGACCAGACAAGACAGAAACTTCTGTCTAAAGGTTCTGATTTTCTTCCTCTATTTTGTTGCCATGTTTTTAGTTACACTTCTTAATTTTTTTACTTTTAATTAAATTTTACTCTGTGTTGCTTACCTACTTTCATATAGTGTTTATACGACATACCTTTTCAATTATTTTAATTCCATTATAATAAAATAAAACCAGTAGTATTTATTGTTAAACATGGTCTCATGTAGCCCAGGCTGCTTTATAGTTGAGGTTGACTTAGAATTCTGATCTTCTTGCCTTATCTTCCGAGTGTTAGGATTACAGATAGTTGCTAACTTGTTCAGTTTTATGTGGTTCTGGAGATTGAAGCCACAACTTTGTACATGTTGTGCAAGTATTTGTTGAACTACAGTCTTTAGGCTCTTTTCAGTCTTTAGTTTCAGCCCTTTGTAAAAAGATTTATTTATTATGTGTACACTGTTCTGCCCTGCATGTATGCTTGGATGCCAGAAGAGGGCACCAGATCTCATTACAAATGGTTATGAGACACCATGTGGTTGCTGGAAATTGAACTCAGGACCTCTGGAAGAGCAGCCAGTACTCTTAACCTCTGAGCCATCTCTCCAGCCCTAATTTCAACCTTTCTATAAACTCTTTTAAAGATGTAACTCTTATAAATGTTATTTATTTTTGTTATTATTTTTTGTGTGTATGGTGTATGTACACATGTGAGTGCAGATGCATGTACCTGTGTGTCCACATGCAGAGACCAGAGGATGATGATGAGTGTGTTCCTCTGTCGTTCTCTTACCTTGTTCTTGAGACAGAGTCTCTCACCTAACCTGAAGCTCACTTTTCGACTAGGCTGCCCGATTGCTCAGTCCCCTCCTGAGTTCTTCCTGTCTCTTCCCCCTACTGTGGGGGTTATAAGCACTCAGTCAGGCCCAGCTTACCATTTTACTTTTTATGGTTTGTTATGCTCTTTATTTCTTCTTCGTGCTTGTCATCTCTTGCCTTTATTATTTTCAGTTTTCCCTTTGTTTATTTGGCTCTAATGCATTCCACATTATATTTCAGATAAAAATTATAGCAAATATGCAGTTAACAAAATTTGTCAGTAGCTTTTTGTTTTCTAATATATAAATGGAGTTTCTATTTTAATTTACTTACAACTCATACATTCATTGTCACTTATGATGGCATAGTTGAGGCCCTATAATCTTGCTTCATTTTATACAGAGTTCATGAGTTTCCACTCATCTTTACTGATTTCTTTTCTCTTTATTACTGTGTATGTTTTTGATCTTACATCTAAGATTTTATTTCCTTTGCCTTAAAGCAACCTTTAGAAATTCTTATAATAATAATAAGGGTAATTCTTTTTGTTCATCTGAAACATTTGTCTTTTAAAGATGTGCAGTTTTTGTTGGATGTAGAATTTTTGACTAACAATTTTTCTTCTTTTGCTTTTTTTGAGATGGGTTTTTCTGCATAGCCCTGGCTGTCCTGGACTCACTCTGTAGACCAGGCTGGCCTTGAACAGATCCACCTGCCTCTGCCTCCGGAGTGTGAGTGCTGATTATAGGCATGCGCCACCACATCCACCACCACACAATTAATACTTTCAAACATATTTTATTTATTATTCTGCTGTTAACTGGCACCTATTGTTGTTATTTTTCTACTTGTTTCTTTGAAAGAAATCTGTTGTTTTTTCAATTTGTTTAAATAGTCCATCTTCACTTTAGCTTGTTTTGTAGAGTTGTCTTCAGTTACAGTGCTGCACTAGTTAGCCTGTTAATTATGTGATTTGTTTTACTCTTAGTTTCATTTATCTCAATTTCTTACTTATACTATTAAGTTTGACATTTTTGTTTACTTTTATGCTTCGAATTCTTTATCTCATTTCAGTTATCATCACTAGTGTCTCCTCCTAACACTTTGATCTTTATTTCTGTATTGCTTCAGGGCTTTTTTTTTTTTTTTTTTTTTGCTTTTTGTTTTTTGTCTCTCTCTGTCTTTCTCTCTGTCTCTCTGTCTCTCTCTCTGACAATTGGTGTTTTATGTCTTTGGCTGTCATACTGTTTCCATCTACTGTCAAGACTACTTTTCAACATTCATGTCTATTTGGTACTGAGGTCTTAGACCAAGACTTTCTTCCTTTCATGGTTTTGTTTAGCTGTTTCGTCTGTTGTGCTGCATCCCCCTGTACCTGCCCAGCAGGTCCAGTTATTCCAGGGTCTGAAGAGGCGCTACCTGAAAGAACATGGGCGAGAGAGAAACGGAGACCAAGCAAGCCAAACAGGATTCTGTTCTCAATTTGTCAAGGTCTCCGTTTATTGAAGCAAGCTTTAGTCTTAAATACTCCTCAGTGAGAAACTCCAGCAGGGGGAACTGGGGAAAGGGGGAGGGAAAAGGGGGAAGGGATTCGGCCGCTAAGTGTGGCCCTTGCAAGGTCAGTGGCTAGAACACCTGCTGTTAGTGATAAGCAGCAAGCAATGAAGACACTCTGTGGTGCTTTCCAGAGCTTGAGTCTCCACGGTTAGCACTCGTAATGTTTTGGCTAACTTTAAGTTTTCTGTCTCAAGGTTTTTACTTCAAGGCCCTGTGAGAAAGGAGAAGCCTGAAATGGCTCCTGACATCCCCCTTTCCTTTTTCTTATCTTAGCGTAAATCTATGTTGGTTCTTAGTAATCTGGATGGCTTTTAGTAATCTTCAGATGTGCTAGGTGCAGTGGGTGGCACCTGCTTTTAATCCCAACACTCAGGGGGCAGAGAACAAAACAAACTAGTATTAGAGCAGGTTTCTCTGGCTAATTTTATGAGTCAGAAGGTAGAGCTATTCTGAGTAGTAAGTTTCTGTACTCATTTTCCCTTGTAATTCTGTTTTTTCTCAGCAGTGCTCAGTAATGCAAAGCTGCATTCTCTTCCCACATAACCACCACTCTGCTTCCTGAAACATAACTTCTTCCCATAATTCTCTCTGACTATGCCTTCATGCCTTTGTTTTTGTTGTGTTCTCTTTGCTGTTTACTTTTGTTTTTATTTTCCACTTCCAATTTATTCTCCAAGACTAGTCCTTTCCAGGTAGCTTCTTTTATTCTTTACCTGGTATTCTTTCTCTCTAATTCCTGTTTGATTGAGTGCCATATTTCTCATTTGGTGCACAAAAAAGATGAATAGTTTTCTAACAAGTATAATTCCAAACACTACGTCATCATCACCATTGTTGTTGTTGCTGCCACCACCACCACCACTTGTGTTTGAAGTTTTACAATGGACCTTTTATTTTTTTTTAAGTTCTTTTATATGATCTTTGTAATTATTATGACTGCTTTCTGGGAGTATGTGTAATATTATTGATGACTCTGTTACATGAAGGAGAATGATTAATTTGCTATGACAGCATAACTAATCAGTGACAGCTAATTTTTGGGCTCCCATAGTCTGGTACCATGCTCTATTCTTTTAATAGCTGTGCTTTACTGCTGTAAATTTTAACTAGTACAATGTGCGAGTTAGTTAGCTTTCTGTAAGGTAGCTACTTTATGTATTTCTGTTACCAAAATATAACTTAGAGTGTAGAATTAATTACTTTGGCTCTCTCTGTCAAGACATTTTAGTTTATAGCCCTTGACTGTGTGGACTCTGGGCCTATAGTGATGCAGACTGTCATGGTGATGGGAACATGTGGTTAAAGGTACTTACCTCATGGCTTGACAGGAAGGAGGAAGGGAACTAGATAGAACTTTCAGAGGCACATTTCTGGTGGTCTACTTCCTCTGACAAGGCTTCACTTCCTACAGTTCCATATCCTCTGCTGTCTTAAAATTTCTATTGCTGTGATAAAACACCACAACCAAAAGCAGTATATTAGTCTGGGTTCTCTAGAGGAACAGAAGTTATAGAATGAATTTCTCTCCATATATATATATATATATATTCTAATAGAGCTTATATATATATATAAGCTCTATTAGAATGGTTTACAGGCTGTGTGGTTCAGCTAACCCAATAATGACTGCCTATGAACAGATGTTCCAAGAATCCAGTAGTAGTTTAGTACACAAGGCTGGATGTCTCGGTTGTCTTTATTATATAACAGAATCCCAGTGAAGTAGGCTCTACTGCCAGTGAAGGAATGGACTTGTTAGCAAGAGCAAGCAGGCAAAGAGAGACACTTTTTTCTTCCATTTCCTTTATGAAGGCTGCCCGCAGAAAGTGTGGCTTAGATTAAAGGTGGATCTTCCCATCTGAAAGGCCCAGATTAGAAGTGAGCCTTCCCACTTCAAATTACTTGAAAAAAAAATCCTTCACAGGTGTGCCTAGTCATTTGAGTTTTAGTTAATTGCATATGTAGTTGACAACCAAGAAAAGCCATCACAAGCAGGAAAGGGTTTATTTCACCTTACACTTCCAGGAGGGGGAAGATTCCAAATCCTATGATAAAGGAGGTTTTAGTAAGGAAGGCTGAATAAAGCAAGGCTCTAAAATTATGAAATTATGTAATAGACACATTCACTAAATTAAATTGTACTGCATATACTTCTTCCTATAATAATGAAAATGTAAATGCCACCTTCTAAGGGTGTAAGAACTTAGAGGTGAGACAGACTCTTAAACTGTAGCCCTGGAAGGCCTGGAACTTACTAGTTAGCCCCAGCTGGCTATACTAGTCACACCTAAGACAGCCCTTCTGCTTTGGCCTCCACAGTACAAGGACTAAGGCATAACCACCACATCTAGCTTGTACTGACTTAAAGTTTTTCTGTTGATTTGATAAGGTTACAAAGGCAAAGAAAAAAGAAATTCGATGATTATATAGGGTTGTTTACTACAACTTCTTAACCCAGAAAAGAAAGAGATTAGGGAGGTTGTTTAAATTCCAAGTAGGCAAGTTATGAAAAAGAGACATTTTTTGAACAAGTTTTTGTTTTCAATGACACAGGAAATCCTCATTTAGATAGAAATCAGGGTCAGGGGATAGAATTGTTGAGAGAATGAGCACATTGTCAGTTATCTCTTTGGATACATGTAAAAGAAACCTCAAACTTGGTACAGAAAAGTCTGGATGACTTAACAAGAAGACCAAAGCGGGAGGTAGCTTTCCTGGTTGGTTGATTCAGTGATTTAGTAGTGTCTTTATCTTTCTCTGCTCTGTCATTACTATAGAATTGATTCTTTTCCTAGCTCTACAAATAGAATTTAGTAGTTGCATACATTATATATTGCATGTGTCTGTATGCGTGTCCAGAGGACAAAAGTCTTTTTTTTTCTTGACTGTATGTCTGTTTAGAAGCAGTGAAACATTGCTTACAAGTCCTTTAGAAGATTCCTCCTGTTTTGTTATCTAGAATTTGATTTTATATATCATTTATGAACTTGTGACAGACATGGGTGTAGGGTGAAAATCATTTGGAGTAGAGAGATGAGTTGGAGAAGAGCACTCTCCATAGTAACTAGTGATATATGTAATATATAATATATATAATACTTATCATATATATCGATATTATATATAGATACAATATTAAATATAATCACTATAGTATAGTGATAACTCCTCCAGGAAATAGATGAAAAGTTTACCGAGCAAAGATTCAGAAGAAAAACAAAGTGGAATCTGAGTCCCAGCACCACTACTTAACGTATGTGTAAGTTTGATAAAGTTCCTCAATTCTCTAAATAAGTACTTCCCCATCTTAGAAGAGGAGATGCAGATCCTTCTAGGGTTGTTTTTAGAATTAAATGAACTAAGACAAAACGGATTTTAACATTTGGCAGCATCAAATGTTAAAATAAACATTTGATGTTTTATTTAACAAAATAAAAACTTTTAAAGAGTTTTTTGCTTTCTCTGAGGTTGTACTATAAAGTGCCTATGCCAAAGCTATTACATTCATATCTTCTTATTTAGGGTTTGTTCGGTTTCTTTTTGTTTTTGTTATTTTTTTTTTTGTAATCTGGTAACAAAATTTATGAACTCTTAGGTACTTTTCATGGGGAAGACATTGGAATTCAAGAATCCATTTATTATAAGGGGTAAAGATTTTAAAAGTAGTAGATAAAATAAAGAATGGTAGTGGAAAATCACCAGAAAGCAAATATTCTTTCTGACTTTGATTATTTTTTCTTTTCCCATTTGTATTTGATGCCCAAAATGATTTTAAGGTATATATGGGGGCTGGAGAGATGGCTTAGAGGGTAAGAGCACTGGCTGCTCTTCCAGAGGTCCCGAGTTCAATTCCCAGCAACCACATGGTGGCTCACAACCATCTGTAATGAGGTCTGGTGCCTTCCTTGCCAGCAGTACATTGGATGCTTAATAAATATATATTTTTTTAAAAAAAGGTATATATGACTGTGTTTCATTGAAATAAAACATATATCCAGATTATTTATTAACTATTTTTTGTTGCTTCTGGTTGTCAACCTTAAATTGTCATCTTGACTTTTTTCCTCTTAGTGTCTTCCTTCTTTGAGGGTTTTATTGAGGTCACATGCTTATTCATGAATGCAGCAGTAACTTTATAGCAATGAATATAGTAATTGTGGAAACATATATTTAATATGGACTGCTGCTAATGCAATTTGTTTCTGTTGTTGTGTCAACGAATCATTTACTATTTATATTTGGTAGTATATTGGGAGGTTGGAGAATCAGCTGAGCTATAATTCTTATTTTTAATACTTGCAGATGGCCTATTTAATCAGTATATCAGTCAGCAGGAATATAAGCCCCGGTGGAGTCAGATCATTCCTAAGAGCACCAAAGGTAAGCTGCACTGTCTTTCCTGTTCGTTGTTATTGGTTTACCCAAAAGTTCTCCCATTCTGTTAATAAAGAGCACGTGTTTCCTGTAGAACATGGGTTTCTTAACTAGGTGGCAGAGTGGATTATTATACATCGTTTTTTCTCGTGAGGCTATGGATTGAACTAAGGGCCTTGTACAAGCTAGGTAAGCACTATTATCAGTGAACTATGGTCCCAACCCTAGTTTATTGTATTTAAATTATCTTTTAGATCTTTTTTATCACTATGACAAAATGTGTTCTTCACACAGTTCAGTTATTTTATAGTTCTCCTGTGACAATCCTGTGTACAGAGTTAGATGATGTCAATTTTACAGACAAAAATCAGGGAAGTTCATTTGCCAAACTAATAAATTCAACTGATGGGAGATTTAGGATGAAAACCTTAGACTTCCTGGTTTATATCAAATGTGATATAAGAATCCTGTTATTTTAGGGCTGAGAATATAAGTTGGTGTTTGAATTCTTGCTTATCTTTTATGGGAACCTGGGTTTTATCCTCAACACACATGTACATACACCATTTCCTAGAGTCCTATAACTTTTTGAATAGTTGAAGCAAAGATATTTCTTCCTTTCACTTATTTATACTATTTTGAAGGAGTATATGCAGAGTGTTTGTTACTACCCTTTAGATACTTACAAGTGAAGTTACTCCTCTAAAATTGCAAGTTTTATTATTTCTTTATAGAAAATACTTTTTCTTCTCCAGGTGATGGAGAAGATAACCGACCAGGAATGAGAGGGGGCCATCAGATGGTTATCGATGTTCAGACAGGTGAGTCACACTAGCAGTGTCCCAGCAGAGTTCTAAAGTATGGGCTGAGCTCCTCAGTCCATGCCAGAATCATTGGTCTGCGTTTCAAATGCCTTATGAGAGTGGATACACTTCTCTTTCCATTTATGAAATAGGTTGAATGTTACTCATTAAATCAGATGGCGAAGAGAATAACATCAATTGCATGCATGTCTGAAAGTTGACAGAGAGGAGGCTGCTGCCCAGCTGACCTTAGAGACCCTAACAGATGCGTCCTTCACATAGCTCCACTTAGTACAAAGCCAGTATTCACTCAAGCAGTTTACTTTTCTAAGAGTATTTATACCATTTTGTTATTCTGGTGTGCTGACTCAGTACCTCGGGAATAAAAGTACTTCTTTTGTTGATTGAGATTATTTTGTGACTAATTAGAAAAAATACAGTATGGATACAAAATCTTGACTATTTTCAAAAATGTTAGTAATAAGATTGACGATTTCACCTTAAACTACATATTAAATACATACAGTGGCTTTTAGAACTTAAGACTCTTTTTTTTGGGGGGGGGGGAGGTTTCGAGACAGGGTTTCTCTGTGGTTTTGGAGCCTATCCTGGAACTAGCTCTTGTAGACCAGGCTGGTCTCGAACTCACAGAGATCCGCCTGCCTCTGCCTCCCGAGTGCTGGGATTAAAGGCGTGCGCCACCACCGCCCGGCGTGAGACTTATTAGAGTCTCTTTGGAAAAGTTTTCTTTCAAGGTATAGGATTTTGTTTCCTAATCTGTGCTCCACCTTGCAGATCCTAGCCCACCATACAGAAGTAGGCTTGAATATGATGTAGCCTTTTAGGCATTTGTTTTTCAGTGTCAGAGCAACAAGCGTGCCTATTGTTTATTAAAGAGGCAAATTCTTGCTAATAATACACTGAAGGAAACTGTCTGAAAAAGATTCTTTAATTTTCTCAGCAAAATGCTCTTTATCCAACAGTGAGGTGACTGTGATACTTAAAGCCCACTTTCAACAGGCAGGAGTTTCAGGGTGCTTATTGGAGAACAATTAATAAAAACTCAGAGAAATTGGGGTTCAGCCTGAAGGTCAGAAAAGCAAAACAGCCAGCCACTGACTCTTACCTCGACCTGAGTCCAAAATGGTGATCCTGCCTCCAGGAATCTCAGAATGAGGCTGTTTCTGAGAGCTGTCTCTTCCCATTTTGTAATCCTCTCTAGGGCTGGGATTAAAGGCATGTATCACTGGGATTAAAGACATGCAACCACCCGATTTCTATGGCAACTAGTGTGGCTACTGGGATTAAAGGTGACCAGTGGGTCTGTTTTACTTTCTGATCTTTAGGCAAACTCTATTTATTAAAACACAGTTGAAATGCCATTACAGTTTATTACTGTGATACCTGTGGGAAAGAGACCATACATGACAGGGAAAGAACATATGTGAGAAAAAAAGATAATTTAAAGATAATGTATGGGATTTGAAGGTGGAAACAAAGATTCAAGTGATAAACAAATGTCATGAAAGAACTTAGTGTGAACAATGTGACTGAAGATTGAAGTTATTGTGAAGCTCAAAAGATGAAGGTATAGATATCTGTTATACCATACTGTTTTATGCAGTAGGGACAGAATTTCAGCAGATTCTAAGAGGCCAATGGCCATATTGTTTGTCTAAAGTAGAAATTGTAGTTTTAAGAAGTATAGTGGTACAGCCAAGTGGTGATGGTGGACACCTTTAATCCCAGCACTCGGGAGGTAGAGGCAGGCGGATCTCTATGATTTCGAGGCCAGCCTGATCTAAAGATCTAGTTCTAGGACAGCTAGGGCTCTTACACAGAGAAACCCTGTCTTAAAAAACAAAAACAAAACAAAACAAAAACCAAAAAAGTATAGTGGGAATCACTGTTACAGTCATGTGATTTTAATTTTGTGTGCATATATTTTACACACATACACACACACACACACACCTGTGTGTCCCATGTTTGTGTGTGTGCACCCATACATAAATTTTTGCACATTTATGCATGTGTATGTAGAGACAAGTTGACATTGAATGTTGTCAATCTCTCTCCCCCTGTGCTGGGATTACAATCTATGTAGATAATCTGGCTTATTTAAGTGGGTGTTGGGATCAAACTCAGGTCCTTGTGTTTATGTGACAAGCACTCTACTGGCTGAGCCATCTCCTAGACCCTGCTTTTAATTTCTTCATGATGGCTTCTGTACTTGTAACCCTTTCATCTCAATCTCAACCTCCCTGCTCATTACTTGGTGAAAATTTAAAATACTGCGTTAAATAATAATGGCAATTTTAGAGGCGACACCTTCAGTTTTTCCCCATTCTACATGATATCTGCTATTAGTTTGTTATACACATACTTTATTATTCTGAGGTATGATTCTTGTGTTCCTGGTTTCTTTGGGACTTTTATCATGAAGGTATACCGAATTTTCTTAGATGCCTTCTCTGTATCTGTTAGGATAATCCTGTGACTCTTGCCCCCTTGATTGTATTTATATGTTGTATTTGCTAATTTGCATATGTTGATGCGTGCTTGTATCCCTGGGATGAAACCGGCATGATTGTAGAATATCGTCTCTCAGTGTATTGATGAACTTGGTTTCCAAGACTTCTATTAAGAACTTTTACATGTATATTCATCTAGGATATATGTCTCTGGTTCTTTTCATTATTTCTTCATATTTGTACATATACATATATATATAGTGTACTTACCATGGTAGCAGATGGATGTTCTACTTTGGCCTACTGTATGTATGTCAGTTTTATTGATTATAGTCCCTGAATCTAACACCTCTCCTATTAATAGTCTTTAATTGTGTCTTGGGTTTCATCTGTGGTCTAGGTAAAACAGTTTGTGTGGAGAGATTTTGTTTCAGTATGGATTGTCTTGTGTTAGGTTATTCTTCCTATGTAATTATTACTGAATTTAGGGGAAAAGCTCACACAACACATACCCCATTTGATGCTGCAGAAGAAGTTATTGGGGATTTGTCATTTAGAAGCTCTCTTCTATCCTTCTGAACCTTGAACTACTTACATTAAAGTGCTTTGAAACAAACAAAAGACATATGTCTCAATTTTTCTTGGAAGTTTTTTTTTTTTTTTTAATGAAGTAAATAAAGAGGACTTTGGGTTGTTAATCATCATCAAATTTTCATGTGGTTATATTTGTACTTCTTTTTATTGTATGTATGATTCCTGTTAGGGTATGAGTGTCAAGATATGCATATGAAAGTCAGGGGACAACTCTGTGGTCAAGTGAACTCAGGTCTTCAGGTGTTACCCACTGAGCCATCTCTCTGTCTTATTGTTGACACTTGATTTGTGTATGATGTTTGGCTTTCTCTGTTAACACATATTTGATCTAGTCTGTAGTTTCAAAATGGACAAACTCATTTAATTATGAATAGTGTGCCATCTTGTGGAGGTTTATACAATCAGCAGTCTGATTTACTCCTTAGAGTAGAGTGATAGATATTACTGTTGAGCACTTGAAGTGAAAAAAGCCTATTTTATTTTACAAAAAGTGTGCAAATGGTGTATAAAAGGCCAAATTCTTTACTTTATGTTAACATTCCTTATTTTTAATTCACGAACAATATGTAAATTGTACTACTAGAAATAAGTAGATCCATGATTTATGAGGTTCTGGTACCAAATGATATATTCTTGTACCAAAGAATAATTATAAGATTTATGGAGTAATAATTGATGGATTGATTGATGATTACCTGATGTGGTCTTTTAAATGAGATTGGCTTGAAATTTTGAAAATAGGCTACTGCTAACAATATTACCACCATTCTTTCTTGTTTCCTGTGTCTTCCTTTTCAGTTGTTCTGCAGCAAGTTCAGACTCTAACCGCTCTGCTTAAGATTGTTTTTAGTTCCTTCAGTGTCTATGAAATTAAGTTTAGGCCATAATAATTGGATCTTGACCATGATCTAGTCACTGTCTGTCTTTTTAAACTTCCTGTCTGCCTACTATCTTTGTGTCCAGATTTTCTGTGCATTTTCTGTAATTTAGTTATTCATCATACAACTTCTTTGCATGGCTTTGTATGATTTTAGTTTTCACTGTATCTTTACAAAAGATAAACATTTGAAACATTAGGAAACTAGTGGTTAGGGAACGTTAGTGTCATACAGCTGTAGTTATAGAGTCAAGATTGGGGCTACAATCTGCCTGACTTTGGAGTTTATGGCTTTTCAAACTTTTTTCTTGTGTTGTTCTGTTTATGTTTCTTTGTTATTTTACTTTGCTTCAAAGGCTTTTTTTCTGTCCCACATTCTACTGACCAGAAGACAAAGCCACATTCTGACTCCAGGACAGAGACTACTCTTACCACAAATCTGCCGAGTTCTCAGCCACATGTCCTCTTCCCCTTTAGAACACTTGTGCTTTTGCTGTCGTGTGGCACTTGGTCTATTCTGTGTTGTAGTGGTTTATGTACCCTTATAGTTATGGCTAGATGGTAAGTTCTTCAAGGACAAGGGACTGTTTCATCTCTTTCCATTTCCTACAGTGGTTTGTGAGTTCAAATCAATACTTTAAACTTACCAAATAGATATGCTGAAGGGCTAGGACAATGCATAGCCATGCTAGCCTATATTCCTTTAAGCGGGAGAAATTGAAAGACAAGTTTGCTGCTTGAAGAAGATTAGGTTCCTAGGCTATCATGACATGTTTACAGGACTTGTGTAGGAGGGCATGGGTTTCCAGTAAGCCAGCTTTCCTGCTAAGATTCCAGCTTTACCTCTTTTCTACACCTTCCTCTTACCATAATTCTCTCTAGACAGTTGTATAGGTTAATCCTTTTTGTCTTTGGTGGAGTAATGACACTTTCTGGTATTTATTTCTATATGACTTATCTTTGTGAGATTTAAGTGATGAGGTGATTTAATTAAAATTTTTTGTTGCACCTTTTTTATTCAGGTAAATCAAAATATTAAGTTTCTACAAAATTCATTTAGTTGTACTATTGCTTCAGTCGGACCACAAAGCATCCATGAACAGGAATAACATCTTTGCCTAATTCTTTTGGGATGCTTGCCCTGTGCCAGATTTTATTTTGCTCAGCTATCAATGAGGCTGTTGTGAAAATGTGGGTTTTCTTTGCTGTGAGAGTTTATGCGTACAAAGAGACCTGCTTTTCAGAAAGAACATTGAGAACTCAGAGCCCAAGAGAAAGGGTTATTAAAGTTAATGAACCAGGGTAACCTTATCCAGAGAGTGCCCAGAAGTACTATAAAACAAAAGGTCGATTGCTACTGCTATTTTAGTTATATGGGCCTCCCTCTACAAGCTGCAGAAATTAACAGGGTTAACTGCTGTTATAGTGAGGTCTTGGAAAATAATCTTAAGCCATATGAAAAATCTTTATTCTTTTTCCTGTAAAATTATGTGTCTGGACATTATTGTATGTCATCTGGGAAGCAGTGTTATTTTAACTAATGATAATGGATTGTTTTATAGTTATCAATAAGATAGACTTTTAGTACTTTAAATAATTACCATTGTTTCATATTTTTACAGTGCCAAAGGGATTCCAGGTCTTGGTTGGTTTGGAATCTAGTACAGTAATACTGTTGTTACAGTGTTTGGGGTAGTTAGGACTGAAAGGTAACTAGAAGTTTGTTTGTTTTCCTTCTTTTTAAATAGAAATGTTCATTTTTGACAACTTGTATAACTTAAATCTGAGGAACCTCTGAACAGAATTTTGTACATAAAAAAAACTTAAGACTGAGGAAGATAAAGTGGCTTGTGTTTGATCACTCTGTATTAATTTCTTGCCACCGTTACTAGATACCTCAGAAAAATAACTTGGGGGAAGAAAGTATTTTGGTTCATGATTTTAGTCCATTGTTGTAGGCATCATGGTGGCTAGGAAACAGAGAGAGAAAAGGGAGGGAGGGAGGGAGGGAGGGAGGGAGGGAGGGAGGGAAGGAAGGAAGGAAGGAAGGAAGGAAGGAAGGAAGGAAGGAAGGAAGGAATAAAGGGGGGTGGAGGGAGGGAGGTCAAGGACCTAAGAGAAAATATTGTCCATTGTTCTAGCCAGGCAATGGTAGTGCACACCTTCAATCCCAGCACTTGAGAGGCAGAGGCAGGCAGATCTCAATGAGTTTGAGACCAGTCTGGTCTACAAAACGAGCCCCAGGACAACCAGAGGTTACACAGAGATACCCTGTCTCAAAACACACACACACACACACACACACCACACGAGAGGGGGGGGGGAGGTCCAAAGTAGTGCTTCTGGCTGTGACTGAGCCTTTAAGAATGAGCCTGTAGGGGACAGAAGTTCAAATCCAAAATGTAGTGAGGAGCTGTGGGCTGCGTTCCTGCTGCTCTGCTTCTGGCCACCTGGCTAGCTTATGCCCCGAAATAACAACACACAAATTGTATTCATTTAAAAACTGCTTGGCCCATTTCTATAAATGTGTGTAGCACCACGAGGTGCGCTTACCAGGAAGATTCTAGCCTACGTCCATCCTGGGTCGAAGCTTCATTGCATCTGCCCCAGAGAGCAGAGGCATGGCATCTGAGCTAACTTCCTCTTCCTCCCAGCATTCTATTCTGTTTACTCCACCCACCTAAAGGCTGGCCTATCAAATGGGCCAAGGCAGTTTCTTTATTAGCCAGTGACCTTCCTCCATCACCAAAATCTCTGCTAAGACACAAGGCAAGCTCTTAAAAGTAAGCCTCTTTAAAATAAGTTAGATATATTTCTAACATAAAATGACAGGATAGACATTTCCATTCTGGAGTGGAGGGATGGAGGCATAAAATGTATCTGTAGCTCATGTCCAGCGTCTGGGGTATGTGATGGTGTGAAATGAGAAAAAGACATGCATTTCAGAAACAACGCTGACAGTCCAGCTCTAAAAGGGGTTGCTTCTAACCATTTGATGATCCCAACCCCCATGGCCTCTCTTTAAGGCTAGCTTTTCTTGACATGCAACATTCCTCAGTATACATTCTATGTTCCTGAAATCTCTTAACTTCCTAGGTGTTCATTTGTGTCTTTGTCTTCATTCTTGCAGCTTCATGCATTTCCCTTTCAGGAACTCTATGCACGTATTGTCTCACTTCTCAGCCTAACTTTGAAATCTAAGTAGAAACCTTCATGACTCTGTGACTCTAGCGTTCTGTATATCTGTGAAACCATCATCAGGTAAACTACACTGAAGTCTATTGTTAGCTAAAGTGGGCTCAATGTCTGGGTAACCTGGCTAGCATGGTTAGTTAAATAATCTTTAGGAAATAACTTCATAGGTGAGGTCAGAGTGCCCTAGAAGCACTGATTTCTCAATGAAAAGTCTTCTAATTTATTTACTCTTCGCTATGGGTGTTCATCTGGCCAATTCCTAAGGTGCTTCCATGTCATCTTTCCTATTGTCTCATTGAGAAGAAACTAGCTTCTTTAATGACTTGAAGCAGTTCAGAAACCATGTCCTTCTTAGTTACAAATGTGTATACAGTTTTTCTAAACAACGTTTTTCAAATATTTCTATCTGCCTTTTGTTCTCAGTTTTCTCTGTAACTAAAAGCAGCTAGCAGCCACCATGTCTTCTCACCTTCTGAGCTTCTGCTGGAATTGCCGACTAAGCTCTATCTCTAGCATCCTAAGTATCGTCTACAAATTTTCTGCAAACCAATTCCAAAGAACCATATGGCCTTGGTTACTCACCAGCAACAACCCTCCTTCTCTAGCATCAAATTTCTATATTATCAAAACTTTTTGTGACTGTGACAAACAGTTTAGGCTTACATTTTTTTAGGGGATTTTTATCCAGCCTATGAAGAGGTTAGGAGAACTCATAGCATTGTAGCCAGGAAAGAGAGAGGGCAAGAGTGCCAGGACAGCATATTGTCTCCCAGGACTCACTCCTTGTGACCTGCCTCTTACAGCTAAGGCCTCCTTCTGAGATTTCCAGAAATCTCCAGAATAGTACCACCAGCTAGGACCAAACCTTCAAGAATAGCCTTTGGGGGGCATTTCATTTTCACACCATAGTGTCCAGTGAGCAACTAGAACTGAGTCTTCCTCCAGTGGGTTGTTCTTGCATTGACAGCGCTGAACCATTTGTGAGTGCTTCACTTGGAAAATTTTTTAAAATTTTAAGTTATATGAAAACATGACAGAATCTTAGATGACAACCCAACTGTGAGTGGAGTCCACATATAGTTTTGAATTGTACATCTTTATGGTTAGATGATAGCTGCCTTGAGTATATATAGTCTTAAAACACACGCTTCAAAGGGTCAGTGGCTTGACAGTTTGTAATCAGTAGGCATAACATTTTTACAGAGGGGGAATTATTTAACAAAAACAGAGGCATTGTATAGGGAGGGATCTGTGATATGGTATCAGGTGTAAAGATTCACTGAGAAAAATTTTGTCTATAAGTGCAATAAACACTTCAGAGTGACAAGAAATTGATTTCTCAAAATATTAGGTTAATCTTTGAAAAGGAAGACTATTACAATATATTTGGGGAAATGTTAGCCCAATTTTCATGGGGTTACCATTGTTATTTATCAGTTTATTCTTAACTTCTAGCTAGTTTTAACCATTGCTTTGGCATTAGGGAGACATCACCTTTAATGTGATCCTTTCTCACCCCCCCCCCCAGTAACAGCTACATGTCCTCGTGTTACTCTTGAATTTTGCATTTCTTTAAATTTTGAGACTTTTACAGTTTTGACTAACTCTGTCAGCCTTTAGTAGCTAAAATTTGGCTGCATTGTTAAGAAGCTGGTAAATATAAATTGTACACGGTTCAGTAGACCAGTTCTTAAACTGGCTGTACCAGATTCATCTGGGATACTTTAAAAGTACAGACTTTTTAGCCACTAAAGAACTTTGGAATCAGAATCTTGGGGGACGTGGCCTAGTGATCTGATTTTTTAAATACATTTGCAAAACATGTTTCTGCAGCAGTCTTTGCATATACTTAGGTTTAAGAATGGCTAGAGCACATTTTGAAAGCTACAAGTTTAACAATAATACTGTGAAAACAATGAAAAGTACCTTCTTAAATATTCTTTGAAACAATTGAGTGAGTCTGGTCCTTAACCCTTGTCCCTGTGACTTTTTTTTTAATACATACCTTTTTGATTTTCATAGAGACTGTTTATTTGTTTGGTGGCTGGGATGGAACACAAGATCTTGCTGACTTCTGGGCATACAGTGTGAAGGAGAACCAGTGGACATGTATCTCTAGAGACACTGAGAAAGAGGCAAGTTCCTAGTCTTTTCATTCGTGGGTATACACTGCTGCATGCTTGTTTCCTTCTCTGATGCTTCCCAGCAGTGGTAGAGCAAAAGAATTTTGAAGAAAATAAATTGGATGTAAGAAATCTTGCATTTGAATTTCTATCCCTGGTTCATCAGTTACTGATGTAGCCAAGTCTACCTTGTAGCGTTAAATAGCAGTAGTTTTTTGTTTTTTTTTTTTAATTTTAAGCTACTTTACCTTAGAAATATAATCATATAATTTCTTTTCATGCCTTGGCACTTTATTCTTGTTTCCAGCATTCATCTTGGGTTTTTTTATTTTTTATTTTTTTATTGCACTGGTGAGGATGGAACCTAAGCCTCAAAATGCAGTATCACTGGAGTAGTCTAGCCCCATCATCTTGTTTGTATTTCCTCTGGGAAGTGTGCTATTGATGTTTTAGTTCTACACTGTCTAGCTTTTTAGAAATATATGCTTGTTTGTTTTGCCAACATGCAAGTATGTGCATCACATGCATGTCTGGGGCCTGCAGAGGTCATTGGATCCCTAGGAACTGGAGTTATGAATGGTTGTGAGTTACCGTGTGAGTTCTAGGAAATGAATCCAGGTCCTCTGCAAGAGCAGCCAATATTCTTAACTGTTATCCGTCTCTCCAGCCCCTTGTCTCATTTTGTCCATTTTGTCTCTACTTTGACCATTCACTATTTCACTGTACATTCATGTGCTACATAACAGTATTTAGCCATTGATAGTCCATGTACATGGTGGTGGGCTCATAAGATATTGTTTAGGCTATCACAGGCATATTTGTTTATATGGATGTTGTATAGAATATTGGCACATGATGAAATTGCCTAACAATGCGTTTCTCGGGTTTAATCCTCATCGTTAAGCTATACCTGTCAGTTTTTATAAGTGATATTTATTTTAATTGAGATGGTATCTATACATGTATTTGTTTTTGTGTCTATGTATGTATAAATGAAACATTTCTCTAATGAAAATAGCTTTGTTTTATGGCTTTGAATTAAATACTTACATGATTATATGTGGGGGGAAAAGCAAATATCACTCATCTTTCCCCCAAAATTGTTGTAAAACTTTTATTGTATTCTTCATCTAAGATAGTTCAGATTGTAGATTGGAAAATAAACCAAAAGAAAAAAAAGCAAAGGAGAAAAAGACCTAAGTCAAACCCACTGATTTTTGTTTAGGAAGACTGATTTCAAAAGATCTGGTAGTGTGCCTTCAGTCTTTGAAAATGGAGTTCTTTCTTACTCGGTCTGTTCCAAGGATTAATCATTTTGGTAATAATTATTTTTCCATAAAACCTTAAAATTCTGATTTCTTTTTCTAATCCCAGGTACATAAAAATGGTCTTCTATTTTCAGTGTTGAAGTATCATGTTTTGAAATGGTTATTTCTGTCCTCAGCAAAAATAAAAGATATCTAAAATCTCTTTATTTATTCTCAGCCTTTTTGGATTGAGTTAATTACATCTGTAACTAACTATTCTTCCAGTAAGCATAGACCTCATCTTAAAATCTTCCCTATTCATTGACTGTGTCAAATTTATGCCAAAGGTCCATTGTGTCAATACTGCATTTCAAATATCCTTTTGTCTATATTCTTTTGATGCTCTCTTTTTCTCTCTCACTTTCCCTCTCTTCTCCTCTTCACTCCCTACTGTACCCAACTTATGAAATTGCCTAGACTGACCTTGATTTGTGATACTTCTTCCCGGAATTACAGGAATACATGACCTTAAGTTGCCTTAAGTTTGAGTCCAGCTGTGTCTACATAGGGAAGTTCCAAGTTAACCTGTGCCACACACCCAGATCTGCCTTTAAAGAAACAAAACTAGTAAATGAATAATCTTTTAGAAACCTTTAGTTTTGATCCTTGCTGATTTTTCTTTAACATTAGTCATTCATAGAACTCTAATGGCATATAGTAGTAAGCATTTATTTGCTTCTGAGGCAGTGGGTTATCTGGGTCATTCTGTTGGTAGGTGCCCTCATTTGGGAGACAGCTATTGGCTAGTGTAAGGTTACTTCAGCTGAGACTACATGACTGTGTTTTACTTAATCATCTGCCTATTTGTAGGCTAACTGGGACTTGTTCTTGCAACAAGGGCAGGTGTTGTGGGATATTTGTATACTGTGAAGATACATTGCTGTGATTGGTTTAATAAAGAACTGAACAGTCAATAGCTAGGCAGGAGGTATAGGGGTGATTTTGAGGCAAAGAGAAAAAGGAAGTAGGAGATGAATCGAGGACACCTTCAAGAAAGATACAGAATGTGACATACAAAATGGGAGAGAGGTAAAAGCCACATGGTAAAATGTAGATTAACAGAAATACGGGTTAATTTAAGTTATAAGAGCTAGTAGGAGCCGGGTGGTGGTAACACATGCCTTTAATCCCAGCACTCAGGAGGCAGAGGCAGGCTGATCTCTGTGAGTTCGAGGCCAGCCTGGTCTGCAGAGTTAGTTCCAGGACAGCCAGGACTGATACACAGGAAAACCCTGTCTCGAAAAACAAAAACAAAACAAACAACAACAGAGAGAGAGACAGAGAGACAGAGAGACAGAGAGAGAGCCAGAGGGGGGGGTAAGGGAGGGAGAGAAAGAAGAAAAATAGCTAGTGGACAAGCCTAAACTAAGGCTGAGCTTTGATAATTAATAAGTCTCCGTGTCATTATTTGTGAGCTGCTGGCCCAAAGGAAAGTTTGATTATAGGCAGGGCTGCCAGGGGATGAAATAGCCGTGAACAGTCCACCAAAACCAAGTTTGTTTTTGTCTCATTTGTCAAAAAGAGTCAAATAGCTAAGTCCATGTATAGTGGGTTGTTAAAAGTACAAGAAAGTATGGGGGGTAATAAACCCTCCAAATAAAAACCATTGTACCTATCCCAATTTCTTTAATTTAGTGACAGCTTCCAGTTCTCATGCAGGTTTGACCTCCACCAGCTTGCCAGCCATATACCCTAACTGTGTGATGACTGCACAGACCATTTCTACCATTTTACAATGTCCTCACTTGTCTCATTTGCCAGTGTTGTCCCCGTGTTCTCATCCCCGTGTTCTCAGTGAGATCGTCCATCTCCAGCCTGTACACTCTTTTCTTTTCTTTTTTTTTTTCGCTCTTTAACACTCAATTTAGACTTCCCTTCTTCAGTATAGCCTGTTTGGAAGCTCTCTAAGCAGAATTTAAACCACCTTTGGTGCGCTCACACTTACCTGAAACTGGTTTGTATTCTTGTTTTCCCACCTAGACTCTGAATTCCTGATAGGCATAAAGCATATTATGTAGAAATTAAAGAAATAATAGATATGCTTTTGTAATTAATCAGATAATGTCGACTAAATAAAAAGCGGGTATTGGAGTAAAGCAAAGGAATTATGAATGTAAAATTCAGGAGAGGGTGTCCTGGGGTGAGGCTTTATGAGTAGTACAGATGTTATGTGTTTTTGAGACATACATGGTCTCACTAGATAAGGCAAACTGGCCTCGAATTCAAGGCTGTGCTTGAGCTTCTTCTCCTCCTGGCTTTACGTATTCTGTGCTGGGAATACAGGCATGTGTCATTGTGCCCAGCTCATTTTATTATCTTTATAGTATATACACACACACACACACACACACACACACGGTAACATGAAAAATGAAGTTGAACGGTGATTATTTTGATAACTTTTCTCTTATTTTGTAGGTAATAAAATGTTTCAGTACTGGAGCTAGGGTTTATTATAGTTTGTTCCTCCTTCATATAGATGCCTGTGGTGGTTTGAATAAAAATGCCCTCTATATGCTAATAATTTGAATGTTTAGTCGTCAGAGTGTAGCACTATTTGGGAAGGATTAGGAGGATTAGGAGGCATGGCCTTGTTGGAGGAAGTGTGTCTCTGGAGGTGGGCTTTGAAACCTCAAAGCCCATGCTATGCCCAGAATCAGTCTCAGTGACTCTCTCTCTCTGTCTCTTTCTCTCTCTCTGTCTCTGTCTCTCTCTCTCACACACACACACACATTTAAATTGTGCCTTTTGTTTTAGTAAATGTCTCTGACTTCATTCCTAGGATTATTGAGCAATAAGAAATTAGGCAGGGTTCTTCTTACTGGATTTTACTTGTATTAGTGATTTTCAAATCTTAGAGTAGTAGGATTCCTTTGTGTATGTAAAAAAACTTGCTAATGTTTTCTTAATTTGTTTGGGTTATGCTTATTGAAAGCCACTATGTTAGAAATATTTTTTAATATCTATCAATTAATTTACAAAAATAGTTGTACATATTTTTGTTAAGATAACTGTTTTTTAAAATAGCATTTTTTTTTTAGATTTTTAGAGATAGCTTTAATGACTGGGTTAGTCAAGGGCAGCTATATATTTACTCTCTTAGGACATGTTTTACATGAAAAAATGAAGAAAATTGGACCACTTATAAATGTACTTAGGGCAAGAGGATAGATCTTTAGCACCAATTCCAGGCAGTTGCGTATTGCTTTATTTGAGCTCATGTCCCAAATAGCCATGTTTGGTTTTTTATTTTTAATGGTAGCTTGTCATGTGAACCATATTACATGTTCTTTGTACCTGCTGTACTAAAATTCATTGGCCTGTTTGCTCATTGAATGGATTTTTTAAAGCCTGTATATGCTTTTTCACTTATGTTTTGGTTATTTGAAAAATACTGAGTCACTTCTAAATGTTAGCATATTTTATTATATGCTATCCCAAAATACATTTGTTCATATCATGATCAGTTTCAATAGAAAGGTCTTTGAACATTGAGAAGATATCAAGATCAATGGCAGTTTTCCACAATTCTGATTATTTCTTTAAAAGGTGTATTATATCATTGGCAACAGATTTTTTTCCATTTTACTTCAGTTTTCATATGCTTCTCTTTGAGAAAATGTCTTTCTTAATCATAATTTCTGAATAAGTATACTATTTGAATATTTGTTGTTCTTTTCTGAGACAGGGTCTCACTAATATAGCTATGGCTGTCCTGGAACTCACTATGTAGACCCATTTGGCCTCAAACTCAAAGAAATCTGCTTGCATCTGCTTCCTCCAGTGCTGGGATTAATGGCATATGCTACTATGCCCAACTGAATAAGATACTTTAATTAGTTATAATTGTTCTAATATAGACCATGAGAAAAAAAACCTCTGTATGAACTTGGAACTCCAAAAACTACACTCAGTGCTTTTTGAGACAACCATTCTACATAAAATGGCCTTGTTTTATACTTTTAAAGTCACGGTGTTTGATGTAATAGAAAGTAGTGGAAATAGTTGAGTCACATCTAGTTCTGCATTCAGACTTTTAGTGTCAGAAAGTCATGTAGCCCCTGGGAACTTTGAGAATGAAGAGACAAATGTTTTAAGTATTTTCATGGAAAGAACTTTGACCTTATAGACTGTCTGAGGTACCCCAGAGAGAGGCATTCATTTGTGTTATGCCATTTTACTAAATCCACGTACTATAATGAAGTGGATGTGTGTGACTAGAGAACCCATTTACTCTTTCTCTTCATCTCCTCATGACTTCTGTTGTTTTCTAATGTCTTTCCATTTCACCAGGTTGACCTGGCGGAGCACTGGTAAATAGAGTTGGTGAGAATAAACATTCTTGACTCAGAACTTAGATGTAGAACATTTATATATTACTATTGAATAAATGTACTATTTGGATATTTGTTGTTGTTTTATGAGACAGAATCTCACTAATGTAGCTTCATATTGTCTTCATCTTTTATCAGATTGAAGCATTTTTTTCTATTCCTGCTTTGCTTTGATCTTGTTTTATCATGAACATGTATTGAACCATGTCAGAACTTCCTCTGTATTGCTATTCGAAGTGGAATAGAACAGAGTTCAAATTGGAGTTTTTCTTTATGAGTTCTGAAATTTTTGTCTAAAATTAATAATATTTTTTATATGGATGCTTGATAAAAATTTACCAGGGCAGATATCTGAGTCTGTTGTTATAGGAAGATTTTGAATGATAAATTCACTTTTTAGATGGGAGGACTTTGCATTTTTGTGTCATGTCTCATGACATTTGATAGGTTGTATTTTCTCAAAGACTGTGGCCATTTTATCTGCATATTTCATTTGCCAAATTTTTACGTACACTTTTAACTTGTCAAATTATACATGTTTTTCTTTTTTTGTTTTTTTACATGTTTTTCTTAAACATTATTTTCCTTGTAATTCCTGTTATTCTTCAGTGATATCTGTGAGTTTATTTCTGATGTTCGTCGAATTTTCTCTTCCTTTATAAAAAAAAACCTAACATATTCTAGTTCTTGTTTTCTATTATGTGTTATCTTCATTTTTAATTTTTGTTCTCTCTAGGGTATAATTTACTTGTCATTTTAATGGCATTAGTGCTTTGACTGAAGCAAGAGGTGCTGTCTCTAATTTAAAAATTAAATTTCATCTTAATGGGAATATGGCATGGGCTTATTGTATATAACTCCATCTTTTTTTTTGAGATTACCTAATAATGGAATAAATCTTCCCGTAAATAATATTTCTACCTTATCTATGAAATCTTATCAAAAAAAAACCTTAAAACTTAAGTATTAAAATAATTTGTGTGAATATGAAAGCACAGATTGCACTCAGCTAATTTTAATTGCTATTACTAATGTCAAGCCTTTTTCCTGTGTAATATTCCCACAATTAATCAAATTATTTATATTATGTTGCTCCCTGTATGATATTGCTATTTTGTGTTCTGTTTTGCTCCAGGACCTTATAGTGGTTTTTTTTTTTTTTTCCTGCAGATTACACCCAGTCTCCTGGTAGCCATTCAGCAGGCTTCCTATTTCTCGTCATCTCAGTCATGAGCATATAAATTTTGTTAGCAGTTAGATTTTTGCTTATTTCTCTCTTCTGAGGAAAAAAAATTACCTGTTGAAGTGAAAAGAACAGGGTTTTTATAGTGTTTTAAAATCTGGTTACAGTGGGGCTTAGATGTCATTATCACTTCTTCGTTTTCTAACTCTAGACAAGTAGTTTAGACTGTGAAGTAGTGATAATGAGTTCCATATATAGAGAGTTTTTGTAAGGATTCAGTGAAGCACATCTATCCACAGTAATGTAAACAGGATTTAGCAAGTGTATAGGTTGGTTTTTGTCAACTTGACACAAACCTAGACATCTGGCAAGAGGAGATCTTAACTGAGAAAATGTGCTGGCAAGTTTTATATCAGCTTGAAACAAGCTATAGTCATTTGGTGAATAACAGTCAAGCCAAGGCAGGTGATGTTAGCCTCAGGCCTACACACACGCGCACACACCTTATACATACATAGACCATACATGCACATTTTTTAAACTTCTTTTTTTTTTTTTTTTGTTCACAATACTTTTAAATATCCAATATGCCTTAAAGAAGATTTTTGATAGGGAATTGGACTGTGTTATGTATATGATACAGTGGATCATACAAGAATATATATGTATATGATGTTATAACAAGTGCCAGAGAGTATAAAATAGTTCATATTTTTTTTTCCTGGCAGATTTAAAGTATGTCTAGGGTAAAGTTTTTGTCTCCTACTGCTTCTTTTGCTTTTCTTTAGAGATTTATTATAAGTTTAATGATAGACCCACATCAATTGCTTATGAGTTTTAATGAAATATAACAGAAGAGAACATTTCTGCTCTTTGCTTTTGACACTCCTTTTTCTTTCCACCCTTCTTTCTCCAGAATGGTCCCAGTGCCAGGTCGTGTCATAAAATGTGCATTGACATTCAACGGAGGCAAATCTACACGTTGGGCCGTTACTTGGATTCCTCTGTGAGGAACAGCAAGTCTCTGAAAAGTGACTTCTACCGTTATGACATTGACACCAATACCTGGATGTTGCTAAGTGAAGACACTGCTGCTGATGGTGGACCAAAACTGGTGTTTGACCATCAGGTTGGATGCAGTTAAATGATGGTAGAATTAACTAGTGCTGAGTAATGTTTGCTCTTAGAGGTCTACTTTAGAGTTTTTATGCTGTTAGCTAACTGATGACACTATTGGTTGGTAAAAAGATATTTCAGGAAGTGTAAGGTTATTATTACATTTTTTATTTTTGGTATAGGATAAATATTAAGCTGTTAATATTTATAGAATTGTTAACCTATTTAAAACTTTAGTACAGCAAATAGATGAAGCAATAATAGGAAAAACAATTTTAAAGGTTTAAAATATATATAAACTATAACAGTTCAATTTACCCTGTTAATGTTTTTATTCTGTTTTCCTGAAATTTAAAATCATTTGCTAATAAGTTTAAAATCTAGAGTTAGACTAAAATATACTTTGTCTTATATGTAATCAGAAATTTAATACGAAGCTATGTAAAATTTGGCACATTCTAGATTAAGTTGAAACTCGCATGTAATGGTGTTATGGACAAGACAATTGTTTCTTCATCATCCCTATCATAGTCAAAGACAACAGTAACTGCTTTGTTGTTCACATAGGAAGTTTTACTCATTTGACCTGTTTACAACAGATTTCAGCCTGTGGGAGAAATAAGATCTGTTTCACTTTATCAGCTGGCATTGTGATAGAGCTGTGCTGCTTTCCAGCTTTGGCCTAAAGTCTTACATTGCAGCTGAGGCCCAGGATTTTACTTATTGTTTCTTTATAGAATGTTTTGCCTTGCTTTGAAATGATCCTATTTTCATGTTTTTGTTAATGCATGACTGGTATAAAAGAATGATGAAGAGCTATATCCATCAAGTACCGTTGGTGAAAAATAAAAATGTTAGGATCCTCTGGTTGAGTTTGGAACTTGTACAGGGTCTTTATGGCTGAGTTTCCAAAGCCATTCTTCCTGGCATCCTGTGTTGTTCTGGGAAAAAGAAGTCCAAGAAGTTAGACTGATTCTGATCATCTAAGAACAGAATGCCAGCACATGATATTGTTAGGGAACAGTTTATTCTTTTGATCAAAAATGCTAATATTTTACCAAAAAATACTGAATTTTGCAAAAATTACTTGTATGGGTTTGAAAATAGGAGAGCTATGGCATAGTCTGGCCATAGCTTACAGTTGTGTATAGCATCTGTTTGTCTTGAGTGAGAAAACGGGATGCTCCTTGGATGTTGGCTACTATTAGATAAATAATGCTAAGTTTTCAACTGGTCACTTGGTATAAGAGAACCAGGGAGATGGAGAAACCAGAATTTGGTCCTAAGTCAGCCAAACAATTATACTTTTATGATGCTGAGCAGGCAGCACCTGTCTAAGCCTCCAGTGTACATTTGATTTCATGTAAATAAAACTGCAAGTTAGAACTTATTAACTTGTATTCATGACACTTCAAACGTTATTTGTAGTGCCATGATGTTTTAGGGTTTCATAGTTAACATTTAAAATGTAGAAGAATGAGGGCAAGATAAAGACACGTTTAAAAATTATTTTTTCCATTTTGAATATTAACCTTAAAGGAATTGAAATGAAAAGACCTGAATTTCTGGTGAGCATATGGCAGCTTAGCTCTCAGACTTCCCATGTTGTTGTTTTGCTTAGTTCTCAAGAACAGCAAGAGTTCCAACAGAAAGGTTTTTAAAAGCCATATGTAAATCACATGTCCAGAAAAACTGGGAGCCAGAGAAGGGTCGTAATACCCCTAAGTTTAATTTTAAAAAACAGAAAAACCTGGTATATGTGCTAAAGCCCACACTGCAGTGAAGACACTTGAGATATGGGGGGAATCCTGCAGTGGTACAGCAGAATCCTAAGTGGTCAGAGCAGAGCAGTAACAGGGGAGGCAGAGCATTAACCTGTAGCAGTGTCAGAAAGCCCAAGAGGTTTAAGAGAGCAGTGTTCTAAAAAGAAAACAGACTTTGATAGGTGGGGACACTAGCTTCCTTTGCAGTAGTCAGTGAGCTAGGGAAATTCAAATCTTGAGAACCAGTCAGTGAGATGATTTATTGGGTAAAGGTGCTTGTTGCCAAGTTTGCTCTCTAGCATCCACAGCATGAAAGGAAATAACTGACTCCTGCAAGTTATTCTCTGACATCTGGAACATGCATGCCCACATCCAGGTATATTAAACATGTGCATACAAAATCAAAATAGACAGCTGTAATTCTAAAAAGACACCTTGAGATAGACCTTCGCTAAACCAGATGAGATCTTAAAGTTAGACAAGACATGGCTTTATAGAAACACACCTCTGTTCAGTTGCACCAGGGCCCTTAAACACTACTGTCCCTCTTCCATAGAACTCTCTGCAAACTATTGGGTCCAAGGAAAACCAACTCACTTAAATGTGAAAAATTATAAACAGTAACCAACCAACACCAGATCTTTAGAAAACTACTTTAAAGGAAATAGTAGAG